>NC_138345.1:50447386-52847386 GCF_046562875.1 Panthera onca
GAAATTCACAGAACATTTTAGAACATTTGAATGATTTTTAGAAAATGTTAGGGAACATTCAAGGCCCCAGGATGTCCAATATCAAATAAAAAATATATATACATTTTAAAAATTATGGTTGTTTTCTTTTCGTTTATAAGCCTATTTTGGCTTACAAAATAATTTTTATTTATCTAATATACCTTTTTGAGTACTTGCATATTATGGGCTTTCTTTTCATCAGAAGTTTTCCACTTTATTTCTCCCTCAGTAAAAATGAGTCACTGTTTTCCTTGTTGTTTACCACCTTTTATCTGTGTCTGTAGACTGTGATCACTGAAGTTGACTTCTGTCTCTCTCCTATGGGTACAAGGCAGTCAATAACTTTAATGAGAAGATTTGATGCATAAATATTACAAATCTGGGATCTAAGCGATGAGATGGTAGAAAAAGAAATAAATAGTGTTATTGAAACAAGTGGGATGTTAATGCAACTGTGGGAACAGCACTCTGTGCTGAAAGTTTAGTTTTCCTGAACAGAATGGAAGCTTTTTAAGGACAGAAACTGTTTCCTGTAGCACATAAAGAAAGGAAAGTCATTGTTTGATAAATACTCCTTGGTTGGATTATTTTTATATTTCCAATTCAGAATAAAAGTAGCCAGAAAGAGGTATTAAAAAGTAAAGAGCCATCAAAAATTTTAAATAATTGTAAAATAGAAACCAGAATAAGCCTTCTACAGTTATCTTGACTGGCTTTTTGAACAATGTGTGGACCAAAAAAAAAAAAAAAGAAATAGAGCTTCCAACTGTGTTGGAACAGATTTGATCCACATTTCGCCTTTAGTGAAGTACAAAATATGGAAACTAATATGCGTAGACTTTCTTGGAAGTAAGCCCTGTTCTACGACATTATGTGTAATGTTTTTGCACCTGTTTTTTGCTGCAATTTTACCAACAAGGGGTCTAGGGAAGCACTGCTTTGTACTTGGCCTACAGCCAAACCAATAAACAAAAATGTCATTAATCACTGTCACTTGTCAATTCTCCATTTAAGAAATTGTCTCTTTTCATTGTTGCTACTAAAAACACAAGGGAGATTGATAAATTTTGTTTTGAAGAACTGAGGCTAAGTTTCCAAAAGTGAAAATGTTTTTTTTTTCCCCCAAAGGGAAATGTGGTATTTAAAAGTAGATTACAGTTGCAATTGAAAGTATATCTGTGAGAGCAAAGCCATGCATGTATATATGACTGGTCATCCACAAGACTGCTAAAAGGAATCTGTATTTAAGCACAGTGCTAGTTTTGCAGACCATTTCTTCCAAGTGTGAGTTAAAAGATCAGATGTGGTGTAAGACAGCAATGTATGGATGTTTCCCTGCCCTGCCTCCCACATTTAACAATGTAAAGGGATCACAAGCCAAGAACAGAATGATCACAAAGTCGTCACAGTCCCTGCCACCTGAGTTCAGATCAACAGTCCCTGTCTCCCCTTTGGAGAGAACAGTCACATATATACCATAGCTGCATATATGCAAATATCTGAATTCATTTAAAGAACAAAAGCATAGACCTAGCAAGGAATATTTTCTCCATATTATCATCTTGTTTATCTGATAGGAACTAGGTGACTTCAGAAAATGATAATGGGAAATAGTCAAGTCTTATCCTGCATTGCATTGTACAGGATTCAAATAACTTTGTAATGATTTTTTAGAACTGTGGTCCAGTAGTGATGGAAGTGAAATGAAAATTGAGGAGAGAAATAGGCATATAATATGTTTGTGGGCAGTATGATGAAATCGCTGACAGTGTGGGTTCTAAAATCAAACTTGTCTAAGTTTGAATCCTAGTTCCACCAATTTAACAGCTTTTTCATATTGGGTGGGATATTAAATCTCTGTTTTAACAACTAACTAAATAACATCTACCTTGCAACACACACACACACACACACACACACACACACACACACACACACTCAAAACATATAGTGAAATGTCTGGTCAATAACAAGTGTTCATATCAAAACAGTCTAAATATATCATTTATTTATTTATTTATTATTAGTGTCTCTAAACATCAGTTTTTGCAACTCTAAAATAGTGATAATGACAAAACATTTAGGAATTTTTGTAAGGATAAAGTTAAATGGGTAATTTCTATGGCACAACCTAGCATAGTACTGCAAATTTTGCTCAGTTTTAGACTGAGTTTGAATTTGATAGTCCATGAAAGCATTTTTACCATGTGCATCACAAATTCTGGGCACTTTGGTACACAAAAGCCAATATGTTGAAAATAATTTGATTACAGATTATTTTGTTCTAGTGTCATCTTATAAGATTTCAGTGCTTGAATCCTGTGCAACATTCAGCTTATCACACTTGACATTCTTGTCAGTTTGGAATCTGAAAATGCTGGTGTGTGCATGCCAATGTAGCACCCTAGAGCTGACATTCTCCTTAAAGATCATCAAGTATGATCAAAATACCGTCCAAAGAGCTAATACAACATTTCAAAGATGGCACAGTTTTTGAACTTCTCAGGGTACTGGAAATGATGTCTGCCATGGGTCTGGGACTTTTTTTACGAAGTGATGAGTAGCAATCATGTGGATGGCCAGATGAGCCAATGAAGCACATTGAAAGAGAAAGCCTATGAGGCTGTAGCAGGAAGTGGCTCAGTAAGACCAGATATTTTATTTTTAATAACCAGCCACTACTAGAAACATAAAATTCCATATTTTATGCTGAGGTCATATAAGTCTGTGAAAAGATAGAACAATGATAAAAAAAATACGTTTTTTTTTTTTTACTTTAAAGTATATTTTGAATATTAAGTGTTTCAAATTAGAATATGCATTTTGCCCCGTGTTCCCTAAGACAATGTTATGTGTACTTAGTTCTGCCTAAAGTGCCTTCATAAAATGAGTTATTTGGAACATAGTTCATTGATCTTTCAAGAATAGAAGGTGGAATTGCTACTGGGATTTGGATTTGAATGCCTTTCTGAGAAAATTAGGTACTCTAATCCTGATCATTAAGCCACCCCCGGTAGCTCTTGGCCCCATTTCTATTGCACTATCATGATATTTTATCATTTAAGTCATCAGCTAAGCTGTGCTGCTATAGGAGGTGGGGAGGATGAATAAACTGGCGGAATACCAAGAATAGTTTGTTACATTAAACTCATTTTTAATGAAGTATGTACACATGACAATTTATGCCCAAGAAACTGCAATTGACTATATTTTCATGGTATTTGTCTTGAAGTGAAATGTTTCCTTTGAGCTCATTTCAATCTCTTTCCAGTACTTCTATTTTGGTGCCAGGATATTGATGTCCATTAACTAGTGAGGTAAATCACCAGTATAAATATGTTAGAGATATTCCCAAAGGCAGTACCCTGATTTTTTTTTCCACGTGTAAAGATGACGATCGGTTCTTTGGAGAAGCCAGCTATTAACTACCTGCTGAGTTTATTTGCACATGTCCTTCTCTGTTATATTCAGGCATCTAGAAATTAATTTGTTGCTAGATTACTTTTTTTGTATATATGATTATATTGAATAATATGAGATTTTGCCAAAAAAAAAAAAAGCAGGGCAATTCTAAAGCATTATTTTAGGTCATTCAGTCTCTAATCTTTTCTAGGGCTCTTTTGCATGTAAAGTGTCTTTTTATTAAGTTATGGAAATTGGAACCCATCTCCTAGTTTCTAAAAACAATTATTATTTTTGTGTGTGTACTAGAGGTGTTTATGCTTTCTCCTTTTTCTATTATGATGCCTTTTCTTATTATATTGAATGTTCTGCTTCCTGACTGAAAATATCTGTTTTTCAGATCTTGCTTTTATTTTTGTATTCTTTCATTTTCTCAGGTGCTTATGCTTTAATAAGGTTCCCCTGATTTGTGCTGCCTCTGTTAAAAGATTTTTTCTGCTTACTTATTTGAGAATGGTTCTTTCTCTAAAGATAATATATGGTACATTAATATATGCACTTTGACCTCATTCTAAATAACTTTATTTTTCAAGTCTTCAAATATATACCATTTTACAATTTTGCATTATAAAACACTTTTTAGAAAATGCTGAATGTTGGTAAATGCATTAAATGACAATTGGAATTTTCTTCATCTTCCCATGTTATGATATATACAAACACTTTTATTTATTTATTTATTTTTGCTAGACTAAGAGGTAAGATCTCCTGTGTTTGAGATCTGAGACTATGAAATCAAGAGGATAATTTTCCTTGTTTGTGTGATAATAGTGCCTCTGATCAAATTAAGGGAGCAATATGACTATAATGTCTGTCCTTTGATTTTATTTCTTGCCTTTACCCTGAAATAAATGTTCACCCTTTTGCTACTTAACTATTGAACCACATTTCTCAATACTCTTTATCTTCTTCAAATTCAGTCCATTCCATATACTGCTATTTAATTATCTTAAAACACCCTTTTGTACAAGCTCATCCTCTGGTTGAATCTTCATTAACACCACATTGCTTGGAGAAAATATTCAAAATGTTTGGCCTGACACTCGGAAGCCTGCAAAATGTAGCTCCAGCGTCCCCCATCCCTAAATGGTACATGCACCCACCTGCAGGATTTATCAATGTTAAAAGCACTGGCTCTAGATACTATCTGCTTCAAAGCCTGCATGAACATGGGCAAATTATTTCACTCTCTAAACCTCACTCAGTCTCCTGAGAGCTGTAATGGAGATTATGAGAGTGTTTACCTCATAAGATTGTTGAGTATTAAACGCATTAATACATGTCAAGTTTCTTGAGCAGAATAGGCACAAATGCTTAATATAAGTTAGTTTTTAATTTTTTTAATATTTATTGGTTCAAAACTTCTTTAACACATCGTATGTCTCTTATTGTCAAATTATCCTACTCCAGATCTTAGCCAAGTAAAAACATTTTTGTTGCGTAGGATAGCAATCTTTTTCTCCTTTGAACTAGAACGATTATAAATTTGTGCTATTGATTTGTTTTTTAATGCTATACTGTCTTTAATTGCTAGTACAACGTTCAGATATGTTTGTTTCTCTGCTCCCCAAGCCATCCTTATTATCACAGTATCTACTCGGGTGCCTTGCATACAGTAGATACTCAGATAATACATGTTATTGATGATAACCATTATAAGAGTAGCCAAAAAAGCTACAATAGTTATTATGTAATAAAAATGTACCTTAACCCTATTACTTTCATTCCTATGATTATTCCTCTGTATGGAGCTAAGTATCTTAAAAGAATAAACCAATATATAAAACATGATTAATTTTTTTATTTGAATTTTAGTTAACATACAGTGCAATATTGGTTTCAGGAGTAGAATTCAGTGATTCATCACTTACATACAACACACATACATCGCTTACATACAACAGTGCTCATCACAACAAGCACCCTCCTAAATACCCATCACCCATCTAGCCCATCTCCTACTCACCTCACTCCATCAACCCTCAGTTTGTTCTCTATTTTTTTTTTTTTAATTTTTTTTTTTATTTTTTTATTTTTTTTTATTTTTGGGACAGAGAGAGACAGAGCATGAACGGGGGAGGGGCAGAGAGAGAGGGAGACACAGAATCGGAAACAGGCTCCAGGCTCCGAGCCATCAGCCCAGAGCCTGACGCGGGGCTCGAACTCACGGACCGTGAGATCGTGACCTGGCTGAAGTCGGACGCTTAACCGACTGCGCCACCCAGGCGCCCCAGTTTGTTCTCTATTTTTAAGGAAGTCTCTTGTGGCTTGTTTCCTTCTCTTATCTTCCCATATGTTCATATGTTTTGTCTCTTAAATTCCACGTATGAATGAAATCATATGGTATTTGTCTTTCTCTTATTGACTTATTTTGCTTAGCATGATACATTCTAGCTCCATCCACGTCTTTGCAAATGACAAGATTTGATTCATTTTGATGACTAATATTCCAGAGTGTGTGTGTGTGTGTGTGTGTGTACATATACCACCTCTTCTTTATCCATTCATCAGTCGATGGACATTTGGGCTCACTCCATAGGTTGGCTTTTGTTGATAATGCTGCTATAAACATTGGGGTGCATGTACCTCTTCAGGTCTGTATTTTTGTATTCTTTGGGTAAATACCATCATGCAACTGCTGGATGATAGGATAGTTCTATTTTTAGGTTTTTTTTTTAGGAACCTCCACACTGTTGTCCAGAGTGGCTGTACCAGTTTGCATTCCCACCAACAGTGCAAGAGTGTTCTCCTTTCTCTGCATCCTTGCCAATACCTGTTGTTTCTTGTGTTGTTAATTTTAGCCATTCTGACAGGTGTGAGGTTATCTCATTGTGGTTTTGATTTATATTTCCCTGATTATGAGTGATTCTGAGCATCTTTTCATGTGTCTGTTAGCCATCTGCATGTCTTCTTTGGAAAAGTGTCTACTCATGTCTTCTGCCCACTTCTTCACTGGATAATTTGTGTTTTGGGTGTTGAGTTAGATAAGATCTTTATAGATTTTGGATACCAACCCTTTTTCAGATATTTTGTTTGCAAAAGTCTTCCACTATTATGTAGGCTGCCTTTTAGTTTTGTTGATTGTTTCCTTCACTGTGCAGAAGCTTTTCATCTTGATGGCATGAAGTCCCGATAGTTCACGTTTGCTTTTATTTCCCTTACCTTCAGCAATGTGTCTAGTAAGAAATTACTATGACCAAGTGCAGAGAGGTTGCTACCTGTGTTCTCCTCTAGGATTTTGATGATTTCCTGTCACACATTTAGTTCTTTAATCCATCTTGAATTTATTTTTGTGTATGGTGTAAGAAAGTGGTTCAGTTTCATTTTTTTGCATGTCGCCCTCCAGTTTTCCCAACATCATTTGTTGAAGACACTGTCTTTGTTCCATTGGATGTTCTTTCCTGCTTTGTTGAAGATTAGATGGCCATATAGTTGTGGGTCCATTTCTGGGTTTTTTATTCTATACGTTTGATCTGTGTGTTTGTTTTTGCTCCAGTACCATACCATCTTGGTGACTAGAGCTTTGTAGTGTAGCTTGAAATCTGAAACCCTGATGCCTCCAGGTTTTCTTTTTCAGGATCGCTTTGGCCATTGGGGTCTTTTTTGATTCCATACAAATTTTAGAATTGTTGGTTCTAGGTCTTCAAAAAACGCTGGTGGTATTTTGATAGTGATTGCATTAAATGTGTAGATTGCTTTGGGTAGTCTAGACATTTTAACAATATTTTTTCTTCCAATCCATGAACATGATTGTTTAAGAAGTTTAAAAGTTTATGTGGGCATCTTTTTACCTTTAGGTAAAAGTCATAAAAGATACACAACTGATAGAATATAAAAATTAGCCCTGAGTGAATTGGAAAAGCCAGTGGATTGGATAGATAGAAACACTCCATTCTTCTTTCATATAAATCAGATGAAAAATGGATGGGATTATGGCTGAATTGAACTTTTATATTCTACAAAATTTTAAAATAAAAAGTACAAATGTGAATGGATGTATTAAAAGAATTGTTCATTAAAAATAACACTTTAGTTTCAGTTCCAACACGTAAAGAGCTTTCGAGTCATTATTTCTACTTTCAGAGTACCAAAAATGCTGAAAAAGCTGAAAACCAATGACTTCAATTTGTTGGAGAATTAAGGTCATAGGACAAATCAACACCCTAAAAACTAGAGATACAGGTGAAACAGAGCTATAGGCAAAATAAGCTGACTAGACACATATATATTGGAGCCAGAAATAGGTAGCAATGCTTGTTTAAATGTTCCTATTACCAAATATATTATGTCATCACCAGCTTTCAACAAAAAATTACAAGGCATCCTAAAAGCACAATATGAAGAGACCAAGCAAGTGCCTAGACCACATTCAGATATGATATAGATTATAGAATTATTAAATAGGAAATTTAAAATAACTATGACTAATATATGAAGTCATAAATGTAATTAGTAAACAATATAAAAGGACAGATGGATGACATAGGCAGAAAGATGAAAACTATTAAGAATAATCAAAAAGAAATGCTATTAAAAAAAGGATAACTGAATGGAGAGTGTGTCTCATCAGTAGGCCGCACATGACCAAGGAAAAAATCTGTGGACTTGAAGATCTGCGAATATACTTTTTTGAATTGAATGAAAAGAGAAAAAAGAATGAACAAAATGGAACAGAATATTCAAGAACAGACAACTATGAAAGGTACAAAGTACATATCATGGGGATACTGGAAGGAAAGGAATGAGAGAATTCTGTACTTAAAACCTAACGAAATTATCCTTTAAAAGTGAAGGAGACACACCCACTATGGTGGCTACTATCAAAAACAAAAACAAAACAATAAGTAACAAATATTTGTGAATATGGGGAGAAACTGGAACATTTGTGCCTTTTGGTGGGATTGTAAAATGGTACAACAACTATGGAAAACAGTATGGAGTTTCCCTAAAAATTACTAACAGAACTACCGTATAATCCAGCAGTTCTACTTCTGGGTGTTTATCCAGAAGAATTGAAAGTCTCACACATATTTGCGCATCCATGTTCACAGCAGCACTATTCACAATAGCCATGAGATGGAAGCAATGCAAATGTCCACTAATGAATAAATGGATAAAAGGGGCAGTATATGCATACAACAGAACAAAATTCAGTTTTAAAAAGGAAGGAGATCTTGTCCCATATAACAGCATGCATGAACCTTGAAGTCATTATGCTAAGTGAAATGGGCCCGTCACAAAAAGATAAGTACTGCGCTGTGTGATTCCACTTGTCTGAGGTATCTAAAGTAACCGAAATCATAGATAGGTTACAAGGAACTGGAAGGACTGGGGGAAATCTATTTTTTAATGGGTATAAAGCTTTGGATATGCAGGATGGAAACGTTCTAGAGATCTATTTCACAATTATGTGAAAATGTTTAACACTACTAAATTGGACACTTAAAAATGGTTAACCATTTGGTTGCTTTAGATAAATGGTGAGAGATAACTTTAGGTGAGAGAAAATAGAATAATGTAAAATCCTCCATTAAAACCAGAGAAGGCAGAGAAAGAGGGGGAAATTAAAAAAGAAACTAAGATCAAATGCACTGAATAGAATTTACACAATGGTAGATACTAATGAACTTTATTTGTAATTACTTTAAATGTAAATGTAAATGGTCTAGACACACAAATTAAAAAAAAATCTTTTTAACGTGATTCCATCTAGATTTAAAAAAGACAAATATTTTGAATTATAAAAGGGCAACATGAGGGATCTTTGTAGCGATAGAACTGTTCTGCTGTGGTAGATACAGCAAACTGTGAAATAGAATTGTATAAAAGTAAGTGTACACACACACACACACACACACACACACACGGTTACAAGTAAAACTGGATAATTCTGAATAAGATCAGTGGTTGAATCAATTAGAAGTGTCTAAAGTTTTACTTATGATAGTCCATGATCCAAAAGGTTGCTGAATCTCCAAAAGGTTGCTGTATTGCGCTTTTTCACAATTTTTAAGGCTCAAAGATTTTTATTAAAATAAATTTAAAAAACCACTTTTAAAAGGAGAAGTATCAAAGAATTTGCAAGCATGTTTTAAAACCTCCACAGAAAACTCTTTAAAAAAAAGAGTTCCCCTTTTTCACATCCTTGCCAACATCTGTTGTTTCCTGAGTTGTTAATTTTAGCCATTCTGACAGGAGTGAGGTGATATCTCATTGTGGTTTTGATTTGTATTTCTCTTGCATTGAGTGTTTTGAGAGATAGGGGCCTGCAAATTGCTTTCTTGTGATATTTTCATATAGTAGGAACAAGGTTTTGCTAGCTTCAAAGAAAGTTTAATCCATTCTTTTTTGTACCTTTCTGAAGAATTATAGGAGTTGTGTAACTTCTTCCTTTAATATAAACCACTTGGGCTAGGAGTTTTCTTTGTAATAAGAGATTCAAGTTCTTTAATAGATGTTGGATTATTTATGTGTTCTATCAACTTCATTAAGTAGTATTTTTTAAAGAATAACTTGTATAATTAAATTGTTGAATTTATTGATACAATATTGTTCATAATATCATCTTATTATTATTTTATATGTGTAGGATTTGTAGTGACCCCCTCTTTTTTTAATGTTTATTTATTTTTGAGAGAGAGAGACAGTGTGTGAGTGGGGGAGGGACAGAGAGAGAGGGAGACACAGAATCCAAAGTTGGCTCTAGGCTCTGAGCTGTCAGCACAAAGCCCGATGTGGAACTCGAGCTCACAGACCTTGAGATCACAACCTGAGCCGAAGTCAGACACTTAACTGACTGAGCCACCCAGGTGCTCCTTAATCCCCCCTTTTTAATTCCTGAGACTTATAATTATATTCCTTCTTTTCTCTTGATCAGTATACCTAAGAGTTTATCAATTTTAACACTCAAATAACCAACTTTACACTTTAATTTTATGTGTATTTTCCAATTTGTTACTTTCTTTTCTTATTTTTAGTATTTATTTTTCTTATTCCTTAGTTTCCATTTGCAGTTATTTTTTGTAAGTTCTTGAGATGGAAGCTTAATTGTTGATTTTCATCCTTTCTTTGGTAGTATACTCAATGTATAAATCCCTACCAAACACTTTTTAATCTATATCCCACAAGTTTTGATAGGCAATTTTTTCTTTTCTCTCATTTCAAAATATTATCAAATTTCTGTTTTCATTTATTCTATTACATATAGATCATTTTAAAGTATACCATTTAATCCAATAGTGTTAAATTTGACTCACTGGCTTTTTGTTACTGATTATTAGCTGGTATCCAACTTGGGGAGAGAACAAACTGCTTTTTAGATCTAGATATGCTTCATGTGCTCTTGAAGTTAATATAAATTCTGTGTTGGTGGTAGTGTTCTATAAATCCCAATTAGGCAAAGTTTATTAATTCTCTTATCAGATTATTTATATCTTACAGTTATTGAAAGAGTGTGTTAAAATCTTCTGGTTTGATTGAGATTTGTCTGATTATCCATTTAGTTCTATCAATCCTCATTTTATATTGGAAATTATGTTAACATGCATATAAATTTGTAATTGCTACATTTTCCTGTTGATCAACCTCTTTTATCATATGTAATATCTATCTGCATCAAATCAGCTCACTTTATAGACATCTTGCTTAATAATAATATAGATAAAACAGCTTTACTATGCTTAGTTTTTCTTGTGTCTTTTTTCCCATCAGTTTTTTAACCTTTCTGTGTCCTTATATTTAGGATATATCTCTTCCAAGGGCACATATTTTAGGGGTCTTTTTTGTTTTCTGCTAACATGTTTGGACTTTTATGTGCAGTATGTAGTCTAGTATAATACTTGATGTACTTAAGAGAATGTGTTACATACCTATATAAAAGGACGTCTATATAAAATATGTATTCTAATGTTTTATGTATTTGTTTTTTTTCTCTTTGGATTTTAAAAAAAATAAGCAAGTACTTATATTATCCCATTTTTTCTCCCTTTATCCTGTTTCCCTTCTTCTTTTTAATGTTTATTTTTCAGAGAGAGAGAGAGAGAGAGAGAGAGAATGAGAATGAGTGAGTGTGCTGGGCGGGGAGAGGGGCAGAGAGAGAGGGAGACAGAATCTGAAGCAGACTCCCAGGTCTGAGCTATCAGCACAGAGCCTCATGCAGGGCTTGAATTCAAGAATAACCGGATCACGAACTGAGCTAAAGTCCAACGCTTAACTGACTGAGCCACCCAGGCACTCCTTCCTTCTATTTGTACATTGCTTTAATCTTCTTTTAATGGTTACCCTAGATGTTACAACAGGCATTCTTATCAACTTATGGTCCAATACAAATTATTATTTCACCATTTTCTTGATGCTGAGAGAAACTGAAAACCTTGCAACCTCTCTTAACCTTAAGCTGCCCAGTGTTATATTATTGTTATTAATTTAATTCTATACATAAACAAAGTTCTAGAAGACATTACAAGGGCACCTGGGTGCCTTAGTCGGTTAAGTGTCCGACTTCAGCTCAGGTCATGATCTCACAGTTCATGAGTTTGAGCCCTTTGTCAAGTTCTGTGCTGGCAGCTCAGAGCCTGGTGCCTGCTTCGGATTCTGTGTCTCCCTCTCTCTATGGCCCTCCCCTGCTCATGCTCTGTCTTTCTCTTTCTCAAAATGAATAAACATTAGAAGACATTATAATGATTGCATTGTAGGTCTTTATATTTACTCACATTTTTACCATTTCTGGTGTTACTCTTTCTTGAATTTTCTCGTTTCCCTTAGGATCATTTCTTTCTCTGCTTTTCTCTTTCTATCCCTCTATCATTCATGTACATATCTATCCATGGATCTGTGGTTATGCCTAAAAATTAACCTCAATCCTTGCCTAAAAATAATCTGAGTTTCATCCTTATTTCTGAAGCATATTGATGATGAGTATAGAATTTTATTGTTCATGGTTATTGATGGATGTAGAATTCAGACCCATCTCTTCCCCCGACTCCAGTATTTTTAGACCAGTTCACTGTGTCTTCTGATTTTCTTCACTTCTGCAGTTTGATTATCATACCTTTGCAGGTAATACTTGTAACATTCCCCCCACTCCTTAGGGCTATTTTATATTTTTTTGTTTTGCTTTTCCTTTGGTTTTTAGCGGTTTTGCTATATGTATTTTATGTGATTTTGTTTACTTTCCTCTTTCATTTTTTCTTGCTCTCTCTCTTTCTGTCTGTATGTATTTTTCATGCTTTGTTTTCCTGAGATCTTAAATATGTGGATTGATGTCTTTTAGGAGTTTTAGAAATTCCCCAGCCATTCTCTCTTCAGATATTTCTTATACCTCATTTTTTCCCTATCTTCTCCTTATTGGACTTCAATTAAGTATATGCTAAATTTGAGTTTTGCTCAGATATTCCTTGTACTATGTCTTGTTTTAGCCATTCTTTTTAATCTTTGTACTTCAGTTTGTATATTTTCTATTGACCTATATATGAGTTTAATAATCTTATTCTGTTCAATGCAATCTGTAATTTAATCCGAAGATTGAATTCTTTAATATCAGATTTTGCAAGGTTTAATTTTAGAATGTCCGTTTGATTCTGTTTTACATATTCTAGTCCTTTGGAGATGTTCTCCATCTTTTCATCCATTTATCCATTTAAAAATTTTTTCTTTGACATATTAATTATAGTTATTTTCTGTTAAGTCCAATATGTGGAAAAACTGTGGATATCCGTCTATTATCTACTGTTTCTGCTAATTACCAGCCATATATTATTGCCATGTTGCCTGTCTAGTAATTGTTGGGTTTTTGATGGATAATGTGTCAAGATGTTATTTTTCACACACAAAAAGATTTTCCTCTCACTTTTAGGCAGCTAATAAGGGATTGATCATTTTAATCCAATTAGAATTTAAACTTGATAGGGACTTAGCTGAATTATGATTTAGTCTCCCTTTGCTTAGCCCCTGTCAAGGACATAATTCTCTATGTCCTCTAATTGTGTATTGGTTCTCCATTTTTTCAGCCCTAAAATACTATATTTCAAAGTTTATACTTCAGATGTTTCAACCCATTTCCCCAACATCCTGCCGCATGTACTTAAAAATATGTCAGTTGTTTGATAAAGGACACTGGTGATGGATTTGACACATATCTTTGCTTTGTATCCTTTACAAGAGTACAGGATAATTTTCTGTAACTTCTAGAAGCTTTTTTCCTGTCACTCTAGTTTCTGGTAGAGGCCGACATTCAGCAACATCTATCAGGAAAATCTAGCAGGAAAACTAGGCTTTGCATTTGAATTCTCTTAAGTTTCCTTTTTGCCCATCAACATTGCCTAAGGGATAAAGTTCTGTTGGTTATTTTTTCACCCAACAGATTCTTTCTTAAAAAAATAAGCCTGATCTTCTGTTCACACACAGCATTAGCAAATAAACAAAAACAAAACAAAAGCCAACAAATAAAAAACACAAACACCAAAACTGCAGCAGATTCTTATCTTACTTCAGAAAGTCCCTCCTTTCTATAAAGTTTGAGTTTCAAGCAATTCTTCATTGCTTGAAAACATTTTAGGTGTCTTTACAATTATGTTGAAAATTTTATCCAACCTCTTCTAGTTGTTGAAGGCTGAGCATTGGCCTACTATTATTTATTTAACTTTTTCTCAACAGAAAATCCTTTTCTTGGTTTCAGTGTTAGGCAAAATTTTGGTTTTTTTTATATTGGAAATAATGGAAACTGTAATGGCTTATAGTGTCATTTTGTTTCTCATATTCTATAAAATATGGTCTTTTAAAAAATGTTAATATGTATTTTTGAGAGAGAGAGAGAGACAGAGCATGAGCATGAGCATGAGCAGGGGACAGGCAGAGAGAGGGAGACATAGAAATCAAAGCAGTCTCCAGGCTCTGAGCTGTCAGCACAGAACCTGATGCAGGGCTTGATCATGACCTGAGCTGAAGTCAGATGATTAAATGACTGAGCCACTCAGGTTCCCCTAAAATATGGCCTTTCAAAATGTTTTTTCTCAAATAGACATGTTATACAGAAAAAAAAAGCAAGAAGTTTTAAAAAAGTGAATTTTTGCAAAGTATGCAAAACTAGGTCTAGATATTTGTATATTTATGGAACTTCACCACCAATTAAAATTTCTGGAATTGGTGTTTCATTTTTAGATTTGGGTATATTTCTTTTAATGCATGTTAATGTTGTCCCTAAATCCGCTAATACGCATCATCATTTTATGGAAAAATCAATAAAAAATTAACACATTTTTATATATGTGTTTTAATAGAGTACAGTTTATTGACATATTTAATTTATTTCCAACAGATATAAATATTTATATTGCAATACTGTGTTTTATATTAACCATTATGTGCTTCAGAAAAACCTCCCACCTTTCTGTTATTTTGTAATAATTAAAAAGCATTTTTAAAAATAAATGTTATATGTATAAGTTAAATAATGAAACAATAATAGTAGGAGAATTAGGAAACTCAAGGAAGTCTATTAGGGTATAAGTTCTATCCTTTTTGACTATATGGTTAATTAACATAGTTAACTTTTGCATAACACTTAAAATATGCCAGGAACTATACTATTTGTTCTATGTAAATGGTGACATTTAATCTTTATAACAATTGAATGTGGTAGCAATAATCATTATAATTGTTTTAAATATGAATAAAATAAGGCCTAACAAAAGTCAATAACAATTCCAAGATATATAGCTAATAAGGTGAGGTGTCTTTTTTAATCTTTTGAAATTATTCTCAAAATATGTAGTCAGTTTCTTTTTTTATCACTTTCATTATGGATCAGTACACTAAAGTCTCCAACTGTTAAGACTGTATTATTCTGATAGCTGATGATGCATTTCACAGAATAATTTTCAACAATATGGATTGAGCTGATTTTCTCTTTGTAAGCAAGTGGGACAAAATTGGAAAATTTGAAAACTGGTTCTTGAAATTCTGAGTCCTTGTTGGGAGACTGGAAATGTGGGCTGGACCTAGACACCATATACCATTTTGATTTGTTTTACAAGGATGATCAAACGTATCAGACAATGTTAGAAATCTAGCTTGGCAGTCAAAGCACAATTCTGCTTTTAGCTATATGTATAAATAATATTTTATGCTAGTTTACAAGTGAAATCATGCATATATATTATTTCTCTATACTCTTCCAAAACTACAAGGTAGGTAAGTGTTATCCCTATTATACGGATGGAGTCATAATTGAAGCTTGAGAAACCTGTTAACTACTTTGTCAGAAATTATGAGGAACATTTCACTAAGTCCAAACCTTACCATAAGTTGGTTATAAGAAAAAAATAATTGAAGGGTTAAAAGTAATCTAAGTAAAAGGAAGAGAGAAAGCAACAAGTTGACTATATCTACCTGGTAGAGTTCTATATCGTATATTTTTTATTACTCTGGAGGAAGAGAGTATCTTCCATGAACTGTATATTTTAGTGGCACACCTGAAACCTTATTTAATGTGACCAGTGTTTCTTTCTCTTGCGAAGGAAAGTCTAGGGAAGCAGAGAGGACAGAGACCCCTCTCCATTCATTCTTTCAGGGCCCAACAAAATTAGTATGAATTACTGTCTGGAAATCAGGTTCACCTCCTGAACATACATACACACACACACACACACACACACACACACATTTAACATTATTTATGTGTATATATAAATATTAAATGTTTTATTAAATGTTAATATTTATATACATAGACAAGCAAATATCAAAATACTTATGTATACATATTTAGCATTTAATACAAATGTGTGTGTATATATACACATATATATGGATAAACAAACAAATTTAAAAGTACATATATACATATATACATGGCAAAAAAATACTCAAGCACCATCCTGAAGCAAAAAGAGGAGGTTCAGAGGTAGAGGGATAGATTTGGGGAATGATTATTTTATAAAAGTTCTCCAGATGATTCTTATAATCTGACATGTTTGGGAACACCAGTTCATATTTCACAGTGCAATAAATAACTGACAGTAATGCCCCAAGTATATAGATCAACTGGTATCAGTCAATCACTTTCTCCTAGCTTTCATTCCAGTACCAGCTATCTCTAGCTCCCCTCTCTCTGCACCTCTGATCCTCCTTCTGTGACTCTCTCTTCAAGTACTTCTCTTCCTAATGCCAATTACTGTCTACTCTTCTTGTAGCTGCCACTCCCAGAGTAATCTCTTATATTTACTCTTTTCATATAAGATGGTAGTTTTCCTCTAGACTTGATGATGTTCAGAAACCATTTTTAATTTTTCTAACCAGGCTACGGTGATATATAATAGCCAACTGAAGCTTATTTATAAAAACCGAGTGGGAACCTCATATTAATGCATATATAGTTTTTGGAGCATTGTACACCTTTTCATCTCCTCTTTCCTCAGATTTATTTTGCTGAGATGTTGTCCCTCCTGACTCTCCTTATATCTGTAGAACTCATTTACAGGTTTATGAACTAAGTGAACTTCCGAGGTAGTTATTTCTTTTGAGAGAGGGAGAGGGAGACAGAGAGACAGAGAGACGTAAAATGCATTGGCTAAGCAGGCATCTCTCTTATTCTTTCAATTTCTAGTGAATTATATTGTTGCAGGGGCAGTAGGAATATTTTCTCTTGGTGCTGCATATATATTATTTGATCTGGTAATAAATGTAAAATATAGTCTTACATAAACATACATATAAGCTAACAGTTGAAGGTGGCAAATGAATTATAGAATACAAAGCTAGTCCCTAGTAGCCTGACTGTCCTGTGTGTATGAAATTGCGTACTATGTGAACAGAGCTTCTTTAAAAGACTTTTCCTGAATAATATTTCTAACAGTGTAAGGAACCAGGACCTTGAAGTAAACCTTTTCATTTTTGAAAGTGCATTTACTACTTTAAGATTCTGTCTGGAATCCTCTGTGCATTTATACGCTGCTTCCTACTTCTTGCCCTGTGTACCTGAGTTCTGACACAGTGGAACATGAGAAACCAGCTTATCCTCCAAAGCTCATTTCTGACTGCTGATAGGGTACAGGTCAGTGCTAGTGTAGACTGCTGAATCTTCTTTCTTTGTTACCTGTGCGCTGTGTATTGAAACTCAAGTGAAATGCAGTATTTTAAACCAATCAATCAACAAATGCTGATTGATCACTCATGATATGTTAGTCAAAGTGGGATATTAAAGTTGTTTTAGGCAAGACCCATGCCCTCAGGGAACATAAAATTTAGTTAGCTGGTAATTTTTTTTAATGTGAAGAATTACTTTATAATAACACCATAAACAGTGTTAAAAAGCAAACTAAAATTTAGGAGATAATAGTTGCAAGATATATGGTAGAAAAATTATTAGTAACTGGAATATTTGACTATTGCCTATGTATTAACGAATAAAAATAAACAATCCATGTGCAAATGATATGAACAAATAATTGGGCTTGCAGGCAGCAGTTGCTGCCTGCTGAGGTAGAAGGGTATTATAATAATACTGATAACACGATTTATGATGACAACAGTGATAGGTATGAGATAAGATTGCATATATACTTTGCAATCAGGGTCAGCAGGATTTGCTATAAGTTTGTTGTGGATTGGGAGAGAAAAAGGTTTTCAACATGTTTCCAAGATTTTGATCTGAGCAACTGAAGGTGAAGATTGCCATTCACTGAGCTAGAGAAAATGAAAGGAGAATCAGATTTGAAAAAGACAATTAGAAATTCAGATTGGGGGGTGCCTGGGTGGCTCAGTCAGTTAAGCGTTCGACCTTGGCTCAGGTCATGATCTCACAGACTGTGACTTCGAGCCCCACATCGGGCTCTGTGCTGACAGCCCAGAGCGTAGAGCCTGCTTTGGATTCTGTGTCTCCCTCTCTCTCTGCCCCTCCCCTACTCATGCTCTGTCTCTCTCTGTCTCAAAATAAAATAAAATTAAATAAACAAACAAACGAACATTAAAAAAAATAAAAAAAAAAAAAGAAATTCAGATTGGGACTTGTTAAACTGTCTGAAATCCAAGTAGGAATGGCAAGGAAATAGTTGGGAAAACAAATCTGGAACTCATGATCTTTGGAATAGAGATCTACTTTTGGGAGTCATCAGTATATAGATGGTATCAAAGTCATGAGACTTGACGAGATGACCAGGGAATAAATATAAGATAGTTTTAATGTTGGACAATAGACTAAAAACAGTAAATGAGATGTAAAGGTGTAGGGTACAGTGAAAATTTATTAGAAAGGTTATAGTTCCTAGCCATGAAGAAAAATTGTTGTAGTGGGCTTCTACAGAATATAGAGCTGGAAAAATCAGAGTTGCCAGAGAATAATTATTGCCATTGGGATTATGGAGAAGTTTGCATTCACTGCTGGTAATAGTAGAATTTAGCATCTATCTATGGAAGTATATAATTGAGGTAGAGATAGGTCAAGACGGTCTGTGTAGAGCAGGTTAAGAAACTGAGAGGCCATGTTTGAAGGACTGTTTATATGTATTAAAGTTACCAAGAATATTGACAGGAAAAATATGGGAGATATTGTGGAGCAAAAACAATCAATAAATGGAAGGAAATTTTGAGTCTTTATATGATTACAAAAAGAAAGAATAAAGATTGACAGAGATATTTTTTCAATTTTATCTGTAAATGGCATAGGGAGAGAAAATGATCTGGAAATAATGAGAAATACCTACCACAGTTGCAAAGTTGGCAACTTGAAAGGTATGAAAGAAAAAACAGTGCCTGAGAGAGCTGCAAGTAAACAAGCACAATTAGGAAACTGTCAGGATTCAAGTAGAACAGGAAGGTGAAGATACTGAGAATAAAGGAGATTGAAATCCCTGTTTCAGACAGAACAATGAAAGAGTCTTGGGAATTGGGATAAAGTAGGAAATGGAGTCACAATAGTGGTACATGGAACCTTATAAGGATGGGATTCTAGATGTTGAGACATGACAGGTGGTCTTAGTCATCGTTTGGGGGCTAAAGGGCATGATTAGTCCTGATAGACTCCAAGGTAGCTCAGGGTGGTGAGGCTACGGGCCATTAGAGAAGGGAGAGGAATGAAAGAACTGCCTGAGATGCAGAGCTTTGGTATCCTTTTCTTCTAGGGATGGAGATGCAGAGCCCACAGGAGGAGTAGTGTTACCAGAGGCAGTGGGATTTTATGTTTTGCAACAATGAAAAGGGAGAGGGAAGGGAAGGGAAAAGGAAAAGAAAAGGCAAAAGGAAGGGGAAGGGGAAGGGAAGGAGAGGAGGAAAGAGGGAAAGAGGGAGGGAAGAAAGGAAGGGAGGGAAGGAAGGGAAGGAAGGAAGGGAGGGAAGGAAGGGAGGGAAGGAAGGGAAGGAAGGGAAAGAAAGAAAGGGAAAGAAAGAAAGGGAAGGAATGGAAAGAAAGAAAAGAAAGAAAAGAAAAGAAAGAAAAAAAGAGGAAGAAAGAAAGAAAAAGAAAAAGGGAAAGAGAAAAGAGGGGAGGGAGGAACTGTTTTCTCAGTACAATAATTAATAGTAATTTGAGAGGAATCGGTTGAAATGAAATTTATAGCTTCTGATATAATATGGAGTAGAGGGAAAAAAAAGAAGGAGGGGATAAATAGTACCAAAATAACAGAACACAGACAGTCAAAAAAAATTATATTGGCAAACAGAAAACAAAAATATGATAGACTGTTATATTAGCAATCATAATAATTACAAATGACTTAAACTCATCTGTTAAAATCTGGAGTGTATAAGATTGATTTTAAAATTAAAACCTAATTTTATATGTGCTTATAAGAAACACATTTAAAACATTAGGACACAGAAAAACAATGAATATAAAATATGAAATATACATGAGGAAGATACTAAACAGATTAATAATATCTTTCAAAATACAATTTTAGCAAATGGATGGATAAAAAACAATGTTAAAAGATAATTTAGAGGAAGATATTTGAGTAGTAAGTTCATAGGCACCTAATAATTCATCTGTGAAATACACAAAACAAAACAAAAAAGACAAAATTACAAGAATATTTCACCATGATATAAAAATGTAATACAAGTTCTCCAAAAGTTTTAGATGAAACAAATGATAAACTGTCTACAGTATAGAATATCTGGATTATAATTTGATGTAGTATATTTAAGTAATTTCCTGTGAACAACAAAAAGAAAGTGTTTCTTTTTATTTTTCAAACATTCATAGAACCTTCACTAAGGTTGAGTATCATAAAAGTCACAAAGAATAACTTACCAACTTTCATTAAGCTTTAATCATCAAGTCATGTGCTATGAAAAAAATGAAATAAAATTAAATATTACAAAGAAAAATATATCTAGATACTAAAATTTCATGCCAGAATAGTTCAACTTATCATTAATATTTCATTTCTTTTAAATTATTAAAGTTTTTTAAATTTTTTTAATGTTTACTTATTTTTGAGAGAGAGAGAGAGAGAGAGAGCGTGAGCAGGGAGGGGCAGAGAGTGAGGGAAACATAGAATCTGAAGCAGTCTCCAGGCTCTGAGCTGTCAGCATAGAGCCCAATGCAGGGCTTGAACTCACAAACCATGAGATCATGACCTGAGCTGAAATCGGACACTTAACCGACTGAGCCACCCAGGTTCCCCTAAACTATTAAAGTTTTAAAGCAGGTATAACCCAATTTTTGATTATGGGTATATTTGCAATTTTATATTATTATTTGAATTTTTATCTGTTTTATTTCAATTACTGTTTAAAAAGCAACAACCCTGATAATCAGGAGCATGCTAACTAATGTAACAGTGACATGGTATTTCACTTGTCAGACTGAAAAACTGACAAAATTCAATATTGAATATTGGCAAGAATGTAGAAAAAAAGTGCACTCTTGCACACTCTTATACCAGTGAAGAAAATAGACACTATGAGGAGCAACATGACCATAATCTAGTGAATAAAAATGCTCATTTCCTAATATTCAGGAATTCTGCTTTTTCATATACTTTAAAGAACATTTTGTACAAGTACATACTGGCTGCATTAAAAACTAATCAAGTGTTGTCTGCAGTGTTGAGAAACTGGAAACTTATTTATCAATAGGAGACAAATGAATAAATATTGGTATATCTATACAAAGTTATAGTATACAGCAGCTAATAGGAATAAACTGTACTTAACTATTAAATATATAGATGGGTATAAGTATATCTGTATGCATGTATTATTTTCTACAACCTTTCTGAAAGACAAAAGTTGAAATAATGAATCCATTATTGTAATTTTGACACAAAAATACATATAATATATGTGCATGGATACAGATAGATGTATGTAGAAAAATTAAAATGGAAAAAATTGGACAGAAATTGTGAAAGGATTAGCTCTTAGAATAGATAAAAAACATGGAATGAGATTGAAGTGTTTGACAAAGTGGTCTTTTAAATGTTTCATTAATATTTAAATAATATACACGCGTTTATTTATTCTTAATTATATATATGCATACACTAGTAGTGAGTTTTAGAGAATATGGGTGTGGGAAGAAATAAAAGTAAACATGACAAAACTCTAAAGAATTAATTCTTGGTGCTGACAATATGGGTGATTATTATTTTATGGTTTGTGCTTTTCTGTATATTTCAATATTTTAAAATAAGAAGACTTAAATCACAACATATTTTATAAATAACAAATATATGATATATTTACATATACAATTTTACAGATTTTTTTAGGACAAGAAATTATTTTTTTAATGAATTATAGACAGTAAATTCTATTTTACTTTAGGAAGGTAGAGATCCTCTTAGGCTGGTGTTCTGATATAGTTTCAATAATGAGAATGTGCTGTGGTTGGAATAATAGGTGGACATTTGCAGATGAAGAGAAGTCATGTAAGGCATCCTGAATGGAATCGTCTAAAGAGGAAATAGCTAGGTTTATATTCAGAAAGCACTAAGTAGGCTAATGAGAGGAACATATAGGCATATCCAGATTAAGAGGAAAGATGGATTAGTCCAAAGTTGGCTGGTACTGTCTTACCAGCAATACAGAAGAATAAAATATCGCAGACCAGAAAGATGCATAATCTGGTTTAGGGAGCAAATGAAAGGAGGATTATAGAACAGTTTTCTTGGTAGGAAACCAAGGTAAGGACTCATATGCAAGGTAAAATAAAAACCAAGGCCTGATTACTGAGTGAGAATATCAGTTTACTTAGAAGAGAATGAGGAAAGCATCTGCTTAATGTGGTATCTTTGATTTCAGGTCTTGCCATTTACTTGCTAGGTAGACACTCTTGTTAGCCTAACCAATGCCCAATCTCAAAGGTTTTCTTCCTTGCCTTTGCAAGTCTCTTACTGTTGATTGTGCTCATGTGACACTGTTCTTCCATATGAAACATAAGTGGAATTTATTGGGTGCTTCTGTTGAAAATTTTGCTTCCTTGATAAAAAGAATTTTTTTTTTTTTTTTTGGCTGATGTTGCCCCTTTCTCCATCCTTCCTGTGTCAAATGCAATATAATGAGCAGGTATCACTTTAGCATCTCTCTTGCAACTGTCAAGAAAAGGCCAAAACCTCACACAGACTCTGGTACTGACATCATTGTATAACCTAGGCCAGGGCTATTTACTTCTAACTATGAGAGAAAAATTAGCCTCAATTGATTTAATGTATTATGATCAAGTTTTTATATTTGTAGCTGAAAGCATTCCTGATACATTTGTTATATAGCCTAAGAAGTTGTTTAAATGCTCCGAGTCTCAATTTCCTCATTACTTCATGTGTGCATTAAATGAGATAATAAATATGTTGTGCTTAGCTCAGTGCTTAATACAAAAATTGCTTAGTTAGTGGTATAACTCATTGTAGTCATTGTGAAAATAAGACAAAGTTGTTAAAAAAGGAATTGGTGGCAAGGCAGATATGAGACTGACTGAGGTAATACCAGTTCCTATATTGCTCCTGCTTACAAATAGAGATGGTCCCAAAGTAGCAGCTAGACTTAGCTTAGAGATAAGGTAGTGGATTAGTCATCAAGATTGGATGGATATAGTAATAGGCCAGTGAATAATTATTCATATAAAGTGAAATGTACTTTTGATATATAGTCAATACTCCCATACCAATGGTGCGTACCATGTGCCCTGATACCTGCTGCATAGCATGGGTTAATCTCACTTGGTCTGGATAGACCCCATACTTATAACCGCAGCTACTTACATATAACTACAGCTACTTATAACCAGTGCTATAGAATCTATAAGAAAAATGATGTTCTATAACCACAGGTTTCTTATCTTTCCATGAGTTGTATTAGCCTATCAGTATTGCTATATAGTATAGTAATAATAATTGGATTTATGATTTGCACCTGGTTTGGTAGAACCTGGCTAGGGGCAGGGTGGGGAGGGAGATATGGTTTCAATGGTTAAGGAAAGTCACATAATCAGAATATGTTACCAGTTCACTATATGAGACCAACTACAAGCAGAGGTTGCTTTCTGGTATTGAGGTATGAGGTAGCAGTTTGAGACCTTCACACAATGTGTTCTGTGCTGGTTGAACAGTGGAAGGAGAACAAAGAAGCCTGCACTGGTGTCTCCAGACACTTATTTATTTTTTTTAAGTTTATTTATTTTGAGAGAGAGGGAGAAAGTGTGAGTAGAGGACGGGAAGACAGAGAGGGAGAGAGAGAGTCCCAAGCAAGCTCTGCACTGTCAGCTCAGAGCCCGATGTGGGGCTTGAACTCATGAACTGTATGATCATTACCTGAGCCAAAATCAGTAGTCGGATGCTTAACTGACAGAGCCACCCAGGCCCATCTCCAGACACTTTTAATGCATATTCTACTACTGCTGTTGCTGTACCTTTACTCTTATAAAGCTATTTCCAACTGTAAACTATTTGAGTCCAGTGAGTCCTTTCAATAAACATTTAAGATCATTAGTGGGTAATTAAAATGTATGCTTATCATTAAAAGATGTTATATGAAGAGTTATGTCATATTTGTAGTTTAAATTATTATGGTACAAATACTATAATAAAGTAATCACTCATCAAGTTCCACCACCAATAGTTTTTAAAGGCTCTCTTCACATTTTTTTATTTCTCCAGGAATAAAAAAACATCTACTTGAATTTTGTGTTAATCAAAGACTGAACCCTCCTCTAGAGTTTTGCTACATTTGTATATAACCCTAAAAAATATTATTTAGAATTTCACTGATTTTGACCTATGATGAATGAAATCATAAAGTATGATTTACTTTCTGACATGCTGTTTTTCTGCTTAATATCATGTATTTGAGATTCACCCATGTTGTTCTTTTCAGCTATAGTTTTCTTTTTAATGTTTTATATTCCATTGTAGGAACATACCATAACTTGTCTATTCTTCTACTAACATTTGGTTTAATTCCAATATTGTGTTATAACCAGTTGTCACCATTAGTATTCTTGGCTGTGACTCAGGGTTAGACAGATACTAGAGTTCCTCTAGGTACACACATAGAAGGGGGATTTCTGAATTACAGGGTCTACACATATTTAACTTTATGAGTTTGTGCCATAACCTAAGGTTGTAACCAATCTGAACTCTTACTAGCAATTCAATCTGATTTTCCATAAGTGAGTTATTTGTGTTAAGTATTTGTAGATTCTTAAGGAAATTAGTGTGTTTGTAGTGTAATATATCTTGAATAAAATATTGGGAATTTCTAGGACCTAATGTTTGTATACTTTTAGGTATTTATTTAGATTCATATATTTGTATGCCATAGAAAGCAGTGAACTTTCAAAGTAAGTTGGAATATTTTACATTCAATATGAAATTTTTACATTTTAATGTTTCTCTTTTTTTAAAACCATAAAAATCGTATATTTTTGCTTTATAAAGTATAACAGGAAATACGAGACTGACAGAGACTTATCAAGATACCTGCTTTATGCAAATTTTATACAAAACCTTGTTTTAAGAACCATAATGAGTATATTATTTTAGAGCAGCTGGATGTTCTGTGTAAATGGGGTTGTCTGATAAGCAGCATCTTATGACTTAAAGATTCATTATTGTTCTTTATCAAGATTAGTACCCCAGAATCTACCTGAATGCTATGTCTGAAAAGTTATGGTTTAATAATAAATGTCAGACATAGCATCAGGAAAATTAAAGGATTACATAGGCCGATTCCCAAATATAATCCTGGAAAAAATCATGTAAACTCTCTGACCACTAGTCCCTTTACCCGTAAATTGGTAATCTTCATTGTGTTACTCTTAGCTAAGGGAAATCATATATAAGACAGTACTTTGTAAACTCCAGAACTCTTCCCTAAGATATCATCAGGTGCCTAATTAACTATGTTTGGTATAAGTCATGGTTCATTGCTGTGAGCAACATAAGATGATTTCCCTAGAAGAGGAATTTATGTACAAAAGTGTTAAAAAAAAAAAAAAAACCCAAAGTATCATTGGAAAGGGCAGAAGAACCTGAAGAAAAACCCCAACTCATGCATCAGAACTATTTCAGTGATGACACCACTTCCTCCCCTTTTGTATCCTATATGCCCACATGTCTATTTCTGATAGGAAGGGTATCAGAGAGTGGACACTGCTACCAACACTGCCAACCCCTGCCTCTGGAAAAACAGATTTAGGTGCTGCCATTTCTGTGGGGCTCTCTACTTCTTTGGCATCACTAGCTGATGAATCAGCATCTAGGGTGATTTTGGTGCTTGACCAATCAGGTGCCTGCCTCAAAGTCACAAGGAAGAATAGAAAAGAAAGTATAATATTTGGAACAAGGTCTTCAATTAATGGGAGTTAGGTTGGGCTGGGTGGCCAAAAGCAATGAGTAATGCCCATATGTTTTCTTTACTTCTTCCAGAAATATGATGAAACAAAAGTGCAGAAAAGTTAAGTATCTGCCTAAAGTCACAGAATTATTATAGGACAGACATATGAATTGAAACATGCATGTGCCCTGACTTCAAGAATACAACCATCAAACTATTCTAAATCGTTTCAATAAGAGGTAAGCCTGCTATGCTTACTTCAGTGTTTTTTTTTCCCTTAATACCTGGGGACTGAGGAATAAATTGGATCTCTTATAACAATACTGATGTCCTAGAATAGTTAATGATAAAGCTGTTACTTCAAAATGAAACAAAACAAAACATGGTGTTTTTCCTGGTTTGTATGGGCGAAGGTTCTCTATGTTTTAAACTGTGCACTATGTTATAAATACTGTATTCTGTCATAAATCAAAGAGCATGGAAAACTGTATTATGAAACTTCTGTGCTGCTGAGATGACAGGACAGATTTCTCCATTTAAATAGCACTCAAATCTGTCTACATTTCATTGACCTCTTTCCAAATATAAAGTGCTGCATAAATTTTTAATGATAACAACAGTGACCTAAGTTACTGTAGTCTAATGGCTTTCAGTTTTAAATGTTGATGGTGTAAGTCCAGTTCATGAGAGACTAGTGCCTATACCATGGAAACCTTGGTCACAATCAGTACTAATTTGCAGGCTAAGCAGAAAGGCCAAGGTTTGACTGAAGAGGCTAAATTCTCTTCTTTTTGTGACTATTCCTACCAGCTTAGTATTAAAATTTTGAAGATAGTCACTTTAAGCAAATGAATATAGTCACTTTATACAAATTCATGTTTAAGCGTGAGATAAAGCATGACAGATCCAATTTGCATTGAGAGGACAGTTTTATATATTGAGTTGGGTTTATGGTTGAGTTACAAGACCAACAATGATCGAGGACCCAAGCTGTTGTAACTGTAGGCAGGTCACCGAAACTTTGTGACCCTTAGTTACTTTATCTATAAAACAGGATGATAGATAGTCCCTGCTGCACAACTTGATCTATCTCAAAAAAGAAAAAAAAAAAAAAAAAAGAAAGAAAGAAAAAAGAATGAGAAGGCACTGTGATAAACTGCTATTCAGATGTAAATCATTAGTGTTATTGTCTTTTAACTTATTGTTAACTGATTTGTCACACAATTTGGTAGCCCTACCTATAGTGGTTTAAAAAATTTTAAGGAAGTTTGTGAAACTCGTATCAATTCAATCACCTCAGCATAATCCTTTTTTTTTTTTTAATTTTTTTTTAACGTTTATTTATTTTTGACAGAGAGACAGAGCATGAACGGGGGAGGGTCAGAGAGAGGGAGACACAGAATTGAAACAGGCTCCAGGCTCTGAGCTGTCAGCACAGAGCCCGACGCAGGGCTTGAACTCACAGACCACGAGATCATGACTTGAGCCGAAGTCGGCCGCTTAACCGACTGAGCCACCCAGGCGCCCCAGCATAATTCTTTTTTTAAGCTTTACTGAGGTATGATGGACAAATTTGTGAGTATTCAAAGTGTACATCGTGATGATTTGATATATGTATACATTTAGAAAGAATTTGTCCCATATAGTATAGTTAACTAATCATCCATCACTGCACATATTTGTATATAGTTTGTTTGTTTTCACTAGGAACAATATTACTTTTAATTTGGGGGAAATGCTGAGTCTTCTTGACTCTTTTTTCATGGGAATTCATTGTTAACAAACAGTGATAGTTGGGCTGTTACCACTGAAGGGAGGACGCCGCTCTTGTTATTCAGCAGGGTTCCACAATTGCTACTTGGTTTCAGCATTGCCTAAATACAGCTGTTAAATTTACCAGTGTATCTGACCAGTTTTACCTGAAATTCTATCTGAAATCCATTCATTTTCTGCATCTTGTCTCCATGCATCTACTCTTTCTCACTTTAAATACATTCCTTACTCATCTGCCCTTGAAGTCTTTTATAAAACAATCAAATCATATTTCTTGCTGACTTAAAAATATCTAATGGTTTCCCACTGCATTTAAAATGAAATCCACCCAGGGGCGCCTGGGTGGCTCAGTCAGTTGAGCGTCAGACTTCGGCTCAGGTCATGATCTCATAGCTGGTGAGTTCGAGCCCCAAGTTGGGCTCTGTGCTGGCAGCTCAGAGCCTGGAGCCTGCTTCCGATTCTGTGTCTCCCTCTTTCTCTCTCCCTAACCCATTCGTGTTCTGTCTCTGTCTGTCTCAAAAATAAACATTAAAAAAAAAAAAGAAAAAAATAGTAATAAATAAAATGAAATCCAAACTCCATGTGTGCAGAATGTGATAGCTGCCTCCTTCCACATTTATATCTCATGTCATTCTCTTCTCTCTGAATTCAACCATCAAAGGCTTTCTTTCCTATCTTCCATTTGGCCAGCTCTTTGCTGCCTCCGAGGATTTTGCTGATGCTTGCTCCTCTGGAATACTCTATGCCCTTATTTTCACAAAGTTAACAAATCAAATTTCAAGTCTCAGGATAAATATCAGCTCTTCAGAAAGGCTTTTCTTGACTATCCTACCTACCCCCACCTCCATGTAAATTAATTTATTTATTAATGTGCTTTGGGTCTGGCTTCCCCATTAGAATGAGAGCCGCATGGTAGCAGGGGCCATGTTTATCAAGATCATGAATATGTCTCATGCTCTTAGCAAAAAGTCTGGCACATAATTTCTGCTCATTATATATATTTGTGGATGAATGAAAAATATATATATATATATATTTGTGGCTGCCTGACTGGCTAGCAGCTTGTCTGAATGGATGATGTATTAAAACCTTGCCTCTCCACCCAAAAAAATGAAAACAAATAAATTACTTATCAATTAAAATATCAATATTATTCCTGAGAGTCAATATGTAAATTAGAAGTTTATTTTAAAAACATGATTTCCCATTCTAGTTTCATGAATTATTTATCAGTTATTTTAAGTGATTTTGGTAAGTATCTATTCTGAACTTTTTGAAGAGTACCTATCTTCAGAATCTTGATGAAAGAATGAATAGTATTGTTATGCTCAGAATTCGTGATCCTCAAAGACCACCAGGGAGCTGAGTCCGATGCAAAAGCAAAAAGCAAAGAGCCTTTATTCGAGCTAGCTCGAGCTCAATCCCCTACCTGCACCGATGCAGTGGTGAGATACCGGAGAGAGAGAGCATGTGTTTTGAAAGCACAAAGGTTTTATAGGGGTCTAGGGGCAGTTGTGGGGGGGGGGGGGTGATGGTAGTGGCCTTAGCTGATTGGCTGGGGAAGGGACAGAGACCCGTTGTGCAGGTTGCCGGGTGTGGTTTGAACTGAAATTTTGAACAGGTGGGTGAGCTAGAAGTTACTTAAGGGGAGGAGGCGTGGTCTGAGGTTTGAAGGGGAATTCCTTTCTGTGGTTTTCCGGGAAAGGGGGCCATGTTGGGGATGCAGTCACTCAAGATGGAGGACACAGAACAAGATGGAGGTGGCCGGCCTAGGTCCGCTCTTTCAGTATCCAGGAAGTAGGAGGTTTGAAGTACATTTTAGAAGTAGCCCACACCTCAATTCATAGCCTAGAAATCTCTCTGTGAAGTCTGAACTATTTAGTTTAATCATATACAATTCCATTGACAAGGAATTATTTCCTAAAACATTGTATTCCATTTTTTAATGGCTCTGGTTGCTGGAAATTTCTTCTATTTTTCTGAGCCAGAACCTCACTTTTTACCCTCCATTTATTGCAATTCTATAATTTTTTTAGTCATAGAAATTAGGTTAGTCTGTTGATGTACAAATCCTTAAAATATTTGGAGATAGACATGTTGAATCCTCCTTATCTCTTTCTTCTAGCTAAACATTATCTTTTCCTTATGCCATTAACCTCCAGATAAATACAGAAAATAAGTTTAAATCAACTTTGTCCCCTGTATTTCTATAATGTAAAGAATCACATTTTAAAGTGAATAATGACTTTCAATGCATTTCTGCTCTATATTTATGATTATGATTAAATGGGGAATGTGTATTGCAAATAAATATTGATAACTTCAATATATAACTTTAAAATTATGTATTATTTTGTTTGCTTTAACCAAGTTTCCATATTTGGGACAAAATTAGGCAGTTATTTGAACTAGAGTTAGCATAAAATTATTTCAGTTATGCAAGTTTTTTTAGGTTTATAGATAATGCCTAGATAAGCTACCACTGCAATTATATTTTTCTCATGAATAGCTGAACATAATTCACTCTTCTTATTCCCTGTCCTATCTTTCCCTGTGTATATGGACATATATATGTATTCACTTGAAGGAAAAAAAAAGGGGAAAATTAACTTTTAAAATTCTAGCCCTATATAAAGTAACAAACCATCTCTTTGCTATTTACTTGTGTTAATAATTTTAACCAAGAAAATCCAAGTATTAATTGTGAATTTATGATGACAGTAGAGTAAAAGAACTATCTAGAAAATATATGTAAGTTGTTTCATAATTTTACTAATTTTAAAGTATTATCTTTGCAAAATATTAGACACTATAGAATCTAGTTTGATAGTAACATTCTGTACACATTTCCATGAAAATTTCATCTGTTATAAAAGATTATCATATGAAGATAACATAAATCTGCTGTAAATAAAAATACAAAACCAAGGAGCTACATATATGTTTCTTGAAAGTTTAATAAAGTTTTTTTCTCATTCATTATTAATATCTTTCCAAAAATAGATTCTTTGATAAAACATCAACCCATGTGAATGAAACAAATTTGAAAATGTTAAAACTCTTACTATAAACTTTGTATTTGTATAATTATAAATGAACGGAGTCTATTAATTTGAAAAGAGATTATTACTCTAGCATTCCTGACCCTATATACTTTTCCAATTCTTTTGAGTCTACTTTGCTGCAATGATTGAAATAAGAATGGGTATATGGGGGCTGGGGGTGGCTCAGTTGGTTAAGTGGCCTTGATCTTGGTTCAGATCATGATCTCACAATTTGTGAGTTCAAGCTCTGCATTGGGCTCTGCACTGGCAGCGTGGAGCCTGGTTGGGATTCATCCCCTCTCTCTTTCTCTCCTCCTACCCCCCATCTCTCTGCCCCTCCCCTGCTCATGCACATGTGCTCTCACTACCTCTCTCAAATAAATATTAAAAAAAAAAAATAGACACATGACCTAAACTGAGCCAAGGTTATTTTTGCTGATATTTTCAAGAATGAAATTATTTTTTTCCTTGGGATAGCTACAGGTGACCATAAATACCACAACATGGAGAAGGTCTGCCTTAAAATCAAGCCAACAGACTGAAAAGATGACAGATGAAAGCTCTTTAATTTACCAGTTAAAGAGGCCAACCATTTCTTTAAATATTTGCATTAATATATGTTTGCTTTTTGTCACTTGTACTGAAATAGTCCTAATTTTTAGAGATAATATACATAGTTCCTATTTTAATTTTTATGAAATATTAAGAAAATTAGAAAATTTCCTACTACATTTGGATCTCATTTTGGGAAGATATACTGTAGATGTATATGTACCGTCATTAGGTAGTATACCATAGTTTAACTCTGACATAGCTCTCTAAATGCTTAACTCAGTGATTTATACAGAAAAAAAGACTTATTTTTAATTTATGTAATCAAATATCAACTGATATCCTTTTGTGCTCTGAGATTTAAATTAAATTGGCTAGATGTCCCTGCTCAATATCATGTGAGAATGCCATGTGTTCTCTACAAATTTTGTCAATTCTTTATAACCTTTGTCCTCAAGGTCTCTATTCTTTTTCTGTTAATCTTTCAGTTTCCCTTATCTCACTTTACATGAGTCCTTTGTTTCATTTATGCCTATTTACACTTGTAATTCAGGCTTTTTATTTTAATTTCACTCAAACCTCTCACACATGGCACATAGCATAGCAAGCTTTTAACGGTGTGGAGAGACAGAGTTGTTTGCACTGCAGCCAGCAAGTTATTACTGATTATGTGTTCCCAATAGTTAGATCTTTATGTCTTGTCCAGAATTTGCTCTTTCTCTTTTCTTTTTCTTCTCTCTCCCCTTCCCTGTCTTCCTCTCCCCTCTACTCCCCTCCCCATCCCTTCCCTCCTGCCCTCTCTCTTCCTCTCCCCTTCCCTTTTCCTAATTCCTTTTCATTTACTCTGCAGGGTACTTTGCATTTCTTTTTCCTCCTTTCCCAACTCCTTCCTAAAGGAGTTCGGTTTGGCCAAATAACAGCCTTCTGAGCTCTTGAAGGAACTTTTTAGGCCCTCAAAGTAACGTTTTTACCCTCTCAGAGTAACTTTTTTCCCCTCTTGCTACATTTTTTAAAGATGCTTAAACTATAAATGCGTAGCTTTCCTTTCATTCCATACACACTCTTCTCTCATTCCTCATACCAAAGTATTTTAAGTAAAGTGGCACAGGAAAAGAAAGGTGATCTCTGCTAACTAAAAAAGGAAGAGATGTAATACCATGTTCCCCACGAGTGGCCACACAGATGGAATTTCACCCTGGGCAATCCAACTTGCAACCGATGGTTAAGAGGCACACAAGTCTAGTCAATATTTGAGTCATGCCCCAATTCTCTCATGAGCAAGGGCAGTAATTTAAAAGTGCATTGATTAATATGTAAACAGGAAACTTATTTTGGGAAAGAGGGAAAGTTCAGCTGTGTGACAGAATGGAAGTCTCACTCTATCTTTCTGGATCATTTATTGGAAAACCAGACTGTTTTCCCATAAAAAATTTGGGCTGAATAAATAATATGGGAAATTAAGCAAATCTTTCAACTGGCTGATTCTCAGCGTTATCATTCCAGAACCAAAACTAAGTTCATTTTTGAAACACAAAGACAGAATACTGCTTCAGTGATGTTTCAGGTGATCTCTGTACATGTATACCAGCAGGATTGTTCTGGAGGTAAAAGCAACGTGGATGAGATGATGGTATTGTCGAGTATTTGTAGCAACCTTGTGTTGCCAAAGCTACCTCTGTAAGACGTACTCCTTTTACCATGAGCAGGGTGGAATGCCAATATGTTTTCTTTTCCAATCTTGAAGGAACACTAAGAAAGTATCTGGAAAGGGTTCTGAATTCCACGGAACATGAATCTGTGCTAACTATGACCTCCCTGGGATTTACTCACACAGAATAGTACTTCTTTTCAGTTGTCTCTCAAATGAGTTGCCTTTTTTCTTTAATTTAAAATTATATTTTTATTTTACCAACTAGTTTTAAAGTTCCTTATAAGGAGCCACTGAACTATTTAAACCTTTCAGAACATTGACTAGGAAATTATTTGATAGTATAAGTCTGTAGGAATCTCTTTTATTTGACCACTGAAAAAAACGAAAGGAATAGTTCCAGCCTTGAACAGCATCCCATGGTAATAATCATGTAAGAAGAAATTCCCTTCAAGTTTAAAACCAAACAGGTGGAAGCTGTCAGGACACACTAGCAAAGAATCTGAGAAGCTAATTCCAGCTCAATCTTTTCCATTAATGCCCCTTTGCCCACAATCTTATTTCTGCCTGAACTGTTGCATAAGATACTAAACACAGCTGTGGATCAATGAAGTCATTTACAGATCCACCTTGTGGGTAAGATAAATGATAGATTAATCTAAGTTCCCTGGGGCCTTTATTTTTGGAACATATTTTAATGGTGAATTAAATCCCTACTGGAGCTTCCTCAAATAATTGCCTTCTCTTTTTCTCTTTCCTAAATTTAATGTTTTTGTTGTTGTTATTGTTGTTAACATTCGATTACTGTTTCCAAGGTTCTATAAGAGCTATCTATGAACATTGGTTTCTGAGTCTAGCCATGGGTCTTTCCTATCCAAAGATGATAGGTACAGACTTTATCATATGGATGCTGATTCTAAAATAATTTCACAACTAATTTTCTTTTTCAGAGCTATGGGAAACACAAGTCAATTCCAGCACTTGATTTCAATAAAATAAAGCTAAGGATAATATGTATAATTTGTAGTTAAAGATCAAGAGAGAAACAGAGGAGAGAAAATTTTGAGATAAAGTTAATTTTTAATTAAGATTTTTTAACTATTCTTTTTAGGGAATCAAACTTTGGGGTAGTTATGAAAATGAAATTAAAACAATGAAGTATGACTGCTAGATTGATGTCCTCATTCTTTGTCAGTCCTGACATAATCTGAAAGTTTGATGGTAATTATGGTGGAATTGGACTAAGTGTTTGACATGTTTTATCTTATTCAATGCTCAAAATAATTCTAAGAAATAGGAGTAATGTCCCCACTTTGCAGATAAGGATCTGCGCCTAGGAAAAAGAACTCCTACAAAGTCCCACACCAATATGGTATTTCTATTTTTAATTTTTTCAAGAAACCTTATAGTGTTTTCCACAGTGGCTGTATCAGTTCCCACCAACAATGCACAAGGGTTCCTTTTTTTTCACCAACACTTGTTATTTCTTCTCTTTTTGATTTCAGCCATTCTCACAGGTTTAAAGTGATCTGTCATGGTAGTTTTGATTTAGATTTCCCCGATGATTAGTGATGTTGAGCATAATTCCACTTCTGGGTGTTTACCTAAAGAAAATGAAAACACTAATTCAAAAGGATATACACACCCCTATGTTTGTTGCAGCATTATTTACAATAGCCAAGATATAGAAATAACCTAAGTGTCCATCAGTAGATGGATAGTGAAGATGTGGTACACACACACACACACACACACACACACACACACACACACATACACACTGGAATGTTACACAGCCATAAAAAGAATGAGATTGTATCATTTGTGATGACATGGATGGACCTAAAGGGTATTATGCTAAGTAAAATAAGTCAGACTGGAAGAGGCAAATACCACATATATTTCACTCATATCTAGCATCTAAAAAACAACGGAAATGCATAAACAAGCAAAAAGCAGAATCAGACCTGTAAATACAGAGAACAAACTGGTGATTGCCAGAGGGGAAGGGGCTGGGTTAAATGAGTGAAGGAGAGCAGGAGGTGTAGACTTCCAGTTATGAAATGAATAAGTCATGGAAGTAAAAGGCACAGCATAGGGAATATAGTCAATGGCATTGAAATAGCGTTGTGTGGTGACAGACAGTAGCTACACTTGCGGTGATTACAGCACAACATATAGAGATGTTGAATCGCTCTGTTGTATACCTGAAACTAATAAAGCATTGTGTGTCAACTATACTGAACTTCTAAAAACATTGTTTATTTAGAACCAGTCACTTTAGCGATTGTGTTTTATTGCTCTTCATTGTGAAAATAAAATGAATTAGATAGTTACTGATAGTTGTATATTCACTGAAATATTGAGGAATGAAAAATAACATTTTCCATGCTGCATTTGTTGATACATGTGTAATTGTTTCTTCTCAGTGATGAAACTACACAGTTGAGCTCTTTGGAGACAAGATAACAATTTTTGGTGAGTTATTACAGTCAGAATAGGGAGAATGTTTGATTCTTAAAATTTATGTTATTGACAGCAAAAGAAAATAGTTGAAAATAAGTTTACATTTGAATATGCTTAGTATTTTATGCATTCTAACGTATATAAAAAAAATCACTAAAGTAGTTGTGTTTCACTTTATAAGCATTTACTACAGTCATGGCTTATAAATTGTTTTTGAAAACTTAGGGGTAACCAAAATGAATTAGGATTATTATTGTCATAATCAGTACTAATTAGACTCAAAATGTAGGACTATGATGGGGAAATGCATAATAGTAATAAGATTCTAAGAATTATGCTATGAAATATTTGGAAAATTATAAGGAAACTTTGTACTCTACACTGATCATAACAATATGGTAGATGATGAGAGTAATCAAAATTCCTTACATATCTCTGAAGAAAAAACTCAGTTCCATGAAAATTTGTACACTTCTCATATTCTACCTAAAGTTATATTTTCAGGAAATAAAGAAAGGTTTAATATCAAAAAGATCTGAATGATGTCTAAAGATCTAATCAAAAAAGAACTAATCCAATTCTTACACATGAAGAACAATCTTATGCTTACAGTATTTGAATTCTGAGATCATCTTTTCTTCATGCTTATTTCATTCATTAATTAAATTAAGTGAAATATTAATTTTAAGCTAACTCCACTCAGGCACATTGCCCTGTCAATTCTGAGAGAATAAAAGCAAATGTTTGTCTTGGATATCTGGTCAACTGAGAAAAGGTTGTATTTGGTGTTAAAATTATTCACATACTTGCCAAATTTTCCATTTCCCTTTATTTGGTAGGCCTGACCTTAGGTTGTGGCTCTGGGACACATCTCGACTGAAATATAATTTGTGCAGGCCCTATTTTGTCAAGAGTGCTCCTCAACTTATAAACTGATTATATATGGTTTAGTCCTGTACTAGTAATATTGTATTGGGAAGAATTATTTGTTTATTTGAAATTTTAGGAAGAAAATAAAAAGATCATTTGAAAATGGCTGAATCATAGCAAAGAACAAAATATTTATCAATATATTAAATCCCTTGAGCATTATTAGTTGTGTGTGTGTGACCAGGTGCGGGTATACTATATTACACACACACACACACACACACACACACACACACACACACAGAGGACTAGGGTACTAACTTCCACTCTTCCACTCCATACATCTTTAAGCAATGAGCTTTGCTCATCAGTGGGCAAATATGGGAGTGCCTGGGTGGCTCAGTCAGTTAAACGTCTGACGTTGACTCAGGTCATGATCTCCCAGTCCATGAGCTGGAGCTCCACATCAGGCTCAGAGCCTAGGGCCTGCTTCGATTCTGTGTCTCCTTTTCTCTCTGCCCCTGCCCCTGCCCCGCTCATGCTCTGTCTCTCTCTTTCTCAAAAATAAGAAATAAACATTAAAACATTTTTTAAAAAATAGGCAAGTATGATACTCATGTCAAGATTGTCTCCTGATCCTTGTGTTCTATCCTCCTTGATTGTGCAATGCATGCTCATGCCATGGTCTCTTCATGCTAATCCACACCCCATAGGAATAAGAGAGGGAGAAGTCACTCCCTTGTATAGTAAGAGGCCACTCTGTGTAAAAGAAGTCCTATGGTTAATATAAAAACAAACAAACAAACAAACTTATCAGTATTCATTTGCTGTTGATCAAAGTTGGGGTTTAATTTTTCACACATCTATATCAAACTATTGTATCTATTAGTAACTTATCAGTATTCATTTGGTGTTGATCAAAGTTGGGGGTTAATTTTTAAACACATCTATATCGAACTATTGTATCTATTAGTATTTTAATATTTCTATTACTACATAAATCTCTTGAGTTTGGGAAAGCTGTGTCTTCATATGTTTCTCAAACTTTATGTGCTATAAATCACTTGGTAATATTGCTAAAATGTAGATTGATATTTAGTAGGTATAAAATTTGTCCTAAAAGTTTGCATTTCTAACAAGGAGATCCCAGTGCTGCTGCTCCTGATATACATTCTGAGTATCAAGATCACATGTGCACTCAAAACAGCTCTCTGCTGCTGCTACCAGAGAACACCCTTTCCCTGTGCTTCCTGTGGTGAGTGAGCAAAAACATGTGTATGTATGTGTGTGTAAGAAGGATATCAATAAGAGAAAATTATAACTCACCCTGGTTTTTCGCTTCTGCTTTGTGTACTAGCATAAAATGTCTTGCTCTATTATTCAGCAATTCATTTTCCCATGAAGCAACATCTCTTCTGGATAAGGCAGGTTGAGGTGTTACCATTCAGCCGTGTCATGCTACAAATATTCTGTGATTCATTTACTTGATAGTCATTTATTATGGAGTACGTTTTAGAAAATATATTGGGCAATAGCTATAGAGTGACAAGTGAGACTTGATCCCTTTATTCAATGAATTCACATCTAAGTGGAAGGGACAGACATGATAAGGAAAATAGTAGTATTGAGTTAAATACAAAGAACTATATTAGCACAGTGGAAAAGTTAAAAACTGCGTATATGGGATTCAGGAAAGTTTCACAGAGGATATGATATTATTCTGAGACCTGATGAGTAAGGAGTAATATTCAGGTAGCAGAACAATAAGGAGCAGTCTTCTTTGTAGAGGTAATAACACTTGCTAAGGCAAAGAGGCACTAAAATGCAAGTGTACTCAAGGAATCACAGGTCACTCAGGGTGATGGTGGGGAGTTGGCCAAAGGCAAGGCTAGAGAAGTAGGCAAAACATCAAATCGAATGGATGATTTCTAAGAAAGATGAATTTTTATTTCATAATATCAAATTATACAAATGAAAAACAATGGATTCTGAACTGAGCTGGTATTAGTGAGGACACTGAAAGATACTCTAGAGGTAGAAGTGACAGGACTTTGTTGTAAATTGGACATTTGTGTAAAACTGAGGAAAGAGATGGTTTTCGAATTTCAAGTCTAGTTAATTGGGTGGGATATAATGGTATTTGTTAAATAATTCTGTATATATAAATGCAGGAACTATTTTGGAAGTAGTGATAATGAGTTCATTTTTATCTTGTTGAGTTTGAGCATTTTGTAGGAAAATCAGACAGCTATGTAGCAGGCGGTTGAAAATATCTAGCTTAACAAAGTACATATGGAATCTGGAAGTTGATTCTTCCCATTAACCTGGAATACCTTGAGTCTTCTCTTTGTAACTCAAAAATGCTGCTGTGGTGCATGACTCTGCTGGGCAATATATAATGTCAACATTCATAGTAGCTCTGTTGAGTTTCTTTAGAATTTGAAGAGACCAAAGGCTAAGATTATAATAGTTTTTCTCATGACGTCATGTAACAGCAAGTGTAATTAGCTATTAGTGCAGTCCAGTGCTATTAATAAGGAAAATAATTTAAGCTATAGGCGTTTTCTCATGTGTTTGATATATGTATGCACTTTGAATGTTATTTTAGAATTTACTTTTTTGTTATAAGAAAAAAACAGGTTTAACATTTCTTTTTAAAAAACAGACTCTGAAATATATTAGCTTATTGGCACTTAATCCTGTCTAAATATTTTTAGACCTCATATTTCAGATTAGTGGTTATATCATGGTATCAGGAAGACTAGAGAATATTAATATATGGCATTACTTGATCATAAATAAATAGGTGAGCAAGAGTGGCAGTTGACCCCAGCTAACAATGACCAGGTGGAATGAAAGCTCCTAGCAATTCTGTTCCTTGACTCAACTTTTGGAAGGTGGCTCCTCAAATAGTAAATGATAGGTTTATATGGATATAGTAGCTATACTATTTATATAAGGGCTTCTGATAAAGTGTGGCTGCTAAGGTGACTTCATTTAGAATTGAAAGGAAATTGAAAATGGGAAAGGCTGCAGGTAAAATTGGATATTTGGGGACAAAACACAAGGATTCATACTAGTAGTGAGCTGGTAGCTTGTCTGCAGTCATCATGCAAAGCAAAGAATTATCATAGCTTGCGATTATTTTTATTTACAGACACATCAAACTGATGAGATGAGGTTTACATTTGCTCTACTTCTTTGTTTCCATCTGACTGTCATTTCCTTTCAAGATTAAATAAGAAATTTATTGAACCATAACATCAAATGCTTATTAGTAAATTACTGGGTATTATATATTTATATTTATATATTTACACATATACTACCTAAATCTGCCACCAGAGCTTCTAGTAACTTTGTATAACTCTGCACCATTAATTTCTTCAGAGTGACATTCTGATGTGAGCTGAACAGATGGAATTGCAGGATTGTTCTAGCAAATTTATCATAAAAAATGCATCCGACACCTGTGTAATTTGCCTAATCATTTTCCTAATAAGCTCCCACCATTAATTATGCACGATTTCCACAATGCAATCAAGATAAAAGTAAATCTGATGACTTAATACCCTTCAAAATAATTGGTTCACCCAACACAAGGCCTCCTTTGCTTTCCATAGCCATTTTAGTTAATTAGAAAAAGGGTGCACCCTGTTGGAGTCAGCAGAACGGAGGCTGATCGCTTGGTGGGAGGTAGACCTGCTGGGTTTTTGGGCAGGAGTCAAGGATATTAACTCGTGAAAGAAAAAAAGCGAATTTTGCCCCTTCCTCTTCTCTTCTTTCCTTCACAGTCCACCCCCCCCAACCCTGCAACTTCCCTGTCTCCCCCACCCACCCCAGTAGCAAACAGATGCGATTAGTGTTCTTCAGCCATCAGAAAACTGACTGCAGGACTCTGCGGGTCTAATGAGAATCAACTTTTCCGAGGCTGCTGTCTTGCGGTGCAGTCCACCTGTCACATCATTAGGTGCAGCATGTGCCTTGAATTCACTTTGCTAAATGAGATTTACAGGCCCCAGTGAAACCCATCCTGCAGCATCCCTGCTTCAATTAGCTAAAGATTAATTGTCTGAGAAAGGGAATGAAAGTTTTACTTCAACTGACCTGAAAAAAAAAAGGTAAAAAAAAAATGTGTGGTTCAGGTATCCCACATAGGCCCCAGGCAGTGTGGAAAACGTGATAATTTAAAGGTGCTGCAAATTTCCTACACCTCGCCTGGATGGATGAAATTAACTAGCACTAAAAGCTGTCAAATTAAAGGTTGACTTCCAGATATTAGCACCTTAAATGTCACCGAATATTCTTTCTTTTTTTTCTTTTTCTTTTTCTTTCTTTTTTTTCTTTCTTCTTCTTCTTTTTTTTTTTTTTTTTTGGCAAACATTCATGTCAGCACACCTGCACATGCACACAAACATTTTCTTACTGCTGTTCCTGCTAACTGCTTGTTCGTGCCCAGCCTGGAGTTACTTGCTATAAATCTTTGATGTAACCATGGTTACAAAACAACTGGCAATTACAAAATTTCCTCCATTTTAATGTTACACTAATTATATTTGAATATGTTTTAATATAGATGAAGGGTTGGAGGTGGGAAAAGCTTCTCAAGAAGGGCAGAAAGGGGGGATCTTTGCTCCCATCTGCCACACGCTCCCAGTGCTAGTCAGACACACAGAGTTTCCAAGTGCAGGTATATTACCCATAGCTAGAATTTCTTAATTTCTAAGTCTTAAGGCAAATTATGGAATTTAAAAACTTTAACATTAAGGGGAATGGTCTAAAGTGAGTGGAGAATTTAATTAATTTTTAGCAGTGTGGTATATGTCATGATTTAGTGGGATTTAGATAGAAGATAAGAAAACTTATTCTTAGCTAAATTTGTTTTTAACTAACAAATAAAAAAGTTAACATTGCCAGTTTTTAACATAAGTATGGCAGCAGCAAATTCACTTGGCTACAATGGCAGATGAAACGCACAGTCATGAGGGAAGAGTGAACATCCTCCACGTTTGGGGGCAGAGGTTATCAGGGGTACTTTCATTCTTCAGTTCGCTTTTAGCATATTTCAACTAATTACAACTTGTTTCTTCCAATTTAAATTTGCAGGTCATAGCACGTAATTTTAATTAATAAAATTTCAATGCAAACATGCCTGGGAAAAATCTTTAGCAAAACAGCACGGAAATAAGATAATACTAAATATGTAAGCACAGTGAGAAAATGGAAAAACTGGCATGCCTGTACTTTGAATGTGAATTTCCTGTCACCCACATTAAGAAATTAAAAACAAGAGCAAGAAGACAAAATGATGATCTAATCAAATTTTAAAAATTCTTGAATTATTTTTAATATAAATATCATAGTCTATTGGAAATATGCATTTGAATCCCCAACTTTTATTAATGGCTCTCACCCTAAGTGTATATTTTACTGTGAGTTGTTGACTAACAATAGGATGAAGCCTGAAGACTTGAAAGTTGTCTAAAAGATTGTTTCTGTTCTTTTTCCTTGTTTATGTTTAAAATATGTGTATTTTATTACTTCAGTTATGCATATGTACTTGCAAATATATGTACATATGTATATATATGTGTGTAAATAGGCAATTATAAATTACATTTTAAAATTTAAATATAATTATTTTCCTTAGTAGGATACTTATCCAGAAAGTTCAGAGATTCTTATTCCAGGATTCAACTCCTCACTTATAAAATTAGACAAAAGCTGAAAAACTATGTGTGTTATAACCTTCTCCTGACCATGAGTTTTCCTATGCCTAAGGATCTTTTATAGTTGAAGGTTCTCTGTTTCTTAAACCCAATAGGTAAGACTTTGATAAGGGGATAAGACAGGAAATACTTCTCAGAGCAAAAACCTTCTTTTTTTATGTTGATAGAATTATGTGCTATGTTCTTAAAAGAATTCTTTGCAAAAGGATGCTTTATACTAGTTACCTTTATTTTTTAAATTTTTTAAAAGCTATATTCATGTTTGTTAGTCTAGCCGTTAGAATTGTGATTTAAAAGAAAGGTATTATGGGGCGCCTGGGTGGCTCAGTCGGTTAAGCGTCCGACTTCAGCCAGGTCACGATCTCACGGTCCGTGAGTTCGAGCCCCGCATCAGGCTCTGGGCTGATGGCTCCACTGAGCCTGTTTCAGATTCTGTGTCTCCCTCTCTCTCTGCCCCTCCCCCGTTCATGCTCTGTCTCTCTCTGTCCCAAAAATAAATAAACGTTGAAAAAAAAAAAATTAAAAAAAAAAAAAAATAAAAATAAAAGAAAGGTATTATGCTCTTTGTGTCCTCTTCTCTTTCCCTAAATGCCCACATTTACATAATAATATCCAGTGTGCTGTGTTTCAGACTCAGTTGTAAATACTTTTTTTTACAAGTGTTACTTCATTTAAACCTTACCACAGTCCTATAAATTGTGTTATTTTGCCACTTTTACTGATGAGAAAAATTGAGTTACAGGTAGTAAACACCTTACTCAATACACCTTTGTGAAAGCAAGACTAGGATTCAAACCACATTCTATTGATTACACTCCACTTTGGCATGGTAAAACCCGCATCTATTAAGTTTTGTTTAAAACTAATTAGCCTAACTGCTTCCATGGGGATTTGACAAAAGATGAAACCACAATGATTTATATTTCATGGGTTTGGGTCCAAACCAATGAATGGTTGGACCAAGTACATGTGTTTGTGCATGCGTGTGTGTGTGTGTGTGTGTGTGTGTGTGTGTGTGGTGAGTGAGGAGGCTGAGGGACTTATTTGAGAATTACCACATAGATAGTTTGATATTTAATTGAATCCTGGGTGCCATCACCTCCATAGTTAGGATGTAACATCCATGGTTATGGGACCTTATGAATTTTACAACTGCTTAGGTTTGGTTCCAGCTTATGTCTTTAACATATATTTCAGCACCATATACACAGATCCAATCTTATAAAAGATGATCAAAAGCAATATGAAAAAACTACACAATCTTACTGAGAAGCATAAAAGAATTCTGAATATTTGAATGGTTCCAATTATTCATTAGAGTATATATTGAACACAGTTCTGATTAAAAACTTAGAGATTATTTGGGTTTTGGCATAATAATTTTAGAGCACATCTGGAAAATTAACTTAATGAGACCAACCATTAGCATTTTGGGGAAAAAAAAGTAAAAATAAAAGATATTCCCTACTAGATAATAAATCATACAAAACTGTAATAAGAAAGTGCTAATTGCAAGGAATCGAAATAAAGATCAAAAGAGCAAAATAGTCCAGAAGCAGAAAACCACATATATAAACTTGTACAGATAAAGAGGATGTCATTTTTAAAAAGAGAACCACAGGCCCTACATGGAGTCACTTGTGTTAGGCCCACCAAATCGAGGTTTAATACCTAACCTAATTGCAGTTTCAACCTTCCACAGTTATGTAATCTTAACTGGCCAGTCTGAAATTTTCAGGTTAGCACCTGTGAGGTGATCCATCTAATAAGACTCTTTTGTCCCTCAGAGGGGAGTAACCTTGTTCAAAATAATCCTTATTTTTGTTTACGACTTCCTTGCCCTGCTTTAAAAACATTCCCTTTCTGTAGCCCTTTGGAGCTCTCCTGTATTTGCTGCATGGAGTCCTGCCCCGTTCATGAATTATTTAATAAAACCAATTTGATCTTTAAATTTACTCAAAATTTTTGTTGTTTAGCATCATCAAAATTCATCAGGGAATAGAAATACAAATCAATAGACAGTGATGTAACAATTAGTTAATTAGTGACAATTTTATATTTATACTAAAATAGATTTCATATTATTTGAGGAATTCAGTATATCAGACATAAGTAAAAAGGAAGAATTGATTTTGTCCTAAGGAAGAATTTTAAAGTATAGAAATAGAGAGCACAGAGAAAAAAAGATAAATGTAACTACACTAAACACTAAATCTCCTATGTATTACCAAATACAATAAAAAGACTAAAAGCCAAAGTTAGTCTGGTATTAAATTTTTTAAAATTCTAAATAATAGAAAAACATTAAGACTATAAAAAAAATTGAAAACAAATAACAGTGAAAGGATATTCACAAAGGCAGTTCACAAAGAATAAAGCAGTTAAAGATGTAAAATCTTGTTAAACAGAAAAGTTAAAATATCACATTATCTTTCACCTTCAAGATGGAATTTAAAGAAAATGGTCATACCAAAGACAATTAAGGGCATTTAAAATAAGTATTAAAAACAGTGTTTGCAATAATAAAAACTTATATATTTTAAACAAAATTTGGCAACAGAAGTTAAAGTTTTAAAAATGTTTATACCCTTCTATACTGAACTGTCTTGCTTCAATCATACTATCATAATAAACTAACCAGTACCTTTTGACAGAGAGTAAATAATCTAAGTCTTCAGCAAAAGAAAGAATTGTTTAATGAATATAATTCATCAGTTTAAAAATGAAATGTTGAATGTGTAATGCATAAGAGAATGCTCAGAATTCGTTTCATAAAACCAGTATAAAAAACCACAAAACATCTAAAATAAACTGCCTGTGGAAGTCTGCATATATGTAAAACAGACAAAAATGATTTAAAAATATAGTATAAGAGCTGAGATTTGCAAACAATCTAGGTTTGGAATCCTGCCTTACCACTTTAACTGTATGTATTTGGAAGGTTGCTAATTCTCTTTGTATCCCAGTTTTCTCATCTAAAAAATGGTGATGATTACCTGTACCTTATGAGTTTAAAGTAGATTAACTATGTGATATGTTTCGCACAGGGCGAGGCACTAAGCAAGGGTGCAATAAATGTTATTTACTATCATTGTTTCTAGATGGTCGGATGGTATTAGGAATATTTTTCTCCCTTTTAAAAGCTCATGAAATATTTTTATAATAACATTTTGACAAGCTTATTTTTTTAAGTTTTATTGAAAGGAAACATGTATTGGCTACTCAAAAGTGGCAGCATAACTGGGAATAATATGCATAGATGAAAATTCTTTCTCTTTTTTATTTAGTCCTTTGTCTATTAGCTGTAAGTCTATTATATACAATTATCTTGTTCATTTATTTATTCATTCCACAAATTATTATTCAGTCTACTAAATACCAGGCAACAGTCTAAGTCATGGGAACATATCAATGAACAAAATATTTCCTTTTCATTACACAGCTTATATTCTATTGAAGGAGACAGAGAATTAAAAACAAAATAGAAAAACAGATCTACATCATATGCCAATAAACGCTAAAGAGAAAAATAAGTGGCAAATAAATTTTTACAATAATTGAAGAGATGGTTTTTAAGGAAAGACCTGATTAGATATTTTATTTATATTAAACTCATTAAATCAAGAAAATAAGAACTGTCCAAACTTTATAATCATATCTATAAAGCAAAAAGTTAATGTAATGGTATAGTAAAAATATACTGTGAAATTTAAAAGAGATCATAACTGTATTTTTTGAGTATGCAGGTAATAAATATTTTAGTAGATTTAAATGTGATTTCAAATGTAGTTTCCTCTGTGTGTGTGTGTACACATTTAGTTTTAGTGTAACAAAGCAACTTGTACACTTTTATTTTTTATTTTTTTTAATGTTTGTTTATTTTTGAGAGATAGGGACAGAGCATGAAGAGGGAATGGGAGAGAGAGAGGGAGACACAGAATCTGAAGTAGGCTCCAGGCTCTGAGCTGTCAGCACAGAGCACAACACGGGGCTCAAACTCATGAACCAGGAGATCATGACCTGAGCTGAAGTCAGACACTTAACCGACTGAGCCACCCAGGCACCCCCAACTTGTACACTTTAAAACTGAGCATCGGGGCGTCTGGGTGGCGCAGTCGGTTGAGCGTCCGACTTCAGCCAGGTCACGATCTCGCGGTCCGTGAGTTCGAGCCCCGCGTCGGGCTCTGGGCTGATGGCTCGGAGCCTGGAGCCTGTTTCCGATTTTGTGTCTCCCTCTCTCTCTCTGCCCCTCCCCCGTTCATGCTCTGTCTCTCTCTGTCCCAAAAATAAATACAAAACGTTGAAAAAAAAATTTAAAACTGAGCATCATCTTTCCTTTCCAGTGAAGCAAAAAGAAAATTTAAAAGTAAACAGGAGCAAAATTATAAGAGAATGTCAATTCCAAATAAGATCCTGCGGGTTCTGCGGATTCTCCCATCAAGTGGCAGGGTTCAAATTATCATTAGGAGAGAATGTTATTTTAAAAGTGTCATCTTTAGCTGCAAGGATGTCCGTTAAACATCACAATTAGACATGCCAAAGCAGAAGCCATGTGGTCAAAATGCCCATTTAACCCACCCAAACATCTCAAGCCCACTCTTTGCTGACCTTCTATAACCCAATTTTTTTTAAGTTTTTTTTTTCTTTTAAGCAAGAGAAAGTAGATTGATACATGTTGGTAAATGCTAACTGTCCATATTTACCCAGGAACACAGTGTAATCTCTGAGCCCAATATACAGAGAAAGGAGAAAAAAAAGCTAGAATTCTATGAACTACTACACAGGAGCCTAGCACCCTCCAGCTTCCAGCAGAGATAAGGGAGCAGAAGGTTTTTCTTTTTTCCCACAGAGCACAGTGGTGTTGACTCCATAAAGTTTTGTTGAGTCAGGAAGGGATGAAATGAATTTGGAACAGAAAGGGATAGAGGTTCTTTTCCCACTGTATTCTGCTCAAGGTATTTCCCCCCAAAATAAGTTTGGAACCGTGGTATAAAGGAAAAGAAATTTCAAAAAACAGGGTGAATGAGCACAAGAGGAAAAAGAGGGGAAAAAAAGGACTGCAAATTGCTCCGGGGGACTGGAGATAATTAAAAAAGGAAGGCTGTAATCCATCAGTGTTCCATTAGTCATCTTCTCCTCCACCCTCCTCTCCTTCTCCCTCATCATGGTTTCATCTTCTATACCTTCTTCCCCTCATCATTGTTTTCGTCTTCTTTACCTTCATCTTTATCTCCTTCTTCATCCATATCTTCCAGTCCTTCATCTTCATCGTCTTCTTCATCTCCTTCCCCTTCTTTATCATCCATATCAGAAACCAAGTAGTAGCTCCTTGGTCCAGCTCGCTGTGCGATCTCCCCAAGCAGCCTCCTCCTCCACCTTCTCCTCACAGCGAGGGCTCAAATGTATTTTCTATCAATTTATTAAATCAAATTTTTAAATGTATTTTCTCTTTTTATGCAGCTTTTTAAAATTAAAAAATATATAATGTTCATTTATTTTTGAGAGAGAGATAGAGTATGTGAACAGGGGAGGCACAGAATCTGAAGCAGATTCAACCTCTGAACTGTCCGCACAGAACCCAACAGTGGGGCTTGAACTCCCATGACCTGAGCCAAAGTTGGATGCCTAAGCAACTGAGCCACCCAGGCGCCCCTCTTTTTACGTAGCTTTAAGTAGATTGTTAATGTATCACACACACAATAGTGGCAACAGAAACCAATAATATTTATTGAATACTTATTATCACCTAATATATGCTGAAAGCAGTCCTTATGGAAACACTAAGAAGCTGTTGCCAGTATTATCCCTACTCTACAGAAGAGGAAAACAAAGAAGATATTTTTTTTTCTTCCTCAAAGTACCAGTTTGTAAGTGATGGTGTTGTAACTAGGACTTGGTCTGTCAGATATCAGAATCAGTTACTTTATTGATGGGCTATACTGCTTTGGGTTGGGCATCTGAATACATGCAAGATATGTCCAGTTTAACTAAATCCTTCCCTAATTATTTTTTTAATCTCAAAAATTCAAACATTAAATCAGTCATTTGAAAAAAATCCTAGTAGATTTGGCTGCAGTACAATAATTAACTGGTTCATTGGCTTTAAATGTGAATGAGGGTTTGAAATAATTCAAGTGTTAGTCCATTCAACCTAATCCACAACTTCTAGGAGGTGAAGTTCTAACTTTTAAAGGGAGAGATGAGTTACATATATTAACATGTCCTAGGTTTTTTATATAGATAAGCAGATTATATAACGGGGCAAATAAACCAATTAAGTATCTCATAATAATTTTAATAGTGTCATACTAACAACAAATAAAAATACTTATATTAGGTTTTCACCATATGCCAGTAGCTATACTTTTCATGATTGACATGCATTTCTTCAAGTTCACAACTCCATGGAGTAAGTAGTATTTATCAACAAGCAGACCAAGGCATTGAAAACGTGTATAGTATGACCAACTCCTCCCAACTGCTTAACCTGGAGTCAGACTTTAAACTCATATCTCCCTTGTAGTAGTAATACTTCTAGAATGAAATCCAGTTCTAGAGATGTAGCATCATGATCTGAATAATTTTAACTATGTCCTGTTTACTTTTTTAGTACATAGACATTCCTACAGAATGTCACGCATAGCTCTGCTAATCAAAAGGGAAAGGGATAACTCCAAGCACACTTGAAATTATATGACTTCCTTAACGGTCAGATCTTAAGCTGTGAACTAAGGGTGAAAATATGACTATGTTTACGGGAGAATGGAATACATGTGAGTAGTAATGGGAAATTATAGAAAATCATTCATTTAAGCATATCTTTTTTTACAGTGATTAATATATAACATAACTGACTTTGGTTGTTTAGATAACCGTCTGTCACAAATGTTAGGAAGCACTTACTGTTTTGGTATGAATTGGGTTGTAGTAGGCTAAATAGCATGACTATTTTGCAGGAGTATTTAATGTGTAAATTATTTGTTCCTATAGACTTGTATCATGTTTTGTTTTTGTTTTTGGTTTTGGTTTTTTTTTTTGGAAACGTAACCAGTTAATCTCTTTTTATCTCTCTTTATTGAAGTGTGTAATTTTTGCCCCTACTACCTATTGAATTCTAACTCCTATCTCTGAAGTAGACATAAATGTATCTGGTAAGTGGATATGTGATGTGCCAGTGGGTACTAGATACTATGAATAGCTTTTTATTTCCAAAAAGTACCATCCAAATATCATCTCATGAGTTCTACTTTACTGTCATTTGTTTTTGCAAAATGGCTCAATCGCCAAATGGAAATGAATTGAGAAAACCATTAAAATGGGAGCATAGGGAGTGTAGGGAAAGAAAGTAGAATGTTGCTTTCTTAATATCTGGGCTTAATCCAATGCTTTGGTTTGCTGGTTGGCACCTTTGACCAGTACTGAGGACCCTAAGCATAAGCAAAAAAATGTTCAGTCTCCGTGTGTCTTTTACATCAAAAACAAGGCATTTCAAGTACAGTATGACTACATTCCAGTGTACTTTTGGAATACTCTAATAGGTTTTCAGATTGATTGAAAGGGTCTTAAGGTGATGGACACCAAGCAGCCTTATAAAGTATGTCAAAAGTGAAGTTGAAGGAGTGGGAGAAGAGCATTTTTCTTTTAGTTTTATACACTTACAAAAAAAGGAGAGAGAAACATCACTTTCTGTAGTATTTGTTTTTCCTCTGCTTTCTTAGCAGGAAAATTTAACACGCGCACACACACGCACACACACGTGTCCACTGGTGACTGTGGGACTGGAATACAATTACAAGTTTCCTCACAGCAGTAAACTCTCAATCCCAGCTGTGCCTTCAGTGGCATGAGCCAGCTTGATTATGCTAAAGCTCCCCTGGATTCCTTCCTCTTTTGTTTCATTCCACCCAGGGTCTTAAAGCTTAAACATTTGACATGCTTGGGCAGTTTTCTCTCTAATTTCACCCAAGCCGACTGTGCAGAGAGTTTAATGTGTAGGTGTAGCCTGTAGGTGCAAGTAGCTTCTTCAGTATTTTTCTCCCTTCAGCCATCTGAACCCTGGATGCATTCCAAGTTGGAGTGAATCTATATTATGGTAAAAAGTTAAACCACATCACAAGAAAATAATATTACCAGACCAAACTGATGTAGATCAATATCGGTGCAGGCATAGGTTGACTTTGAAATTGCAGTTGAATTCCCTGGATTCAACAACATAAAACTGAAAGTCTCTAGAAGATCAACAAATCTTATATATGGGTGCATTAAGTTTAGTTATGACCTTGTAAAACATGTAGTGAGAGAATATTCAGGCTAGCTTGTCCATATGCTAATTTCTCATTATTAATATTAAAGAACATATAATTAATTTGGGAAAAAAACTTTTATAGAACAACAAAATTGGTCCCAGACTAGAATTTGGGGCATCAGCTTTCAATCCTTTCCCTTTTTGATATACTCTGGAACTCTTTGCTACTTAGTGAAAATATAGTGAAACTCATTATTACTGAAAGAGTGGATGTATGAAGCACTGTAAATAGTAAGTGTCTGAGTCATCAAGGGACCTTCTAGTATCTTTGTAAATATGACAGAATACATACCATAGACTTCATTGTATGCCTGCTCTGCTGAGAAAAGAGATTATATTGATCTTATCCTGGCATGTTTCTTGGTCATGTCAATTCCTTTGTGAGTTTGCTTGGCATTAAAACATCTATACCTCAGAGAAGTTATAGATTTTTTTGGTAGAATTTCAAACCTAGAATGAAATATTTCAGAGATGGGAAGACACTGATGGCAGTTTATAGTTTTTGATTCTGTGATGTGTGTCGGGGGGAGGCCTGATGTATGTATTTATGTACGTGTGTGTATGTATGGAATTTCACAAGTAAATAGTGAATGGTGTGCCAAAAATAAAATGTGTCAGAACCTCCTTTGTGCAGTGGCTCTCATCTTTTTTTGGCTACCTACATACAGGGAGACATCACATGTGTAGCAAACTCTTATGTACTGACCTGAAAAATCTACCCCTTTCTCTCTTCCATTAAAAATAGCATATTGAGCATATGTAAAGGGGATGATAGATTTCATAACAAACTTGTATAGCATGCAATTTATATTTTAAGTAATTATTTGTAAACTTTGGTAATGTGACTCTTACTGGCTCCTCCATAATGTATCACCCAAACCATCAAATAGTCACATCTCAGATGAGAATTGTTAAATCTTCAAGCAGCAGTAGGGAGAACATTGGGACCATGAAGTATTATTATTTGCACTTCTTAAAATGCTTTATTTAAACATCATGATAAAAATGGGCTTGGTTCTTATAAAACTTTTCCAAGAATCATAGGTAGAGGTTCTTAGCTTCCTTCTGCGAACACTAATAGAGTAGTGACTATCACCTTGACATCATTTACACCCTCTGATTAACCAGTTCTCGACTGTCATTCTGTCAGAGCCTCAGCAGTTAACACTGACTAGGAAGCTGACTTTCAGGCACCTGAAGTGGTGTTTTAAAGAGAATGGTAATGAGAGAGATAAATTATTCCCTGTCACAGTGCATTCGAAGTAAACTCTGTACCCACCATAGCAATGAAGAATTCCCCAACTAAATGTACAATGATCCTGATGGCAGTAATCTAGACACAGGTGAAAATTGACTGGAGACTCAGGAGGAATAATATTAAGTTATTATATAAAGAAGAAGGAAAAGAGGTTCAGAGAAAGAAAGGAAACACAAGTCTTAGATTTAATTCTGAGATGAAGATGTGTGCCTATGAGAAATGACTTAACTTTCCTAACTTTTCATCTTCTCTTTGGTAAATGAAAGTGTTGGGCTAGAGCTGCAAATCACAATCTACTTTAAGAAATGTTGATTAATAGATCATGTAAGAATAAAGGTTTACTGGTAAAATGCATTTGCTAAACTCTGAATGAAACACACTCCACTGTGAGCCTGTATCAAAATGCATTATAACAAGGTAATGGGGGTAAACTATCTTGTCATAAGTTTTGCCTAACCCTATAGTTCTTGACTCTGGCTGGCTATGTGAAGCACCTGTGGAGTTTAAAGAAACACTCAGTACCCCCCTCTACATCAAATAAATAAGATTCTCCATGGATGGGTTCTGGGAATCAATAATTTAACAATCCCTGCCCACTACTACCTGCTTCAGGTAAGTAAGGATAGTATTAACCTTGGAAGCCAGAGTGGGGGGCCTCATCTAATCAGTTGAAGACCTTAATATAAAAAAGATTGATCTCCCCAAAGGAAGATGAATTCTGCCATCAGTCCACCTACACCAAAGATTTTGGATTTGCCAACTTCCACAATCACATGAACCAAAATCACATGAACCAATTCTTTAAAATCTCTCTTCCTTCCTCCCTATCTTCCTTCTTTCCTTCCTTTCTCCCTCCCTCCCTCCCTCCTCACCTTTCTTTTTCTTTCTTCCTTCCTTCTTTCCTTCATTTCCTTCCTTCCTTCCTCCTTCCTTCCTTCCTTCTTTCCAGTTTCTTCCTCCCCTCACACTTCCACCATCACCAAAGAATATCCCTTGATAACTTTGCTCATTTTTTTCACCAGCATAAGGATTATATATCAATCTGATTCTGCCATGAAAACCAACCACAACTCTTTGTTGCAATTATCTAATAGTATCACTGTTGGAAATATCTCTCCCTTGAGATCTATTTTTATTTTCTGTACCATGGGTAAGCATAGTTTTTCTTTGAAGGCCAGAGTTTAAACATTTTAGATATTGCAGACCATAGGACCTGTGTTGCAACTCTGTCAGCTCTGCACCTGTAGCATGAAAGCAGCGGCAGACAATATATAAATGAATGAATATAGGTGTTTTCAAAGAAAATTTTATTTGCAAAAAGAAATGAGTCGATTTATGTACAGAATGCAAACTATGCTCCAGATCATATAAGTATTGTTCTTTAGGTTTCTACTAGGTCTAACTGTAATGTGTTTGATTATCAGTATATGAATCAGTACCTTTATATACTATGGTCCTGTTTTCTCTATTTCCCAATACTCAGGTAATTCTGTCATTATATCTAATATTTACCACGCTTATAGATTTTCTTTTAATAATCTCTAAAGGTTTTATTCTTAATTCAATCTGAACTTATTTAAATAAAATACTAACTTCTTTAGTACATTTAAATCCTAACTTCTTTAGTACATTTTTCTATTTATACTTGTACTTCTTAGTAGTCTTTTGGTCTCATTGTGGATTTTCTTCAGATTCTTTCTAATTCACAGGTGTTATATTATTTCTTTTCCACTTGTTAATAATTTTCATTTTTATAATAAGATTTAAAATATTCTGTAAAAAAGTTGATTATCTCTTCTATTTTATAACATTACTTTCTAAGTCTTAAAATTAATTCTGTTTGAAAGAATATCAGCTTTTAGATCATGTTTATAGATTTTAACTCTTCTCCTCCCTATCAGATAACATAGGTGTTGGTGTAAATATGACAGTTCATCATCAGGTATAGTTTTGTGGCTTCAGATGAGACACTAAAAAAAGAAGGGAGGGAAATTTTATTTGATGTTTTAAAAAGTACATTTCATGGCAAAGTAAATTCAGCCGTTGTGTATTTTTTAAGACTTTTATATCCCTTTTCTTAAAGGCCATTGGTCTCTATGAACGTGAAATCAATGGAAAGTTTTACTTTGGCATAAACAAATATTCCCAGTATTAATCAACATGTTTCATGATTTCTTGAAGGTAATGTTGCAGAGAAATCAGAGACCAGTGCAGTAAGATGTGTACTAGCTGTTATTCAGAAGTGAAGCTACATATTTTCAAGAATGTAGATTACATAGAAATTATTACTAAACATGTCTCGAGCTCTACTAAATGGAATAAACTCTTCTAGTGTTATTAAAATAATTTCAAATTCTCAATACTTCAGACCTCAACAAATTGGATATTAAGTAAAATGACTATAGAAAACAACTTGGTTTCCACTTTAATCTGTTTATTTGCTCATTTATTCATGTTCTAAATTTGGGTATACTTGACACACAATGTTACATTAGTCTCAGGTATACAACATAGTGTATTAACATCTCTGTATGTTATGCTATGCTCACTATAAATGTAGCTAAAATCTGTCACAATTCAACACTATTACAGTATCATTCACTATATTCCCAATGCCCTTTTATTTCCATGACTATTCATTCCATAACTAGAAGCCTGTATCTCCCACTTTCCTTCACCCATGTTGCTCATATCTTTACCTCCCCCTTCCCGCCGGCAATCATCAGTTTGTTCTTTATAGGTCTGATTCTGTTTTTTGTTTGTTCATTTGTTTTTGTTTGTTTGTTTGTTTTTAGGTCCCACATGTGAATAAAATCTTATGGTATTTATCTTTCTTGGTCTGACTTGTTTCACTTAGCATAATACCGTCTAGGTCCATCCATGTTGTCGCAAATGGCAAAATCCTCATCCTTTTTTTTATGGCTGTATAATAACCAGGTATGTGCATGCACGTGTCCACATGTGCATGCTTATGTACCACATCTTTATCCATTCATCTATAGACAGACGCTTGGGTTGTTTCCATATTGGCTGTTATAAATAATGCTGTAATAAACATAGGGGTGCATATATTTATCCAAATTAGTATTTTTTATGTTCTTTGGGTAAATATCCAGTAGTGGAATTATTGGATATATACAGTATTTCTATTTTTAATTTTTTGAGGAATCTCCATGCTATTTTCCACAGTGGTTGCACCAATTTACATTCCTACCAGCAGTGTACAAGCATTCCTTTTTCTTCACATCCTCACCAACACATGTTATTTATGTTTTTTTTTTTTGGGGGGGGGTGGTTGTTCATTTTTTGTTTGTTTGTCTGCTTATTTATTTATTTATTTTAGCCATTCTGACAGGTCTAAGGTCTAAGGTGATACCTCATTGTGGTTGTGATTTGTATTTCCCTGATGATTAGTGATGTTGATTGTCTTTTCTGTGTCTACTGAAAAATGTCTATTCAGGTCTTCTGCCCATTTTTTTAATCAGATTTTTTTTTGGTGTTGAGTTTTGTGAGTTCTTTATATCTTTTGGATATTAACCCCCTATCAGATATATCATTGGCAAGTATCATCTCCCATTCAGTAGGTTGCCTTTTTGTTTTGTTGCTGTTTGTCTTTGCTGTGCAAAATCTTTTTATTTTGGTGCTGCCCAAGAGTTTTGCTTTTGTTTCCCTTGCCAGATGAGTCATATCCACAAAAATGCTGCTATGGGCCAGTGTTAGAGAAATGACTGCCTATGTTTTATTCTAGGATTTTTAATATGTTGGTTTCACATTTAGGTCTTTTATGCATTTTGAGTTTATTTTTATGTATGTTGTTAGAAAGTGGCTCAGCTTTTGATAAACTGGAGACAAAATCTGATATTTAAATTTATTTCTTGTTCTAGACTAGTTTTTCCAGTTCATTTTTTTCTTTTTGGTCATGAATTTTATCAAAGTATAGTTTACATAAAATAAAACACACTTTTTTTTTTTTCATTTTAAAAGTTTTAATTTAAATTCCACTTAGTTAACATGAAGTATAATTTTAGTTTCAGGAGTACACATACTGTATTTCAGCACTTCCATACAATACCCAGTGCTCATCACAAGTGCCCTCCTTAGTTTTAAGTATACAATTTGATATATTTATATAATCTACTATAAGCGCTACCCCAATCAAGATACAGAACATTCCATCTTGCTAAAATGTTCCCTCCTGCTTCCTTGGCATCAATTTCACTCTTCATACTGGCCACCATAAATTTTTGATCTGATTGTTTTTGCTTATTCTAGAACTTTATATCAATGAAAACATATAGTGTGCACAAATTATGTGTGGATATTTTCATCAAAAAATATTTCTAAACGTCATCAAAGTTTTTGCATGTGTAAGTGGCTTGGCTCCTTTTAATTACTTAATGTGTTTTCATATATAAAATGTGTATTATTGTGGTTAATATATAATTGGATATTGCTCTTTTTAATGCAGTCTAATAGTTTATCTCTTTTGGTTCGTGTGTATAGTCCATTGACACTGAATAAAATTATTGGTATTGTATTTGTTTTTGTCTTTTATTTTTTCCTTTGAGATTACTTGAATATCTTTAGCATTCTGTTTTATCTTCTGTACTGATGTTTTGTTAAGTCACTTTGTTTTATGGTGTGTTAATTCCTACTGTGTTTACAGTATGTGTTTTCAGTTTATATAATGTACTTTCAAATAATATTATACCATATGCATAGTTCTAGAAGAGTGCATCTTTACTTCTCTTGTCTTTTGTGTTATTACTGTCACATATTTTACTTCCACAAATGACATATCTTGGCACTCAATATCTTGGTATTATTTTTTATGAAAACACTTATTTTTTAGAAGATTAAAAAAAACATGAAAACCCTTTATATTTATACATATAATAGGTAAATGTAACTTTTATTAGTTTCCATCAGAAAACATTTCCTTCAACTGAAAGAAGTTCATGTAGTGCAGGTTGACAATTTCTGTATACTTTAAACTTTTGCCTGTCATTAAATGGCATTGTTTTGCCATAAATTTTGAAACATATATTCCTGTGTATAGAGTTCTAGTAAAACTATTCTGTAGTAAAGTAAACGTTCCATTCATTGTCTCTGAATACTCTAATGAGTATTAAGTGGTCATTTTAATTTGTTTTCCTTACATGTAATCTGTCTTTTTTTCCTATGCCTGCTTTAAATTTTTTTGTTAATCATTTTATTCAATTTGAATATGGTGTGTGCTGGTGTAATGCTGTTTGGGTTTATTATGTTTCTTGTATTTGTGGATTCATATTTTTATCAAATCTGGAATTTTTTAGCTATTAGTTTATTTATCTGTCTCTCCCTTCCTTTAGGATACTTCAATATTATAGACATAAATACATACACATATTTTTATTATATATTATACATATTGGTATTATATATTATATATAATATTTTTATATTTATGTCATATAGTATATATGTATTTATGTTAGACTGTTTAATATTGTCCATTAAGGCTCTGTTGTTCACCTTTTCTTTTTTCTCTCTTTATGTTTTAGTTTGAATAATTTCTATTGCCATATTTTCAAGTTCATTTATGTCTTTGGGAAAAACTAAGCTCCTATTTAGCCAATTCAAGCCAGATAATACTATTAGATGTTAAGTTTCATTTGACACTCCTTTACAGTTGTCATTTTTCTCATTACAATGTTATGCTTCGGTTTAAATATCTCTATATAGTAGTAGTAGAAGTCTGGTTTTTTAAAAATTTTTTTTAACGTTTATTTATTTTTGAGAGGAAGAGATAGTGCACGAGGGGGAGAGGGACAGAGAGAGAGGGAGACACAGAATCCGAAGCAGGCTCCAGGCTCCGAGCTGTCAGCACAGAGCCCTACGCGGGTCTCGAACTCACAAACCATGTGATTATGACCTGAGCCGAAGTCGGAAGCTCAACCGACTAAGCCACCCAGGCCCCCCTGTTTGTTTGTTTTTAAGTTGGCTCCATTCCCAGTGTGGAGCCCAACATGGGGCCCAAACTCACACAATCCTGAAATCAAAGCCTAAACTGAGATTGAGTCCAACGCTTAACCTACTGAGCCACCCATGTGTGCCTTTTTTTCTTTTTTCTTTTTAAGTCATTTTCTGCTAATTGAATAATCCCTATAATTTCTAGTTCTGTTTCTACTGACCGATTTTTCTCCTTGCCGTAGGTCACATGTTTTCAACTTTTTGTCTATTAAGTAATTATTGATTGGATCCTGGGCATTTGAATGTTAATCCTGGTGTCTTCCTTAAGTCGTTGGTATTGTCTGGTAAGCCATTAATTTAGTTGCCAATCACCTTAATCTTTTTGAAACTAGATTTTATACTTTGTTAGTGCACATCTAGAGTAGCCTTAAATCTTCTCTTTAATGTTTGTTATCAGGCTTGACATTTCTAAGGTGTCCTCTGAAATTCCTGGATGCTCAATGAAGTATCTTTGAAGCTGTAGGATCTGAAACACATCTCATTGGATGTGATCTTGTGAACTCAGGTACTAGTTTGCTGTATTGTAGGTCTTTACTCATTACTTTTCTTGCCTGGCTTCACAGAGTGTCATCCTTTGTATGTTCAGTTTAATATTCAGCCAGAGGTTGAAGTGAGATTCTTTTAAAATTTCTGGATATATCTTCCTCTGTGTAGCCACCACCTTTATGGTACATTGCCCTATAAATTCTAACCATCTTAGCCTTCCTTGCCTTAGAAAGGTTCTCCTCTTGTGCTTAGATTCTCTTCCCCTGAACTTTGGCCTGGATAGTGTCTCCAAAAAGAAAGTCTGGATATTGTAGGGTATACTTCATTTATTGTTCTTCTCTTAGAATTCAAGCTCTGTGCTTCCCGCCTAATATCTGTGAAGAGATTTTTTTATATTGTTTGTCTAATTTTCTAAAATTTTTTGTTGTCTTGTTTTATTTTTAATAGCAGTTGGGCTAGTCTAGTACCAGTGATTCAATCTTGGCCAGAAGCAGAAGTCCTGTCACTATTTTTGTTTGTCTGTTTGTTTGTGGTTTTTTGTGTTAGACCAACTTTTTTCTCATGGCCATCGCTTGCTAATACAAATTGTGATTTTTTTATATTGTGCCACTTCCCAAAGATGTTTTATCATGAAAAGTGTGTGTGACAGAACTCCTGTATACCTCACCAGACTCCATTTTTTTGAAAACATAGGTTGGGAAACACTAATTCAATAGCAAAGTGATTATTGTCAGTGTTTGTGCATAGGACTCATTAAAATGAGTGGAAAGTCTCAAAAAAATCATTTAGAAGTTAATACCATTTGGGACACCTGGGTAGCTCAATAGGTTAAGCATCCAATTTTTGATTTTGGCTCAGGTTGTGATCTCATGGTTCATGAGTTTGTGCCCCTGTTTGGGCTCTGCACCGACAATGTGGAACCTGTTTGGGATTCTCACTCCCTGTCTTTCTGTCCCTTCCCTGCTCTCTCTCTCTCTCAAAATAAGTAAACATTTTTTGTAAAAAAGTATTATAGAAGTTGATACCATTTAATTTCTGCTTCATTTAGAAGTTTGTATTAACTTTGTGACCTGCTTTGCAAAAACAATGTAAAAAGGAATTGGCATAATAAATTGTATGATTTCTAAGAGGTATTAAAACATCTTATTCTGCTATGGATGTTAATATGCTCTTAGAATCTATAAGTATTTACACTGTTTCTCTTTACAGCCATCCCTTCACACATATATCTTTTTATGTATGTGAGAGACTAAGATCTATTCTTTTAGCAAATTTAAATTATACAATGCAGTGTTATCAAATATAGTCTCAATGTTATATGTTATATCCATAGACCTTATTCTGAAAATTTGTACTTTTTTACCAAGCCCTTCCTATCTCCACCACCTCTTGGGCCCTGGCACTTTTCTACTCTCTATTCTTGTGAGTTTGACTTTTTCTTAGGTTTTACTTATATGTAATACTATGCTGTATTTGTTTTCCTCTGTCTGGCTTAATTCACTTACTATAATACCCTCAAGGTTTTTATCCATGTTGTTACAAATGGCAAAATTTCCTGATTTTTCATGGCTTTATAAAATTCCATTGTATATATATACCACATTTTCTTCATCTGTTCATCCAATGACTGACACTTAAGCTCTTTCTGTATCTTGGCTGTTATGAAAAATGCTACAGTGAACATGTGGATGCATCCTGTTTTTATTTCCTTTAAGTATATGCCCAGAAATGAGATTGCTGGATCATATGGTAGTTCTATTTTTAATTTTGTAGAAAACCCCATACTGTTTTCCATAGTGAGTATACCAATTTACAGTCCTACCAAAAGTACACAAGGGTTCCCTTTTCTTCACAGCCTCATCAACACTTGTTATTTTTGGGTCTTTTTGATAATAGCCATTCTAAAACTTATAATGTGTTATCTCACTGTAGTTTTGCTTTTCATTTCCCTGACGGTTAGTGATGTTGAGTACCTCATCATATACTTGTTGTCTATATAGATATCCTCTCTGTAAAAATATCTATTCAGTTTCTCTGTTCATTTAACAATTGGATTTCTTTTGCTATTGAATTGTGTGAGTTCATTATATATTTTGGATATTACACTTTTATTAGATATATGATTTGCAGATATTTTCTCCAGTTCTGTAGGTTGCTTTTTCATTTTGTTGATGGTTTCCTTTGCTATGCATAAGGTTTTAATTTGATGTACTCACACTTGTTTATTTTTGCTTTTATTGCCTTTGTTTTGAGTGTTAAATCCAAAGAGTCAGTGCCAAGACTGATGTCAAGGAGCTCATTGCCTATATTTTTTTCTAGGAGATTTATAATTTCATGTCTTGAAACCTTTAATTCATTTTGAGTTGATTTTCGCATATGATATAAGATAGGAATCCAGTTTCATTCTTTTTCATGTTACTGTCCAGTTTTCCCAACACCATTTATTGAAGACACTGTTCTTTACCCATTGTATATTCTTGATTTCTGTGTTGTAATTTAATTAACCATATATGTGTGGGTTTATTTGTGGCCTTTCTATTCTGTTCCATTTATCTATGTCTGCTTTAATCCAATACCATATTGTTTTGATTACTATAGCGTTGTGATATAGTTTGAAATCAGGAAGATGATACCTCCAGCTTTGTTCCTCTTCATCAAGATTTTGCTGACTATTGAGTATTTTGTGGTTTTATAAAAATTTAGGGTTGCTTTTTCTATTTCTGTGAAAAATGTCGCCGAACTTTGATGGGGATTGCATTTAATCTGTAGATTACATTGAATTTGTAGATTGCTTTGGTAGTACAGGCATTTCACAATATTCTTTTAATCTATGAGCATGGATTTATTTGTGGTATCTTCAATTTATTTCATAAATGTCTAATAGTTCTCAATAATACATATCTTTTACTTCATTGGTTAAACTTATTTCTAAGTATTTTATTATTTTTGATGCTATTATAAATGAAATTTTTTTCTTGATAGTTTGTTATTAAATGAGTATAGAAATGCAACAGATGTTTGTATATTGATTTTGGATCCTACAACTTTACTGATTCATTTATCATTTGTAAAAGATTTTGGGTGAAATATTTGGGTTTTCTATATATAATATGCCATCTGCACATAAAGACTGTTTGCTTCTTTGTTTTTAATTTAGGTGAATATGTTTCTTTTTCTTGCCTAGTTGCTCTTTCTAGGACTTTCAAAATGATATTGAAGAAAGTGGTGAGAGTGGGCATCCTTGTCTTGTTCCTAACAGTAGAGGAAAAGCTTTCAGCTTTTCAGTGTTGAGTGAAATAAATCCCACTTGATTATTGTGTATGATCCTTTGAATGTTCTGTTGAGTTCAGTTTGCTAATATTTTGTTGTGGATTTTTGAACTGTGTTCATCAAGAATCTTAGCATATAATGTTCTTTTTTGGTACTATCTCGTATAGTTTTATTTTATTATCAGGCATAAAATGTTTGAAAGCGTTTCCCCTCTTACATGTTTTGGAAGAGTTTGAGAAACACAGGTATTCTTCTTTAAATGTTTAGTAGAATTCACCAATGAAGCCATCTGATCTTGGACTTTTCTTTGTTGAGAGATTTTGATTACTAAATCAATTTCCTACTCATGATTAGTCTGTTCAGATGTTCTATTTCTTAATGATTCAGCCTTGGCAGATTGTGTGCTGTTGGCAACTCATCCATTTCTCCTAGGTTATATGATTATTTGACATGTAATTGTTCAATTAATCTATGATCTTTTTTTATTCCTATAGTATCAGTTGTAACATCTCTTCCATTTTTTATTTTATTTGAGCCCTCTTTTTCTTTTTCTTGTCTTCTATTCTTTTTCTTGATGAGTCTAACTAGATTTTAGTCTATTTTGCTTATTTTTTTCCCATAACCAGCTCTTAGTTTCATTGATCTTTTATATTATCTTTTTAGTCTCTATTTCATTTATTTCTACTCTTTTTTTTTATTTCCTTCCTTCTGCTAACTTTGAGTTTATTTCTTCTTTTTCTCATCCTTGAGGTGTATAATTAGACTGTTTTTTGAGATATTTCTTTTTTCTTAATGTAGACATTTATTGCTATACATTTCCCTCTTAAAATGGTGTTTGCTGCACCTTCTGTTTTGTTATATTTCCATTTTAATTTATCTCTTTCAAGATATTATTTGGTTTCCCTTTTGATTTCTTCTCTGAACCATTTTGGTTCAGTAGCATGTTGTTTAACCTTCACATATTTGTGAATGTTTCAGGTTTGTTTTCATGTTTGTTTCTTTGATAACTAATTTTTGGTACACTATTCTTTTTCCAGAAAAGATTTATTTTTTCATTTAGGGCATCTAACTATAAACTTTATTTTCCATGCTATATTCCTTCAATTTTCCCCTTTTGTTGACTCTTCTTTCCTTTAATACTACTATCTTTCATTGAAATCTGCAGGTAAACTTTAACTTCTTCTGATATACTCAGAGTTAACAGAGGTTTGTGACCTTTGACTGAACACTTTATCTGAGTCAGTAAAAAATGCACCATCTGTAAATAGCTTGTAATATAATTACTGAAATGGAAGAAATTGGAGGCTAATTTAATTTACCAGAAAAGCCAAAGTGTGTGTGAAATATGTAAAAGAAAGAAAGCAAAGCACAAAGATACATCAAATCAATCACTTCAAAAGAAATTTAAACATGTTATTGTACTCCATTAATGTCTGTATGTTGGTACTGACTAATGCCTACAGCCAGAAAGAATAATTTGAAATTCTACTAATATATACTTTCTTTTTATTTCCAAATAAATGTTTTAGTCATTAATCTATGGAGAATATAACCATAAGCTAGAGGTCATCTTATGGAGATGGTAAGCTAAATAAGTTAACATTTTATATCTAAATAAGTCATTGTTAATTTGGTTGAACATATATAAGCCACAGGAGTATTCTTTTGTCCCGTGGGCCTATGGTATATCTTAAAAATAAATCTTCTTGGGAGCTCCTGGGTGGCTCAGTTGGTGGTTGAGCGACTGACTCTTGATTTCTGCTCAGTCAATGATCCGAGGGTTATGGGATCCAACTCTGTGTTGGGCTCCATGCTGAGTGTGGAGCCTGCCTTGGATTCTTTCTTTCCCTCTGCGCCTCTCTCCTGCTGGCACTTTCTCTCTAAAATAAAATAAGATAAAATAAAATACAAACATAAAGTAAAATAAGATAAGATAGAATAAAACATATCATCTTGGATTCTTTTTACAGGCACACACTATTCTTGGCACTTATTTCCTTCTTTAAACAATACTCGATAAAAAGACGTATAGGGTACATTTTTTTCTTGCTAAGTATTCAACTTATGGAATACTGCTCCATCCTACAAAATACACATTATCCAAGTGGTTCTGTCAATCAAAGTGCCTCATCTCACTTACAGTCAAACAGTTGGGCATGTGTCCCAGTCAGGAATAACCCATAGACTTAACCCTGGCAAGCTCAAACAGAGTGTCTTCCAGGGTTTCTGTATGGGCATGGGAAGAGAGAAATCTCTTTCCCTTTTTACCTGCTATAGTTGGTGAGCTGGCAGGTTTTGAATGGAGATGACAATAGATATATTTCCTGCCATGTGGAGATAATATATCTGCTGAATTAAAGCAACATGAACGAGAAAATAGAGCCAAAAGAAGGATAGAATGACCCCAGCATTTAAACCTCTGAAAACAGCCATATCTAAGCCAAATCAATGACTGAACTCTCCAGATATATAAGTCAATATTATCTCTGCTTTATGTATTTTCAATTGGTTATCTGTGAATTCCCACAGAAATTCTTGACTGATACAAGAAGCAAAAAGAGACAAAGCTCTAAATTCCATTTATGATTTATGATTCTATAATGTTATTTATATTAATACATATGCATTTCTATTACTGATATTTCATGCTATATTTTTCACATCCATTCATGTTTCATTCTATTCTAACCACATGTTCTATCGGTACAAATATTGTAACTTGCAGTCTCATAATCTCAGACTTTTAAAAACCAATGTTAGTCTTTTACTTTTTCTTTATTTACTTCTATATCCGGACTTACTTTAACATCTCATATGATGTTTCTTGTTTACTGTCAATTTATTTTCTTGACTTTTTTTCACTTTTTCTATATGATATTAGATTGATAAAGATTTCTATACTCCTATAGAAGTTAAGAAACCTCTCCAAGGTCATACAGTTAGGCAGCATGAGAATGGGATTTGGAAACATGTATGGTTTAAATCTAGCATTTTGACACTTAATGATTAGATACCAGTGCTCCTAGGTTGTAGAAGGAAAGGTATCTTCCTAATATACTACATTTGCAGTAGAGATGGAAACTCAAGGAGAAGAAAAAATAAATGGTAATAATTTGAATCGATTGGATTTTAAGAATGATTAATGTTAAAAGTAAAAGAAGGATACAGGATGACTATAGAACTCTTGCTTCAGCAACTTGGTATGTGTCTTTTTTTTAAAGTAATCTGGGAAACAAATATAGAGAGGAGGCAATATTTTTGTCTATGTGAAATCATCTAAATGGAAAGGTTTGCTAGGTCATTTGTAGAAAATGTCCAATTCATAAACTGTTTGAGCTCAAATTTAAAAATGCATCATGTCTGAACATCTGTAGAATCCATGGATTTAGATAAGGACATTTAGAGTTACTGTATAATAAAGTAAAGCCAGAAAAAGACAAAGAATGATACTATAAGTGAGCACATAGAAGATTTTTGAAAAGGTTCAATGAATTAATAGATGCAGAGCACTGGAAATAGCACCTGATGTACAGTAATTGCTAAATAATGGTCAACTAACAAGTATAGTAATGATGGTGATGATGATGATAAATAATATAAACGTACTTTATTGTACTCTTTAGTTTACAGGACACACTGCATTAGGTATAAGTTCAAAACCAGTTCTTAGAGAATAAATCCATTATTTACCTCATACAGTATATACTCCCCAACTCTTACTTTGAGCTAGGAAGAAATATTTAGCTCAGTACCCCAACTATGTTTGGCTTGCAATGAAAAGGGAAATGAATACTAGTAAAGTGATGATAAGAAATATTTCTCTCACAGTGATTTCTCAGCTTCTGCAACAACTAAACTAATTTCTAAGGCTGCTAAAATAATCTTAGATAAATAGTGGGAAGTTTTATATAGTAGCCATATAAATTTTCTCCCACATAAAGCAGAGTAAGATTTATCTCTTAACACTTTTTTTTAACATTTCATCAGTTTCCACTGGTATAATTTGGTCATGTTCAACTATATGTGAAAAGCACTTTTTCCTTCTTTCCCCAAACACATCTTCACATAGTAAAGGTGAAATTTGTGTATCCCTAGGGATTTTATATAAAGAGAGAGGTGGAAGGAGAAGTTGAAAGGCAAAGAGTAAGTTCAAATTGTCAAGCCATGTGGTCTGTCTGAATTTTACTCAGGGGATCACCCATTCTTATTGTCAAAAGCCGAGAAATCTTGGGAAAAAGAAAGACAATTCAAAAGTGATGGGAAAGTCCCAAGCCAAATGGTGAAAATAAATGATAATATTTTACAAGATGTGAAGCAGTTTTATTCCAAAAGGCTTTTTGGAACAGTTTCTCAGGTAAGCATAGTTTCTGACTTAGACAAGCTCATAACACTTGAAATAACACCAGAAAGAAATGGAATTTCTGAACTAAGTTTAATTTTAATTTTATTTTTAAAGAGAAAATTTGTATAATAGTATTTTGAGTCCAAATACAAATTATGTACATGTTTTATACTCACCTAGCCCCATTCCAATCTTAATTTTCTTTCATATATGTCTTAACTGATTCTGATATATATATTTTTTCTGTTATTTTTGGGAAAATGATGCTAGAATGAACCAAATAACATTTAAATATCATTTTTAAATGACACCTCATTCTGATACCCTGGAATACCTGCTCTGCATTGTATGTTGAACTGAAAATAATATCTTATTAATTGTTGTCTATAAATTACTATGATATCTGCTTTGCAGATAGAAAATAAAACTGCTGGGTTTCCTGGTTGGTGAGTTCAAGCCCCGCGTTGGCCTCTGTGCTGACAGCTCAGGGCCTGAAGTGTGCTTAGAATTCTGTGTCTTGCTCTCTGTTTGCCCCTCCCTCACTCGTGCTCCGTCTCTCTCAAAAATAAATAAACATTAAAAAAAATGTTTTTAAAAAGGAAAGAAAAGTAAAGAAAACTGCTTAAGGACAAAGAGTAATAGAATTAGGACTGAGATCATCATGCTTTAAAATTCAAATCATTCTTCATTTATTATATCAAATTCTTCTTGATTTAGGGATTTTGCATGTCACCATCAGAAGAAATCATCTAAAAATTTATTAAACTGGGTAGGAACTTAGCTATAATTAACCAATTGCTGGAGGCTAGTGTGAACAATTCTGGGAGTCAAAAACTCCAAGGAGACCCAGGCATAGGAGGACTTCACAATATTATGAAATTTACGTCCAAGAGCTCAACCAGGTTCCCATAGTAAATGTGGGAGAAAAAACCCCCTCCTGTTTCTGGCTGAAGTAAGAGCAACAATTTTGAAATCTACCAGAGAGAGCACTCCCTTAACAAGGCCTGCCCTAAGGGGAAATGGTTAACTAGAGCCTAAGCAGCTGGGGTATTAGTGGAATGGAATTGAGGCATTATCAGAGTCAAACTGACTGGAGGCGGGAGAAGGAAAATACCCAACTCTAGCCCATTTTAGCCTTTCTGCTCTGCCTAAGCAGGAAGAAAAGAAACACAGAAACACGTGTCAAGTTCACAGTCTTACTAAATGTCTGAGACCTAATCATAGGACTATAGAATACATCCCCTACTGCCAAACCTCACCTCTACATCACTAAAAGCCTATTTATGATAGTTCATCTTGCCTAATACATTATGCCTGGCTCTGAAGAAAAAATTAGAAGGTATATCAAAAGGCAAAAAACACAATTTGAAGAGATAGAGCAGGCATCTGAACCAGACATGGCAGGGATATTGGAATGATCAGACTGGGAAGTTAAAACAACTATGATGAATATCCCAAGGACTCTAATGGACAAAGTAGACAGCTTGCAAGAATAGATGGGCACTGTTAGAACAGAGATGGAAATTCTAAGACCCAAAAAGAAATTCTAGAGATCAAAACACTATAATAGAGATGAAGAACTAGGCAAGATTGAGGAAAGAATCTCTGAGATAGAATATATTTAAGTAGAAACCTCAAAAAGCAAAGAGAACAAAGACTGGGGGAAAAAAACAAAGAACAAAAAACAAAACAATATATCCAAGGACTGTGGAAAAGCTTCAAAAGTGGTAGCATATGAATATGAGAATACCAGAAAGAGAAGAAAGAAGCAGAAGAAATATTTGAAAAAAACAATAACTGAAAATTTCCTGAAATCAATGTCACACACCAAACCACAAATCTGAGAAGCTCAGAAAACAGCAAGTAGGATAAATGGCAAATAAACAAGCAAACAAAACTCTACACTTCGTCATATTGTCTTCTCACTACAGAAAATCAAAGCTAAAAATATGAAAGATAGAAAAAAAACCCTTACCTGTAGAGGAGCAAAGATAAGAATTACATGCTACAACTCAGAAAATGTGCAAAGAAGAGAGGGGTGTGAAGTACTTAGGACTGAGGAAAAAAAAACCAAAACACACCAACCTAGATTCTGTATATTGTGAAATACCCTTCAAAAGTGAAGGATGAATAAAGACTTCCTCAGACAAACAAAACTTTGACAATAGACTTGCCTTGTAAGAAAAGTTAAAAGTTTTTAGAGAGATGTAAAATAATGTATGTCAGAACCTCATATCTACATAAGGAAAGAAAGATAATTGAAGAAGGAATAAGTGAAAGTAAAAGAAAAATATATTTTTCTTATTCTTATTTGAGCTAATAATACCCATTCAAATAATAAAAACAACAAAGTATGTATGCTCAGGTATATATGTATGCATACATGTATGTGTATATATATATATATATATATATATATATATATATATATATATATACACATATATACATATATACATATATATGCTTATATATGTATATGTAAACAAACATGTATATACATGTAAGTGAAATGAATGACAGTAAGCTACAAAGGACAGGAAGGAGGAAAGGAGGAATTAGGATTATTTTGTTATAAAGTACCCATACAATCCATTAAATGGTATAGTGTTGTTTGAAAGTGGACTTGGATTAGCTGTAAATATCTTCAAGAATTTGTATATTCCAAATTCTAAGACAACCACTGAAAAACAAAACAAAACAAAACAAACACATGAACCAGTATACTAAGAAAGTATGAAAAATGGAATTATTTAAAAAATGCTCAATTAAAACCACAAAAAAGTTCAGAGAAAAGAGTGGAAGGAAAGAATAAGAATGAAGAACAATGGCAACAAATAGAAAAAGTAACAGATATGGAAAATATTCTAACTATATCAATAATGCCTTGCATGTCAATGGTTGAAAAACATCATTTAAAAGACTGAGATTGTCAGAATGAATCAAAACCAAGACTTAACTATATGTTGTGTACAAGAAATCCACTTTAAATATAAAAACAGATAAAGGTTAAAAATCAATGAAAGGGAAAAAATATGCCATGCTCACACTAACCAAAAGATAACAGGAATAGCTATATTAATTTCAGACACAGTAGACTTAACAAGGAAGTTATCAGGGATACAGGAGGGCATTATGTAATGAAAAAGAAGTCAATTTTCCCAAGAAGACATAATAATTTTTGATATGTATGCACCTAACAACGGAGCATCAAAACATGCAAGGCAAAAACTAACAGAACTTTAAAAAGAAATTGATTAATTTACTATCATAACAGGACACTTCAACTCTCCTCTGTCCACAATGGGCCGAACTGGGAGGAAGAAAATCAGCAAGGATATAGTTGAACCGAATGTCATCATTAGTCAAATGGAATTTTAGGATATCTATAGACTACTACATCTAACAACAGCAAAATTTACATTCTCTTCAAGCTCACATGGAGTATTCACCAAGATGATCACATTTTGGGCCATAAAATACACATTTCAAAATTTAAAAGAATAGAAATCATGCATTGCTCTCAAAGCATAATAGAATTAAACTAGAAATCAGTGGCCGAAAGATAACTGGAAAATCCCAAAATATATGGAAATTAAACAACACTTATAAATAAATGACACAAAAGAGCCACAAAAGAAATTTCAAGGGAAATTCAAAATATTTTGAAATAAAAATGAAAACAAAATTTATTAAAAAAATGTAGGAGTCAATGAAAGCAGTGCTTTGAGGGAAATTTATCATTAGATGCATATATTAGAAAAGAAGAAAGATCTAAAGTCAATAATCTAAGTTACAACTCTAGGAAGCAAGAACCAAGACAAAGAAGAGTAATTTGAAATCAAAGTAAGGAGACAAAAACAGTAATATGAATTAGAGCAGAAATCAATAAATTGAAAACAAAATCAATAGAGAAAAATCAACAAAACAAGTGAGCTATTTGAAAAGATAAAAAAAATTGATAAGCCTCTGCTAGGCTAGCTAATATAAAAAAGAAAGGACACAAATTACTAATATCAGAAATGAAAGGGGACATCAATGCAGATCCTGTGGACATTAAATGAATAATACTGTGAACAATTCAACTTGATGTCCACAAATTTGATAACCTAGATGAAACTGAAAGGATTTCAATTCCTTGAAAGACAACATTTGCCAAAACTCACACCAGAAGAAATAAACAATCTGAATAGACCAATATCTATTAAAGGAATTGAGTCAATAATCAATAACCTCCAAAACAGAAACACCAGGCCCAGATGGATTTGTGATGAATTCTACCAAACATTTAAGGATGAACTTTTACCAATTCTCTGTAATTTTTTCAGAAGATAGAGGGGACCATTTTAAAACTCATTCTAATAGGCCATCATTATTACCCCAGTGCCAAAACCAGACAAAGATATTACAAGAAAAGAGAACTACAAACCAATGTTTCATGAACATGTATTTAAAATTCTCAACAAAATGTTATCAAATTGAATCCAATAAGGTATTGTAAGAATTATACACCATGGCTAAGTGGGATTTATCCCAGGTATGCAAGCCTGGATCAACATTTGAAACTAAATTTATGTAATCCACCTCATCATTTTTTCACAGGCTAAAAAAGAAAACATGCATGATCATATCAATAGATGCAGAAAAAGGCATTTCACAAAAGGATCCAACACACATTCTCAATAAAAATTCTCAGTGAACTAAAAATAAAGAGAAACTTCCTCAACTTGATAAAGAATGTCCATAACACTACAGCATTCTAAATATTGAGAAACTTGAAGTTTTCCCACAAAGATCAGGTATAAGGCAAGGATGCCTCCTTTCATTATTCCATTACAACATCATACTGGAAGTTCTAGCTAATGCAATAAGACTAAAAAGGGAAATAAAATATATGCAGATTAGAAGAAACACATAAGACTGGCTTTGTTCACAGATAAAATGATCCTCTATGTAGAAAACCTAAAAGAATTGACAAAAATCCTAGAACTAATAGGCGGTATTTATCACATGATTGCAGGATACCAGGGTAATATACAAAACTCAAATGCTTTCCTGCAAGCAATGAATAAGAAGAGTTTGAATTTAAAAATACAATATCACTTAACATTAGCACCAGAAAAAATGCAATTCTCTAAGTATATATCTGATGAAACATATGCTACTTACATGAGGAAGATGTGTGGAGGAAAACTGCAACTCTGATGAATGTAATCAGAAAAGAAATAAATAATATGGAGCAATATCCCACATGGATAGGAAGACTCAATATTGTCACAAAATCAGTTCTTCTCAATTTGATTCATAGATTCAAACAGTCCCAGACAAAATCTCAGCAAGTGATTTTGGGGATATTGACAATTTTATTCCAAAGTTCACATGGAGAGGCAGAAGACCCAGAATAGCCAGCCAGCATATAGAGAGAGCAAATTTGGAGGACTGACATTACCTTACTTTAAGACTTACTATTAAGCTATACTAATCAAGACAGTGTAGCGTAAGTGAAAGAAGAGACAACTAGATCAATGGAATAAAATAGAGATTGCAGAAATAGACTTATGTAAATATAGTCATCTGATCTTTGATAAAGGAGTGAAAGCAATATAATGAAGCAACATAGTCTTCCAACAAATACTGCTGGAACAACTGGACTTCTGTATTCAAAAAATGAATCTAGACATAGACATTATGCCCTTCACAAAAATTAATTCAAAATAGATCACTGACCTAAATGTAAAGCATAGAACTCCTAGAAGATAGTATAGGAGAAAACCTCAATGACATTGGGTAGGGTAGTAACTTTTTAGGTACACCAAAGACACAAACTATCAAAGAAATAATGGATAAGCCCAACTTCATTAAAATTAAAACTTCTTCTCAAAGTGTCAATTTCAAGAGCTTGAGAAGATGAGTCACAGCCTGGGAGAAAATATTTACAATAGCTACATCTGATAAAGGGATGTTATCCAAAATATATGAAGAGTTTTTCAAACTCAATAATATGAAAACAACCCCCTTAAAAATGGTCAGTAGCTTTGGGGAGGGAGCCAAGATGGCAGAACAGCATGTAAGTTCTTTTTGCATCTCAGGTCCATGAAATACAGCCAGATCAATGCTCAACCATCCTGCACACCTAGAAAACTGATTTGAGGATTAATGCAACATTCTGCACAACCTGAACCACAGAACTCAGCAGGTACGCCACACAGAGAGGTGTGCTGGGGGAGAGAGAAGCTGCAGAGGGCAGAGAGCTGTTTTTGCTTGGGGAGAGAGGATGGAGATGGGGGTAGAGTATGGGAAAAACAACCCCCAAAAGCAGCTGGAGAGAAAGTGGAAAAGTGGAAACAGCCATAGAACTGAACTAAAAATGGAGAGAGGAGAAAGGAGAGGGTTTAAATCCCATTAAGATTCTATAAACAGGGGGAGCTCAGAGTCTGAAACTCCAAGGCTCAATACCTGGCAGTGCTCTGCTGGGAAGGCCAAATCCCCAAAAGCAGAGTGAGGTCCGGGGATCCTTGGGCCACACGGAGAGAGGCGGTTCCTCTGCTGGAAGGAAATTTGGTAGAGGCTGTGCAGCCACCCATTCCCAGCAGACCCCAGAGAACAATCACATTCGCTTGTGCTGGAACAAGGTCATTAAGGGTGAAGACTGGTACAAGATGTGTATTGTGATTTTCCATAATCCCTGAAATGCTGCTGCTACACGATTGTGTGAACCTTTTCTGGGGTAGGTTGGCACTCAGCTGCAGTCTCTGGCAGCAGCTCAGTCCCATGTACATTGCTGGGTGCAGCCCAGTGAGACCCTCCCCAAGAGTGTCTGAGCAGGTCACGGCCGCAGTCCCTCAGAAGTGAGGGGTCAGGCAACACAGCCACATCTGAGATAAAACTCAGGAGGGCGGTGCTGCCTGGCAACCTGATGGCTTGGTCACAGATAGTGTAAAAGAGGGGAGTGGACCAAAGAGGAGACAAAGGATGGGTGTGCAATTGCTTATCTGGGAAACAGAGTTCCGATACTAGAGACTGGGTAGCTGGGTGACACCATTTTCACCCCTCCTGCACATGCACATACATACCTACAAGCGCCACAACAATCCACCCCAGTAAGCTAAGCAGCGCCATCTAGTGGAGAAGATAACTATTAAACTATGCCCTGCCCAACTGGGCCAACCTCGCTCTTCAGGAACATGAAAGTCTCTCTGCCTGCTTAGTTTATGGATTATAAAGTGCTCCATAGTTTGACTTCTAGGAAAAAACATAATTTCAATCATATTTCAGTCTGTTTGCTGATCCATCTATTCAACTTTATTTCTTTTTTCTTTTTCGTTTCTTTTTTTTTGAATACAGAAAGAGAAAAAACATTTTTATTCTCAATTTTTATTAAAAATATTTTTAAATATTTTTCTACTATATGTTTTTTACTTTTTTGTAAATTTTTCAAATTCTATTTTATTTCCATCATTTCATTTTATTCTATTTCATTGTATTCATTTTTCAAATTTTCAAATGTTTTTTTTTTTCTCCCCTTTTTTCTCTAATCTATCAAGCTCCTTTTAACAACCAGACCAAAACACACCTAGGATCTAACATAATTTATTTGATTTTTTTGTTGGTGTGTGTTGGTTTTAACTTTTAAATTTTATTTATTTTTACCTTATTACATTACTTTTCTTCCTTCAAAATTACAAAACGAAGGAATTAACCCCAAAAGAAAGAGCACAAAGAAACGACAGCCAGGGACTTAACCAACACAGATACAAGCAAGATGTCTGAACCTGAATTTAGAATCATGATAATAAGAATACTATCTGGGGTCCAAAATAGATTAGAATCCCTTTCTGTGGAGATTTAAAAAAAAAAGTGAAAGCTAGTCAGGATGAAATAAAAAATGCTAAACTGAGATGCAATCTTGAATAGGTGCCATGGTGGCAAGAATGGATGAGGCAGAGCACTGAATCAGCAATACAGAGGACAAACTTATGGAGAATAAAGAAGCAGAAAAAAAAAAGAGGGAGACTAAGGCAAAAGAGCATGATTTAAGAATTACAGAAATCAGTGACTCATTAAAAAGGAACAACATCAGAATCAGAGGGGTCCCAGAAGATGAAGGGAGAGAAAAACAGGGGTAGAAGCGTTATGTGAGCAAATCATAGTGGAAAACTTTCCTAACCTGGGGAAGACCCAGACATCAAAATCCAGGAAGCACAGAGGACTCCCATAAGATTCAACAAACACCGACCATCAACAAGACATGTCATAGTCAAATTCACAAAATACTCAGTCAAGGAAAGAATCATGAAAGCAGCAAGGGAAAAAAGTCCTTACCCTACAAGGGAAGACAGGTCAGATTTGCAGCAGATCTATCCAAAGAAACTTGGCAGGCTAGAAAGGAGTAGCAGTATATATTCAGTGTGCTGAATTGGAAAAATATGCAGCCAAGATTTCTTTATCCAGCAAGTCTGTCATTCAAAATAAAAGGAGAGATTAAAAGTTTCCCAGACAGGGGTGCCTGGGTAGCTCAGTCGGTTAAGCATCCAACTTCAGCTCAGGTCATGATCTCATGGTTCATGAGTTTGAGCCCCACATCAGACTCTGTGCTGACAGCTCGGAGCCTGGAGCCTGCTTTGGGTTCTGTGTCTCCCTTTCTCTCTGTCCCTCCGCATTCATTCTCTGTCCCCCTCTGTCTCTCTCTCAAAAATAAATAAACATTAAAATTTTTTTTAAAAAAAGTTTCACAGACAAACAAAGATTAAAGGATTTTGTGACCACTAAACCAGCCCTACAAGAAATTTTAAGGGGGACTCTCTGAAGGAAGAAACAAAACACGAAACAAAACAAAAAGAGACCAAAAGTAAGAAAGAGTAGAAAGGAACAAAGACCACCACCAGAAACTCCAACTCTACAATAAACATAATGGTAATAAACTCAATATCTTTCAGCACTCTAAACATCAATGGACTAAATGCTCTAATCAAAAGACACAGGGTAACAGAATAGATAAGAAAACAAGATCCATCTATATGCTATTTACAAGAGACCCACTTTAGACCTAAAGACACCTTCAGATTGAAAGTAAGGGGATGGAGAACCATCTATCATGCAAATGGTCGACAAAAGAAAGCCAGAGTAGTCATACTTATATCAGACAATCTACACTTTAAAATAAAGACTGTAACAAGAGAAGAAGGGCATTACGTCATAATTAAGGGATCTATCCAACAAGAAGACCTAACAATTGTAAGCATTTATGCTCCAAAGTTGAAAGCACCCAAGTATATAAATCAATTAATCACAAACATAAAGAAACTCTTTGATAATAATAGTAGGGGACTTCAACACCCCTCTTACAGCAATGGACACATTATCTAAACAGAAAATCAATAAGAAAACAATGGCTTTGAATCATACACTGGACCAGATGGACTTAACAGATATATTCAGAACATTTCATCCTAAAGCAGCAGAATATACATTCTTCTCCAGTGCACATGGAATGTTCTCCAGAATCTATCACGTACTGGGACACAAATCAGTCCTCAACAAGTACAAATAGATTGAGATCATACCATGCATATTTTCAGACCACAACGCTATGAAACTTGAAATCAACCACAAGAAAAAATTTGGAAAGATAAATACTTGGAGACTAAAGAACATCCTACTGGAGAATGAATAGGCTAACCAAGAAGTTAAAGAGGAAATTAAAAAGTATATGGAAGCTAACGAAAATGATAACACCACAGGCTCAAAACCTCTGGGTCTAGAACAGGCAAAACTATGGAGACAGTAAAAAGATCAGTGATTGCCAGGGATTTGGGGCACAGAGAAGGAGGGATGAATAGGTGGAGCACCTATCTTAGGGTATTGAATTTTTATAGGGTATTGGAGTTTTAGAGTACTGAAAATATTCTGCATGGTACCATAGTGATGGATAAATATGGTATATTTGTCCAAACTCATAGAAAGTGCAGGGGATGATATGTATATGTGGGGGAAGGAAGTATGTGGGGAATCTCAGTACCTTTTCCTCAATTTTTCTCTAAAAAAAATTTAAACTGCTGTAAAAATAAATTCTTCATTTAAAAACTTTAAACACATCTTTCTTAAAACTTTATTAAACACATCTTTGTGCGTGACACTTTATTAGATACTCAACACTGAAAATTATACAGGAGAATCTTTAGGCTTTGAATGTTTATAATATAAGAACATATATATGCTGGACTCATATAGAAATAATCTAGTCAAATAACTGGAAAACACTGAAAAATAAGCATTTTAGACATAAACATCATGAGTTCATTTTAAAGATGACTACTGAATACTGATTTCTTTGAATTTCATGTGTTATGTTGCTAGTGGTTTAAGAACACCATAAACATATATAAGGTCAGCCATGAAAATTTTCATGGAGCATGTAATGTTGGTATGATCTGGAACATGTTACATGCTTAGTATTTCCATTATTGTAAAGGGAAAACAGTACATAGAGCAACTTGAAAAACATTATTTGTTCCACTAGTATATATAGAAATTGACTTGAGAATCTTAAAGACTGATTTGTACTAAGATGCCCTAGTATTTCTTTTTCTTCTTCTTATGCATCTTGTTCTTTAATTTTTCTCTTTCTTCATCCATGTGGTTTGAATGTCAACCTTGACAGAAAATAGAGCCAGGGACATAAAAAAAGCTGCTTTGAGATTGTTACTTTTCAAGTAAGTCAGATACTTTTGACATGTGGCTGTTATGAGGCAAGAGCTGTCATAAGAGCTCTGACCTCACTCAGTCCAGCTGGGTGGCTATTTCCAGATAGAAATCTCCCCCTTGGCATCTGCATGGGTCCCAGTTCATACTTGGTAATCATACTCTTGTCTTAATAGCTTTTTAAACTTGACATTTCTTTCATATTCTCTGGAATCATAATTTTTCTGTAAGTAAAATATATATATATATATACATATACATACATATATATATACATATACATACATATATATACACATATATATACATATACATACATATATATACATATACATACATATATACATATATGTATACATATACATACATATATATATACATATATATATGTATACATATATATAATTGGAAGGAGAGGAGACAAAACGTCATGGAATATTTTAAGATAGAGTAGTAAGTTTAACTTATTCCCACAACTATAGCCCTCATATGTTAACATTTCCTCAAACACAAACACTCATTGAATTATTTTTCTCATACAGAGCTAATTAATTGTATGACATAAAGAAGATGGCTAAACGTGTAAGGAATGTGGAAGGGAAGAGTGGTCAAGATTGAAAGAGTAATGTGTTCCATTTTTATTCTTTATGCACGGACCTAATGACAGGTTTTAGACTGTGAATTCACATGTAGGAATTTTATATATTGTGTCAGGAACTTACTGTCTACTAAAAAAGCTTAAGGAAAAAAAAAATTGAGGTCAAAGTAGATGCAGTAACAGTAAGAGAAAATAACTTTGGTATTTTTGATGAATACTGATGAGAGAACACTTGAATAAATTGGTTTAAAGACTCCTGAACCCGGATGTGGTGGCTAGGTTTTTTAAATTGACCTCCTCCTTAAGATTCCTGTCCCCTAGTTATTCAATCTACGGTAATCTAGGTACTGCTATGAAGGAGCTTGCAGATGGAATTAAAGGATAGCAATTATTATTGGCTATCTGTGTGTGCCCAGTGTGTTCACCTGAACCATTATAAGCAGAAGAGGTCAGAAGAGTCTGTAGGAGAGATGCAGTGGAAGAGATGGAAGAAGCAATAAAGCAGAAGTTGAAGTCAGAGAGAGAAGTGAAGTCTGAGAAGAAAAATGGCTGCTGCTAGCTGAGAGGGGATCCACAAACTAGGGAGCAGTGCAGCTTCTCTAGAAACAGAGAAGAGTCTCCAGCTGACACCCAGCAGAACATGAAGTTCTCAGTCTTACAATTGCATGGAACTGAATTCTGTAAATAATCTGAATGAGTCTGGAAATTGATTCTCCCCCAAAAACTCCGGAAAGAATGCAACCCTGCAGACACCCTGATTTCTGCCTAGTGAGATTCTCAGCAGAGAAATCAGTTGAGCTATTCTGTATTGGACTCCTAATCTACACAACTGCCAGATAATACATTTCTGTTGTTTTAAGTGCTAAATCTGTGGTAATTTGTTATAGCAACAGTGGTGGGTGGGGGATAGGCTAAATGGGTGATGGGCATTAAGGAGGGCACTTGTTAAGGTGTTATATGTAGATGATGAATCACTAAATTCTACTCCTGAAACCATTACTACACTATATGTTAACTAGCTTGGATTTAAATAAAATTTAAAAAACAAGAAAAAATACAGGAGACATTCTTCATTCTCAGAAGAAAAGCTCTGATAAGGGAGTCAGATGGACATAGAATACAGTCAGTGTATTGCAGCCAATGACATGCTGTCCCACTGATGCTAAAGAGAATCCTAGAGGGTTCAGAAGCAGTGGCTTCTAATGATTATCTAGAAAGGTAACTGTTAGATATTATAGAAATGGAGGTGTGCAAGAGGTGGCTTGGTTGAGACTCATGTCCAATGCAAGAATAATTTTTGCCAGCACTGAGAGGTGATTGGTCACCTGGCCCAGATCCTCTGATTAAATCTATCCTGCAAAACTTTCATATAACAAACGGCTATAAAGGGATGGTATCAAATCAAGATGGAGAATACAAAATCCAAAACAGTTTCTTTAGTTAATGAACAGAACATGTCGGATGCAGAAGGTTTGAGAGGCAAAGATACCCATACTTCTCTGAGGCTTCATGGAAATATTCGATATTGAAAGGTAACTTGCTTGAGAGAAAACCTATTCCACTTTTGTTTTAAATAAAAAAAAATGAGGTTAATTAACATTTTTGCTTGATATCCTTATTCAATTTTGCCAAAATTCAATTTGCATATTTAAAATGCAAGCATTTTAAGTGTAGTTTGGTGGGTTTTAAGTGTACTGAACAAACTCACATAACCATACCCCAATTAAGATATAGAACATTTTCATGAACCCAAACAGTTCCCCCATGAGTTGCAGTCAATCCTTGCCACTTCCCACCCAGCAACCAAAACTGTAGATTAAAACTATAGATTATTTTGAGGGCACCGGGGTGGCTCAGTCGGTTGAGCTTCCGACTTCAGCTCAGGTCATGATCCCACGTTTCGTGAGTTCAAGCCTCGCGTCGGGCTCTGTGCTGACAGCTCAGAGCCTGGAGCCTGCTTCCAATTCTGTGTCTCCGTCTCCCTCTGTCCCTCTCCCCCTCACACTCTGTATCTTTCTCTCAAAAATAAATAAATGTTAAAAACATTAAAAAAAAAACTATAGTTTTGTTTGTACAAACTTTATGTAAAAGGGCGCATATAGTATATACTCTTTGAGACCTGGATTTTTGCACTGAGCAAACTGTTTTTGTGATTCTCTGTAGTTTTACATGTTGTCAGTTGTTTCTTCCTTTTTTACTGTTTTATTCCTTTCTATTACACTGAATAACTGTGGTATCTGTTTATGGGTGAATATTTGGGTTGTTTCCAACTTGGAGTTATTATGAATAGATAAACTATGGGCATTTGTATACCAGGTTTTTGGTGATGAGATTTTTTCATTTCTCTGGGGTAAATATTTACTAGTGGAATTTCTTGGATATATTGCAGTAACATATCTTTTAAGTCTTACTGATTTTGAGAGAGAAACGGGAGGGACAGAAAGAGAGGGAGAGAGAGAATCCCAAGCAAGCTCAGTGTGGTCAGCTCAGAGCCCAACGGAGCTCATTCTCTGTAACCATGAGATCATGACCTGAGCCGAGACCAAGAGTCAGATGCCTACCCAACTGAGCCACCCAAGCGCCCCATGCAATAGCATATTTAACATTATTAGAAACCAAAACACTTTCCCTTTTTTAATCTTTTTTTAAAATTTGTAATGTTTATTTATTCTTGAAAGAAAGAGTATAAGTGGTGGAGGGGCACAGAAAGAGGAAGACACAGAATCTGAAGGAGGCTCCAGGTTCTGAGCTCTGAGCACAGAGCCTGATGTGGGGCTTGAACTCACTGTGAGATCATGACCTGAGCAGAAGTCAGAAGCTTAGCCAACTGAACCACGTAGGCACTCTGAAACCACAACACTGACAACAGTGGTTGTACCTTGTTACACTCCCACCAGTTAAGCATGAGTATCATTTGCATCCTCACCAACAATTGATATCATTATCTTTTAAAGTTTAGTCATTTGTGTACCACTATATGTATAGTGGTACCACATTGTGGTCTTAATTTTCCCTTCCCTAACTACCTTATGATATCAAGCACCTTTTCTCATGTTTAGTGGTTATTCATATATCTCCTTTATAAAGCATTTTTGAAATATTTTACCATTATTTTTATGGAGATATTTGATTTCTTATTATTTAGATATAATATTTGTTAGATATTATTAATACAAGTACTTTGACACATATATGCATTGAGGATATTTTCTCCTAATCTATAAATTGCCTTTTTATTTTATGGTAGCTTTTGATAAGCATGTTTTTAACTTTGAAGTCAAATTAATCATTTTTTTTTCTTCTGTGGTTACAGTGCTTTTTATGTTACCCATTTAAGTAATTATTTTTTACCTCCAAATTGCATAAATTTTCTCTTATGTTTTTGTCCAAGGTTGTTATAGTTTTAGCTGTTATATTTAGAACTATGATCCATTTGAATTAATTTTTATGAATGGTAAAATTTCACTATTTTTTCCATAAGACATTCATAACGCTCTAACATCATTTGTTGAAAAGATTCTCCTTTCCCTGCTGACTTTGACTCATTTGTTGAAAATGATAGGCTATATACATGCATTTATCTGAAGACTCTATTCTGTTCCACTAATCTATATGTATCCTATATTAAAACCACATTGTCTTGATTACCATAGCTTTATATTAAGTTTTGAAATTAGAAGGTGTAAGTCTTCCACAAATATTCTATCTTTTCAAGATTGGTTTTTCAGGTTTAAATGATCAGCACTGCCATATAAACTTAAGAATTGTTTGTTAATTTCTATATAAAGGTCGTAGGGATTTGTTAGAATTTTATTGTATCTATTGACCAACTTAGCAAGAATTGATGCCTTAAAACATTTGAGTCTTTCTATGCAGGTATATAACATTTAACTTCAACTCTTTAGGCTCTCTCTAAAATCTTTCTCTATAAAAAAGGTGTGTATCTTGCATATACTTTGTTTATACCTGATACTCTTATAAAGACTTTAAGCTCGTTTTCATTTTCAAAATGATTTTGCTTGGAAATAAAATTTATTTGTAAATACTGTCCTTGTATCATTTGGCCTTGCTAATTTCACTCATTAGTTTCCTATTTTTATTTTATTAGTGAATTTTAGTATTCTCCATGTACACAATCATATCATCTGCAAATAAAGATAATTTTATTTTTTGGACACATTTTATCTTTTTTTCCCATTTCATACTCACTAGAAACTAATATAATGTTGAATATAAGTCAGTTAGTCTATACTGAATTATATTGGCTGATTCATATATTAAAATACCTTTACATTTCTATCATAAAACTGACTTGGTCATGATGTACTTTCCTTGTATATAATGCTGACTGGATTTGCATTATCTGGACGTGTCAAAGTTTATTTGTGTTATTGAGGAATATTAGTATTTTTTCTGATAATATATTTGACTGAATTGGAAATATTCTCTACACTTAAATGTTCTGAAAGAGTTTCTATAAGAATTGTAATATGTTTTTATTTTATTTTTTAATCAACAGAACTTACTAGTAAAGGAATATTACTGGAGGTTTTCCTATCTTTTCTTTCTTTCTTTCTTTCTTTCTTTCTTTCTTTCTTTCTTTCTTTCTTTTCTTTCTTTCTTACAATGTTTTGAATTATTATTACATATCATTTAGTCAAAACAGGGTAATACAAATGTTTTATTTCTTCTTATGCCATTTTTGTTAATTTGTGTGTTTCAAGAAATCTTTCCATTTTCCCTAGTTTTTTAACTAATGGGCAAAATCTTTTTCACAACAGTCCCTTATCATTTCAATATCTGTCAGCTCTCTAGTGATGTCCTATTTTTCAATCCTGTCATTGATAATTTGTGGGTCTTTTCCTACTTTTTCTTCATCAGGATAGTTAGAGTTTTATTAATTTCAGTGATCTTTTCAAAGACAGTGCTTTTGGCTTCATTGATTTCTTTCTGTATTTTGTATTTTCTATTTTATTGTTTTCCAATTTATGTACATTTTTTCTTTCTTTAGCTAATATGAGTTTAGTTTGTCCTTATTCTAACTTTTTAAGGTTAAAATTTAGACAACACAATTTTAACTAATTGCTCTTTCCTAACATAATCATTTAACGGTATAAACTTTCCTGTAAGCACTATATGGGCTGCATCCACAAATGCTAATGTCTTGTTTTCAATATTAAATTTGAAGTACAGTACTTTCTAATTTCCCTTGTTTCTTCTTTGGCACATAGTTTTTTCAGAAGTTTAATTTCTAAACATCTGAGGCTTTTCTAAGAGGTCATTTTGTTATTGATTTCTAATTTAATTCTTCTACGAAGAATAAATGCTTAAAGGATTTCAATTGCTTGGTTTTACTGAAACTTGTTTTATGGTCCACCATATGCACTATTTTGCCTAATGTTCCATGCATACTTGAAAAAAATGTGTATTTCACTGTTGTTGGGTGTAAAGCTTTAGAAATGTCAGTTAGATCATTTTGCTTACTAGCCTTGTTCAAATTTTTTACTGATTTTCTCCATTATTAATCTATTGAATACTGAGAAAGAAACATGAAATAATTCAACCAAAACTGTAGATTTGCCTCTTTTTATCCCTATCCATTTTTCTTTTTTTTTTTTTTTTTTTAAATTTTTTTAACGTTTATTTATTTTTGAGACAGAGAGAGACAGAGGATGAACGGGGGAGGGGCAGAGAGAGAGGGAGACACAGAATCGGAAGCAGGCTCCAGGCTCTGAGCCATCAGCCCAGAGCCGGACGCGGGGCTCGAACTCACAGACCGCGAGATCGTGACCTGAGCTGAAGTCGGACGCTTAACCGACTGCGCCACCCAGGCGCCCCCCTATCCATTTTTCATGTATAATGAGCCTATGTTATTAGGTGCACACATATTCAGTATTGCTTTATTTTCTTAAAGAATTGCCTACTTAATCATTATGACATGGCTAAAAGAATCCCTGGGAACGTCTAGAGTAACTTTATGCTGTGATTAGTTTATTTCTACAAAATGCTGTGTATGTTCCATGGGGTCTCTCCAATCTGATTAATTAAACACAGCAGTTTCCCAACCTAAGAAAGTTCTGAGAGTTTTCCATCGTATGGCTCTATGATGCTTATATTTCCTTAATAGTTGTTATTTACCTGGTCCTGTGGAGTCATTCTATGTATGTGAAATTTAGCCAAAGAATCAAGGTAACCATTATGCAGATCTTTGGAACTCTTTCTCTAAGAAACTTCTTTTCAGTAGTCTGCCTTCCACATACCCACTCTCTGAGTCTCGGTAATCTTGAATTTCTATATGTTCAATTCAGTGTAGTTATGAACCTTTGTTTATGATACTTCTCCTTATGCCAGGGTCCAGTAATTAACTCCATTCAGAAAGCTAGGGCATGTGCATAGAGTTCATCTGTTTTGTTTTGTTTTTTCTCTAAAGGTTTATAGATATTTGCCATCTACTCTCCAATGAGTGGATTGTTTCATAAAAATGTCTCCAGTTTTATAGTTGATTATGACTGGATAGCAAGTTTCATATTCATTAATTAATCCGTCATGGTTGAATGTAGGACACATTGCATTTTGAAATACTATAATTTCTGTTTCCTAGTTAAAGTAAATATATCTTCTTATAAATTTTATCCAGTACTCTATTCATTTTCCCCTATACTTCTCTTATATTACCTTACTTTACATATTCACAAACAACACTGAAGTATGAAATGAATAGTACTTTTACTTTGTGTCTATTAATTGCATCAACCAAATACTTGGCTAACCCATTTGTGCTCATCATTATGCTCTAACGCAGCAGCAGTTAACCCTATTTTAAAAAGAATTTCAGAAGCCCTTACTCATTTTGCTCAATATTTTTGTCTGTTTTCTCCTATTTATAACATTTGCTTGCCCTTTATTTATAGTATGTTTATTACTTCATTCAAATATTTGTTATTATATAAATCCATGGAAAAGAGAGGTTACCTTAAAACATTAGTACTTTCAGAGGTGCCAGGGTGGCTCGGTGGGTTAAGCACCTCTGACTCTTGATTTCGGCTCAGGTCATGATCCCACAGTTGGTACAATTGAACCCTGCATTGGGGCTCTGCACTGATAGCGTGGAGCCTGCTTGGGATTCTCTCTCTCCCCTTCTGTCTCTGTCCCTCTCCCACTCCCTCAAAATAAATTAAAAATAAATTTTAAAAAACATTAATACTTTCAAAGATATATTCTAAGCAATAGAGATGTGGATCATGGGTAAAAACTAAAAACATGGGAAAGTTACCATTATGAAAGAACTAGTATACTCCAACTTGTCACAAATATCCTAAGGAAAATCATCATTCAAACAAATCACACCTGTTGTAACTGGACACATCAAAATTTCTTTAAGAATGTGGAAGTCAATGCTGTATTTCAAAATGGCATTTGCCCACCTCTTCCTCTTCCCACCTCTTAGGGAAAAAAAAGGAAAAAAAAAGAAAAAAGATGGCATTTGGTTAACATGTAGAAAGAATGCATTTTGTTACACATTGATGTTTCTCATTATGGTGATATAATTAGAGATAGAAATTTCTTCTGGAAAAGTCTCTAAAGCAAAATTTATGGTCTAGTTTGGAAATTTTATACGATATGCCTGAACAAAACTTAAAAAAATGGTAATTTTCCCATGTTTTTAGTTTTTACCCATGATCCACATCTCTATCGCTTAGAATATATCTTTGAAAATATTAATGTTTTTTTAAAATTTATTTTTAATTTATTTTGAGGGAGTGGGAGAGGGACAGAAACAGTAGGGGAGAGAGAGAATCCCAAGCAGGCTCCACGCTATCAGTGCAGAGCCCCAGTTCAGGGCTCAATTGCACCAACTGTGGGATCATGACCTGAGCCGAAATCAAGAGTCAGAGGCGCTTAACCCACCGAGCCACCCTGGCACTTCTGAAAGTACTAATGTTTTAAGGTAACCTCTCTTTTCCATGGATTTATATAATGACAAATAATAACAATGATTAACATTTATCAATAATTCCTTTATTTATTTTATGTTAAACATTTTACATACAACATGAGTTTAAGTTACTGTACTATTTCTTCATTGGTGTTTTAACCTCTTTCTTTGGTGAATTGAAAATCTTGCTTAACAGTAACTTCTAATCCTCTCTCCTATCATCATATTTAGTGACTTAAATGCTACATTATCAACATAACTAATACCTGGTCTTGCCTCCTTCATCTTTCCCATTTCAGTACCTACACTGCTAATATTCACCAGCATTTTAGCATTTTGGATTTCAGCAACCTCACAATCTACATGCTTCAAAAAACCCCCAAAATTGGACCCTGTAGTAGGAACTGCTAGAATCAACTCTTTCTCACTCTCTCTTTCTCTCTCCCTCTTTTTATACACACACATACACACGGTGCATCTATGCAATACAGCATCTTTTTTACATACCACAATAACCAAAGGATACATTGAGAAGATGCTGTATTTGCTTTTACTGCATTATTTGGTTATGAATAAAATGGAACATTGATTTGGAAAGCCTAGAAGAAAATTGGAAATATGGATCTTGAACTTCATTAAAAGACTAAAACTGTACATATGCATTTATATTAATCTATTTACAGATGAATGTTAAGGCTCTCAATTAAAGTTTTCTCCTTTTTTTTCTTTTTTTAATTCAAGAAGAATACATTTTATTTTAGTTCATTTCATTTTAGTGTGGATATTTTCTTCTCTTTCCTTTTTAAATCCTGATCATAATTATCAATATTCTCCTGAGTATAATATTGGAGAAATATTTAAACATATCCAACTTGCTTATTAAGTTATTTTTTACAATTATTTTGCTATAATTTTGTAATTTCTATTGTTATTTTTTTAAAGTTTTAATTTAAATTCTAGTTAGTTAGCATAAAGTGTAACATTGGTTGCAAGAGTAGACTTTAGTCATTCATCACTTACATGTAACAGTGCTCATCATAACAAGTCCTCTCCTTAATACCCATCATCCCTCTAGCCTATCCCCTACCGACCTCTCTCCTCAATCCTGTTTCTTCTCTATTAAGAATCTCTCATGGTTTGTCTCCTTCTCTCTCTTTTTCCCCCCTCCCATATGTTCATCTGTTTTGTTTCTTAAATTCCACATATGAATTAAAGCATATGGTATTTGTCTCTGTCTGACTTATTTTGCTTAGCATAATATACTCTATCTCCATTCATGTTGTTGCAAATGGAGAGATTTCATTCTTTTTGATGGCTAATATTCCATTGTCTGTCTATCTATCTATCTATCTATCTATCTATCTATCTATCTATCTATATCTCACTTCTTCTTTGTCCATTCATCAATCATTGGACATTTGGGCTCTTGCTATAGTTTAGCTGTTGTTGATAATGCTGCTATAAACATGGAGGTGCATGTGCTTTTTTAAATCAGTATTTTTTTATCCTTTGGCTAAATACCTAGTAGCGCAATTGCTGGGTTATAGGGTAGTTCTATTTTTTAACTTTATGAGGAACCTCCATCCTGTTTTTCAGAGTGGCTGCACCAATTTGCATTCCTACCAACAGTACTGAAGGGTTCTCCTTTCTCCACTCCTTGCCATTCTTTTCGAATGCACATGGAACATTTTCCAGAATATATCACATACTGGGTCACAAATCAGGCCTCAGCAAGTACAAAAAGATTGAGATCATACCATGCATAGTTTCAGACCACAATGCTATGAAACTTGAAGTCCACAACAAAAAAAGTTTTCTTTTTTTTTGATGGTGTATTTTTCTTTACTAACATAATCATTGTCATTTTGAGTTCCTGTAATAAGTTAAGAGCTATTAAAACAATGAATATCTGATGGTGATGTGGGTTATAGTTGGGATTATGTTGTATCAAACATTGTGCTAATCATGCATTCTACCTCATTTAATTGTAAATCAAATTTAAGCTTCTGTTAATCTAAAAACAGCATTATATAAAGTAATCACAGTTGATTTTAATTGATCATAGCTAGAATTTTAAATATATTTATCTGAATACATGTACATTTGCATTTTATTTATATTAAAGTATCAGCAACATCATAATTTTATTTCTCCATTAACAATTTCCTAATTATAAGTTACATTGTGAGGCCCAATATTCAAATTACTGTTCTTTTTTTTTCTTTTTCTAGAGATTATTCTTAAGGGATGTAAATCCTGTATAACTGGAGTTTAGCAGTCTGTATTAATTAAAAAGCTCTGATATGTTTTCTGAGGTGTGATTTGCTGTGCTGTATTATAAGAGTTAACATTTTTTTTAAATTTTAATAAACTATTAAGTATGTAGAACATACATTTATTGAAAAATGCCTCTGTACAATAGGACAAAAAAAAGTATCTAACTCCTACTTGAAATATACGGACTCCAATTAGCTGGCGTAAAGGATTTTTTACCATACCAGACTCCAAAAAGAAAGACACCAATAGAATATAAATTTACGATCTTGACATTATATTTTCAGTTACTTTGTGAGTAAAACTAATATCCATTGAAAATCAATGTTAGATGCAGTATTTATCTGATTCTGTTTTTCAACTGCCTCTTTTTGATGATTTTTTGTCATACAAAAGCTATAAAATGGTGGAATTGTTTTGACTCTTCATTATACCTAATAATCAAGAACAAGAATATCATACAGATGAATTAGACAAAGGTTAGCCTTTATTAACGGTTATGAAAACCCTGCTCTATCAGAAGGAATTCCTGAGATGTCTTAACAGGAAGCTAGCTAATCATGGATAGTCTTTCTCTCTCTCTCTCTCTCTCTCTCTCTCTCTCTCTCTCTTCTCTAAAGCATTTTGGGAAGCTTTTGTGATAGGAGTTGAAAATATATTTTACTTGATCAATGCCAAGTTTATTCTGTATCCAAATGGTTTGTTTATGGGAGATGTAGAGGGAAAATATTTCTTACTTATGAGTAAAATACTGTAGTGATCCAAAAGATTCCACCTCTGTTCTTCAGTGATGCCTGCAATTCCTTTTACAGTAAAAAGCTTTTTAATTTCTAACTTGAGAAGCTTAAAGGAGCTTAACACAGATTTGAATGTACATTAAGCCATAGCACAATCCCCTTTCTTGGTTCATGGTGGAAGTTTAGAAGGAAAGAATAAGTGGACTTTGACTATTAAAAAGTCGGGGGTAAGGGGCATGGGGTGCCTGGGTGGCTCAGTTGGATTAAGCTTTCAACTTTGGCCCAGGTCATGATCTCACAGTTCATGAGTTCAAGCCCCTTGTCGGGCTCTGTGCTCAGAGCTTGGAGCCTGTTTTGGATTCTGTTTCTCCCTCTCTCTCTCTGTCTCTCTCTCTCTCAAAAAATAAATAAACATTAAATTTTTTTAATTAAAAAGAGGGGTGAAGAATAACAATTGGACTTAAATTTTGCCCAATTTGAATGCGTACTTATAATTAGCTCTGAAAGTTATTTGTCCCAAACTATTACTAATTTAACTTTGAACAGATAAATAAGGATAGCATTTTCCTTTCAGTTTTACCTTTGCTGATTTTGTGTAGAGTGGCACAGAAGTTAGTGGCATGCCCAGCAACTAGCTGATCCCTGAGAGCTGAGAGCAGGGAGCCAAGAGGAGACTAGATATGATGAAAGCTATTAACTCTCTTCTTTCCAGGTTAGTGTCTCTGGAAGCCCTGGGGCCTTCCTTAGCCAGCTGCTCCTCTTAACACTCTCTCCTTCCTCATCCCGCACAGGACAGCGGTGATGCATTAATGGCTCAGTGCTGGGAACACCATGGTGTGCATGACGGTATTCAGAAATCCTTATCCTCACATGCTTTTGCTGTGCAGTTTATTTTTGAACAAAGGACTAGAAACGAAAATGTGGATGTGAGTGCAAGAGAAGAGCAGGGGGTGAAAGACCACTTTGTAGCAAATGAATTACATTCAACGTCAATTTTTAACTAATTCTTCCTGGGGCTATTAAAAGAGCTAGTGTTACATAGAGTCACAAACCAGTCCCCAGAAAATGAGTATCAGTGAGAGATCCACTTCTAGGCATAAAGCATCCTCTTTAGAGAAAATCATTCTTGAAGTCCGTATATTAAGTTTGTTCTTACTATTCTGAGGCAGGTTTTAAAAATATAACAGAAAAGAAAGAAAAGCTGTTGGATTTATCCATTTTAAAGAGACCATAAATTGACCTCCTGCTGATGACAGAGTACTCAGCAGGGGAAAAAACAACACCCCCCCCCCCCACACACACACACAAATAATAACAACAACAACAAACCCTTCACAACCAACAATAGAGATTGCTTCATTTCAGTTTCCTCTCATATGTAGGGTCTTGCTTTATATTTTAGCCCCATAATACGTTTATTAGAAGAAAATCCAGGATCATTACCAAATAACTGAAAAATAAAAGCCTAATGCATGTGGGCACAAAATAGTTTTTATACTTTCTTTGCCCTATTAGTTGTAATATAAACTTTTCTGTTTACTCTTTTTGTTCCTCCCTTCTTTCCTTCTTTCCTTCCTTCTTTTGTTCCTTCCTTCTTTCTTTCTTTCCTTCCTCCCTTCCTTTTGAAAAGACCCTATTCCTAGCTGTGGAAAGTATTAGGGTAAGCTAAATTTACTTTCCTTAAAAAGCTTATACTAATAGTTTTCATTTATTAGCTTTTGCTTACCTTTAACATGAGGTCTTACACCCCTAATTCTATTGCAATATACAGTGATAACACCTACTTTATTTGTACCAGAAAGAAGAGTCTCACAAAAGTGCCTTTATTTCCACAGTTAACTAATCTGTGTATTAGTTGCTTTGTAGAAACTTCTCGGAGGTGACCTCTTCAAGATACGCACATCTTGCCATCAACAATCCATAGGAGAGTTTGAAATGGGGTGTGAGAACGTGCAACATTTTACTCAGTGTCTTGGGAGGCACCATTATCATGACCCCTTAAATTTACTGTCTTTGTAGACAACTTGCTATGGGAAAGGGGGACTTTGGAGTTAACTCAGCAGCTTCCACAAATGAATGTTCCATGAGAGTATTACTGCAAACCCCAAGAGGGGACATTAGTCTAGCTCTTCATTAGCAGGGGTGAGAAAAAGCTGTCCTCTGTGTTCCCGGATAGGCAGACTCTATTCCAGTAGGAGTTTCTCTCTGGAATTCAATTCTCTGAAATTCTTAGTGCTCCCAAAGTCAAACTTGGCTTTAATGGAAATGGGATAAGGGGAATCTGAAAATGTCAAGTGCAGAGTTTTATTTTTCAAGGAGACTGTGGGTTTACAAACTGGAAGGAAAAAGAAACAATTCCTTTAAGCAGAATTAAAGTGCAATTGTAGAAGTCCAATGCATTACTATTTGACAATGTGCACTAACTGATAATGCCACCCACTTGACTCATTTACCAATTTAAGGTTATTTTGTAATCTCCCTGTGAGCTTCCCAACATAATACAACTCTGAATGTGCGTGCATGTGCATGTGTGTGTGTATTGCTCCAAAACAGCAAGTAACTTCCCACGAAGCTTAAGAAAATCTAACAGCTCCTTCCCTTGCCCCTTTTATAGCAATGATATTTGTATAGAGGAAATATTTTTCCTGTTAAGTTTCAGTGCAACGTGTGGATGAACAAAGTACAACCAGTATTTCAAAAGCACGTAAAGTTTCAGAAAATAATTAAAATCAGAGGGGAATTATTGATGAAATTGCTTAAAGTATTAAACTTGTTATAGAGTAAAAATGAATCTGAGTAGGAAAAACTTTGATAATAAAAGTATTAAAAAGATACAACTGGACTTACTAATCTATTGCTAAATTTAAAGTGAATACCCATAAAAACTATTCTAAAATAATTTTGTCTTGTTCTACCACTACAAAAATATACTGATGATAGTGAATCATAATGCAGAATGGTTTCCCTTTACTAAACTTTTAAGTTCTTTACATTTTAGAATTTTGAAACTATCTAATTTATTAGACTCATCCTATATGTACTAATTTCGAGAGATTTTGATTGAGACTTCTGTCTATATTGAAGATGGATACTGCGGTGAGTGCCAAACTCTAATCAGTCATTTCCTGTTTTACGACACTTGTAAAAGTAGCCTTTTGAATGAATAAAGTACAGCATTGTAAAAACCTCCAATAGTGATCTGTCAGAAAGAGTTATAAAGTGCCTATTCATTGTTGTTCTATATTTTGCCTTTACAAAGCAATCTGTATAAATTGTGTGTTCTAGAAATTTAAAAGTGAAGAGATGAATTGCCATATTAATTTACCGTTTTTTATTCCATTGAATATTTTTAGAACTTTATAGAACATATAGCTTATGGTTTGAAAAAAATATTTTATAAGGTCAATTTTATAAGGCCCTCCTGGCTCTGGCTGAACATTTTTTTTTTATGTTTATTTATTTATTTTTCAGAGAAAGAGAAAGCACAAGTAGTAGAGGGGCAGAGAGAGAGGGAGACAGAGATCTGGAGAAGGCTCCAGGCCTTCTGTGTCAGCACAGAGCCCCACTCGGGACTCAATCCGCGAGATTATGATCTGAGTTGGTGGGGTGCTTTACTGTCTGAGCCACCCAGTTGCCCCTACCTGAATAATTCTAAGAGGGGGAAATTCATTGCAACATGGGAAAAACTGATCCTTTTATGAAGAGCTTTAAGAAGTCTTTCACTTCCTTTTTTTTTTTTTTACATTTTTTTAATGTTTATTTTTGTGAGAGTGAACATGAATGGGGGAGGGGCAGAGAGTGAAGGGAACGGAGGATCCGAAGTGGGCTCCACGCTGAATAGCAGTGAGCCCAATAGCTATTAATTTCTAAGCCTTATAGCCCATTAGTTTTTTTTTTTTTTTTTAATTTTTTTTTTCAACTTTTTTTTTTTTTTTTTTTTGGGACAGAGAGAGACAGAGCATGAACGGGGGAGGGGCAGAGAGAGAGGGAGACGCAGAATCGGAAACAGGCTCCAGGCTCCGAGCCATCAGCCCAGAGCCTGACGCGGGGCTCGAACCCACGGACCGCGAGATCGTGACCTGGCTGAAGTCGGACGCTTAACCGACTGCGCCACCCAGGCGCCCCTAGCCCATTAGTTTTAAAAAGCTGAGAACTTGCCCTTTGGTCCTTTTCTACCATATAATTTGTTGGCACTTCTAGAAATCTCTATGCTTCTCTCTTTATTCTATATTCTTTCTCTTTCCCAGTCCCACTCTCTTTTCTCTCCTTTTAGTTATTTGGCCTTTGTGGGTTTGTTTGTTTGTTTGTTTGTTTTGACCTGGTCTCCACTGGATTGGAAACTTGGTACTGTTTCTTCCCGACTTGGGTTCAACTTCCTCTCTAAGCACTATTTACATCACTCCTTCCATAATCTTAAAATAGCCCCATCCCAATCACATACCAACCTGGTTGAAGGAATCTGAAGCAAATCAAAGTACAAGCATTCTAGCTTTCTCAGAGAGATTATTGAACAATTATTCCATGAATTTCATGTCCCAGGGGTTCCATTCTGGGACTGAACAGAACAGTGACCTCGGTATGCTGAGATTTTGTATCTGTGGCAAATTGTGAATCATTCAAGCACAGTGGAGAGGCCTACATGCTGAGATTATGGGTATACTTCTGACTGTCCATGGACAGTCTTCTCTGCCTCGTATTCTTGTTTCTCTCAGAAGCTTTCTATTTAAAAAGTTCATTTCCAGGTTTGGAGGGTTCGTGCATCAAAACATTGCCCATCAGAGTATGAGGATCTAATTCAAAGGAAAGTTTAAGTGCAGAGGATGCTGTAGCCACTGGTATCATAGTAGCTTTTAGACCTAGAGAAATTCACCAGTGCTGGAGACCCTCCTACATTAGGAGATGAGTATATTATGAGATAATAAATTGCAAGCTGGAAGGCCCAACTTGCACCAATACCCTGAGTGGATAATGTCTTTCCTTTACCTATGTAGGTTTAACCATTGTGACAAGATTATTGGGACATCCATTTTAGCATTATTGAGGTCTGCTTCTGTGACTCTGAGCAAGGGATGAACATAACGTTTTAAAATTTTTTTAATGCTTATTTATTTTTTGAGAGAGAGAGAGAGAGACAGAGTGTGAACGAGGGAGGGGAAGAGAGAGAGAGGGAGACACAGAATCCAAAGCAGACTCCAGGCTCCAAGCTGAAGCCTGACGCGGGGCTCGAACTCACAAGCTGTGAGATCATAACCTGGGCTGAAGTCAGACACTCAACTGACTGACCCACCCAGGCGCCCCGGGATGAACATAAATATTATATTGAGGGTATGAAGGAGGGCAGAATTACTGACCCATATAGGAACAAGAAGGGAATTAGTGAGATCTGCACATTTGTTTCAAGAAAGCTTCTGATGGATTCTACATGATAAATTTATGTGAGTCCCTAGAATTCCTAGCTTTTCTAAGCAGGTGACTTAGCTCCAGATAGAGGCTGCTGACGAGAACGTATCTTTTTGAGGTTTCTACTGAAGACTCCTATTCACTGGATGAAGGGTTTACTTCAGTGGAGAGATCTAATGGTCTTCACCCCCTCACTCACTATAGTAACTAAACAGAAATCTGATCTGTGGGTTTCTACTCTATGAAGTTATTAGAGACTTCATATGATTGGTAGTTTCGAAGGTCAAGCCATGGTACATTGGACCCATATTTCTGCCTAACCTTGGACTGAGTCCATAGGCATAAGCACTGCTGATGGATAGTCCCAGGAAGGGGTAGGGGTTTATTTCCAGGGTAATTATCCCATTTAACCACTTGTAATAGAGCAAGTTGAGATGCATGCCACTTATTTTTCATTGTTTATGGCTTCTTCCATCTGAAAGTCCACCAATTCGGATTTCATTCCCATCCACAGTTCTAAGTATAGACTTTTCCTTGATTTTTTTTAGGCAGCCACATAACACTGTGAGTTTATATTGAGTTTGTGGAAAACTAAACCACAAGTACTTTTTGTGTAATTTTATGTTAATTAAAGTCTTCATGTAACCTGTACTTGTGAAATCACTTTTCTTTTTTAAGTAAAAATTTTATATTTATTATAGGTCTAGAAAGAGGAGATATTTGGAATCTGGACTCAGTCACCTTTGAGCCATGCTTTTCATATCTGCCTTCTGTTTACAGTCTGTTAATTATGGTCATTTTCCTTTTTTTTACAATTATTTTATTCTCTTCCCAATGAATTTTGTTTCCCCCACACCCCCTCTCGTTTAAGAGTTAGCTGAAATGTATTTATTGGTACTTAAGATTAATTAGAAAAGAAACCCCCAATTGTATTCCTTGTGATTCAAAAAACAAACACAAGGCTCTTGAGGCTTGGCACTGCTCTATTGTAGACAAAATGGATTTTGATGTAAGGTGCCAAAATCAATTCTGCATAGCCCTGCTCCAGGGTGGCTGAGGGGAGATGGTGTGGCAAAAGTAGGTTGGTCTTACTTTTCCACAAGTGCAGATTTATCTAGTACCAATATTACCAATAAATGTCTCCTCTCAATACCTTCACAGTGGCACCTTACATAAAGACACACTTATCAAAAGAAACATGACTGAAATATTTTTGACTATTCATCTGAGTACAATGAAGAGAAAAATGGAACAATTATATCAAATGAGAACTATCAATAAGCACAATCTTACTTGGAAAGTCTATAGCTTTCAGTCATGGGACTTTGGGGTCAGAGCTATGCTAAACATTTGCCCAATTTGATCATTTCCCCCTTTGGACCCAAGCAGAATAATTTCATGAAATGGGAATAAAGTATTTCTTCAAGATATTTTACTTAAAATATATTCAAGATGACAAGGATTATATAGTAGAACTCTTACTGACAATTACCAGCATACAGATGATTCCTTATGAAAAGGTAATATACTTTAAGTACACTAAAAGTACTTTCAAAACTGCTAGCACCTCATGGGAAAACTTTGAAGAGTGCATTCAGAAAATTCTATTTAGCCTATATTTGGTTGCTTTCATTTTTCTATTCTTTATTGGTAGGGACAATGATATAATTCTCAAATATTCTAAAAGTCTCATATGTTCTGTAACTCCTTCCTCTTATTCTATAAACACTAAATTTGCTCCACTCTATACCGTCCTAAAATTAAATTTCTTTTTCAACATTCTTTTGCAAACAATTTCTACATAAAAATGGGAATTCAATGACATTTTGCATTATATTTTTTAAAAATCCAACACCTGTGTTTTCTTTTAAGTTTTTGTATTTTGTACTTTGTATTTTTTTTCCCTTGGCTAGGATTTCTTCAAAACTGTTAATGCTTTCGAGAAGATATTGTGTATAACATTAATATCTAACACAGTACGTAAAACATAGTAGGTACTTAATAAATGTGAGTATGAATCATTTGGATTATAGTTTGGATAGCCTTTGTCAATAAAATGATTACAACTAGATTTTTACTCGCCCAGGCCACATTTCATGTTACCCATCAAATTCTCTTTAAATAAGATTTCAATATCTGAGCAATAGTGTTAGATTACTATTGCAAGCTGCTGTTTCTTTGGACAATGATACTTAGATACTGCCGTTTATCTCTCATCAGAGAATAGAATCTTTCTTTTGAGGGACTTATCACATATGCCCTGGGCAAATAGCCAAGTTGCTTTGCTAAATACTTTCAAGTTCTTTTGATCAATAAAAAACAAACAAACAAAAAAAAAACAAACAAAAAACACTTTATTTAGTAAAAAATGTAATTAATGTGTACACAATCCCCCAAATCACATTAACTATCTTATTCTTCCTACCATTTTTATTATCTTTCATCCTACTAAAGAAATGACAAATTTGATTGATTCTTTAGTGGATATTCTCGGGTTTTGGTCATAACCATAACTCGTCATGAAAACCAAGTAAAGGAATTGATGTTTAATACACTACCTGATTTCCATTGAACCTATTGTTTTTTTTTTGGTGTTTTTTTTTAAAGACCTTGGGCATGTTCTATTTTTTTTGGATTCATTGGGTTGTCAAAAGTTAAGGGCAATGACTTGACAAATCATCCTCAGTAGAAGGTGAGTTTATGAAACATATTTACTTTCATGGTTTCACATAGTTAAAATAAAGGAAGAGATGCATAGTTTATGGCCTGTTAGAGCAGTAAATGTGTTTGTGAAAGCCATTTTTCAAAGTGTTTTTTTTTTTTTTTCCTGTGTGGCATATATTTAAATTCTAAGATCCAGAGTCCTGTATTTCTAATTTCAGCATCTTGGAATTAGATGGACATAATAGTTGCCAACACCATGTTCTATTATACAGTTACTTACGCTACTTGTACAATGCCAACATCTAATCTTATCCCTAGGATAAATTAGACTCTAAAATAACATGCCAGCTGTTTTCATTATTTCAGACTATTAAAGATTGTGTAACTTTATTTACCTATCTATGTATTTATGCAACTTTTTATTGAATGCCTTCCATGGACAAAGTACTTTACTGGACATAAGGAACATTGGCGTAGCATTTTCCTCAAGACTGAAGACAGAATTTCACTTAACTGCTCTCAAAGAGCATAGTTCCTAGTAGGAAATACCACTTGTTTGATAGATAAAATAACAGTAAAAATTACCATAATATTTTATTGTATGTTGTGTGTATGTGTTCATAAGCTCAAATACAAGAATTTTAATTCTATTTGTTTGAAACATTTGTTGATTATAATAAAGCTCCATTCCACCAAGATGGTAGAAATTTAACCTCTGTAAGGGCTAAGTTCCCCCCACTTCTTTTCCAGGGTTTCATTTTTGTTCTGGGAGGATTTATGTAGTAGCAGAATACTGCTGGGGAGTGGAGGTAGGAAGGCCCTTTAATCTTCCATCATGCACTTCTGCTTGAGAAAACCTGAAATATATATGTCTTAATATCTATATGTTTATATAGATATTCCAGCCAATAATAATAGATCAAATTTGGAAATGTCTTATGACCTTATTGTTTAAGGCAGTTGCTTTCTAATATTCCTGCTTTGGGAATGGCATTGTCTCATCTAAGAGCACATAATCCTAAATAATGTAGATTTTACCAGTTTCATTTAGTTTTATTATATTCAAAGCTACCTGTCTTCCTCCACCTATATACTGGAAATTTGCGCCTAGAATTACCATTATTACCAGTAGTAGCAGTAACAGTAGAAGGAAAAGTAATGAAAAGCTAACTAATATTATTGAGTCCCATTACTTGGCGCTTTATCTGCGTTGTCTCTGCTAACGTGTTTAGGTTTCTGTCACCTCCCAAGAGACCTTTGCCAATACTGTTTCTTAAAGCTGGTGACCCATCATCTGTTTTTGCCTGACTAATGCCTACTACTCTTCCTTTCTTTTTCAGAGTAGATACCATTCTCTAAAAAAGCCTTTCTTGATTCTTTAAGACTAAAATAAGTCCCCTTCCTATATTATTTTTGTATACTTTGTACCAGCTGCTATCACAGAACATATGATATATAAAATTATCTGTCATTTCAACCAGACAATAAGCTCTTTAAAGGGATATACATTTTTACTGCTTATTTTTTTCTTCCCAGTGCTTGGGACAGAGCTGGGATAAAGGATTGAGTAACATCCTGGATGTATTTTTCTACTTCCAAAGACAGCTGCAACTTTTTCTGTCACTTAAAGTTTAAATTTTAATAAAATAATATGACCCATTTAGTGACCTTCAATATTTTATGATGCTCATGAATCACATGTAGGGTTCCTATGAATTCTAGTCAGGGTGACTCCTGCTGTGACCTGGTCATACATGGAAAACAGATATCTAGAGAGGGGGAGCTGGTCTGTTTATTCTAAAGGAAGAGGATTTGCAAACTTAGCAGCAGTGCAAGTAATACCACAGCTGCATGGCCAAACACCACTACAAAGCACATATTACCACACAATGATGTCCGGTCCCTGACAGCATGTCAGACAATGAGGGCAGTGGCCTAGGTCCTCCAACCAGGTGGAGCACCAGCATACAGGGTGTATATACTGTGCTAAAGAAGACTGTTCATCTCCTTCCCTCAGCTTCAGGAACATCCAAACCCCCACTTCTGATAGCTTTATTCTGACACTCACAGCCACTTACTCCATAGCTAATGATATGTATAGAATAAGAACAACACAATTATTTTCCTCACAAGTTTACAAATAGACTTTCTTTCCTATAGCATATGCAGTATGTTGGCTAAGCTCCAGGGCTCAAAAATAGTTAGGCCTCACTGCACACAATGTCACTTGAAGCTCTGGAAATCTGTTTTCCTTAGTTCATTTCCTTCCTTTCCTTCTGTCCAAACATTTCTGCTGTCCACTGTGCAAACAGAAGAGGCCATAGGCCTCAACTATCCTTCTGAAATTGTCCTCTGTCTTGCCTTAACTAAATCTTGTCTTCCTCCTGAGGACAATAATTTCTCTATGATCTTCTCTAGTGGTGGTATTCATAAAGGAGGATTGTATCAAGTACAGTACAGGTTCTAGAGCATTCTTCCATGACTTCCTTTTTTTAGATAAGGACACACAAAAATGCTGCTTTGACATCCATACATCCTTGGGAGTCTGCTGTTTCCAGTTACCATCTACTTTCTGAATCATACACTCCAAGCACAGTTTGTCCACTTACATCCTATCTTCCTTTCCACCTTCAATCTTTCATCTTCATCTCAAATGATCCTGGTCTCCTGATCAGTGGCCTGACATATATGTATATATATAGCACCTCTTCTTTATCCATTCATCCATCGATGGACACATGGGCTTTTTCTATACTTTGGCTATTGTCGATAGTGCTGCTATAAACATTGGGGTGCATGTGCCCCTTTGAAACAGCATACCTGTATCCCTTGGATAAGTACCTAGTAGTGCAATTGCTGGGTCATAGGGTAGTTCTATTTTTAGTTTTTTGAGGAACCTCCATACTGTTTTCCTGAGTGGCTGCACCAGTTTGCATTCCCACCAGCACTGCAAAAGAGATCCTCTTTCTCCACATCCTTGCCAACATCTGTTGTTGCCTGAGTTGTTAATGTTGGCCATTCTGACGGGTGTGAGGTGGTATCTCATTGTGGTTTTGATTTGTATTTCCCTGATGATGAGGGATGTTGAGCATTTTTTCATGTGTCGGTTGGCCATCTGGATGTCTTCTTTGGAGAAGTGTCTATTCATGTCTTTTACCCATTTCTTCCCTGGATTATTTGTTTTTTTTGGGCGTTGAGTTTGATGAGTTCTTTGTAGATTTTGGATACTAACCCTTTATCTGATATGTCGTTTGCAAATATCTTCTCCCATTCTGTCGATTGCCTTTTAGTTTTGCTGAGTGTTTCCTTCACTGTGCAGAAACTTTTATCTTGATGAGGTCCCAGTAGTTCATTTTTGCTTTTGTTTCCCTTGCCTCTGGAGACATGTTGAGTAAGTAGTTGCTGCGGCCAAGATCAAAGAGGTTTTTGCCTGCTTTCTCCTCAGAGATTTTGATGGCTTCCTGTCTTACATTGAGGTCTTTCATCCATTTTGAGTTTATTTTTGTGTATGGTGTAAGAAAGTGGTCTAGGTTCATTCTGCATGTTGCTGTCCAGTTTTCCCAGCACCGCTTACTGAAGAGACTGTCTTTATTCCACTGGATATTCTTTCCTGCTTTGTCAAAGATTAGTTGGTTGTATGTTTGTGAGTCCATTTCTGGGTTCTCTATTCTGTTCCATTGATCTGAGTATCTGTTCTTGTGCCAGTACCATACTGTCTTGATGATTATAGCTTTGTAATACAGCTTGAAGTCCAGGATTGTGATGCCTCCTGCTTTGGTTTTATTTTGCAAGATTGCTTTGGCTATTTGGGGTCTTTTCTGGTTCCATGCAAATTTTAGGATTGTTTTTTTCTAGCTCTGTGATTAATGCTGGTGTTGTTTTGATAGGTATTGCATTGAATATGTAGATTGCTTTGGGTAGTATTGACATTTTAACAATATTGGTTCTTCCTATCCGGGAGAATGGAATATTTTTCCTTTTTTTGTGTGTGTCTTCTTCAATTCCTTTCATAAGCTTTCTATAGTTTTCAGTGTACAGATTTTTCACCTCTGGTTAGATTTATTCTTAGGCATTTTATGGATTTTGGTGCAGTTGTAAATGAGATCGATTCCTTGATTTCTCTTTCTGTTGCTTCATTATTGGTGTATAGGAATGCAACCAATTTCTGTGAATTGACTTTATATCCTGCAACTTTGCTGAATTCATGAGTCAGTTCTAGCATTTTTTTGGTGGAATCTTTTAGGTTTTCCATATAGGGTATCATGTCATCTGCGAAGAGTAAAAGTTTGACCTCCTCCTGGCTGATTTGGATGCCTTTTATGTCTGTGTTGTCTGATTGCAGAGGTTAAGACTTCCCATACTATGTTGAATAACAGTGCCGAGAGTTGATCAAAGTTATAATTTTAAATTTGAAAGCTGTAAAGGTTGACTGCTAGTACACTATCTGAAAGAAATGACGTTTAATAATTAGCAGTGCCCAGATGCTGCATGCTATCAAAGAACCCAGAAGTGAAACACAATTGCTGATCACTTAGAACGCAGTGTCCTATGGTGAAAATGCATGCCTTTAAAGAGACTGAGTTAACAGTTCCATGGTGTTAATGTCTCAGAAATGTATCTGTTTGTATCCCTTTATAGGGTTAGATTAGTAAAATCAACTTCCAAAAATCTAAATATTTTCTTAAGTACTTGGTTTTCAGTTAGTTCAAGATAGTTTGTTGACAATATGTATATTATCACTTCCTGGCTCCAGAATAGAGGCTTTCTATATAGCACCACTAACTGAAAAGTAGATGAGCATTGCTAGCATTTAATAATCATTTCTTGCAAAATAAATACTACACACACATACACATTTTGTTATTTATTTGACACACACTAAGAGCTCCAAAAAAGTCTAGACACTTGCTGCTAAGAATAAACAATGCCTTTTCAGTTGTTTTATTAATTTTCATTATTGGTTTACATAGTTTTGATCATCAGGTAACTGTTCTAATATTTGGGATCTAAGGGTAAAGTACAGAAGTTTTGAACAAGAATGTTAAGTTTTAGAAGGATCAGGGTTTTTCCCAACTTTCTGATATATATAATCTAGAGAAGAGATATGCAGTGTGATCTAATCACATTCTAATTACCATATAGGTGAATAAATATGAAGGTATTACTATGATAAGGACTTGTTTTTCTTATTTGAACTTTTGTTATGTATATAGATTCTAAATTTTTATCTTACTAGGATATGCAGACACAGTTTCTCTTTCTCTAAATTGCCTCCCTCACTTCTGTCCTTCCTTCTCTCTGGCTATCTGTTTATTCTGATAACTATCTATTCATTCTCATATAGACATGTCTTATATAGATTAGATAGATAGGTCAGAATAATATATATCAGAAATATAAAAATAGCTTTCCCTTTAAAATGTTTGTGCTGTTCCTTTTTCCTCATGCACTTATATCCTTTATGTTCATAACTTTCTTCCTCTTCCTTCCCCCCTCCTCTTCCTCCTCTTCTTTCATTCTGTGATTCAGAGGTGAGAAAATATATATGGGTTAATATTTATTTTTCTTCTTACTTACTACTTTGATATGTCACTTTTCCTCTAAAAAAATAATAGCTTCAAACTGAACAAATAATAGATTAAAAGCAGTTTTAAGGAAAGATTGACTTTATAAGGTGATACATAAAAGTACAAAATAACAAAATCAATTAAAACGCTTAAAAACAAAGGAGGAAACTCAGACTAAAATGGCAGGGTTAACTTCTTCATAGTATTCTTATTTAAGGCATACTGAATTTGTATTTTTGACATGATTTTCACAGAGCCAAATTTGGTTTTGAATGTTTTTAAGAATCTCATGCATTCATTTCAGCAAATTATGTAGCTTCTTTGTAAAAAAAATCACATAACTATTTGTATGTCTATTTATATACATTGTTGTCATCTCTCATTCTTTATCTCCTATTCCAAAGCACATAAAGAGATGTGCACCACACACACACACACACACACACACACACACACACACACACAAGCAATGATTGAAGATGTTGGGAAACCTATTGAACAACAGGTACAAAAGTTATGTATCTTCTAGTATACTTAGGGTAAACATATGATTTAAACCTCAGAATATAAAATTGTATTTTCCATATAATATTAAAAGCACAAATGTGAAAGCTTTAGGGAAGTTTCCTCATGAAAAACAATCATGACAAAAGAGTAGTTGAATGACAATATAAAAAAAAATTAAAACCAGAGAATTAATCTCTGTCTTCACATACACTGGCTGATGCTAACACAGTTGCAGAAACCATGTATTTAAGCCTACATTTTATAAAACCTCACTGGCAAAAATCAATAGAAAGCTTTAGTGGGTAGAATGTGTGTAATAGTAACAAGTAGAAAGGTTAGTGTAGAAGTTAATGGTTCTATCAGGAATAAAACAGAGTTAAAATGTGAAGGAAAGGTCTACCACAAGTGGTTCATTAACCTTTTAGAACCCTAGTGTATCCTCGCTGTGAAGATTACAACAAATCACTCAGGCTCTCCTAGCATTTGCTAATACTCCAACTCAGCATAGCACTGTGTACATTTCTTATGATAGAATCATTTTCACTGCAATTGTATGTTACTACTAAAAACAAAAATGACAGGACTAGATTGCAGAGGGCATCAGTAAGCACACACCGTGGAGGTTTTGTTTATTTGTTTTTTTTTTCCTTCCAGGAGCTTCAGACATGGTCACATTTTAAATGGGTAGCTGAACCTATCTCAGAATTCTGTTAATTTTCAACTTACTCCTAGTATTGGTTGAATATTGAGGAAGCGTAAGGAATTTTTCAGACCTGATTTCCATTACTCAGAGAAATAAAATAATATCATTATCTTCTTTTTGAATTAAAAAAAATATATATTCTCTGTCCTCTGAATCTCCTAGCCAAACTGTTTTGCAGAAGGATCAGCATTGGACTTGTACTGTAACAATTCAAAGGTCCAATTATGGTAACAAAAGCCATGCTTAGAAACACATTGGCATTAACAATGATTTAATATCTTTGGATAAAATTTAGTCACAGTGTTGTCCTCATATTCTCTGTAATCACCTTTGATTATTTTTTGGCCTTAACAAAAGAATTCAAGAAAATGTCTACCCCTAATGTTAGTCTTTCCTTACACAGTATCCTTCCTGCTTCCCTTAATCTCCCTGTCCCCTCTCTCAAATCTTTCTCGCTTTCCTTTCAGCAAATTTCAGGGTAGAAGTTTAAATGAGCAGCTGCCACAGCAGGCAGTGCCAATGTTCTCTGGCCAACCAACCAACAGGGGGTACTCTTGTACAGGATGGCTGGCTTCCCCTTCGGAGACAGAACTAACCTCTGTGACAAATTCAGAGTCCACAGCTTGGAGCTGAAATCCCAGACCTCACTTTCCTTCCAAATTTTCCAGTTGGTAATCTATCCTGCTGAGCTGATTCTTTTTAAATTTCCATATAATCCAAAAATGAAGTTATTTTTATTTCTTCTTTTTTTTTTTTCAAAGAGGGGAGAATTCAGTTCATAATTAGGGGAGGAGTAGTTTTTGGATTCTATCCTCTACATGAAATCTGTTATAAATACACCCTGCCAAAATCCTGAACAGTGTTGTGCCAGTTTTGTAATAGGTTTAGTTCTCTGGTCTTTTTCTCTAAGTCCAAATTCTCTGTCATTTTATATCATTTTGTCCTTGAAAACCTTTTTCTCCCCCCTCACAATTTTCTGTTTTAAAAGATGATGCGGTATGCATGTTTTAAGCTATCCCATCTGTGACAGCTGAAGACAAAAACATCAGCCTGAGTTTTGGCACAACTTGGGCCTACGTCCCGTAATCTCATTTGTGTCTGTCCTAGAACTGTCCTTATTAACCAGAATTCTTATCTCGTAGCCACAGCCGAGGGCAGCATTGTGGCTCTTTGCGCACAATTGATGCACTGGCTAAAATGACGTCCAGGTCTTTGTTAGAGCAGACACGATCTTTGGAATTGACTCTGATGTTGAAAATTGCTGAACCCCTTAATCTGTTTCATTTCTCTTGCTTGAATGATGTTCTGAACAGGGTGACTTCAGAGAACAATGGTTCTGGCTCTTTGAAATGTTGATTTTCATCTGTGCCATGATATGATGAGCACATAAAGTTTTTATAGAGTCGGTCAGTGATAATGAGGCCTTCTGCAAAGATCGCCATATTCACCCGTGTTCCTTTCACTTGCCAGAAAGCTTTGTCTAAAAACACACAACACACTTCATGGGGCCTAAAGTTAAATGAGAACTATGACTTAGATGCAGTCACTTTGCTTTTTTATAATTTTGTTGTGTTTCTTTTACATAATTTTTAACACAGAATTTCATTGGATCTTGAGTATTTGGAACCAGAAACTTTAAGTCAATATTCTAATTTTCTCTTTGGTTTGAAAGTTCCTTTTTTTTTTATTGGTAAGCTTTTATGTCTTCATGCTGTACATTAAATTATAGGAAATAATTTATAATAAAATGACATCTATCATAATGGTTAGCTCACAGGATCCACCCCTCTAGACTGTAGCCTAATTTTGTCCTTGTGGCATAAACAGTTTTACAAATTGTTGGAAAAATCATCCAAAAAAGAGTGACTGTAAAAAAAAAATAACTCCATTATGACATTTACCTGTTATTACTGACACCTTACATTTGTTTATTAAATATGAATTTATTCTACAGTATATGAAATCCAGGTGTTAATCTACTATTGTCAAAGACATCACCTGAAAACCTAAAAGCTATATATCATTTATATCCTAACATATATATAAGCCAAAAATTGAGAGAATTTTTAAGATTTGAAAATAGAAGCGTAATGTTTTGCTATTTTAAAATAGTTGAAGTTAGAAATACATGCTTAAAGATGTAAAAGCTATGATTTCACCTGAGAAGTAGTTTTCTTTGCACTTCCTATAACAGGAGGCCCGTTTCTTCAGTTTTCAGTATTTGCAAAACCTGTATGAGTAGGTGACACTCTTAGCTGGATAAGTTTCTTATTTCCTGGTGTAGAATAGGAGTAACTAAATTGTAATTCTATATTCTATGTAATAGCATGAGTCTCTCCACTTACAGCCATTCTTAATTCACTGTCATGTAATGAAAAGGAAACAATGTGTGTCTGAAAATGGAGGGACTCTGTTTCAGGGAACCTCAGTCTGTGTGATCACAGATTGCTTAAATTAAGAGGAAGAGAGAACTTCTCAATAAATTAGACTCAACAATGAGAAAAGGTATTATAAAAATCTGAAACAGGATTTCCAGATGCTGAAAGCAAGAACTGCTGAAAAGGCATGATTTCTTGCTGGTTGATTTGATTGGATAGCAGATGAACAATTGTATAACCCAAATGAAACAGAACATATAAATAAATTAGTTCTTTTTTTAATTTGGTCACAAAATAGACTGTTAGTCTTCAAGTTTTGAAAGGTACATGTCACTTACTCTGTTCAATGAATTCATTTGGAAATTCTCCTTTTGTGATATTGTTTTATTTTTCCATGACTTACAAATGAATGAGAAATAGGCTTTTGATCTTCAGCCCTTGCATACTTAGTGATCTCTATCCATATTCAGTGTGGATGACATTCTAAACATCAGTCTGTTTATCAGTGTTCATATTCTTCAGATGAGCACAAAGACATGACTCCCCTGCACAGCAATGTGTGATGTGGGGCAGTGTGCTTAATCTCAGTGAGTTTCAGCTTCCTAATTCATAAAATAAGGATAACCATACATGTTTCTATTATGGTTCTTCAGATTAAATTTTATACTGTTTTCCTCTCTTCTTTCATCCCTGTTTACTATCTCTCTCTCTCTCTCTCTGTGTGTCTCTCTCCTCCCCTCCCTTCCTCCTTCTGAGCCCACCCTCTATCCCTATGGGTATCTATTTATCCATCCATCTATCTATGTATCTACCCATCTATCTATCATCTATTTTCTATGTATCATCTATCTCTCTACTCACCTATCTATCCATTTGTCTCCCTGTTTACTTGTTAGCACATGCAATTGGAAATATGTTGCCAATATCTACAATACAATTGAAAATACAATAGACAATAAAGAATGGGGCACAGGGCAAATAAAATATTAAAATTTAAAGGTAGTCAATAAAGAGTAAATTGATTTTTCAAAAATGAGTAAGGTAGTTCTTTTGTACTACTATAGTTTCCAATTGCTTCATTGTTTGCCAATTTATGATATGATTGTACCTAATTGCCTATCATCATAATAAGTTCTGGGTTTGTTTTCACCATCAGTTGGGATTGATAGAGTTGGCAGCGTGGGTTTAATGTACGTCATTTCGTAAGAGAGCTATAACAGTGTCAAATATGCAAACCAGTGTAAGGCACTTTGTAAAATAGTGCATTACATTTTGCCAGTGTGGAAGTAACCTTATTTTTTTGCATTCATTTCTTTATGAAGCCAAGATCAATAGACCTACAGGTAGGCAAAATACTTTATCCTGATTTTTAAAAATCATTTGTATGGATTATAATGATGATGTTACCAAATGTTACAGTCCATATAATACACTGGCTTGAACATACAAAAGAAAATTAAACACTCATTTTCAACATTCTTTAATATAGATTAGCTAGATGATTGAGTCACTCCCATTTTAATTTATAGGAAACAAACAATAGGGTTTACTATATCTCACAAGATAAAATGAGAAGTCTTAACAGATTCAAGTTAATTTTGGATTTTTCTCATATTCGGACATATTATCCAAAGTTTTGAAATTGTGACTAAACTTACCTCTGTTTCAAATCCTAAGAAGTTTAGCTTCATTGTCCATGCTTCAGGATAGATTATTCAAACTCACATTTTAGGGTCAATGGGATTAATTCTTAACTATTTTTAAAGAAGGACATGCCTATCTTTTACTTACTAGTTCTAGAGATGATTTGGCATTGTCTTTATAAAGATCTCATGACGGATTTGGGTTCCTTGAAAATAAATGCAATATTCCAAAATCTATACCTTGATATATCCATTAATTGTTGACCTTAATGAATACATGAAACCTACTGTAGTTAAGAGACACATACATATTAAATAGGCCTGTAGTTTTTACATATGGACACCACTACTAGTAGTGCCAGAAATCTTTTAAAAAAGTGTATTTTTATTCTTTCAGTAAAATACCATTAGATAGAAAATTTGACAGTATATCTCAATTTAAGTCAGGCCGAAATTTCAAGCAATAAAAATGTTCAGCATTTACCTCAGAGATCAAGGAAAAAATATTTGGAATCTTGGGAGAATTTCAATTTTGTATTCATGATGCAGACTCCATTTCTCTGGTTCAGACAACGAAGATGAATAAGAATCCAACTCTCCAGGTTAGAACATTTTCCTTTATTCATCTTTTATGGCCATTTATCTCTATATACCGATTTTTCAGGGTTCTTATAAAGATGAGTGGAATAGTTTGCTCTAAAGTGCTTAAACTCTTAGGAGGAAAAGTATGCTATTAGAGCAAATTATTATTATCTTTATTACTGTAACAAACACAGGAGATAATTATTTTTGAGTCAAAAAGAACAAGGCAAAGTGTGATTCTGTATTAAAAACGGCATGGTGGGTGGTAAATGGTTTTTACTTCTATAAAGAGCAATACAATAATTTTCACATTGCACTGCTTATAATATGTGATCTCTAAAGACTTTTTTTCATGTGCTCACTTTAAAAATTTATATCTTTCCTTCTCACATAAGCTTACTAAATTTTGTCCTTTGTAACACCTGTGTAGGTTTAGCAAAATTACAGGAAAGGAGTTAATTTCTTGCCAAAAATAGACTGTAAAGAATCTAACACTTCATGCATAATAATTCACTATATTATATATTTTCTTTTACCTTATAGTTTTCATGTAAGTTTGAAAATTGTAATAGTTTTTCTTTGCAGTTTTCCTGAGATAATTTCTTATTTATCCTAACGTAAAATCTGGCTAGAGACTATCCTGTTAGCTCTATAGAGAAACCACTTTCTCTTTTCGTGTGTTATTGAGCTTAGTTTTCTATAATGTATATTGGGCTTTAATTCATTGCATTTGGAGTAGAAGTAGGGAAACAATTCCATTCCCTAGGTTTGGCATTTATAGAAAAATGTCAAGTAGATTTTATAAATTAATAGGTAAAACAGTGGAGAGGTTACCGGTGTTTAAAGAGCAAAACAAGTCTTCAAGACTGTTCTTTGCCTTTCTCCCACTTTTTGGCTCTATCTACCTTCTTGCGTACAATCTTTCCTCTCTCTCTTCTGATGCCTCTATATTTGGGTTTTAGCAGGACACTCACCTACATAAGCATATTCTTATTGGTCGTACTCCAAAAGTCACATAGGTTTAAACCACAGGGCTTAATTAATACACAAATATTTCCTGGAAGGCAGGCTCTACCGGCTCCTTTTCAAAGATGGGAGTTATCAGTGCTAGGAAGAGCTAAAGATAAGAGGAGGTAGCTAAGGGATTGAGGTATGTTATATTTCTACTTTCTTTAACTTCATTAATCACCCTGGGACATATGGCAATAAAGCACTAATTACATGTAATTTTCTATTCTGTGACAGTATCTCTCTCTCTCTCTCTCTCTCTCTCTCTCTCTCTCTCTCAGATTTTATAAACAGATTAGAGACTGATTATTACTTGGTTTTGACTCATCTTCAGTGTCTATGGAAAGAGAGTTCACAGTAAAATCATGTTCTTATAACTTCCATCTCTGACATTGTTTAATTTTAGAGCTTGCCCAGAAAAGAAATTTGATTGTCCTGGAAGTATTCATTATCAAATCTTTCTCATTTTGAAAATGATTCATGATTAACTATCAGAGTCTTTTGAGCACCTTGACTTAAGGGGACAGACATTTGCCAATTGCTTATTGATAGTTTTAAAAAAGGAATTACGGGGGCGCCTGGGTGGCTCAGTCGGTTAAGTGTCCGGCTTCAGCTCAGGTCACGATCTCGCGGTCCGCGAGTTCGAGCCCCGCGTCGGGCTCTGGGCTGATGGCTCAGAGCCTGGAGCCTGCTTCCGATTCTGTGCCTCCCTCTCTCTCTGCCCCTCCCCCGTTCATGCTCTGTCTCTCTCTGTCTCAAAAATAAATAAATAAACGTTAAAAAAAAAAAAAAAATTAAAAAGGAATTACGAAGTTCAGTAATTCCGAGTTTGGCAGAACCTGCATGGCACTGGCACAGTCAGCTTCATGATAATTTCTGTTCGGGGGGTGTAATGAAGTTTAGTGGAGTAGGGTTCTGAGGAGCTAATAGATAAGTATCCTATAGAAAGTATGTGTTGTAAGCCTCTGAACTTTGTAGTTGAGAACGTAAGATGTTTGCACTAGAAAGTATTGAAATAAATTAGGTTCATTTATTCTAAATAAAATTTTTAAATCAGAAATTAATTCTTTCTGTATGTCATGTACTACTCTAGTCTTTTCATGTGCATTGTTGCACAAAACTGACCAATGTCTCTTACTTAATGGGGCTTATATTTTAGTACAGAGAGACAATGAACATTAAGTTGCCAAATAGGTTAATTGAATACAGGGTATGAGAAGTTGGTGGACTAAAGAAAAAAAAAAGAGCAGAGTAAGAAGTTTAGATAGTGCTAGAAGTAGATGGACAGGTTGAAATATTAAATAGCATCATGGATAATTCTTATGAGAACATTAAATTGAACAAAAATTAAAAAAAAAAAAGAGTGCAGGTCCAGTTAAGCAGATGTCTGGCACAAAACAGGCAAAGAAGAAGCTAGAACAAAGACTCTAAGGCAGAAACATACTTGGTAAGTTCTGGGGACAAGAACAAGTGAGGGTAGTATAATGAGTCTAGGGTATGGGGCTTGTTGAAAAAGAAGTGAGAAGTTATTGGAAAAATAAACTAACTTAGACTTTTACTCAGAATGTGCAGTCATGACAAAGTTTTGAGTAGAAAAGTAACATGATTAGACAGATTAAAATTTGTATTCCAATACAATGCAATCAAAAGACAAAGTCAAATGGGATAGTGTATCACACAAAAAGTTGTATCAATGTATCTTTCCATACCAGATTTTTAAAAAAAATTCTCTGTAAATCAAAATTTTTTTCCCAACTGAATCAATTAGAATCTACCTGAGGATATGACCTTTAAAAAATCTTGTCAACTTTTGTAAAGGTTTTTTTTTTTCATTTCCCCACAGATAATCATATAGAAGTTTATACTCAAACCATGTACAATGTCATTTCTAATAAAATAGAAATTTGAATAAAATGATCCTAGATAGTCAAAGACAACCAGGACTGATTCCAGGTATGTTGATGAATTATTTTTTGTAGGGTAAGGCTTGAGTGAGGATATATATGTTTAAGAAGTTCTACAGGTCATTTTGTAATTGTAATGGACTTCTGGACTTTAGTATTATTTCTTTCCATTTGTTATGTGAGTGTGAGTGTGTGTGTGTGTGTGTGTGTGTGTGTGTGTATGTGTGTGTGTGTGGTGTCAGAGAGAGAGAAGAAAAAAAGAGACAGATGACAGATGGAATGGAATAGTCTGAAAAATACATGCAAAAATGAGCAGATTTTTAATCTGTCTATCCAACCAGGCCTCCATCCATCCATTCATCCATCCATCCATCCACTATATGTTATCATGTTCATTGGAATACCAGTGGCCAATATTATCCTGGAAAAATCAAGGAGGCAAAAATTATCTGGTATTATTTTCAGAAGGGATAAAGTCAGGATACCAGGATAATAAAATGGAATGTATCCTTTTATTTAATGCAGCAGAAAGGATAAATCACTAAGGAAAAACAAGTAAGACAAGTTTGTTTTCTTCCACCCTACAAATATGTAACCTTTTTGAATACATTTGTTCCTCACCTTTTTGAATACATATTACAAGAGGGACCATGCAAATCACCCAAGTGGTCAACATTCTTTTTGGAATTGTTAATCTCAATTCCTGTTATTTCACTATTTTACTTTTATTTTGTGTTTGCAAATCGTTACCTTGATATTGAATTAAAATCTGGGCATCTATCTATAGGAGATCACATGTGTGTCAGAGTAGGATACAAAGGAAACATCTACAGATAGGAACTCTTAGAAGAAATGCCAGAATATAAGTAGATGCCAAAATGATGTTTGTAGTTTTCTCTAGGGTTAGCTGAGGTCATGCCTCAGAGATTGATTAGAAATGTCACTTTTGTCACCCATGTGGCTAAGTGGATCGTTCCACTTATTTAGATATTTTTGACAGCTACCTCTCCTTTGATTTCCTGAAGTGTAGCATTCCTAAACTTATGACAATTTTGAAGTTAATTATTTAGCAAGAGAAAAATTGACAGGAAAAAATTAAGGATGCTTTTAAATTATTTTAGCTTTCTCTCCTTTATGCATTCTAGGTATTAACACCTTTCTGATGTCTTGTTGAAGCCAAAGAGAAAAATTATCCCATAAGTTGTCTTTTTAAACTTAAAAAAATCCTACACAGAATACACGCAAATGGAAAATAATTTATATGATGTTAAAACTATTCACCAGATATTGCTTGTAATAAGATGAGGAGACAGGCCGAACATACATCTATACACAGTTAATAAATACATAGGACCTCCAAAAAGCGACAGGCATATATATTGTAAAAAGAAGAGTTTATACATATTTCTATCCTATGAACATTTTCTGTCAACATATATTCACCTTGTCATGCTGGCTCTTCACAATTGCTATCTTGAGAGCTTTAATTATCTCCTAAAATTATAAGTATTTACATTATTTTGTCTCATGATTTTTTGCCACTAATATGCCACATTTTTTTCCATGTGTGGTGACAAATGGTCACTCATCATTAATAAAGTGACAAGTTATTTATCCAAGCTGTAAACACTGTGGGTTTTTAAAGCAAACTTCAAAGACTACATCTCCTCTGTGATTTCCTACAGAGTATACACATCAGTAGAGTTGATGATGTGCCTCCAGTTCCTTCTATTAAGGCTAACTGAATTATGCACTACACGTTATGCACTTAAAACCACAGTATCCCTTTAAGAACTAGATTTGAAAATGAGTACGTAGCTAAAACATTTGCCTTTCTTTTGGGAATCCGTGTTTATTTATAAAGCAGAAAACAGAAAAGAGACAGAAATATACCTTTAGTTGATCTCACATCTCATTTATATTTAACCGTATTATATAGCCAATAGTCTTATAAAATTTGTTGAAGCTTAGTGGTAGTAGGAATGACTTATTTTTAAAACTGACCTAACAATTTAGCCCAATGTCTCGGCTGGATTCTTCTTTAATATACTTTGTAAAAAGAAAATGACTCAAGTCACACAGGTCAGTCAAAGAATTTATGTGTATAAAATAGTTTTAAATATATAATATTATCTGAGCCATTAAAAAATGTATTTGGCAAACTGAGCCAATTTCCTGTAAAAATTTTCCCACAGTGTTTACAGATTTTATATTCTGGAGGTAGAAGATATTTTAAGAAACAGCAACAACTAAAGACAGAACAGTAATATCTATGTGGACTATATATAAATATTCAAATATTTTCACCTCAAATACTATATTCATAATTTGGATCTTGTTTATAGTATAGGTAATAATTCATATTTAAGCAGTATAATTCAGCCATTTAGCCAGTGATTCTACTTATAAAGTCAATAAAATATTTACTGTGAGCAAGGAGCAGATACAAAGACAAAGAAAGCATAATCACTATTATCAATGAACTTGAAATCAAATTAGTGATGTCAAGGGAAAATAGTATAAGCGACTTACAGATATTACAAATGGATTCTGTAAACATGGCACATACACTAAGGCAGTGGCAATAGAAAAAGGGAAGTGAAGTATTTTAGGAGATAATTTAATAGTGAAATTGACAATATCTTGTACCTCAATAAATGTGACAAAAAGGAAGAATCAACTAGTAATGAAGTTTCTTTCTAATGTAACAGGATGGATTGACTGCGATGACCCAAAATAGCTAGAATAAGTTTGGTTGAGAATAGGGTCTGGTTTGGCATATATGGAGTTTTAAGTATCTGCTGTTCATTTATCAGAATTTCTAATGTTCCAGACATGCAATAGAAATTAGTAAAAGGCAATTGGAAATCAGGCTGTAGTTCAGAAATTACTTAGTAGTTATCAGAAAAGAGGTGGTAACTGAAGCCATGGTTGACATATTTAAAAATATAAGATTACCCTTGATCGGAATAAAACTCACTAGAAAACATAATCTTTGAGCTTGCCATCAAAAACTAAATATAAATTTCATAAGTAGTGAAGGGACACAAACATTACAAAGACTGGAAATACCAAAAGTAAGAGAGTGGCATAGAATTTTTGTGATGAATAAATGATATTATCTTTCAAATATGTTAAAAATTCATATGCAGGGATAGATACAACCCTTTAAATACAAAGATGCACCCACACCTATGTATATAATACTCTTAATTCTTGATAGATGACTAAAAAATGATTTTTTGGAGGGAGAATTTTGGTAGTTTAGAGTAATCCAATTGTGACTTACTGAATGGCATTTCCTTCATTTTTTTAAACCCTACTTTTTCAATGTTTTCAAATAAATAGAATTCCTGATATATCTTATCATGTTTCCTAAAGATGAGCTCTCAGTTTTTATGGTATAGAAACCTCTTTATTTTTACCTTTATTTTGGAAGATTTTTTTTTTTCCCATCATGTGTAGAATTCTAGTTTGGCTGTTGTTTTTGTTGAGCACTTTAAATATATTGTTCCCCTGCATCCTACCTCTCATGTTTGCTTGAACATTAGCTATCTATCTCCTTATTGCTCAGTTTGAAAATATGTATTATTTTCCTCTGGCTGCTCTTAAGATTTACCTTTTTGTCTTTAGTTTTCAATAATTTAAGATGTGCTAAGGTGGTTTTTTTTTTGTTTTTTGTTTTTGTTTTTTTTTTTTAAAAACTATTAAGGTTCTCAGAGCTTCCTTAATCTATGGGTTAGTCTCTTTCCTAAATTTTGAAATTTTCAGTAATTATTATTTAAAATATTGCTTCTTTCCCACTTCTCTCCTTCTGTGACTTCAATTATTATTATGGTAGATATTTCAATTGCCCCATATGCTTCTTACACTCTTTTGTACCTTGTTAAAAATTTTTCTGCATTTCAAATTGTTTTCTATTGCCCTGTTTTCAGTTCATTAAACCTGTCTTTCCATCTAATCTGTTTTAAAGTCCATTTAGTGATTACCAATTATAATTTCAGTTCTTAAATTCCATTTACTCTTTCATATTACATATTAAATATGCATATTACATATTAAATCACTGATGTATATCTTTATTATCATATCCATGTATTAATCTTCATATTTAACATATTTATAGTAACTTGAGAGCTCTTGCCTGCTAATTATAGTATCTGGTTCACCTACGCTGTTTTTTTCCCTTAATTTTTGGTCTCCTGGCACAATCTGATGACTTGATTATATATATATAATATATATATAATAATAATATTATATATATAATAATATAATAATAAATATATTTATATATATAATATTATTGTATTAATTAATTATTATATTAAATATTAAATAATATTAATTATTATATTAATATATATATATATATATATAAAATCTGTCCCTAGACAGGGACAGATTTGGGAACAAGCTAGGTTTGCCCATCCTTCCAGACATAGTTGGCCATTTTTTCACTCGAGAACTCGGTGCCTGATATATTCATCAGGGCATCTTTCCTTGGCAGTTTCTAAACCTTCTTATCTCCTTGGCATTAAGAGACTTCTGTAAAACTGGGCTTTCTGGTAAGAATTTTAGGACTTTACTCAAATGTCTTCTGAATTTGGTAAATGCCTCAAGGAGATGGCCAGGAGTCAAGAAATTCAGTTCTTCAACCTGCCGTTCTCACCAGGATGTTTTCATCTCAAGCTTCCATTCCTGATATTTCTTAACCGTATGAGTCTGGACTTTCTACTTAGTAGTCATGGCTTCCTCTCCAGGCAGGGTAGACTCTTAATCCCATATCTTAAACGTGGTGTTGGCAAATACTGTCAGGGTACAGGGGCTCAAACAGTTAGCTGATTTCAAGTGTGGATTCTCTTACAACCCCATTCCACACTACTGATCACTAAAATCCTGGCTACTTCATCTGCTCTCCAAATAGCTTTTATTCAGCAGCTCTTCTTGATGTTCTTGGGGGCAATGTTCCCCCACAAGCTACTTCATCATAAATATAAGTAGAAGCTCCTAGGAAAGCTCCTGAAAAGGCTGTTTGAAAACATGGATCGAGTTAAATACAAATAATGAATATTACATTTCATAATCCGCACTTCACAAGACTGCTTTAGAATTTAAATAAAATAAAGGAGTTTAGAAAACGATTTGAAATTATGGACACATGGATGGCTTTTACCATTACTGGGAAACCAACTTCAATTGTATAATTTCTTAGCATCCAATGTGGAATTGTTCATGGAGTTTTGTTAATAAATAATAATTATTGATTCCTAAAGAACAGAAAAATAGGTTAATATTGTGATTAGCTTGGGATTAGTTCTTTCTGTGAAAGAACTTGATGTGTTTAAGCAAAATAAGAAGGCACTCATTTGGTAAAGGGGGTCCAAGGTACAAACTAAGTTACAAATAAGTCATGGACTCTTTGACTATAGTTAAAAATACTGTGTTACATATTTAAAAGTTGTTAAGAGGGTAGATATCAAAAGTTCTCATCATAAGAGGAAAAAAAGGCAACCAAGTGCTTTGGGGAAAAATTAAAGAATTACTGTGGTCATCTGTTAATTATGGACCCTTTGTATAGCAGCAGGTAAGACGATGAACCAATTCTCTTGATTTCAAGCCTTCTGAAGAAAAATATACTTCCTATTATAAAGACACATGATATTAATATAGCATATAATTTTACAGAACTGAAATATATATGAGAAGTTAATATGTGGCTGTAATCTGTGGGTTTCTTTTTTAGTTGTGGTAAAGAAATTCTGAATTACCTAAGGCATTATCAAATTTATAATTCACATTTATATGAACACCTCCATCTACAAAAAAAGTAGTTAAAATAATTGCAAAATTAGTTATATCATTTTTAAGAGGGATAGAAAAATGAGGCCTGTTCTCTCCTTACCCAGAAACTAATATCCATGTCTGTGTGAAATTAGATATGAATGTCAGTAATATCTAGACACAAAACTCCCAACCAAAGGGACTACTTTGAACAAGATCAGCTATAAAATTTAACAAATGCTTCAGACATTTACAACTCTGCACAAATATAATGAAACCTATACCTAATACTTACATTAAACTGCAGATTTTGTGTTGTAAAATGCTATGCCCAATGAATTAGAAATGCCCTTATCAATCTTACAGCAAAAATGAAGATGATCGACAAAAAATCCTGTTTATTGTAAAGAATAAATAAAGTAAAACTCTTTATGCCTTAGTGACAAAAACTCACATACTATCTTAAAATAATAGCACACGTGCTACAGCCCAGAAGAAGAGTGAGGTTTTCTGATTATGCAACAAAACCTAAATTGCAAAGAAATAAAGGATTATGTTTAAGATATCACACTGTATTAAATCCTAATCCAATTCAGTGATAGGGCAATGAAAGCTTGAAAAATAAATTTTTTGACATAAAAGGCTCATATTTTGAGGTGGATAATAGTTACTATTGACATAAGTCGTTGATTTCATAAGGATTGCATTATATAGCAATTTCCCTTCCATTTTAATATAACTCACTATCAGAAAAGAAGTAGAATAAGTTTGAGCTGGCTAATTTTAAGCACCTAAGTAGAACAGAAGTATACTCAAACTAAGAATAAGACAATAAATGTGCATCAAGATACCATAAAACTATTTTCACATTTAAAAATATATATTATATATAATCTCTCTACAATATACAATATGTTGATTAAAAAAGTACCATAATACTACCTTAAGATAATTATTGTCCAACTCTGGGTATAAATGAACTAAATCAGTGCCTCCTGACCCTGGAACATAAAGTGTGAGACACTGACCAACTGCCTGATCATGCATGTTACTACTCTACTGTATTTCGTTAAGAACATTGTTTATTTCCACTAACATTACATTAGTAGCAAGACCTTACCTTGCTGAGTACTAGCACTTTAAGTAACACTGTGCTAAAAGGTTGCAGAGGTTATCTATCATTTATGTATCTACCTACAAATATCCATATAACCATATGATTTATTCTTGGAAAAAGACAAGGTACATGGGTGCAACAATTTCTACTTTTCTTCTACCCCCAAAGCCTTTCCATAAATACTACATCACCCCCTTCCCAGTCTCTCACTTACCCACCAGAGGAGACAATGTGTAGAGCCACTTATTTTTGTTAACTTTTACACAATCTATAAAGAAGACAATTTAACCAGAAAGGCTATGTTTGAAAAAAATCACAAATATTTCTGAGAGGAGAGGAGAGAAAATAATAACTACTTAAGGTGGGTCAGAAGGCAGAAGTTTGGCTATAATGATTTTTAGAGTGTTTGGTGTTGCCAAAGAATTAGGCAATGGAGTGGTTTTTGTTTTTGTTTTTGTTTTTTTGAAGGGTATTGGATAGGATATGAACTGGATGCCTTTTCATGCTTTTAAGATGAGAGTAAAAGTTTTCTATTCTTTTAGAATTACTGGGTAGTTGGAACTGTGGGCCTGTTTTTTCTTTTTTAATTTTTTTAAATGTTTATTTATTTTTGAGAGAGACAGAGACAGAGCATGAGTGGGGGAGGGGCAGAGAGAGAGGGAGACACAGAAGCAGAAGCAGGCTTCAGGCTCTGAGCTGTTAGCACAGAGCCCGACGTGGGCTTGAACTCATGAGCAGTGAGATCAGGTCCGGACGCTCAACTGACTGAGCCACCCAGGCGCCCCCCATGGGCCTGTTTAATGCCTGGCCCTGAGTCGGCCATGGAAGAACAAGGCAGAGACAGAGGATAATTTTGTGATCCAAAAAGGTCATCAGTCAGGAGGAAATAGACCAGAGAGTGGACAGAGAGAGGAAGAAAGAAAACAGTTCCAAAATGAATCCAAAAGGGACGGCAATAAAGAAGGATAAAGACATAGTGTCACTCCTTAAAAGCATCCAAATTAACCACTACCATTCCCTATTCCCGATTCACTTTTACTGTAGGACAACTAATTAGCAGCTGACACTTCACAAGTGTAAAAACCCAAACCCTTGATTTTTCCCATCTGTATTCTTCTCCTGCTTTAACTATCTCAGGTAATAGAAACTCCTTTTACCATTCCCTCAGGCTAGAATACTTGAAGTCATCCTTGATGCCTCTCTTTTTCTCACATTCCACATTATATTCATCAACAGATCCCACAAGCTCTATTTTTACAACATACTCTGAATTTCACTGTTTCTTGTTACCTATACCTAGCACTCCTCTCTGGAGCATTGCCATAGATTTTACTTGGTTCCCTTTCTCCTGACCTTCTGCCCTGACCCACTTGTCAGAGGGAATCTGTTAAAATATAATCCAGATCATGATGTCTCCTATTCAGACCTACTAATGGATTTTATTTTACTTAGAATAAAGTCCAAGATTCTATCCATAGTCTACAAGAGCTTACGTACGTCTTCCACAGCTAGTTTTCCATTGCCATTCTCTAACTTTTATGTCCTCCTTCCTGCTCCTCCCCTCTATCTTCACTGTTTTTGTTACTATTTATTAATCACTACAAACAGACTTCTCAAAGCCTTGCAATTGCTATTCTCTTTGCTTGGAAAGTTCTTCCTTCAGATATTTGCATAGTTTGCTCCTTAAGTTATCATAGGTGTGTTCTTAGAATTTATTTACACCCAACACGTTTTTAATTTGTCTGTTTACTTTCCTCTATTTCACACTGTACTGTAAGTTTCCTGATTCCAGGCATTTTACTTTATTGCTGTGTCCTCAGTACCTAGAATTGTGCTTGGCCCATAGTGGCCCCTTATTTAATGTAATATTGGTTAAGTGAATCAAGGAGTACCTTCACAGGACAGCAATCATTTCATAATATTGCAATTATTTGTTTACATGTAAACATAACCAGAAAAATTTATGAACCTTGAGGCTAGGGCTTGGTTTAGAAAGGGAACTGGGTGATTTTGGACTGCAGTGCAGGTCTTATTTCTGTAAAGGAGAACGGAAGAAAGACGAATTAAGTAGGAAGGGTCACAGATGGCAGTGCAGTCCCAAAAAGGTTTCAGCCAGACCAACAGGGAGTCCTTGGGCCAAAGAGGTCATTAAAAAAAAATTAATGTGTATTTATTTTAGAGAGAGAGAGGGAGAGAGAGAGCACAAGCAGGGGAGGGGCAGAGGGAGGGAGACAGAATCCAAAGCAGGCTCCAGTCTCTAAGCTGTCACTATAGAGCCCGACGGAGGGCTCGAAGCCACAAACTGTGAGATCACGACCTGAGCAGAAGTCAGATGCTTAACCAAGTGAGCAACCCAGGTACCACCAAGTGAGGTCATTTAAGGGAGCTGTGTGTCTCACAGCAGTAGGCCTATAAGCTCACTGTAGGCAGTAATTGGTGGGAGCAGCCTACGGTAAGTGTAGCTTAGGAGCAAATGTGATTATAGATTCAGTACCCATGGTCATAGTCAATTAGATTTCCTGTAGCAGGAGATCTGAACAGTGCCATTTTATGGACACCACAGGGTCAAGTTTTTATATCTATAGGTCCTATCATAGCACATGACAAATCAAAAAGCACATGAATAATATTTCCCCTGCCTAGGAGCTGCTAGCTGTTCTTTGCCTAGTGTATTCTATCTACCTTTCCAGATAAATTCAAATCCCCTACTCCATGAACATCTTAAGATAACCAATGGCTGTACTAGCTGTTATTAATTTGGGATAAAAAAATACTGTCTATTTAATATGTGAATGTCTTGTTCTGTCATGAAATCATAAGTTCTCTGAGAGATCAACCACTCTAGATACTTCTAAAATTATTGTGTAAAACAACAGATTTATAGTAATTGTTAAATGAGTACTGAGTTAAATGTGAACTAGGTCTCTTGTCAATAAATTATCTGAAGAAAGAATGTGAAATGTAGTAATAACTGAAGAATTGGATGTAGAATAGAAGGACAGTTGTTGCTATATGGCAAGCAACAACAAGAGCCAAGGTGGCAAATTTTCTGCTGGAAAAAAAAGCAACTGTACTTCTCTGAATTCAGTTTTCACTTATAGTGTGGAAAAAATGATACATAACAAAAATTTTGGTAAGTAGTATTTTCTTTCTGGATTGTAACTTCTGTACCATTATATAAAAATATTTCATTACATATGAAATTGAGAGAGGAATAAATTTTGGTAGGATTTAAAAATAGTTTATAAATTGAGGCATATTTTAATTAATTTAAGAAATCTGTGATGGTACATAAACTGAATGTGTGGTCACCTTTATTTAAAGGATGTTCTAACCTAGAAATTAAAATTTTGGGAAAAACGTTTATATATCTAAATATGCCCATGTGCATCACTAGAAACTTTAAAATTAATTGAAAGAATTTGGTATTAATAAATTAATAGGCTGACTGCATAACTTCAGTAACCAAAAGTAATCAAAAAGTAGCCAAATCTTTCCTTTCTTGAGAATTGTGCAAAACTGGTGAGATGTTACCAACTGCATAAGCATGAAATTCCATTTGTCTAATTACTGTAATGAAAGATAACAAGGATGAAACAGTTTACGTAACTGCATGATTTATAGGTAAGAAAGAGGCAGTAAATAGAATAAGTCTTCCTTTACACAAAAGTTTAGAATTCAATGAGTTAATACTTTCAAATTGAACAAAGTTATTGTTTAAAGATTCTAATAGGCTTAACTCTCCATGACAATTTTTAAAAAAATTTTATTTATTTACTTTTTAGAATTCCAGTATAATTAGCATACAGTGTTATATTAGTTTCAGGTGTACAATACAGTGACTCAGCAATTCTATACATTACTCAGTGCTCCTCACGATAAGTGTGCCTTTAATCTGCTTCACGTATTTCACTCATCCCCCACCTTTACCCCCTCCCCTCTGGTAACCATCCGTTTGTTCTACAGTCAAGAGTCTGCTTTTTGGTTTGTCCCCTTTTTTTCCTTTGTTCATTTGTTTTGTTTCTTAAATTCCACATATAAGTGAAATATTATGGTGTTTGTTTTTTTCTGACTGACCTATTTCACTTAGCATTATATCCTGTAGATCCAACCACCTTGCTGCAAATGACAATATTTCATTATTTTTTTATGGCTGAGCTTATTCTGGTGTGTGCGTGTGTGTGTGTGTGTGTGTGTGTGTGTGTGCCCATGTGCGAGTGTGTGTGTGTGTGTGTGTGTGTGTGTGTGTATCACATCTTTACCCATTATCTAGGGATGGACACTTGGGTTGCTTCCATTTCTTGGCTGTTGTACATAATGCTGCAGTAAACATAGGAGTGCATATATCTTTTTGAATTAGTTTATGACAGTTTTTTGTAAAAGGTCTTGAAAGATCTTCAGTCAGAAATCCATTTAGTAGACTGAGTGTCACCTACCAAATTTGTCTTGGATGCAAATCTTTACCAGTTGGAATTACGTAAATGGACTATTTGGGGTGTGTTGTTTAATGGCTAGATAGGAGTACCTATTACCCCTAGAGATATAAAAAGAATGTGATACAAGTTTCCTGAGTAAAATAAATATTCCCATAATGAATTGTTGAGCAAAAGGGATCAACATTTTGATTGAGGAGTCTGTTTACCACATTGCAGATCTGTGGAACCATTTGACTCTTTTTCAGGAAAAACCTGATAAAATCTATCACATAAACAATGAAAACTTTATTAGTTTGTACCTCTTCCTGAATCTCACTTTCCTTCAAAATGTCATTGAGAAGACTGAGAGAAGAAAGTCTACCAAGAATTGGTAGATGTGTAATGTGTTGAATGCTTGTGAATCTGGTTTTCTGATTCATTGTAAAAAAGTCTCTTGTGACACAAGTCTTCTCAATTGTTTTCAATTATTGTTCAACTGACCAAAATTATACCTTGCTTTGGTAGCCTGATTGGCATGTATCAGAGTAAAAATGTTAAATGTCATCTTTAGCAACTTTATCTCTGCCCTACTATTCTCATTATGGACTAGTGTTCATATGCAGAGACAATAAGATACCAAAATTTAATACTTGACAGTGTACAAGAAAAAAGTCTACTTCGTGCTTGTAATTTGTCAGCCTTATGCTGGATCTCAGTCATAAAAATAATAGAATGAAATTTTTCCTACTGTGGCTCATTCAATTGCCATTTCTTACAAAATACAATAAAGTACTGTAAGGAGAAACTCATGCAGTTCACTATCAAACTTGTAAAATAATCATTTACAAACCCTGTAATAAATCCAGACACCTGAGGAAAATTCTAAACTACATATCTCCTTTACCTAAAAACATAGAAAACTGGTTGAGAATTAGAGGTTAGGGTTTGGGGTTATAAAATTTATATAAAGATAATGTCTACATGAAATTTAAAAATTTCAATATAAAATTAAATATTTTAATCTAAGCATTTGATTTGTTTTCTATTAGAAGAAATTCAAGTTAGTATGATCATTTTTAATCTTTAGTTTTTAAAGTTACTATATAAAAGCTCATATGTAGTTAATCTCATATGTAGTTTTGAAAAATTTATTTCTTATATCTACCATAGAATCTATGTCCTTAAATTAGTATAACCAAAATGGCAATAATACATTTATACATTAATTTATATATTAAAAGCTAATAATAGAATTCTTCCTATGTTATTTGTTCTTAAAAATTACAGTAGAAATTTCTTTAGAGTTTACTGTTTTCCAGGGTCTATTCTAAGGCATATATATAATTTTTAATTTTTTTAATGTTTATTTATTTTTGACAGAGAGAGAGAGAGAGAGAGAGAGAGAGCGAGCATGAGCGGGGGAGGGACAGAGAGAGAGGGAAACACAGAATCTGAAGTAGGCTTCAGGCTCTGAGCTGTCAGCACAGAGCCAGACGTGAGGCTCGAACTCACAGAGCGTGAGATCATGACCTGAGCCAAAGTCAGACGTTCAACTGACTGAGCCACCCAGGCATGCCAGCCATATATATCATTTATATATTTTTTCATATTACAAGAATCATAAGAATTGAAATGCTGACTCCATTTTACAGATGATAAAATGGAAAAACAGAAGGTATACATAGTGAGTAAGTGATAAAACTTCTAGACAGACCATGCAGTCTCACTGCAGAACCAACATTCAGAACCTGCTAATAATATATGTAATCTTTTTAATGTTATTTTGTTAGCTAACATTTTATATTTTTAATCAGGGAAAGTGACCTGTAGTATGTTAGACTTCAAATCCTGTATGATTCATGGTCAGTCAGTAGTTAATCCTATCGTCAGAAAATAATTTTCCCTTTCTATTTTTATTGCCATTGTCTTATTTTAAATGTAGTAAACATCTTTGATCTAGATTTTAGCAATAGCCTTCTAATCGACTCCTCTGTGTATTGTCTTGCTTTTATTAAAATTGTCCTCTACCACATGTTAGAGTAATCTTTCTAAAATATAAAATTGAAGGGCTCCTGGGTGGCTCAGTTGGTTAAGAGTCCGACTTTGGCTCAGGTCTGATCTCACCTTTGGTGAGTTCGAGCCCTGCATCAGGCACTGTGCTGACACCTCAGAGCCTGGAGCCTGCTTTGGATTCTGTGTCTCCCTCTTTCTATGACTCTCTCCCACTCACACTCTGTGTCTTTCTCTCTCTCTCAAACATAAATAAACATTAAAAACTATATATATTAAAAAATTAAAAAAATAAAATGTAAAATTGATCGTGTCATTCCCTGACTTAGAATATTCACTCCTTCAGGGTAAAAGTAATTTCCTCAGAATATTGTAGAAGACCTAACTTCATCTTGCCCCTACCTACATCTTTGGTCTCAGCCCTCATGACTTTCCACATCCACTCTATGCAGCTATGCAGAGCAATGTTTGGATTTAGTACACTCTGTCTCCTTGCTTCTGAGCCTTGCACTTTTTATGTCATACTTTTTATGTCATTTATGCCTTTCTCGGGCTACCTAGCACCTACTCCTCAAACTGTATCACTGTCATATTCATTATGATGTAATGTTCTAGTTGTTTCTAGACAAATCTTAACTTGATAAGTGTGGTGTTTTCTTTTTCTTTTTTTTTCATTTGTGTTATTTGAGTATAGTTTATATACAATGTTAGTTTGAGGTGTACAACATAGTGAATCAACTTCTTTATATATTATGCTATGCTCATCAGAAGTGTAGCTACCGTCTATCACCATAGAACACTATTACAATATTATTGATTATATTCCCTATGCTGTACTTTTTATTTCTGTGTTACTTATTCCATTCCTGGAAGCCTGTATGGAGTGGTGTTTTCTTAAAATAGTAAATAGGTAATACTCTTAATCCATGTTAGATTAATGAAGCAGAACTATGCAAATTTGTTTTTAAGTACTTTTGGACCCTTTTTCCCTTCACTTACTCATTTTTTACTCCTGATATGTAGTCATCCATATAGTCAAGAGATATCACAATCAACAAAACCAGATCTAGCGATGGACAAGATAATAGAACTATCAGACAGGGATTTAGTAACATATAAAAATGGAAAATATTAGATATATAAGCTATAAATGAGAGCCAAATGGAAAATTTAGAATAAAAAAAAACAGAGATGAAGGATTCTTTTCATGGTATTATTAGACCCCAATAGAAGAATTATCAATGAACTTGAAGGTAGGTCAAAATAAATCACTCGAAGTAACACAAAAAATAAAAATAAAAACAAAAAATGCAAAGATGAATGTCCAAAGAAGAACAGAGAATTCAAGAGCTGTGAGCCAATATCAAGCATATGTGAATTGGTGTCCAAGAAAAAATCATTGAGGAAAACAGAATAGAAAGGGAGAAATATTTGAGAGCTGTGTTTGCATGGAGGTGAGATAGGACCATTATATAATGGAAGGAATGAAACCTGACTAGATAGATATCAGTAGCTATTGATAGCTATAGATATAGGTATAGGTATATCCAGAGAGAGAGAGAGAGAGAGAGGGGTGCAAGCCAGAAGACAAACAAGCAAACAAGCAAAACAAAACTAAAACTCCAGGAGAAAACCTGTTCCTTCTAGTTAAAGGACTAGGAAAGGGGGAATCCTGACAAACAGAAAACCAAATGTCTACCTTTTGTAGCCAAACAACAAAGGAAAAACTCCTCTACACAGTTTCAGAAAGGAATGAATAGCTGACCTTCCATCCTACTCCTTTTACTCTGAAATAGCAGATTACATCATTATGATGTAAAGTGTTGTTTTGATTTGTTTTTTGAGAGAGAGACAGAGACAATGCAAGTGGGAGAGGGGTGGAGAGAGAGGTAGAGAGAGAATCCTAAGCAGGGTCTGCATTGCCAGGCCAGAGCCCGATGTGGGGCTCAAACTCACAGAACTGTGAGATCATGACCTGAGCCAAAACCGAGAGTTGGACACTTAACTGACTGAGTCACACGGGCACCCCCACAGCATTTTGATTTAAACCCTCCTATAGAGAATGTTGGTGGGCTGGATGAGAAAATGATCTGCATCTCTCACTTAGCATAATCAGGAGGTACTCAAATAATGAGGTAGTGTTAGTGGGAACAAACAGGGATGTGATTTTCCATTCTTCCATCAGCCAGTAATTGCACTTAATAAGGGCATGCAAAGCAGGACTAGTCAGCACTTTGGTCTCCTCTCAACCTTGGTGTAAGCAAGGACATAAAAAGAAACTGACCTTCTACCTCCTTCTGCAATCAGGAGGCTGATGTGGAGGTGATGGTGCAAGGTGTGGCTAGTCAGTGCTCCAGTTCTCTTCCCTTTACTACCTAGTATCAGTAAGAACAATGGGAAACTGAGCACCCATCTTTATCTGGCATCAACTAGATGGAATGAACTGGTAGAATGTGGGGCTCTTTCTACTTTCTTTAGAAGATATTTCATAACCTAAAACAAATCCAAAAAAGTAACAATGAATTGTGGGGATTTTAACATAGGTAGACATAAAGTGTATAATAATAGCACAATGAATGGGAAAATGATATTTAAATTACACTGTTAAAAGATTCCAACAGTTATACTTTAAAATTGTATAATATATTACAGTGTTGATTCAGATAGATAAAAAGATGTAAATCATAAATCCTAAAGTAACCACTAAAAATGGGCAATAATATAACAAGATAATAGTAAGATAAGTGTGGTAATATTCAACTATTTCAACTTATTCAAAAATGGCAGAAAAATAAGAGATGGGATAAATAGAAAACAAATACCAAGATGATAAACATCAATCTAATTATACTGATATTTATATGTAATATAATTATTTTATTAACAGGTATTTTCTGATTGGATAAAATAGGAAGATACAACTAAATTCTGACTACAAAATACCATAATATAAAGACAGAGATAGACTAGAAGTGAAAGCATGGAAGAAGATATATCATGTAAATGCTGATTTAAAAAGCTTGAGATACGGGGCGCCTGGGTGGCGCAGTCGGTTAAGCGTCCCACTTCAGCCAGGTCACGATCTCACGGTCCGTGAGTTCGAGCCCCGCGTCAGGCTCTGGGCTGATGGCTCAGAGCCTGGAGCCTGTTTCCGATTCTGTGTCTCCCTCTCTCTCTGTCCCTCCCCCGTTCATGCTCTGTCTCTCTCTGTCCCAAAAATAAATAAACGTTGAAAAAAAAAATAAATAAATAAAATAAAATAAAAAAAAATAAAAAGCTTGAGATACTATGTTAGTACCCGACAAAGAAGATCTCAGAATAAAAACTATTCCTAGGGATAAAGTAGGACATTGTGTATAACAAGTAAGTCAAATTATCAAGAAGAGATGAAGGTCTTAAATGTATATGTATCCAATAAAATAGTTTCAAAATATTCTAAGGAAAAATTGTTATACTCCAAAGGAAAAAGAAACAAAAGATAAAATTATAGTTGAAGACTTTAACATTACCTCTCTGCTCTCTATTGTGTTGATATGATAAACTGACAAAAAATAAGGAAGGTATAGTGCATTTGAATACCACCATCAACCAAATTGACCTAATTAATATTTATAGAACAATTTTCCCCAAAATATAGGGAGATATCTTCTTTTCAGCAATGTAACTCATATTTCAAGCCAGGAAATTTTTCAACAAATTCAGAAGGATTGAAATCTTACAAATGTGTTCTCTGTCAACAATGGAGTTAAGTTAGAAAGAGCAGAAAAAACAAAATCCCAATATACTTGGAAATTAAATAGCACATTTTTAAACCCACCAGCCAAAATGAAATTAACAGGGAAATTAGAATATATTTTAATAGAATGAAAATGAAGCAAACAAATAAATAATCCTACGAATACTATATCAAACTTTGTGAGAGCAGCTAAAGCCGTATTAAAAGGGATATTTCTATCATTAACTTATTTTATTAAAAAAGAAAGTTTAAGAAACTAGAACCTGGAAAAAAGACCAAATTAAACCTAAAGTATACACACATATCTATTCATCTCTCTCTTTCTGTACATTATACATGTATATATACATATACATATACATATACATATACATATACATATACATATACATATGTAGAGAGAGAGAGAGAAAATAAATCAAAAATTGTACTTTGATATTTAAAAAGTAAACCACTGATAGTAACTTTCAAAGCCACAAAATACATAGAGATAAATTTAACAGAACATTGGCAGGAATTTTAAACTGAAAACTACAAAGTATTGTGGAGACACATTAACTAAGCCTAATACATTAATTAATGCATTACTAAGCCTGAGACATTAAGTAACAAATACTTTCATTAATTATATGGAGAAATATTGCATGCTAATTCTTTCCAACTTGACCTATAGATGTCAAGTGAACCCAATCAAAATCTCAGAAGACATTTTTATAAATTTGACAATCTGATCATGAAATATATTTGATATTATAAAGGATCAAGAATAGCCAAAATAATTTGTAAAAAAAAGCAGAGTTACTTAATTTCAGACTACTCTAAAACTCCAGTACTCAAGAAGTGAAGTATTAAAGATATACATATAAAACAATCAAATCTAATAGAAGTTCCAGAAATAGACCCATACAAAAATGGACAATTTATTTTCAAAACAAATGCCAAGCGAATGCCATTAGGAATGGATATAGAAAGTCCTTTCAAAGAACAATACTGGAAGAATTGGACATCCAGATGGTAGAAAACTAACTAAAAATGTTACATCTTTGCATATATAAAAATTAAGGTGAATAATTATAGAATTAGGATAGCTAACACTATGAAACTTCCATAAAAAATATAAGAGAAAATCTTTATGACTTGGATTTAGCAGAATTCTTAGGACAAAAAAATCACAAATCAAAAATAAAAGATAATAAATTATAGTTTATAAAAATTAAAACTTCTATTCTTCAAAAGATGTTCTGAAGAAAATGAAAAATTTTAAAAAGTCACATTTTTTGCAAAAAAAATATTTGCAATATACACATCTGATTGCAAATTTATATCCTAAATATATAAAGAAAGCTTACAATTCAATATTAATAGGATAAGGTAGCCAATAAAAAATAAGCAAATGATATGAATAGCCCCTTTGCCAAAGAAATTATTTGAACAGCAAAAATACACATGAAAATATGCACAAAATTATTAGTTTTAGGAAAATGCAAATTAAAACTGTAATGAGATACCACTATATGCCTACTAGAAAAACTGCAATTTAAAAAACTGACAATCTCAAAGGTGCCTGATTGGCTCAGCTGAGTATCTGACTCTTGATTTCATCTCAGATAATGATCCTCAGGGTCATGAGTCTGAGCCCCACTTCAGGCTGCGAGCTGAGTATGAAGCCTGCTTAAGATTCCCTCACCCTCTCCCTCTGCTTCTGCCCTGCTCATACTTGCTCCCTCTCTAAATAGAAAGATAGATGATAGATAGGTAGATAGATGATAGATAGATAGATAGATAGATAGATGATAGATAGATAGATAGATAGATGATAGATACATACATACATACATACATACGCACATACATAGTTACATAGATGGATACATAGGTAAAAGACTGACAATTTAAAGTGTTGCTGGAGATGTAGAACATCTGGAAATCTCCTACAATGCTGACAGAATGCTAATCATTGTTATAGCATGAATTACATCACCTTAATTGGAAATAAAATTGCAAATATAATTAGTTAAGATGAGGTCATTGGGTTAGTCCTAAACCAATATGACTGTCCTTATTAAAAAAAAAATTAGGGGCGCCTGGGTGGCTTAGTTGGTTAAGCGTCTGATTCTTGTTTTTGGCTCAGGTCATGATTTCACAGTTTGTGAGTTCAAACCCCACGTCAGGCTCTGTGCTGTCAGCTGACAGCCTGCTTGGGATTGTCCCTCTTCCTCTCTCTCTCTACCTCTCTCCTGCTCGCTGTCTCTCTCTCTCAAAATAAATAAAAACTTAAAAAAAAAAAGAAAATTACTCTACAGAATCAGACATATAAGGAAGATGATGTAAACACACATACAGAGAATATAATCATCTACAAGCCAAGGAGAGAAACCTGAAAAAGATCTTTTCCCTTATATCCCTAAGGAGTAACCAATCTGCTGACACCTTGATTTTGGTATTGTGGCCTCCAGAATTATGAAACAATACATTTTCTGTTGTTTAAGCTACTCAATTTGTGATGCTTTGTTACAGCAGTACTAGCAGACCAATATAGCCATTTTGGAACATCATTTGCTCATTTCTTATAAAAAAAAATACACTTACAATACTAATTAAAAATTCCACTCATGGGGTGGGGCACTGAGTGGCTCAGTTGGTTAAGCATCTGACTCTTGATTTGAGCTCAGGTCATCATCTCACTATTTGTGGACTCAAGCCCTGCATCAGGCTCTGCACTGTCAGTGTGGAGTCTGCTTGGAATTCTCTATCTCCCTTTTTCTCTGCCCTTCCCCTGCTTGCATGCATTCTCTCTCTGTTTCAAAAATAAAGAAATAAGCTTTGAAAAAAATTTCACTTGTGGATATTTATCCAAGATAAATGTATATGTATGTATATGTACATATATGTATGTATATGTATATATATATATTCATACAATGACCTGTATGAAAATGCTCATAGCAGCTTTATTTATAATAACCCTAAACTAGAAACAATAAGTTTACCAGTTGGTGGATATATAAACTAATCATAGTACATCTGTACAATGGAACAGTACTTAAAATAAAATGGAAGAGACTATTGGTACATACAAAAAATATTGATAACTCTCAGTTGTATTATGTTAAATGAGAGAAGTCAGACACAAAAAGCTATATACTGCATGATTTATGTGATTGTCTGGGAAAGGCACATTTGTAGGGACAGAAAACAAAGTCATTAAAAAAATTCTAGATGGAGAAAGGGATTATTGTAATCAGGGGAAAAAAAATCTTTTCCAATAATTCATGAAAAAACGGCACCTATATTGCATTTTGTACCTAAGTTCCTTTCTGAATCTTTACTTTCTTAGCATATTAAAGAATACATATTTGTCTTTTCTAAAAGTTGAGTATATGCAGTCTTATTGGACCAGCTACACCATAAAATGCTGCAGTGACTTGCAAATAGAAGAAATTTAATTTTTAAATTCATGACTGAAATGAAAGTGGTGATACAATACATGGGAAAAGGGTGAGAAAATCTAAGCAACAGGGTACTGTTTTTGATAAAAGAAAAACTACATAATGCCTCATGTAGGTAATGCACATTTGGTAGAAAAAGTAAAAATGATTACAGAAAAACAACTATAAGGCTGGAGTTACTCCACTAGCTCTGTGAAAAGTTAACTGTATTAGCTTAGTCAAGTAAAATTTTTATGAAGCTTCAGTTTCTTCATTGGAATATTGAAAGAAGTTTGAGTAATAACATATGAATTTTCTACCACACAGAAAGGTAGTTTCAGATCCCAAAATGTAAGCTGCCAGAGTGTATCATTGTAACCTGATATAATCGAGGGACGTAAGTGATCTGTTAGGTCTTACAGAATATAAATAAGGATGGTGAGTTGTGGCAGGGATACGGCACACATAAAAGAGATTTAGAGAATTTTGCAAACATACTCAACTATGACAGTGTTACCTAAAAAGCTTAAAGAATTTTAAGGAAAAATAAATGTGCATTGAAAACAAGAAAACAGTGTCACTGCCTTACTCTATAGTAAAGAGCCATGCTTGATTGTTATCCTCACTCTAAGAATCACTTTTAGAATGCTGTAGATACACTATGACAACTTAAAGAAGATTGGGCACAGTAGGAAGGGACTCCAAACCATACCATGCATCTTTCTATCCTGTTTCCAAGGGGAACAGGCCATCTTCAAATACTTAAAAGGTTTACATATGATAGAGGGATTAGACTTTGTTTAAATCGACTGTGACCTGAAGGTCGAAAACTGGGATCTATGTTTATAAATGAACATAGTTTTAAGCAAATTTTTGTTGTTACACTGTGTACAGATAAATACAGATGCTTGAAAAACTGGTTGAAAACCATATCACAGTGGTTATTCAAGCATGGGATGTATGGCCATGTGTTATATGAATTTATGAGAATCAATTGAGTATTAGAATAGATCAGATTCAAGGTTCTTTTCAATGCAAAGTTTCTATGATTCCCCGATAATTCTTTTCAGCTACATAAGTACAAGCAAGTATGGAAATTAATGGAAGACAAATTTCAGCTCAAGATAAGTAAGAACTTGCTAAGAATTATGGTTGTACAATGATCTAATATGTTCTCTCAATAGTAAGGCTCATTCCCTACGAGAGGAAATGTCAAGGTGTATTCACTGTTTAAGATCATTTGTAGGTCCCCTGAATGCTATTAAAAGCAGAATATTCTGCCTGGCATTCAGACCTTTTCTGGAAGACCTGCTCTATCAATCTGTATTTATGTCTATTCCCCAAGTCAGAGTCTCTACTACAGAAAAATTAATATTTCTATGACTGTTTACATATTGTTTCCAGCATTGTGACTCTGATTATAACATTCTCCTGAAGTGTAATATACCTTCTCTCTTTTTTTCCTTCTGTGCAAATCTTATACATTTGTCAAAAACCAGTTTGAATTTAGTTTCGTTGACACTCTGCCTGACTCATCTCATCTTTCTGCTTTTTTTTCTCTGCAGAATGCTACATGCTTCATAAATCTGCCTTCAAACAAAATCAGTTATTTCTAATTCTTCCCTATGTGTACATCCTCCATTCTCAATTTTAAGTTTGAACCAAATATTGCATTGCTTTTGTACCCATCAAAGCTCCGATAGCACAATTTGACACTGAACTGATACTTGGTAAATGCTGTTGTTGCTCTTCAGAGTATCCTAGGAGTCTAATCATATCCATTCTCTGACTGTCAGGAATATCATTGCTGTTTAATCATTTTTACAGTCATCTTGTATTAGTTATCTATTGCTTGGTAACAAAATACTTCAAAACTTAGCAACTAAAACTAGTTATTATCTACCATAATTTCTAAAGGTCAGGATTCTGAGAGTACTTTGCTGGGTGGTTCTGGCTTAGGGTCTCACATAAGGTTCCAGTTAAGATATATCTTTAGGGTTGCAGTCATTTGAAAGCTTGACTTGGGCTGAAGGATCTGCTTACCAGGTGGCTCACTGAAATGATGTTGTCTGAATGCCTGAGTTTCTTGCTGGCTGTTGGCAGGAAGTACCCTGTACCTTGCTTGGGTGTCCTCATGGCATGGCAGAAGTTGCTTTGACTTTTATAACCTAGTCTCAGAATGTATCTGCTATTACTTCTGCTGTCTGTTAATTACAGAACAACCCTAAATCAATGAGAGGAATAATTACACAAGGGTGCAAATACTAGGAAATGAGGATCATTGAGGGCCATCTTACAGACTTGCTACCACACATCTCGTATTAAATGTTTGTTATAATAAAATTTATGAAGTGATTTGTATCATGTGTGCTTCATATAATTGTAGAATAGTAACAAGAACAAAAAAATGGAACTAATTTAGTAATTTTCCATTCAGTTTTATATATTTTTAAAATTTTTATTGAATTAATCAATTTCCTTATATTTTGATTTTTTAATGGAAACTGGAAAAATTGGAAAAATAAAGGAAATTGAATAAAGAAAAGAATAATGAGCTTAATTAGCTTCCTTCAAATTTCATTCTGTGTTTTCAATGTGAATTATAGTGTTACTGAATAAAGCAGAAATTTAAGAGCTTAGATTTAATTAAGAAAGAAGAGATGATCTTAATAGGTACATTTAGATAACTAAATATACTTTCCTCACTATAGTTGCAAAAGGTAAATATTTTTCTCTGGCATATTTTTTTTTTGTCATCAATGAAAAAGTACTTTTAACAAAATAACTTTGATAATGAATGAGGGAAAAAAATGATGAAAACTGTAGATGTTGCTTTAATCAAATGTCAAATGTTTTCTGAACTGAAATCATTTGTTCACATAAAATTATAAATAAATTGATACAGTTTTAGCATTATTGACTTTCACAAACTTTGTCTAACATAGACGCCCTTGAATCTGAATTTCTCTTTGTTGTAAATCTTTATCTGTGAATGTCCAAATCTTTCCTCTTTCGTGTAAGTTGATTGTCCTAACTGATGATGCTTACTTCTACTCCAAATCCTACTTCACTTGTTCTATATGCCACTTATACAGATAGAATTTTCTGTATATTTTTCTTTTCTATATTTTTGCATATACCATTTCACCTTCCTAACTAGAATGCCGTTTCCTGGAGATGGCAGTTCTGTTGCTCACAGCTACCATTGTGCCTACAACATGTCATGTGTCCACAAATGGTTTTTGAAATAAATATCCTTGCTTTACTCTAGATTTTATCCAAAATGTACAGTTGTACATATGTTCTTATAAGCCTGTATATGATATTTCCTTTGTATGTATAAGTTTAGTTAAATTACTTCTACTGTTATACAATTAATCCTTTATTAACCTTTAAATTTGTTTTGGTAATAATCCTATTATATCTACTTCTATAACCAATTTCTGTAACCATCAGTGATACTTCACTGTGGAGCATTTTATGCAACAATATTAATATATAGTATTCTAGCTGGAAATGCTTTTGGAATCATCATCAAAGATATATTAAATTATATCCAGCTTGGCTGTAGTATTATATAATTGCATTTTGTTAACTTTCAAATGGAAAACCTATGTAAAATAATTCAATATCCCTTTATCCTTCAGAATACCCTATCTAGGCTTCTGTTTGTGAACTATACTATTCATTTTTTAGTCCTTGTGCTTCAGATAGGGCTCCGCTCCTGGCTGGTAGAGGGCAGTTTCTGGGCTCAGACCAATGAGATTATCATATAGTAATCAGTTAAGTGATAGTCACCACACAGTCATACTTTCAAAGTCAGTAAGAAACAAAATGTGTCTAAGAAAGGTATTCTTATTTTTCCCTTATGAGATTTGAAGTAGAAAGAATGCAAGGTGAATTTACTCCAGTATCTTTACAGCAATGAGAGAAATACCTGTCTTATCAACAAGCCAACATAAAGAATTGAGCCAAGAGGGAAAGAAACCAGGTTCTTTTATCATTTGAACCCCCGGTCTATATTTCATACAGAAATCAAATACTACATTTTCCTACTGCTCAAGATGGCAGCGTATTTACTATGTACAAATGCTTAAATAATTTTAATATTTTTATTATTTGGTATTTGTGACCTCCGCCTGGTGTTTTTAGTGGCTTTGTCTATCTTTTATAGAACTTGTTAGCTAAACAGGTCAAATTCCATACCTGTTAGTTTTTTTTTTTTTCTATCTGACTTAACCTATCAGGTAATTATTTATTACTGATATGCTCTAGCTACAGTCATTTTCTACACACATGTTGACAGTTTCAAATGCTTAGTAGCATATAAGGACATTTCCTTTCTACACAACTATCTCTTAGTAACTTGACTGAACTCTAGAAATGGAGATGTGACTTTTATCTGGGATAGGCCTAGGGATTATCTATGATCAGTACACAGTTGGGACGTGTGATTTTGTTTTTGGTTAAGAGATCTATGAACCTGGATCATTACAGTGCATTCAATTTTATATCACACTCAGCACCAGGTCATGCCAATTCATTCTATATTCCATATATATTTATACTTACTTTCTTCTTACATTTATCTTGCATGAGGTCAAAACATGCATGCTATATCAGTTAAATTGCTTCAGATACACATTATATGTTAGGGTTCTCTGAAGAAACAAAGCCAATAGGATGTATATATACATAAAGAGAAATTTATTTTAATGAATTTTCTCATGCAATTGCAGAGGCTGGAAGTAAAATCTACAGACAGAATTATATTTAACCAAATATCTGGCACTATGGCCCAGCCAGGTTGACACATAAAATTAACCATCACAGACTTGATAACAAGACCATGAAAACTTCAACATGAAATTTATATAACATGGTTTATTTCATATTAGCTTTGCCTTCCTCTTTGGTATCCTTAATATCTACTTATATTTATTTGTACTTTTAATTATTTGATAATTGAATTTGCTCTTGACTGTCTCCCTGTAGTAAATTTCAAAGGTCATATTATGTTCTCACTTTTATCAAATCAACTCTGGGTATAGTATTCAACATGTTTCTCTTGTCCAAAAAATTCCTGAAGTAACGTCACAGAGATTAACACCAATACACAGAATTCTGCCCTAAAATTTCCACAAAGAGTTTGGAGTCTTACTAGGTCATTGGCTAAGACCTGATGAAATTTTAAAAGGGCAAAATCTTATGTCTCAAGAATATCTTATCTTCGTTTTTATAGTCTACACATCTTAAAGGATTCAAAATCATTTGAATTTTAAACTTTTTCATAAGTCTACTTTCACTACATTTTAACCTACTATAAATACTGTATTAAAAATAACTGGAGTGAATTTAACATTTTCCATGTAATGATTTTCTGGGTTCATTACCTTTTACTAGAGCAGAGCTTTGATGTAACAGATAGGTGTAAACATCTAAACATCTAATATCAAGATCTCCTAGAGAAATGATTGCTTTCCTGGTGATAAACAGGTTTATCCAACTTTTATCAAAGTTCAAGGTATAGTTCAAGACCTCAAAAGAAATTGTAACTTCCAATCTCATGGAGGTGAATTTCCTGCTCTTTAACTATCTTTTAATTTGTCTTCCTTTAATGCAATCTTTATTATATCTTCAATTGCATGCTCTTATGCTTTAGAACAGTTTGGAAGAAATTTTCTAGGAAATAAGTCTACCTGCTGCACGGAATTACAGTATTTCCTAAGTCATATCACATCTGTGATGCCACTTAACACCTGCACCACACTTACATTGGTGAATTGCTGTTGCCTGTTCTGTGACTTAATGGCACAGAATATATAGCATATGTTGGTAATTCTTTTGTAATATGTTTGAAAATGTGCATACAAATGAATCCTCTTCAGGTGCGAGAGCATGAATTTATAGTGCAATTAACAGTTTGAGCTCACACCTGCTTTAAATACCACATAGGCTTGTATTTTAATTACAAGGTATGCAGTGAGACCACCCAAAGTCTCTATTCCATATGTAGTCTAAAGAACTGAGGCAGAATCCAAATCCAAATTTTGAGCCTTGTTTTCAAGGCCCATGCATTTTGCATTTAAGAGAGAAATATACTACTTGTAGACAATTCAAATACCCAAGGAATTAACAAATCAAATGCCCTATATTTTAAACAACAGAAGAAAAAAATGAAGATTGATTAAATAATTTTTTTATTGAGGTAAAATTTATTGAGATATATAACATTATACTAGTTTCAGGTGTTCAACATAAGAATTCAGTATTTGTATACACTACAAAGTGATTACCACAATGTCTAGTTACCATCCATCACCATACAATTGACCTCCTTCAAACTTTCACCTACCTCTCCACCCTCCTCCCCTCTAGCAACCACCAGTCTGTTTTCCACACACATGAGTTTTGTTTTGTTTGTTCATTTGTTTTTTGAGGTTGTTGTTTTTAGATTCCACATAAGTGAAAATATATGGTGTTTGTTTTTCTCTAATTGGCTTACTTCACTTAACATAGCAAGGTCCATCATGTTGTCACAACTGGCAAGATTGTTTCCTTTATTACGGCTGACTAGTATTCCATTGTGGTCTGTGTGTGTGTGTGTGTGTGTGTGTGTGTGTGTGTGTGTGTGTGTGTTGTATCATATCTCCTTTATCCATTCATCGATTCGTGGACACTTAGGTTGTTTCTGTACCTTGGCTATTGTAAATAATGCTGCAATGAACATAAGAGAGCATATATTTTTTTCAAATTAACATTTTCTTTTTGTCAGATAAATACCTAGAAGTGGAATAGCTAGATGTTATGGTAGTTCTATTTTAAATTTTTTGAGGAACCTCCATTCTGTTTTCCATAGTAGCTCTACCAGTTTACATTCCCATGAATACTGTATTAGGGTTACCTTGAATATTAATTGTTTAAAACTAGAATTCCTTACCTAGAATTCACACTTTTGACTTATATCTATCTGGAATCTGTACCTCTTATTTGTATGGTTCAACATGTCTGACCTAGATTATAGAAATAATTCCATAACTAGCTTTGTAAATATTATCCTTCATTTCCACCAGCAGGGTGTAAGTTATTGTTCTATATCCTTACCAACAGTAAAATCAACAGACATTTAAATCTTTGTCAACCTTGCAATTATATTAACATTGTCTTAACTGACATTTCTCTAATCCTCATGTGGTTTTCATATGACGATTGGTCATTATTACTTCTGCTTTATGACGTGCTTGCTGCCAGTTTGTTCTGTTCAGATGTCCTTTGCTCCTTCTAAGTGGGGTTGTCATCTTATTGATTTGAAGGAACCTTTTATGCTTTACATACCAAATTATTTTATGGTTATGTTAATTGCAAGTAGTTTCTCCCAGGTTCCACCTAGTCATTTAGTTATCTGTGTAGAGTTTTTTCATGACTAACAAAGCTTAATTTTAGTGTGGTACATTTATTAATATATTCCTTCATATACCATTAATTTTCCCTCACATACCAATATTTTATGTAAAATATTGTCCTAACCCAAAAATCCTAAAGCTATTATTTTATTTCATTCTAAAAATTACAAAATATTTCTTCTCATTATTCATTTCTTGTTCTACCTGGAATTTATTTATCGGTTTGGTGTGAAGCAGAAAACCAATTTCACTTTTTTCCCCTCCAATAAATATTATCTCAGTACTAGTAAGTAATAGTAAATAAATAGTGTCCCCGTAGTATCCCTGTAGTATTTATTGTGTAGTTGCTCTTTTCCTAACACTTTTGTTGTATGATAAGTTTCCATGTACAGGGTGACCAGGTTCTGATCTAATGGTCTCCATCTCTCTACCAAGACTACACTGTATTAGTTGGGTTTATTAAAAATAGTTTTGATATCTGATCAAATTTCCCCACCTTATTATTTTTCAAGGGAAACTTGGCTATTTTTGATATTTTGTCCTAATATAGTTATTTTAGGGTCAGCTTGTCAAAGTTTCAGATGTGTGTTAGGTTTTGTTTTTCTTTTTATGGAGCTGAATGATATCTGTATATAAATTTATAGATACTTGCATTCTTATGAGCATTTCTTTTTGTTAATATTTTTAATGATGTTTAAAAATTTCTCTGTAAAGATTTGATTATCTTTCATACCATTTACTCCTAGTTTTCTTTTATTGTTGTCAATATTTTAAATAGCATCAGTTGTTGTTATTTAGTACAATGGGCTCAGTGCTAGAGCTGACCTGTGAGAATATGTAGCATAAACACAAAATATCATCCTCGAATTCTGAGTTCTAAGCTACTCAGAGTCACTTGAGTCATTTGAGTCATTTGTTCTGCATCATATCTTAATTTTATGTTTCTCAAACCTTCTTTCCTCCATTATAGTTCTTTCCTTCTCAATGAGCACTTTTAGACATTTTTTTGTTGTTGTTCATTTTTTTTTTTTTTTGGTCCAGTAGAATTTGGTCCAGTAAAATTACCGCACTGAGTTGGAGGGCTAAATAAGTTTGCAATATCTAACATTTTTCACCTCCAGGAACAAGTTTTCATTTCCTTGGGGGTGACATATCATGATATTTCAACCTTAAATGGTTATGTTTACAAAGCCTTTGTCTTTTTTGAATGTCAATGGAGATGATTTTGTATAATGGTGTTATATAAAACTCTCTTGCTTAAGTCTCTAAATCTAATCACTTTTTGTATTTAAAAAAAAAAATTATGGGGTATGTGGGTGGCTCAGTCAGGTAAGCTACTGACTCTTCAGTTTGGCTCAGGTCAGGATCTTGCACTTCCTGAGTTTTGAGTGCCTGCATCAGACTCTGTGCTAACAGTGCTTAGCCTGCTTGGGATTCTCCTTCCCTTTCTGCTCCTCCCTCCATCGTGTGTGTGTGTGTGTGTGTGTGTGTGTGTGTGTGTGTTTAAATAAATAAACAAAAAATTATGTTGACAAATATATGCAAATAATTATAGTATTGAGGTTTTCTTTGCCAAATCATTTTATTATTAGGCTAGTTATTTACTTTTCTTGTTGACTTGAGGAGGACCACCTAGTACAATATTAAGCAGAAAAAGTGATACTGAACTTCAATATAGTTCATGATTTTAAAGGAAATATTTCTTACATGTATAAATTAGTAGATGTATTTGCTGTATGTTTTTTCCAGGTCCTCTATATCATACTAATAACATTTCCATTAGTAATAGTTAATGCATGCTAACTTTCTTTACCAATGATACCTTAAAAAACATAATACATTGGTTTAAATAAGATAGTTTTAATCTCTCAAATAACTATTCAATGACAATTTACATCTTTAACACATGTCTCAGATGACTCAAGTTCGTATTTCCCAGCTATTTTATTTATTTTATTTTCCTCAACCAAATTCTATTTTAAAAAATTTCAAATTTACACAAAGTTGAAAAAGTACTACAAACATATCAACATACCTATATACTCTTTACCTATGGTCAATAAATGTGAATATTTTCCTGGCTTAGTTGTGTATGTGTATACATGTATATATACACATACACAAATAGCTTCAACCACTTGATGCTTTTCTTTGATGGTAAATAGTTTGAATTTTGTCAAATCATTTATCTATTATGGTTGAAATTATTTTCTTATAGTTTGATTGTGAAATTAATTACATTTGTAATTTTTAAAAATAATTTTCAAAGTGCTAAAGAAAATAATTTTCATCTGGAATAGTAAACCCTGCAAAAGAATATTGAAAGAGAGAACGAAGTAAGCATAGTTCTAGACAAGTAGAAATTATCACCAGGTCCTCAAAAGAAAAAGATGATTGTTTAAAGGTAATTTCAAGAAGAAAAAAACCTCCCAGGAGCAAGATATGAAATACAAGAAGGAATGTTTGGCAAAAATAATCATTTGGGTATATTTTAAAACACAAGAGGAAAATGTTAATATACAAAATTAAAAAGCAACATCGATGGAAGCATTTTCTACAAAAATAATATATAATTTTGGAAATTTTGAAATAGAGTAAATATATAGGTTCTCTTTAGCCATCAATTTTAAGCAAAATATGCATGTTTAAATTGCTATTATAATTTTTTTAAAAAAATAGCAGTAGAATGTATAAATTCTAAATAGATTCAGAAGGAAAATTGAGGAAAGGTAGTAAAATAACCCCAAAAGAGAAAATAAAGAAGAAAAGTAGTACAAAAAGTGACAAAAATAAGATATGTTTCAGTAACAATACATTTTAGTAAATGTAATTATTAATAAAGTACATTTTCCCATTAAAATCAATTAGTTCTATATTTTTTATAAAATATTTGCCTATATAAACCATAAGAATTCAAAAAGTTTGAGTTCAATAGTAGTATCAGGTAATTACTAACCAAGAAATGGGTAACAGACAAATTAGACAATTACATTTGTGGCACTAGGCATCATTATAATTGAAATAATATAGCGTCAATAATTTAGATTATCCATAAAATAGAAAACATAAATCAACTATAATTTAAATGTTAAAATACCAAAATTATTTATGTTTAAAATCAATAAAAACACTATGAGTTATATTTGAAAATATACTGGTGGTCCTACATGTGTGCAATAAGATAGTAAAGCATAAAAATTGAAAAAGTATAACCTTATGGTCAATTTTCCCAGGAGCTTTGACTTTCTGTTATAAAAATCACAAGTATTGGGGCACCTGAGTGACTCAGTTGGTTAAGAGTCCAACTCTTGATTTTGGCTCAGGTCATGATCTCACAGTTTGTGAGTTCGAGCCCCACACCGGGCTCAGCACTGATCGCTTGGGGCCCGCTTGGGATTCTCTCTCTCTCTCTCTCTCTCTCTCTCTCTCTCTCTGTCTCTCAATAAATAAATAAACTTAAAAAAATGAAAAATCACAAGTATTTGTAAGTAAATAGTTTAACTAAAAGTATTTAATAAAGTTATCAAGATATTAATCAACTACCTTTCTATAAAATATAAATGCAATTTAAAAATATAAAATTAAAATGTTACTTTGAAATAAAATTACCAAGGAATGTTTAATCACAATATCTTAATGAAGGCCTAATTACTGTGGATAAGTTTATTTATGATAAAAAGCTAAAATATCCTATAGATTACACATTTCAGTTTTTCCTAAATTGATTAATAGGATCAATGTTATTTTAATAAAGATTCTAGAAGTTTTTCAGGAATCTTTCCTAGCCAATTTCAAGATTTTGATCAAAAATTAAATATCCAAGAAGAATCAATATTATGTATATTATAGGTAGTAAAATCAGAATTTCAACCTCTGCCTCCCTATCTATATCCAGTTCCCTGATACTGTGACATTTTATTCATGGACAGGTATGTTGAAGATGAACATCTGGAAAACATTTCATCTTTGGCTTTTCAAATCTCTATTATTTATGCTGGTATCATTTTGGTCTAAGTATTACTCTTTTATCACAAAGTTCCTCATAATTTTCTCTTAAACTTTTCATTCTTTCAGAAAATAGCCAAATTCTAATTTAAAATAACACAAAATATGTAGCTAACTGTTCTCATCAACACATCCCAGCCTCACTTTCTCATTGGCATCTGTGAAGAGATCAAAATAAAAATAAAAATAAAACAAAAGTCATATTGTCAACAAAAGTAAGATTTATATTCAGTGCTTTGGAAGAAGCTGAGAAGATTGAAAGATTCATTGATGTTTTAAACGTTTTTATCTCTACCTTTACATTTCAAATTTTTAAAATAAAAAGGGATTATTGAATCTTACAAAGATCCATGTTTAAACATTACATATAATTTAAAATTTAAGGATGAATTGTGGCAAAGGTTAATAAGGGTAGGAAAATAAGATAAAGCCAGAAGTGAGGGTAGAAACACAAATTTACATGCTATCCTGAGTTCAAAATGTTCCATCCAAATTCATGTCCACCAGGGTAATGTGAATTCTCTAAAAACCTGTGAATGTGACCTTACTTGGAAATAACATCTCTGCAGATGTAAATTTGGAATTAGGATCTTTTCAGATGTAATCAAATTAAGATGAGATCATACTAAATGGGAGTGGGGTGGGCAGCCAAATCTAATATGACTAGTGCCCTTATGAGAAGAAAGAAATGTGAAAATAGAGACAGAGTCAAAGGGGAGAAGGCAATGTGAAAATAGACGCAGAGATGGGAGTAACTGAAGCTGCAAATCAAGGAAAACCAAAGATTACCAGCAACCACCAGAAGCTACAAGAGGCAAAGAAGGATTCTTCCCAGGAGACTTCACAGAAAATGTGGCCTTGCCAATACCTTGATTTCAAACTTCTAGCTTCAGAACTATGAGAAAATAGATTTCTGTTTTAAGCCCCCCAGTTTGTATAATTTGTCATGGAAGCTCTAGGAAATTATGCACAAGACATGCAATCTTGTATACATATTTTATGTGTGTGTGTATAATGTATATGCATATATATGTATATATAACATATTATATTTTATTTTTTAATGGTTTTTTTTTAATTTTTTTATTTATTTTTGAGACAGAGAGAGACACAGCATGAGCAGGGGAGGGGCAGTGAGAGAGGGAGACACAGAATCCAAAGCAGGATCCAGGCTCTGAGCTGTCAGCACAGAGCCCGACGCGGGGCTCGAACTCACAGACCGTGATATCATGACCTGAGCTGAATTCGGATGCTTAACCAACTGAGCCACCCAGGCATCCCTAACATATTATATTTTATACTTATAATATATATATACAATGCATATAATTTTATATATATATATAACATATATGTAAGATTTATGAAGCTTTTTGAATAAATTCAAAGCAAATGAAGTTGAATGGAGAAATTCATTCAGAAAAACAAACTTGTCTTTGCTTTATAGCAAGGCTACCAGCCTACACATAGGACAATACTGTATTTGGGTTTTCCTCTAATTTATTTATATTAGACATAAGTTTTTGCTTAACTAAAGTTAGTAGTACATTCCAGTACAGCTTTCTGAAGAAGGTAGGCTATTTGCCTTTATTTCTGCCTGCCATCCATGCTGTTCTTTCTCTATTCATTCAAAGTAGAGATGTTTAGGGATGGGAGGATTGACAAAGGGGATTTCAGGGTAAATTAAGTGTGGAGAGGTTGAGGAGGAAAAGGCAAGAGTGTGTGGTATATGAGGGTACAAATATTGAATGATATAGTTTTAACAAAAAAAAAAGTGCTCAAGGGTAGGAAAGAGACAGGAGGATTTCCTCAAATCAGTACATCCTAGGATTTGTAATTTTTAAGGTATTCCATCAATTCAGTGTGTTGGAGGACCAGGAAAATGGATATGATAATATTTCAATTCCATTCGATAAGAAGGCATACATAATGGGGGGAAAATACTTGTTGTACATTAGAGATTGGGCCAGCTGCTAGGTATGCCTTTCTAACATCAGATCAAAAATCTCATTAGGGATGGGAATGCAAGCTGGTGCAGCCACTCTGGAATACAGTATGGAGGTTCCTCAAAAAACTAAAAATAGAACTACCCTACGACCCAGCAATTGCACTACTAGGTACTTATCCAAGGGATACAGGTATGCTTCTTCAAAGGGACACATGCACCCCCATGTTTATAGCAGCACTATCAACAATAGCCAAAGTATGGAAAGAGCCCAAATATCAATTGATGGATGAATTGATAAAGAAGGTGTGATGTGTCCCCAAAAGCAAGGGAATTAAAAGCAAAAATGAACTACTGGGACCTTATGAAGATAAAAAGCTTCTGCACTGCAAAGGAAACAACCAACAAAACTAAAAGGCAACTAACGGAATGGGAAAAGATATTTGCAAATGACTTATCGGACAAAGGGCTAGTATCCAAAATCTATAAAGAGTTCACCAAACTCCACACCCAAAAAACAAATAACCCAGTGAAGAAATGGGCAGAACATGAATAGACACTTCTCTAAAGAAGACATCCAGATGGCCAACAGGCACATGAAAAGATGCTCAACGTCGCTCCTCATCAGGGAAATACAAATCAAAACCACACTCAGATATCACCTCACGCCAGTCAGAGTGCCCAAAATGAAGAAATCAGGAGACTATAGATGCTGGAGAGGATGTGGAGAAACGGGAACCCTCTTGCACTGTTGGTGGGAATGCAAATTGGTGCAGCCACTCTGGAAAACGGTGTGGAGGTTCCTCAAAAAATTAAAAATAGACCTACCCTATGACCCAGCAATAGCACTGCTAGGAATTTACCCAAGGAATACAGGAGTACTGATGCATAGGGGCACTTGTACCCCAATGTTTATAGCAGCATTCTCAACAATAGCCAAATTATGGAAAGAGCCTAAATGTCCACCAACTGATGAATGGATAAAGAAATTGTGGTTTATATACACAATGGAGTACTGCGTGGCAATGAGAAAGAATGAAATATGGCCCTTTGTAGCAACGTGGATGGAACTGGAGAGTGTGATGCTAAGTGAAATAAGCCATAGAGAGAAAGACAGATACCATATGTTTTTACTCTTATGTGGATCCTGAGAAACTTAACAGAAACCCATGGGGGAGGGGAAGAAAAAAAAAAAAGAGGTTAGAGTAGGAGAGAGCCAAAGCATAAGAGACTGTTAAAAACTGAGAACAAACTGAGGGTTGATGGGGGGTGGTAGGGAGGGGAGGGTGGGTGATGGGTATTGAGGAGGGCACCTTTTGGGATGAGCACTGGGTGTTGTATGGAAACCAATTTGACAATAAATTTCATATATTGAAAAAAAAAGAAGATATGATGTGTGTGTGTGTGTGTGTGTGTGTGTATACACACACACACACACACACATATATATATATACACATACATGCATACATATATATATACATGGATACATATATATATATATATATATATATATATATAATAGAGTATTACTTGGCAATGAAAAAGAATGGAATCTTGCCATTTGCAGCTACATGGATGGAACTGGAGGGTATTATGCTAAGTGAAATTAGTCAGAGACAGAAATCATTTGACTGCACTCATATGAGACAAAACAGATGAACATAAGGGAAGGGAAACAAAAATAATGTAAAAACAGGGAGGGGGACAAAACAGAAGAGACTCATAAATATGAAGAACAAACTGAGGGTTACTGGAGGGATTGTGGGAGGGGGGATGGGCTGAATGGGTAAGGGTCACTAAGGAATCTACTCCTCAAATAATTTTTGCACTAAATGCTAACTAATGGATGTAAATTAAAAAAAAAAATAAAAAATAAAACAAGTTAAAATAAAAAAATATTAAAAAAAACAAAAAAATCTCATTAGGGAAATGCTACTAATACCCAAGCATGTATGCAATAACGTCAAAGTAAATCTTCATGATCTGCATGTTTGCAAAGGTAGCATTTTGAAAGATTAATTTTTTTCTTGCATTAATTAAAGGAAAAATAGACCCATGATGATGGTCAGCACTCACAATTGATAGAAGAATAAATAGGAAGAACATTTTTTTTAAGTGTATGGTTCTCAGAATCTCCAAAACCACAAAAGTCCAGATTGGTGGATTCTCACCTACAAGCCAGTTTCTGACACCACCTAGGACTGCTCCAGTGAAAATCCCACTGACTCAGCAGCTGGCCATAAACATTAGACCTCACATGGCTGCTGCCTCAAAGTCAGGCAATTTCTCTGGGGCACTCTCACCAGAAAGTAGGTCCTATGTGGAGCCCATCACCTCATTTAGCCACTAGAGTTTATATTGCACACGTGTGACATGACTGCCAGGCAGGTTGGAGGCAGGAGGTTTTTGTTATTGTTTTCTTTTTTTTTCAAATTCCTTAAAGGGTATATAATTTACTATGTGAAAATTCTTGAAGGAAAGGATGGTCAAATATATGTGACCACAATCATGATACATATGCCCATTATATCTATCAAAATATATGTCAACAAACTAAACAAAACCAAAAAACAAAAATAAATGAAAACAAAACTATCCCCTGAAGATTCAGAGGAAAGGTCAAGTTCTGAAAATGATTTATTAGAGAAACTAGGAGAAAAATGTTAAATTCTTTAAAGAAAGATGTCGAGAAGATCCAAGAAAACCTGACTCCATTGAAAAAGACACAAAGAGCTGTAGGGAGAGAGGATACAGAGATGATAATTGATCTTGAATAAGAAAACTTTGAAAAAATAAGCATCAATTTCAAATTAAAATTACCACTGGTAGCAATAAAAACAGAATTGACTTTCAGAAAACTGAAGAAATAATTCAGGTAATAGTGTCAATCAGAGTCCCACCAGTAAATGTAATGTACACTGAAATGGATAATTTGAGGAGAGCTTTAGTAAAGCAAAGATGTAGTCCATTTCAAGGAAGCCATCAGGGCATAATACACTGTTACCCCAAGGCCAGTCAAAGAGGTAACTGTAAACATCCTTTGACCAAAGAGGCAAGGAAGCAGAGTGGCTACTGTAATCTTGAGTGGGTATCTCTGTGTTAGAAATAATCAGAGAGGAACTGTGAGTTTTGATAGACAAATGCAGTCAATTCATGACAAGAGATGAAACCTGAGGAATAAATACTCCAAGTTCTCTCTACTCCCTGCCTCTAATTTGTCCATGTTTCACATTGATCAAACTTAGGCAGAAATTACGGGGCATGGGACAATAATGTAGGTAGTATGAGCCATGATCATGAGATGCAGGAAGGCTTATGAAGGGTAGAGAGTGAATCTGGATTACTTCAGCACAACTTACAGTATGAAATTTCTTTTAGAATGTTCAGAGAAATGAATAAAAACCTAATAATAAGGTTGGTTGAATTTTCAGGGTGTACCTGCTTTGAGTATTTTATCCTATATGCATTATTTTTTTCAGGTTGTACCTGCTTTAAGTGTTTTATATGCATTATTTTATTTAATCATCCTAGGAACTCAAAGAAATAACTACTTTTATTGTTATTATTATTGTCCCCATTTTATAATAATAAGACTGAAATAAATAAAGATCACACATTGTCATGGATAATGTTCACCTCCACATTCCTTTCGACTCACTTTATATCTTTCCAGTAGAACTTTTTATTAAATTTTTTTGTTTTATTTTATTTTTGAGAGAGAGAGAGAGATTGGGGGAGGGGCAGAGAGAGAGGGAGACACAGAATGTGAAGCAGGCTCCAGGCTTCAAGCTGTCAGCACAGGGCCCGATGCGGTTCTCAAACTCACAAACTCACATGACCTGAGTCAAAGTTGGATGTTTAACCAATTGAGCTACCCAGGCGCCCCTACTAGAACTTTTTTTTAAATTGAAACAAAATCCACCATTCCTCCACATGGCCATCTATTTCAGAAGACCACCATATTCCAAAGTTCTAGGAGCTGGTTCTGATTAAGCCTAAAGGAAGCACTTTATGGCACATCTTTATCCTGGTCCAAATATGGGTTTGTACCAAAGGTGATTTATTCAGTTAAAATATTTTAATGTTTGAGCTAAGTTTCTTTTTATATATCTTTCTTTCTTCATGGCTAATAAAGACAATATGACATAACTAAAAGTGAAACAGGGGAGTTACATAGACTTGGGTTTTTATTTCTTCACCTGCCACTTTGAATCTGTATGTAGCAGTGCAGAAACTCCTAATCTCACATTGATTTGATCAGTAAAGGACTTTATTATCCTATATAGTTAAAAGTCCAGAGAAAGAAAGCTATCTAGGTTTAGTTGACCAGTAACTCAAGGACATCCTCAAGGATCCAAGGTTTTTCTTTTCTTGCCCTACAGATACTTTAGTGTTGGTTTAATTCTTAGGCAGTTTCCTTCGTGATTACAAGATGACCAAAAGAAATAAATAGATCTATATATTCTTTTGTTCATGTACAGAAGAAGCAAATTCCTGAAAGACAGGCAGCCTATTGGATCTTAAGGAATTCATTGAACTGCTGTACCTAATGCAAGGATTTGTTGGGAAAATGTGAGAGGATAATTGAAGGATTATTAGAATCAGTAAATAGGGGCACCTCTGGAGTCTAACTTACCTCTGGAATCCTAGTTATGTGAGATGATAAATTTATTTATAGATTAATAATTTTTGAGTCAGTAGTTTTGTTACTTGCAGCTAAAAACTTGCCACACACAATTTGTGTGCTACACACAATGTGTAAGTGGCAGATACAGAAATCCAAGCCCATGTCCCTTTGATTCTTGTACCTTACTTTTAACCATTCTACTTTCCTGTCAATAAACCAATTTTATAAGAGACAAGGATATAGAGCAGAAAAGAGTCCAATATAAGAATTTAAGGTATTCTAAAAGAAAAACCCATAGCTATTTAAATGGATGCAATATTCATGTTTAAGTAACATTTCCCTGAGCTTTGGAAAACATGAAATTCAAAGGGCATACTAAGTTACATCTAAAATTAATTTTAGAAAAATGGGCCACATATATTAGCAGTTTCTTTTCAAAGTATAAGAATAAACACACAAATATTACAGTTATCCAAGTAGGAAAAATATTTATATTCAAGTATACAATGAATTGGAAGACTGTCCTTTAACCACCCCACCCCCAATTGTGGCAATTTTAAAAGTAACTCAGTTACCTAATCTAATTTACTTTGTAAGATATCTTCAGTTAAAATTAGTGCAATCTGTTGCTAGAAACTTAGTTAACATAAGAAGCTTCCCAAAGATGTCAAATAATCTCATCTTTGGTTAGCATGAGAGAATCTTCCCAGTTGGAACATGTAGTTGTCTGGCAAACAGCTAATGCCTGATGATGATCACAAATTAGTAGATTGGCCAGTGTGTTCAAAGCCTAAAAATCTTTCTATTTAACTGACAGCTGATATCCTCATTCAGGGGTGTTAGTACATTAAAACAGATTTTTTTTTTTTTTGGTGTATTTTGCTGTTGCTATTTGTTTGTTTTTGTTTTTGTTTTTGTTTTTTTTAGCCTGACAAAGTACTAATCACTGCAAGATATTAACTGTTGTTCATGTAGAGAGATTCAAGCACTCTGACCTTTTTCTTTCACCTGGAAATATGTCATCTAACTAGTTTTCCCAGTAATTCTAGTTATCAAAGCCAAAATCTGAGAATCATCCTAAACTCCTTACTCTCATATAATCTGTATTGTTCTTGTGGTTTGTTTTTTGTTTTACATTTTTGACCTTTCTTATCTTTCACGTTTGTCTCTCTTTCTCCTTCATGTTTTATTTGCCTATACTTAAATTCTCATCAAAATAAAGAGCATCCAAACTGGTCTCCCAATGTCCAAATTAACTTTATTTTTTCTGCTTATCCTTTCTTCCATTTATATAAAATGAGTATCAGATGTCACCCTCCTGTTCAACATGCTTCAATAGCTTAACACTATCTACTTACTTAAACAAGACATGCAGGATTCTCCTTCCTTCATTCCTCAATCATAGAGTAGAGAGAGAGTTAACTGAAGACAAATTATTTTACAGGCTCTGTTATGGTGTTGTCTCCCTTGGAAACTCTGATCTCTAGGAGAGGATTCCCTCTCTACCTACATAAGGCCAAAGGTGGCTCTCATGTGAGATAGTCCTCAAGAAGATAAGTTAGACTTTGAGATTCATTTAACTTGAGATTCATTCTCAAAAAACTTTCAATTCTTAGTCCTTTCATTTTTCTTGGCGTTTGATGTTTCTTCCTCTCCCTCCCACTCTCCTCCTTCCCCCCCACCCCGCCCTCAGTCACTCACCATTTCTTATCACCAGTGTGGAAAGACACTGATGGAGTTTTAGGTTAAAAACTAAGAAGTTACCAAAGAGGGATTTGGTCAACATTTATTCATGTAGGTGGACATCTAACACAGAGCCATGAAATTCTGCCAACAGCCTAAACCAATGCAAGAGTGTTAGGTTGGTGCCAGAGATAAAGATCTTATGATAATAAAGTTGAAAATTTGGTAGGTGTGTGCACTATAAGTAATTTTTTTGCAGAGACCTCTAGGGTAGTAACAATGGCAAAGCAGAATCCTAGGGTTCAGAATTTTTGATCCCTGGCCAAAGATCATTACTTACTATATTAACTGGACTAATATTTAAAATATAAAGTCTTGAGTCCATTGTTGTTAGTCTTTTACATTCTTAAAGCCACCTCCCGATTCTGCCCACCTCCTCTTCTCTCACTAAACTTTCCACTGTCTCTATTTCCTCCATATCTTTGGAAATACCATTCTCTTTCTTATATATGCTGCAAGCAGCTAATAAACTTCTAATCTTTAGAAACCATATGTAAATATCCCTTTTTTTTCCTGAGCTCCTGGGGAGACCTCATTACAAAATACCTAAAAACAATTAAAATTACTGTTTTGTTTTTTTTTACATTTTATTTTTATTATGTTGTTAACTTCTGAGTGTAATTACAATGTTCTATTATCTTTGTATTTCCAAAATATAATTCAGGCCTTGAAATTTAGCACACCTATTGCATTTGAAAACATAGCTCTTGGAACCAGAAAGACTAGATTTGAATACTGGCTTTGGTACTTTTATCTGGGAAAAAATTACTAAACTTTTGTTTTAATTTTTTTAATTTTTTTTGGTTTTTTTGAGAGAGAGAGACATAGAGACTGCATGCAAGAAGGGGAGGGGGCAGAGGGAGAGAGAGAACTTCAAGCAGGCTCCATGCTCAGTGCAGAGCCCAACATGGGACTTGATCTCATGAACCACAGGATCATGACCTGATCTGAAGCCATGAGTCAGATGCTTAACTAATTGAGACACCCAGGTGCCCCCCAAAATCACTGAACCTTTCTAAGCTAACTTTCCTCATATTTATGTGCTCATTCATTTATTCTCTTTTTCATCAGTCCTTTATTTACAAGTATTGAAAACTTATTATTTTATAGTTCTTCTGGTCAGATGCTAAAACACATTAATAAACAAGACAAAGTTATGCAGTACATTATAAGGTGATAAATTCATTGGAAAAATAAAGATCAGAGAAAGGGCTAACAGAAGTCTTGGTGGGTAGCAGATTCCAATTTTAAACATATTAGTTAGGTTAGTTTCATTGACAGGGTGATATGCAAAGATTTAAAGGAGGTATAGTTATCTAGGGAGGAATATTCCAGGTAGAGGGAACAATCAATGAAATGTCCCTAAGGCACGATTTTGCCTGGCATGTGAACAGTAAACTAGGTACATTAATGTAGCTAGAGTAGAGTACATGAAGGGCTGAGGTCAGAAAGAAAATGGAACTTTCTTATAAAGGGTGTTGAAGGCCATTAAAGAGGTTTTGGCCTTTAATATGAGCAAAAGGAGGGACCATTAGAAGAGCTGGGGCACCAGAAGGAGAGGAACAATTTTATGTTTCAAAAGAATCACTCTGATTATTGCACTGAAGCAGAGAGATTAGAATGGACACTCTTGTAGTATTCCAGGGGAGAGATGATGTAGATTAGATTGCGTCATGTGTGGAAGTGGTATAAATTGATCATATTCTAAAGGTATTACAGTATTACAGTAGATCTCAGTAGGCTTGTGGATAGTAAGTGTGAGATCCTTACTGGACACAAAGATGGATATTCTAGGAAAGTGTCAAATTCATAAGTCTTGAGTTTAGCAAAGAAGCCAAGGCTAAAACAATTAATTGGGAAGTTGTCAGAAAGTGGATGGTGGCTAACCCCATGAAAAATGATGAGATTACTACAGAAGTGAGTGCTGATAGAGAAAATGAAGCCCATATTCAAGTAGAATGTTCATATTAAGAGCTCAGGAGGATAAGAAATAGCAAAGGATATTGGGGAAAGACTAAGGTAGTAAAAAAAATAATGTGCGGTGTATTAGAAGCTGAATAAACTGTTTCAAGAAAGAGGTAATCCACACTGCTATGTGCTATTGACAAACCAAGTTAGGTAAAAGGTAATTGACCTTCAGATACAGCAGTATGAAAGTTATTGTTGACCTTGGTAAGAGCAACGTTTGTGGAATGGTGAGAGATAGGTGAAATAAATGATGGTGAGCATGAAGTGTTTATCAGACATGGTTCAAGACAAATAGAAAAGTCAGTACATACATATACACTTTTTAAAATTTGTATACTGCTGTTAAGAAGAGCAAAGAAATGGGTCTGAGGGAGGAAGGGGTTATGAGTTACACACATATGCACACATACACAGAAAACAATGTCCTTGAATAGCTGAAAGACATTAGTATATAATGTACTCTCTTCAATATGTTCAGGAAAAATCCATCCACCATTATAAGATGAAAAGCAAACTTCATGGGTTCAGAATCAGGTGGGTGTGTATACATAATCAAAAGTAATCATCTATATTAAGTTTCTATTGCTGCATAGCAAATTACCATGAACTAGCTGCTTGTTCAACATATGCTTACTATCTCAGTTTTCATGGGTCACAAGTAACTTTGTCCAGTGTTTTGGGGCTCACCAGAATGTAATCAAGGTATTAATCAGGGTTGTGGTTTTACCTAAGACTTGAGGTCTGCTTCTCAGCTCATGTGTTGTCAGAATTTATTTCCTTGCAGCTGTAGAATTCATGAGAGCTTGCTTATTTAAAGCTAATACCAGAGATATGTTCTGCTTGAATCTCTGTCTTCAGAGAAGGTCTATGCCCTCTTTCAGAATTATCTTAAGTCAGTCCCACCCAGGATACTGTCTCATGTGATTAACTGAAATCAAATGAATAGAGATATAAATTATATCTGCAAAATCCTTCTGTCTTTGCTGTATAATGTGAGTTACATCCCATACCCTTTCCATATTTTATTGGTTGGAAGTAGGTTATAGGTCATTCCCACATCAAGTAGAAGGGTCTTCTCCTAGAGTGTGATTCATTGGAGGTCATCCCATGGTTTGCCTACCACATTTTCTAACTGACTCATTTTTTTTCCTATGAGGGAAACAGAAAGCAAAGTCAGCAAAAGACTGAATTTTGGAAGGAGGTATTCAAAGTATAAAGAAAAGGAAAACATTAAAAATAGTCACATGAAAGAGGAGGAGAGACAGGGACCAGATACTGTATACTGCTAGGCAACCTTGAGATTGGTCATGAATTTAATGGTAACATAGCATTGTTTTGCGTTTTTCTTCAGTCATGTTAGGCTGTGTGAGTTCTGTGATGGAGTAGGCAGAGAGTTGAATGTTGAGAGACATCACATAGTTGATAATGGGTAGTTAGACTGTTAATTAAAGATAAATTGATTTGAGGGGAACCTGGATGGCTCACTTGGTTACGTGTGTGACTTCAGCTCAGGTCATGATCTCACAATTTATGACTTTGAGCCCCATGTCAGGCTCTGTGTTGACAGCTCAGAGCCTGGAGCCTGCTTTGGATTCTGTGTCTCCCTCTCTCTGTACCTCCCCTGCTTGAACTCTGTCTCTGTCTCTCTCAAAAATAAACAAACATTAAAAATTATTTTTTAAATATGAATTGATTTTTGTATCCTATGAAATGCATTAAATAGGGCTTTCCACTTATTTATTTAAAAACAATTATTGAATTTAATATATATGAACCTAGGGTAGTACTGTAAGTCCTGTGAATACTCATTATTTGTTTGATACTTGTGATAATCATCAGTTTCTTTTACTGAGGAAAATCTAAAGGAATGTCAGTTTGTCTTAAATGTTAATAAATTTGTAACACTTACTTATATCTGCATATTAAACACACTTCAGTGTTTAATGGTTTCCCATAAAAAAACACAGTATTTTTTCTGCCTTTCACATTTTTTCTAATCTCAGAATAGTTTTGAAATGCTGAAAGTGAATATGAGTATAATGAAAACATTTCCAAGTATATTGAGTCACTTTTACAAAGTTGATGTTAAGGCCTGCCACTGTACTTTGCATTCTAACTCAAATCAAATGTTGTTACATAAAAACATTGAAGCATTTCCTCATCTTTGTATCCAAAAAGTCACTGTCTAAACCTCATCCTTTGTCTAAGGTATAATAGGGATGGCCTGCTTAGAGTGCTAGTGGTGATCAGTTGTGTGGGTTGGATTTCTCTAGGCAGGTGTTTAGGTGAATCTTCCTACCCAGGAGAGCATAGAATGTCATGATGTAGAGAGATAAGAAGAATTTATTTATTAAGAAAACTAGAATAAAGAAAAGAACCATGAGCTGAAAGTAAGGAGAGATGGAAAAAAGGAGAAAAGTAAAGAGATAGAAAGTTCAAGGTATCCATATACCACTAATAACATTACTAAAGATTAACTCTATGTTTTGTAATTACATTAATACTTGAACTCTATTAGGTAATGTCCAAATTGTTGCTTCCAGAAAAGCAACTCTAATAACCTGGAAGACTTACATTCCCCAAACTGTTAATTTGATATCAATGATTTAGACACAAGCCTCTGTAGCATATTCTAACTTCAGTGTCTTGGTATGAGATACTAACAGTGTCCACAATCTGTAACAACTATTAACTTATTCTCTAATATATATGACACTACACATTGCCCCATGTTAATGGTGGTTGATTTTCATGATACTTGTAATAAGATTATGAAAGATTGTGAAAAACAAAGAAGTTTTAAAATTACTGAGATTTTTAATTTTTTAATTTTTGAAAAAAGGCATAAAACTAACAGGAAAAATGACATGGATGATGAAGTAATTGCCTTGTTTAAAAATCATGACACTAATGGGAAGGAAGCAAAAAGAGGAAGGGAAAGCATATCCAGAGTGATTGCTTAAAGAAAAAAAGCATTAGAAAAAAATTATAGGCCAGGAACAGATTTCTTTTATGCTCTAAGAATTATAATTTATATGATTTGAAACTGTAATTTTTTTAGAACAAGCATACTTGATCATTTTCCTCATTTGTACTTTTTCTGCATCCTTGCCTGATACTTTTTATCATTTAATTACCTTATCAATCACTTATCCCCCTTTAGTTCTTAAGTACTACTGAAAATCATCTTCACAGTATTAGAAAGCAAAATTGATTTGTTCTTTCTCCTTTTCTTTTTCTTTTTTTTCTAACCCGCAAAGACTAAGCCCAGCATAGCTTAAAATTATATATTAAATTTAACAGAGTGGTTCAGTGTTTATTAAACTTTAACCTTGCTAGCTTGTAGGTGTAGGACTTTAGTGGAAGAAATAGAATTAAAAGACCAAAAATGAAAATGATATATTGGAGGACCAGAAGAGGGGCGCCTGGGTGGCTCAGTCGGTGGAGCATCTGACTCTTGGTTTCAGCTTAGGTCATAGGCTCTTGGTTTGTGGGATCAAGCCTTGCGTCAGGCTCTGTGCTGACAGTGCAGAATGTGCTTGGGATTCTTTCTCCCTCTCTCTCTGCCCCTCCCCTGCTCTCTCTCTCTCTCTCACTCACTCTGTTTCACAAAATAAATAAATAAATAAACTTTAAAAAAAAGAAGAAGAAACTGAGCATGCCTCTAGTGAATTGGTTTCTTCACTATAGCCAAATCAAGGACAAAAGGATAGGGAAACTCAAGACACACTCACACACACACACACACACACACACACACACACACACTTCTATAATGATTCCAGAAAATCCAGGAAATTATTCCTGGTTTGTTTACTGTAATGATTCACAATATACAGATAAAGAAGTAAAAGCAAATGAAGTTAAACACTTAATATAGCCACCAACAAATGTTATTTTTTTCAGCGGCCATTTGATTTTTTGAGATGTGTTTTGATGTTCTGAGCCAGAAAATTCCTGAAAACATGATGAAATCATCAGTTTAAATCCATTTATAAATTAGGTAGCTCTAGGAATTTTTAATACTTTTGTCCATTAACATTTATGCTAGAGTTAAATGATTAAACTACCACCTTATTACAGTATTAGAACATTCTGAATTTGACTATATACTTCTTTTTACCAGTGTATTTTACTTTTTTCATATACTTTCATGTTATTAATTAGTACCTTTTAATTTCAGCTTTAAGAACCTTTCTCAGCATCTGTTTGTAAGGCAGGTCTAGTGGTGATGAATTCCCTCAAGTTTTGTTTGGGAAAATGATTCCATTTCATTTCTGAAGGACAGATTTTCCAGGTAAAATATTCTTGGTTGGCAGGCTTTTTTTTTTTTTTTTTCTGTCCACATTCTGAATATATCACTCCACTCTTTTCTGGTCTGAATTCTTTCTGCTGAGAAGTCCAATGATATTCTTATAGAGATTTCTTATATATGAAGATTCTTTTTCCTCTTCCTACTTTTAAAATTCTCAGTGTCTTTGATTTTTGACAGAGTAATCATGATCTGTCTTGGAAGAGATCTCTTTTGGCTGAATCTGTCTTCAGGACTTATGAGCTTTGTGAAGTTGGATGTCCCAATCTCTCCACAGATTTGGGAAGTCCTCAGCCATTATTTCTTCAAATAAGCTTTCTGGCCCATTTCCCTTCTCTTCTCTTCTCTTTTGAGACACCTATAATATATAAATAGTTTCATTTATTGGTTTCCTACAATTCACATAGGATTTCCTCACTCGTTTTCAGTTTTTTTATTCTCCTCTGACTGGATAATTTCAAATGACTGTGTTCAGATTTACAGATTCTCTCTTCTGCTTGATCAAGTCTGCCATCAATGCCCTCTGTTGCTTTATTTTTTTTTCATTTTCTTCATTGCACTCTTCAATTCCAGAATTTCTGATTGGTAACTTCTTAATGATATCTATCTCTGATACACTTCTCATTTTGATTGTATATTATTTTCCTGTTTTCATTGATTTGTCTCTGTATTTTCTTGTATCCCACTGAGCTTCATTAAACAACTATTTTGAATTCTTTATCAGGAAAATTGCAGATCTCCATTGGGGTTGGCTGCAGGAAAAATACTGTTTTTTGTTGTTGGTGGTGAAGGTGTCATGTTTCCTTATTTTTTTTATATTCTGAAGTCCTTATTGCCATCTGCACATTTGAAAAAGCAGTTACCTCCTCTAGTATATCCAGTTGCCTTTTGAAATGAAATGCCTTCTGTCATCCATGCTTGGGATGAAGCTTTCTCAGATCTTTTCTATGGATACACCTGTTTCTCATTCTTGATCCTTCTAGGGGCAAGGGTGGAGGAAATTCTTAAAATTGTATTCTTTCTCTTGATTCTTAAAAGCCTGGTTGGGAGCTGACAACTTCTCATTTGCTTTCCCTAGAATGGTGCTGAATGCTCACATTTGGGTAGTTTCTCCCAATTCTGCAAAGTTGGGCTGGCTTTCTACACATGCTCACTTGCTGTCTGCAAAGGCCAACACCCACCACTCTGGAGGGAATGCACAGGAAGCCAGCCAGGTTGTGTGTATGTTTGTATGAGGAACACAGAATGTTTGGGGTGCCCAAAGACCCCTGAGGGAGATCCACATGTGAGGCATCCCCAGTGGCTCATGGGTTGGCTTTCTGATACATTCCACAAAGTATTTGGTAGGACCCAGGTTTCTTTGGTATGTTCTAAGCCCTAGCTGCTGTTTTCCACATCGGTCTGTTAGTCAGGCAGCTCACCCAGTGCTCTGGATGAGGCAAGAGAGAAGTGGACCTCTTAGGCAGCCTCTCACACAGCTGGAAAATCCAAGTACTCTCTCACATGCTCTTACTTTCTGCTGAGGGAGAAATCACAAGCCTAGAGTGTCTCCCTTGACCCTGACCTATGCTGTTGAGGGAAGAGTGATGTGAATAAAGTGAAATTCTTCCTTTTACCCTCTTCAATGTATTGTCTCAAATTTTTTGTTCCAGTGGCATGCTGGAACTTCTTCAGCTGGACTCTTAGACTTCCACAAAATTATTCTGATCCATTGGTGATTATCAAAATCAATGTTTTGGGGAGAAAAATGGTAGAAAACTCCTATTCCACTATATTGCATATGTACTCCTGGATTGACTATATTCCTAATAATAGTTAGAAAACATTATGACTTATATATATTAAATATTTAATTCTCTTTTTAAGTATAATGGGTCAATTATAATTTTGTGTTATGACACATAATGTTTTCTGTCACTGAATTATCCTTAGAATTGGAATTTCTGGATTGAAATGTATTAACAAATATATCCAGATAGCCCTCATAGAAGTTCCATGAGTCTATACCCCAGCTTGTAATGTTAAGGGCTTTGTTTGAATATTATAAAATATTTTATCCCTTACCAAAATGATAAAAAAAGTGTATCTCATTGTCATTTTACTTTGAATTTCTTTTCATTTAATTATGCTGAACAACTACTTACATATGGAAATGGAATGTGTGGTTTCCCTTCTGGGAATTGTTTACCTACCAATTAGATGCCATCACAGAGAATTGACGGGTAAGCAACACTTTCCTGTCCTCAAGGAGGTCTTACTCATAGGTCAGAAAATTGATAGAGCAATTACAATAAATGATAGTAAGTAGTGTGCTACAAGAAAGACATGCATAGAAAATTCAGGAGAGTCTTCTAATAAAGTGATGATTAAGTGAAAAATCCAATGGATGAGTAGGAAAAACCCAAGAAAAGAGACAAACATTTTCAGACTGATATGCATCTAAATAATTTAGAATCAAGTTGAGAGCATGACATGTGAAACAAACAAAACAAAACAAAAGACAAAAAAAACTATTCAGAAATGTCCGTGTGATGAGACGGGAGTCAAAGAAAAATGACAGCTGAGGCTGCAGAGAGGCCGGATCACAAAGAGAATTGTTAGCTATGTTCAAGAGTTTGAACTTTACCCTGTGGCCAGGGAATTTATTTCAAGGTTTCAGAATTTCAGTGCTTCAGTTTGGGAAGCTTATCCTTACTACCATGTGGAGAATAGCTTGGTTAGGGATGGGATCTGGACACAGGGATAATTCAAAAAATTACTGTAGTCTTCAATTGGACTATATTGTCAACATTAAAATATTGATCTCAAAATATGTCCAATACCATGTATGCTAGTTATTTGCCTATTGTCTATATTACCTTCTGATAACTGGAATTAGGGTCTACAATCTACATTTTTAGATTCTGTTACCAATTAGCTTCTTTGTTTTTTAATTTTTTTTTAATGTTTTATTTATTCTTGAGAGAGAGAGAGACAGAGCATGAGCAAGGGAGGGGCAGAGAGAAAGGGATGCATAATCTGAAGCAGACTCTAGGCTCTGAGCTGTCAACACAGAGCCCCATGTGGAGCTTGAATCCAGGAGCCATGAGATCATGACCTGAGCCGAAGTCTGACGCTCAACTGACTGAGCCACCCAGGCACCCCAGCAATTAACTTCTTGTTAAGTTATAGCAATAAGAAAAGCTAGAAACGATTTAAATAATAGGACATGGGAAAAGGAACTGCCTTTCTTTTTTTCATTTCTTTGCAGTGTTGCTGAAGCAGCAAAGTCAGTCCTATCTCTCAGTTTCTTTTGGCACTTCCTGCCCCAGTGATAGTGTATTCTTTCAGAGTTCTGAGAAACGGCCATCCAGAGGTTTCTAGGTGTTTTCTTTTGGTTCATCTAGACTTCAGGGCAGTAGCAGATTCTTACAGTTACCAATACTTGAGTTATCTCAACATCCTTTAAAAAGTTCCATCTTTATATATCTGTGTAACAAATTACCAATAAGATATCCACCATTTAAAATGGCTAATTGTAGTTATGAGTTTCCAGAGTATTGATTACCCATTCTTATTTTTGCTTTTATATAACCTCAGTTTTAGACGCTGATGATTTTTGTTTAAGTTTTATTTCTTTATTTTGAGAGAAAGAGAGAGAGAGTGAGAAGGGCACGGACAGAGAGAAAGGGAGAGACAGAATCTCAACCAGGCTTCACACCATCAGTGCAGAGTTTGATGCACAGCTCGAATTCACAAACCTTGAGATCATGACCTGAGCCAAGATCAAAAGTCAGATGCTTAACCAACTGAGCCATCCAGGAACCCCTGGACTCTCATGATTTTAGATACTGCTTTAGAATCACTGGATTGAGGTGATTGACCTCATTATTCAAGGGGGACTTTGTTAATGATACATAATTGGGATGGAGAGAAGTTTATCTTAAATTCAAGGGATATTTCTGGTGAATTTCTTCAACTTTCATCTAATGGTAAAAGTTAATGAAAAATCAACTCAACAAAGGGGACATGTGATGGGCAAAGGAACAATGAATCATAAGTTACAACTACAGCTTTGGGACAAGTTACAAAAATATGGAGACAAACTGCCAGTTTGTCATTTGCACATACTTATAAACACTGACTAAAATTTTCCTTTCTTCTTCATTTCTCCTGCTATTTTATATAAGGATTCTTGCTAGTAGCTTTTAAATTGAGTCTTTAGGTAGTAACAGATATTCAGGTGGATTTATGTTCAAATGAAAATTGAATTAATAGCATTCCAGAGAGGATACACTGGATACAGTGACTGATGGACTTTGTATATAACATTTTTTAAAAGATGGTAAAAGTTTCTTCATATAAATTAAGAATTGTACCTTATTAGGAGAAAGCATTGAGTTGTTACTGGTATTTTATGAACTTTATATAGCTTAGAAGTAAATATATTGGTGCTGAGTAACCCAAGGGGTGGATTGTGGTGACTATTTTTGTCTCAACAGCAAGCCTGCCCTCCTATACTATGTTCTGTTGGGATTGGAGAAGACAAACCTCCTGACATCTGAGTTTCTACTATATTTTTAGTGGGAAGCATTAGAGGGAGATTTATTAGTACATAGGGATTATAAGAAACACCTATCCTGTTTGTAGTTACTATTAGTAGTACTTCAGGAATAAAGATTATCTCCATTTGCAGCTGCTGGCAGGAAGCATCATACACTGTACTTTCCCAGAGGTCCAAGTGCCAAACATCCTTGGTGGACCAATCACCATGAGGATCAGGTTCCTCTCAGCTATCTAATCTTCAGTTGTGTTGTGGTCCCTGCTTTGAGCTCCTAGATTCTAGGCTAGTCATGGTGACTAGTGACTTCCTGGAGTCACTAATACCTGAATTTCTACAGCATCCTGAAGATTTCCAATTCCCTGTTTGCAATACCTAGCATGGCTTCTATTTTGTTTTATTAGAATGTGACTAATACAGATGGAAAAAGATTCCCCTCCCCTGCAAAAACAATTACTTCTCATATAATGCATAAAGGGTATGTGTGTGTACATGATTCAATGGAAATACACAAAAATATGTATTTTTTAAATATTATATCTGAAGAGTGAAATTTGGGGAGATTTTTATTATTTTATTTTCCAATATTTTCTAAATTTTCTACATAAGACATCCTTACATCCACAGTCAGGATAAAAATAAAATAGTGGTAATGTCATATTAGATCTTAGGAAGCAAAGTATTCCCTGTTTCTGGGAACTGGACATGATAGGTCATTATTTCACAGAATATATTCTATGGATCACTTGTTGGAATCATCTGGGATGCCAGTTTAGAAAAAAATGTTTCTCTCCAGACCCAATGCCTTTGGATTAGTGTTAAGAATCTGAATTTTAGCAAAGGTCCCAGGTGATTCTTCTGCATATATTGACTTTGAGCTCAACCTCCCAAGGGTTGCTTATTTCCTCCTGCTAAGCAAATGCAGTTATCCTCACAAGACACATCTAACTGTGGACCTGACATTTTAAGAAAAAAAAAAACAGTACAATAAATGTATTACTTCCATTTAAACCATCTGTTCCTTTACTGGATGTTCTTCATGCCTTCTGTAAAACCTACTGTGTGATATGTGTGCACCCTGCATGCTTCTGTAGGAGTCACTCATCTTTAATTTCACCATGTACTGTGGTTCTGAATGTTGAATTATTTGCATGCTAAGAGATAGCATGCATATTTTCATCAATGATTATGTCATTGTAAATACATAAATAAGTAAAATAGGACTGTAAAATTGGTTATTTTTATGAAAATGAAGTTGGATATTTGAGGAAAGCCACATAAAGTTGAGTGACTAAGAGGCTACTACCAAATCAGGTATGGGAAAGGCATCCAAAAAGAAGAGGGAGAGGAATCCTAAAATACATAACAATATTGAGGTTTGCTTCATAATTCCCTTTAAATTCTTGTTCGATGTTAAAAAATAAACTTGAGGGGCGCCTGGGTGGCTCAGTCGGTTGAGCGGCCGACTTCGGCTCAGGTCATGATCTCACGGTCCGTAAGTTTGAGCCCCGCGTCAGGCTCTGTACTGACAGCTCAGAGCCTGGAGCCTGTTTCAGATTCTGTGTCTCTCTCTCTCTCTGCCCCTCCCCCATTCATGCTCTGTCTCTCTCTGTCTGAAAAATAAATAAGCGTTAAAAAAAATTAAAAAAAAAACTTGATATTGTACAACTTATATTATGACTATTTATAGAAAAAAAAACATGATATGAAATCCAACTAGTAGATTACAGTAAAAGAAAACTTCTGGGTTTTTATCTCAAAATATTAAAGAACAAATATATCTTCTTTAAGATTCCCTTTTCCAGTTAATAGACTATATATATGTGTGTGTGTGTGTATATATATATGTATATACACATATACACACACACACATATATATATACACAAACCAGAAAGGATTCGATAAGATTTTGTAATATTTTCAAAATGATTTCAGTACCAATCAGAATCCTTGGGGCAACTTTAGAGGCTTTTTGTATGATTATGGATCTGGGGTAAATCAAGAAATCAGTTTTGGCCTGATCAGGCATAGAGAATAGAGGTAGTATCATAGTCTAAGAAACATTTTACCCTATCTTAAAATTAAATTTCAGGGGGCGCCTGGGTGGCGCAGTCGGTTAAGCGTCCAACTTCAGCCAGGTCACGATCTCGCGGTCCGTGAGTTCGAGCCCCGCGTCAGGCTCTGGGCTGATGGCTCGGAGCCTGGAGCCTATTTCCGATTCTGTGTCTCCCTTTCTCTCTGCCCCTCCCCCGTTCATGCTCTGTCTCTCTCTGTCCCAAAAATAAATAAAAAACATTGAAAAAAAAATTTAAAAAAAAAAATTAAATTTCAGAAGTAAATTGTTTGACTATTGGAAGACAAACAAGCACTGTGGGACTTCTTTTAATTTTTCTATCCTGTTTCAAGAATGGAAACTAGCATCTACAAATGCAAGGGTTCTTACAGATCAACTTTCAAGTTAATATACATTAATTCCTTTTTCCTTATGAAGCAATAGTGTTTTAGCACTTTCATTGTCAGACATTTCAATCCTCATAATGCACTTTATATAACATTTTTCAGAAAATTGGAAGCTTTAATGTTAATTCTTAATCTTTTAAAAATTATATTCTGAGAATGAGATAAAATATGACCAGTTAATATTTAAATGTTATATAAGTATGTTCAGAATTAAAAATAGAATGCTGTTGATTTTGGTCAATTTACTGGAACTGTTCTACAATTGGCTTTGGGATTTTAGATTAGAGAGAAACTCTAAGAAATGGATAGAGATTTTCTAATCAAGATTCATACATCTAGGGTTTTAAAAAAAGGCAAAACATCATTTAAAAACATATTAGAAAAAATATAATAAGTAGGAAATTCCTGTTGCATCATTAAAATTTTAGGAACTTAATGAATTATTTTTGACTTTTTTTTGAGATTGTTTTATACTATTCACCAAAATAAAACTTTCTAAAAATTATGTAGGTTAGAAAATCTGCTGTGAATAGTGGAGTGAAAAGGCTCAGGAACATAATGATAAGAGGGAAAAGAGGAGACATGAAAGCAAAGTTCTCATTTAAAGAAGCCAGAAAAGAATGAGGGTGAGTGCGAATAATGATATTTTAAATATAGAGAAATACTGATGAAAAAGTGTCCACTCTACAACAAATAATCCCAATTTGAATAAAGGCAGGTAAGAATGCAGTTAAAATGGAGCTTCAATTCAAGTGTATTCACATATAAATTTTACCAAGAATGACTACATGTAAAATAAGTTAGATAATCAGTAAAGGATTTTTTAAAGAATATTGAAACTCAAATTTAATAGCTGGTAAATTCTCTGTAATCTTGCTGAGTGTGTAATTACCAACCCCACTGATGATTATATTTTATTTCCAAAATATTTCTAATTTAAACTGAGTATAACATTATTGTATCCAGTGTTATATCAAATGAAAATATCCATTTACATTCCAGCTATCATAGGACAATGAAAATGCACGTGGGAGTACCCTGATGTCTGTGATAACTCATATAGTTTATTCAGAATAGCAAAAATAATAGATGAATTTACATTTTGAATGTTTTCAATTGCCTTTGTGTTCAATGTATTTTGTTGTAGTCTAAGAGTATAAAATTGACAATTTCAGTATAATATACTAATTTATGTTGACTAAAGTATATTGAGAAAAATATATCATTTCTAAATAGGCTTCTGAACATCAGATACTATAATATTTTTTTTACTGCTTTCTAGTTTTTGTTGTATTCAATTGTAAACAAAACAATTTCTGTATCAAAATTGAAAAACGCAATTTCTCTATAAAATGAAAAGGCAATATAATTCAATTATCAACAAATTTATCCCAAGTTATATAATCATAAGTATTGTCCTTTTCAAAACTTAATGAGGAATTCATGAAGAAAAGAGTTGGAGCTTATTGTTTGCAGTTATTATAATTAGCTAGGGTTTCATATACCATTTTGAATTCTGGAATCATTTTTAAGGTTTAAAATTTATTTTAAGTATAAGCAATAATGAAAAATCTTTATGCTTTGACAATGGCTTTGATTTCAAAAACCAAACATCTTCGCTATCTATGCCTGAAAAAGGAATGGTTAATAAAGGTGGTTAATAATGTTGCCAAAATGATGCATGATTGTAAGATTATGAGATGGGTATTGGCCACTAAACTTTTAAATTTATCTGAAAACTTTTATTCTTTTGAGATACAACTGCATACAATAAGCTAGATTTATTTCAAACAGTTTGTTATCTTATTTATTGATCTTATATGGTATTTAAATGTGTTAATTGGATGATTTGTTATTAATTCAAAGGGAGATTAGCTATTTAATATCTTAATTTTAGTTTCAAGATACTACAGCTGGATCTGACCATGGCGATACAAATTTTGGAATAAACATTTGGTGAGTGCAGACTAAAAATCAAATTCGGGGGCGCCTGGGTGGCTCAGTTGGTTAAGCATCTGACTCTTAATTTCTGCTCAGGTCATGATCTCATATTTCCTGAGTTGAGACCCACATCAGGCTCTACACTGCTTGGGATATTCTCTCTCTCTCTCTCTCAAAATAAATAAACTTACAAAATAAAATGGAAAGAAAAAGTTACTCCAATTCATTTTTCCTTTGCCAACCCATCACCTCAGCACAGATCGTTGCCTCCAGAGAAGGCATCATTTTCTAGTGTGTGTTGTGTCGCTGTCCAGGGTAGCCTTAGTTCTGCTGCCACTCCTGACAGTCATTGTTTTTGTTTCTTTGTTTCTTTGTTTGTTTGTTTTTTTACACACTCTGTATTCTGTGATCTCCATTAGCAATTAAATAAATAAAACATTCTGAATTAAAAACAATTTATTAAAGATAACAAACAGGCTGATAAGCGATTATATTTTTCAAGATTCCATTTTCATATCACTGTAGTTTATTACATTATTATATGGTTGTTTTTTTTTAAAATAGGGATCAGTTCCAAGTATGGCAGTAATATAAAATAATAACATAGAGTTTGTAATTATTTGGGTATATAAAGTACATGGAAACAAATGCTTGGAAGATGGGACAAGGACACTGTTTTTGATTCCTCCTTTCCCCTTTTTGCAATATCTTCATACATTAATATTCAGATTAGACGTTCAAAATATATGGTTATTTTCTGTTGTGCTAATAACACAATTTCTGGCAACGTGATTTTTGGAACAATAGATACTCTAGAAATCTTTCTGTACTGCAGAGGTTGCCTAATGGTGTCTTAAGGAGACTGGGCTTCAGAATTCTTCATAACCTGTGACTGAATCCTTCTGCTGCCTCTTTGGGTGAGCTACTCTGAGACCTGTGTTTCCTCTTTTATGCAAAGAAAATATTTCCAACCCCTGTAGATAGCTTTAACTATTAAATAGGAGAGTCTTGCCATCATGCAAAGTCCAGATTAATAAAGAAGAAAAGTGAAGAAACATTTGCAATAGAGTGTGCTATGAAATAAGATAGCAGGGGTGAGTGGGACTACTCTGTATCCAAGTGTTCATTTAGTGGGTCCTTCAAGTTACAATGTTGCCTAGGGAAACAAAAGTCATCTCACTCTTTGGATATTCTTTAAGAAAGTGACTGATTAAAAAAAAAAGATCTCAATTCAAATATCCCATTTTACCTATTTTCTATCCAGATACAGTACCTAACCAATCAGAAAGGATGCCTGCTAACGCACTGGGACAGAGTCATGGTGACCCTGTGCTGTGCCAGGGAATTATCCTCTGGTTCTTGCAGTATGAGGAAGTTTGGGGGTCCTAGAGTAGGGTTAGGCTAGTGAGGACAGTGGCATCTAACTTACCTTGGGCTTCAAGATAGTGATCTTATTTTGAGGTATGGATGTATCTCAATAATTTAACAACTTATATGGCCACAAAAGTGTTTCCTGGCTGAGCATCAGCACTGCTTCTAATGCCAAACATCTCCCCCATTGTATCAAAGTCTCTATTCCTTTTTGGTCAGTCTTTCACTGGTTGTTGGCTATTGTAAACATGTAAAAACAATTCAATCATAATGGCATGTGACTGCAAAGTGAAACTACAAATCTGGTAAAATATGTAAGATTTCATGAAATTCCTGAAAGTGATGTTGGAGAACAACATTAATCACTGATAATGATTAACTTCATGGAGCATTGGTAACTACTAATTAATGCAGTTAAATATAGTTAATATAGATCATACATATTCATGTGGTTAAAAATATTTCTCTACTTTTTGGTGGTGGAAAACATTTTTAAAAAGAAAATCAACAAGGATTAAAGATGGGCTTTGCAAAAACTTGAATTGACAATCTAAGGATAAGGCATACTTTTGGGAAAATTGCCTTGATAGCACTTGATTTATTTTTTAAAGTTTTTATTTTAATTCCAACTTGTTAATATGGAGTGTCATATTAGTTTCAGGTGTATAATGTAGTGACTCAACACTTCCATACAGCATCTGGTGCTCATCACAACACATGCACTCCTTAATCCCTATCACCTACTTAACCCATCTCCCAGCCAGCTCCCCTCTGGTGACCATCAGTTTGTTCTCCAAAGTTAAGAGGCTCTTTCTTGGTTTCCTTCTCTCTCTCTTTTCTTTCCCCTTTGTTCATGTGTTTTGTTTCTTAAATTGTACATATGCACTTATTTTTATGATCATGTTGTAAAAATTATGTTATCTTTATAATTGTGATAGGTAATCATTATAATTATGTTTCAAGGTTAGATTCCCATTATTATGTTAGAAAAGTTAGATATGAAGTCAAAGCTAATTTCTTTATTGTCATTTATTTCATTCTTCACCCATCTTAAGAAAAGGAATATAGTTGTAAGTTAATTTTGTTAAATATCAAATAAAATAGACATTCATAATTTTAAATTTTATTTTTCAAGATAATTTCTTATGAAAACATTTGTCAGTAGTTTCTGTAATTTTTATAGGAACAATTTTATGAAGCTTTTGTAGAAGTATAACATGCAGAGAATTAAGGTACACAGATAATAAATGTAGAAGTCAGTTAAATTTTACAGCATTTTCTATAATTTTTTAACATTTTTTGAAATGAATTTAACTGGTTGTACAGTTTATTATTAAACTCCATAAGAGAGATACCAACACCAGACTTGAGGATGGTCAGACTTCACAGAAGTCATAAGATCTGGAAGCTGAAGAATAAATTTGAGAATTAGTCACATATAATGCAAGTACCACTTTTCCTCCCTTTTCCTCGCTATTCAATTGGTGATCTAATATATTTGCATGTGGTCTTTGTGGTTGCTTCTCCCCCTCTCAACCATTTGCGGGTCATATATTTACTGTTCATCGGGTTGGAAACTCATAGACTAAAAGTATGGTTTTACTTAAGTAGAAGTAAAGTACCTTAAGATTGTACTTACTACTTCTGCAAGACACTAAGTGGTAGCTGAACTTGGGGTAGGCTGCAATTCCGATTATATCCCTGCATTTTGTTTTCCTCCTCAACTTCTCTAACAAAATCATACTGTCACACCAGGGTTATAGGAACCCATATATAGGGTAAGTGAGTGCATGAAAAACAGTCCCACTGTTTGAGGCTACACAGCGTCTCTATATCATAGGTTATTATGGAGTCAACTAATTACTACATATTAGTATATTACATATACAGATTTGAAGTGTCTGTCACATATCACATGCTCAATACAGTTTAGTTATTTTTTTAGTTTAGCTATTAGTATATGAGTAAATAGTGAATTTTCTGAAACTTCATTTTCTTATCAGCAAAATGAAAATACTAATATCTACTTTGTTGTAGATAAAATTTAAAATGCTGTTTCGTGTAGATAAAAGTGCCTAGGACCCATGTGAGATGGGTGAAGACTCAGCTATGTCTCTCCCTCAATGTTGTAAGGTTAAGTAATGTTCCCCTTGAACCCAGTTGCCATTTTAGGGAATAGAGAGTGGCAGAGTGACAAATAGCCATTGTAGGGAGTTGATCTTTGAGCTGACTGACTGCCGAAAAGGTTCTGAAATAATTTGAAAAAAAAATTTATTGGAATATGAATAAGGCACCTTTAATTCGCAAATATAAGTTCCTTCCATCTAATGTGTAAGACAGGCATTTAAAAAGAATCATAATAACAGATAGTAAGAACTCTAAAGTTTTGTCAGTCTGAGAAAGAAAAATATCATATGATGTCAGTCATATGTGGAATTTAAGAAATACAACAGATGAACATAGGGGAAGGGAAGGAAAAATATGATAAAAACAGAGAGGGAGGCAAACCATAAGCAACTTTTAAATACAGAGAACAATTGATGGTTTCTCAAGGAATGTGAGTGGGGGATGGGCTAAATGGGTGAAGGATATTAAGGAGGGCACTTGTTGGGATAAGCACTGGGTATTATATGTAAATGATGAGTCATTGGGTTCTACTCCTGAAACCAAAACTATACTGTATGTTAACTAACTTGAATTTAAATAAATACTTAAAAAATAAAGTTTTGCTAACCTTAATTGCAACATGTAAACTTTGACTTCCCTGTTAGAACAGTACTTATGGAACTGATAAATTTCTAAAAGTAAACATTTCTTGTGTTTTTTTATTTTTTCGTACACAATATATAATAGTCATGTCCTTTAACAATTCAATATTATTACTTGGTTTACATCTTTGGAAGTGTGAATTTCTATTAGCACATTCCTTGAAAAACAACAAAAGGATATGTAACAGTTGTTGGATAGCACAATTTTGATTAATTTTTATTCTTCCCTGTCTTCATGGTGCCAATATGAGTTTCACTTTTAATTGCACAGAATCTTGCTAGGGTTAAGGCTACATGTTTGACACTTAGCAAATGTTTTTTCCCAGTCATTTTTGTTGTTGTTGTTTGGTTAAATGCTTTGGGTCTGCTTGTACTTTTACACTCTGCAAGGGACATAGTAAATCTATATGTGATAACTTCCAGGTTGAAACATGCAGACGGCATCAATAAAAGGATGCTGTGTCATCTGTAAATTAAGCAGCAATTGGCCTCAGCCATTACTCATTTAAGTATAGCATTTTATCATTCTCTTTGATATTAAAGGATGTTCATATGCTTATAATTGACAGGAAGGTTTAATTTGTGCTGGTTATGGTGCAATAAGCAAAGCAATGAATAGAGTCTGATTTTTTTTTTTAATTGGAGTATGGACTTTGCTTAGTTACAAATATAAGGAGTTGCTGAGATTACAAAATTCCCTCTGATAGAAGAGAATTATTTCTTTGAGCTCCACTAAATTTCTTAAAGTGTTCATTGAGGAAGAATTATACTTCATTGAAATAAGGCAGTCTTTCTAAAGAAATAATAAATTCATTTGTTATTTCACACCTAACACTAGAAATTGCAAAGATTGTGCTATTACAGAAAGGACCATTTTTTTTTTCTTTTCTTTTTATTTTTACCTCTACCAAATGCCTACCTGAAATTTATATTAATGACCATGTGTAGTTTCTAGGAGCTATTGTCCATAAATCCAAAAAGATGTTTTGAAATATATGTGGAGAAAACAAAACCAAAACCAAAACAACAACAAATGGGTCTTTACTCCTATCAAGCTTGAAGGGAAAGAAGGGACAAGACTCAATAGAAAGACTGCTGGAATTTATGTTGTTGAGGTTGTAGTTTGTACTGTAGGAAAGAATATAGTCCAGTGCGAAAAACATTTGAATAGGAGACAGGGAATAGAGGTATCCTCTCTGCTCTGCCATCCTCTAGCCTATGTGACCTTTGTTGAGTTCACCAAATGGAGGTTCAGTTTTCTCATCTGTAAGATGCCCTGCCTACCTTTAGAACATCCTCTGATTCTTTAAGACAATAAATCAAAGTAAAGTAAAAATATTAGAGGATAGAAATTGCCTCTATTCAATAATTAAAACAGCACCTCCCAGAGAGATACTGTATTTTTTTTTTTTTTTGCTATCTAGTAATATCCCTTCTTGCATTTTTGAGCTTTCAGAAGACAGTGACTGGGTATAAATATTCTACTAGTTTCAGGAACTTCAGAAACATACAACAAACTAGGGCATGAACACATATGAGAACATAAAAAAATCCCAAAATAAATTTAGTATTCTACCCCAAAACCAGGAGAATAGTTAATTTTTCAGTTTGAAACACCCTTCAAACATGACTTGACTAATAGGAAAGTATGTTTTGTAGCACAGTATTAAGAGTATAGCAATATTTTTATTACAAATTGATTGGAAGCTAGAAATATATTTAAGAAGGATGTACCTAGAGTACCTTCCCATATTGAATTTAGTAGACCAGGAGTCACATAATGAATTGGGTACAAAAAATTATTTGTGTGATCTTTACATTTATATGTAAAGTTAACACTAAAATACTGCTATGTGTGAAATATTCTTTAAAAATAATGTGCTTCATTAAAAATCACATCTTTACTTACCCTGAATTCAAGTAAGTAGATTTATGATAGAATATCATTACCCAAAATATAAAATTATTTCATAAGAATTAAAGAGAAAAGTGCAATAGAAACTCAACTGAGTTAAAGCCTTTTACTTTGAGAAAACAAAATTTGTTTAGATTTATAGGACATGAATATGAAATGTATTACTTTTAACTATCAATAGTAGCAGCTATATTTTTTAAATTAATATTTAGAAATTTTTCATGAGACATCATAGGGTCTGCTGTTGAGAACATTTCATTGCATTAGCATCCTAAACACATTGAGAAGGAGGGGAGAAGATAAATATATTTCATTAAAATTTTTTGACAATGAAAATGTTTTTAATCAGAAAATCCAGTTAATCATAATGCTTGAATTCCTTGAATTCCTTGAATGCTTGAATTCTAATAACATGAGAAAATAATATACTGCAGAAAGTAGTTCTGTCTTTCATTACAGATATTTTTCTCTTTTTCTCAAACCACCCTCAATTTCCACAAAAGTTTCTGCCACGTGGTACATATTTAAGTAATGGTAGTTATGACTGTTTAACAATATAATAATATGATTTTAATATCCAGGGCTCAATAAGTATTTGTTGAGAATGAGTAAATTAAAACTAAGATTTTATATTGTTTATAAAATTATGTTCAATTTTGTTTTATACTTACCAAAATAAAAGCCCCCAAGTGTCCCAGATTTGATATTCTCTGCTTTATATCTCTAGTTTTAACGATTAACTTTCCAATAAGTTTATGATTGTAACTATTGCTAGTTCTACTGTAAGAAGACACATCCTCAAATAGTTACTCATACAAATTTTGAAATGCTCTCACCTTTATGTAGATTATAATCTTCATCATTCTTTTTAAACACCAAGTGTCTTTTGGTTATTCTTCTAAAACATAATTATTCTGGCAGAGAATGAAATAATATGTAATATTGGGCTTAGGATCCATTTTATATATATAAATTGGATTTCTAGGAGATATAACTATATATATATATATTATATATATATATATATATTATATATGTATATATAATAATGCTATTTTATATCACTGTGTCTTGAAAGGAAAGGCAATTTTTTTAATCTAAAAGATAAATTAATAAACAGCACATGCTATGTAAAGCAGTCAATTAACAGATTGAGCAAATGTGTGCATATTAGTAGAGCCATTTTATACTGTTATAAATACTGGTCATTGATATACAAGAAATCATGGTCTTTTAATGACTTAGCTGCAGGTAGAGTGCAAATTAGAAGCTTTTGAAAGATTCATTAACCATTTGACCTATTAAGTAACTTTTAGTTCACTAAAGAAATTACTAGAAGTTGAGAAGGTTTTTGATTATATAAAGAACACATTTTATGTGTTATATATATGTCATGCAAGAAACAGATCTACAGCACTTATGTCTTCATTATTTTAAGTAACTGGAATGGTATTTTTAAAAGATTCAACTTCAGCTGCATTAAGTCCACAGAAATCCTTGAATAGTTACTTAAATAGATTCATGCAGTCTCACAATAGAGTCAGAGCCTGAACCTGACTAAGAATGTCCAATATTCTGAGAATTCCCTTCTCCTCTTTTCTTATTCCTAAATCCCAAGCCCTTTGATCTCTTTTGAACTTATCCTCAATCATTCCAAGCAAAAAATCCAATTGACATAATAAAATCAGAAAGAGTTGGATTTGGGCCACCTGGGTGGCACAGTTGGTTAAGTGTCTAGCTCTTGGTTTCAGCTCAGGTCATGATCTCATGGTTTGTGAGTTCAAGCCCTGCATCAGGCTCTGCACTGCCTGCTTGGGATTCTCTCTTTTCCTCTCTCGCTCTGCCTCTCCCCTGCTATCTCTCTCTCTCTCTCTCACTCCCTCTCTCTCAAAATAAATAAACTTAAAAAAAAGAGAAAGAGTTGGATCCTATTTCTTATTCTCCAATAACTTGCCATGTGACTTTTTACAGTTATTAAACTTCTCTCATCTTAATTTCTTCATAAATAAAGACTAATGTTTATTCCTAGTATAGTTATGAATATTAAACTCTATAATGTATATGGCATATAACAGGCACTGAAAAATATTGTGGACCTTTCCATTGTGCCACATTTCATATCCACTTCCTTTGTGATATTTACTATACTGTACTGTAATTGTATTTTTTGTTTTAATGTTATTTTGCAACCTAATAGGTTCTCTTAAAAATCTTTGAATCCTCAATGTTTAGGAATAGCATAAATAGCTAGTATATCTTTCTTTCTACTTTCTGTCTTTCTTTATTTCTTTTCTCTGTCTCTTTCTCTCTCTCTGTCTCTTTCACTACACATGCACACACACACAGACCTTTGTTCTTGTTGAATAGATAAATGATAACAATTAATTGGCAACTATAGAAGTTAAAGTTTCTCTTGGAGCAATTAAACCATTAAATGAAATAGTATATTAGGAACATGCATGACATAGTAAGTACTCTAAAAAGTCTTAGCTATATTTTTATATAAAATATATAAAAATATATTTACATATATATAATATATATTATATATAATATATATGTAAATATATATTACATATGTATGTATGTAAATATATATTACATAAATATATATTACATATGTATGTATGTAAATATATATTACATAAATATATATTACATATGTACATATGTAAATATATATTACATAAATATATATGTAAATATATATTATATATATTATATATTATATATATTTATATAAAAATATAGCTAAGACTTTTTTACAGCTAAGACTTTTTGGACTTATTAAATAAGACAAAATATATTTTTTGCCTTAAGACAACATATTTTTATATAGCTAGGACTATATAAATAGTCTATATAGCTAGTCTATATAGTCTATATAGCTAAGACTATCCTTGGGGTACCTGGGTGGATCAGTTGGTTAAGCAACAGACTCTTGATTTTGGCTCAGGTTACACCATTTATGAATTTAAGCCCTGCATCAGGTTCCATGCTGACAGTGTGGAGCCTGCTTGGGATTCTGTCTCCCTCACTCTTTGTCACTCCCTGCACTTGTGCGCAAGCTCGCTCTCTCTCTCTCTCTTTCAAAATAAATGAATAAACTTAAAAAAGTAAACTAAAAAATTGATCTCTCCTCAACCTCAAAAAGGCCATATACAAAATACCCACAGCTAGGATTATCCTCCATGGGGAAGACCTGAGCTTTCCTCAACAGTGAAGAACAAGACAGGATGTCCACTCTCACCATTGCTATTTAACATAGTACTGGAAGTCTTAGCCTTAGCAACCAGACAAAAAAAAAAAAAAAAAGAGAGAGAGAGAGAGAGAGAGAGAGAGAGAGAGAGAAAGAAAGAAAGAAAGAAAGAAAGAAAGAAAGAAAGAAAATGCATCCAAATCAGCATGAAAGAATTCAATAGATGACATGATACTCTATGTAGAAAACCTAAAAGGCCACCAAAAGATTGCCAGAACTAACGTATGAATTTAGCAAAGCTGTAGGATATAAAATCAGTGTGCAGAAATCTGTTGCATTTCTTTACATCGATAATAAAGTAGCAGAAAAAAAATCAAGGAATTGGTCCCATTTAAATTGCACTAAAAACAATAAGCTACCTAGGAATAAAACTAACCAAAGAGGTAAAAGATCTCTATTCTGAAAACTCTAAAACATTTATGAAAGAAATTGAAGATGACACAAATAAATGGAAAAACATTCCATGCTCATGGATTGGAAGAACAAATATTGTTAAAATATCTATACTACCCAAAGCAATCTGCATATTTAATGCAAAGTTTATGAAAATACAACCAACATTTTTCACAGAGCTAGAACAAACAATCCTAAAATTTGTATGGAACCACAAAAGACCCCAAATAGCCAAAGTAATCCTGAAAAAGAAAAGCAAAGCTGAAGGCATCACAATTCTAGACTTCAGGCTGTATTACAAAGCTGTAGTCATCAAGATAGTATAGTCCTGGCACAAAAACTGACACATGGGTTATGGAACAGAATAGAAAACCCAGAAATGGATCCACCACTTTATGGTCAACTAATCTTCAATAAAGTAGAAAAGAATATCCAATGGAAAAAAGATAGTCTCTTTAGCAGATGGTGCTGGGAGAATTGGATGGCAACATGCAGAAGAATGAAACTGGGTCACTTTCTTACACCATACACAAAAATAATTTCAAAATGGTTGAAAAGACCTAAACATGAGACAGGAAACCATCAAAATCCTAGAGGAGCACCCAGGCTGCAACTTGTTTAAACTTGGCTGGAGCAACTTCTTACTAGACACACCTCCTGAAGCAAGGGAAACAAAAGCAACAAAACTAAAAGACAATCTATGGGAGAAGATATTTGCAAATGACATATCTGTTAAAGGGTTAGTTCCACAGTCTATAAAGAACCTATCAAACTCAACTCCCAAAACAGAAATAATTCAGTTAAAAAATGGGCAGATGACATGAATAGATTTTTTTTTCCAAAAAAGCCATCCAGATGGCTAACAGACACATGAAAAAAATGCTCAGCATCACTCGTCATCAGGAAAATATAAATCAAACCACATTGGGAAACCACCTCACACCTGTCAGTATGGCTAAAATTAATAACACAAGAAACAACAGGTGTTGGCGAGGATGTGAAGAAAGGGGAACCCTCTTGCACTGTTGGTGGGAACGCAAACTGGTGCAGCCACTCTGGAAATCAGTATGGGGGTTCCTTAAAAATTAAAAATAGAACCACCCTATGACCCAGAAATTGCAGTACTAGGTATTTACCCGAAAGATAAAAAATACAGATTTGAAGGGGTACATGTATCCCATAATTTATAGCAGCATTATCAACAGTAGCCAAACTATGGAGAGGGCCAAATGTCAACTGATGAATGGTTACAGAAGATATATGTGTGTGTGTGTGTGTGTGTGTGTGTATGTATACACATACACATACATATACACATATGTATATACACATACACATACACACATATACACATATATGACATATATAAACACACATGTTTACATATATGAATATATATGAATGTATATATGAATACAATGGAATGTGTGGAATATATTCCATCAAAAAGAATGAAATCTTGCCATTTGCAATGACGTGGATGGAACTAGAGCGTATTATGCTAAGCAAAATAAGTTAGAAAGATGCATGCCATATGATTTCACTCATAGGTGGAATTTAATAAAATAAATGAGCATAAGATAAAAACAGAGAGGAAGGCAAACCATAAGAGACTTAAATATAGAGAATAAACAGGTTTGCTGGACAGGAGGTGGGTGGAAGGATGGGCTAAATGAATGATGGGCATTAAGGAGGGCACTTGTCAGGATAAGTACTGGGTGTTATATGTAAGTCATGAATCACTAAATTCTACTCCTAAAACCAATACTGCACTATATGTTAGCTAACTTGAATTTAAATAAAATCTTGGAAGAAAATAAAAAAGAAATGAGAAATACTTGGTTCAAAAAAAAGAATGAAATCTTGCCATTTGCAAGGATGTGTAATTTTCATTTTCATTTTCTTATACAAGTCATTCATTAATTCTAGTAGCCTTTCAAAAATCATATCAAGTCACCATTCAAAACCAGTATCACTAATTTCCTTCAACATGCAAACAAATTCTCAAAACTGATAAGACAAATTGTTACTGTAGCAAAGCACAGATGTATATTCTGTGGGATGTGAAACAAAGCTGTCTTTATTATATCCTAAAACAGATTGGAAAGGATTTACCCTACCTCCAATTAATGAGAAATGGTAAAGGTTATTAAAATGTGTGGATAAGTTTTAAAAAAAGTGCTGCACTCATTGCTGTGAAATTGTGATACAAGAGAAAATCATCCACAGAGTAACTCTATCAAATGGTCTGTGATTTAATCCTCAGTCATAAAAAAAAAAAAATTTAAAAAGAAGTAATGACCACTAATACAACAACAAAACAAACAGCAAGTGAAACAGTTTCTGATCTATTCATCAGAAAATATTTTAGTGGAAAATTTTATTCGGAATTTAATAAGAACTCAGAAACACTGTTGCCTATCAACAATACCCTGATCCCAAGGGGAGATTTTTTCAAAGACCTCAAAAGTTCTAGGTTTGGGAAAGAAAGGCACTTTGTGAGACTCTGATATTCACTTGTAAATTTTATACTCAAAAATGATATCTCTGGTTCCTTTAAATTAAAAAAATCTATGATATTAAGGGAAAAAAGAAAAATGAAATGGCAGTTGGCCATGCCTTAATGATTTAACTTGGCATCTGGTCAAATGACCTGGGCAAATGTTCTTTTGAAAAATGTCATAGAATTTTTATTAATGATGAATATTTAAGGTCTCAAACCATACTCATCTTAAAGAAGACTACTTTAGCAATCTAGGTTCTGTCAAAACTGGATTTTGAATGACTTGACCCTCATAATAATTGAACTAGTTCTGCATGCAAATGTAGTCTAAATCACCTTTCTGTCAAGCATCCAAATTCTTTTGTTGAATATGAACAAAACATGCACCAAAAATTAAAGAAGTCTGTAAACATTGATTTCTTCAGGAAACTGGGAGTTGCCATTCAGTTTCATATTACAGTGCTGAATTTTGTGGACTTAAAATTTGTAAAACTAGTTTCATGACGATGTAACTTTTAAGAAGTTTTCATTTATAGCACCACCTGATTGTCCTAATACCAGGGAAATATAAACTAATATAAAATGTTGAGAGTGAGAAAACTGATTTTTTTTTGTCTTCAGGTAAATAACCAAACTTGAACAATGACCATAATGGTAACGTATTTTTAAATGTTTTTATTTGACTTATAGCAAGCATATACCATATGACAGGCATTTCTTTAGTGTCTTTTGTGAATTTTCTCATCTATAGTTGCCATGTGAAACTATGTAAGACAGTAGCACAAGATACTCGAGCTAGTAAATGTTGGAGCCAGAACTGAGTAGAGCAATTTTTGAACTGACATTTTCAAATTCATCATAGGAGTGTAAGTTCTGGAATGTGAAAGAACAGTGTTCAAATCCCAGTGCCACTACTTACCAGCAGCAAAACTTCCTGCATCTTATTTGACTCCATTGTCAATAGAATATGGATAATAACATCTATAAAATATGGACAATAACAATATCTGTCCCATAAAGTCTTGTAAGAATTAGATGAGAGGATGCATATGATGCTCTTAGAAGACTGTGGCACATATGAGTCAATGCTTTATTATTGTTATTATTTTATCATTTATTGCTTTATTTCCTTTTAGTACCTATTTATGTTTGCTTGCTTTTATTAATTTGTTTTTGGTTACTTTCAGTTTCTTATTCTGTTTATTTATTTCCTCTTCTTTAAAATTTTAATTCCAGTATCATTAACATACAGTATTGTATTATTGTTAGGTGCACAATATAGTGATTCAACAATTCTATACATTAGTGCTGATCCAGATAAGTATACTATTTAATCCCCATCACCTGTATCACCCAATATCCCACCCACCTCCCCTCTGGTAACCATCAGTTTGTTCTCTATAGTTAAGAGTCTTTTTTGGTTTCTCTCTCTTTTTTTTTCCTTTGTTCTTTTGTTTCTTCAATTCCACATATGAGTGAAATCATATGGTATTGTCTTTCTCTGATTGACTTATTTCACTTAGCATTACACTCTCTAGATCCATCCACGTTGTTGCAAATGGCAAGATTTTATTCTTTTTTTATGGCTAATAGTCAGCCATACATACATACAAACATATGCCACACTTTCTTTATCCATTCATCTATTGAGGGATATTTGGGCTGCTTTTGTAATTTGGCCGTTGCAGATAATGTTACAATAAATATAGGGGTGCATATATCTTTTCAAATTAATGTTTTTGGTGTTCTTTGGGTAAATACTCGGTAGTAGAATTATTAGATCATATGGTAATTCTATTTTTATTTCTGTTTAGGAACCTCCATACTGTCTTCCACAGTGGCTATACTGGTTTGCATGTGCACCAACAGTGCTTTAGGGTTCCTAGTAACTATTTTCAATTATAGCTGTTACATTTTATATATTATAGGGATATAATAAATAACTTGGGATTTATCATAGGTTAGTATAATTTCAAAAGGTAAAATTCTAGTATGCCAGAAATTAGGACATTCCTGCCTTAATAATGTGTAATTAGGAAATAAATAGAAATATATTTCTGACTATAATGCTACATGCTTAGTCTAAATAATAGTAATAATAATAATGAAATATACAAGATTAAAATGTAAAAATGAAGCAAGTATATGTATCCAAAATTTGGGCTGATTCTACATATATCATACAAAAGATGGGATAGAGGAGAAAAAGAGGAAAGAAAAATGCAAACAATTGAATGCCTACATGTGTCAGATTCTGTGTTACTCATACTTTGCCTGCCACTCCATTCTCATCTAAAGTAACTCTCACCTGTGTTCTTTCTCCTTCACTCATTTTCCCATACTATCTGTTGCTCCCCTTACACAGGTTTTGTACATAATTCTCTCCTTTTCAAATGTTCTCCTTGAACTTCTTTACTTGGTTAATGCTGACTCATCCTTTAGATCTCAACTGAATCATCAATCACTTGTCCTTGACAAAGCAAGATCCATACTGTAGACTCTGAAATCAAGTGCCTCTCCTTCAAAATGATCATAATAATTGCAGCTTTATTTTTATTTGTCCTTTTTGATTATTGTCTATCTCTCCTCTAGATTGACTCTATAATAGCTAATTTGTATTAAGTATTCCATAGGTAATATACATTGTTTCATGTACTTCATGTGCATTAACTAATTAAACTTCTTATAGCAACCTAAAGAGTAGGTTCTATTGTTAATACCACTATACAGACAATATCAAGCACATTTTCCAAGGTCACAAAATAGTCAGGATTCAAATACAGGCATTGCATTCAGAGTACATTCTCTTAATCATTTCATTTGTTGCCTCTTAGGAACTGCAAAAGGATTGATGTTACCACTATTGTATCCTTGAGAATGAGTACAGTGATTGAATGCAAATTGGTAGAACCTCATTAAAAGATATTTTGGCATTATCTATCAAAATGTAAAATGTACTTATATTTTGAACCAGCAATTCTATTTCTAGGGTTATCCTGCATGCCAATGTTCCATGTACTCAAAATACAGGTAGAAGGCCATACCTTGCTTTACTGTATGTAGTAGCAACATGCTGAGACAATGGCAAAGTCAGTCAGAAGACTGAATAAATACATCACAATATATCCATATGAGTGAATACTTTATGGCCATATGAAAGTTAGAGCTATGTTGCATTTATGAAATATACCCAATATATAAAGCTAAGCAAACAACAACAACAATAAAAAAGTGAGGAGCTCAACAGTAGGTAAAAGCTTATTGCCATTTTTTAAGATGCATATATGCATGTATATAGTCATAATATCTAGAAAGATACAAGAAATTGTTGATAGTGAATGCCTTCCTTAGGAAGGAGAATAGAGGCACTAGACATCAGTATTAAAATCATTATTCCTCAATACCCATTATATTGTATTGTTTTCTCCTTCTAATCACATAGAATGTTTTTTTTAATTAAAAAAAGTAGCTTATCAGTTGGGGAATGCAATAGCTCAGTGAGAACATTTCAAAGAAAATTTCTAAAGCAAGTATGCAGTCACTTTAAAATATGCATATCATTTCTCCTGAAAGATTATCTAACTAGAAGAAAAATACCTTAAAATTTTAAATTAAGGGTATCTGCATTTACAATGGGAAAGGGGAGAAACCAACTTTTTAGGGTACATATAAGAAAAATTGGGGGTGGCCATTTTCATATATTGGTGGATCATGAGTCATCTTCAGGCAGATGGTTGTTTCTTTAGCAAAGCACATTCAAGGGCCTTTGGGGGAAATGACAAGGAGCAACTCCCACACTTTTAGCCTCAAGGCAAAGTCACAAAAAAGAATGAAGTTAGAGCTCAATTTTATGCAGAATAAATTAAAGAAATCTTGGATTTTCTTGGATAGCTTTGTAGTAAGGGACCTTAAGGAAATGAAGAGTGTCCAGGGCAAAAGAGCCAGAATAACAAATCAGATTGTGCAATGATTATTACTAGGTACAGTGATAGTCAACATTTAATTTTTAGTTGTTTCCTTTTCTCCAAATCTTTAGGGGAAAATGGCCACACAAGCTAACCTATGCAAAAGGTACTTTGGAATATTAAAAATAAAAGGACCTGATGGTCATGATAGGATGGCAAATATCAATTATAGGACCAACAAGGATGGTTAAGAACGTCAAGCTTCAGGTTAAAAAAAGCAGGCTGCAGAGTAGACTAACAACAAAAATATAACCTCTTTTTTTTTCTCATACAACCAAAATTCCTTAAACATATTGAAAAGCTTCTAGAATTTCCATAGTGCAAGAAGAAGTCATTGAGGCATCTAAAAATATTTTAAAATATGAGATATCTTATAACGCTGAAGAATTGGGACTTAAAGAACTTAGGTTTATATACATTAAGGAAAAAGTGCTACTGAAGTTTTTACCTTACTGAACACTTACTGAAGTGTTTACCTTAAATTTTACCATAAGTTTTAAAATTAAATGTCAAATTTTATCTTCTAAAATCTGAATCTACCATAAATTTGCTAAACCATGTGCAAAGACTTTGGTCATGAGATATGCTTAAATTGAAATAAAATTTTATTATTTTTTCTTGATATTGTAAAATATAAATTATAGATACACTATGTTTATATTAAAACATTTTTTTCCAGCATCTTACTCACTTGACAGTCCTCACAATAATGCATCTGGTGATTTCAACACCATTCTTAAGTACAGGGCAAGGCTATACATCCATTCAACCTTCCAGTTTAATTAAAATAATTTTTGTATTATCTGATATTTTAGTTCAGCCTAAGTTTTTATTTGCTTAATCTTGGACTTTAATGATGAAGTGATATAAGATGGTAAATTTGATTATATTTAGGCAAAGACAAATTATTAAATATAAACACCTTTAGTTGTTTACAATGAGTACTTTTCAGCATAGGTAACTCTAGAATGCTATTTCCTAGACATTATATGTGAGAACATTAATATGGCAAGTCACCACATACACATAAGCATAATAGCAATAGCAACAAAACCACATTACTAAACCATATTAAATAATACTAATAGCTTTTTCTCATTTATTTGGTTTGTGACTTATCTGCTTCCCTGAGTTATTTCTCTTTTTATTCTTTAACATAGTATTTTTCTGTCTGTATATCCTAAAAGCTTTTTTTTCAACTTTCTCTTTTTCTACTCCTGTCAAGTCAGTTCTTTATTTGCTTATTTGTTAAGCTTCTATTATTTTTTTTTCAATTTTTTACATTTGATCAGGGGATGTGATTTCTTTGGAGAAAATTTTTATAATATTAATTTAAAAACTTTTATAATATTAAAGAATTTGTTTAAATTAGTTACTTAACACACAGTATAATATTAGTCAGGTGTACAATATGGTAATTCAATATTTCCATCCAACACCTCATCACAATTGCACTCCTTAATCCCCATCACCTTTTTAACCCATCCTCTCATCCATCTCCCCTCTTGTAACCATCAGTTTGTTCTTTATAGTTAAGTGTCTGTTTCTTGGTTTGCCTCTTTTTTCCCCTTTGTTTGTTTTGTTTCTTAAGTTCCACATATGAGTGAAATCATATGGCATTTGTCTTTCTCTGATTAACTGATTGATTCACTTAGCATTTGTATTCTCTGGATAAATACCTAGTAGTGGGATTGCTGGATCATAGAGTATTTCTATTTTTAAATTTCTGAGGAACCTCCATACTGTTCTCCAGAGTAGCTGCACCAGTTTGCATTCCTACCAACAATTCAAGAGGGTTCTCCTTCCTCCACATCCACACCAACACCTGTTGTTTCTTGTGGTGTTGTTTTAGCCATTTTAAATTTTTTTTTTTTTCAACGTTTTTTATTTATTTTTGGGACAGAGAGAGACAGAGCATGAACGGGGGAGGGGCAGAGAGAGAGGGAGACACAGAATCGGAAACAGGCTCCAGGCTCCGAGCCATCAGCCCAGAGCCTGACGCGGGGCTCGAACTCACAGACCGCGAGATCGTGACCTGGCTGAAGTCGGACGCTTAACCGACTGCGCCACCCAGGCGCCCCTGTTTTAGCCATTTTAACACGTGAGGTGACATCTCACTGTAGTTTTGACTTGTGTTTCCCTGATAATAAGTAATGTTGAACATCTTTTCATGTATCTGTTGTCCATCTGTATGTCTTCTTTGGAAAAATGTCTATTCATGTCTTCTTCCCATTTCTAATTGGATTGTTTGATTTTGGGGTGTTGAGTTTGACAAGTTCTTTATAGATTTTGGATATTAGCCCTTTATCAGATATGTCATTTGCAAATATCTTCTCCCATTTAGTAAGTTGCCTTTTGGTTTTGTTGATTATTTCCTTCACTGAGCAGAATCTTTATTTTGTTGTAATCCCAATAGTTTATTTTTTGTTTTGTTTCCCTTGCCTCAGGAGACATATCTAGAAAGAAGTTGATATGGATCATATGAAAGAAGTTACTGCCTGTGTTCTCTTTATAGGATTTTTATGGTTTTATATGTTTTATGCTTTTTATCTCACATTTATATCTTTCATCCATTTTGAATTTATTTTTGTGTATGGTGTAAGAAAGTGGTCCATTTTAATTCTTTTGCAATATTACTTTCCAGTTTTCCCAACACCATTTGTTGAAGAAACATTCTTTTTCCCATTGGATATTATTTCCTGCTTTGTCAAAGATTAATTGACCATAAAATTGTGGGTTCGTTTCTCTGTTTTGTATTCTGTCCTATTGATCTTTGTGTCTATTTTTGTGCCAGTACCATACTGTTTTGATTACTACAGCTTTGAAATATAACTTGAAGTCTGGAATTGTGATTCTTCCAGCTTTGTTTTTTCCTTTTCAAGGTTGCTTGGCTCTTCAGGATCTTTTGTAATTCTATAAAAAATTTAGGATTCTTTGTTCTAACTCTGTGAAAAATGCTGTTGGTATTTTGATAAGCATTGTAGTGTGTAGATTGCTTTGGGTCATAAAAACATTTTAACAGTATGTGTTCTTCCAATCCATGAGCATGGATTTCCATTTATTTGTGTCATCTTCAATTACTTTCATCAATGTTCTATAGTTTTCAGAGTATAGATCTTTCACCACTTTAGTAAGGTTTATACCTAAGTAACATTGTTTTTGATGCAAATGGAAATGAGATTGATTCCTTAATTTCTCTTTCTGCTGCTTTATTATTATTGTATAGACATGTGACAGATTTCTGTATGTTGATTTTGTACCTTGTGACCTTACTGAATTCATTTATCAGTTCTAGAAGTTTTTTGGTGGAGTCTTTTGGGTTTTTTATATAATCATGTAATTTGAAAACAGTGAAAGTTGTATTTCTACCTTGCTTATTTGGATACCTTTTCTTTCTTTATGTTGCCTGATTTCTGTGGCTAGGACTTTCAGTACTATGTTGAATATAAGTCAAGAGATTGGACATCCCTGTCTTGTCCCTGACTATAGAGGGAAAGAAAGTTTTCAGTTTTTCCCCATTTAGGATAATATTATCTGTAAATTTATCATAGATGGCCTTTATTATGTTGAAGTATATTCCCTCTAAACCAACTTTGTTGAGGATTTTTATGATGAATGGATATCATGCTTTGTCAGATTTTTTTCTGCATCTATTGAAATGATGAGAAGGTTCTTATACTATCTTTTATTAATGTGGTGTATCACAATGATTGTTTTGTGAACACTGAACCACCCGTGCAACCCAGGAATAAGTCCCACCTGATTGTAGTGAATGATTTTTTTTAAATGCATTGTTGGATTTGGTTTGCCAGTATTTTGTGAGAATTTTAAATCTAATTTCATCAGGGATATTGGCCTGTAATTCTCCCTTTTATTGATGTCTTTATCTGGTTTTGGTGTCAGGGTAATCTGGCCTCATAAAATTAATTTTGAAGTTTTCCTCCCTTTCCTATTTTTTGGAATAGAGAAAAATAGTCATTAACTCTTCTTTAAATATTTGATAGAATTTGCCTGTGAGGACATCTTATCCTACATTTTGTTTCTTGAGATTTTTTGGTTACTGATTCAGTTTCTTTGTTGGTTATTGTATGTTCAAGTTTTCTATTTCTTCCTGTGTCAGTTTTGGTAATTTACATATTTCTAGAAATATCCCTTTTTTCTAGGTTGTCCAGTTGGCTAGCCTATAGTTTTTCATAATCTCTTGTAATTGTATATCTGTGGCATTTGTTGTTATTCCTTCTCTCCCATTTGTGATTATATATACTTGGGTCTTTTCTATTCTCTTTGATAAGTCTGTCTAGGGGGTTATCTATTTTATTAATTATTTCAAAGAACCAGCTCCTACTTTCATTGATCTGTTGTAGTGTGTGTGTGTGTGTGTGTGTATGTGTGTGTGTCTGTATGTGTGTATGTGTGTGTGTGTTTGCTTGTTTCTAAATCATTTATTTCTGCTCTGATCTTTATTATTTCCTTCCTTCTGCTGGCTTTATGCTTTATTTATTGTTCTTCCTCTAGCTCCTTTAGGTGTAAGGGTAGGTTGTTTATTTGAGATTTTTCTTGCTTCTTGAAGTAGGCTTGTATTATGATAAATATCCCACTTAAGGCCACTTTTGCTGCATCCCAAAGATTTGGACAGTTATGTTTACATTTTCATTTGTTTCCATGTATTTTTAAATTTCTTCTTTGATTTCCTGGTTAACCCATCCATTGTTTAGTTGCATGTTGTTTAACTTCTGTGTATTTGTGGTCTTTCCAAGTTTTTTTCTTGTGGTTGACTTCTAGTTTCATAGCACTGTGGTCAGAAAAGATATATGGTATGACTTCCTTCTTTTCATATTTGTTGAGACCTGTTTTGTGACCTAATATGTGATCTATTCTGGAGAATGTTCTATGTGCACTTGAAAACAATGTATATTCTGCTGTTTTATGTGGAAATATTTTTAATATATCTGTTAAGTCCATCTGGCCCGGTGTATCATTCAAACCATTGTTTATTTATTTTCTCTCTTGATGCTCTGTCCATTGATGTGAGTCAGGTGTTAAAGTCCTCTATTATTATTGTACTATTATCAATTAGTTCCTATTAATCTACAGATGTCTTTAGATATAAAATGAGTCTCTTGTTGGCAATATATAGATGGGTCATGTATTTTTATTCATTCTGACACCCTAAGTCTTTTGATTGGAGTATTCAGTCCATATACATTCAAAGTAATTATTGATAGATATACACATATTGTCATTATATTACTTGTTTTGTCATTTCTGGAGATTTTCTCTGATTCTTTCTTGATTTTTTTCTCTTCTATGTTTCGCTGATTTTCTCTAGTGTTATTGGATTTCTTTTTCTTTATTCTTTGCATGTTTATTAGTGGTTTTTGATATATAGTTACCATTAGGTTTGTATATAAATTTTTCTGCAAATAGTCTATATTGTTGATGGTCATTCAAGTTTGTATCCATTCTTTTCTCCTCTTGCCTCCATGTTTGAGGTATACGTTATTATATTTTATATCCTGTTTTTTTAATTCCTTGATGTATTTTTTACAGAAATATTTATTTTTACTGCTTTGTGTTTCCTGCTTTTATACTCACTTTTAGTCTTTTTTTTCCACTGAAAGAAATTCCTTCAATATTTCTTGCAAGGCTGGTTTACTGGTCACAAACTCCTTTAGTTTTTGTTTTTCTGGAAAACTCTTTCTCTCTCCTTCTATTCGGAATGATAACCTTTTTGGATAGAGTATTCTTGGCTGCAGATTTTTCCCATTCAGCACATTGAATACATTATGACATTGCCTTCTGGCTTGTCAAGTTTCTGTTGAAACATCTCCTGATAACTTTATGGGGATTCCTTTGTAAGTTAATGACTTATTTTATCTTATGCTTTTAGGGGTATCTTTTTCACTATGTTTTGCAAATTTAATTACAATATGTCTTGGTTTGGTCTGCTTTTGTTGATCTTGATGGGAGCTGTGCCTCTTGGATCTGGATGTCTATTTCCTTCTCCAAATTAGGGAAGTTTTCAGCTTCAAATAAATTTTCTACTCCATTTCCTCTCTCTTTTTCTGGGATTCCTATAATAAAACTGTTATTACATTCCATGCAGTCAGTGAGTTCCCTAAGTCTGTTGTCATGTTGCATAATTCTTCCTTCTCTCTTTTGTTCAGCTTCATTGCTTTCCATTACTTTATCTTCTAGGTCATTACTTTGTTTCTCTGTTTCTTCCAGCCTGCTTCTCATTGCATCACGTATGTTTCCAATCTTGTTTATCACACTCTTCAACTCTGATTGGTTCTTTTTTAACTCTTTTATATCTGTTGTAAAGGTCTCTCTGATGTCTTCCATTCTTTTCTCAAGCTCAGTGAACGTACATATGATTGTTGCTTTAAATTCTCTATCAGTAATGTTACTTGTATCTGTTTCACTTAGATCTCTGCTGTGCCCTTATCTTTTTCTTTCATTTGGGGTAAATTCCTCTTATTTTTGTCTAACTTTCTGCCTTCTTCTGTGTGTTAGAAAAGCCTGTTATGTCTCCTGCTACTGAAGTCAATGACCTTATAAAGAAGAGGTCATGTAGTTCCCAGGACCTGGTGCTTCAGGGAGTGTCATGAATCTGTACTGCATGCACTCTGCTGGTATCTTCTGGCTACTCTATCCTTCAGTCCAGTCATCTGCAGAGGCTGTCCTTGTCTGCTTTGTGTAGTGTTTGACCCCTGGCCTAAATGTGGTTAGTTTTAAGTAGGTACTCTTGTCTGCTTGTGAAATGAGACTTTTACCACCTCCACCAGAACTGAGGCTCTGCACAACTCTCTGTTTGAGAGACATGATGTGGGCAGGGGTTTGTATTGATCTTCTGGTGTTAGAGCCCACTGCTCTGGGACTTAGGCAAGCATGACTGAGAAGGGTTGTTCTCACCAGAATGGGCCTGGTATAAGCAAGAAAGGCAGCCAGTGTTGGTACTGAGCTGCTTCTCACAGGTGGCTCTATGTTTACACTGGGGTGTTGGGGAGGGAAATGGTGCCAGCCAGCTTCTTAGTTCCTGGAGTGGTGTCTCCATCAATGCTTCCTCTCGGGGACACATTCTGAGAAGACCAAATAATCTCCCCATTGTGTGCCCCAGGAACTCTTCAGATAAGTTTCCACACTGTCTCTCCCCAAGTCTTTTGCCCTGTCTTATCTCCAGGAGAAGGGCAGTGCCTCTGGGCTGTATCCCAGCCAAGCCCTCTGACCCTTAAAACTTCAGAGTTTAAGCCCCTCTAGTTGCAAAAACTCACAGAATTCTGCCTCTCTAGCTTTCCAAACCAATGCTTTCAGGGAAACATTCTCCCTTTACATTCCCCTGAGTGCTCTTCTCTCTTGCCTCCTCCATGACCATAGCTGCCTATACATCACTTGGTGCAACTGTTATCCTTTGTCATGTATGGCTGCACCTAATATGTTTTTTCTTAAGTTCTTTTGACAGATGTCACCTGAGAAGCCACATATCCATAGTAAAATCCAAAGTGGGTAAAGAAAAGGCAAGACCTTGAGCCAGTCACCTAGGGAGCTACCAGACAAGTCAAAACACTCTACTCCAATTCTTTGAGAATTAGGTCTGTCTTGCTGCAAACTTCATGAGGAATGCGTCTATCCTCATAGCCCCTATTATGTTGGAGTATGATTAGATTCCATAAAAAGTTGACTCATGTTTTTTATCAACTTAATTATTGCTTATGGGAAAGATAGTTTTAGAGTTCTCTACTCTTCTATTTTCAGTGACATCACCTCCCAACACTTTTTTTTCTGATAACTTCTAGAAATTCTACTTTATTTTTACTTCATACTGTTCAATAAAAATAATTGAAATATTCAAAATATTTTGATTACTATGTTGAAAATAATTCTATAAATTATCCATAGACTCTTAAAAGAGAGCACAACAGTATATTTATCAATATTCATCAATATTCAAAATTTTAAAAATATTTGTAAGTATTGTTGTTGGCCTTGGTTGTTAATACTGAGCAAAAATGTAAAATGCTTTCATACATTTGTGTTTCTTGTAGTGCTATTATGTATTTTTTAAATAACTTTTCTTTATTTAGAAGTAATTTATCAGATATGTAAAAGTTAATTACTTTTATAAAATTATTATTTCATTTAAATTGAAGGTTTTCTGTTTATAAATAGTAAATTCCCTTTTCTGTTTTATGTAATGTGTTATTTCCTTTGATTTCTATTTTGTATGCTGTCAATGTTGTCTCATTGCTTTCTTTCTATTGTTTGCTTTTGCCTAATACATTTCAACCTATCCTCTATATTTTATAATTCAAGAATCACTATTTGAGGGGCCTCTGGGAGGCTCAGTCGATTAAGCATCTGACTTTAGTTCAGGTCATGATCTCACGGTTTGTGAGTTCGAGCCCCACATCAGGCTCTGTGCTGACAGCTCAGAGCCTGGACCCTGCTTCAGATTCTATGTCTCCTCCTCTCTCTGACCCTCCCATGCTCATACTCTGTCTCTCTGGGATTCTCAATAAGAAATAAATGTTAAAAAAAAAGAATCACTATTTAAGAGGTGTCACTAATAAACAAGATAATGTAATAATTTTGAATTACATTAACAATTTTTCCTTGATGTGTTTGAAGTTAATTTCACATTAATGTATGTTTTTTGCTCATAAAGTTTCTAGGTTCTTTCCATTTTTAAAATGGATTTGTAACATATTGATCTTATTTTGGCTGGCATTGTAGGATAGTGTTTCCCAAACTTATTTTTTTTTTTTTACATGAGGGATCATAGAACATAACATGTAATTATCACACTGTATTGAATGCACAAAACCATTCCCATCTAGGGTAACCTTGCCAGTCTTTACTGAACCCTCTAAGGATAGAGGAGATCTATATATTGGTCCATCTGTAACCTATTAAGAAGAAAGTAATGTATCACAGTGCATTCTTACAGTTTGAAAGTTTTGTTGAATTGACTATTTACTGACCAGAACCATTTCTTATGGTAAGAGCATATAAGTCTTATTTTGGAGAATATGATTTTTTCCTCATTCTCAGTACGTAATGTTTAGGTGGGATTAGCATAACTTTCCCTAGGTCATAGATATGTGACTTAGGCTGAACTAATTAGGATATTCTATTACTTCCAACACAGTGGCTGGATGAAACTAGTGATCATCGTAAGGCAATGAAACATCATGATTAATAACTTTTACAAAAACCAACAAAATATCTCTCTTCTCTAGATTTGATGTGACAAGATTCGGATTTAGGCCATGTACAGTGATCTTTAGGCATTTTGCTGCATGGCTTGCTTGCTGACATACAGAAGAATAAGAGTCAGTTGGTGGATCCTAAGGATGTTGTTTTAGTCCTGAATTAAGCTATTCCTCAGCCACTCGATTATATGAGCCAATTAATTCCTTAACTGATGAAGTAAGTGATTTATAGCATAGACAAACACTTTATTGTCTTAATAGTGGTTTTATTTTTTTCTTAACATTTTCAACATGTGTTTATTACCAATATCAAGAATTAAGTAATAACATATATCTTGTGTGAGACATATCATATGATTACATAAAAAATAAGGCATCTGAAATTCAAAATCAGTATGTTGATTGGTCATTTCTGGGTTGTAGGATTATAGCTGTTAAATTTTCATGTTACTTTGTAGTATCTGTTATTTCTCTATTAAAAATATGTTGCCAAAATTTTTTTAGAAAATAATGGTCCATATTCTTCTGAGAGTCAAATAGGAAAGTACACTTATAACAATCTATATCTGATCCCTCCCAGAACTCTTGCCTTTGTCATCTACATAATTTAGAACTTTCAATAATCACATAATATGCAACCTTAATATTTTCACCTTGTGTGTATCAGCCTTGTTCCTGCTTCTAAGGAAAAGTCTCTTCCAACCAAACTACCTGTCTTCTTTTTCCTCTCACAGTAACTTTTTCTTATCTCCCTGGTTGAAGTGCTTAAGGATCAGATTAAACATCCTACTCTTCGTTACCCAACCATAGTGCTCCAGTTAACTGTGCAATTCCAAAATATTCTGATTTAATCCATTTCTTTCCTTCTTCATTATGACAATTCTAATTTTTAAAAACAATGTCACATTTATCCTGGACTATTAAGGTAGCCATACAACTGGGATGCCTTGTCTGTCTATTACTCCATGTACCCCACATATGCAAAAGGAATTCTATAAAGTGTCTGCTTAAAATTCTCCAGTATCTTTCCGTAGCACTTAGAATAAGCTCCGGATTCTTGTTTTATGAAGCCCTATGTGATCTGGCCTTGTCCTACTCTTTGTGTCACTTTGGTTTATGCCCCCATCCCCACCCCCAACCCTGTCATTTGGCTCTACTCAAACTGGCCTCTTCCATTTCTTCCTTAAGCCTTTGGACAAGTTACATATTTTGCCCAGAAGAGTCTTTCCTTTATTATTGTCAGTCAGAACACAGCTTAAATGGTAATGTCCACGGAGAACCTTTCTCTAGCCATTCAATCGTGTGTATCTCTGAAACTGAAATTTGCTCTCCAAATTAGCATGGTTTAGCATTGGATGGTTTCTTATTTAATTGCTTATTTAGCTGTTTATTCCATTATTTCCAAGACTATAATGTAACTTTCATCGTTTATGTTTTGGCCTTCACTACCTAGAACAGTACCTAGCTTACAGTTTATTATATAAATTATTAAATGAATGACTAAATAAATAAACAGATGACTCTTCCATGAGAACATTTTCATAATCTCCATGCTACAATTAATTTTTCCTTCTTTATTGTCACATAGCCTCTAAATATTACTGTGTTATAATGAGATTTACATATCTTTCTCCTCCATTATATACCAAGTAATTTGATATAAATGAGTGGTTTTTTTTCCAATCTTTGTACTTTTCAAGTAAGTGCCTTGCACAGTGCCTTAGTATCTTAGACATAATGGCCATTCATAAATGCTTTTCTGATTGAATTATTTTGCCTTTACAAACTCTTAAGAGTCTCTCATGAGCATTCCTAAGGGACAGGTTTTCCTCTTAGAACCTCTCATGAGTCCTTAGACCAAAATTAATTGCTACTTCTTCTCTGTTTCCTTTGTGGTCAGCATAGACAAAGTGTTTTTAACAGTATGATGTATATTGTAGACATTTTATCAACATGTCTATGTCCAAAGCTAGAATGAAAGGGTGTTAGCATTGCATCTTAAATATTCAGGACTTTTAAAAAATATCATTGATAATGAATTGACGTACTATTGAGTTATTTGCCAATTCTCATAAAAAGGTGGGGAGTCACCAGAGCATAACATGACACCTCAAGATTTAGCAGTCTTTCCAGTTAGGTAATCATGTATAGTTCCCTAGAGTCCTTGGCTGACTACCACAGATCCATTACTCAGTCAATCTTAAGCAACTGGCTTTGGAAAATAAGGTGGAAGTTATTTAGATACATTTTATCTAGAAAAGTCATGAAATCCTATGACAATCAAAGATAGCCCATAGTTTACTTTTTGGGGTCAGGATATGATACAGCTTTTATTTCCTCTTCACTTTCCTATTTTGTAAAAGTAATCTATTTTAAAAAGATAATATCCACGGGGTGCCTGTGTAGCTCAGTCAGTGGAGTGTCCGACTTGCGCTCAAGTCATGATCTTGTGGTTTGTGAGTTTGGGCCCTGCACTGGGCTCTGTGCTCAGAGCCTGGAGCCTGGAGCCTGCTTCAGATTCTGTCTCCCTCTCTCTGCCCCTCCCTGCTTGCTGTCTCTCTCTCTGTCTGTCTCTCAAAAATAAACAAACATTATTTTTTTTTAAGTTTTAAAAAAATAAAAAAATAAAAAGATCATATCCATGTTTAGATGTGGGCATCAATAATAAATAACATAACAAACAATAATAACAATCTTTTCAGGGAAAGGGAGATACTCCAGATTTATAGGAATTATAAATTAATTAATTTATAATAGGATTTTGTCTTACTCTGACAAAATTTGAACATATATCATTAAAAAAATCCAACACAAAAGAATATTTATCAAAAATAAAGGAACTTCCTAAGCAGTTAGTATTCACATGTTGTATGATTTTTTGAAGAAACATGTTAGCTGAAACTACCTATAATATATTTGAGAGAACAGGAATTGTGCTTAAGATATGGAGTTGCACTTTGAGAAAAACAAATGCTCTTTGATGCCCCTGTGTAAACGTGCATGCAATTTGTTTTAAATAGACTCCTTTTGCCAGACACTGCAGTCTCTGAGATAGATAGTAGTAAACCAGACGAGATATGCCTTAGCTTTCAGAAATGTTTCATTATAGCAGAAAAATTTGGAATTTCAGCATGTGTGACATAAGGTAACCATTCTTCTTCAAGCACTTTGTGTTTTATTTTCTTTCCAAGCTGGAACAGCCAAAGTTGCAGAACAGTAAACTTATCATTGCAACAAGAATAGCAGAGGAGAGCAAAGGCCATCCTTCCCCTGCAGATCTTCAACCTGAGAATTTTGTAGCCATCTAGCCATGACCTCATTGCTCAGAGCAATCCAGAAAAGGAAGATCTAGAGTCTCCAAGAGACAGATGGATGAACAGTAGAATCTAGAAGATAGGAGGTCCTCCAGAATCCCAACAATACACCCTGATTTAGGGGGTTGGAGGTCATGGGGGGACCACATTCAAATTTTTCTACCATGATGCCATCTCTTGGGGATACTAGATTATTGAAAATATTGACTGACCTACAGTCAAAGCATCTGGAAAAATGTCCACAAATATTGGAACAAAACAGATACTTGTTGAGACTAAACCATTCCTGAGAGTTTTAAAATAGTATTCTATACATGTTTGATTCTGAAGTTTCTTTGGGCCATAATTATGATGATTTTTATCTTAAATCTTTCTCTTTCTATGGATGTGGTACCGCTTAGTGGTAGTGAGACCTTTTGCCAAGAAGCCGCACATAATCCCCTGTGTTATCCATTTTAGACATCATTAGTCAGTTCATGCAAAGTCTCCATTTTAGCAGACATTCAGAAATTCAATGATCTTTATTCTTCTTCATGTTATTTCATTTTCTGACATGAAGTGGAGTATTCAAACTCTTGTCAATTTAACAAGAAAAAAAGTGGAGGGGATAGAGATTTATCAACTAGGTCCTAGAAGAGTGCTTTGATCACTCCAACAAGTTGGAACAGTTCTCCGATCTTGGTATTATAGAATTTGCCTATAACAATTTACTGTTTTACTCATGACCCTCAGATCCATAGTTTGCTACAACCACTTATTTCCCCAGCAGTATATTAATGCCTGGGAAGGCTACACAGTTTTCTATAAGATACATCATATTGGGCTCGGGAGCAGGACGGTATTTTCTCTGACCAAAGTGCAGATATTGGTATTGGTAGGGCTTCGGGGATGCTGTTACTTTTAAGGTGTATCTCAGAGAGAAAGAGAGATTGTGTAGCTTTCTTTCCAGTACATACACGATCTGCCATTGCCAAAATTGGGGAAAATATCACAAGGGAGTTATAGTAGCAAAAAGTGGATTGGTTGTGGCAAGGTCACTTTCCTTTAGGGCATGGGAAGAGTCTATCAGGCAAATTACCTCCCTAGTCCCTACTAGGTGATTCCTGACTGACTGGTTTAGGATTTGATTTCTGGGAGAGGCCAAATCTGTAATTAAGCCTTGGTTTGGTAATATGAAGATTAGCAATAAGGAATTTATTTTGACCCTGTTGCCTTGTTTTTAACAAGTCTTTTAATGGAGCAAAAACCACTAATATTATGACCTTACAAATTTTTCTTCATCCATGAGGATCCTCTTCATCTCCTCTGTTCCTGGTATGCCTGGCCTACACAAATACATTATATTTCAACTCTCTCCCAGAAATAAACTTTAGACAGGAATGTGTTTATATGATGACTCAAGATTGAACTTCTACTGACATTGTGGTTACTGTCAAAAGACATCTATAATCATATTTATTTATGCCCCTTTTCTGTGGAGTTTCAGCTCTGTTTATTCTGAGTTTGTTTGTTTTTCATTCCTGCATTGCTGTGGGTAAGAATTCCTCATTTTAATCTATACTTTCAGCCAGGTGAGAAGAAATTCAAGAAGACTTAGGAAATTATCACTGAATAGTGTCTGTCCTGTGATAAGTATTACTGAGAAAAATAGCAGTATAGATGCCATCAAAATAATTCCAAATGAGGAAATGAGACAAACTCAGAACATACCTCATTTGAGAAGTCAGTGCTACTCTGCTAGGAAAGTAGGCTATGTACCGACTTCCTTAAGAAATACTTAAGATAACAGTCCTTAAAACTTTAATATGAATTAGTATTTCAGGCTATTTATAAACAGTGGGTCATCTTTTTCCTCCTATAGCAAGATTATACTAATGATTATTTTACTACATTGCTAGATGTGGGATGAGAGGCAGCCAAGGTAATAACTCTGGAAGTTTATATTCTTACTTAGATAAGAAAAATAGGCATTTGTCAAACTTTAGAAACTGCTATATAAGGTTGTTTTTCACTGAAGTGTATTATCTTACTGCATTATGTGCTGGAACTTCTTAAGCATCTAGGTAGGGATACTCTGCCAATTTAGGGGTAGCAGGCAATAATGATGCAAAAAATGATATGGGCATTATAGAATTATACCATCTGTAAGTAACCACTATGTTGAATTTTCTATAGAAAAGGAACATGATATCACTAGTGCCTTAACCTTAAACTTCTTGGTGTATTTATAAACTGGAAATCAGAGTGATCTGAATGCTTATGAAACACTAGAAAGCAGAGAATATGAAAACCTGCAGGTGGAAACTTTATATATTGCATATTTCATTGGATGGTTCTTTCTCCATGTTGCAAATATCAATTATTAAATACTACCAACATTACTTAAGTAGTCAGTTTTAATCATAATATTTTACATGTATACTTATACCACCATAATGAAAGCTCCCAATGTGTTTTACAGACTATACACAGCTTTATTAATGAAATGTAGCTCTCTCCACTAAAAGCACATTTTTATTCAAGATAATTGTAAAATGCAATAGTCATAGATTATGCTAATAGACAAGAAAAAGCATATGAATAAATAAAAGCCATAGATAATCCCCCAAACCTAATTTTAATGACTATTTTAAATTTTCCTCTTCTACCAAACCTTTATAAGGGCTGCTAACAAGTAATAAAATTGACTGATTGTCATTTCATTCTCCCATCCTTCTGTTACTCATCTACTGGTGGAAATGCTAACAAGCATGTGAATAGCCAATGAGCAGGTATAGAGGAAAAAGGAAGAGAAGGAGGAACAGAGGTAATCCACCACCTGTATAATCAGCTCATGAATAACAGAGTTGACTGAAAGACAACACTTCAGTAAGTAGTGTAATAAACTCGGTGATCAGTATTCTCTGTGGCTTACTGGCAGGAAAGAGAACTACCATCTTTACAACTGCAGGGGAAGTCCATGATTTTTATAGAATTTATACTACAAAAAGGATATCAAATCTTCAATGCAAAAAAAAAAAAAATCTGTGTTGTTTGTGCTGGAGGGTTCAGATCATCTCTAAAATGCCTTTTCTTATGTTACATAAAGGCTCCAAGTTTATAAGACAGCTTAAGGGGCACCCATATATCATCATGATGTTTTCGCTGCTTACAAAATCCACCAATCACAGAATTCAAGAGGCACAATATGTGACAATGCGGATTGTTCTGATCTTCTCCAAATTATGTTTTCCTTAACTGCCTGAAGTTACAGATTATTTCCTCAGAGACACAGGAAGCCTTGTAAGAAGATGGATAGTTGGGTTCAATGACGGCACTGTGGCCTGATAAAGCAGCACATCTATCTATAATAATTTTGCTTGGGTACATAGTTTATCACAGTTATTTTTAACATCACTCCTAATGGAGGATTGTGTCTTTAGTTGTTTTTCTTCCTCTGTTGCAAAATTCCATAAGGAGTTTTGGAAATAATCCAAGTGAGGAAGGAAGGAAGCAAGGAAGCAAGGAAGCAAGGAAGCAAGGAAATAAGGAAGGAAGGGAGGGAGGAATAGTTGATTGTTCATCCAAGTAAGGAAGTGTTGGTTGTTCAAGGGCAGGAAATAGAAGCAATGACTATGTCTTCCTCATAGGTCTCTTTCAATCTACTTGTTTTCTATAATTATTTTATGTATATCTGCCAGAAACCCTCCAATAACAACAATCAAGTAAAATTCTTCCTTGTTTCAAAATTTTGCCTTCCTAGGCCACTAAATATTTATTATATTTCTTCAATGTTTTCAAAGAGATTGTCTCCATGTTTTGTTTTTATCTTTGTTTTTTTCTTTGTAGGAGTCAATTATTCTCTCACAACCTTTAGGCAGTTCCACGTTCCAAGAACCCTTTGCACTTTGCAAAACAAGATTTTGACTTCTAGATCTAGAGTCTTACCAGAGCCACAGCATTAATTCTCCTGTTTCAGAATGTTGAGCATTGGCAAATAAGTTAGTGACCTCACCTCTAGATATGTACTCAATATCACATATTTGTATTGGGGATATTAAAACTCGTGCATTTGTCACTCCTAATTGGGTCCTAAGCAAGGAAAAAAAAAAAGAAAAGAAAAGTTCACAGCATGCCCTCGGTGAGCTGTCATAAACAGAAATATGAGGCAGTGCCAAGTTCTCCAAGGCTTGACAGCTGATGATTAGGATGTTTTAATTTGGTGGACATATAGAACTTCTCCTGACATCTAAATGGGTGAGTGCCATAAGTAATCTATTTTTTGCACACATTCAAATTTAGACTGAACTAAATGTAGCTTAAAGTCGCATTTTAAAGAAACAGAGTCAGCAGAGAAATTGGGTTTAGCATAGCACTGAATTTAGATGTATGTTGACAGTATAAAATAATTAAATCACAACTGAAATAAGTAAAATAGACTTTACAAATTTTCTTTCTCAAACATTCATAATATTAAAGGAATATATTCACAGGAGCGTGCTCTTTTAGAAAGATTTCTGGATTTGCTTCTTTTTTTTTTCTTTCTCATTCTTCTGTGATCTACCTTTTAGCTCAGGAACTTGCATCTCTACAGAATGAATCCAGCATACTAGGAAACATCAGAAGGGAAGAATACATGTAACCTCTTTTGACTTGGATGGAGGGAGTGTGTAATAGATTGTGGAAAAACCTACTGACACATGTTCCAGGTGTCACGGCTAAATAGTTATGATACTTTAGTTGTTATATTTTATTTTTACTTTTTTTGCTTTCCTTCCTACAAATGTTGAAGCTATTTGGAACTATTAGAAAAATGAGAATATGTAGATCCACTCTATGATTTCAGGTTTCTGTGAAAATTTTATTTACCCTGAGTTTCTTCAATCCACCCATTTGTTGCTTTCTGTGATCCAAGACAAAACTTTGATTTTTCAGCTTCAAATTTTCATTGTTCATAAAATGTTAATGATGAATGATGAAGAACAGTAATTCTCCAAATTACTTTGAGTATAAACTCAAAACATTTTGGTCCTACTCTCCAGAGCATGTTTTGATAGTGGGGAAAGGAAGAATCCTAATGTAAGGGTGAGGGGATTTAAGGTCGACTTACCTTTAAGCAGGAAATAAGAAAAACACCAGAACAGAAGACTTTAAAAACCATCTTGCTTGCTTAACATTTTTTTTCTGGGATAACCCTGGATACAGCACCCTGGAATATTCAGCTTTATTCCTCTGCCATGATTCTTAAGAATATATTGACTATTAGTGAATGATGAAATAATTCTCACCAGCATTTGAATTTATAAACTTGAATTTATAAATCACCATTTTCTTAGTAAAATTTATGTTAGGAAGAAACAAATGTTAAAGAATAAGAGGTCTCATGGTTCCATCACTGTTAGAGGACTGCATGATTGGATAATTGGGACAGAATCAGAAAACTGGCATCTTACTTTAATGTGCATTATTTCACTAGCACTATTTCATACGTATAATCTTTCCACTTTAAACTGCATTGGCTAGAATAAGGATAACAGCCCTTTTAATTATTTTTAGGAGGATGGGTTACTAATATAAGTTTTTATAACTATATTTGCAATAACATGGGTAGAGCAAAGTGGCACAGTTGACCTGACCATAGTGATTTGCATATGGAATACTGTGTATCATCTAATGACATTAGCACTGAATCTAATAAGCACTACTTCTTCCCAAAACTTTTCTGACTTTTCTGGTCTTTCCTTCTCCAACCACACAGATTTGTTTTGTTGCTGTTGTGTTTTTTCTGTTTTTTTTTTTTGTTTGTTTTATTTTGTTAAAAGTAGAGAGGAATAAGCTTGACTGAGAGGAAACAGAATAGTAGCAAAAAGATGAAGAGTACATGGCAATAGCAATGAATAGCTATCTTCTGTTGGACTGTAGTTAGTACTGAATTGTACCTACATAGTATTGAAGGATATGAGAAGTATAAGCTGCTGATTATACAAAACCTGGCATACCCTATTTATTTCTAGTCAAGATGATTTAAAGGATATAAAGAGGGGTTATCAGAATTTTTTAATGAAATGTTAGTCTTGTCATATATTAAAATAGTTATTTCTCAGCCTGCCTCTTGATTTCTTCAGAGTGACTTCTGCCAAATTATATGGGTATGTGTTATTTATTATTAAATGTCTTTACATTCACAAATGCCAAGATGTTTATAAAATAGCATATGTATAAAACTTCACTAGCAACAGTACATTTTCACCTTGATTATTTAACTCTTACAGTTATCCTATGTACCAGTGAGACTAGCTAGATTATGCTACAAGAACAATATCTAAAATTACAAGTCTTATTTCTTGCATAATAGCAAGACACGTAAGATACATGTCTATTGTGGATAAGTTAGAGGTTTTGCTCTGTATTATAGCACTCAGGAATATGGGTTGACTGAAGCTTCATCTCAATATGTTATTCTACAAACTCCACAGCCAAAAATAATAATTTAAAAATTAGTGCATTGGGGTGCCTGTGTGGCTCAGTCAGTTAAGCATCCAATTCTTGATTTCAGCTCAGGTCATGATCTCACGGTTCGTGGGTTTGAGCTCCACATTGGGCTTTGGGTTGACAGTGCAGAGTCTGCTTGGGATTCTCTCTCTCTCCTTCTCTCTGCCCTTCCCCACTTCCTTTCTCTCAAAATAAATAAATAAACTTAAAAAATAAAATCAAAAATAGTGCATTGTGCACTGACTTTGAAAGTTTCCATCCAGAAGTGACCATCATTTAACATTTCACATTTAATTGGCCAAAGCAAGTCACATGGTCACATCTAACCTCAAAGGGAGTGGGGAAATAAAACTCTGCCAATTGCCGAGGAAGGAGCATGTTAGAACTATGTCTTGAATGCACTGATGACTATTATACCCAAGGAGGTAATTATTTCTCTTCCTACTTCACAGATTATTTATTTATTCATGCATGTGTTCTACATATTGTATTGGGTACATTCACTTATAAGGTTCCTTTGTCTTGAAAGGCATCAAGAGATGTGCCAAGGCACACAGATGTGTATGTAACAGAGACTTTTTAAAATGAGTTAAATGGGAGCTAACAGCCTATAAATTAAATTCAGTACTTTTGTGTTCACTTGCCTTTCCATACCACACCTATTGATCTATTGAAGTGTCCTCAGTTTACTGTGACAGTTTACTGTGACTCAGTTTATTGTAAACAGTATTTAATGGCCATTATTATCATTTTCCAACATTCACCATTAGAAAATTGCCATTGAGTGCCACTACTGGGCTGGTGGTATGCTGTAAAATTAAAAGTTTCTTATGAAATGAGATTAACTATAACTGAATGAATATTTTAGAAAGAGGGTCTCTTTATTTATCCAGTCATAATAAGTAAGTAATAGTTGGGGCGCCTGGGTGGCTCAGTCGGTTGAGTGTCCAACTTCGGCTTAGGTCATGATCTCGCTGTTTGTGGGTTTGAGCCTTGTGTCAGGCTCTGTGCTGACAGCTCAGAGCCTGGAGCCTACTTTGGATTCTTTGTCTCCCTGCCTCTCTGCCCCTACCCTGCTCACACTCTGTCTCTCTCTCCTTCAAAAATAAATAAACATTCAAAAGTAAAAAAAAAAAAAATTAGAGTAAATAATAGCTTTGCTATTTTAATTAACTCTCAGCTAATTCTTAGATGCACTATCTGACCCTTATGAATATGTTAAATATATGGGAGCATATTAGCTGGAGCTGAAATGTTTGTTTCAACTATGTGCATTTAGATTTCAGTTTTCCTCTCTCTAAAGCTCTTAATACGTGACAGATGATATTTAAAAAACTATTATGTACATATGGACATGTCTATCAATTTCATTTGAGACATGCCTTCACTCTTCTCAATTCTTGTTTCACATGCCTAAGACCTTTTTCTTAATGCCCTCTTAAAGTTTGGTTTCAGAAAGTCATTCTCAAGTCTGATTCACTAACATATCTGCACAATTGAGCTCCAGGTAATTTTAAGGTTCTCGTTTTGCTTCATTTTTAACAACTTTTTAAAAGTATGATAAAGCAGAAACTCTTTTCAAACAAAATCAGTGGAGGATGTCTCCCTGGTATAGCTGTATGTTCTGAAATTCATATTGAATTATTTTTATATGTTCCTGACTTCTTCCTTTCCAATTTCCTGTGTAATGGTGATTTTAATTCCTAATGCCTTTACAGCATATCGTTGATGATGTGATCGTGAATAATCCCTGAATTGCACACAAATCTATCTGTGTTCATTACCAGACATGCCTTGTTAATGAAAAAAAAAATCAATAAAACAAAGTGTTTTATTCAGGATTCTTGATTATAACCAACAGGGGGAAACCATATTTTTAAACAGTAAGAGATTCCTCATAAGCAAATTTGGACTCAGAAAGTCAGTAGAAAGCTGACAAACTAAGGTTGGAAAATTGGCAGAAGTCAAAGGAGCTCAGGACAGTGAACAGCAGGAACCACATAAAGGGCATGCATCAGAAACCATATGGTTTGCATACTTTCTAGGCTGCTGCTGGAAATCTGACCTCCAAGCCTTCCCTCTGCCACTAGCACTAGGATCCAACTTTTAAGGGTTTCTGATTGACTGAGATTAAGTCACATGTCCAACTCCTGGCCCTATATCTGTAAGTGCAAAAGGTTAGACTATGCCTTGCTTACACCAACAAAATTAACACCTTATGGAAGTTTGCTGTGGGGGGTGGAGGTGAACCTCAGCAATTTCCATTCAAATAAGAATACACAAATTATGAAATTACTACAAAGGAAATATCCATATAGCAGGTAGAATAGGAAGGAATGGGGTAGGATTCAGAACCAGAAATTAAAGAAAAAATTTAAAAAGCAACGTGTACACTACTCAGAAGTACTCTTGAACATGTGATTTTAAAAATGTTATCTACTAGCATTTTTTCTAATTTTTAAAAACCTACTAAAGAAAATAGAATGGTTTCATTTTTCAGGTAAGTCTGTTTTTTGTTTTAAATTTATTTTGTATAAAACTATACATTTATTGGGGCACCTGGGTGGTTCAGTCGGTTGAGCATCCGACTTTGGGTCATGTCATGATCTCGCAGTCTGCGTTGAAGCCCCGCGTCGGATTCTGTAGTGACTCCTTGGAGCCTAGAACCTGCTTCGGATTCTGTGTCTCCCCCTCTCTCTGTCCCTTCCCTGCTTGTGCTCTGTCTCTCTCTGTCTCAAAAATAAATAAACGTTAAATTAAATTTTTTTTTAAAAAAACTAGATATTTCTTGTTATTTTTTATTCTTCAAGCACCCATGGACAGGTCTCAGTTGCCCCAATAGACTATCCAGGAGACTAGTAGAACTACCTAATTTGTACCACAATGACTTACAAGAAATTTGCCAAAAATAAAATAAAAGAATACTGATGACTAAATGTCATTACCCTGAGGGATTTACAAAAGACTAATAAAGAGTATTGTTTCAAACTGATGCATTTTCTGGGATCTTATGGTTTTATACATCCTTTCTCTAATTGTCTAGGAAATGTCTGCATCAAAATTACCTGGAGGATAACAGGCTTGTATAAATGCAGAGTTGAGGGCCCTTCTGGAAGCAGTGAGTCTGCATTTGGGATGGTGAGACTGATGAGGGAGCCAAAGGCAAGCTGAGGGCAAAGCACAAACTAACCACCTCCCCCACCCCCACCCCAGGTGGGATATGTGTGACATTCCTCAGGCATTCCTGGCTGCCCAAGAACAAAGGAAAGGGAGAAACCAATGGTTTACTGACAGAGATCAATCACAGTCATGCAGGACATGAGTCTCCATCAGTTTTTAAATGTCTTAGTAAATTACAAGAAAAAGGCACTTATCAATATCCTGATCTCCAGAAACCTATGGACTCAGGTTCTTGGAGCCCCAACATCACTCTTCCCTCCATAGTGATGTGGGGAACAAAGGCAAGAAGGAAATGGTAGGTAAAATTAAATTTCTCTTAACCTGCAGCCCATTGACAAATTCTTGAGATAGGCAGAGTAACACATTCCTCCAGGAACTCCCTACTGCCTTAATGACTTACTGCAGGAAAAAAAAAAACCACCTTTGCTTGAGGATAGCTAAGACTTCCGTATCTTTTGAGTCCTCTTTAGTATACGAAAGCCCTTTTAGAGGCCTTCCTTTACCCCCACAACTCTACAGTATATAGCCAGTCACTCTTCACAACCCCAGTGCAGCTCTTTCTGCCCATAGGTCCTGTCCCCGTGCTTTAATACGATCACATTTATATACCAAAAAGTCTCATGAATTCTTCTGGGTTGTCAGTTCCAGACCCCCCACCACTCCAAAAACCCATCAAGACTAGACATACACGTACTCAAGAAACACCCCAAATATATTTGAACATTTAGGAACAGGTGTATTAGAAATTGTTCTCAGTAGTGCAAACAGGTTAAGTTGCATCAAGTTTGATAAATAAGAAAAAATAAAAAACAAAACAGGAGACTCAAGATGAATTTGAAAAAGGAAAAACATCAGGTAATTACCCATGTTTTTGAAATCTTAATCTCTAATATGTGGTCATTGTTATATTCCAGAAGTCAAGATATTTGTGCTGCTGCACCAAAAGGTTTTAGGTGCTTACGAATGTGTTTACAATAAAAGTGGATTTTTCACTGTGGGCCAAAGTCATCTCCTGTTTCTCTCAATAAATAATACAGAATTTACTAGAGATTTATTTAAAAATCCCTAGTTTTTAAAATAAGTTTTTAAAATAAGATTTCCTTGCATGTGATTTTTTTTAAGCATTGCTAAAGGAAAAGTTATTTTGAATGAAAGAGATACTGCAAAGGAAAGAGAAGTTACCAGTATGCCTTTAGACAGCTTCTGGCTTTAGAGTGTTCTAGCAAACTGTATTGAAATGAATGGAAGCAATTATAAAAGGAAGCTGCTGACCTTTCTGAAAAGGCTGCCAATCCATAATACCTCCTGCAATGCTCATCCCCTTTATTCGTGCTTAACAAACCTTGTCACCCTTGTCGCAGTGCCTCAGAACCCCTTGTTAACTTTTCCCCTTTTGTTGTCTTTAGGGTATCTGCAGCACGTCTGTCTGCTGAAATACTTCTCAATTGCCAATTAAAGGAAGTTTAAGAATGAGTACCTAGGGATGAATTAACCTAGCAAGTTAACCTGGGGGAAGAATGTGTTAGGGATACAAACTCTCATCATCATAGTCTTACATATTTGCCTTCTCATCGGACATACTGGAGAAGGGTATTTATTATATATTTGCACAAAAATCAGGAAACATTGTGATTCCATTTTTCAGGGTGTAAACAATTTGAAAAATAAATACCAGTATCTTCAAAAGGCTTCTCTCCCCCCATTGTGTTCATTTTCCCTTAAGTGAAAAAATGCTAATATTTAAGCACTGCTTTGCAGAAACACTTAAACAGGTACCTGTAGGTAGTACAGAGCAATTCCTCAAGGAGGGTCTTATCCAGAATATCTTCTTGCTTTATAATGCCGACTTAACACATAAGCCCCTGGATCATCCCTGTTTGGATTAACAATCATTTGAATGATTATTAAGCAGAATTCTCTAGAATTGAGTAGTTCTGGCTCTCAGATAACTTAAAAAAATCCACACTTAAAATTAAATTTTTTTTCAAATGTTTATTTTTGAGAGAGAGAGCACATGAGTGGGGGAAGGGGCAGAGAGAGAGAGAGGGAGACACAGAAACCAAAGCAGGCTCCAGGCTCCAAGCAGTCAGCCCAGAGCCCTACGTGGGGCTCGAACTCACAAGCTCACGCACGACCCGAGCCATGAGATCATGACCTGAGCCGAAGTCAGTTGCTTAACCGACTGAGCCACCCAGGCACCCCCCCACTGCCCCCCAAATCCACATTTAAATTATCCAATTATTGAACATCTAATCAGGTTTCTATTTATTCACTTTTTAAAATATCTCTTGGCTTGTGTGTCTGATTTCCTGTACTCATACCAATTAGTTTTCTTGAAGGAACATTTTAGACAATGAGCCTTTAGTACCTATCATTGAATGATTAGTTAACCTGTTTGCAGTAGAAGAGTAGAGAGAAATAAGATGGGAAAATTGAAATTATGCAGTGAATTTGATCCTGAGGTACTCTTATTTTCCATAAATATCATGGATTGCTGCTAATATTGTTGACAACATATGTAACCTTATTTATGTTTATTAATAATGGGGCAAAGAAAAAAATAAAATAAAATGAGCCTTAACTATTTTGTACTAAGGCATTTCTATGTATGTAATTTAACATCTCAGTAACTCTGTGATACCATTATTAATTCTAATTTTTAGATGAGGAACTGAGATAGATACAGATGATTTGTCTAAAGCCATTTGGCTAGTGAGAGGCAGCAGAAAAATTCAAATTCAGAAAGAATTTTCTTATTCAAATAGAATTATCTCTGAATTCAGAGTCAAAGTTTGGTTCTCTCCCCATATTTTACCCTATTATCTATAAATAAATAGATAGATTATGAGATCAATAGGTACCAAATACCAAGTAAAGTAAACAGAAACACAAAATCAGAGATCACTCATTGTATTACCCTAACTAAAATATTCAAAGGAATGTTCGAGTCTATAAAAAGTTGTTGGATTCTATAAAATGTTAATTAGTAAAAATATGTCTTTCCACATATTTTATCAACATCATCTGAAGAGTTTTGTTTCTTTGGGTTCACCCAATTTCACAATTAGATTGGAAAGATTGTATCATCCAGGTAAAGAAAAGTAGAGATGTAAGAAATGAATAGAGTGTCTATAGCTATCACATAATTCAGATTCCCAATTCTGTTTTTTTTAAGTTTATTTATTTATATTGAGAGCCAGCAAGCAAGTGGGGGAGGAGCGGAGAGAGAGAATCCTAAACAGGCTGAGAGTGAGCCTTATGTGGAGCTTGAACTCACGACGTGTGAGATCATGACCTGCACCCAAATCAAGAGTCAGATGCTTAACTGACTGAGGCACCCAGGTGCCCCTTGAATTCCGTATTCTAAAGATGATGCCACTGAAACATAATGCAACTTGCCCAAGTAATATAGGAATTATGGCAAACATACTACAGTGCATACCTCTACACTTTTATATGGATGGATATGTTAACTCAAATTATTTTTGTTTCTTCATATTAACACTTATTAGTGCATTTATATAAGAATTAGAGGGGCGTCTGGGTGGCTCAGTTGGTTAAGCGGCCGACTTCGGCTCAGGCCACAATCTGGCAGTCCGTGAGTTCGAGCCCCGCGTCGGGCTCTGTGCTGACAGCTCAGAGCCTGGAGCCTGTTTCAGATTCTGTGTCTCCCTCTCTCTGACCCCTCCCCCCCCCCCCCCCCCGTTCATGCTCTGTCTCTCTCTGTCTCAAAAATAAATAAAAACGTTAAAAAAAAAACTTAAAAAAAAAAGAATTAGAATTTCCCTTTTTTCCATGTTTTCTGTGAAAATTTAAAAACAGAGCTATGTTAGTACTTACAATAAACTTTAAAAGTATAGTGTCACTTCCCCCTCTCCATATCTCCAAATCCTGTTTCCTTCATATTGGACCTATTGTAAGATGACTGAATTACTAGGGATTTCACAGTAATACAGCACACTTTCCTCACAGGTAAGCACTTTTCACAGGTAAGCACTCCAAGTGCTAGGACTTATAGATACATCAGAAGTTATTGATTGCTAGTTTGGTTGTGCCGGGCAACAATGGTACCTTGTTTTAAAGAAAAAATTGAGGCTTTTTTTTTTCTCCACCCCATTTCTTACCCTCTGTATAATGTCACTTCCAGCCTCTTGCACCAACATTTCAGTAGGATTCCTCTCAAAACACTATCAGCATACTAGAGATTTGTATTGTGAATGCTTTCATTAGTATGTTTTCATATTGGAATATTCCATTGTATTTTTTTCTTTCTTTAAGTTAGATCCACTGTCAAGGTTATTCATAAAGGAGAAAAAGTACTACCATCTATTGATTGAAAATGTAATGTTTTAAAATATGGCTTATTTAACTTGAAGTAAGATCTTACTTATTAATGTGTTTATTATTAAGAATGCAATCATTTAGAAAAGTGTTTGACATTGAGTCAGGTGGAATAAGAAATATGTGTACAGGGGTGTCTGAGTGGTTCAGTCAGTTAAGCATCAGACTTCAGTTCACATCATGATCTCGCGGTTCATGAGTTCAAGCCTGGTATCAGGCTCTGTGCTGGTGGCTCAGAGCCTGGAGCCTATGTCATAGTCTGTGTCTCCCTCTTTTTTCTGCCCCTCCCCTGCTCATGCTCTGTCTCTGTCTCTTTCTCTCAAAAATAAACAAACATTAAAAAAATGTGTATATATATATTTTTTTCCAGTTTCTTTGTGAACATGAAGCTGTTGCAAACATGTGAAGCATCAAAGAATTAGCCCTCTTTATATGAATGAACAATGGTTAGCAACCCCATTCTGGTTGTTGGAAAAGTAATGACTCGAAGCTACTTTATCTTAGAACAAAGAAATACTTCCTCATGTTTGCCCTAAGTTGCTTCTTATGAGGTCCCTTAGGATTGTAGAGGGAAACATTGGAGCTGAGTATCATAATGAAATCAACCAGGTTAAGAAGAGTAAGAGGCAGTGCCTATGCCAAACACTAGAGAAGTAAGATGGAGTCTTCTCCCCATTTCTTTCTTCTCTCCCATGCTTAATGGGTCCTGGTAGTCAGAGGAGAATTGAGCTCATATTACATCCTTTTCCTTTACAGTTTTGTAACAGTTTTTTGTAAGAAAAGATATGTTTGAGCAAATGGTGTCCCCAACCTTATTCTAATTGCTCGGCATGCTGTCAACAATCTGACTTTATATAATGAAAAAATGTCTGGTGTAAGTTCATTCCTGACTTCTTTGTGGAACTTTAATATATTTCATATTTATGGACTAGGTCATAATTTCTTTTCCCACATCTTGTACTTTGATCTCATCCTCAGCTAAACAAGCGCCTTATGAAGAGGGAAAAAGGTTTACATACTATAGTAATTAACAACTAAAAAGATGCTTTCCCAGCTGTTGCTTTTGAAGTCAAGTTTAGTTAGTGGCAAGGTGCCAATTTTCAATTAGAAATAAGATTTCTATTTAAAAAGTATAATATGTTATCTTATGTCAATAATTAATTTTTTAAACATTAAAAAAAATTATTTCTACTAAGAGGGGCCCAAACCATCAATTATTAAAAGCTGAGTCTTTTGACTATGGTATAGCATTCTGTGTTCAGCTTTTGTTAGGCTGAAATAAAACTCTTTTTCTTTATTTCTCCTAAATCCTTCAAGGAAGTTTTAGCTAAGAAAAATTGTCCTATTTTTGTATCATCTCTAAAAAAATTATTCTAAATACACATTTTTCTAAATACACATATTCATTTTTCTAAATACACATATTCATACACACAGAACAAAAATTATTCTAAATACACATTTTTCTAAATACACATATTCTAAATACACATTTTAATTTATATTAAAATAAAATTCTAAATATTCTAAATTCTAAATAGATTTCTAAATCTAAAAATTATTCTAAATACTAGAATTTTTTTATTCTAAAAAGTATTCTAAATACTTAACCTGGTTGATATTCTATATACTCTGTGCTTAAGTTTTAAAATTGAAGCTGAAGGAAATAGGTAGTAGTGTTAATTCAAGTCACCTTGATAGTAATTTAACTTCTTTCATCTCCTGTCTCTTCTTGTAATAATAAGGATGTGTTTACCTGACCTGGACATATAAGCCACTTCTCTTAGTTACCAGAAGATGGTATTGGAGAAAGCCTAGGAGTAACTTAACAGCCTGTTGGGAATTGGTCTTGACTTTGACTCATAGCAGAGCTAATGTACTAGAAAGATCCGCCAGTACCTGAGTACCATGCCCAAGAAGTACTTGTTTTCTACAAGAACTAAAAAACATTGTTTTTGTTTTTGTTTTCATCTTAGGGTAATGGGCCAAATTCAGTAGAATTAATATTTACATGATTTTCCATGAAAAAAAAGAAGAAAAAAATGTTTCATTTCTTTCCTTTTGTCATCTCTCCTTCATGGTTTTTGGCTTCTTTCTGGGTCAGTAATGGTCAATGCTAACAAAGTTGGTCCAACTTCAGGTTCTCATTATAAGGTAATTAATTTGGCATCACAGCAGTTCTTGGCAGCTATGGCTTTTGACTTAGCGATAGCTAAAAAACGGGGAAGAGCTTTAGTTCACTGCCAATTTAATTCCAAAATTTAACAATATGTTTTTCCCCTCCTCAGAAATGTTTGGCTACTGATAATTACAATGATAGATGTTTGAATTTTGGGTCCAGGTTGGGAGTTAGGAAGAGGCTTAGTATCTAAGCATTAAGTCTCATAAGCAAAGGCTATTTAACATTTCTTGTTATTATGTTTTAAGTTGGATATATTAACATCTCTTCAAGGAAAAAAAATTGTTTTTCCCCTGCTGTTGCTTTACATATGTTGTATAATCCAAATTCACATATTAGGAAATTGATCACTTTCTTCCAAGCCAAGTTATTGGAAAGACATTAAATTTTCAATTCTCTAAAGAATTTTAGGAATGAGGGAGAAATAAGAGGAAAGTAGGTGAGGGGAGCAGATCACCAAAAATATCATTCTTATTTTGTCATACTGATGTAGAAAAACTTTAGTCCTATTTAAATGCAACTCTTGGCTTATTCCTTATCTGTAGCCGTCCAGCTGATCACAACTAAAGAAAAAGCACAACCATTTTGGCTTATTTCACTTAACATCAATTACTGTTAAATTTTGGCAGGCCCTTAGTGTTAACTGGCATTTCTATTACATTTTATTTGTCCAACTGATAGTCAGAATTGACTTCTGCAGATGTCCTTTTCTTTTCTCAAACTTTCAATGCCTTCTCTTCTGTATTCACTTGCACTGATAACTTTACTTTCTGTGTCACTTGGAAAATGGTGGCAATCAGCAGTCAGATGATTTCCACAAGTCTGACCATCACCCACGTGCATCTCTACCTTCATATTTGACTTATCTCCTATCAGTTTGGATGACCAATACGTGCTTCAGTCTAGGGACGACCCCTTCACTTGTGTTCTAGATCCATCTCCTTCACCTGTTCAAGAACATTGCTCTCAGAAATCTACCTTCATGTTTTGAATTATCAATTTTTTATTATCTAATTAATCATCCTCATTGGCATAAAAATGGACTGTAATTTCTCCCAGTACAAGAATTTTTTTACAAAGATAAGAGACCCATCCCTTTGTATTCTTCACCCCTTTTCATTTCTTTATATTAACAGGAAAGTTCCTTGAGTAACTGGTCTAGTTCCTTTCTTCCAATGCACTAATGAGTATATACTCCAATAAAACTTTCCTCCTAACACCAGCTGCTCTTGCCAGGGGCATTTAATACTGACTGACCTCTCAACATCAGTTGACACAACTGATCTCCTTCATTTCTTTGAAATGCTGTCTTCATGGCATTTAAGACACCACACAACCCTTCTGAAATTCTTCCTTCCCTGCTTACCATTCTGTTCCTTATCAGTCTCCTTTGGTTATGACTGCTTATCTCCAGGATCCCTTCACATTGGTGTGCCCTAGGGTTGAATCTTTGGACCTGTTCATCACACACTCCATTATCTCATTCATTGTGTTGCATCGAATCCTAATTATATGCTAAAAACTCCTAAATTTGGGTCTTTGGCCTGAATCATTTTCTTGCATTCCAGGATCTCTTATAGTCATGAAGTCATTAACTGACATGATAATTAGTGGGATATCAGTAGATATCAAAAATCCAATTCAAATCTCCACCCCTTGAACCCACCCTCAACCACACGTACATTTACCTGCTTTCTAGTAATCTTTCTTATTTCTGTAAATAGATATTTCCATTTTCCTAGTTGCTCAATAAAAAATCTTGGCACAGGTCTTGACACCTTTCTGTTTCTCAATGCCTACATCCAATCCATCAGCAAATTCTCCAGTTCTATCTTTTTAATATATTAATATATTAAGAATTCCATCACTTTTGCTACCTAGTCCACAGCACCATCATGTATTTTCCTGAGTCATTTCATTAGCTTTTTTAACGGTATCTTTGCTTGTGCCCTTCTGTCCTAAACTTAGAAGTCATTAAGTCTTTAAAAAAAAAAAAGTATGAGTTTGATCATGGCATTCCTTTTATCCAAATAATCCAATCATTCCCTGTGCCCCTCACAGTAAAAGCCAGCATTCTCTCCGGAATTTCTAAGGCTAGATCCAAGTTGACAGTTTTCTGACTATCATTTGACCTCCTCCCACAACAGCTCACTTATAAACAGCTTTTCTTACCTCTTCACTGTTTTTATTTAAAACATTTTTTTATTCTTTATTTATTTATGAGAGAGAGTGAGACAGAGTGCGAGTGGTGGAGCGAGTGGAGAGAGAGGGAGACACAGAATCCAAAGCGGGATCAGGTTCTGAGCTCTCAGCACAGAGCCTGTCGTGGGTCCAACCTCATGAACTGCAAGATCGTGACCTGAGCCAAAGTCAGATGTTTAACCGACTGAGCCACCCAGGCACCCCTCTGGACTGTTTTTCTAATAGTCCAGCTTTACTTCCCTCTCAGGGATTTCTCATCTGCTGTTTCCTCACTTTCTAATGTCCCTCCCTCCTACTTAGGAGTTGGGTTCCTGCCAAAAAACCTGTATGTGATTTTTCGGGCCTGGCCACAGCAATTGCAAAGTCTTTCTGCTGGTGGGCCTCATGGAGAGAGCTGCCCACCCCACACCAGCCTTGGTGCTTAGCCAGTGCATTACAGACTGTGGAGGGAGGTGCAGTCAGAGACCAGGCCCCTTTGGCCAGCCATGCTCTTAGACATATTTGCAGTCCTAGCCCAGGCACCTTCATTCCCAGATCTCTTTATCTTGGGTGTTCTGGTCAAAAGCTTCAGTTCAGTCCTTACCAGAGATAGGGAAACCTTGAAGGCGCTTTAAAACTTTGAATCAGTACTCAGTACTCAGTACTTTTTTACTTCTATCCACCATGTCTCTTGCCCCAACTCTCAGGTCCATAAATTGCAGGGGCCTTTTTGGGGTGCTCCATCAACAGTAAAAGGATTCCTACATCCATACCACCCTACCTGGCGCTCTGCCAGTGTGCCATCCCATGGGAAAAATGAAACGGGGGAGTTGGAGCTTTCTCTGGTTTTAAACTCTTGCTTATACTAGTGTAGTAAATGACTACAGCCTTGAGTGTTCCTTTAATCCATTATCCCAACTCCTGGCAGTTTAGTTCTCTCCAGCTCAACTGAGATTCTGAACACATATTTACTGAATGGTTGAATTTCTTGTTCAAATCTCTTTCTAATACAGCTTCCACTGACCAATGCATTTAAAATAATCCTTCCCTCCCAAAATGTCCTGTATTTCTCTCTTGCTTTCTTTTTCTCCATCATACTTATCCTCATCTGATATACCATATGTTTTATTCACTTTTTTAAATTCTCAATTTCCTCCTACTTAAGTATAAGATTTATGAGGTCAGAGTTTTAGTTTTTGCCTCTGTGTATATTCAATTTCTAGAACAGTACATGGCATATAGCGAGTGCTCAACAACAACAACAGAAACAAATTGTTGAATAAGCTGTGTGCTGAGGTAAGACTATGCTTCATTCTCTGCCTACCAATGGCTTGAAAAATCTAACTTGCTTACCCTTTCCTCACCCTTAAGCCCACTTAGGGGTCATTAACAATACTTGGAATATAAGATAAGTGAGTCCCTAAGGCCTTTTAGCCACTGTCCTGGAAGGCCCACTAAGATTTGAATTTACTGAAAACCTATGGAGATTTACTAAGACAATCTCAGAGTCTGTACTATATGATGTACAGTTTATTGTTTCAGTTTCCTAAAATAATGGGTTGAGATGAACTGAAAATATCATGTTTGCTTTAAGGCAATTGTCCTATCATAAAATCATAATGGTACATCTTGAGAAAAGGTGATATTGATATTTTTTGTATTGCTAAACTAATTTAGCAGCAGATACTTTCTCAAATGATAAATTGCTTTAAAAACAGACATTTCCAGTAGGCATAGAACTTTTAACACCTTAAATATATTTATAAGTTATATTAAAAATAGTTATTGAATGACACTAAAATTTAAGATAGATCAATCATAGATCTTTATCTTTTTAAGTACATATGTGCATCTCTTTGTAAAATACATTTATTTTATTTGATTTTTTTCCATACCCTATAGCTTTTGTGTTCAAGAATTTTCAACAATTTCTAAATTGTACTTTTGAACAAATGATAATAGTCATTCTAATTGGAGAAAACACTTTTTTTTTTCCTTTGGATACCTACAGAGTTTGAAAATTTTTCTATTTGTTCAAGTTATAAAATCATTATGTTCTCTCTAGGTTAGAAGCAATGCACTACTATTTCTGTGGTAGGAACTATCTACATTATTTATACTCAAAATTAATTTAGTCAACCATTTATTGAAAAATATTTATTGAGTATTAATTATCTTCTGAGTGATTTCATAGGCACCAGTGGTGAAAAATACAAAACCCAAAGGGAGAGACAGATAAACAGCCAAATAACTAATTTAATTTCAGGCGCTGTGATTTTAAAACATAACAATAGATAATAAGAACATATGGTGTTGTGAAGAAAGTGAAACAGTGATGAGTTCCTAGAGTTAACAAAGTGTTAACAGGAAGATAAATACTTAATATCTAAATATGATTCTATAAATGTATATGTGTATATATATATATATATATATATATGTGTGTGTGTGTGTGTGTGTATATGAGAGAGAGAGAGAGAGAGAGAGAGAGAGACAAAGACAGAGAAACAGAGAAAGAACAAGATGTTACAGAAAAATGATCAGCAAGAGTTCTCCTTATATGTGATATTGCCACAGGTCCGTGGGAGAAACAGGAGTGAATCACATGAAAGAATGAGACATGACAAGATTTCCCTTGGAGAAAAGTATTCCATATAGGAATAAAATTAAAAAAAAAAGAAAAGGAAAAGAAAAAAAGGAAGAAAATGTGAAGCCCAAGGTGGAGAGGGAAGAACATAATATATTTAGAAAAATTAAAATTCACCATGACTGATGATTGGTGAACAACAAAAGGAATAGTAGGAGTTGAAGGATGTCTTATCTGGGCAGAGATCAAGTAGAAAAAAAGGTTAAAGAGACAGCCAGGACAAATCATATAGAAGCTCATAATTTGGGGGAAAAACTTGAAATTGATTCATTCATTCATTTACCTATCTATCCATTCATTTATTCTAAATGTAATAGGAAACCATTGAAAAATGTTAAGGAAGAGAGTAATGCAATTTTATTTATTCTGATTGGTATATGGAGATATAATTTAGCAGGATGAAAATGGAAGAAGGAAGACCAGTTAATATTTCTATATTCTAGAAAAGAAATGATGGCACTTGACAAAGGGTACACGTATAGATCATCAGAAATGCTTAGAGTCAGAATATATAATACAGCTACAGTTAATAGGAATTATTGAGACATTTTTGGTGAGGTCTAAGGATAAAAAAGGAAAATAGAATGACTTCTAAGTTTTTGCTCTATAGGAGATCTGTAAGTTCTGCTTTAGTCCTGTTAAGCTTGAGATGGATATCACACACCTATCTCCTGGTGAAGGAGAGTAAGGGGCTGAATATGCAAATGTGGATCTCAGGGAAGGAATTGGAATTGGATAAAATTATGAGTTATCATTCTTTCATGTGACATTTAGGAGGTTATAACTGGGTGAAATCACTGGGCAGAGACTATGGAATGAATTCCAGCCCTAACCCCTGGGGTCACTCAGATAGAGGGAGGGAAAGAGGAAAATCCAGTGAAGGAGGCTAAAAGAAGAACACAACATAAAAAGACATCTAGAAGTGTGCTATCCTCAGGGCCATGTGAAGACAGTACTCTGAGGAAGGAATAGTCCTGTGTACCAAATGTAATTGAGAAATAGGATTAGGCAGAATTGAATGTATGTTTTAAAACTAGCATGTAGGGGCAGCTGGGTGGCTCAGTTGGTTAACCAGCCTACTTCGGCTCAGGTCATGATCTCGTGGTCTGTGAGTTCGAGCCCCGCGTCGGGCTCTGTGCTGACAGCTCAGAGCCTGGAGCCTGTTGCAGATTCTGTGTCTCCCTCTCTCTGACCCTCCCCTGTTCATGCTCTGTCTCTCTCTGTCTCAAAAATAAATAAAATGTTAAAAAAAAAGTTAAAAAAAAATTTAAAACTAGCATGCAGTGATTTAATCAGCCTGGGAAGGAAGCTACCTATATTTCATTTCTGTATGTATCATTTGGTAGTGATTTAGAATAAAAATCTATTATGTTGTCTGGCAACATAAAACCAGTTGTTGCCATACTGTGTACTGATTTCCATCAGTCATTATCTGTCTTAGATCCATATTCTGAAGGAAATTGGGATTTTCATGTATAAGGTAAATAATAAGAAAATACCCCCAAAGAAAATCATCCATTCTGTCATCTGTTTCTCAAATGTTTTAGAAACCCAGGGCTTCCCAAATCTAGAGAAGCTTGACTATTTAGATAAACAAAGAACCACCATAAGACAATTACACAAAAGACTGTCATCTCTGTAAAGAAATATGGAGAAGAAAGCAATGCAGACAAACTAGTAAATTAGTTTTGCATACAAAGGAAATTTTTGTATCTACAGGGCTTATTGTTTCACAACAAGGTGAAGCTCAGGCCACCGTTTAGCATGAGATTCAGTTGCTATTATGTTGAAAGTGGTGATGTATGGTGCCAGTCTTGAAATGGTAATGTTAAAATACATAGCATGAGCAAATGAATGTCACTAAGTAACAACAGGAAAATAATTGGACATTTTAGAGTTATGACCCTTTGGGTTTTTTCAATGCACTGTAATGAGGTAACCAGCTAAATTTTTGGTCTGGTTCTAAATAAGCCCTCCGGATATTTTAACATTGCTTACACTTATAGCAGACACTTACCTCTCAACATAATGCTCCTCCCACTTTCAGTAGACTGCAGTATGAAAGTATTCAGCTTTGTACCACTGCTTTCTGCACTTAACAAGTTCTGGCAGAATGAGTCTAGAAAATGTCAGACTACATATTCTGCTCTGGGCTCACTCTCTGTACTCTTTTAGAGTGTGTACCATCAACTCTCAGAAGTACTTACTCTGTCATGCTAAGAATTTCCTAATGTTGAAATTTACAGATAACCACATTTGGGTCCCCTTGCCATTCAGTTGTGTATTAGAAAGGACTAAGGAATATCTCAGAATTTGCGTTTGTGTTGTCATTTGCTCTTTGCATTTGACCTTTACATTATGTGAATACATTGTTTATGCATTTCATTTTCCATTTTCAAAGAATCTTCCTGTGAAATAATCAATTCAATAATTATTTTCTTATGGCAATAAAACTGAATAAACATGCAGTATATTTGCTAACTGTAAGCATGGTTTTCTTTTCTTTTTTTTTTTTCTTTTAGTCCGATATCTATGTTTGGGAAGAAATATTTGCAGTTTAGGGTAGGGGAGTGGCTTAGGTTAATTTCATGCAGACCATTTTCTTCTCTTTTACCCATATATCAATCCTAAATTAATACACTAGGTGCTCTGCAGCCAGCATGGTTGCACATTGATCTTGGCCAGCTTGTTTACAGTGTTTTGGCAAGTTGCTGATGTACTTCTCCCTGGGGATAGAGCAGGGGTTAATTGCTGTTAAACTCTCAGTGCCAAGTAATGGTTCAGCCTCTCTGCTACATTAAAGATGACACTAATAAGGAAAGAGTGCAGTGGATTGCTCTATGTTGAAAATTGGACTTGTGGTGACAGAAACTTGGAGCAGAGCTGATGTAATAGGAAGACCATAATGTAATTATAACTGCTGAACATGTGTCATACCAAGTTAAATGATACATTAATGAATCAAAACAGGTGATGAAGTGTTGCTCTTTCAGCGGATAGAGGTGCTTTCAAGGTTAGATTGCCATTAATTTAATAATCTCTAATATGGATATTCTTCAAATCACAAATGAAATCAACCTTAATGCTTTCATACAGCATTGCTTCTGGAGTTTCAAATAGCTAAGATAAAAGAAACAAGGCAAAAGTGAGCAGAGTTCAATGCAACTCATTCTGTTTAATTTTATAAGAAAGGGTTTTATGGTGTAAGGTGAGTGGTTGCCCAAGGCCTTCTTCTTGTCCCCGTAGACCACTTGATCAATTCTAATCCACAGCTAGCAAGCCAGTAACTCATAAGGGAGTGTAGACCTTTAGAAGCCAACAACTACTTTTCAAACAGGCCATTATGTGTTATCTGTGCAAATCATTTTAAAGTGGCTTATCTTAAATTCACAATAGGTGGGGTAGAATAATGTCCCTTAAATCTTCCAATCTATTTTGGTAAATTTATTTCTTTATTTTTCTATGTAAAAGTTGTAAAGCATTCAAATGCATTTTCCTTATGTTTTTTAAAAATTAATTTAAAATTTTATAAGCACTGGTGGCTCACTCAGTTCAGCATGGGACTCTTGATTTCACTTCAGGTCTGATCTCACAGTTCATGAATTCCAGCCTCGTGTCAGCACAGAGCCTGCTTGGGATTCTCTCTCCCTCTCTCTCTGCCCTCCCTCTCTTTATCTCTCCCTCTCAAAAATAAATAAACTTAAAAAAAATCTTTAAAATTATATAAGCACTAATAGATTACTTATTGTCAATGATTTTAAAATTTGCTATCTTAATTCTTTTTTCAGTAATACCACTGTCATTATTCCTAATTTGTTTAGAGCTTGTAAGAGTCTAATACCACAAAATTTTTATTTGCACATGACATTTCAGGGTCTCAAATATGGTTACATTTTGAAAAAAATAAATAATTTCATCTTTCTTTTTAAAGATCCTGGAAATACAGTATATTATTCTTTTGGCCCCTATGTTATATATGAAGAAATTTATCAACAGGATACTTTTAGTATCCTACAGGTTAAATCTACCTTATGTTGATTTCCATTTGAATGCACAATTTAATTTTAATTTTACCATATATTATATTCTTTAAGTGACAGCATTGTTTGATGGCATTTTACTAATGATTGAAATCAATTACAGAAACATGTGGTTGATTCTTTCCCACAAAGCACTACTGTAGTAAGCAGCTAGAAAATAAATGGATGAATTTAAAAATAATCATGTCATATCTGTCTTTTAAAAGATATTAACCATAAAATTTGTTCTTACACTAGAGTGCCACTGTTAATTTAATATTTTTGTATATTCTCAAGAGAATTAAGCAAAGTTGGATATTGAAGAAGAGCAGAATATGCCAATCCCAAATATGCCACTTTATCATATTGGTTATTTTGAGCTGTAGGCAGTTGAAAAACAATAGATGAAAGGAGAAGCTGTGAACTCCCCTCATCTGCCTATAAATAGATTCTCCAAAAGTAATTTGATTGTTATAAATCCGCCCCCCTCCACCCCGCCCCGAGTTATCCAGGAAAGACTGACTCTCATCACAGGAGCAGAGATGAGAGGTAGACACCACATCCAGACAAACTTTGTCATAAACTATCATACCTCCAATCTATTCTTCCTCGGGCCTATTCATCTTTCCTAAAAATTATTTACTCTCCCCCAAAAGGTCTTCCACCCCTTTTCCTATTAATACCTATAGTGGTATTTAAATCTGAATTTTAAGCTACCTCAGAGAGTTACTCATTTTTTCCCTGAGTATCTGTCATGTATACATGAGGTATACATGTTAGTAGACTTCCCTTTATTTTTCTCTTGTTAATCTGTCTTTTATTATAGGAGTCTCAGCTAAGAATTCAGAAGGGTAGAGGAAAAATTTTTCTTCCCCTACAATATCATCAGTTTTATTACATTTGTTGATATTAACAAAAACATAAATAAATTTGTAACAAAGCCCAGTACTAAAACAAGTGTGGTTTTTATTTTTGTTTGCTTTTTTTGATCATTTTAATCACTTAGGTACAAAACTAGATAGACTTTAACTGTCATGGGAAAATAGAATTTAAAAAGCAAAGAAAAACAAAAAACTACTTTCTTTCATGTAGGCGTTGCATATTATCTGCTCAACCTCTCCTACTCAGGGCAGAGAGGACCTTTCTCTAAGATCGGGAAATATAAGAATAGGAAGGGATCAGTTGGGAAGAGAGAGTAGAGATGACATTAGACATCCAAAATGAACTTTTTATATATCTAGAACTCAGAAGTATAGTTTGTCTAGTGTCATCAAATAGAGTTTGAGTGATCCAGTTACCCATGAGTATGAGAGAATAAGACCAAAGCCTGGGGGCACCATGTTCAACAGATAGGTACCTGTAAAAGTCTCAGTACAGGGGGAGAGAGTTACTTTCTAGGAATCAGAACAAGGTCAATGATCTCCAATGCTAAAGAGACAAAGTAATATATTTGCTACAAATTACCACTGATTTTAACCACGACAAGTTTATTAGTGGCTGGCAAGAAAGAGATAGTGGCAAAAGCTACTTTACAGTAAATAGAGAAAAGAAAGAGAGTTAAAAAAAAGTATGTAGAACATGAGTACATCACTAGGAACTATATTTTATCCATGAGGAAGAAAGGAAGAATTTCACTAGTTAGAAAAACAGAGTTGAGAGGACATTATAACGTTAAATGGAAGAAACACTAAATAGAAGAAATGTCAAGAAGAAATTTGACATTGTTAATATATGGATGGGAAAGAACCTTAACAGTTAAAGAGTAATGGATGGAAATATGGGACAGGAGTAAGATAATGGAGCCACGTAATGGTGAATAAGATGATAATCCCAAGAAAATGGCACAAGTGTTATCTTTTATAACTATGAAAGCTAATCTGTCTGTGAAAATTCAAAAGAATGGTGGATGTTGATGGTTTGCAGTGAGATGTTCTATCTGCTGATCTTTATTATTTTCTTATTTTTTGTTTTTCTTTGAAGTAGGAGATGCACACTGCTGTGAGATGTTGAAAAATATGGAACAGGGGACTGAGGAAACTAGTAAAATAATTGAAATAGCTGCTGGGGTTATGTGAGAAGTGCTGAACTGGGGACTTGAGAGAGTTTTCCACAGCATCCAGGGAGTGACTGGATTTTAGTTTCAGAGGAGAGGTAAAAGCTCTTTCTCAGAACAGGCATGCCACATATCTCCAAGAAAATCGATGCAAATTTGATTGGTTTCACCTTTTTCATTTTTTGAAACTCAATTTCACATTTTTCCCCTATTTATTTAGTATTTGGTCTGGGAAAAAAATGATTCCTTGCTACTCATGCATTTCAAGAACAACGGATGAAGCTACACATGAAGATAGCAGGAACTAAAACAAATCAAAGGAGAGTATTCTTAGGCTGTTTAAGGTCTAGCTGAAGCCAACATGGAGGTTTATACAAGTGGGGCCTTAACTTATAAAGATCACTCCAAAATAAATTGAGTAGGTACAATAATTCACTGAAAATTGTTCCTGAGTTATTGCATGCTCCTGCTGACCACAAAGAAAAACAAAAAACCCCAAAACCTCAAGTCAGCAACTCGTGGTTAACGTCCCCTTGCTTTATGTTCCTCTAACTTTTTTTTTTTCTGGATGGCACTCAGAGTGACATTAAGCTTTTGTGATTTTTTCCAGATGATTCATGTCTTCTGTTTATTAAACAATTTGTTGTTTTTTGATATTATTGTTGAAGTAGGAATAATTTAGAAGATGCTTGAGAAAGGGCATGTGTGTATTATTGATGAGGACAACAACACAATCTAACTGAACAGTTACTATAATTTTTATTTATGTAACACCTTTCCTCAAGTGTTTTGATTATCACCTCTCTTAAGGTCCTCGCTGTTACTGTCTGTTTTTACTTCACATTGCATAATCGGGCTTTGTTTTTTGATGATACTTTTGAGGAGAAACATTATATGAAATCTATTAGCCAAGAGAATGCTTTAAAATGGTTGGAACTATATACTAAAAATTCACAATGACTGTCTTTGATGAGCGCCGACATAATGATAGAGATTCTACTAATAAAGTATTTCATAATTAAGGAAGTTATAATTTGCTAACAGGGCTCACAACAGCTGCCTGTGGAATAAGACAATATGCTTTTCCTCTCCCTACTGGGCCTAATTCCCCAGTAACCTTATTGAAAATGTGCATGGGCTACAAAACTAAAGATTAACTGTCCAGGGACCTGCTTCCTGGAGCTTATTTGAAGATTAAATCAAATGGCAGGCAATATATATTTGGTAATACGGCTTTGTTGCAGCCTTTTCCCATGTAGTGGTAAGTGTAATAGAAGGAGATGACACTTTATAGCTGTTTAAAAAAAAAAAAAAAACTAAAAGATTTTTCTAAATGTGAAATAGTTTTGTTCTCGTGCTGACATTGAAATGAATAATTTATTTCTTCATAACCAAAAGCATCTTCTGCTTTTTGAGCACATAATAAAGACTCTCTAATTACAAATCATACATAATTACAATTGTTCAGCCTTTTAAAAGGTGATTATTATCCATTATCTATTTATTTCGTAACAAATGCTACTAAAGGTGTGAAAGATGAGTTTAAAATGCCAACTGAGATATTGCAACATTTTAATTAATGGAAAGCAGTTCAAATATATATTTAAAAACATAGCTTTTAGACTACGCATTAGTAAATGGATTTCTACTTAACAAATCAGAGAAAGATGGATGAAGATGTTCTGCTTTTAAAAATACTATATTTAGCATGCCTGTGCAGAGACACTTGAAGTGTGATTTGTCCTCATAGCAGACATCTGAAGAACAAGTGACATTCTTACAAAAATCCATATTGGTGATGTATTTAATTACAGAGCTGATTGAAATTGACAGCTTTAGTGACCTGCGTTTGCACTTGTGGTGATTGATGTATGCTTCAACTCTGGTTACTTTTAAACCAATTCACATATTGCTCAATACTATAATATCATCCTGTCAAATTGCAAACTCCATTTTTACAAGTGTGGGGACTGAAGAAAGTGCATGTTTAATTAAAGTGAGATAGAGATGAATTGTTTAAAAACACCTATACAGCTGTTAAACTGAGACCGCTGTTATTTGAAAGCAGACTGAAAGAAAATTCAATATACTTACCCAGGCATTTATGTTCCTAGAGTCATCTTTACTCTTAGAAAATATATTCCTGGCTGCTATTGGTGATCGAGAAAGAGGTCTCACAAACTTAGGCTGCTATCTCAAAGGCTTTGCCTTCTTAAATATGATGTCAGCCTTTATAAATAATAAGTAAAATAGGAATGAATGAATGAATGAATGAATGAATGAGTCTTAGAGCAAGGAGGGACCTTAATGATCTTGTAATTCAAATGGTGTCTGTTTTTCCTGCTGCTGTTTCTTTGTAACTCAGGCTAGATAGCTGCTACCCAGGGAGGTGATTTGTTTGCAGAGGAGCACAATTTTCTTTCAGTGTGTAAAACTGAGAGTAGAATGCTCATCTTTTCATTCCTACTTCAGTGTGCTTTTATAATACACAGAATTCCCTCCTGCAGACATCTTTTACTGCTTGATCACTTTTTGGGTGCAAACAAATTAAGATTACAACATTTATCACCAAATGATCTACTTAGTTTGAGCACTTTCAACCACATCTTTAGTGATAACCAAAAACATTGATCAATTCTTGCTATATACCACACTCTGAACTATCTTTAACATAAATCATTTCTAACAACATATATGCAAGATATGTGATATTATTGCCAATTTATTCACCTGTAGTGAGACTGAGATGTAGCAAATTTTTCAGATGACCTTGGGCACTAAGTAGATGAAATTTAGAACCAGACATGTAGAGTTCAAAGCCCACAGTCTTTTCACTCTTTGCCAAACAGCACTGCTTTAAGATTTTATGTACACACACACACACACACACACACACACACACACAAAGTTTATATATTTAAAATAAACTTCTTGACTATCAGAGTAATAAGGAACTGATCTCTGAAGGGAGTTTGTTGTATGTCCACTTGTTAAGAATCGACATGTAGAAAATTTGGATTGTTTATACATATGTGTTCCTAAAAAAAAGCTGGGTAGAATGATCTTCCAGTCTGCTTCCCAGATATAGACATTTATGCCAGAATTAAATTTATCATTTCAGTGACAGTTTTTGACACTGTAATGTTCACTGGAAAATTTTAAAATATACTAATAAAATGGCTTAACTCATCAACTCAACTACCCAAGGAAATACAGTTCCATCCCTAATATTTGTCAGATTCCTTAAGATACGATGAATTAGAGAGGGGCAAGTATAAAAACCTCTCTTGTTCCTACCACCTCAGAATTTCTGTTCCCTATTTAATTCTTCATGTAGCAACTCATTTTCTTTTTTTTATATGAGATTTATTGTCAAATTGGTTTCAATACAACACCCAGTGCTCATCCCAACAGGTGCCCTCCTCAATACCCATCATCCACCCTCCCCTTCCACCCCCCATCAACCCTCAGTTTGTTCTCAGTTTTTAAGAGTCTCTTATGTTTTGGCTCTCTCTCTCTCTAAATTTTTTTTTCCTTCCCCTCCCCCATGGTCTTCTGTTAAGTTTCTCAGGATCCACATAAGAGTGAAAACATATGGTATCTGTCTTTCTCTGTATGATTTGTTTCACTTAGCATCACACTCTCCAGTTCTATCCACATTGCTACCAAAGGCCATATTTCATTCTTTCTCATTGCCAAATAGTATTCCATTGTGTATATAAACCACAATTTCTTTATCCATTCATCAGTTGATGGACATTTAGGCTCTTTCCATAGTTTGGCTATTGTTGAAAGTGCTGCTATAAACATTGGGGTAAAAGCGCCCCCCTATGCATTAGCACTCCTGTATCCCTTGGGTAAATTCCTAACAGTGCTATTCCTGGGTCATAGGGTAGATCTATTTTTAATTTTTTGAGGAACCTCCACACTGTTTTCCAGAGTGGCTGAACCAGTTTGCATTCCCACCAACAGTGCAAGAGGGTTCCCATTTCTTCACATCCTCTCCAGCATCTATAATCTCCTGATTTGTTCATTTTAGCCACTCTGACTGGGGTGATATCTCAGTGTGGTTTTTATTTGTATTTCCCAGATGAGGAGTGACATTGAGCATCTTTTCATGTGCCTTTGGCCATCTGGATGTCTTCTTTGCAGAAGTGTCTATTCATGTTTTCTGCCCATTTCTTCACTGGATTATTTGTTTTTCGGGTGTGGAGTTTGGTGAGTTCTTTATAGATTTTGGATACTAGCCCTTTGTCTGATATGTCATTCGCAGATATCTTTTCCCATTCCATCAGTTGCCTTTTAGTTTTGTTGTTTGTTTCCTTTGCAGTGCAGAAGGTTTTTATCTTCATGAGGTCCCAATAGTTCATTTTTGCTTTTTTAAAAATTTTTATTAATTTTTTTTACATTTATTTATTTTTGAGAGACAGAGTGAGACAAAGTGAGAGTGGGGGAGGGGCAGAGAGAGAGGGAGACACAGGATCAGAAGCAGGCTCCAGGCTCTGAGCTGTCAGCACAGAGCCCGACACAGTGCTCAAACCAACAGACCGTGAGATCATGACCTGAGCCGAAGTCGGACACTCAACCGACTGAGCCACCCAGGCGCCCCTCGTTTTTGCTTTTAATTCCCTTACCTTTGGAGATTTGTCAAGTAAGAAACTGCTGTGGCTGAGGTCAGAGAGGTTTTTTCCTGCTTTCTCCTCTAGGGTTTTGATGGTTTCCTGTCTCACATTCAGGTTCTTTAACCATTTTGAGTTGATTTTTGTGAATGGTGTAAGAAAGTGGTCTAGTTTCATTCTTCTGCATGTTGCTGTCCAGTTCTACCAGCACCATTTGTTAAAGAGACTTTTTCCTTTGGATGTTCTTTCCTGCTTTGCCAAAGATGAATTGGCCATATTTTGTGGGTCCAATTCTGGAGTCTCTATTCTATTGCATTGGTCTATGTGTCTGTTTTTGTGCCAACACCATGCTGTCTTGATGATTACAGCTTTGTAGTAGAGGCTAAAGTCTGGGATTGTGATGCCTCCCGCTTTGGTCTTCTTCTTCAATATTACTTTGGCTATTCAGGGTCTTTTGTGGTTCCATACAAAATTTAGGATTGCTTGTTCTAGCTTTGAGAAGAATGCTAGTGCAGTTTTGATTGGGATTGCATTGAATGTGTAGGTTGCTTTGGGTAGTATTGACATTTTAACAATATTTGTTCTTCCAACCCATGAGCATGGAATGTTTTTCCATTTCTTTGTATCTTCTTCAATTTTCTTCATAAGCTTTCTATAGTTTTCAGCATACAGATCTTCTACATCTTTGGTTAGGTTGATTCCTAGGTATTTTATGCTTCTTGGTGCAATTGTGAATGGGATCAGTTTCTTTATTTGTCTTTCTGTTGTTTCATTATTAGTGTATAAGAATGCAACTGATTTCTGTACATTAATTTTGTATCCTGAGACTTTGCTGAATTCATGTATCAGTTCTAGCAGACTTTTGGTGGAGTCTATCGGGTTTTCCATGTATAATATCATTTCATCTGCAAAAAGTAAAGAATGAATGGGTCAACCAGGTAATTAGAGAAGAAATTAAAAAATATATGGAAACAAATGAAAAAGAAAATACAACAATCCAAACACTATGGGATGCAGTGAAGGCAGTCCTGAGAGAAAAATACATTGCAATCCAGAAATGAGAAAAATCCCAAATACAAAATCTAACAACATACCTAAAGGAAATAAAAGCAGAACAGCAAAGACACCCCAAAGCCAGCAGAAGAAGCAAAGTAATAAAGATCAGAGCAGAAATAAACATTATAGAATCTAAAAAAAAACTGTAGAGAAGATCAATGAAACCAAGAGTTGGTTTTTTGAAAAAACAAAAAAAACTGATAAACCTCTAGCCAGACTTCTCCAAAAGAAAAGGGAGATGACTCAAATAGATAAAATCATGAATGAAAATGGAATTATTACAACCAATCCCTCAGAAATACAAGCAATTATCAGGGAATACTATGAAAAATTATATGCCAACAAACTGGACAACCTGGAAGAAATGGACAAATTCCTAAGCACCCACTCACTTCCAACACTCAAACAGGAGAAATAGAAAATTTGAACAGACCCATAACCAGCAAAGAAATTGAATCAGTTATCAAAAATCTCCCAACAAATAAGAGTCCAGGACCAGATGACTTCCCTGGGGAATTCTACCAGACATTTAAAGCAGAGATAATACCTATCCTTCTCAAGCTCTTCCAAAAAATAGAAAGGGAGGGAAAACTTCCAGACTCACTCTATGAAGCTAGCAACTCATTTTCAACAACAGTATTCCAGTTTATTCTACTTATAGACCTGTTTTCTTTTTCATTAGCTAACATATTATGGAATGATATCACTGCATGACATGGAAAATGGCAGAAAGAGATAACTAAAAATTAAATATTAGGTGTTGTGTATATCTTAACCATTTATACCAGATTTGACCATGTTTCTACTTTGACTCTATTTGTCAACTTATTTTGATGGTCTACTCCCTATTTCTGTTAAGAACTCTTTTTTTTTTTTTTTTAATTTTTTTTTCAACGTTTTTTATTTATTTTTGGGACAGAGAGAGACAGAGCATGAACGGGGGAGGGGCAGAGAGAGAGGGAGACACAGAATCGGAAACAGGCTCCAGGCTCCGAGCCATCAGCCCAGAGCCTGACACGGGGCTCGAACTCACAGACTGCGAGATCGTGACCTGGCTGAAGTCGGACGCTTAACCGACTGCGCCACCCAGGTGCCCCTAAGAACTCTTTTTATATTCCCCTCTTCTCTATTGACTCTCCTATTTTTTCTCTAAAATATAATGCCATAAAAATTAAGAATGGAGACAATTTATATAAGGCAAACATTCTTTTTTTCTTCCAGTTCTCTCCCATTAATTGAGTACATGTAATAAAGTAATTCAAAGATAAATCATATTTAAAATGATAAACTGGACAAAAATGTCCATTTCATATTTTTCCCTCAAATTTCCCCACTAGTCTCAGAAAATATTTAAGTGTTGTATATGTAAATCCAAAGGACAGAAAAAAAAAACTGGTAAAATGGTCAGAAGTTGACAGATACCAGCAAATTTTTAGAAGATTAAAAAAAAAAGTTGAAACAATCGAAACTAAAGAACATACAAGTGATAGACACCAACACGAGCCTTAAAGATTTAATTCATGGGTTTCTAAAGGAGTTTAAGAATTGAGGGCACCAGGTTCTGTGGAAATGGATAGATAGGTCAAGGAGGGTCTCATTTATAGAATAAAGCATTTTAAGCAGGAAAGGACTTAACTACAGTTTCTTACACAGTTATTGGAAGGACTAGTGAAACACATTCTAGACATGGTCCTCCAGGAAGATTGTCAGAGTAATAAAGGACATAAACTCCAAGGGCATTGTCTGAGAAGTGGCTGTGAAGTTATGAGTTCAAGAACATACCCATAATACTTATTTCAATCTTGCCACAACTATTCCTTTGCATCTAGCAAGCTGGAGAACAGGCAAATGGATGTGGCTGCACAGAATTCCCCTTTTCCATACATTTGCATATCAAAAGAAACTGCCTGAAGTATCAGAAGAATGGCCACTGCCTCACTTCTACCTTCCAAACCACACACCTTTGATTTGTGTATCTTGATTCATATAAAGAACCTAAAAGGAGGGTGTGATGAAATTAATAGTCAATCCACATTGTCTCCTTCAGTAGGGATGAGGCACAGAATGAAAGACAGATTGCAAAAATGGTAGATTTTTGAGGACCATTAAAATCATAAAATTGCCCTCCTCACTGTATGCACCCAGGTGATTACCCTTGTACACTCAAACAAGAGAAGTTACATTTGTTTTTCTGGAGTGATTGAAGGAGATTTGAGGTCAAAGGGCACCATGAATAGCAGCAGTCAGACCCTGTACTGAAAACAGAGGAATCCAGTATAATGAATGGTGAGACTCCCAATCTCCTCTTACCCAAAAAAATAAAGGAAAAATATAAGCCATGCATAAGATTAAAAAGGATAAGAATCTGGGTTGCATCAGATTTTTTAAATTAACTCTGCAGGATAGATGACAATGGTCCATTGACAGAAAAAATTTTTTTTTCAACATAAATTTCTATAAATGATCACCCATATGTGAGGTTGACATAAAGATATTTTCAGACATGATGAATTTTAAGAGTATACCTCTCAGAGCTTTTTTTCAGCAAACTACTGAAGAATAAGCTCCAACAAAATAAAGGCACAATCCAAGGAATAAGAAGTTATGGAATTCAGAAAAGAGGAGGGATATAAATAGAATGTTCAAAAAGTACCCTCAGAACTTTCCAAGAATTCTAGCTAGTCTGGAGAGCAATGAGATCAGATTAGAACAGAAGGATTGGACACCCCTGGTGTGAAAGAGAAAGAAAGAAGGAAAGAAAGAAAGAAAGAAAGAAAGAAAGAAAGAAAGAAAGAAGAAAGAGAAAGAAAGAAGAAAAGAAAGAAAGGGAAGGAAGGAAGATAGAAAGAAGAGAGAAGAAGGGAGGGAAGGAGAGAGAAGGGAAGGAAGGGAGGGGGAGGGAGGGGGAGGTGGGAGGGAGAAAGGAGGGAAGAAGGAAGAGAGGAAATAAAAGGAAAGTGATAAATTATCTGATGTGATGGAGAATATTAAGATTCATTCTGCTGTTCTATCACAATATTAGGATAAATTAGTCAGAGGTATATAGGAAATTCATGGAAAAATATGAATAGATTTTTAATTTCAGGGAAAATTAAATTAAATTTTAACTTCAGGGAAAAGTAAATGTGATATATATACATATTGTATTACATATACATATAATTATGGCTAATATATATATGTATGTATATTATGTATATATAGAATTATGGCTGACCAATATTAATTTTTTAATTGTATACAGTATAAATATTGATTGAACAAAAGTAGTGATTTTGTTTTAAATTGAGAAGATTTTGGGAAGAGAACTATGCACATACTCGCAGATATAAAATTGTTAATGTTAGTTTAAAATATTGGAAATTAAAATTTATAAGAAAAAGATTGCTGTGTTATTTAGATATATGAAACAATGCAAACAGTAAAGACTAAATTAAAAGGTATTACCTCCTGGGAGTAGGCTTTGGTAAGGAAATGTGGTGAAGGAAGTGGTGTTTTGTTACAACAGTAAAGACTAAATTAAAAGGTATTACCTCCTGGGAGTAGGCTTTGGTAAGGAAATGTGGTGAAGGAAGTGGTGTTTTGTTACAACTTTTTAAAGTAGTTGAATTTACAAAATAAAATAAAATAGGGGTGCCTGGATGGCTCAGTCGGTTAAGCTTCAACTCTTGATTTTGGCTCAGGTAATGATCTCATGGTTCATGAGTTTGAGCCCCTTGTCAGGCTCTGCACGGACAGCATAGAGTCTGCTTGGAATTTTCTCTCTCCCTTTCCCTTTGTCCCCGTCCCCCATCTCTCTCTCAAAATAAATAAGAAACTTTAAAAAATTGAATATTAAAATAAATAAATAAACCAAGAAAGAAAGGAAAGGAAGGAAGGAAGGAAGGAAGGAAGGAAGGAAAGAAGGAAGGAAGAAGTTGAATTTTAAAACATACAAGCATTACTTAGGTTACATTTTAATTATGTAATACAAATTCATGAAAGAACACCTGACCAATAAAGAAATGATTAAAGGAGGTAATGAAACATATATAAACACTCAGTGATAATCACTAAAAACAAGCTGGCAAATATTTTAAAACTGTTTGTATACAGATATATGACATCTACACATATATTTCTACATTTTGTTTATAAGATGTCCACTTATTTAAAAAATAAGTTTCAAAAATGTATTTTAGGTATTCCAAAGTATTATATGAAAATATTTCATAGACTTCCTTTGTATATTTAGGCTGTTTCCACTTTTAATCCTTATAAGGGAGAAATCATAATTTATTAAAATGATATTTTCAAAATAATATGTAATTAAATTTTCTTCATAACAGCTTTTTTTGAAAGAGAGACAGAGAGTGTGAGTGGGGGAGGGGCAGAGGAAGAGGGAGAGAGAGAGAATCTTAAGCAGGCTCCACACTCAGCCCAGCCCAGCACTCAGCAGGGCCGATCTCACCTTTGTGAAATCATGACCTGAGCTGAAATCAGGAGTCAGACACTTAACCAACTGAGCCACTCATGCTCCCCAGATAGCTGATTTCTTTTTTAGCACTAAATAATATTCCATTGTCTAGATTTACCACAGTTTATTTATCCCTTCATCCACTGTATGATGTCTTGGTTACTTCCAAGTTTTGACAATTATGAATAAAGCTACCATAAACAGCTTGTCTGTAGGTTTCTGTGCAGACAAAAGTTTTCAAATCTCTTGGGTATATAGCAAAGAGCCTGGTTGTTGAGGTATACACTGAATTAATGTTTAGTGTTATAAGAAACCATCAAACTGTCCTCCAAAGTGGCAGTGTCATTTTGCATTCCCATCAGGAATGAATGCAAGTTCCTGATGCTACACATGCTCATCGACATTTGGTGTTGTTAGTGTTCTGAATTTTAACCATTCAAATAATAATGATATCTAATTGTTTAAATTTGCTTTTCTCCTATGATATATGATGTGTAGCATCTTTTCATATGCTTATTTTCCCTCTCTATATCTTCTTTGGTGAGGTGTCTGTTAAATTCTTTGGTCCATTTTTTTTTCCATTGGGTTGTTTGTTTTCTTATTATTGAACTTCAAGAATTCTTTGTATATTTTGGATAACAGTCCTTTTCCGATGTATGTTTTGAAAATAGTTTCTCCTAGTCTGTGGCTCCTTTTCTCATTCTCTTGACACTGCTTTTTGTTAAACAGAAGTCTTTAATTTTCATGAAGTCCACCTTACTTATCATGTCTTTCATGGATCATGCCATTGTTGTTGTATCTAAAAAGTCATTGTGATACCAAGATTATTTAGGTTTTCTTGTCTGTCTTCTTGTAGGAATTTTGTACTTCTGTCCTTTAAATTTAAGTCTTGGTTGATTTTGAGTTAATTTCTATAAAAGATGAAAAGTGTGTGTCTAGATTAATTTTTTCACAAGTTGTTGCAGCACCATTGTTAAAATGTCCATTTTTGCTCCATTGTAGTACATTTGCTCTTTTGTAAAATACCAAGTGAATATGTTTATGTGGGTTTATTTCTCGATTTCATTTGCTCCATTGATCTATTTGTTCATTCTTTCACCAATACCACAGTATTGTTTACTTGTAGTTTTATAGTATTTCTTGAAGTAGGGTAGTGCCAGTCCCCCAACTTTGTCCTTTTTCTTAAATATTGTGTTAGTTATTCTGGGTATTTTGCCTCTCCCTGCAAACTTTATAACTAATTTTCCAATATCCGCAAAATAACTTGTTGATAGTTTAAATGGGATTGCATTAAATCTATAGACCAGTTTGGGAAGAATAGACATCCTGATAGTATTGAGTCTTCCTATTCACAGGGATGGAATGTCTCCATTTATTTAGTTTTTTTTTTTCACCAGAGTTTTGTAGTTTTACTCATATAGATATTATACATAATCTATTAGCTGTATAACTGAGTATTTCATTTTTGGGGCATGATAATATAAATGGTATTAGTTTAAATTTCAAATGACACTTGTTCACTATTGCTATATAAGAAAGCAGTTGGCTTTTGTATATTACCCTTGTATGGTGCAGCCTTGCTATAATTGCTTATTAGTTCCAGGATTTTCCTCTCACCTCCCAATTCTTTTGGATTTGCCAAATAGACCATCATGTCATTTGCAAACAAACTAAAGAAGGTTTTATTTCTTTCTTCCCAATTTGTGTACCTTTTATTTCCTGTTATTGTCTTATTACATATAACTAGAACTTCTTATATGATTTTGAAAATGAGTTGTAGAAGGGGACAACTTAGTCTTATACCTGATGTTAATAGGAAAGTTTTGAGTTCATCACCACTTTTTATATTATTGAGAAATTTTTACCATGAATGGATGTTGAATTTTATCAAATGATTTTTCTGTCTACATCTATACATATGATCATGTAATTTTTCTTTTTTGCTTTCTGATTTGATGGATTATATTAATTGAATTTCACATATTAACCTAGGCTTGTAAACCTAAGATAAATTCTTCTTTGCTGTGGCATACAATTCTTTTTGTATATTGATTTGCTACTATTTTGTTGAGGATTTTTATATTGATGTTCATGAGACATATTTCTCTGTAGTTTTCTCTATCTCTTATTTTTTTTTTAATACATCTGTGCCTGGTTTTAGTACTAGCATAATGCTGGCCTCATAGAATGAGTCAGGAAGTGTTCCCTCTACTTCTATTCTGTAAAAGAGATTATAGAACATTGTTGTGATTTCCTCCTTAAATACTTGGTAGAATTCACAAGTGGACCCAACTGGGCCTGATGCTTTTTTTTTTGGAAAGATTATTAATCACTGATATATCTACTAGGCCTATTAACACAGGCCTATTCAGATTGCCTATTTTTGTTTTATGAGTTTTATAAGGTTTAAAAATTCTCTATTATTTATTTTTTAATTTAATTTAATTTAATTTAATTTAATTTTTTAAAATTTACATCCAAATTAGTTAGCATACAGTGCAACAATGATTTCAGGAGTAGATTCTTTAGTGCCCCTTACCCATTTAGCCCATCCCCCCTCCCACAACCCCTCCAGTAACCCTCAGTTTGTTCTCCATACTTATGAGTCTCTTCTGTTTTGTCCCCCTCCTTGTTTTTATATTATTTTTGTTTCCCTTCCCTTATGTTCATCTGTTTTGTCTCTTAAAGTCCTCATATGAGTGAAGTCATATGATTTTTGTCTTTCTCTATTTTCACTTAGTATAATACCCTCCAGTTCCATCCACTTAGTTTCAAATGGCAAGATTACATTCTTTTTGATTGCTGAGTAATATCCCATTGTATATATATGCCACTTCTTCTTTATCCATTTCATCCATCGATGGACATTTGGGCTCTTTCCATACTTTGGCTGTGGTTGATAGTGCTGCTATAAACATGGGGGGTGCATGTGTCCCTTTGAAACAGCACCCTGTATCCCTTGGATAAATGCCTAGTAGTGCAATTGCTGGGTCGTAGGGTAGTTCTATTTTTAGTTTTTTGAGGAACCTCCATACTCTTTTCCAGAGTGCACCAGTTGCATTCCCACCAACAATGCAAAACAGATCCTCTTTCTCCACATCCTCATCAACATCTGTTGTTGCCTGAGTTGTTAATGTCAGCCATTCTGACAGGTGTAAGGTGGTATCTCATTGTGGTTTTGATTTGTATTTCCCTGATGATGAGTGATGAGCATTTTTTCATGTGTCAGTTGGCCATCTGGATGTCTTCTTTGGAGAAGTGTCTATTCATATCTTTTGCCCATTTCTTCACTGGATTATTTGTTTTTTGGGGTTTGAGTTTGAGAAGTTCTTGATAGATTTTGGATACTAACCCTTTATCTGATATGTGATTTGCAAATATCTTCTCCCATTCTGTTGGTGGCCTTTTAGTTTTGCCGATGGTTTCCTTCGCTGCACCAGAAGCTTTTTTATTTTGATGAGGTCCCAATAGTTCATTTTTGCTTTGGTTTCCCTTGCCTCCAGAGATGCGTTGAGTAAGAAGTTGCTGCAGCCGAGGTCAAAGAGGTTTTTGCCTGCTTTCTCCTCAAGGATTTTGATGGCTTCCTGTCTTACATTTAGGTCTTTCATCCATTTTGAATTTATTTTTGTGTATGGTGTAAGAAAGTGGTCCAGGTTGATTCTTCTGAATGTCACTGTCCAGTTTTCCCAGCACCACTTGCTCAAGAGACTGTCTTTATTCCATTGGCTATTCTTTCCTGCTTTGTCAAAGATTAGTTTGCCATACATTTCTGGGTCCATTTCTGGGTTCTTTATTCTGTTTCATTGATTTGAGTGTCAGTTCTTGTGCCATACTGTCTTGATGATTACAGCTTTGTAGTATAGCTTGAAGTCTGGGATTGTGATGCCTCCTGCTTTGGTTTTCTTTTTCAAGATCGCTTGGGCTATTCAGGGTCTTTTCTGGTTCCATACGAATTTTAGGATTACTTATTCTAGCTCTGTGAAGAATGCTGGTGTTGTTTTGATAGGGATTGCATTTAATATGTAGATTGCTTTGGGTAGTATCTACATTTTCACAATATTTGGTCTTTCTCTCCAGGAGCATGCAATCTTTTTCCATTTTTTTTTGTGTCTTTTTCAATTTCTTTCATAAGATTTCTGTAGTTTTCGGTGTATATATTTTTCACCTCTTTGGTTAGATTTATTCCTAGGTATTTTATGGTTTTTGTGCAACTGTAAATGGGATCAATTCCTTGATTCCACTTTCTGTTGCTTCATTATTGGTGTATAGGATTGCAACTGATTTCTGTGCATTGATTTTATATTCTGCAACTTTGCTGAATTCATGAATCAATTCTAGCAGTTTTTTGGTGGCATCTTTCGGGTTTTCCATATAGACTATCATGTCATCTGTGAAGAGTGAAAATTTGACCTCCTCCTGGACGATTTGGATGCCTTTTATTTCTAATTGTGTTGTCTGGTTGCAGAGGCTAAGACTTCCAATACTATGTTGAATAATATTGGTGAGAGTGGACATCCATGTCTTGTTCCTGACCTTAGGGGGAAAGCTCTCAGTTTTTCCCCATTGAGGATATTAGCGTTGGGTCATTCATATATGACTTTTATGATATCGAGGTATGCTCCTTCTATCCCTACTTTCTTGACGGTTTTTATCAAGAATGGATGCTGTATTTTGTCAAATGCTTTCTCTCTGCATCTATTGAGAGGATCATATGGTTCTTGTCCTTTCTTTTATTAATGTGATGAATCACGTTAATTATTTTGCAGATATTGAACCAACCCTGCATCGCAGGTGTAAATACCACTTGGTCCTGGTGAATAATTTTTTTAATGTATTGTTGGATCTGGTTGCCTAATATCTTGTTGAGGGTTTTTGCATCCATTTTCAGCAGGGAAATTAGTCTATAGTTCTCCTTTTTACTGGGGTCTCTGTCTGGTTTTGGAATCAAGGTAATGCTGGCTTCATAGAAAGAGTTTGGAAGTTTTCCTTCCATTTCTATTTTTTGGTACACCTTCAAGAGAATAGGTGTTAACTCTTCCTTAAATGTTTGGTAGAATTCCCCTGGCAAGCCATCTGGCCTTGGACTCTTGTTTTTTTTGGCAGATTTTTGATTACTAATTTGATTTCTTTACTCGTTATGGTCTCTTCAAGTTTTCTATTTCTTCCTGTTTCAGTTTTGGTAGTGTATATGTTTCTAGGAGTTTGTCCATTTCTTCCAGATTGCCCATTTTATTGGCATATAATTGCTTATAATATTCTCTTATTGTCCTTTTAATTTCTGCTGTGTTGGTTGTGATGTCTCCTCTTTCATTCTTAATATTATTTATTTGGGTTGTTTCCTTTTTCTTTTTGATCAGACTGGCTATTGCTTTAATAATTTCGTTAATTCTTTCAAGGAACCAGGTTCTGGTTTCACTGATCTGTTCTACTGTTTTTTTTTTTTGGTTTCAATAACATTAATTTCTGCTCTAATCTTTATTATTTCCTATCTTATGTTGGTTTTGTGTTTTATTTGCTGTTCTTTTTCCATCTTCTTAAGGTGTAAAGTTAGGTTGTATATCTGAGATTTTTCTTCCTTCTTTAGGAAGGCCTGGATTGGTATATACTTTCCCCTTATGACCACCTTTGCTGTGTCCCAAAGGTTTGGGGTTGTGGTGTTATCATTTTCATTGACTTCCATATACTTTTTAATTTCCTCTTTAACTTCTTATTTAGCCCATTCATTCTTTAGTAGGATGTTCTTCAGTCTCCAAGTATTTGTTACTTTCCAAATTTTTTTCCTGTGGTTGATTTTGAGTTTCATAGCATTTTGGTCTGAAAATATGCACTGTATGATCTAAATCTTTTTGTAGTTACTTAGGGCTGATTTGTGTCCCAGTATATGGTCTATTCTGGAGAAAATTCCATATGCACTGGAAAGAATGTATATTCTGCTGCTTTAGGATGAAATGTTCTGAATATATCCATGCCCTTACTTTCAATCTGAAGGTGTCTTTAGGTGTTAAGTGGGTCTCTTGTAAGATCATCATATAGATGGATCTTGTTTTCTTATCCATTCTATTACCCTTTGTCTTTTGATTGGAGCATTGAGTCCATTGACGTTTAGAGTGAGTACTGAAAGATATGAATTTATTGCCATTATGATGCTTGTAGAGTTGGAGTTTCTGGTAGTGTTCTCTGGTCCTTTCTAATTTTTGTTGCTTTTGATATGTATGTATGTATGTATTTATATTTTCATCTTTTCTCCCCTCAGAGAGTCCCTCTTAATATTTCTTGCAGGGCTGGTTTAGTGGTCACAAACTCCTTTAATTTTTGTTTCTCTGGGAAACTTTTAGTCTCTCCTTCTATTTTGAATGACAGCCTTGCTGGGTAAAGAATTCTTGGCTGCATTTTTTTCTGATTCAGCACATTGAATATACCCTGCCACTCCTTTGTGGCCTGCCAAGTTTCTGTGGATAGGTCTGCTGCAAACCTGATCTGTCTTCCCTTGTAGGTTAGGGACTTTTTTTTTCCCCCTGCTGCTTTCATGATTCTCTCCTTGCCTGAATATTTTGTGAATTTGACTATGCTATGCCTTGTTGATGGTTGGTTTTTGTTGAATCTAATGGGGGGTCCTCTGTGCTTCCTGGATTTTGATGTCTGTGTCTTTCCCCAAGTTAGGAAAGTTTTCTGCCATGATTTGCTCACATAACCCTTCTACCCCTATTTCTCTCTCTTCCTCTTCTGAGACCCCTATGATTCTGATGTTGTTCCTTTTTAATGAGTCACTGATTTCTGTAATTCTTAAATTGTGTTATTTTCCTTAATCCCTCTCTTTTTTTTTCTGCTTCTTTATTCTCTACAAGTTTGTCCTCTATATTGCTGATTCTCTGTTCTGCCTCATGAATCCTTTCCGCCCCGGCATCCATCCATGATTGTAGCTCACTTATAGCATTTTTTATTTCATTCTATTTTTCACTTCTTTTATCTCTGCAGAAAGGGATTCTAATCTAATTTCAACTCCAGCTAGTATTCTTATTATATTGTTTCTAAGTTCTGGTTCAGACATCTTGCTTGTATTTGTGTTGGTTAAATCCCTGGCTGTCATTTCTTCTAGCTCTTTCTTTTGGGGTGAATTCCTTCATTTTGTCATTTTGAAGGGAGAAAAGGAATTGAGGTAGAAAAATTAAAATCAAAAGAATTAAAATTAAAAAATGCTAAAATTAAAAAATTAAACACACACACACACACACACACACACACAAAATCGAATAAATGGTGCTAGATCCTAGGTGTGTTTTGGTCTAGGTGTTGAAAGTGGTTTGACAGATTAGAGAATAAAAGGGGGGAAAAAAAGGAAATAATTTGAGAATTTTAGGAAATGAATACACTGAAGTAGACTAAATGAGATGAGGGAGGTAAAATGGAATTTGAAAAAAATTACACAAAAGTAAAGAATATAGTAGAAAAAAATTAAAGAAAAATATTTTTAATAAAAATTAAAATTACTAATGAATTTTTTTCTCTTTCTGTAGTCAAGAAAAAAATGAAAAAGAGAAAAAAGGGAAAAAAGAAGGAAATTGTTTGCAAATTTGAAAGAGTGAATACATTATAGTAGACTAAAATAAAATTATGGAAGTAAAATACAGTTTGAAAAAATTTACACAAAAGCAAAAAACAGTAAAAAATTAAAGAAAAATATTTTTATAGAATTTGAAAGTAAAAATGAAGTTTTTCTCTTTGTGCATTCAAGAAAAAAAAAGATATGGAAAAGAGAAAAAAGAAAAAGGAAAAAAAAGGAAATCGTTTGAAAATTTGAAAAAGTGAAAACCTGAAGTAGACTAAAATAAAATTATGGAAGTAAAATAGAATTTGAAAAAATTTACACAAAAATTAAAAAAGTAAAAAAATTAAAGAAAAATATTTTTAATAAAAATTGAAATTAAAAATGATTTTTTCCTTTCAAGAAAAAGAAAAGAAGTGAAAAAGAGAAAAAAAGAAAATTGAATAGATGGACCTGCTAACAGATTGAAATAGGACTGAAATTACATCGTTTTCCCCTAGGATTCAGACTATGAAGCGCTTTATAGTCCATAAACTAAGCAGGAGGTGAGACTTGTGTTCTTGAGGAGCAAGGTTGGCCCAGTTGGGCGGGGCACAGTGTAATGGCTCTGCTCTCCACTAGATGGCGCTGCTAGCCTACTGGGGTGCTGTGTTGTGGCGCTGGTAGGTGTGTATGCGCATGCGTGGGAGCGGTGAAAATGGCCTCACCCAGGTACTCAGTCTCTAGTATCTGAACTCTGTTCTCCCAGATCAACAATCGTGCACCCATCCTCTGTCTTCAGCTTTCATCCACTCTCCACTTTTCACTGTCTGTGACCAAGCCCCAGGCTGTACCTCTCTCCGGAGTTTTGTCTCAGGCTGTTTTCCCCAGCCCTTTACTTCTGAAGGACTGTGGCTTTGACCCGTTCCACCCCTCTACAGGAGGGTCTCACTGAGCAATGGCCAAATGAGCAATGGTCGAATATTGGCTGCACCCAGGTATGCCTGCTGGACCCTTCTGCTGCTGGTGCCCCGAGACTGCAGCCAGGTGCCAGCCCGCCCCAGAAAAAGTTCTCGAGATAGTGTAGAAGCAGTGTTTCAGGGATTATGGGAAATCACATCACACATCTGGCACCAGGCTTCACCGTTAATGGCCTTGTTCCAGCACCAGCGAATGTGGCTGTTCTCTGGGGTCTGCTGGGACCAGGTGGCTTCAACAGTCTCTACCAAATGTCCTTCCAGCAGTGGAACCGCTTTCCCCGTGTGGCCCGAGGACCTCCTGGACCCCACTCTGTTCCTGGGGATTCGCCCTTCCCACCAGAGCACTGCCAGGTATCGAGCTGAGGAGTTGCAGACTTTGCACTCCCCTTGTTTACAATCTTAATGTAATTTAAGCCCTCTCCTTTCTCCTTTCTCCCTTTTTAGTTTAGTTCATGCAGCTGTTTCCAATTTTCAACTTTCTCTCCAGCTGCTTTTGGGGAAGGGTTCTTTTCCCATATTCTTTCCCCCTCCCCATCTCCGTCCTCTCTCCACCCGTGAAAACACCTCCCTGCCTGCCACGGCTTCTCGCTCCCCAAGTTCACTTTTCCATGCCACATACCTGCTGAATTCTGTGTTTCAGGTTGTGCAGATTGTTGTGTTAATCCTCCAGTCAGTTTTCTAGGTGTGCAGGATGGTTTAGTGTTGGTCTGGCTGTATTTCATGGATGCGAGACATACAAAAAACTTCCATGCTGTTCCGCCACCTTGGCTTCTCCCCTCAAAAATTCTCTTTTAGAGAATTGGTATATTTCATCTAGGTTATTGAATATGCTTGTTTTGTTTTTTGTTTATTTGTTTTTGTTTTTGTTTTCCTCTCAACACTTTAAATTTTTCACTTCATTCTCTTCTTGGCTTGCACAGTTTCTGAGGGAAATCAGATGTAAACATTATCTTTGCTCCTGTATGGGTAAGGTTTCTACTCACCACCCCCCCGACCCCCGGCTTATTTCAGAATATTTTCTTTATCTTTTATTTTCTTTAAATAATGTGATATGAAAATGATATATCTAGATTTTTTTTTTTTTTTTTTTGCCATTTATCCTGCTTCATGTTCTCTGAGCTTTCTGCGTTTATGGTCTGACTTTAATTTGGGAAAATTCTCAGTCATTATTGTTTCAAATATTTCTTCTGTTCTTTTCTTTCTTTCTTCTTCTCTAATATGCCCATAAATGTGCATTACACCTTTTGTAGTCATTCCGTAGTCTTTGGATATTTCCTCCCCCTCCTCCCCCTCCTCCTCCTCCTCCTCCTCCTCCTCCTCCTCCTCCTCCTCCTCTTCTCCCACTTCCCTTGCCCCTTCCCCTCCTTCTATTCTTCAGTCTTTGTTCTCTCTACTTTTTGGTTTTCAAAGATTCTGTTGATATATCCTCTAGCTCAGAAATTCTTTCCTCAGCCATGTCCAGCCCATTAAAGGCATTCTTCATTTCTATTACAGTGTTTTTTCCCTGTAACATTTCTCTTTTTTTCCTTTCTTAGGATATCCACATCTCTGTTTACCTGGCCCATCCATTCTTGCACGCTGTCTACTTTGTCCTTTAGAGTCCTTAGGACATTAATCATAGCTGTTTTAAATCCCCAATGTGATAATTCTAATATCCCTGCCATGTCTGCTTCAGATGCTTGCTCTGCTTCTTCAAATTGTGCTTTTTGACTTTTGGTATGCCTTCTAATTTTTTTTCTTGCTTGTTCAACACCATGTACTGAATGCAAAGAACTGCTGTAAATAGGATTTTAGCAATGTGCTATGAAGTGTGGGGTTAGGAAAAGCATTCTATAATCCTAACATTAGGTCTCAGCCTTTTGTGAGCCTGTTGCTCTGGACTGAGAGCTTTAGAAGTGTTTTTGTCAGTTTTTCTCCCCAATTAAGTGAGGCATGATGAATAAAGGGGGCTTGGAATTTGGTATTTGCCCTTCCTGTAGACCATTTAGGCTCTGATGATACCACAATTTAGGGTCTGGTTAACCAGTGTCTCCTGATGGCAGGTCTTGTTAAGGGCGGAGTGCTGTCATTTATTTGGAAATGTTTCCTTTTCTCTTTTCCCTGCTAGAAAGAAGCATGAGGTGCATTTTTTTCAGGTATTTAATGTTGTGATCCTAGAGGTAAATCTTATAATATTTTAAGGACATCCACTTGACTGGGACCTCTTGAACTTTTTAAGTCTTAGATTTGTCCACACTGAGTCTTGTATAATTAAGTTCAATTACAGTTCAAATTTTCCTACCCGATATTGCTTCCTATGGTAGTTTCTGCTTGTGTATCTCTACTCTGGTAAGCTGTGACTCCCTATATTCTCCTATCTCTCCAATCATGGGGGTAGTGGTTTGCTGTGTCCTCTTCTATATTCTGTATTGAAGAAAAGTTGTTGATTTTTCAGTTTATTCAGCTTTTTACTAGTTAGTATGTAGTGGTCGTGTCTAAGTTCCTTACTTGTGGAACCAGAAACTAGACTAGCATGATAGTTATTTAACATTTTAAATATCCAATCCATCTGGAATTTATTTCCTCAAATGTGAGGTGCAGCACTAACTTCATTCATTTACAAATTATAAGTAATAGTCCATAAAGATTGTTGAATACTTCATACCTCCCTGCTCTTTTATAATTATTTCCTTATAAAGTAAATATTTGTGTATCTTCAGGTATGTTTCTGCCTACAATGAGAATTTTATTTTTGCTTTCTTCTTCAAAGTCTGTATTATGTATCTATCTCTACATATCTAATATATCTGTTGATTTATTCATTTAATTTTGCCTTATAATCTAACAACTCTAGTAAAATGTTGAAATAGTAACTGTAAGCATACATGAATTTTTCTCAACTTCAGAGTATAAATTTACAAGATTCTACTATTGAGATATTTGTCATGTAATTCGTGTAGAAATAATATATCAAATTAATATATATGGTTAAGGTTTCCAATTTTATTTAATCCCTGTCTTGCTATGAATATTTGTATGGATAGATGTGAATTTTTAATTGGCTTTTTAGCATAAACTAAGATGATCATAATGTGTTCTCTTTTATTGTTAACATAGCACATTTTACTATTTTTCAATTGTTAAGCCAACCTTACATTCCTAGGCTAAACTCAGTCACATTATGTTTAAGCTTTTTTTTATATATCACTAGATTAATGTAGTAATATTATAGTCATTAGCTTGAATTTTTTCTTTTTCTTAATGTCCTTGTGAGTATCAAAATTGTTCTGGATTCATAAAATGATTTTGAGAGTATTTTTTTCTTTTTCCATTCTCAGGAAAAGTTTATGTTACTTTGATGTGATTTCTTCGCTAAATCTTTGGAAGAATTCACTGGTAGATAAACTGTATTTGGAGGCTACATCAATGGAAATTTTTAAATTATTCATTTAGTTTCTTTACTCTTCTATTACCATTCAAATGTCTTCTTTTTTCAGAAGTCTTAATTGGTTTTGTCTAGAAATTTGTGTATTTTATCTAAAATTTCAAATTTATTAAATAACTTATACAACCATCTTATTATCCATTTTATATCTATAAGACTTGTATTGATATCCCCTTTTCCATTTGTGATACTGTATATATATATATTTGTTCCTCATGGTCTCTTTGTCTCTCATTTTCTTTTTGGTTGGTCTTGAGACGAAGGTGCTATGTTAGGTTCATTAGTATTTAAAAAATCATCTTTTTATTGATTTTCTCTATTATGTTTGTCTGATTTTGTTCATATATTACCTTAAATTTATTATTTCTATTCACCTAATTTTCTTTAGCTTAGATTGCAATTCTAACTTTTTGAAAGATTCTTATTTTAATTTAAACTTATTGAAATATTTTCTAATGTTTTTATTAAAGGCTATTAGTTTCTTTAGATGCACTACTATAATCGCAGCTCATATTTTTATATACCCTATTGTTATTAAATTTAGTTGAAAAAATTTTTAATTCTCTATTCATCTCTTTTTGACCCATGCATTATTAGTTCATATTCTTAATTTCCAAACATACAGGATCTTCCTATTTTTCATTTAATTTCTAGGTTAAATTTAGTATGGCTAGTAAACATTATCTATATCATTTCACTCTTTGTCACATATTGTATGTTTCAGTATATGATATATTTTGTAACTGTACTTATATTTGGAAAGATGAACATTTTCTTTTTTCTTTCTTTCTTTCTTTCTTTCTTATTCTTCTTTCTTTCTTTTTGGTGATGTTCTCCAATACCAACTTGTTTTTAAATTTTTTTTTAATGTTTATTTATTTTTGAGACAGAGAGAGACAGAGCATGAACAGGGGAGGGTCAGAGAGAGGGAGACACAGAATCTGAAACAGGCTCCAGGCTCTGAGCTGTCAGCACAGAGCCCGATGCGGGGCTCAAAGTCACGGACCACGAAATCATGACCTGAGCCAAAGTTGGCTGCTTAACCAACTGAGCCACCCAGGTGCACCTCCAATACCAACTTTTTAAAGTTTTGCTCAAATCTTCAGTATTTTTGTCTGCTTTAAAAAAAAAAAGTTTATTGATTTTTAGACAGAGCAAGAGAGAGTGAGCTGGGGAGGGACAGAGGGAAGGGAAAGAGAGAATTCCAAGCAGGCTCTGCACTGCCAGCACAGAGCCCAACCCAAGGCTCAAACCGTTTCATATGAACTATGAAATCATAACCTGAGTCAAAATCAAGAGTTGCACACTTAACTGACTGAGCTACCCAAGAACCTTAGTTTGCTTTTTCTTTTTTTTTTATCAGTTGTCAAGAAAGATATGTTAAAATCTTCATTATATGTAATTATGGGCTTGTGTGTTTTTCCTTTTTATACCTTTTTTTTTTTTACTTTACAAATGGAGACTATACTATTAGATACTCTACATTTTTAGAATTTTTCATACATTTTCGTGGTTTAATATTTTTCGTATAATAAAATTTCCTTCTTAATTTGTAGCAATGCTCCCAGATTAAAGTCTACTTTGTGAAGCAGAAGTTCTGTTACTGAGCTTCTTTTGCTTAGTATGTGTATTGTATACAATATTCCTATTGTTTCATTTTCACGTTCTTTATTTTTTATTTATGAAGTCTCTATTATAAAAAACACAATTGCTTTTAATTTTTTATTTAATATCATAAACTTTGCCTTTATTTGGATTGCTTTATTTGTTTTATTTTTTCTTTTAATTTATTATCTTGGGGAGCCTAGGTGGCTCTCAGTTAAGCATCTGACTTTGGCTCAGGTCATGATCTCACAGTTCGTGAGTTTGAACCCTACATCAGGCTCTGTGCTGACAGCTCAGAGCCTGGAGCCTGCTTCAGAATCTGTCTCCATCACTCTCTGCTCCTCCCCTGTTCCCCCCCTCTCTCTCTCTCTTTCCCTCTCAAAAATAAATATTTAAAAAACTATATATATGTATATATATATATATATATATATATATATATATATATATGATTTTATTATTGGCTTTCTATTTTTCCCAGCTCTCCTGAATTTCTTATTGTCTCTTTTCTTATTTCTGTATAATTAAGTATTTTGTTATGTTATTTATTTTTTCTATTGCCTTGCTAGTTGAATTCTCTTACAGTATTTTCAGCTCAGCTAGATAATATAACATGTAACCTTGGCCTTTTGATGGTTAATACAATTATGTTTTCACTAATTTAATAAAATTCGTAGATCTTAGAGTACTATAACTTTGTTTATTCCTACTGTTAAATTATTTTCTAGTGCTATTGTGCATTTTAATGTGCATAGGTGTTTTACTTTTCTGTAATGCCAGTATTCTTTGAAACTTACTCATGCAATTACCCTTTCTGTTGCTCTTCATTCTTCATTGCATCTACTGAATCTTTAATAGAATCATTTTAAGATTAAAAAAAATTAATGTTTATTTATTTTTGAGAAAGAGAGTGATACAGAGGTGAGTGGGGGAGGAAGACACAGAGAGAGGGAGGCACAGAATCAGAAGCAGGGTCCTGGCCCTGAGCTGTCAGCACAGAGCCCAACGCTGGGCTGGAACTCACCGACTGCGAGATCATGACCTGAGCTGAAGTCGGACACCCAACCGACTGAGCCACACAGGCACCCCTAATCCTTTTAAGATTTTTATACTTGCCCTTGGTTTTCAAAAAATATACTTTATGGTTGGGTATACATGAGGTATGGTTTTGTTATTTTACTTACAGACTGTGGATATTTTTGAATTTGTAGCTTGGTATCTTTCATCAAACAGCAGTGCATAGACGTTGGAAGTCAAATAACATTGAGTTTGATCCTTTAGAGAAAGAATTATTTGAGATAAACCCTATAACTGTCCTGTCTATAGTCTAGAGACATATTACAAGCTGTGGCACATAGAGAAAAAAACCCAAGAAAAATCTAGTCATCTCCCTCAGTTGAGAAGCCAGAATTTGGAGTTTAGAGTGAGTGTCTTTCCTGCTTTATTTTATAAGCCTTAGTACCATAGAAGTAAAGGCTGCATAGAGAGGGTACTACAGGGATAGGAAGTTTTTCCTTTGAACTTTAAACTGACTAGTTATCAGCACAGGCATGTAAAGAAACTGTTGAAGTTCTCAAACAGGAATAAATGGAACTGTCTCCACACATGACCAGGAATTATTTGTGTTCTCATAGCCATTGTGAAAACCTGCTGATTCTCAAAGCATCCAGTAAAGACCTCAGAAGTATCTAGTCTCAATAATAGGGAGTGGTGAAGATTAGCCTTAGAATAAAGTTGTCCTGAATCCTCTTAATAATATTTAAAAGTATGCTTTAAAGATCAAGTAATTCAAATAAATTAACTCTGTGCCAAAGTGTTAACTATTTAAAGAATTGTTTTAATGTAAGTTGGTTATAAAGAAACCCATGACTCAAAAATGTAATAACACAGTGCCTGCCATTGAATCAGAAATTACAAAAAAAAAAAAAAATGAAAATAACAGTCACAGTGTAGAAAGTATCAATCCCTAGAAACATATCTGAAACACACATATGATAGAATTACTATATAATTATGTTAGAAAACTATTTTTCATCTATATTATATATGTTACACATATATTAAATATAGTTTATTAGATATATAGTATGTGGACATACTTCATAATACTATACTAATAGCATACTATGTATACAGTATATTAAGATATTTTCTAATTTTATTCCATATGCTCAGAAAAATAGAGGAAATCATGAGCATAATGAGAAACTTAAGATGTAAAAAATACAGACTTCAACCAAAAATACATTTTAAAATTCAAAATATTGGATGTTATTATAGACCGATAATTCATAAATTTAATTTATTAATTAAATTTAATGACTTTCTATATAGACCAGGAGCCTGATCATACCTTTCAGTTTATACTGATGTCTAATATTGGTCTTCAATATTCTTTCCCAATTCAACCACTTATTTAATAGCTATTTAACACTATTATGATGCCTTCTCTTAATATATTAACAGGCATATGGTGGAGGTAGATGGAAAATTGCCATGCAAAGTGAAAATTGTTATGAGCTATGAACAATATACTTTTGCAGTATGTACGAGGGCAATCTTGGGTAAGTCACAGAAAGTTTCATTGAAAGTACCGTATTTAGCAGAACACTGAAGAAATTAGAGTTCCCCAAATAAAATTGTGGAAAGAGAGATTAAAGATAGATAAATCTATGCAAATGTGCAAGGGAGGCAGAAGGGAATAAGAAAAGTTTTAGAAACTATTAGTACTTCATTGTGCCTAAACATGAAATCCTACAAATCTGTAGTAAGAGATGGGGATTCAGGGAATTGGAAAATAAAATTGATTTTTTCCTATTGTAGAGAGCTTAAAGTTTTCAGTGTCACAATGGAGATAAAAGATTTTAGGAAAAGACATGACATGGTTAGACGTATATTTAAAAAAAAATCATTCTGGGAGGTGCCTAGGTGACTCAGTCAGTTAAACATCCAACTTCACCTTAGGTCACTATTCCGCAGTTTGTGAGTTTGAGCCCCGCATCGGGCTCTGTGCTGACAGCTCAGAGCCTGGGGCCTGCTTCAGATTCTGTGTCTTCCTATGTCTGCCCCTCCCCTGCTCTCACTCATGCTCTCTCTCTCTCTCTCTCTGTCTCAAAAATAAATACATTTAAAATGAAGTAATAAAATCATTCTAGAATAAATGTGAAGAATGTATTATTTATCTAGCAGTGAACATGGAGAAAATGATAATTCTAAAAAAATTTAAGTTCAATGGGTGTAAATATTACAATGTCTTAAGTTCCCACTGGTTCAATTTCTAGAAAAGTACCTGTTGTATATCATTCAATGGGTATTTATGAGAGTTTTCCAGGAGTTTTTAATATACTTCGTTCAGGTTTTATTCTGAATCAACTCCTACCAGTTAGTATATCTTTGCTTACCATGTGTTGAGATGCTTTTTCATGGTAGGAAAGAAGTATATAATACCTTCTTTATAATGACTGTTTAGTCAGCAGCATTTGGTAACAAAATAAATTTGGCTATGCTTGGTATTTGAATTTATTGGTAAAACTTCTAGTATTGTAAAACATTATTATTTTCCTAAGATTCCCAATTGGCACTTAGGTAGCTGAGTCATCATAAATGAGTCATGATAGATTTTAGCATTAACAAATTTCTAGTTTGAGAACAACCCCTTCTTTAGAAGCCCTCAGGTTGATTCTGATCCCAGTTATAATTCCAGCCTTAAGCCATTAGAAAACATAAAAATTACATATATGTATATATTATATACATATATTTTTATTATAAAATAAAATATATGTATAAAGTTATATAAAATATAATCATAAAAACATAATATTTATGTGTATATAAATAAATATGAATAAATATATAAATGAATTTGTATAAAATATGTATTTATATAAATAAAATTATAAACAATTATATATAAAATACAATTATGTAGTGCAACATGTTTTACCAATTCATTAAAATATGCAAATATATATTCTATATAGAATATGTACAAATGTATTTAAAATATTTTATTTCTTACTTCATCTATGAGTTTTCCACTAAGATCATTTTCTTTCTGCCTAAATAACATTCTTTTGTATTTCCTTTAGTATTAGTGTGCTGACAGTAAGTTCTTTCAGTTATTATTTGTATGAAAAGTGCATACTTTCATTCTTTAAGGATAATTTTGCCCATTAAAATGTTCTAGATTGGCAGCTATTTTCTTTCAGTACTTTTAACTCTTTCCCCTTCTGGATGCCTTTTATATATCTTTTACTGGTTTTGGAGGGTGTTGTATAATTTTACTATGTTGATATATTTTTTTAAGTCATATAATTTCTTGAGCTTTTTAACACTGTGGATTGGTGTACATTTATCAGTTTTGGAAAACTATCCATAATCATCTCTTCAGATATGGTCTCTCTCCTTTTCTCTCTTTACTCTTCTTTGGAAGTTTTGCCTAAATATACCTTCTGTCTCTGTTCTCTAGCACATAGTCTCTCTCCTAGTAGGTTCCATTTCTTTCTCTTCAAACTTAATTACAAACATTTGAATTCTCTCTTTAACCTTACCCAACCTTTGTTTAATGCTTCAATTAATTCTTAATTTCAACTCTTGCAGTCATTATAATTATTTTAATTGCTTATGTCAGATTTACACTTTGCTACTTCACGCTAACTTTCTCAGGCTTGACTCTTGTTTCTTTGAATATAGTAAACAGTCTGGTACCCTTCCACTATTATGTTTATTTTTTCTGGTGTGGTCACTTACTAATTTGCCTCTTCAAATGTCTGGTTATACAATCGCTTATTTTACACCTTGTCTGAACATCTGGGGGGATAAAAAAGGCAAAACAAACTGAATCTTAACTCTTCTCTCTGATACCTTTGTGAAACCTAATCCTCCATATCTATAAATAGATAATCTGTCCTTCCAACTGTGTCAGTAAGCATCTTAGATGTCATTCTTTTTTTTCATCTTGCACATCTATTAAAGTCAGGAAATACAGTGAATTTTTACATCTAATAAAACTATAAAATACACTGACAGTTCTTTCTGGTCTGCCATTAACATCTGAATTAGCCAGTGTTCAATCTGGGAAATAATTCAATATCAAAAATTAGGACAAAAAGTTTTAAAAGCTATAAGAACACAAGTAAAGCTCACATGGGTACTCAGGTTGAATGTCCAACCCTGTTGCTAAAACCGTAGATGCCCACAGCCCACACTGGAAACAAATGACTATAGATTCTATGGAAGCTTCAAAAAAATCAGTCACCCTATGGAGGCTACATTAGTTTTACCATTGCCACTGATGAATTCTGTCCTAGCCTGCCATCATTGCTTTTGTAAAAAGAATTAACATTCTTACCTTTGTCTTCTAAATTTTGTATAAGTATTTCTCATTAAACAATCAATGTTAGAACTCTGATGGTAAGGATCCAAGAAAATGTAGTTCCTCCAAAGGCTCATCTATGTAAAGGAAGCCATGAAAGGGGTCAGAGATGAAGATGGGTGTTAACCTACAATAGTTGCCTCACCACTCTAGTCCAGGCTGCCATTATTTCTATAAACCATTGCTTAGATTCCAGTTTTACTCTTTCCCTTCTCCAAATCCATTCTCCACCCAGCAACAGAAATGACATTCTTAATATATTTAATGGATCATTTCAGATCCCCTTTTAAAACCATTCAGTGACTGCCTTGCATTTAGCATTGATTTTCTTTGAACTTAGATATAATTGGCATACAATGTTGTGTAAGTTTAAGGTGTACATGTTGATTTGATGGATTTATATATTGCAATATCATTAATGACTGTAGCATTAGCTAACACCTCCATCATGGTACATAAGTAGCATAGACTTTTAATTTCTACTATGTTCTGACAAATTGCCATTGACCACTAAACTGTGCAGAATTTGGCTCTATTTCCAACATTACCTATTTTAACTATGCTTCAGACATGTCATTCTCTCATTTCCTCTAATATCAAATGCAAGGACATTTGTAATGGCAGAGTTTGTATATGTTTGCTTCACATGGAAGATTCTTTCTCTCAAAAGCTCACATGGCATGCTGTGTTTCACTTTTTAGGCTCTATACTATTTATCACTCGTTCAGAGTGATTCCCTGATCACCTTCTTTAATGTATCATTTTCCATATTGCTACCAACATTACTATCACTTTTTTTTTCTTCATAGATCTTACACAAATTTATAATCATTTTACTTAATTTGGGTACACGAATTTCCTGTCTCTCCCAGTAGAATGTTAAGCTCCAAGAAAATGTTTGTCTTTTTATCATTGAAATCTCAGTGCTAGTCACAAGACCCAACACCAAGTAAGTGCTACATAAACTTTTTTAAATGCATGAATAAATGTAGAACCTTGGGGGAAATTAATTATCTTCTTTAACATCTTTAAAATGTAAACACACACATTCAACTTCATAGGATTGTGCTGAAATTAAATAAATGCCAGGCATAAAATACAAGGCAATAGAATGTAGCTAATGAAACAATTATTGATAAAAATAATCTAAATGCAGAATCTAATGTGAAGTCATTGGATGCTTATGAGCAGAAGTATGATTTAATATGTTCTTAGGATCTTGAATCTGGTCTCAATTTAAGAAGTAATAGTTAATATTAGGAAATAAGTAGACTCGGGAAGAAGTTATTTTAGTAATATGTGTAAGGAATAATCAGGATCTCAATTACAATGGGGATTAGTATGAAGTGTAGGAAGATGTTATAGATTATGGTGGTAGGATTTATTTTGCCTGACAATGAATTAGATTATGGAGAATGAGAAATGAAGATACCTGATGTTTTAGACGTGAGAAACTTAAAGAATGCCAGTGTTGTTAAAACCAACAGGAAAATTATATTGTAATGTGGATGTTTTCTTGTTGAGGGGTGGTGGGAAGACGATATCAGAAGAGATAATTCTGAGTTCAGTTTTAAACAGTAAATTTTACTGATATGAAATCAGGAAAGACAATTTGGAACTTAGAAATTAGTTTGCCTAGAGATAAAGATGTTGGAGTCTACAGAATTGAAAATAAATAAATCTATGGATTTTCAGCAAACTATTTGGTTATATTTCAAGATTTAGAAGAAAAAAAATTCCCCCATGAGGTCTAAGCAAAAGAAATAAAAGAGGAATGAGAGGAATGATGTGATTATCTTGTAAGTGGGAAAAATAGGGTTTCAAAAAGTGGAATGTCAACTGGCACAGTAAAGTTGAGTATGGTGAAAATTGAAAATAGCCTTTGCATCAGGAATTCTTGATGTGAGAACAGTTAAGTCGTATTTTGATTAAATTTTCATATCTCAAGTGATTAAAAGTAACATAAAGACAATTTTTTTTTTTTACTTTAGACAAAGTAAATGCTTTTCTCATAGTTGCTATCACAACACACCGTGGTTAGGTTCTGTTACTGAATTGTGTCTCCTCAAATTCATGTTAAAGCCCTGACCAAAGCCCTCTAGGGTCACTGCAGATGTAATTAAGTAATTAGGGAATGAGATGGGCCCCTAATCTGACTGTTATTCCTATAAAAAGGGAAATTTGGACACAGACATGTACACAGGAACAACACCATGAGACAATAAAGCCAGATATCAGGGTGCAGTTAGGGGAGAGGCATAGAACTGATCCTTCCTCACAGTCCTTAGAAGCAACCAACTCAACCAACACCTTGATCTTGGACTTAGAGCCTCCAAAACTGTGAGATAATAAATTTCTGTTGCTTAAATCACTCAGTTTGTGTTACTTTGTTATGACAACCCTAGCAATGAGAAACAGATTTTGATGCAGTAGAAATTGTGCTGAGAATTGAAAACTAAAAATTTAGTAGTGACTATATTTCTTTCTTGTTCATCAAATCTATTTTGGTTTCTTTAATCCCCCATAATTTGCTTCAATCTCCTATGACACACCACCTTACTTAGCATATTTTGTTACTGAAAGAGAAAAGAGAAAAAAATTGAAACTACCTTTCACAATGCCCCAACCATTCTATTTCCAAGCATAGAGTATGAAGACTTGTGTCTATCTACTTCCTCCTAGATTATAATGGAATAAAAAACAAGAGCTTCTTGTGTCCAAGTCTTGTTCTAGTTATCTCTGGGTGTTCTGTTTGTTTGTTTTTAATACATACCTTCCCATTCCCTTTGTACCATCCAGCTACTCCAATTTTTTCTTTCATTTTGAAAATATATCCATGATTTCCTACTTTAAGCTATTGCTCTTTCATTCATGTATCTGTGTATAGTTACCACACTATCTAAAGTTTCCCATATGTGTTCAAATCCTTAGAGAAATTTGGATAATTTTCAATACTGTTTTTCATTTCTCATTGCAACTTCAACTACTATAGGTGTATTCCTAACTCTTTTACTGTTCTTGTTTTTTTACTAACTTGTCTCTTATCATTTATTTATAAATGTTCCTATCTCCCAGAGTTGTTTTTAGGCAATGGCATCTACTTTTAAATTTTCAACTACTTGCTTATACACAGATAAATGGCTTCCTTTGGTGAACTTAATGTCTATATAACCTATTAATCAGTATATCTCAGTAAAAAGTATATCCCAAATTAAAAACATTATCTAACTCAAAGAAACTTTCCACTTTCCTATTTTTTTCTGTCTTGGTTAATTGTACTCTTAACTTGGTTGTTCGATCTTTGCTTCTTCTAATTTTCTCACTTCTCACATCTTATTGATCACCAACTTTTACATATATCTCTTTTAATACTGACTACATTTCTTGCCTGGTTTCATTAATATTCAAAAGTTTCAATTATAGCACATTCTGTCTCCAATTTGAACTTTTGTAATATCATTCTCTCCATTTTAACTGCCTCCTTTCTGCCCTCAGCCTCTATACATGTCTGCCTTTTTCTGTATTCTCAAATTTTTCTACATATTCCTAACTCTTACTGAAATAGGCATTTTCATCCCTCTGCATTAATTCAAAATGTTTAGAGTCCTTATTATGGGCCAGTCATAGAGCAGGGGGCTATGAAACAAAGATGATTTAATCACAACTACTGTCAAAAAACGTATGGTCTAGGAAGGAAGCGAGGCAACAGAGATTCATAAACGATAACACAAGAATATGAACTATTGAGTCATAGTACTTGTATTAAAAGCTCAAAAATGCAGTTGCTAAGTATGACCTCTAGCAAGTGACCTGAGCCTCTTAAGCCATCACTTTCTTGTTGTTAAAATAAAGCTAATGGAATGCCTACTCTATAAAATGAAAGTGAGGAATGATTAAGCTTGATATAATTTCTGTCCTGTAATAAGTGATCAAAAATTTTTAGCTATTAACATATTAATATTAATGAGACAATTATCATATAGTTAATAATATAACATAATATAAATAATAAAATACTTAGAGTTAATAACACAATTATTAATTGCTGAATGTCATAGGAATGACGAGAGAGGAAGGTATTATTACACTGGTGTGGTGGAGACCACATGAATGCTCATGTTCTCCTTCCATAGTGTGGAGTTGTCACTGGAAGATGGATGTCCAAACAGGAGCTGCGTCTTCCAGTTTTGTTTTCACACACGTGTAGTTCTATGACTAGTTATGATTAATGGAATGAGATAGAAACTGAGAGTGTCACTTATGAATCAGGGATTTTAAGAAATGGGTGAAAATCTCCACTCTATTTTTCCTCATTCCCTGGTTGCAAAGAACTACAAGACCATATGGGATAATGAAGCTACACAAAAGAAGGAGCTACATAATGGAAGGCAAACTGCCAGCTGTTCAAGAACATCTGCATTTGACAGATGACATAAGAAAGAACATTTACTATATTATGCCACTGAAATCTTAGGATTTGTTTCCTACAATAGCAAGCAGCACCCTAAATATACATGCTGGTATCTTTATAAGGGAGAGGAAGATTTTCTTTAGGAAGAGAAAATGTGTTAAAAGCTTCCTATGTGGTATAATACATTATCTTCAGTGTGAAGAAAATGAATGGACAAAAATGTCATGAGAGGATATATCTGGCAGAAAACTACTGTTTATAAAATATTAAATAATATTTGAGTTCAGAGAATCATAAGTTTGGTAAGGTTATAGTGAGTATTTACAGTAAAAAGAGGAGGCAGGCTGGACAGAAAATTTGAAGCCAAATTATACAGGGCCTAGTATTGACAGCTAAGAAGTTGATATGGATAGAGAGGAATATAGAAAAAATTTAGAAAAAGAGTATCTTATAAAAAATAACAACTTTAAGCAAAGAATATTTCAGAAAAAAATAGCTGGATAGTAAACATAAGGCTGTTTATTAGGCCATTTGCATACAGGTTACAGATTTGGGGAACCATAATTTCTTGTTAAATAGGCACCTATTTATACCAAATCTTGAGCATTAAGACTTACGCTGGTCGGGACGCCTGGGTGGCTCAGTCGGTTAAGCGGCCGACTTCGGCTCAGGTCATAATCTCGCGGTCCGTGAGTTTGAGCCCCGCGTCGGGCTTTGTGCTGACAGCTCAGAGCCTGGAGCCTGTTTCAGATTCTGTGTCTCCCTCTCTCTGACCCTCCCCTGCTCATGCTCTGTCTCTCCCTGTCTCAAAAATAAATAAACATTAAAAAAAAAATTTAAGACTTACGCTGGTCAACAACCTTACAGAAAACTGTTTGCATCAAATCTTCCATTAATTAATGTACTATTCAACCAAATACCTTCCCTAACATTGACCAGTGGGACTAACCAACCATGCTTGTCTTCCCTATATTCATCAGTCAGCTTTTATTCCACCAGCATTTCTATAATGATCTCTGTATCCTTCCAGCTCAGACTGAAATTTCCTTGAGCATTCTATCTAGTTTTTTGCCTTTGGGGGAAATCTTATCTTTCTTAAGTTTCTTGATTCAAGTTTATTGTGGTAAAGGAGGCATGGGGTAGGAAAAAAATGGTTATAAAACCTAATTAACACACATGTTTTCCTAATAAATAGTTTTGTAATCTATGTAGGTATGTCACTGTTAGAGATACTTAAGTAGATCAGCTCAGAGAGAGATGTCCTCTCCATATAGACCAAAAACATAATGACAATTGAGTCTATTTTTAGGCTACAGAAGAAATAGCTCTTATCAGCTATATGGGTTGTAGATGAGTGAGTTCTCAAGTGAATTTATCTCAGCTGATGTTTCTATATGCAGTTTTTTGATTCTCCATTAACCAGTTGGATGACTGGGGTCCTGAATACTCTTAGAGGTAATAGATATGAAAAATATCCTTTTTTTGAAATAATGGCTCTAATTGTGACCTACTGTCACTTAGTTGTAATGACTTAAATCTGTGCTTATCTTTCTCAGTAGTTCATAAGCAGAATTGTGTTTCATTCCTCTTTATATCTCTAATGCCTTACTCTGTGTCATGGTAAGCAGTCTATAATTGGTTATTAAGTAAAGGAATGGTTAAATGAGTTAATACTGGGTATTTTATTGGTGGTTGTAATCAATAAGTTCCATTCATGATATAGGTATTATTGTTTAAATAATCCTGACCCAAACTGTAGGCTACAATGATAAGATCATAGCTCTTCATAATAAAAAGGATTGCAGTGGTCAGCATTCCAAATCTCTCCACTCTACTTTTTTTTTTTTTTTTTAAGTTTAGAAATCTGAGTTTAGCATGAACACTAACCATTCCAGAATCCCTTAGGGCCTTTTTTCTGTGTGTTTAAAATTTCCCTGACACCAGAAAAACAACAGTTGAATGATGACCAGATGGCAAGAGAGCTGTGGTAATTTGGCTGGAAGTAAGATGAGCATTGAAGCATAATGAGCAAATTAGAGATTTAAATCTTTTCTATGAGCAGATCAACCTAATGGGGTGAACAAGATCACCCAATGGGTTTTTATTAAGTTTATTTATTTCCTTTTAAAAACAGTTACTGATTCATTGGTATTATGATTTTGGGGAGATGTGACTGATGGATTAAATGGAAATATTTTTCAGGTATTATGTTCTTAGAGCTACCCAGGATGAATCCTTCCTAATCTTAGTGTATGAGGGCAGGAATGATATCATTGAGGTGCATAGCTAAAACCTTGGAAACAATCTTGTACTCTCTATTCAGGAGAGCAAAAGGGATGAAAATCCCCCAATTGTTCCTTACCTTGTCATCTTTTTAAGGATTATGGGATCAAGGGAGTTTTCATGTTCTGAGACATAATTCTGGTCTTAAAAAATTCTGAAAAGACTCTCTGATGTTAGAGATAATTGCCACAATCAGGTTTTATAAGAATTGATGGGAAATCTGTCAGCACCTGAGGCTTTTCCTAGGTTTGTGGCTTAGATTTGGGGTCTCTCACTTTTAATGATATTGTGTTGTCCAACTGATTGACTTAATGGAGGGAGTGAATTGAAAGTCAAGCCTATCCATTTTCTGTGTGCTATAGCATAGAAAAAATCATGTTGACTAGATTCGAAAACATTTAAAAAATATTAAACACCTTTAGTTTGTCTTTCTGAATTATTGGGATAGTTTAATTTGGCTTGTAATTTACTTGCCTCTTTTGCAGTTTGCTACTCTGTATATCTATAAATTAATCAATAGCTGAGGTGTTAGAAATGGGAATTCTATATAGGCAGTGATATTAATATAGAAAGGAGACTGTGTATTTCCAATTCCATGTGCAATCCCAGAGATGACAATATTCCTTTTAATTAAATGAACAATGGAATAAATTTGGATGATAGGTCTATTTATTTAATTTACATTCTAAATATATGACATAATTGAGCATCTTAAAAGCTAGAGCCTAATTTTGCTTTATTATGTCCCATCAATAATTGTTATTACTAATGTACTAAGCTCAGGTTAGTAACAATACGCTATTTAAAGATAATGAATTGTTTGGATTGAATTGGATATGCATGCAACTCTCAAAATTTTCTTTAATGTCAGTCTTTATGTGGATCTGCTCAAATGTGTTTCAGCTGATGATTTTTTTAAATTAAGGGCTTAGACATATATACTGATTTAAGAAGTGGACACTGATTTAGTGTCTCATAGGCAGAATGTGTCTAAAAACAAAGTTAAATAGAGAAAGGCAGTTTAAGAAGTGGAAGTGAACTTGTGCAAGCAATCTCAAGAGAGAAACAGAGAGACACAGAGAGAATGACCAATGTCATTATTTGGATCTCTGAATCACCAGTTCATAAAAGTAATACCATCCTTTGACCTTCCATCCATGTTAAACAAATTTCATTTTTGCCTAAGCTTTTTGAATAGAATTTCCCTAGATAACATACCCTGATTTATACACCAACTTAATGATAGAATGTGTAAATAAAGATTGATCAGTTAAAGACAACTGCAAACTCTATACTCTACTATTTACCTGGATGACCATTAAGCAGAAAAATTATGAATTCCTGACAGATAGAAGTATTTTATTGAAACTAGTCAACAGTGGAGCTCAATTTTCCTAAACTCCTTTAAAAGGAATAGATTCAAGGGAGGTGCACTCAAAATGTCAAAATGACTTTGACTTTTATTACCAAAGATCTTTTATTTTGAAAGAAACACAAAAGATAAGCAGAGTGAAGTAGTACAGTGTCTGTAAAATTTATTTTCCACTTCTGCTGCTACTTCGGTAAAGTTAAGAAAGGGCAATACAGTAATCTAGAAATAGTTTAGAGTGTAATTTGGTGGTAGATGTTGAAAATATATTGTACTGTTATTGATGGCTCTGGATCATTTATGCATATCCTCTGCAGTATTTGAAATGATGGTCGTAATGAAGATTGAGCAAGATTTGGGGTTTATTTGCTGAAGGTTGGGACTAGTAGGCAACCACAAATATCTATTTGCAATTCTTTGATATGCGTAAGGAGCAGGCACCTTCATTCACCTATTCATTCAACAAATATTTACTGAGTACTACTGTGTGAAGCACTGGGGATAAAAGAACAAGGCAGAGATGTTCCTTCCTCAAAGATCTTACAGCACAGTAAAGGCATGTAAACTATATAATTATTTATTATTTCATAATATAAATTATAATGGGAGTAATAATGGAGGATGTAAATCACATGTAAGTAGCATCTAATCCTGATTTAGAGATTTAGAGATTTAGAGATTCATAGAAGGCTTTCTGGAGAAATGGTTGCAAAACTGATTCTGGAAAGACAAGTAGACATTAGACAGGAATAAAGTCAAGGGAATGATATGGATAGATGAAACAAGATGTGCAAAAGTCTAGAAGATAGTAAACCTTATGCTTTATAAAAAAATTAATTCAAAGTGAATCAGAGGCTTAAATGTAAATTGTAAAGCTACAAACTTTTATTCATTTTTATTTTATTTTTTATTTATTTTTATTTTTTTCAAAATATGAAATTTATTGTTAAATTGGTTTCCATACCACACCCAGTGCTCATCCCAAAAGGTGCCCTCCTCAATACCCATCACCCACCCACCCCTCCCTCCCATCCCCATCAACTCTCAGTTTGTTCTCAGTTTTTAAGAGTCTCTTATGCTTTGGCTCTCTCCCACTCTAACCTCTTTTCTTTTCTTCCCCTCCCCCATGGGTTTCTGTTAAGTTTCTCAGGATCCACATAAGAGTGAAAACATCTGTGTTTCTCTCTATGGCTTATTTCACTTAGCATCGCACTCTCCAGTTCCATCCATGTTGCTGCAAAGGGCCATATTTCATTCTTTCTCATTGCCACGTAGTACTCCATTGTGTATATAAACCGCAATTTCTTTATCCATTCATCAGTTGATGGACATTTAGGCTCTTTCCATAATTTGGCTATTGTTGAGAGTGCTGCTATAAACATTGGGGTACAAGTGCCCCTATGCATCAGCACTCCTGTATCCCTTGGGTAAATTCCTAGCAGTGCTATTGCTGGGTCATAAGGTAGGTCTATTTTTAATTTTCTGAGGAACCTCCATACTGTTTTCCAGAGTGGCTGCACCAATTTGCATTCCCACCAACAGTGCAAGAGGGTTCCCATTTCTCCACATCCTCTCCAGCATCTATAGTCTCCTGATTTGTTCATTTTGGCCACTCTGACTGGCGAGAGGTGATATCTGAGTGTGGTTTTGATTTATATTTCCCTGATGAGGAGTGACGTTGAGCATCTTTTCATGTGCCTGTTGGCCATCCGGATGTCGTCTTTAGAGAAGTGTCTATTCATGTTTTCTGCCCATTTCTTCACTGGGTTATTTGTTTTTCGGGTGTGGAGTTTGGTGAGCTCTTTATAGATTTTGGATACTAGCCCTTTGTCCCATATGTCATTTGCAAATATCTTTTCCCATTCCGTTGGTTGCCTTTTAGTTTTGTTGGTTGTTTCCTTTGCTGTGCAGAAACTTTTTATCTTCATAAGGTCCCAGTAGTTCATTTTTGCGTTTAATTTCCTTGCCTTTGGGGATGTGTCAAGTAAGAAATTGCTATGGCTGAGGTCAGAGAGGTCTTTTCCTGCTTTCTCCTCTGGGGTTTTGATGGTTTCCTGTCTCACATTCAGGTCCTTTATCCATTTTGAGTTTATTTTTGTGAATGGTGTGAGAAAGTGGTCTAGTTTCAGTCTTCTTCATGTTGCTGTCCAGTTCTTCCAGCACCATTTGTTAAAGAGACTGTCTTTTTTCCATTGGATGTTCTTTCCTGCTGTGTCAAAGATTAGTCGGCCATACGTTTGTGGGTCTAGTTCTGGGGTTTCTTTTCTATTCCATTGGATGATGTATCTGTTTTTGTGCCAATACCATGCTGTCTTGATGATTACAGCTTTGTAGTAGAGGCTAAAGTCTGGGATTGTGATACCTCCTGCTTTGGTCTTCTTCAAAATTACTTTGGCTATTCGGGGCCTTTTGTGGTTCCATATGAATTTTAGGATTGCTTGTTCTACTTTCGAGAAGAATGCTGGTGCAATTTTCTTTGGGATTGCATTGAATGTGTAGGTTGCTTTGGGTAGTATTGACATTTTGACAATATTTATTCTTCCAATCCATGAGCACGGAATGTCTTTCCATTTCTTTATATTTTCTTCAATTTTCTTCATAAGCTTTCTATAGTTTTCAGCATACAGATCTTGTACATCTTTGGCTAGATTTATTCCTAGGTATTTTATGCTTCTTGGTGCAATTGTGAATGGGATCAGTTTCTTTATTTGTCTTTCTGTTGCTTCATTGTTAGTGTATAAGAATGCAACTGATTTCTGTACATTGAATTTGTATCCTGCCACTTTGCTGAATTCATGTATCAGTTCTAGCAGACTTTTGGTGGAGTCTTTCGGATTTTCCATGTATAAAATCATGTCATCTGCAAAAAGTGAAAGCTTGACTTCATCTTTGCCAATTTTGATGCCTTTGATTTCCTTTTGTTGTCTTATTGCTGATGCTAGAACTTCCAACACTATGTTAAACAACAGCGGTGAGTTGGGTATCCCTGTTGTGTTCCTGATCTCAGGGAAAAAGCTCTCAGTTTTTCCCCGTTGAGGATGATGTTAGCTGTGGGCTTTTCATAAATGGCTTTTATGATCTTTAAGTATGTTCCTTCTATCCCGACTTTCTCGAGGGTTTTTATTAAGAAACGTTGCTGAATTTTGTCAAATGCCTTTTCTGCATTGGTTGACAGGATCATATGGTTCTTATCTTTTCTTTTATTAATGTGATGTATCACGTTGATTGATTTGCGAATGTTGAACCAGCCCTGCATCCCAGGAATGAATCCCACTTGATCATGGTGAATAATTCTTTTTATAAGCTGTTGAATTCGATTTGCTAGTATTTTATTGAGAATTTATGCATCCATACTCATCAGGGATATTGGCCTGTAGTTCTCTTTTTTTACTGGGTCTCTGTCTGGTTTAGGAATCAAAGTAATACTGGCTTCATAGAATGAGTCTGGAAGTTTTCCTTCCCTTTCTATTTTTTGGAATAGCTTGAGAAGGATAGGTATTATCTCTGCTTTAATCGTCTGGTAGATTTCCCCTGGGAAGCCATCTGGTCCTGGACTCTTATTTGTTGTGAGAATTTTGATAACTGATTCAATTTCTTCGCTGGTTATGGGTCTGTTCAAGCTTTCTATTTCCTCCTGATTGAGTTTTGGAAGTGTGTGGGTGTTTAGGAATTTGTCCATTTCTTCCAGGTTGTCCAGTTTGTTGGCATATAATTTTTCATAGTATTCCCTGATAATTGCTTGTATCTCTGGGGGATTGGTTGTAATAATTCCATTTTCACTCATGATTTTATCTATTTGGGTCATCTCCCTTTTCTTTTTGAGAAGCCTGGCTAGAGGTTTGTCAATTTTGTTTATTTTTTCAAAAAACCAACTCTTGGTTTTGTTGATCTGCTCTACAGTTTTTTTAGATTCTATATTGTTTATTTCTGCCCTGATCTTTATTATTTCTCTTCATCAGTTGGGTTTAGGCTGCCTTTGCTGTTCTGCTTCTATTTCCATTAGGTGTGCTGTTAGATTTTGTATTTGGGATTTTTCTTGTTTCTTGAGATAGGCCTGGATTGCAATGTATTTTCCTCTCAAGACTGCCTTTGCTGCCTTCCAAAGTGTTTGGATTGTTGCATTTTCATTTTCGTTCGTTTCCATATATTTTTTAATTTCTTCTCTAATTGCCTGGTTGACCCACTCATTCATTAGTAGGGTGTTATTTAACCTCCATGCTTTTGGAGGTTTTCCAGACTTTTTCCTGTGGTTGATTTCAAGCTTCATAGCATTGTGGTCTGAAAGTATGCATGGTATGATGTCAATTCTTGTATACTTATGAAGGGCTGTTTTGTGACCCAGTATGTGATCTATCTTGGAGAATGTTCCATGTGCACTCGAGAAGAAAGTATATTCTGTTGCTTTGGGATGCAGAGTTCTAAATATATCTGTCAAGTCCATCTGATCCAATGTATCATTCAGGGCCCTTGTTTCTTTATTGACTGTGTGTCTAGATGATCTATCCATTTCTGTAAGTGGAGTGTTAAAGTCCCCTGCAATGACCACATTCTTATCAATAAGGTTGCTTATGTTTGTGAGTAATTGTTTTATATATTTGGGGGCTCCTGTATTCGGTGCATAGACATCTGTAATTGTTAGCTCTTCATGATGGATAGACCCTGTGATTATTATACAATGCCCTTCTTCATCTCTTGTTACAGCCTTTAATTTAAAGTCTAGTTTGTCTGATGTAAGTATGGCTACTCCAGCTTTCTTTTGACTTCCAGTGGCATGATAAATAGTTCTCCATCCCCTCACTCTCAATCTGAAGGTGTCCTCATGTCTAAAATGAGTCTCTTGTAGACAGCAAATAGATGGGTCTTGTTTTTGTATCCATTGTGATACCCTATGTCTTTTGGTTGGCCCATTTAGTCCATCGACATTCAGTGTTATTATAGAAAGATATGGGTTTAGAGTCATTGTGATGTCCGTAGGTTTCATGCTTGTAGCGATGTCTCTGGTACTTTGTCTCACAGGATCCCCCTTAGGATCTCTTGTAGGGCTGGTTTAGTGGTGACGAATTCCTTCAGTTTTTGTTTGGGAAGACCTTTATCTCTCCTTCTATTCTAAATGACAGACTTGCTGGATAAAGGATTCTCGGCTGCATATTTTTTTCTGTTCATTACATTGAAGATCTCCTGCCATTCCTTTCTGGCCTGCCAAGTTTCAGTAGAGAGATTGGTCACGAGTCTTATAGGTCTCCCTTTATATGTTAGAGCACGTTTATCCCTAGCTGCTTTCAGAATTTTCTCTTTATCCTTGTATTTTGCCAGTTTCACTATGATATGTCGTGCAGAAGATCGATTCAAGTTACGTCTGAAGGGAGTTCTCTGTGCCTCTTGGATTTCAATGCCTTTTTCCTTCCCCAGTTCAGGGAAGTTCTCAGCTATAATTTCTTCAAGTACCCCTTGAGCACCTTTCCCTCTCTCTTCCTCCTCTGGAATACCAATTATGCATAGATTATTTCTCTTTAGTGCATGACTTAGTTCTCTAATTTTCCCCTCATACTCCTGGATTTTTTTATCTATCTTTTTCTCAGCTTCTTCTTTTTCATAATTTTATCTTCTAGTTCACCTATTCTCTCCTCTGCCTCTTCAATCCGAGCCGTGGTCATCTCCATTTTATTTTGGAGCTCATTAATAGCATTTTTTAGCTCCTCCTGGCTGTTCCTTAGTCCCTTGATCTCTGTAGCAATGGATTCTCTGCTGTACTTTATACTGTTTTCAAGCCCAGCGATTAATTTTATGACTATTATTCTAAATTCACTTTCTGTTATATTGTTTAAATCCTTTTGGATCAGTTCGTTGGCTGTTGTTATTTCCTGGATGTTTTTCTGAGGGGAATTCTTCCGTTTCGTCATTTTGGATAGTCCCTGGAGTGGTGCGGGACTGCGGGGCACTTCCCCTGTGCTGTCTTGAATAACTTGCGTTGGTGGGCGGGGTGCAGTCAGACCTGATGTCTGCCCCCAGCCCACTGCTGGGGCCACAGTCAGACTGGTGTGTGCCTTCTCTTCCCCTCTCCTAGGGGCGGGATTCACTGTGGGGTGGCATGGCCTGTCTGGGCTACTTGCACAGTGCCAGGCTTGTGGCGCTGGGGATCTGGCGTATTGGCTGGGGTGAATCGGCAAGGTGCACAGGGGCGGGAGGGGCAGGCTCAGCTCGCTTTTCCTTCAGAGATCCGCTTTGGGAGGGGCCCTGCGGCACCGGGAGGGAGTCAGACCGGCCAGAGGGATGGATCCGCAGAAGCACAGTGTTGGGTGTTTGCGCGTAGCAAGCAAGTTCCCTGGCAGGAATGGTTCCCTTTGGGATTTCGTCTAGGGGATGGGCGAGGGAGATGGTGCTGGCGAGCGCCTTAGTTCCCCGCCAAGCTGAACTCTGTCGTCTGGGGCTCAATAACTCCTCCTCCCGTTGTCCTCCAGCCCTCCCGGTCTCCGAGCAGAGCTGTTAGCTTATAACCTTCCAGATGTCAAGTCCCGCTTGCTGTCGGAACACACTCCGTCCGGCCCTTCCGCTTTTGCCAGTCAGACTCAGGGGCTCTGCTTGGCTGGCGGGCCGCCTCTCCGCCCCAGCTCCCTCCTGCCAGTCAGTGTAGCGCGCACCACCTCTCCAGCCTTCCTGCCCTCTTCAGTGGGCCTCTAGTTGGCGCTTGGCTCCGGAGACTCCATTCTGCTAGTCTTCTGGTGGTTTTCTGGGTTATTTAAGCAGGTATAGGTGGAATCTAAGTGATCAGCAGGACACGGTGAGCCCAGCGTCCTCCTACTCCGCCATCTTCCCCAGGTCTCCAAGCTACAAACTTTTAGAGAAAAAAAACATCAGATATTCAGACAAAGAAATTTTAGACTTAACACCAAAGCATGATTCACAGAAAGGAAAACAGGTAAGGTGGACTTCATCAAAATTAAAAACTTTCATCCTGCAAAAGTTTCTATTAAGGGTAAGAAAATGCAAGTTACAGACTGGGAGAAAACATAGCAAACCATATGTTTGCCAAAGACTAGTATGTAGAATATATAAAGAGCTTTCAAAACTGAACAGTTATCCCCAAAATGTAATAGTTAAATTGAGAAAAGATATGAAGAAACATATCACTAAAGAGGGTATAAGAATAGCAAATGAACATGTGCAAAAAATTCAGCACATTAGCTTTTAGGTAAATGCAAATTAAAATCACAATGAGATATCACTGCATACCTTTTAGAGTGGCTAAAATTTAAAAAATAGTGAAGATTCCAGATGCTGTGAGGAGAGAGAGAAACTGGATCACTTATATTTTGCTGATTGGAATGTAAAATGGTACAGGATACTCTGCAAAAAACAGTTTGGTAGTTTCTTAATAAACTACATATATAATTATGACACAATCCAGCAATTGCACTTCTAAGACTTATCATGAAGACATATCCACACAGACATCTGAACATGGAATTTTATAACATCTTTATTCATACTAGCTCCAAACCGAAAATAATTCAAATGTCTTTAACAGATGAATAGTTAAATAAATTGTGATACATTTATACCACAGGGAATATTATTCATCAAAAAGGAAAAGATACATAAAAATCTGGATAAATTGCCAGAGTCTAATGTTGAGTAAAAAAAAAAAAAATCTCAAAAGTTGAATATTGTTTGATTTCATTTATATTACATTTTTGAAATGATAGAAGTATACTAATTGAGAACAAGATGATAGTTATCAGAGATTAGGGAGGGGTCGAGGGTGTGAGAGAAGTGAGTATGTCTATAAAAGGGCAACATAACGGAATCTTGTAACGATGGAAATGTTCTGTATCTTGCTTGTATCAATGTCAGTGTACCAGTTGTGATTTTGTACTGTAGGTATGCAAGATATTACCATTAGGGGAAATTGGGAAAAGGGTTACATGGCATTTCTCTGTATTATATCTTACAAATGTTTGTAGATCCACAATTATCTTAAAATAACAAAATAAAATAAGTCAGAAATTTCATCAAGACATGATATATAACATTATCAACATGGGGTGAAGCGTATATATATTTGAACTGGAGTGACTTCATCTCTCTGTGGATCCGTTGTCTGTTTCATGGGGAGGCTCTCTTTCCCATATTCCTATCACAGATGGGAAAAGATGGATCTGTGAGATACTTATGAACACTTGTGACTAGTTTTGGTTTATTAGATTGTAGAATTTTTATAATAAAATTTAATAAAATGCAAACATTTGGATGGAAAGTTAAATGTGTTAAAATGACCACATTTTACAAGATGCCATAAAAATCAGGCTGTTTCGTTTTGTTTTGTTTTGACTGATCAGTTACTTTTAAATGAAAAAAAATCTAAAAGAATGTTATATGGTTACAAGGCATGGCATTTAGTGCAATTTGTGTCAAAAAGTACAAGTAGGAGTCAAAAACTTCAAATTTAAATAATGAAACACAAAACGCATGTTCTAAGTTGACAACTGACAATGCTTCAGGTAGATGACATGTGCACTGTAGGTATAAAATCATATTTTATTTTTAGACAATTGCAGTCTGCTTACTGATTGAGAAGTTGAAAATCATTTATCTTTTATTATTTTATACAACTTTTTGTTTGTGGGCCAGGCCAAGGCAACTTAGATAAAAATAGAATAAAGCTAACAGCTAGAAAGGGGCCAAAAATAATAATAACTATTCACTGTGCACTAAAAATTTAATTCTAGTGGTTATTAGGTTTTCAAAATGTGTGGGACTTCTTTTGGACAGTTGTCAGGATCAGTACTTTTTATTGTTCTCATCATTATTTTTATGTTTGAGGGTTTTGTGATAGTAGACAAGGTAGGTGGTTTAACAAGAATTGTCCTGGAGAATAGAATCAACAAGGTGAGGAAGCAAGAGAAAAATGTGATGTTCTTCGGTTTTTTATTTCTCTGACGTTTCTATAATAAGTAACTTTGACGAGTTCTGAGGCAGAAAGTAACCTAACTTTCTTATGTCCTTCTTTCCCAAATACACCTTAACACACATATTTTAGAGTATCTTTAACTGTTGCATTGATAAATTCAGCAAACAAAAATTAGTTCTAAAGAGTTATATATTAAATAATGTTGTACAATGCAACATAAAATGCAAAAGCTTATTTTTGCTAGCTAAAAGGATATTTTTTTCTGTGCAAACACTGATGATACTGAAAACCTTAGTGTCTTTTATGAAAACTTTCAAAATACTATGAAATGCCATAAGAATTTTTTTTTTTTTTTCATGTACCAAAATAGCAGGTTATTTATATGGAGTTTAGGGGCTGCAGAAAAAAAAAATCTCAAAAAAAAAAAAAAAAAAAAGTCCTGAGATATATAAAATGTAAATGTATCATTGCTGCTAACTAAATAGTAAGAGATTATTTAAAAGAAAAATGATATATCAGAGAGAAAGTCATGAAAATGATCAACTATATAAAATTCTCAGTGAATTCTAGTCAGAAAATAAAGAATTTTTTTAAATGAACATGAAATGATAAAAGCAAAGTGAAGACTTAAAAGGGAAAAAAGTTTTGCTCCATCTAAGGAACCACTATATGAATTTTATAGCAGCCCTTAATGGAATACTAAAGGATTTCTATTTGGAGGTTCACAAGCATGCCACATGAATCCCCTAGTGACTGAATTTACAGCCCTGTGGTTTTTGAATTTGGCTTGAATTGTGCTTTATGCTTGCTGGGTTAGTGCTGCATTAAATTCTAGCTAAAAGTATCTTTTCTACTTCACATTGTTTGTATAAAACACATTTCCTTCTTTCTGATGGTTAATATGTATTTTTAAGATAAATATTTATAATATTTGGGAATAGTTATCACTTTAATAAAGATATGTTTAGGTAAATTTACACATACCAAATTGTGTTTGTGATGTTTTGTCTGTCTGTAAGGCTGCTCTTTGGGTCTGGATGAGACTTTACTTCAAAATGATGTTTAATGTTGTTGCTTCATTGTCATTACTATTATTTTGTCACTCATCTTTCTCACCTTTGTTCCTTTTTTACTGTCATCTATTGTTATTTCTATATTCTATATTTCCTATTACATTCATAACTGACCTCCACAGATTGGATCGTTAGGATTAGACACTATTTCAAAGAACATTGCCCAAGTCAAGCTCTTTATATATTTTAAAGGGAAAAAATTTGAACTATTCCTTTAAAAAAGTAGAAACTGTTGGTTGCCTTGTGTCTTGGCTGATAATGAAAATCAACTCTTTAACATTTTAGAAATGTTTCGCATACATTAACCTTATAAATACACACTTCCTATTTACCTTTACCCATCTCATAAACTAATGTCTTCAGAAATAAAACAATATTACATCCATAAGCCAAAAATCACTTCTGAGGTCTAGAGGCTTGAAGCCCTAAGTATTATCCTGTGATTGTCTTCCTTCAATCAATCAATGAATCAATCAATCAAACATGTACTATTATTATAAAAACCTATATATAGAAGTGGATATATGAATCAGGAAGCTCTTGGTAATGACAGATGGCAGGTAAAGGAGTGACAGTGAAAGTCGACAAAATGGATTTGTTTCAGAAATAGTGAAGAAAGAGTGGGAATTGATGTTTAATTAGACTTGGTTTGCAAGTCGAGAAGACTTAATTTCTGACTTGAGATTTGTGGGGACGATTTGCTATTTATTGCAATTAAGCCAAAACAACAAGAACAACAACAACAAAACTATGAGGACAAATGGGAGAATGATTTTTATCATCTTATAAGTTGGATGCCAAACTTTTGTTTGTGGTATACTAGATTCACTTCATGGACAACAAAATAGAAGCATACTTGTCTTGGTCTCTGACCAGAACAGGCTTAGCTGTTACAGAGAAAGTAACTGCTGCTAATGCTGTCACTGCAAAGACAACTGCTCTTGTGCCTTTGTGGTGCTTATGGGTTGAACTGACAGTACCTTATCTCACCCCTGACCAACATGAACTTTTGCCTCCTTTCCTGGGCCTTTCCTGTTGCCACGGAGGAACAAGACACTCTAGGAGCCATTTGACACACACAAATACAGCTAAGAAATGCAGGATGTGGATTCTTCAGAGACAAACTTTGGCCATTTGAAAACAAAAACAAGTAGCTAAATTGTTCTCCCCTCCAAGTTTATTTCATTTAGAATTGCAGTTGTAGTCTATTTAAATATGTCCTGTGAGTCTCTTTAAATGTATCCTGTGAGACAAGCCAATCAGCTTGTCAGAAAGCTGTAGAAGATGCCATAACTGACTCCCATGTGCTGGCCAACTTTCCTTTTCAGATTATTCCCTGTTACACATATTCCTGATTCTTTGGGATTGACCCTTGATATTCAAGCAATGGTGAAGCAAATTTATTATTTAAAATTTTCATCAATTGGGATGATAAAACACATTACACTTTTACATGACAAAGACAATAGTACACAAAGTAGTACCTTTGGTCATGTATTTCATTTGGAGGGAGATGTAACCATAAGTATGGATATATACCTGGACTGTGGTGAATGGCTTGATTGGTTAAAAATGTCCTGAAAGAAAAGTGGTCAAAGAATATGGCACATGGAAGGACCTATTAGGTTCAGAAAATTGGGATGACAACCTAAAAGTGGATTCTGATGAAGCTGGGAACCTTGAGCACAGAAGTAGTCATCTCACACCTGCATAAAGAGTTTATCTGCTACTTCTCTAAAGAAACTGTAATGATTTCTCATGAACTAATTGCCTCAAAAAGCACTGCTGATCTTCCTTAGGACCTAGCCTCACCTCCTCTTTTTGCTTCCCTTGTATTTTTCTCATGACTAGATTAGGGTTAAGAGATTTTGTTAGGAAGGCCAACAAGAGGTAAAGAGTCATTCCCATCAAATCTTATTAACACAACATCTTGCTTATCAATTTATTATTTATTTATTTAATAAATTTATTCATTAAAATTTAATTTTGGTTAAATCTCATATTTAGATTTTGTTCAAATCAGTCTGATTTTGGCCATTAGGAACACTTAACACTTGGCTCCTCTGTCCCTTTAACATAACTAATCATCATGGATTAATTTTCGTCTGTGTTTTTTTTTTCTAGAAGTTCTGTAGAATTTTTTTTTTTTTTTTTAGTTTTCCAGTATTTTTTTTTTGGTATTTTTATTTAATTTATTATTTTTTTTAATTTACATCCAAGTTAGCATATAGCGCAACAGTGATCTCAGGAGTAGATTCCTTAATGCCCCTTACCCATTTAGCCCATCCTCCCTCCCACAATCCCTCCAATAACCCTCTGTTTGTTCTCCATATTTAAGAGTCTCATGTTTTGACCCCTCCCTGTTTTTATATTTTTACTTCCCTTCCCTTGTGTTCATCAGTTTTGTATCTTAAAGTCCTCATATGAGTGCAGTCATATGATTTTTGTCTTTCTCTGACTAATTTCGCATAAAATAATGCCCTCTAGTTCCATCCACGTAGTTGCAAATGGCAAGATTTCATTCTTTTTGATTGCCGAGTAATACTCCATCGTATATATACACCACATCTTTATCTGTTCGTCCATCGATGAACATTTGGGCTCTTTCCATACTTTGGCTATTACTGATAGTGCTGCTATAAACATTGGGGTGTATGTGCCCCTTCAAAACAGGATATCTGTATCTATTGAAAAAATAGGTAGTAGTGCAATTGCTGGGTAGGGTAACACAAAAACAGATACTGTGTTTTGCTGGCACAACACAGTGCCAGGGTAGTTCTATTTTTAATTTTTGAGGAACTTCCATACTGTTTTCCAGAGTGGCTGCACCTGTTTGCATTCCCACCAGCAGTTCAAAAGAGAGCCGCTTTCTCTGCATCCTCACCAGCATCTGTTGTTGCCTGAGTTGTTAATGTTAGCCATTCTTACAGGTGTGAGGGGTATGGTGGTTTTGATTTGTATTTCCCTGATGATGAGTGATATTGAGCATTTTTTCATGTGTCAGTTGGCCATCTGGATGTCTTCTTTGGAGAAGTGTCTATTCATGTCTTTTGCCAATTTCTTCACTGGATTATTTGTTGTTTGGGGGTTGAGTTTGATAAATCCTTTATAGATATTTGGCACTAGCCCTTTAACTGATATGTCATTTGCAAATATCTTCTCCCATTCTGTCTGTTGCCTTTTATTTTGGCTGATTATTTCCTTCCTTGTGCAGAAGCTTTTTATTTTATGAGGTCCCAATAATTCATTTTTGCTTTTGTTTCCCTTGCCTCCAGAGACGTGTTGGGTAAGAATTTGCTGCAGGCAAGGTCAAAGAGGTTTTTGCCTGCTTTCTCCTCGAGGATTTTGATGGCTTCCTATCTTACACTGAGGTCTTTCATCCATTTTGAGTTTATTTCTGTGTATGGTGTAAGAAAGTGGTCCAGGTTCATTCTTCTGCATGTCACTGTCCAGTTTTCCCAGCACCACTTGCTGAAGAGGCTGTCTTTATTCCATTGGATATTCTTTCCTGATTTGTCAAAGATAGTTGGCCATATGTTTGTGGGTCCATTTCTGGATTCTCTATTTTGTTCCATTGATCTGAGTGTCTGTTCTTGTGCCAGCACCATGCTGTCTTGATGATTACAGCTTTGTAGTATAGCTTGAAGTCTGGGATTGTGATGCCTCCTGCTTTTGTTTTCTTTTTCAAGATTGTTTTGGCTATTCAGGGTCTTTTCTGGTTCCATACAAATTTTAGGATTGTTTGTTCTAGCTCTGTGAAGAATTATGGTGTTACTTTGATAGGGATTGCACTGAATATTTAGATTCCTTTGGGTAGCATTGAAATTTTAACAATATTTGTTCTTCCTATCCAGGAGCATGGAATATTTTTCCTTTTTTTGTGTGTATCTTATTCAATTTCTTTCATAAGCTTTCTATAGTTTTCAGTGTACAGATTTTTTCATCTCTTTGATTAGATTTATTTCTAGGTATTTTATGGTTTTTGGTGCGATTGTAAATGGGATTGATTCCTTGATTTCTCTTTCTGTTGCTTCATTATTGGTGTATAGGAATGCAGCCGATTTCTGTGCATTGATTTTATGTTCTGTAACTTTGCTGAATTCATGGATTGGTTCTAGTGGTTTTTAGGTGGGAACTTTTGGGTTTCCCATGTAGGGTATCATGTTATTTGCGAAGACTGAAAGTTTGACCTCCTCCTGGCCGACTTGGATGCCTTTTATTTCTTTGTGTTGTCTGATTGCAGAGGCTAAGACTTCCAATACTATGTTGAATAACAGTGGCAAGAGTGGACATCCATGTCTTGTTTCTGACAGGGGAAAGTTCTCAGTTTTTCCCCATTGAGGATGATATTAGCATTGGGTTGTTCATATGTGGCTTTATGATCTCGAGGTATGATCCTTCTATCCCTACTTTCTTGAGGATTTTTGTCAAGAAAGGATGCTGTATTTTGTCAAATGAGTTCTCTGCATCTATTGAGAGGATCATATGGTTCTTGTCATTTCCTTTATTGATGTAATGAATCATATTGATTGTTTTGTGGATATTGAACCAGCCCTGAATCCCAGGTATAACTCCCAGTTGGTCATGGTGAATAATTTTTTTAATGTATTGTTGGATCCTGTTGGTTAATATCTTGTCGAGGATTTTTGCATCCATGTTTACCAGGGAAATTGGTCTATAGTTCTCTTTTAGGGGGTTTCTATCTGGTTTTGGAATCAAGGTAATGCTGGCTTCATAGAAAGAGTTTGGAAGTTTTCCTTCCATTTCTATTTTTTGGAACACCTTCAAGAGAAGAAGTGTTAACTCTTCCTTAAATGTTTTGTAGAATTCCCCTGGCAAGCCACCTGACCCTGGACTCTTGTTTTTTGGGAGATTTTTGATTAGTAATTCGATTTCTTTACTGGTTATGGGTCTGTTTAAATTTTCTATTTCTTCCTGTTTCAGTTTTGGTAGTGTATATGTTTCTAGGAATTTGCCCATTTCTTCCAGATTTCCCATTTTATTAGCATATTATATTAGCTCATAATATTCTCATTATTGTTTTTATTTCTGCTGTGTTGTGATCTCTCCTTTTCATTCTCGATTTTATTTATTTGGGTCCTTTCCTTTTTCTTTTTGATCAAACTGGCTAGTGGTTTATCAATTTTGTTAATTCTTTCAAAGATCCAACTTCTGGTTTCATTGATCTGTTCTACTGTTTTTTAGTTTTGATAGCATTAATTTCTGCTCTAATCTTTATTATTTCCCGTCTTCTGCTGGTTTTGGGTTTTATTTGCTGTTCTTTTTCCAGCTCCTTAAGGCATAAGGTTAGGTTGTGTATCTGAGATATTTCTTCCTTCTTTAGGAAGGCCTGGATTGCTATATACTTTCCTCTTACGACCGCCTTTGCTGCATCCCAGAGGTTTGGGGCTGTGGTGTTATCATTTTCATTTGCTTCCTTGCACTTTTAAGTTTTCTCTTTAACTTCTTGGTTAGCCCATTCATTCTTTAGTAGGATGTTCTTTAGTCTGCATGTACTTGTTACCTTTCAAATTTTTTTTGTTTATTTTGAGTTTCATTGCATTGTGGTCTGAAAATATGCATGGTATGATCTCAATCTCATTGTACTTGTTGAGGGCTGATTTGTGTCCCAGTATATGATTGATTCTGGAGAAGGTTCCATGTACACTGGAGAAGAATGTATATTCCACTGCTTTAGGGTGAAATATTCTGAATATATCTGTTAAGTCCCTCTGGTCCACTGTGTCATTCAAAGCCACTGTTTCCTTATTGATTTTCTGTTTAGATGATCTGTCCATTGTTGTAAGTGGGGTGTTGAAGTCCCCTACTTTTATGGTATATTATCAATGAGTTTCTTTATGTTTGTGATTACTTGATTTATATATTTGAGTGCCACCACATTTGGAGCATAAAAGTTTACAATTGTTAGGTATTCTTGGTGGATAGACCCCTTAATTATGATATAATGCCCTTCTTCATCTCTAGTTACAGTCTTTATTTTAAAGTCTAGATTGTCTGATGTAAGTGTGGCTACTTCGGCTTTCTTTTGTTGACCATTAGCATAATAGATGGTTCTCCATCCCCTTACGTTCAATCTGAAGATGTCTTTAGGTCTAAAGTGGGTCTCTTGTAAGATCATCATATATAGATGGATCTTGTTTTCTTATCCATCTGTTACCCTTTGTCTTTTGATTGGAGCCTTTAGGCCATTGATGTTTAGAGTGAACACTGAAAGATGTGAATTTATTGCCACTATGTTGCTTGTAGAGTTGGAGTTTCTGGTGGTGTTCTGTAGTCCTTTCTAGTCTTTGTTGCTTTAGGTCTTTTTTTTTTTTTCATCTTTTTTCGCCTCAGAGAGTCCCCCTTAAAATTTCTTACAGGGCTGGTTAATGGTCATGAATTCCTTTAATTTTGATTGTCTGCGCAACTTTTAATCTCTCCTTCTGTTTTGAATGACTTTGCTGCCTTGCTGGCAGCACCTCACTCCTGAGTTTTATCTGAGATGTGGCTGTGTTTTCTGACACCTCACTTCTGAGGGACTGCAGCTTTGACATGCTCAGACCCTCTGGGGGAAGGTCTCACCAAGCAATATGACTGTATATGTGTGAGTGTCTATGTGGAGTCTTTATTTTAGTCTACTGATCTGTGCATCTATTTCATAGTTGTCATACTGTCCCTACTGTACGGTAGCTTTTATAGTAAGTCCTGAAGTTGTGTAGTGTCAGTTCTTCAACTTTATTTTTTTCTTATTCAGTATTGTGTTGTCTATTTCGTATCTATTGCCTTTCCATATCACGTTTAGAATCAGTTTGTCAGTATGTACTAAGTTGCTTGCTATGATGTTGATTGGGATTGCATTGAAGTTATAAATTAACTTGGAAAGAATCGACACCTTAACAATATTGAGTGTTTTGATTCATGAACATAAAATATATATATTTAGAGTTTTTTTGGTTTTTACAAATGTTTTATAGTTGTCTGCATACATAATGTGTTTAGTTTTTCTCCTGGCTTCTTGTAAGTTATTTTTTCTGTGATTCTGGCCTTTTGCAGTTTAAATATGATATGCCTAGGTGTAGATTTCTTGGCATTTATTCTGCTTGGAGTGTTTCAAAGTTCTTTGATATGTAGTTTGATGTCTTTCATTCATTTTGCAAAATTCTTTGCCATTATTACTTAAAAAAATGTTTCACTTCCTTCCCTGTCTTCCCCTTCTTGTGTTCCACTTATGTAATATTGCACCATTTGAAATGGTCTCCAGAACCTTGGATTTTTCTGTTTTTGTTTTTGTGTAATTATTCTGTTTGCATTTCAATTAAGAGTGTTTCTACTGACATATCTTCAAACTCCATGATTCATTCCCTTTCCCTGTCAAGTGTACTAATGAATCTAGAAAAGACATTCTTAAATTCAGTTACAGTGTTTTGATTTCAGTGTTACTTTTGGGGTGCTTGGTTAGCTCAGTCAGTTGAGAGTCTGACTCTTGATATAAACTCAGGTCATGGTCTCTGATTTCATGAGATTGAGCCCTGTGTCAGGCTCCATGCTGAGCACAGAGCCTGTTTGGGATTTTCTCTCTCTCTCTCTGTCTGCCTCTTCTCCAGTCATGCTCTTTCCCTCAAAATAAATAAATAAACATTAAAGAAAAAGAAAATGTTACCTATCTGCTCTTGCAGGGTCTCTACTTTTTCCATTATAGCTCTTAACACTTAATTATATCTATTTTTAATATTCTACATGTTAGTTTTAACATTTGTGTCTTATCTGAGTCTAGTTGTAATGCTTGTGCTATTCTTTTGGACTGTGTTTTTTGTTGCCTTTGGACATGCTTTGTAATTTTTGTTGAAAGCCAGAAATTTTGGGGGGAAATATGAACTAAGGCATATGGGTTGTTATATGAGGATTTATGCTAAAATAGGCATTATTGTGTTTAATATATGTTGTAACTATATGTGCTAGAAACTTATACATCCTTTGTTTTCCCTGTTTTTGTCACCTTTGTTGGTTTGGGCTTCCATAAAGTCTCTTCAGAGTCTATCTAACAAGTCTTTCAATATTAATCTACTGTTATTATTACTCTGGAATCCTCTTTTTGTTTCACTAAGATATGGAGGGAGGGAGAGTAGTCCATAATCTTATAACTGAAACTTCTTGCTTAGGGGCACCTGGGTGGCTTAGTTAAGCATCCAACTCTTGACTTTGGCTCACATCATGATATCAGGGTCATGACATAGAGTTCTGCACTGAAGTCTGCACTGAGCATGTAGCCTGCTTAAGATACTCTCTCTCCCCCTCTTTCTGTCCCTACCCCACTCTCTCTCTCATAAACAAACAAGCAAGCAAGCAAACAAACCCTCATTTTTTATTGGGAGTATGACCTCATGTTTCTCTAGCTTTTGTCTGTTTTGCTTTCTTCTCTTTTCACTGGATGTTTTTCCCAAATTTATTTTCTTGAATCCCTAACCTCTGTTAACTATATGCCACCTGCTCCCCACCCCTTACCCTCCAATATACATTTTTGGTGAGACATAAAAGTTAAAAATGGCTGCTGTAGATGTGATGCCTTACTCCCACCTAGGATGAAGTTATGGCAATGTCTTGTTTCCTGGAGATTAAACCTCCATTATGAAAAATACTCTGGTCGTAGTTCACAATATTTGTTCTTCTGCCCATGGCAGAACTATGAATGATCTTCACCAGGAGAACCTGTTAAGGTTCCTGAAAGCAAAGTACTAGAAAGTGTGAGTCCCCCCAAAGACTGTGTCTCTCTCTTAAAGATTTTCTCACTCTCAAGATAGTTTACACTCAGCTTCCATAAATTATTCATAATTTCCCTTTATGTATTCCTATCAGCTTATGGCCTAGGAGTTTCTGCTCCATAAAAGCAAATCCTGTCTGTGTCTGTCAGAAGGTGGCTGTCTTTCCTGATTTTATGATGGTGTTTTACCTTGAAACCTCTGTTCTCTGGTATGTGCAATAAAACTATTGATTTTCATTTTGTACACATTTTAGTCGTTGTAGGGACTAGAGTGACAACTCTCAAGTACTTTGCATATTATTTTTTTTTAATTTTTTAATATTTATTTATTTTTGAGAGACAGAGTGAGACAAAGTGAGAGTGGGGAGGGGCAGAGAGAGAGGGAGACACAGGATCAGAAGCAGGCTCCAGGTTCTGAGCTGTCAGCACAGAGCCCAATATAGGGCTCGAATCCACAGACTATGAGATCATGACCTGAGCCTAGGCTGGACACTCAACCGACTGAGCCACCCAGTTGCCACGTAGTACTTTGCATGTTCTTAAATGGACAGGTAATATATATTTTATGCTTGTAGGTCATGTGATTTCTGTCATAACTATTCAACTCTGCTACTATAGTATAAAAGCAACCACAAATAATATATAAACAATTGAGTGTGAATATGAACAGATAGAACTTTACTTAAAAAAAAATAACAAGTTTTCTTCCATTTCTTCTTCACTCACCTCCATTTTAGAGCTAAATTCAGATTCAAGACACAGTGGACTCCAAAGAATGAAGTTCAAAGTGAAACCTGTGAGAAGGTGTGATAAACACCAAGATATCTGCACCAATTTATGCTGGCAGAATACTAGGGAACATGTGTGAAAATGAATTTTATGATTATGGAATCAAAGTAGAAGGATATATAAAATTGGATTAGGCAAGATTTATTGGTATCAACCTTTGAAAACAGAGATCGTGGATTCAGTGTTTTAGCTTGATGGGCTAAGAATGTCTCTAACAGTTTGCTTATCAGTTGACTGAAATATGGACCAGCAGTAGTCTATACTCTATGAAGTTGAAATGCCCAAAGTTCCTTTGTGTGTTATAAAGGAAGGTATCAATAGATTTAAGAAGTTTGGAATGCTGAAGAGGAATATTAAGTAAGATTTGATCACCCATTTTGAGAGGGGCAGACCATTTATCATTGTTGCCATAATGAATTTATGAGCTCCAGTTCACAGACCTTTAATATAAGAGAGGACAGGTACATTTGAGTAAGGTTCTTGCCACTCTTCCAAAAATGTATATTGTTAATCTTCTTCCCAGGCATTCCTAAAGGACCTGCAGCCTGACCGGGCTACAGAAGAGAAAATAATCGGAATTGTCAAGGATTATTGATCGTTGATTCTGTAGACCCAAAGCATCACTGTGGTCTATTAGTCAGAGTAGGAGTATATAGAAGTTATATGATTAATGGTTTGTTTTTATCAGTGAAGTTTTGCTTCAGGTCTGTGTCACAGCAGGCTCAGTCTTCCTAGTATATATCTGTGCATTTTCATACTCACTTCCCTTGGAAGATTGAATGGGCTGGAAGAATTTGCTACTCCCCAAAGAGAAGTGTTGCCCCACACATTGGGTCAGAACAGCATCATCAGGTCATTGTAGTTGAGCTATGCTGTCCTATCCTGTGAGCAGTGTATTCTTTTGGGGAAAGTTTGGACAGTGGCATGCTCACTAGAATGCCCCTTCATCTTCTCTGGCTATTAGGCTTCTATAATCAGCATATTTACTTTCATTTAGTGTGAAACTGTAAGTGGATCTACCCAATTTGTCATCAACAGCATATGGGAATAATAAATTTGGATTTATGAAATGCAGTTGTATTACACATATAAACCAAACAGATAGAAAATGTTAATAATTTTAATTTTAATCAATGATGTTTCATGGATTTAAAATGTAATAGCATTACTTTTCAACTAGTATAAATAGCTGAAAGCATAGCACAAGTACTTTCTTGATATTGTAAAGTTATCAAATTCATTTCACAATGATAATCTTTACATCAATCATAGCATAATCAGAAGTGTATGAATCTGTCTGTACTGATAGATATAAATATATTTGTCAATGCTAAAAAACATTTTTCACAGCTGAGTGTATTATTTAATTTGAAGTTAAAGGCCTTATACTACAGTTCAAATAATTTTAGTGGATCAGGTGTCATTATGTGAACATCTTTGTCAGCAATTACTTGCTATAAAAATATGAAAACAAGTACAATTTGTCTAAAATAGACATTTTTCCTTTGAAATATAATGTGAATGTTTCTTTAGTTGTCCTCTTTCATAAAGAACTAGAAATTAGAATCAGCCAGAAGAGTGTCAAAAACTTACCTTCACTTTTCCCAAACTGTAGTTTAATTGAGCTTTAACATCAAATAAACAGTCTTTACCTTTAACACTAATGTACCCAAAAGACAGTTTCTATTCATTTTGTATGATTAAAACTACATTAGGAATATAAATGTATTAATTTATAGATACAGATACTAATTGCTTAAATATTGAGTTCAAAACCAGGCACTAATATGTGTGGAATAATTGGTTCTTGCTGTAGAAGGAAACCATAATAAAGAACTTGAAAGTGCTGTCACATTTCACATAACTAGTAAAATCTCAGAATATTTTTCAAATATTCTGAAAGAAAATGTCTTGGGGCTTTCTTAATGAGAATGAATGTGGTTTGAAAAGATCAAATAATATTCACATATGTCAAATATAGGTTTTAATAACAGTTAGAGATAATGAATAAAATTAAAGTAGGTCAATTTAAGTCATTTATTTTCCAAAAGGAGTTACACATCATAATCACTACTTGTTAAGATATAATTAAAAGCAAAAAGTAGTATTTACCAAAGCTCAGTTACTCAACATAAAAAACCAACATGAATTATGATTTATCATCTTTTAATTTTTATGTTCATCTTTTTATTAACGTATCAACATTTTGTAGCTAATAGTCATATAAATATGATAATGTAATAATAATTTAGATAATAATGAAAATCATGAAAACAGTACCATTACTTTGGCCCTAGTATATTAGCAATCTGCTTTTATTGTGATTGAGAAAAAATTCAGAAGCCTTCTATCACACATAAAACTTTTTTGGAATTACGTATCTTTTCTTTGAGAACAAAAAACTCCAAAAAACTGAAAAGCATTCCTTTGATTCATCAAAAATAATACTAAATAGAAATCATAATCTTCACATATTCATATATGTGAATTATAAGACTATAATCCTTTCTGTGGCAAAACATATTCTTTGCAAATAAGACTCCATTACTGAACATATCAGATCATGATTTCAAATATATTGTTCTTTGTTAGAGAGTACAACTTGCTTAATAAAAGTCTACTATAAATTCAATGTAAATACCTAATTTTCTTTAAAAATCAGACTCCAAGAAACTTTCATCAGAAAATTTAATTTCTGAAATCCAGTGAGTATACTCTCTGGAATACTTTTCTATGGGGGTCATTATTTACAGGGACCCATTTTAAAGAAATTCTACATGATCAATCCACATTGCAAATTTTTTTTGTAATTTCTTAATTTTTGAAGGAAATGAAGAGAGTATGACAGTTTGAGTTAGGATGGCAGGTGTCATCATCATTACTCTCATAAACATTGAAGATGAGAATAATTTTCTTAAAGATCTTTAAAAAATAACATTGTTGGCAGAGTTCAAATCAGCACACTCAAGAAACTTCCCCCAGGTCAAGGAAATAAAACCAAAAACTACTGCTGGAATCTAAAATTTCTCTTCATTACCCTTCTGAATCAGCACCCTTCCCCTTCTACACAAAGGTAACTACTGGCTTAAATTTTTCACATATATTTTTCTTTCTTTCTTTCTTTCTTTCTTTCTTTCTTTCTTTCTTTCTTCTTATAAAAGGAATATAAAATAAGTATTATTTGTGCCTGGCCATTTTAATATTTTTTGTCAATAATGTGTATATGTGATACATTTTTATTATTGCATACCCTCATTTCCATTACTGTTTATCACTTCACTTCCTGAATATACCAAAACTTATATATCCATTATATTGCTACTAAATACTTGGATTATTTTAAATTTTGGGATATTTGATTAATGCTGCTAAAATTCTCTACATATCTGTTCCCATTCATGAACTCTATTAATGTACAGCTACAAGTGAATTTGCTGACTCCTAGGATATGCATAGGTTTAAATTTAGTAGACAATGCCAGAGTATTAAATTAGGTGTGTGAATTTACAATTATATAGACAATTTTATGAGAACTCCAGTTTCTCTACATCATGACAACACTTGCTAGTGGATATATAATGGTATTGAACAAATGTGGTTTTAATTTACAGACAACTGATTGCTAGGCAATTAAACACATTTTCCTATGCCTGGTCATTTAGATATACAATTTTGTAAAATATTTATCAGGTTTTTCCCTTTTTCCTATTTGTCTTTCTCTATTTTTCTTGTTAAGGCACAGAAATTCGTTTATAAATTCTTAATACAAAATTTTATGGCTGTGATGTGTTGCCAATATTTTTCTCCAACCCTGTAGGTTGTCTTTTTGTTCTCTTGTAGATGAATTTTGCTAGGAAAAGAAAAATATTTAAAATTTTGATATATTTTAAATAGTGTTTTCTTTCATAGTGTTTTGCCTAATTAAAGAAATCATCATCTGTTCCAATATCCTTAACATATTTATGTTATAGTCTATAAGATATATTGCTTTACTTTTTACTTATGTTTCTTTAATCCAGATGAAATTTATTGGCTATATATATGTAATGTGATTGAGGTCAACTTTATTTTTTTCCCATACTGATATGCAATTTACCTCACTCTTTTTTGGTGCTACTTTCTTATAAGTAAACTATGTACACATATGTCTTTTCCTGGACTATTTATTTCAATCTGCTAAATTATTTGTCTACCTTGAAACCGATACAAAAATGTTTTAATTGTTATGGTTTTAGAATAGGTATTACTAGTAATAGGTACTACCTACATTCTTCTTTGGAATTCTTTTAAATATGTTATCTAGTAAAGAATTCTTCTATTTTAAGAATCTTTTGTTTTATTTTTCTTATTTGCTGTCTTTTGCAGAGCAGAATTTTTTAATTTTAATAAAGTTCAGTTTATCAGTTCTTTCTTTCATGGGTTGTGCTTTCAGTGTTATATTTAAAAAGTTGTTGCCATACCCAAATCAGCTAAGTTTTCTCTTCTGTTGTCTTCTAAGAATTTTATAGTTTGGTGTTTTAAATTTTGGTCTGTGATCCATTTTGAGTTAATTTTTCTAAAGAGTATAAGGACTTTTTTCTTTAAGTTTATTTGTTTATTTTGAGAGAAAGAAGGAGAGCATCATCAGGGCAGGGGCAGAGAGGGAGGGAGAGTGAGAATCCCAAGCAGGCTCTGCAGTGTCAGTGAGGAGCCTGATGTGGGGCTCTATCTCATGAACTGTGAGATCGCAACTTGAGTCAAAATCAAGAGTCAGATGCTTAACTGACTGAGCCACCCAGGCACTGTGAGTATAAGGACTTAACCTAGATTAATATTTTTATGTGTGGATGTGTAGTTGGTCCAGCATAATTTGTTGAAAAATATATGTTTGTTTAATTTTTTACCTCTGCTTCTTTGTCAAAGATCAGTCAACTGTATTTGTGGAGATCTATTTCTGAGCACTTGAGCTAGTGATATTTTAATTAATAAATGAGCAGTGTAAGAAAGAAGGTACTGAGAAGTCTCAAACTTTTGGTAATGGGACAGTGCAGGCTCTTTGAGAACAGAAGTTGCATTGGTATGAGTTGCCTTATCCATGAATAGCAGTAATGTGTTTGCTAGCCCAGCTGGAGAGCCTAAATCTCTGACCATATCAGAGATTTGTGGAATATCCTTCAACAAATTTATTCTCAAACTAGCTGGAGTGTATTCTGTTACAAGTATAAAACCTGATGTAGTATTTGGTGTCAGATTGAGGCAACAAAAAATGTGAATCTGTCAATAAAATTGTAGCTTGTAATATAAAAAGAAGGATTCAAGCAGCCCAGGTGGTCAGAGGCAAAATCAGTAATAGAATTAGTGCCTTTGATCAACAGTAATAAAATGCCCATTGAAGGCAAAGCTTTAAAGTACCCAGTAGCTACTGGCACTAAACACTATGATGGGAATAAAGAAAGAGAATACTGTGGGATAGGGTTGTGACTTCTAGTTACATAGCAGACATAAATAAAAGTTCAAAATCCTTGTCTCAATATATGTTCAAAGATTTGGGAGAATATAATTTGTTATCTTTTACAGGGTCAGATAAAATAAAACTGAGAATTTGGTTTTGTGTTTTTCCAAATATGACATTTTTTATTCAGAAATAAAAGTCATTTATATATGACAATTATAGCATAGTTTTGAAAACATTAGGGCACTATATTGGAAAGGAAAACTATTGGATATTTAGATGGCTTAAGGAACCTAAAAAGACCTGATGTCTTATTAACCAGCTCCTGTGTAAATAGTGGGAAGAGATAAAGTTAGAAACTGCAAGTATTACATTAATTTCTATTAAGTAATGGAATATAAGATATTATAATAAGAAATGTCAACTTGAGATCCTTTATGAGGAGATTCTTTATGAGGAAATTAAGGAGAAATTTATGAGGAAATTATGAGGATCCTTTATGAAGAGATTCTTTATGAGGAAATTAAGGAGATTAATGAAATTATTCAGGTTTAGACAAATTTTTAGCACATATTCATGACAGAAGCATCATGTGGTGTTAAGAGTATAGTTGCTGTAGACAGATATTCTAGATCAAATCACAAGTCTGCTATGTACTATGTGCATTTTCTAAAACAGATTTTTTTCCATTGTTTATGACTTCATTTCCTTATCTGTAAATGCAAATGAAAATGCTATCTACCTGCTAAAACTATTGTAAAGATTAAATGAGATAATTATTACAGAGTCTTAGAACCTGAAATAATGTGTATGTTGAAATAAAATTTAAAAAAAAGAATATGTTTGTTCAGTCTAAGTCCAGATGGATCTGAAAAACTTCCAATGGCTTATTGCAAGTTAAATTAGTTGGTTGAATTCAATTTTTTGGTTGCTGTGCCAGATACGGCCATGTAACTAGAGGAAACAAAAAAATGAAAAAATAACAACGAACACCTCTGACACCTATATACAGCTCTTGAGCTGTCAAGAGCTTTTCCTCTATATAGCAAAAAAAGCGGGAAAGGTAAAAGAGCCATTGTCTTTCACCTGACAGGCACAGCAATACACTTTCATTATCATGAAAGGTCTGTATCCTTTTTGAGTTCTATATCAAAATCTCCCTTGCATGTGTCTTGTCATATGTTCATGTTACAGGATACAAACTGGTTCATTATATTGATGCTGAGATGATAATATTGCTAGGTGGTTGTGTAATAGAAGTTATCCCCTATTTCTTGCAAAAAAAAATGAATGCTTATGAGAGGGTGAGAGATAAAATGAATAAAAAATAATACATATACCTTCTTAATAAAATTAATTTCAAAGGAAAAGACAACATTTCACATACTTGTTTCCAGTCTATTTTAAACATTTATACCTAGATTTTCTTGTTTGTTATTTGTTTTGTTTAGTTTAACCAATCAGATGGTCTCTATCTTTCAATGTTATAAAGTAACTCATTTATATTATTGGGAAAATTGAAACAATATGTTTTATTCTTGAAATCATTTCTATATATTTTATAGTATATAATAATTTCTTCTATTTTGTATTACCCTGTAATTTTATATTATAATTATAATTTCCTATATGTATAATCTTTCTTCTCTTTAGTTAGGTTGATTAACTTTTCTTTGTTCATTAATTGTTTTAGCTTGTGCTTTGAAAGGCACTGAACATACTGTCCAAGAAACGCATTAGCACTGTTGTTACAAAGAACAGACCCTATAGTTTCACTTCTGAAGTGTAACCATGTAACCGACACTACTGAATGCAGTGTTCATTGAACACTGCTGTTACATCTGCAACCACTCTTTGTTTTCTCTGAAAATAAATGCTACTTCTTCAATATCTCTGACCCTCAATGGGATGATTTTTTTTTATGATCCCTATTGCTTCACATAAAAATCTAGAGCAACTTTGTATAATTGATAGATTTCAGAACTATACTTTAGTTTCAAAGGATGTAATTTTAGCTTCTGTGATGGATTATGAGCTCTGCCTCTATAGATGGGAATTGCCCCAAAAGTGGGAGAGAGGTTGAGAGGTTCTGTTGCTGGGTGGCAAAAATCAACCAAAACATATTGTAAAGAAAGGGAAAAAAAAAGATTTTATGACATATTTAAAAAAATATTTTTAACGTTTATTTATTTTTGAGACAGAAAGAGACAGAGCATGAACGGGAGAGGGTCAGAGAGAGAGGGAGACACAGAATCTGAAACAGGCTCCAGGCTCTGAGCGGTGAGCACAGAGCACTATGCAGGGCTCCAAATCACAGACCGCGAGATCATGACCTGAGCCGAAGTCGGACGCTTAACTGACTGAGCCACCCAGGCGCCCCAAACATATTTTTAAAAATAACTTTTATTTCCAATAGAACTTCATGTTTCTTAAATATCTGCAGATCAGATTCTGAGCTCTTTAACTGATATTATTTCCTTTCATTTTATCTTTCATGATTTCATATAGATATTCTGTAATTCATGGAATAAATATTAGAGTGAACTACAAACAATACACTCCCATACACAATGTTGGAAGAGGGAGGATAATTGAGAAATAGTTTTAAAAACACATTCACCTAGCAAGTTAGGACATTTGGTTAATGCTACATAACTATTGCCACAATTAATCCCAAGTCCATTGTTATTTACAAGGGATAAAAAAGAATTCGTGTCAATTTCCTCAGTGGTCACCAAAAGAGATTCTAGATTTTGAAAATTAGAAAAAAATGTGAATTTTAATATGTCTTACGAAATTCTTAGGTACTATAAAAATGCTTTTTATTTTTTAAATGTTTTTATTTTATTTTTGAGAGAGATAGACAGAATGCAAGTAGGTTAGGGGCAGAGAGAGAGGGAGACACAGAATCTGAAGCAGGCTCCAAGCCATCAGCACAGAGCCCGATGCGGGGCTCAAACTCAGAGCTGTGAGATCATGACCTGAGCCAAAGTCAGACGCTCAACTGACTGAGCCACCCAGGCACCCCTAAAAATGCTTTTTAAGTTTTTCTCTCTCTATTACATGAAGAAGAAAAAACAAAAAGCTCTACAGAGAAGACAAGAAAAGGTAGAGAAGTAGACCAGAAGTAAGAATAAATATATTTTCTTAATAATATAAAAGGTCTAAATTCCCAAATTATGATGAAAATCAAGGATATTCACAAGTTGTTGGTAAAAGTACATAGTACCTATTCATAAGATAATAGTGAATAAAGTATTTTGATCAACATGTATCGAGGTGAAAGAAACATCTGTGTGTTTGTATTACAAATTTTTAAATTATAATTTAACATAAAACATTAAATGGAGCATGGACATCTATCCCATATTGATAAATTGTAACTCCACAAAAATACATAGCAGTTAGAGACCTCAAAGTTTTAATTTTGGATAGGAATATGTCTTCATATTCTTATTGAAACTCTTTATTGTCAGGTAACTCTAACCTCATTCCACACTGCCTCTGACCTTGACTCTACATCAACTTCCTTATTTGGAACAACTCTGAGTATCCTTCAGGACCTCAGCTGACTGAAGACCAGTACTGATTTAACATTTCATCAAAATTTATAATCATTATTTATTTCTCATCATTAATCTTTATTGATGTTTCCATTATTATATAGTCAGTTTCTTCCAAATCCACATCTCAGTTTTTCCCCTCATGTTCTTTGGAAGTTTACATTTACCTCCAGGGCATTCATCATTGTATTAAGTTTCAGACATTAAATAAGAATAATATTATACTAATGATAATGATAATGTTAATCATAATGATATAGAAAAATTGATGCAGGTTATAATAGAGGCAGTATAAAAGGATGGGATCAAATAGTAATGATAAAGGCTTAGCTTTAAAAGGAAAGAAAATTTCTTTGCTTCTGTGATAATATATCACAGAAAATTTTGCTTATTTTTTTCATAGCATCTGCCCTATATTTTGTCTCCCTTAATATATATATATTATATATAATATAATATATATATAATTTTTTACTGTTTATTTGTTTTATTTTTATTTTTTATTTAACTTTATTTTTTATTTTTTAAAATTTACATCCAAGTTAGTTAGTATATAGTGAAGAAATGATTTCAGTAGATTCCTTAATACCCCTTACCCATTTAGCCCATCCCCCCTCCTACAACCCCTCCAGCAATCCTCTGTTTGTTCTCCATATTTATGAGTCTCTTTTGTTTTGTCCCCCTCCCTGTTTTTACATTGGTTTTATATTATTTTTGTTTCCCTTCCCCTATGTTCATCTGTTTTGTCTCTTAAAGTCCTCATATGAGTGAAATCATATGATTTTTGTCTTTCTCTGACTAATTTCACTTAGCATAATACCCTCCAGTTCCATCCATGTAGTTGCCAATGGCAAGATTTCATTCTTTTTGATTGCCGAGTAATACTCCATTGTATATATGTACCACATTTCTTTATCCATTCATCCATCGATGGACATTTGGGCTCTTTCCATACTTTGGCTATTGTTGATAGTGCTGCTATAAACATGGGGGTGCTCTCCCTTATTATATATTTTTATTGTTTTTAATGTTTATTTATTTATTTTGAGAGAGAGAGAGAGAGAGAGAGAGAGAGCGAGAGCAAGCAAGCAGGGAGGTGCAGGGAGAGAGGGAGAGAGAGACAGAATCCCAAGCAGGCTCCTTACTGCCAGCACAGAACCTGACACAGGGCTTGAACTCACCAACTGTGAGGTTATAAACTGAGCCAAATCCAGAGTTGGATGCTTAACAGACTGAGCCACCCAGGCACCCCTGTTTCTGAGATAATATATCACGGAAAATTTTGCTTATGTTTTTGATAGCCTCTGCCCTATTTTTTCTCTCTCCCCTATTATCTTCTTCATTCACTTGCTGTATAGTTGGTTAACTTAATCATATAGTACCTTATTTTCTACTTGTCTCTACTACCAAATTTGGAACTTAAAAGACTAATTTTTAAGTGAATTTTTTTCCTCATTCTAGATTGCAAACAACTTATAGTATAGCTCCAGCTTCTTTTGTGCCCTAAAGGTCTTAAAAATTGGTTCAATTCACAAGGGATGCACAATAATAAACTTTAACTCATTGGTTGTAAAATCAATTATTGATATTAATTGCATTATAATTTCAAGTTCTCTGGTGCTTCAGAGCAAGAATTGTCTTGGTTCATTGATTATAGAGGCTTGTAAAACTATCTTAGTCAGATTTGGTTTCCTGATTCTCACATAAACAGTACAGTCTTTTTGTACAGTGGATTCCTTCTGCATGTCACTAAAGTTTTCGATTATATATTGAAACGTGTTGCTTATATCCTCAGAGTTTAATTCTATTGCCAAGGCCTGGAAGATTGTTTCTCTAGTTTTCTATAGGAAGATTACTGAGGCCTACAATTGTTCTTCTCTGAGATTAAGTAAATACCTAAAACATTTTTGGTGTCTGTAATGTGTATGCTTTCTTCCCCTTATGATACCCCAGATTTTATTTAATTGCATAGCCATAGGCATAATGAGAAAGAAACTCTCTTTGAAAAGCACATCTGATTTTAAATAAGGAAAATGTCTTATTCTTGTTTTTTTTTTCTCTAGCATTTTCAATCTCTAGGGTGGAATATCACCAATTTTAGAAGAGAACCCTAAAGAGAGAGACTGCTTATGCATATGGTATTCAGTGTGAGGTTAACAGGTGCAACATTACTTTAAAGAGTGCAGTTAGGCATTTTTTAAAGGAATGTGAAAATGCTTAGGGAATTTGAATCCATTTAGTTTAAACTAAAGGATGGTTTCAACTTGGGTTAGTCTTCCACATTCAAAACATTTTGTACCTATACCTTCTTCCTTCCACTAGTATCATAGTCTATATGAAGACACAACATCAGTTTATATAATTTTTGAATAACATAAGACTGGAAAATGTAAAAGATTTCTGGAAGCCTGCTTACCACTTACCTGTTATGGATGAAATTCAAATCTCCTAAATTGTGTTCATAAAAATGTTGGCCTAAGAGGTCTAAAAAAAAAAAAAAAAAAAAAAAAAAAGCAGAAAAGTCTTTTGTTTTCTTTCTGTCTTGCTAAAGTTATAAAACATCACTTAAAGCCCCAATCTTGGTTTTCCATATTTTTTTTTAACTTCTAGTACTTTATTTATACCAAACTGGAATTTATTTTATTTTAACTTTCCTGGATTTAAGGAACCTAACTTATCGATAATATTTAAATATAACCTTTTTAGGTTATCACGTTTTCAACTGATATTATTACTATGTTTGACACTTTCCCACGACCTAGTGATGAACACACTTTTTTAATTACATTTTATCCTTGAACACCACATTAAACTGTGCCAGTCTAGTTATAGTACAGTACTGTACTGTAAATGTATTTCTCTTCCTTATGATGTTCTTAATAATGTTATTTTCTCTAGCATACTTTATTGTAAAAATACACTATATGATTCATATGGCATATAAAATGCACATTAATTAACAGTTTATGTTATCAGTAAGGCTCTGGTCCATAGTAGGCCAACAGTAGTTAAGTTTTGGGGTATTTTCTTTCTTTTTTAAATTTATTCTCAGGTTACCTAATATACAGTGTAGTCTTGGCTTCAGGAATAGATTCCAGTGATTCATCATTATGTATAACACCTGGTGCTCATTCCAACAAGTGCCCTCCTTAATGTCCATTACCCATTCCTCCCCACACATCCCCACATCAACCCTCAGTTTGTTCTCTGTGTTTAAGAGTCTCATGTTTTGCCTCCCTCTCTGTTTTTGTCTTATTTTTCCTTTTTTTTTTTTTTTTTTTCAAATGACTTAGATTTAATCATCGGAAGCAAACTAAGTGGAAAGCTTACAATAGAGAGGAATTACGTGTCAGCGCCTTTTGCGAACCGAGCTGGGACAGAAAGGGGCCGGGGCCGCCCCTCAACCTGATCCCCTCCAAACAAAGACATCCAGTGTCCCTGGCAGTCTGGCTCAGGGAAGAGGGAGCCTGTGCTGGCTCTGTGCGTTGAGGCTGCCTTGCCCACCACTCACTCCTGGCCGCCATCGGGGGCCCCGCCCTGCCGGCTCTGGTCGTCACCCTTCTTCTTGTGCCCGGAGACGATGTCATCAATCCGTAGTAGCAGAACTGCCGTCTCCACTGCCGTCTTGTAGGTCTGCAGCTTGACAGCCAGGGGCTCCCAGATGCCCAGCTCCCTCATGTCCACCAGAGTGCCGGTCTCCCCGTTCACACCCCAGGTCTCACAGCCCTCCTGGGTGTGCTTGGCCCAAAGGGAGGTAAGCAGACGAATGGTGCTGGCCCCACAGTTCTGGATGAGGGTACAAGGAATGACCTCTAGGGCCTGGGCCACAGCCCTGTACGCCCACTACTCCACACTGGTCATGGCCTTGGACTTTTCTGTCAAAGCCTGGGCCACGGCCATCTCAGAGGCCCCGCCCCTGGGGACCAGCTGGGGATCCAGGAGGACGTTGCCGGCACACCTGCATGGCGTCCTGGAGGTTGCGCTCCACTTCCGAGAGAAGTGATTTTCTGTGATTATCTGTTAAGTTTCTCAAATTCCACATATGAGTGAAATCATGTGGTATCTGTCTTTCTCTGACTGACTTATTTCTCTTAGCATAATACTCTCCAGTTCCATCCATGTTGTTGCAAATGGCAAGATTTCATTCTTTTTTATCACCAAGTAGTATTCCGTTGTGTGTGTGTGTGTGTGTGTGTGTGTGTGTGTGTGTGTGTGTACACACCATATCTTCTTAATCCATTCATCACTTGATGGACATGTGGGCTCTTTCCATAATTTCGCTGTTGTTGAAAGAGCTGCTATAAACGTTGGGGTACATGTGCCCCTTAGAATCAGGACTCCTATATTCTTTGGATAAATTCCTAGTAGCACTATTGCTGGGTCATAGGGTAATTCTATTTTTAATTTTTTTGAGAAACCTCCACACTGTTTTCCAGAATGACTACACCAGTTTGCATTCCCACCAACAGTGCAAGAGGGTTCCCCTTTCTCCACATCCTTGCTAGCATCTGTTGTTCCCTGAGTAGTAAATTTTAGCCATCCTGACTGAACTGAGATGATAGCTCAATGAGGGTTTGATTTGTATTTCCCTGATGATGAGCAGTGTCGACCATCTTCATGTGTCTGTTAGCCATCTGAATGTCTTTTTGGAAAAGTGTCTATTCATGTCTTCTGCCCATTTCGTAACTGGATTATTGGTTTTTTGGGTGTTGAATTTGCTAAGTTCTTTATAGATTTTTGATACTAACCCTTTATCTGATATGTCATTTGCAAATATTTTCTCCAATTCCTTTGGTTGTGTTTTAGTTTTGCTGATTGTTTCCTTTGCTGTGCAGAAGATTTTTTTTATCTTGATGAGGTCCCAATAGTTCATTTTTGCTTTTATCTCCCTGGCCTTTGGAGACTTGTCAAGTAAGAAGTTGCTATGGCCAAGATCAAAGAGGTTGTTGCCTGTTTTCTACCATAGTATTTTGATAGTTTCCTGTCTCGCATTTAGGTCTTCCATCCATTTTGAATTTATTTTTTAGTATGGTGTAAGAAAGTGGTCCAGTTTCATTCTTCTGCATATTGCTGTCCATTTCTCCCAGCACTCTTTGCTAGAGAGACTTTTTTCAATTGGATATTCTTTCCTGCTTTGTCAAAGATAAGTTGGCCATATATTCGTGGGTCCATATCTGGGTTCTCTATTCTATTCCATTGGTCTATGTGTCTGATTTTGTGCCAGTACCATACTCTCTTGATGATGACAGCTTTGTAGTACAGGCTAAAGTCCAGGATTGTGATGCCTCCAGCTTTGGTTTTCTTTTTCAGGATTACTTTGGCTCCTCAGGGTCTTTTGTGGTTCCATACAAATTGTAGGATTGCTTGTTCTAACTCTGTAAAGAATGCTGCTCTTGTGATTGGGATTGCATTGAATGTGTAGATTGCTTTGGGTAGCATAAACATTTTAACAATATTTGTTCTTCCAATCCATGAGCATGGAACGTTTTTCCAATTCTTTATGTCTTCTTCAATTTCTTTCATAAGCTTTCTACAGTTTTCAGTGTAAAGATCTTTTACCTCTTTGGTTAGGTTTATTCCTAGGTATTTTATGGTTTTTCATGCAATTGTAAAAGGGACAGATTCCCTGCATTTTCCATGTAGAGTATCATGTCATCTGAGAAAAGTGAAATCTTGACTTCTTCTTTGCCAATTTGGATGCCATTCATATTATTTTGTTGTCTGAATGTTGAAGCTATGACTTCCAACACTATGTTAAACAACAGAGGTAAAAGTGAGATCCCTGTGGTGTTCCTGATCTCAGGGGGCAAGCTCTCGGTTTTCCTCACTGAGGACGTTACTAGCTGTGGGATTTTCGTATATGGCTTTTATGATATTAAAGTATGTTCCTTCTATCTCGACTTTCTTGAGGGTCTTCATTAAGAAAGGATGCTGTATTTTGTCAAATCCTTTTTCTGCATCTATTGGCAGGATCATATGGTTCTTATCCTTTCTTCTATTAATGTGATGTATCATATTGATTGATTTGTGATTATTGAACCAGCCCTGCAGCACAGAAATGAATCCTACTTGGTCATAGTGAATAATTCTTTTAATATACTGTTGAATTTGATTTGCTATATCTTGTTGAGAATTTTTGCATCCATATTTGTCAGGGATATTGTCCCATAATTCTCCTTTCTAGTGAGGTCTCTGTCTGGTTTTGGAATCAAGGTAATGCTGGCTTCATAGAATGAGTCTGGAAGCTTTCCTTCCATTTATATTTTTTGGAACAGCTTGAGAAGAATAGGTATTAACTCTGCTTTAAATCTGGTAGAATTCCCCTGGGAATCTATCTAGCCCAGGACTCTTATTTTTTGGGAGATTTTTGATAACCAATTCAATTTCTTTGCTGGTTATGTGTCTGTTCAAATAGTCTATTCCTTCCCTTTTGAGTTTTTGGCAGTGTGTGTGTCTAGGAATTTTTCCATTTCTTCTAGATTGTCCAGTTTTCTGGCATATTATTTTTCATAGTATTCTGTAGTAATTTTCTGTATTTCTGTGGTGTTGGTTGTGGTCTCTCCTCTTTTATTCATGATTTTATCTATTTGAGTTCTCTCTCCTTTCTTTTTGATGTATCTGGCTATGGGGTTTATCAATCTTGTGTATTCTTTCAAAAAACCAGCTTTTAGATTCATTGATCTGGTCTATTGTGTTTTTTTATTTGATATTGTTTATTTCCACTGTAATCTTTATTCATCTTCCTTGGCTGGCTTTGGGCTTTCTTTGCTGCTGCCTTCCTAGCTCCTTTAGGTGTAAGGTTAGGTTGTGTATTTGGGACCTTTCTTGCTTCTTGAATTGTGATATATTTTCCTCTTAGGACTGCATCTGCTGCATCCCAAAGGGTTTTGACTATCAAGTTTTCATTTTCATTTGCTTCCATATATATGTATATGTATATGTATATGTATATGTATATGTATATGTATATGTATATATATATTTTTTAAATTTCTTCTTCAGTTTTCTGGTTGACCCATTCATTTTTTAGTAGGATGATCTTTAACCCCATGTATTTGGGGGCTTTCAAAATTTTGTCCTGTAGTTGATTTCAAGTTTCATAATGATATAATCTGAAAATATGCATAGTATTATCTCAGTCCTTTTATACTATTGAGAGCTGTTTTGTGACCCAGTATGTGATCTATTTTGGACAATGTTCCATGTGTACTCTAGAAGAATGTGTATTCTACTGCTTTAGGAGGAAAGTTCTGAATACATCTGATAAGTCCATCTGGTCCAATGTGTCATTCAGAGCACTGTTTCCTCACTGATTTTCTACCTAGATGATCTGTCCATTGCTGTAAGTGGAGTCCCCTACAATCATATTATTATCTATACATTTGTTTACGTTTGTGATTAATTGATTTATATATTTGGGTTCTTTCACATTGGGAGCATAAACATTTATAATTGTTACCTCTTCTTGATAGATAAGAGTTATCTTGACAGATAGACCCCTTAATTATGATACAATGCCCTTCTTCATCTCTTGTTACACTGTTTGCTTTAAAATCTAGTTTGTCTGATATAAGAATGGCTACTCTGGGTTTCTTTTGACATCCAGTAGCATATAGGTGGCTTTCCACCCCTCACTTTCAATCTGCCGGTGTCCTCAGGTCTAAAATGAGACTCTTGTAGACAGCATATAGATAGATCTTGTTATTTTTATCCACTTTGATACCCTATGTCTTTTAATTGGGACATTTAGTCCATTTACATTCAGAGAGATTTTTGAAAGATATAGATTTAGTGTCATTGTGTTATCTGTAGGTTTCATGCTTGTGGTAATGTCTCTGGGCCTTTGTAGTCTTTGCTGCTTTCCACTCACAGAGTTCCCCTTAGGATGTCCTGCAGGGATGGTTTAGTGGTCATGAACTCCTTTAGATTTTGTTTATCTTGGAAAGCCTTTATCTCTCTTTCTGTTCTGAAATGACAGTCTTGCTGGACAAAGGATTCTTGGTTGCATATTTTTCCTATTCAGCACATTGAATATTTCCTGCCACTCCCTTCTGGCCTGCCAAGTTTTAGTGGACTGGTATGCTACTACCCCCATGTATCTACCCTTGTAGGTTAAGGCCAATTTTTCCCTAGATGCTTTCAGAATTCTCTCTGTATCTTTGTATTTTGCCAGTTTCACTATGACATGTCACAATCTTGACCTGTTTTTGTTTATTTTGACAGGAAATCTCTGTGTCTCTTGGACTTGGATGCCTATTTCCTTCCCCACATTAGGGAAATTCTCAGCTACAATTTGTTCAAGTAAACCTTCTCCCCTTTCTCTCACTCTTCTTCTGGAACTCCTATGATACAGATATTATTTAGTTTAATTGAATCACTTAACTCTTTAATTCTCCCCTTGTGGTCTAGTAAGTTTCTTTCCCTCTTTTTTCAGCTTCATTTTCCATAATTTTATCCTCTATTTCACCTATTCTCTCCTCTGCTTCCTCTATCTTATTGTTACTGTGTCTAGTTTATTTTGCATCTCATTTGTAGCATTTCTTAATTCATCGTTACTATTTCTTAAGTCTTTGATCTTTGCAGTGATAGATTTTCTGCTGTTTTCTATGTTTTTTTTTTCAAGTCCAGCTATTAGTCTTTTGAATGTTATTCTAAGTTCTTGTTCAGATATATTGTTTACATCTGTCTTGAGGAATTCTCTGGCTTGTCATTTCTTCCTGGATTTTCTTTTGAGGAGAATTCTTCTGTTTCATCATTTTGGCTAGTTTTATGTCTTTTATGTGTTTTAATAGCTTGTTATGAGTCCTGCACCTGCAGGTACTACTATATTTAAAAGGCATAATACACTGTCCAGGGCCTGGAACTTCAGGAAGTGTTTTTTTGGAATGTGTTGTGTTCTCTCTGTTGCATTTTGGCTGCTCTATCTGATTGGTCAGTCCATTGCAAAGCTCCTCCTTGCTTGTTGTGGTGGATTGTTTAGACCTTCCACCAGGTGTGCTTTGATTTGTTCGTTACTCTGGAAAAAAGGAAAGGGGTGGTGAAAAGACCAAACAGAGAATCAAAAAACTGTAAGGCTTAATCCAGAGAAAGAAAGAGGGAGATATAGAAATCCAGAGGGAGATATAGAAAAGGTATAAAAAGAATAGAGTAAAATTGCCTGATTAAACAAACAAAACAGAGAAAAATTATATATCTGCTAAGAATTGACCAAAAATCAAATCAGAAACTATAAGACTGATTCCAAAGGAAAAAAAGGAAAGAATATAAAGAAAATGAAAAGAAAAGAAAAGAAAAGAAAAGAAAAGAAAAGAGAGAGGAGAGGAGAGAAGAGACAGACTAACAGACAAAACCACAAGACAGTTGTCTACTCATGCCTGGGACCAGTGGCTGTGCTGGTCTGGAGGAGAGGCCATCTGGTTTTGTCATTGCCAGTCTCTCTCCAGTAAATAAAACGTTGCCAGGCTCAGAGGGTTTGGTGAATGCAGGTCCCTGGGGGCCTGTGCTGTTCTCTGAAGCCCCACCAGTTGGTGATGGGGAGGAAAATGGTGACACCCCGATATCTCCTCCCTCTCCTCCCTCTCCTCCCAGACCCCGTGGATGTCTCAAACCATGCCATTCAGGAAGCCCTCACAGAGTAGCAGGGACAGTTGGCTTGTCCTGCTCCACTGTCTCCCTCGCCTCTTAAGTGTTTGGTTGGGATTCAGCACCCGATGTCTTAAAGGGCTTTGCACTGCCTGGACGCTGTTCTGGGTTAGCACCACTTAGCCCTGCTGATATTGGGCCTTTGGCTGGCACCTGCAGTGTCTTTTGTTTTGGGGGGGGTGGGGCGGGGAAGGGCAATAAACCCTCTTGCCACAGCACTCGAGGAAAGAAAGTGTTCTCTTCCAAGGCACCTCTGAGATCGCTACCGTGCCCTGGGGCTGGCTTCTCTCCCCACAGGGCATGCACAAGGCTGGCTCTAGTCCCAAAAGACGCGTGCACTTTTGAAAACTCCAATCTTCAGCCTCTGAAGCTGCAAAATGGAAACTGGCACTCTCCCTATTTCTCATTACCTAGTCTGTGGTCCAGAGACGTTTTTCTCTTGTACTAACAATACCACAATTCCACAGCCTCTTTGTCTTTCCCTTTTGTCTTCTCACAGAAGGGGTTCCCTCTCCTCTGTGCCTCTGCCGTTTTATCTCCCCCAGTTCACGTACACACACTTTGGTCCCACCAAGCTGTCTCCCTCCACCTGTGGCGATTTTTCTGTTACTCCATAGCCTGATTTCTTGGGAGTTCCAAGTGATCTGACCTCAATACAGATGTGTTTGAGGAATGAGGAAAATCATGGTCCCCCTATTTATCCACCATCTTCAAAATATCCCTGGGATGGTTTTCTCAAAGTGCTAATCCTAGAAAGCAAGGAATGTCAAAGAAGCACTATAATATATTATATGAGCAGAATACAAAAATACACATACATTTATTTTAAAAGTTAAACACAACTGTTATGATCCTATGATTTTCAGCAATTTGAGCATAAAATGATACCTATTTCTATAATTATGTATCATGTATATATATTATATTAGGTATATTAACCTTAATTTCAACTGGAAGACAAATGTTGAGAATCAGGGAGCCAATAGGTTACAATAGATTGGGGCAATAATTCTTCTATCTCTACTGCTTACTTTTTTAGTGATTATGTTGGTTATAGAATGTGGTTATGCTTTACTAATATTATTTTATTTAAGCCTCTAAAATAATTCTAGAAATCAGTACTAATATCTCACATTTATTGATTAGGATGACAAGTTAGGTAATACAGTCCTAGATCTCTTATGTAGGATGAGTACATATCACATCTAAGCTTTACCACTTTCCTCTGTAAAGCATGGCAAATACTTAAATTATCTGTAACTCCTCTCATATTTGGGGAGAGGATTAACTAATATATTGAAAGTACCTTAAAAAAGCAGGTGCATGTCAAATAGTATATAAGGATTTGCTTTTACTTCAATTACTTTGTGAGAAACAAAATCCTTATTGAGATGTATAAAGTCTGGTTATAAAAGAAGCATCCATGTTCCACCAAAAAAATCAAGAAATATTTTGCCAAATGTTTTTTTTTTCTCTACACTTATTTAAATGTTTTTTATCCTTTGATTTGTTAATGGGATGATTTTCTTTGATTGGTTTGTAAGATTAAGTGCATCTTGAATTCCTGAGATCCTGATATTCAGCCTAATTTAATAAAAATATAGTATTATTTTTTCCATTGCTATAGTCAGTTTGTTAGTGTCCATCTGTTATTCCGAGTAAATTATTTTTTCCTATTCTCTGGCTGATATGTACATCTGTTTGTCATTGTTATCCTGCAGTTTCTCTGTGGTGTATCTGAGTGAGAAGTTTATTATTTTCTTCCTCCTTCTCATCCTTCTTCCCTCCCTCCCTCTCTCCCTCTCTATGTCTTTCACCTTGCTTGGGATTCAATCGAGTTCTTTAGTGTGTCAGTCAGTGTCTTTAATAAGCTCTGTAGGCCCATCACAGGAGTGAATACGAGTTTACCTCTAATTCATCCTAAAATGAGAATCCTTTGGAGTCCCAGTTTAATGGAGGAAGTGTTTCCTATTCCTTTCCCTTGATGTTTTCAGACTTTTGTACCTCTGGTCATCATTCAGTTTAATATCTTAGTATGCGTTGCAAATGTTTTCAAGGCAAAAGAGGTTGCAGTGTTCTGCTTATTCTTCTAAGTTTCTATCTTTAACTAGAGGTTGGTTTAGTAATTTCTTACTATTTCTTACTATTAGAGATGCCCCTAAATACTTTTGAGAATTCTTAAAATATTTCATCTACTATTGGTCATTTTTATTACCAGAACTCAGTGCTGCATCATTACCAGAAAAAGAAGCATTATTTAATCTAGTGTTCATCATTACTCAGCAATGTATCCTTAGAACATCTATTGTTCACCAAATATATATTACCTTCAACTGTTTTTTAAACAGCTATCATGTGCCAGACACTGTTTTGGATATGTGGGATATTTCAATGAACAGAAGAAACATACCTGTGCTCATGAGTTTACATTCTAACTTACCTTTGATATTTTAAAAAACTAAACTCTTTAAACTAATCTATCTAGGAAGGTAGATTAATCTTTGGGGAAACATGTTAACTATAAAGTGCTACTTTGAAAATTGCAAATGAAAAATAGATTTCCTACCTATTGTTATTTTTTTTTTACTTTCCACTTTGTGTGAATATTATTGGACAATCACATGAGAGCTCCAAGCTGCTCTCAATCGTAGTATAATTAAACTGGTTAATTTAGCTTGCAGAGTGATTTTTACTTTTAGGCTATTAAAAGAGCTTGATAAAGGGGTTTAGTTTTGCGGCCTTTTAAATTCTGATGTTTTCCTAAATTCAAGCTCTTCTGAACCTGCACAATATCTTTTTGTCCTGTCTCTCCCCTGGGGGTCTGCCAGGGTCTTTTGTATTGAGTTATAATAAATATTTTAATTACTTACTTCTTTTTGTTGTCTCCACATCTATTTATGCTTTTTTATTAGTCCTTTTTCTGTGTCTAGTTTGTGGTTTTTTTTTTTCTTTACTTGACAACAACATTTTAAAATTGGTATTTGTTGTTGCTATTTGACCAGTCCTGTGCTTTCTATTTGTCCTTGTTTCTTTTTCACTACAATTGATTTTTAACCACCCAAAGATAAACTGTGACTTCCAACTGCACTGTGGCTCTAGTTGTTGCAATTCCTTCTTCGAAATGGCTGAGTGAGCAGAAGATGACTCAAATCATGAGCAGGAAGCAAATGATTTCTTCCCTCATGAATCTTTGGCTCAGCATTTGGCAAATTCTAGAGATGTTGAGGTATTTCCAATGGTCTCATTCTTCTACTTTCCCTAGATTGTTCCAGCATTTATGATCAATCAGAACTTCATTGAAAGTCTCATCTTTTTTTGCTGCTCATCAATATGATCAAACTGGAAAAATCTGATAATATGTTTTAGGGGATAGTTGAGTTGCCAAGGAGGAAGAAAAATATGACCGAAGATAATTTTATTTTCAGACTTAAAGATCATCAGAGGACATACCATTTACAACAAACATTTTAAAAGAATTATTTAATAGAGATTTGACCACTGTTTTTTATTGCCTAAAGTAATATAGTTCAGGAAAAATATAATTTAATCCAGCATCAGGAAGCCTCATACTTCTTCTAGAATGTTAAAGGAAATCTCAGTTTTACATGATTGTATATTTTTTTATGCAGCTAATTTTTACTATCAGATCTTAATTTGGTCATATATGGAATGAAAGGTTTAAAATAGATGTCTTCTATGATCCCTTAGAAGGATCTTTGCATATATATTTTAATATAGTAAAATTTACTGTCCTTTTCTTACAAATTCAGTCCTGTGAACTTTATTACATGTATAAGTTTATATACCCCCTCCTCATAATCAGGACATAGAACAGTTTTAGCACCCCCAAAACTCTTCGTGCTACCTCTTAAAGATAGACCCTCTGCCACTCCCAGTTCGAGGAAATCACTAATCTCTCCATCCCTATATATTTGTCTTCTTGAAAATATCACATAAATTGAGTCATACAACATTTAACCATTTAAAGATTGGTTTCTCTCACTCAACATAATGACCTTGAAATTCAACTAAGTTGTGTGCATGCATAATATGGTCACTTTTTCTTTCTGAGTAGTATTCTGCTATCTGGATTTATGACAGTTTGTTTATTCACCCACTAAAGGGTATTTGGACTATTTAAGCTTGGGGCAATTATGAATGGAATTTTTTATAAGCACTTGTGTGCAGGATTTAAAAAAAATAAAGTTTCATTTCTCTAGGGTAGATTGAGAGGAGAGAGATGCTGAGTCATACCGTATGTGTATATTTAATCTCATAAGAAACTGCCAAATCAATTTCTAGAGTGGCTGTATCATTTTGCATTTACACCAGTAATGTAGGAATGATAACATCACTTTGAATTCTCACCAGCATTTGGTACTGTCAGAATTTCTAAAATTATCTATTCTAATGGACATTTAGTAGTATCATATCATGGTTTATATTTTCATGATGGCTCTATATTTGTCATCTGTATATCCTTTTTAGTGAAATGTTGGCTCATGTCTTTTGCCTATTTTCTAATTGGATTATTTGCCTTTTCACAGTTAAGTTTTTTTAGAGTTCTCTTTATACTAAGGGTATACATCGATTTTTAGACATGTGACTTGTAAATATTTTATTTCAGTTAATAGCTTTTTTTATTAAGACTATTTTTATAGTAGTCTGAGGTTCACAGAATAATGGAGAGAAAGTTACAGAGATTTCCCATATACCGTCTGTCTCCAATGTGCATGGCTTTGCTCATCATCAGTATTCCCACCAGTGAGATACATTTGGTACAATTGATGAACCTACACTGACACATAATGATTACCTAAAGTGAATATTGTACATTAGGATTAACTCTTGGTGTTGTACATTCTGTGGGTTTGCACATATATGCAATGACATGTATCTATCATTTTGGTATCATACAAAGTATTTTCATTACCCTAAAAATCCTTTGTACTAGCCTACTTATCTGGATTGCATGGAAAGAGCATATTTAGTTATAATAAACCACTAAATTATCCTCCAAAGTAACTGTCCCACTTGCATTTTCACTAACAATGAGGGAGAATTCCTTCTACTCCACATCCTTGCTAGCATTTAGTGTTGTCATGTCCCAAGTTTTGGCCATGACAATAGTTATGTTGTGGCATTTCATTGTTATTTTGTTTTCATTTGTATTTGCCTGATGAGACATGATGTAAAACATCTTTTCATATTCTTATTTGCTATCTGCATATCTTATTTGGCCAGGGAGTCTGTAAAAACCTTTGGCCCATTTTTCATTGGGTTGTTTGCTTCATTATTGCTGAGCTTAAAGTGTACTTTGCATATTTTGAATAACAGTACTCTATCAGATGTGCCTTTGGCAAATGTTTTCTTTCAGTCTTTGATTTGTTTGCTAATTCTCTTGACATTGTCTTTCACAGAGCAGACTTTTTTTTAATTTTAAGTCCTATTTTCATTCAAGGATCATGCCTTTGATGTTGTGTTTAAAAAATCATCACCATACATGAGTCAACCAGATAGTCTCCTATGTTATCTTCTAGAAGCTTTATAGTTTTGCATTTTACATTTAAGTTTGTGATTCATTTTTCAGTTAATTTTTATGAAAAACGTATGATATGTGTTTGGAATAATGTTTTTGGCATTTGGATTTCTGATTATTCCAGCACCATTTGTTAAAATGTCTCTCTTTGCTCCATTGTATTGCCTTCGCTAGTTTGTCAAAGGTCAAGTGACTATATTTATATCAATCTATTTATGAGATCCCTATTCTACTTTACTGATCTATTTATTTATTCTTTTAGTTACTGTAGCTTCATAATAAGCCTTGAACCTGGGTACTGTCAGTAATCCAACTTTGTTCTCTTTCAATATTATGTTGGCTATTCTGAGTTTTTGTTTCTTGATGTAAACTTTAGAGTCAGTTTATTAATATCCATAAAATAACTTGTTAATATTTGGATTGGGATTGTATTGAATCTATATGGCAGGTTGGGGAGAACTGACATCTTGACAATACTGAGTTTTTCTATCTGGGAACATGGATTATCTCTCTCCATTTATTTAGTTCTTTTTCTTTAATTTTTAAAATATTTATTATTTATTTTTTTAAATATTTAATTTATTTATTTTTAATTTACATCCAAGTAGGTTAGCATATAGTGCAAAAATAATTTCAGAGTAGATTCCAGTGATTGATCCCCTATGTATAATACCCAGTGCTCATCCCAGCAAGTGTCTTCCTTAATGCCCCTTAACACTTGGCCTATCACCCCACCCAAAGCCCCTTCAGCCTCAGTTTTTCTCTGTATTCAAAAGTCTCTTTTGTTTTGTCCCCCTCCCTGTTTTTATATTGTTTTTGCTTCCCTTACCTTATATTCATTTGTTTTGTATCTTAAATTTCTCATATGAGTGAAGTCATGTGATATTTGTCTTTCTCTGATTGACTTACTCACTTAGCATAATACCCTCTAGTTCCATCCATGTAGTTGCAAATGGCAAGGTATCATTCTTTTTGATTGCTGAGTAATACTCCATTTTATATATATATATATATATGTATATATATATATATATATATATATATATATATATATATATATACATATATATATATATATACACACACCACATCTTCTTTATCCATTAATCTGTGCATGGAAATTTGGGCTCTTTCCCTACTTTGGCTATTGTTGGTAGTGCTACTGTGAACATTGGGGTGCATGCGCCCCTTCAAAACAGCACACCTGAATCCCTTGGATATACACCTAGTAGTGCAATTGCTGGGTCGTAGGGTAGTTCTATTTTTAGTTTTTTGAGGAACCTCCATACTGTTTTCCAGAGTGACTGCACCAGCTTGCATTGCCACCAACAATGCAAAAGAGATCCTCTTTCTCCACATCCTTGCCAACATCTGTTGTTGCCTGAGTTGTTAATGTTATCATTCTGACAGGTGTGAGGTGGTATCTCATTGTGGTTTTTATTTGTATTTCCCTGATGATGAGTGATCTTGAGCATTTTTTCATGTGTCTATTAGCCATCTAGATGTCTTCTTTGGAAAAATGTCTATTTGTGTCTTTTGCCCATTTATTTACCAGATTATTGGTTTTATTGGGTGTTCAGTTTGGTAAGTCCTTTATAGATTTTTGATACTAACCCTTTATCTGATATGTCATTTACAAATATCTTGTCCCACTCCATTGGTTGCCTTTTAGTTTTGTTGATTTTTTTTCCTTCACTGCGCAGAAGCATTTTACTTTGATGAAGTCCCAATAGTTCATTTTTGCTTTTGTTTCCCTTGCCTCTGGAGATGTGTTGAGTAAGAAGTTGCTGCAGCCGAGGTCAAGAAGGTTTTTGCCTGCTTTCCCCTCTAAGATTTTGATGGCTTCCTGTCTTGCATTTAGGTCTTTCATCCATTTTGAGTTTATTTTTGTGTAAGGTGTAAAAGTGTGGTCCAAGTTCACTTTTCTGCATATCACTGTCCAGTTTTCCCAACACCATTTGCTGAAGAGACTGCCTTTATTCCATCAGATATTCTTTTCTGCTTTGTCAAAATTAGTTGACCACATGTTTGTGGGTCCAATTCTGGGTTCTCTATACTGTTTTATTGATCCAAGTGTCTGTTTTTATGCCAGCACCATACTGTCTTGATGATTACAGCTTTGAAACATAGTTTGAAGTCTGGGATTGTGATGCCTCCAAATTTGGTTTTCTTTTTCAAGATTACTTTGGCTACTTGGGGTCTTTTCTGGTTCCATACAAATTGTAGGATTGTTTGTTCTAGCTCTGTAAAGAATGCTGGTGCTCTTTTGATTGGGATTGCATTGAATGTGTAGATTGCTTTGGGTAGTATCCACATTTTAACAATATTTGTTCTTCCAATCCATGAGCATGGAATCTTTTTCCATTTCTTTGTGTCTTTTTCAATTTATTTCATAAGGCTTCTATAATTTTCAGTGTAAAGATCTTTTACCTCCTTGGTTAGGTTTATTCCTAGGTATTTTATGGTTTTTGATGCAATTATAAAAGGGATCAATTCCTTAATATTTCCTTCTGTCACTTCATTATTGGTGTATAGAAATGCAACAGATTTCTGTGCGTTGATTTTATATCCTGCAAATTTGTTGAATTCATAGATCATTCTAGCAATTTTTTGGTGGAATCTTTTGGGTTTTCCATATAGAGTGTCATGTTGTCTGTGAAGAGTGCAAGTTTCACTTCCTCCTTGCTGATTTAGATGGCTTTTATTCCTAATGTGTACTTATTTTTGAGAGAGAGAGAGAGAGAGAGAGAGAGAACGTATTGGGGGGCAGGGGACAGACAGAGAGAGAGGGAGACACAGAATCCGAAGCAGGCTCCAGGCTCTGAGCTGTCAGCATAGAACTTGGTGCAGGGCTTGAACCCATGAACCATAAGATCATAACCTGAGCCAGACACATGCTTAACTGACTAAGTCATGTAGGTGCCCCTATTTAGTTCTTTGACCTCATTCATCAGAGTTTTTTGGTTTCTTTTTTTGCTCTTGTAAATCTTGCATATATTTTGTTAAATTTTTAGCCGGCCTATAGGAAAGTAATTGACTTACTTCTACCAAAGTGAAAGATTAGATCATCTGGTAGAATCAAGTCAAGCTCAGTTATTCTGAGGGTTTTATATGTCTATGAATATTTTTTTAAAACTTTGACCTTGGCTATATTTTTATTCAAATGGAAATATTCGAAGGTATGCAGACACATTAACAACAGGTATTTCGAAGGTATTCCACATTAACAACAAAAGAATTTACTGTAGTTTTTCAACAAACCTTGCACATGAACTATTTTATTTTTTTTGTGTGTGTGTGTTAATATTTCTATATCTAAATGCTGTACTTTCTGAAACCAAAATATTTTTCTTGAATATTAAAATGCCTTTCAGAGTACATATACATAGAAAATGTGTAGAAACTTTGATGTTTGTGAGAGTTATATGGGCATGTGTGCATGCATGTGCATGTGTGTGTGATTTTCAAATTTCAAGCATTGTTGGTTTTCCTATTTATTTTAATTCAATTTCTAATTTAAAAAAATTCAATTCCATTGCTTCTATTGCTTTGAAAATGACTTTATTGGTTTTCGTGGGGGAGAATTTCTGTCTCTCAGATTGATTGATTTCAAAACCATACTTAAAACAGTAATGTTTTTAATCATTTTGTGCTTATTCATTAATACTCTAGAAATTTCTTTTGTTATTTATTAGGGGATCTTGTGTACCTGTTCCTTTGAACAGTGTACATGAAATGGACAGATCAAGAATCTACGCTGCCTGAACAGTGTGTTTACAGTGTGTATTCTTGGAATTCCACTATCTAATGCTTTTTGCCAGAATGTGACTGTAGCATCCAATTTGGAGAACCACTTCACGCCTGCCATTTCTCCCATTATTTCTGTTTAAGTTGGCAGATGAGAATATTCTCTTTGGATATTTTCATTCAGCAACTTTGGATGCATGCAGATCTCAAATTACCATCTGTTTTATCAACAATTACCACTGAGTGAATCTGAGCAGCAGTTTCTTGCACCTGACTCATAATGCCATTTTTCTATTACTAAGTTAAAGTTATACCTCAGTCTGGTCAAGTTCTCAAAAATATTGATGTTATTCAAATTAAATGTATTAGTTTTCCTATATATTCTATCAACTCTGAAGAATAATAAGTTGGAAATGATCCAATGTTTTCAACTCAGCAACAAATAATATAAATTGCATTGGGCATATACATTTAAGAGTATAAAGTATGGCACCATAGTAGTCATATCTCAAATGACAGACTAACCTTGTTAAAAAGATGAATTAATAATAAGTACTGAATAAACATGAATATAATAAACAGTAAAGAGTTAACTGATATGGATTAATAAATGATAATGCTAAACACAATTTTTATAGTACTATCTTCCAATAATTATATTGACACATAATTATTTGAATCTAAAAAGCCATAAAGTAATTATCAATCTAGTCAACATTATATACAAAAATAGATTTCAAGTGTCAGGATAGTTCACATTAAGAGATACTATTATTTGTAAGCCTACAAATACTAGATGACAGGTTTTCAAGGGAAGAGAAAACAAATACATGATCTCTAAGGTTTAGAGAGAAATTTCAAAAAATTATATAGAGTAGGGACACCTGGATGGCTTGGTCGGTTAAGACTCTGACTTTGGCTCAGGTCATGATCTCACAGTTTGTAAGTTCGAGCCCCATGTCGGGCTCTGTGCTGACAGCTCGGAGCCTGGAGCCTGCTTTGGGTTCTGTGTCTCCCTCTCTCTCTGCTCTTCCCTGGCTTCCACTCTGTGTGTCTCTCCCTTTCTCTCTCAAAAATAAATACATTAAAAATTTTTAAAAATTATATACAGTATAGGTTAGATCATTTTAAAAGCTGTTATATTCTATAGACTACAAGTACATAAAAGAATAGTCAGGTTTACAAGGTAATCTCTGAAAAAGCTCACATCACCACATTTGCCTTACAGTCAACATATGAAGTACATGTATTTTCTTCTTTCTTCCTACCACCCAAACTCACTACTTTTACTATTATTTTGAATGCTTAAAAAATAGAGTTGACATGGAAATAAATTTCAGTATATATGCATTGCTGTCAGAGGTCTCAATCTGCATGGAACTAATATATTGCAATTAACCTATGCAGTCAAAATCAAAGATATGAAGCTAAACATAAAGTTTCAACAAATTTCATTTGTCTATCGTAATTGTCATATGCATAATAAAAACACTCAGTAAGATATATAGAAATTTGAGAAAGTGAATAACCATTTGCTGTCTTATTCCCTCTTAAGAAAATTGAAAATAATATTCTTAAAAATGATGTATTTATATGAAGCACAATTATATATAACAATGGAAAAGATTTGAGTGATGAGTTAAAACAAAAGTTTGATATCTGGGAACATAACATTCAAATTCAATATAGAAAGATCAGTTAAAACTACATTGATATTTATCACAAGGTATTTAAATGATAGGTAAGGGGCACCCGGGTGGTTGAGTTGGTTGAGCGTCCGACTTCGGCTCAGGTCATGATCTCATGGCTCCTGAGTTTGAGCCCCACGTTGGGCTCTGTGCTGACAGCTCAGAGCCTGGACCCTGCTTCGGATTCTGTGTCTCCCTCTCTGTCTGCCCCTAACCCACTTGCATTCTGTCTCTGTCTCTCTCAAAACTAAATAAACATTACAAAAATTGATAGGTAAAGTGAAGCAAAGTGGATTGACTTTGAATGACTTGGGCTTCAATGACTGGGAGTATAGGAATATAACCACTTGAGACAAAATATTTATCAAATTATTAACATTTCTTGTGAATTTCAATATCCCTTAATGTTCCTAAATTGAGGATAAAGAAATTTATAAATGAGGAGAAACACTTCCAGAATAATGGAATAGGGACCTTAAAAAGTTCACACTACTATAAAAGCAAAGAGAACACTTGTGAAAATTGTCAAAATCAACTTTATCAGAACTCTGCAATTAACCAAAAGGCTTCAACAAATTTGAGGAGCTATTATTTATGAGGAAGTACTTGAATATTGGTAAGTATAGCAAGCTTGGTGGCATTTTAACTTGCCCCATTCCTATACCCTTTCTTCTGCAACATTATGACCTTCAAAACCAGCAGCATTGTAACCTTGGCGGTTGTGCAAACTAGCTTCTGAACAGCCACTAGAGAGGGCAGAAGGATTTGTAGTAAACCCAAGGCACTAGACACTAAAGATTAGCACTATGGGACCCATCAAGCAACTCCCTAGAAAAAGGACATTCATAGGATTTATCTTTATTTGGCCTGATTCAGTGTTCAAACAGTAATAATTCTATCACCAGGGTTTTGTCTAAAACAATCAATGGTAATTGTTTAACTTCACAGCTGCCTGAGACACTGAAAGAAGTTGGAGCAAACAAGGTAACAGTAAAAAACTTGAGAGAATATGGGAAATCATCTATCTATAGAGATCTTTAAAAAATTCCAACATACTTCTGGGAATCTAGAAGGCTAAAATTATGTGCAAGAGTGTGTATATGCCTAGAAAAGTCTTAAGAAGATTTTAAATGTTGCCTCTGTTTTGCTTTGAGACTCTGCACAGGGAAGTGAAAGCTAAGGCAGTGTTTGTAAACTTCTGAAAAATTGATATGCCCCAACACACCCATAAAGTTGAACAGTAAAGAATGGGAGATATAGTGATTCAAGGCATTTAAGAATATCTTGTCCACTCTTTGGCTGTCCATTAAGCTAACAAAAACAAGACTTCAGTGACTGCAACACAACACAGAATACAGACCCTAGAGAAATACTTTAGGAAAGTCACTAAATAGCAACAATGTCAACAACAATAAAAAACAGCAACAATAACCTTAGTAGCCTAAGGTGGGGGGGGGGGAATCTGATTCTCACAGTTGCCACATTATATATTTCTTAATGTTTGTTTGTTTGTTGCATGCACAATGTTTGTTTGTTTGTCCCAAGCAGGCTCTGTGCCGTCAGCAAAGAGCCTGGAGTGGGTCTCGAACCCACAAACTGTGAGATCATGACTTGAGTCAAAATCAAGAGTTAGACACTCAGCCAATTGAGCCACCTAGACGCCCCCACATTATGTAATTTAAAATGCCCACTTCTCAAAAATAGTTATGATATACACAAATAAGCAGAACATAATGACTTACACAAAGAAAGGAAGAAAAGCATATCTTTCCAGAGGAAGCACAGATGCTGCACTCACAAAACAGAGACCTTAATCCAGCTGTTATAAATATGTTCAAAGACCTAAAGAAACTATGTCCAAAGAATTAAAACAAAGTATAGGTTGATGCTTCACCCCAAAGAGAATATGAACAAAATATATAAAATTGTTGTTTTATACAGCTTCATATATAAAGTCAAAAGTAAAAAAGAACAATGACTGAATAGAAAAAAAAATAACTAGGGTGTGTAATAGCAGACTTAAGCTTAGAGAAAAAGAAGCAGTGAACTTGAAGATATATCAATTGGAATTATTCAGTATAAGGAACAGAAAGAAGAATGAAGAAAAATTAACCGGAACTCATAGGCCTATCAAACATACTAATTTCTGCATAATGAAAATCTCTAAAGAAATACAGAGTAGAAAGAAAATTTGAAGAAATAGCAGAAATTGTGTCAAAGTTGATTATAAACATTATTGTACAAATCTAAGAACTAGGTACATATTAACCAAACTGTTGAAATTAGGAGTGTCTGGGTGGCTCAGTCAGGTAAACATTTGACTTCAGCAGAGGCTTTCTGCTGTCAGCACAGGGCTTGCTTTAGATCCTCTGTCACCCCTCTCTATGCATCTCCCCTGTTCTTTCTCTCTTTTTGTCTCTTTCAAAAATAAATAAATGTTAACCTAAAAACTATTGAAATCAATTAAAAGGAGAGAATCTTGAAAGAAAAATTACTTATCACTTACAAAGGAACCCAACAAGATTAAGATCTGACTTCTCATTATAAACAACATGAGTCAGAGGCAGTAGGACAACAAAAACAAAGTGCTGGAATAAAATGATGCTCTACAAAAAATTCTTTATCCAGCAAGGTACTCCTTCAAAAATCAAGAAGAAATGAAGGCAGTCCCAGATAAACAAAAGCGAGTGAATTTAGTTTCCCACATCTGGAGATTGGAAGACCAAGATCAAGGTACTGGCAAAGTTGGTTACTAGTGAGGATCTCTCCTTAATTTTTAGTTAACTGCCTTCTCACTGTGTCCTCACATGGTCTTTTCATACACTTTTGATGTCTTTTGATCTTGATATAAGGACATCAGTTCTATAATGAATGAGAGACCCAACCTTAATACCTCATTTAACATTAATTAACCTCCTTAAGGACCTATCTCCACATACAGACACATTAGAGCTTAGGGCTTCAACATATGGATATTGGAATACAACTCAGTCCATAACAGGGAGTGTCAGATCATTGGAAGGATAATCTTGCTTAGATTGTTTGGAACCTTGGAAGATGTACATTGTCTGTCTGTCTATGTATAAATCAAGACATAGGTAAAGGTTTCATATCGGTAACACATAACTCTCTAAGCATTGACGCAGAGTCAAAAACAGATACAGGAGCCTGTAAATTTTCTGCTATCTTAGCCCTTTACAAGCTCTTATTATTAACATCCTAATGTGTCGAAGCACCAAAGTTGAGAATTGTTGTTCCACAATTCCAGCCTACTATTCATTCTGAATGTCTTTTTTAACACTCATTTATTTTTGAGAGAGAGCAAGAGAGAGAACAAGTGGGGGAAGGGCAGAGAGAGGGAGACAGAGGATCTGAAGCAGACTCCACGCTGTAAGTGCAGAGCCCTACTTGGGGCTTAAACTCACAAACTGTGAGATCATAACCTGAGCTGAAATCAAGAGTCAGCTGCTTAACCAGCTGAGCCACCAAGGCTCCCCATAGCCTACCAGTCATTCTCATCAAGAGACTTGAATCATGGAGATGCGCCTTGGTGGTTCAGTTGGTTAAGCGTCCCACTTCAGCTCAGGTCATGATCTGGCAATTGGTGAGTTTGAGCCCCACATCAGGCTCTGTGCTGACAGCTCTGAGCCTGGAGCCTGCCTTGTACTCTGTGTCTCCCTCTCTCTCTGCCCCTCTACCACTCATGCTCAGTCTGTATCTCTCTCTCAAAATTAATAAACATTAAAAAAAAGTAAAAGAAATAAACTTGAATCATGGAAGTGATGTCAGCACCATGGTGGCATGAAACATCCTTCCTTTTTGTCCTTATTTTTTAAGTTTTTTAATTTATTTTTGAGAGAGATGGAGGAGCAGGACTGGGGGAGGGGCAGAGAGAAGCAAGAAGAGAGGGAGAATCCCAAGCAGGCTCCTGCAGTCAGTGTGCACAACCTGATGTGGGGCTCGAACTCATGAAACTGTGGCATCACAGCATGAGCTGAAGTCACGAGTCAGATGCTCAACTGACTGAGCCACTCAGGCACCCCCTGTTTTTAATAACGAAAATTTGACATCCATTAAAGAACAAAAGTGCCTCTGTGTGAGTTGTGGAACCCCACGCCATATGCCAAAGGACCTGGGAGACACCTATCCACCTGTGCATCAGATAGTAGGCAGGCATACCTTGGTATGGGCTGTAGAAATGGCAGGAGACTATGAACTAGCTTAAGCCCCTCTTGCACATGGTTGAGGAGCACCTGGAAATTCTAGTTTAGGTACACACACAGATGAGAGCCGCATGATAACCATAAAGCAGAACCCTTAGTGTATTCACAAAAGATAACAGAATTAGATCAAACAATCACAGAAATCACCAATTCACAAAGGTACACAGCAAGAGATGAAAAAAGGAAACTGGATCTACAAAACAACCAGAAAGTGATTAATTAATCAATATTATATTGATTATATATATATATATATATATATATATATATATATATAACACATTCCACAATAGAGCAACTAATTTTTAAGCAAATCTTAACAGATTTGAAGGAAGAAATAGAAAGACAACAATATAATAGTCATAGGGGATTTAAAATTTTTGGTTTTGTTTGTTTGTTTGTTTGTTTGTTTGTTTTGACGGCAGGGGTAGGTGCAGAGAGAGAGAGGGAGAGAGAGAATCTCAAGAAGGCTCTGTGCTGTCAGCATGGAGCTCGACACAGGGCTTGAACTCATGAACTATGAGATCATGACCTGAGTCACGATCAAGAGTCAAATGCTTAACAGACTGAGCTACCCAAAGCACATCTTGGTAAATTTAAAAACACTGAGTTATACCAAATATCATTTTCTACCACAGTATTAAACAAAACTAGCAGTCAATAACAACGGGAAACATAAAAAAACTAATAACCATGTGGAAATTAAACAACACACTCTGAACATTAATGGATCAAAAAAGAAAGTAAAAGGGAAATGAATATATTTCAAAGGGAATCTAAAAATATCTCAAAACAAGTGAAAATGGAAACACGACCTACCAAAACCTACAGGATGCCATAAAAGCAATTCTAAGAGGGAAGTTTGAAGAGATAAACATATATATTAAGAAAACAAAGTCTCAAACAACCAACTTTACACCTCCGGAACTTGGAAAACAACAAACAAAACCCCAAATTAGCAGAAGAAAGGAAATAACAGAGATCAAAGTGGAAATAAGTGAAATGGAGAACAGAAAAACAATAGAAAACATGAGTGAAACTAAGAGATAGGCTTTTTTGAAAAGATAAACAAAACTGACAAAACTTTATGTAGGCTTAGTAAGAAAAAAGGAGAGAAGACTCAAATCAGAGATGAAAGAGGAGGCATTACAACAATTACCACAGAAATAAAAGAATCAAAAGAGATTTAATGATTATATGCAAAACATACATCTAGAATGAAGGGATAAATTTCTAGAAACATAAAATGTACCAAAATGGAATTATGAAGAAATAGAAAAATTTGAGTGGACCAATAATGAATAAGGAGGTTAAATCAGTAATCAAAACTTCCCAGCACATAGAGGTCTAGTACCAGATAGTTTCAGTATTGATCCACTAATCATTTAAAGAAGAATTAATGCCAGTCCTTCTCAAACTCTTCCGAAAAATTGAAGAGGAAACACTCTGAAACTCATTTTATGAGGCTGACATTACCTTGATATCAAAGCCAAATAAGGACACCACAAGAAAGAAAACTATAAACCAATATCCCTGATGAATATAAATGCAAACCTTCTTAATAAAATACAAGCAAACCAAATTCAACAACACATTAAAAGGTCTGACATCATATTCAAGTGGGATTTATTCCTGGTATGCAAGGATGGTTCAACCTATAAGAATCAATTATGTGATATAGCACACATAATTTCCCACATAATAGTGTGAAAAATAAAAATTATATGATTATCTCAGTAGATGCAGAAAAAGCATTTGACAAAATATAACACCCTTTCATGATAAAAACTCTCAACAAATTGGGTATAAAAGTTAAATACATAATAAGGCCACACATAATAAACCCACAGCTAACATCATACTCAAGGGAAAGGTGGAAAGCTTTCCCTCTAAGAACAAAAGCAAAACAAGAATGCTCACTCTCACCACTTATTCGACATAGCACTGAAAATCCTGCATAGAACAATTAGGCAAGATAATAAAAACGGGCATCTAAATTAGAAAGGAAGAAGAAAATTATTATCTTAAGCAAAGTCATTATTTTCAGATGACATGGGAAATATATCTTAAAGGCATATATATATATATATTATATATAATATATATATATAATCATAAAGCTCCATTAAAAAGTGTTAGAACTAACCAATGTATCAGAAAAGTTGAAGGATACAAATCAGCATATAGTAATAGGTTTTATTTCTATACACTAGTGACATATTTGAAAAATAAAAGTTTCATTTACAATAGCATCAAAAAAATATATATACTAATAAGGTAACCAAGAAAATGAAATATCTGTGTAATGAAAACTGCAAAATTTATGAAAGAAATGGAAGTAAGACACAAATAGAAAGATATTCCATGTTCATGGATTAGAAGAATTAATATTGTTAAACTGCCCATACTAACCAAAGTGATATGCAGATTCATTGCAATCACTATAAAAATTCCAATGGTATTTTTCACAGAAATAGAAGAAAAATCCTAAAACATGTAGTGCCACAAGGAACCCAAAGATCCAAAGCAACCTTGAGAAAGAAAAAACAAAGCAAGGGGCATTACACTTTATGATTTCAAACCACATTACAGTGATAGTAATCAAAATGGTATGGTACTGGCATAAAAACAGAAACATAGACCAATGCAATCGAATTGAGCCCAGAAGTAAACTAACATTCATGGTCATCTATGGTCAACTAACATTTAACAAGGGATCCAAGTGAAGAAGAATAGACTCTAATAAATGGTGTTGGAAAAACTGGATAAACACATGCAAAAAAATGAAATTAGACCCATATCTTATAGCACTCACAAAAATTAGCTTGAAATCAATTAAAAGACTTAAACATAAGACCTGTAACCATAAAATTCTAGAAGTAAAAGTAGAGACAAAACTCTGACATTGTCCCTAGCAACATTTTTTTTTTTTTTTGATATGACACCAAAGTCAGAAACAGCAAAAGCAAAAATCAATGCATGGGACTACATCAAACTTAAAAGTGTCTGTGCTGCAAAGGAAATAATCAACAAAATGAAAAGCTACATGTAGAATGGGAGAAAATATTTATGAACTATATATTGGATACAGGTTAATATCCAAAATATTTAAAGAACTCATGCAACTCAATAATAAAAAAAATCCAATTAAAAAAGAACACAGGAACAAATGAGACATTTTTCTGAAGAAGACATCCAAATGGCCCACAGGTGCATGAAAAGATGCTCAACATCCATAATTATTAGGGAAATGCAAATCAAAACTACAAGAATATATATCATCTCACACTTGTGATAATGGATATCATCAAAAAGACAAGAGATAACAAATATTGGTAAGAATGTGGATAAAAGGAAAACCTTTTGCACTGTTTGTGTGAATGCAAACTGGTGCAGCCACTATGGAAAACAGTATGGAGCTTCCTCAAAAAATTAAAAATAGAATCACCATATGTTTTATCAGTCCCACTTGTACCATATCTAAAGGAAATGACAATAGAATACTGAAAAGATACCTGCACCCTCATGTTTAGTGTAACATTATTTACTATAACCAACAAACAGAAACAGCCTATGCCCATTAATGGATTAATGAATAAAGAAGATATGGTATTTATATACAATGAAATAGTATTCAGCCATGAGAAAAAAGGAAGTCCTGCTATTTGCAACAACATAGATGGACTTTGAGCACATTATGCTAAGTGAGATAATTCAGACACAGAAAGACAAGTAGTGTATGATATCATACACTTATGGACTTTTAAAAAGCCAAACTGCTAGATATAAACAGTACAATCCCGTTACCAAGGACTGGGGAGTGGAGGAGACGGGGAGATGTGGAGATATTAGTCAAAGGGTACAAATTTGTAGTTAGAAGAGAAATACATTCTGGAGATCTAATGCACAGCACTGTTATTAGAGTCAACAATACTGTATTTCATACTTCAAAGGTTCTAAAAGACTAGATGTTAAATCTTCTCACCACAAAAAAGAAATAAGTGTGTGACATGATGGGGGTCTTAGCTAAAACTATGGTGGTAATCATGTTACAGCACATAAGTCTAACGAATGAACACATTGCACATCCTAAAATTACACAGCATTAAATGTCAATTATATCCCAATTGTTTTAAAAGGTAAGATTATATATGTAAAACACCTAAAACAAAAGAAACTTGGATTATGTCATGAGGGAACTGTAATGATACACTCTTTTTTGAAAATGTGTGTTTGTAAATATTTTTGTTTACATAATTTCCATTATATCAATATTTCTTAAAATGGTTAGAACCCACAGAATGCCAGAGAATATATTTGCAGGGCTTCATGATTAAGAAACACTATATTAAAATTTAATGGTTTTTATTTTGCATCTAAACCCACCACAAAGTCTGGCTAAGAAATTGAGTTACAGCGATCAGTTATAATTTGAGCCTCCTTATGATCCATGGTATTTAATAGTTACAGATATGGACAATCTGTACGCCATAGAAACCATGTCCATATACTCTCTAGTCTGATATATCTCCTGAATGATATTTCTTAGAAATTCATAATTTAAGGAAGTTATCAAATCTCCAGCTATAGTAAGAATAGCTCAAGGAGAAAAAGAAGCTTAAAATAAAGGAAACAATGAGGAAAAAGAAGAAAGAAATTGAAGTACAGGATCATAGCAAGAAATATAGAGGAAGCAATGCCTAGAGAAATTCTCTGAACTCTTGGAACACCTTGCATGCTAATAAGCTAAGCAGTTAGTGAGAAGACAATAGGAAAATAAAGGGAAATATTCCAGGCATTCTTGCTTCTCTATTCATCATAGAGATTATTTTACTTATTGGAGGCTAACTGGTTCTCCACAAAATTAGTTTGTAAAAATTTTCACATAATTTATATTTTCATAAAGATCATTTTGAAATTTTAATAATGCAAGTCTGTATGTTTTCAAATAAAATAATCTCTGTGTTGATTATTTGTTTCACTTCTTGGGTAAATCAAACTTTGTTCGTTAACATTCAACATACCAATTATCAATTCAACAAAGAATCACCTACACTTTCCCAATTTATCATCATTGATCCTTTCTTCCACATAGTCATAGACAGTGTCTTCTTTGCCTATCCACTGAGAAAGACTTCTTGAATTTTCTGATGACTTTCCCTGGTGCAGCTTTTTAAAGTGCATCTCCACATACCTTTTGCATTTTCCCTGTTTTATTTCTTTTTCTCATTTACCTCTGACTTACATTGGCATTACTAATTGCCTCAAGGCCTTAGCAATGAAAAAATATTTGTGTTTGTGTGTGTGTGTGTGTGTGTGTGTGTAAAATGAACATTTACATATCTTATTTTTCTTTTTATGAACTGATTACAGGAGGCCTGTTTTTTTTCTTTCTGACAGTGGAATATGGTTTGACTATCAGTAAGTCAAATTTATTGGAGTATGTTAATTAGAGGATAGAAACAGTGACTTTGGTCTTTGGAGGAAAGTTAATTTTTCAAATAAAGTACTGTATATTTCATTTCAGAGAAATAGTGCCTTTTGCACTGAATCATATTAAATAAGATTATATCTGAGTTTTATACTTCGTATTGTTTATCAAAGATAAGTTCTGTAAGTATAGGCATAAAAGACTTAGCAAACTATGACAAGTTAAACACAGAATTGTTTCTGTATAAAAACTATATTGTAAATTTTTATAAAAACTGAGAAATTTAAGCAATATAATAATATATGTATTGTTGCTATGTTTAGTGGATATCACTCATTGTATTCAGTTTAGTCTAGGTGATATTTTGGGGAGATTTTTGTCCTTCCAGATACTTATTAAAAGAGAAACATGAAAAATGATGCAGAACTAAGACATAAAGGTAGCAACTTCACAAAGAGGAATGAATCATTGCACATTCAACAATGGATCTCATCAAAATTGTTCTTAGCATCACATACTTTACATTCAATGGTCAATCTATGAACAAACTAGTGACTGAGCTATGGGTTCCCCATCTCATTTATCACAGCAGAACTATATCTTTCGCATTTCAAGAAAATTACAGAAAATAAAACTGCAATAAAACCAAAAAGCTGGAAACAGAGATGACACCCATGACAACATTAAAAAAAGGATACTGAAGATGTGCAGCCATCCGCTCAACTTACAATTAATGCAGCACAAGATCGATGTCTGACTTTTCCTGGTGCAATTTCTAACTGAACCTAAAACAGAACCCAATGGGAATGTACCAGAGACATGAAAAAAAGCTCACCAAAATAGGTTTTATTATTAATTATAATTGATGCATATATCATATATATACATATATATATATGTATTTCCCTGTGGCTCAACTTCAATTCAGTGAAAATACGTGAATATACAGCATTTGTTCATCAAAACCATCACTGAGATGAATCTATGATTTAGATCTGAGCTAATACAATGTATTTCTCCCAAAGTGCTTATTCTTGGCTATAACCATTTCTCATCTGGGGCATTTCAACTAGGTAGACTTGTCCTGAACTAGCTATTCACACTAGAAATTTTAGATCACATGTTTGTATATGTATATGAATAGAAGAGAAAAGAGACAGGTAAAAATAGGGTGAAGAAGGAAGTGTATCTTTAAAGATAAGCCTAAATGGGGTGCCTGGGTGGCTCAGTCCGTTAAGCGTCTGACTTCGGCTCAGGTCATTATCTCACGGTTTGTGAGTTCGAGCCCTGCATCAGGCTCTGTGCTGACAGCTCAGAGCCTGAAGCCTGCTTCTGATTCTGTGTCTCCCTCTCTCTCTCTCTGCCCCTCTCCCACACATGCTCTGTCTCTCTCCCATCTCTCAAAAATGAATAAACGTTAAAAATTAAAAAAGAATACAAAGAGGGGCGCCTGGGTGGCTCAGTCGGTTAAGTGTCTGACTTCGGCTCAGGTCATGATCTTGTGGTTCATGAGTTCGAGCCCCCCGTTGGGCTCTGTGCTGACAGCTCGGAGCCTGGAGCCTGCTTCCGATTCTGTGTCTCCCTCTCTCTCTGACCCTCCCCCCATTCATGCTCTGTCTCAAAAATAAATAAACGTTAAATTTTTTTTTAAAAGAATACAAATATAAGCCTAAATCACATAGACTGTTCTAGTAACGTTCTAGAAACTAGGGTAACCTACTGTTTTGCAAAGCCATAGGTCAGTGGTCTTCAAATAGAGATAAATGTGCCCCAATGGGCAGGATTTCTATTCGTATTTTACCTTATACTTCTTCAATTTACATTTTTGTGCAAAATATATTAATATTTTATAAGATGTAACTTTTTAATTAGTAATAATCCATATATTTTCAAGACATACCCAATTATTTTTCAGTTTGGGGATCATTGCCACACTACCAACTGGTCTATATCTGACACCACTCACAGCAGGCAGGTTCCAGAAAGACAGATTTCCTTCCAAGAAAAATATTCATGGTTAACAAGATGTTTTAGAACAATCAATATGGACTCACAACTCAATGGATATGTGCTTATTACTGACAAGGATATAGTGAGTCTGATTTGATTTATCATTGCTGATTATTGAAGGCCCAGTTTCCAAATTTATAGTACAGGCTTAATTTCAACCTAAGAGATTCAAATTATGCTATTAATGGTAATGATGAGGAGGGCAAAAACTTTTTTGTCTGCTTATTCTCAGGAAATCTGTATAAAGTATCTTAAAAAAGAAAAATCCTGGAATGAGACATCTGGTTCCTGGGACTATGGATTTGTGTTCATAAAGCATATAACTGAGAAATAAACACCTATAACTCATTTGTAAAATATATATAAAATAAAATTTGTGCAACTGCTATAAAAATTAATATTTATGTAAGATATATTTAGGAGACATATTACTGCAAAAATGTTAACTTAAAAAATAATATAGCTTTTCAGTGGTTCTACTTTTACCTTAAAAATTAAAATACACTTCACTTAAAAAAGAACTTACAGTATGATAATAAGTAGAATAGGAGGGATGTTGGAGTTAAAATCTACCAATAAAATATTAAAAGATATGAATGTTGCAAACATTCTCTCCCAGACTGTGCTTTGAGTATTTACTCTCTTAGTGGCGTCTTTTAATGAACAAAAAATTCTTCATTTTAGTACAACATAATTTATATATTTTTTCTTTTGGAATAAGCACTCTGTGCATTGTTTTGATATTTTTTACATGTCCCAAGTTCTTAAATATTTTTCCTTTATGTTTTACTAGAGAATATTTAATGCTTTATAATACATATTTAGATACACAAATTATTTGGAATTCTTTTCCTGCATGATTAGAGGTAAGGGTCAAGATTCATTACTTTAATGGATGAAAATGCACCTGTTATTGAAAATACCATTCTTTTAAATCTTCAGTGCAGTGCCAATTTAGATAAGATCAAGACAACTCATTTCTGCAATTAAATAGTAAACTTAATAAGACCATGACAATGTTGTATAAGTTCTTTCTTCTGAGTACATCATCGACACTGATCAATGGGCAAAAGTGGTCAGAAGATAAGTGACATTTTAGTACATACTATTTAGTACATTAGTACCAATTTTAAACTTATTTTTTTCAGAATAAAAAATCCATTTCTACTCTGAAACCACATGTTATTATTTCACCTACGTAAGCTGATACTTAGAATAATTCATATAACCCAATACCTGAAAAAAAATTTCATCCTTTAACTGAGTTTATTATCATTTTTGTTTTTTCTTTGTTTCTGGGCATCTATTCAATTGGTTAAGCATTGATGATACTTGTATATTCATAGGGCCTAGCACACAGTAGATACTAAAGAGATATCTTTGGAATGCATAAATAAATGGAAAATCTAATTTTTCAGATCCTGCACTCATAAGTAAAAGAAAGCTAATGTGTCAAAATCAAAATATGGAATAAAAGGAATATTATTTAATTTCTAAGACACATGTGCTAATTTATTTTAGTGCAAGTTTATATGTTTCTGTGTATGTAAGTATGTATGTTTGTATATATTCTGCTATACAATCCCTTCGTATGTGTTGATTGATAATAACTTACCCAAAACAGTTAACATTTCTACATGTTAGGGGTATATTTTAATGTGTATGTATAGTACAATGAATGTCACTTTTCCTGAAAGACAACCCTATACAGCAAAAGTTGAGAATTCTAAATGCTACATAGCATCTTCTGGGATATTTCCTCCTTGCAAAAGTCTTACCATGATAAGGTCTGAAAACATCCCTAATGTGTGGCAAAGCTATCTACCAAAATTTATAATACTACTTAAAAAAGTATCAGTGAAAAAAAATATAGTAAGGATATAATGCAGCAGAAATCATTCCTTCCTTCATTCATTCATTCCTTCACTGAAGTACAGTGTTAGGATCTGAGAGTGAAACAATGATAAATGATTCTGATGTGTTTGCTGCTCTGATATATCACTCCTGCATGGAAAGGAAACCAATTTAGGTTTCTGAGTGACAGGTGAGAGGAAGGTAAATTTGGAGGTCAGGGATGCTAGGGAGATGCATATTTAGTTGGAGTTTCTACCTTTAGGATAGATTCTTTTCTCTCTGTCTGTCTTTCTCTCTCAAACATAATTGCTTTTCTTTAGCTCAAGTTGAGAGTTGAGCCTATACTTATGGTGAATGCATACAAACACTAATAAAGTACATCTAGAAGTCTTTTTATTCAGCTTGTTGAATATGCATTGCTAAAACTCAGGTACCATATAGAATAAAATATAATATACTTGATATATGGCCCTTCATACTCAAGGTATCCCAAAGCACTTTACAGAGCAATGACTTAGATAATGTAGTGCAGTGATTGTGTTGGCAAACTTGACTGTCATTACTAACTCAGCAATAGATCACACTATAGCCTTGAACATTATAACCTGTTTGAGTGAAAGAAGCAAAGTTAGCTAAAATTTTAAGAATTATACCCTGATAGGTTTTTAAAATGACTTCCTGTATTGTTATTTTTCTCCTAAGTCTGATGTTTTATTTAAACAACACACTGTTCCTTTTTCCAAGATTTTATCCATCAGATGGCACAGGCATCAGTGCAACAATTTTTATTAGATTATATATTCAAGGAAGAATAGCCTGAAAATTAGAAATTAGAATCCAGTTCAGGTTTTATGGACTTAAATGTATTTTTATAACAAAATTTTTCTGTGTTCCACAGATAAAGCTGGGAGAAGTTTGTGTGTGTGTGTGTGTGTGTGTGTGTGTGTGTGTGTGTTTGTTTTCAAGGAGGGAATCAAGTACTGAAAAAATATAAGCCTATTATAATAAATTATTTTATTGATATCTGTGATATGCAGTTATAGAATTTCATATATTTTATTTTCAATCCTTATAAGAACCCTATGAAATATGTAGTATTATATCCATCTTGCATGTGAAGAAGCAGTTGCAGAGATATTAGACAGTTCATTCAAGGTCATACTGTTAATAAGTAGGAAAGTAGTCTTTAAACCTAGCTCTGTCTTTCTCCAGAGTGTATGATTCTTCCCCTACATGAAGCAGTCTATGAAGTGTAAAGACAAGGAATGTGTTGATTATGCTTCATTCAAATTGAAATTGTAAAGTAGTTTGACAGTAATGCAAATGTATATAGGCTAAGATTATACCTCAAATATGAAACATAAAGCACTAATGAAGATGATGTTACAGTAGCAAATGAAACTATCTCAAAGTTTCAAAATAATTTCAGACATTTCCAATGTTCAAAAATAGTGTCTGTGACTACTGTAGAAGCAAACCTCTTGAACTGGATGTTAATCAACACAAGGTCAGGGCCAAAGTCTAATTCCTCTCTCACATATATTTATTTGACTTTATATAGCATTTGGTCATGACAATAAGCTTATATCTTCAAATATTCATTGCCTATTAGATATAAAATTCTAAGCTAGGGATTGTGGAATTACAAATATGAGCTAAATATAGATACTATGCCGAAGAAACTTATATTTTAGTATATTTGTATATAAATTTCAAAGTGCAGGAATTAATAAAATGAAAGAACAAAGGAAAAAGTACTGAAAGTACAGAAGATGAAAAACTTCCAACAGAGAGACCAAGGAAGACTAATATTTGGAAGGTTTGTTAGTTGGACAAGAGTCCAAATACAATTGCGCAATAACATACATTATGCTGTCATCTCTCCCCAATGTTGTGCTCCACTCTGCTTCGTATATTGATTAATTACATCATCATATATTCAGTTAGCCACTTACTCAAGAAATCAACAATTTCCCTTTGGCATTTCTTCTTCATCATACAGTTTATCCAACACAGAATGCTGGCGATCCTAGCTGGTAATGTGCATTTCTTTTCCACCAGTTTTACCCTCTTTACCTCATTCTCATGATAGTTCCCAACTTCCTTTATCTCTCATGTAGATTATCCCCAGTCTCTGTCCACATCTGGATCTGCCACATTTCAATCTTCCCTTCACAAAGTAGTCCAGGTTACATTTCATAATGCAGATGTCACTCTGTCATCCCCATGCTTAAATTCTCATCTTAGTCCTCAGTTTAAAGTTCAAACTTCTTCATTTATTTTACTGGGCCATTTTTGATGGCAGCTGTTTATTTCTCTAGTGTCATTTCCCTACTTCCTCCCCTATCTGCTAACCTCCATTCAGAGAAGTACTTGATATTCTTAGAACACACCTGACTCCTGGTATTAAGACTCCTACAACAAATTGTTCCAGATTCTTGGAATGATCCCACAACACATACAAACGAATGTTTCAGATTTCAGCCGAGCATTCACCTCCCCCAGCCTCACACTAACTGAGCGTTATAGAAATCCACATACTGCTTTATGTACCTTCACCATATTTTCTCTAATGGCACTTTTCACACCCATTGTAATCACCCTCTGTATTCCTCACCCAACTTTAAGCACCTCAAGAACAATGTCTGGTACCTAGTAACTGCAAAAGACCTATTAGTAAAATGAATTAGCAAATGCATTAACTTTTCTACCTCTCCTCAAGATTGTAATTTAATTAGTTAAAATTTAGCTACATGAAAATTAACCTTGCTTTGCAAGAATTTATAATGGATTGAAGAGAAAAGAGAGTTTTCCATTACCCCCTCAAAGTCCATCTTATTCTCTAGAACATAAGCTCACTTGCATAATGTGATAAAACAGTGACCCCCACAAAGATGTCCATGTCCTAATTCCCAGGACCTGTGAATACTTACATGGCAAAATAGTTGCATGGCAAAAGAGGCTTTACCAATGTGATTAAGTTAAGGAGTTTGAGGCAGACAGATTATCCTGGATTATCCAATGGCTCACTGAAATCACAAAGGTTCTTATAGAAGGGACACGGCACTATCAAAAGCAATAATAGGAGATGTGAAATGATGGAGGCAACCAGTTAAGATGATCAGAGAAAGAATCCTTGAGCCAAGGAATGTAGGCTACCTTTAGAACCTGAAACAGTCAGGAAATGGATTCTTCCCTCACAGCCCCCAGAAGAAACCAGCCCCTGCTGATACCTTGACTTCAGCCCATTGATTTTGGACTTATGACTTCAAGAAATTTAAGAGAGTGAATTTGGGTTGTTTTGAGCCATGAAATTTGTGGTACATTCTTACAGTAACCACAGAAAAAATACCTATTTATTATATGATATAATAATTATATGATATAATAATTTATTATATGAGTGAAGGAAAAGACTAAAGGCAAAGATGCCTGAAGGTGTAACTAAAGAAGCAGTGAAACCCAGAGTCAGTGTAAGGAGCCCATAGTCACATATTGCTACTGCAATTTTTGGAAATGTTGGTTAAAAATAATTTTAAGAGGGGTGCCTGGGTGGCTCAGTTGGTTAAACATCTGACTCTTGATTTCTGGTCAGGTCATGATCTCAATGTGTGTGAGATCTAGCCCTGCATCATCAGTCTCTGTGCTGGCAGTGTGGAACCTGCTTGGGATTCTCTCTCTCTTTCTCTCTCTGCCTCTCTCTCTTTCTCTCTCTGCCTCTCTCTCTCTCTCAAAAATAAATTTTAAAAAATAATTCTAAGAAGAAACAGATGGAAACAAAAATATCTGGTGAATTGAAAGTTGTAGAATAGAAGCATTGCTTCCTAAAGTGTAGTATGTACTAGAAACACCTAAAAGACTGGATGCCCACTTTTAGTTTCCAGATTCCATAGCTCTGGGGTGGGACTTGAAACTTTGCACTGGGTTAGAGAAATATCTGTCATTTTTTACTCTCCTTGATTTTATCATCAACTAATTTTAACAGCTTGTCCATTTCATGTTTTCAAACATCTCCTATGTGGCTTTTACATTGTACTCATTTTCAAAATATTTCAAAAATATTTGCATCTTTAACTTCGTTAGCCTTCATTTTATATGTAAAAGATTTATACTCATTTTAAGTTAAAAAATAGTTGAAATTGCTATTACATTTCATGAGGTAATGGTTTTTTAAAAGAGATGCTTTCTGAATATACAAATTCTACTAAAGATCCAAGGGCACCAGGGTGGCTCATTTGGTTGAGAGGCCAACTCTTGATTTTGGCTCAGGTCATGATCCTAATGTTGTGGAATTAAGCCCCAAGTTGGTCTCTGTGCTGAGTGTGGAGCCTGCTTAAGATTCTCTCTCTCTCTTCCCCTGCGCCTCTCCCCTGCTCATGCTCTGTCTCTTTCTCTCTCTATCTCTCTCACTCTCAAAAAAAAAAAAAAAAAAGCGGGGGGGGGGGCGCCTGGGTGGCTCAGTCGGTGGAGCGTCCGACTTCGACTCAGGTCATGATCTCACGGTTCGTGGGATTGAGCCCCACGTCCGGCTCTGTGCTGATGGCTCCGAGCCTGGAACCTGCTCAGAGCCTGCTTTGGATTCTGTGTCTCCCTCTCTCTCTCTGCCCCTCCCCTGCTCATGCTCTGTCTCTCAAAAATAAATAAATGTAAAAAAAAAGAAAAAAGAAAAAAAGATTGTCTAAAAAAAAGAACTCTACTAAAGATCCAAAAGTATTCAATCTAATTTCTTTAAATATAGATGAACAGAGACATTTGGAGGAATCATGGAAAAACTTTAACTTAAAAAAAAATGTTCAGTGAAAAAACTTAGATACCAAGAGTATACAATCTGTGATTCCATTTCTGTCACATTCAAAAAGCAGATGAAATTAATTGCTGTGGCAGAAGATGGTTTTCTTTGGGGTATGGGCAGGTAGAAACTGGAAAGTAGTAGCTCAAGGGTGACTATGGGCTGAAGGTAATGTTTTATTGGTTGATTTGGTTGCATGTGCATTTTTTAAACTGTATGCTTCTTACTTGTATATGTTAATACACATGTTTAATATTTTAACAAAAATGCTTATTTAAAAAATCTGAACGAATTGTTTCACATGTGTTTGCTACAGCATGTTTTGCTTGCAATTCGGTCTTTTATATGTATATTTCCTTGAAACAATTTGTCCCTTGGCAAAGTGATTCAGGTCTATTTCAGGTAGATTCTGTAACATAACTATTTCCTGAGATGATTCTTTAGCACAAGTAGTTTCTAAAAAGTGAAAAAATCTATTGCTTTCTAAAACTTTCAACAAGAATTTATTGGATTTTTTAACATTTTTATCTATATGAATCTTATAAAATGCATCACACATGTACGTGAGAAGACAATTTTATATGTGCTCTTTCATGTGAAGCATTAAATATCACTCTTAATATATACAAGATAAAATAGAAAAAGTGCAAAAAAACACAAAGTGTTTTTGTTTTCAAAATTGTTTTACAGTATGAGGAAATTGAAAACTCATTATTGTGTTTATGTTAGTTTCTAATTCATTCCTTTCCTTCTCTTGCCTATAATCTGTTCCAGGAACATTGTGTCATAGTTAGCTGCATTATAAAGAGGTGAAATAATTGGTTATTCAGTCAGTGATTCTACTGGATTAAAAACAAGACAGGTTGGTAATGATCCAGCCAAAGTGAATAAAAAGAGAACAGGTAAGCACATATGGTACAACATCTGCTTTCAAACTTAGAAAATATCTTCTCTAATCCCTGAAGCTTTCTTGGCTTTTCTTCTTAATTCTCTTTCTTTGCAGAAAGCACTGTGAAAACATATCCTGACTATTTTTTACATTTATTATAATTTTTCCAAATATTAAATCACTACAATTTCCATTTCACAGTTTCTGATCCTATCACAAAAGCTTCTGAATACCGAAGCAAATAGATTTAGAATAGTTAAACATAATACTGAATCTGAATCTCAAAAATCTTTCTCTTCTTTAAGTGTATTCAGTCTGTTTCATTTTTTAATCTTTTATGATAGAAAGTGTTTTGATTTTTTAAAAGCCTGTCAATACATTGCAGGAATTTTATAGAAACAAGAGTATTGTATATTTTACTTGTATTATTCTTTATCTTCACCAAAGATAGCTGATGAACCCAGGCACCATTCTGCACCCAATAGTGCTTTGAAAATACATTTTAATCTTTCCTTTCCTCTCCACAATTATTTTAATTTACTATCCTTTTAAGAAGCTGAATGAGAAAAATTAGTTTTAAAATGCACTGTGATTCTTGATAATTCAGGATTTCTTGTAATTTAGAAATTCGGGTTGATCTATAAAAAGTATTTTCCTGTTTATTGGGTAAATAGGTTCTATAAGCAAGAACTTAGAAGGGATCTTCCAATTGTATAAATGTTCATTATCTAATTACTGAAAAATAATTATTCAACAAAATCTACTTCTTCAAGGCTCTAACATCAATAGATGACTTTTCACAATAATTTTGCTACATTCATGCAAATCTATTCTACCTTTTACTCAGCACTTTCTGTGCCATGAATTTTCCTGACATGCATCTCATTGACCCTTACCACTATCCTGAGAGGCATCATCCCCACTACACAGACTAGAAAGCGAGCCTTAGAGCTGGTGAAATAGTGAGTTCAGAGACATGGAGCTGGTAAAGAGGAGGCTGGCTCTTCATCCCAAACTCAGCCTCTTTGATTCGAAAACCTATGTACACCTGAGTCTATGTTAATATATCTATATCATAATGTTTATGAATGTTAATGTATTTTCTATTTGAATTAAGTAAGGATTGATATAAAAATTCTAAATTCTATATGGAGCGAAGAATATTGCATTCATTTTTAGAATCAGTGTTAACAACCATTCCCTTATGACATGACAGCACCGGGAAGGTATTGCCAATAAGAAAACTCAGAAAAACATGATACAGGCCGATGTTGGGATTGCTTTTGGAAGACTTAAAATATTGTGGTGAAATTTGCTGGCTTCTAATGATTAAGATATATTTGAGAGATGCACTGATTCATTTAAATCATCAATTTTATGGTTAGAAAATCATCTCTTTAGTTAAATATTGTTGATATTTAGAAGTTATTTACATTTTCTTGTCCCTAAAATGGAACAAAAATTGACGTTTAATCAACTTCATTGTTGTTCTTAAATAATATAATTCCATGGTTTCTCCTCTTTTATATTATGGCCTCACATAAGAGATAATAAATTAATAAAATACATCTCTTATATCTTTATTTTTATGTGGATTAGCTTTTCAACTTCTGAATGATTTCTATTTCTTTGCTACTGATAACCAGTCATTTCTTGCCACATAATAGTTTTTGAATGATAAAAGTATGACTGTTAGCTTCCTTTTACTTGTACATATAATTGTGACCATGGGTTACAATCAACAAGTGATCTAAGAATTACTCAACAAGTATTCCTGTTATTATGAATCAACCATTTTATATTGTCAGCATCCACTTCAATATCACCCTCAGATTATTCTAATCTGGCCTGTTGTCTTTAGATTACAGATCCTTATAAAGATGTACACATCCAGCATTGGGATAACAGAGGAAGGAAGAGTCTATTTGGCGAGAAATACAATGTAAGTGAATTTGGTATTATAGTATCAGGTGATACAATGCTATTGTACTGTATTCCACACTCACAAAAAAAAAAAAAAAAAAAAAAATCAATGTCTCCTCAAGTGCATTTACTAAAGAGACAAACAGGATGAAAAAGAGAAAGGAGACGGATGGAAATAATCAGCTCTCTTCTTCTGGCAGGCAGGAGTCCTGCTAAGCAGACTCCTTAGGGAGAGAGAATATCATTTTCCTGCCTGTCCAGGACTAAAGCTGCTATAGAACAGAAATGCATGGCTTTCTTAGGAACTGTCACTTTTGTGGTGGGAAAGATTTTGGAGACCTATCCAGCAGCCTGGAATACTATATAATAGAAGTATCATTTTTTGTAGCAGTGGCCCAACAGGATGCCTTTCCTGCATGGCCACAAGCTTTGCCCATGGTTGCTGCATCCCTTAGCCAAAAATGATTTGTTAGTGTTGAGTGATGGGGTAATGTCTCTCTTTTGCTTAATGTGACTTTATCTTTCCTCAAGCATTTCTTGAGTGACCTTAAAACAACTACTCCCCCAGGGTGAATGGAATTGATTAGTCATGGAATCAAATAGATATTTTTCACTTATATCACAAATATGTATACATAATAATCAGTTATATGGTTATTTGTTTTATGATGGTTCTATTTGTATTAGTAACAAAACTCATTACAGAGAGTTAAAATGACTGCCTGTCTAAAGAAGTATTGCAGAGACTGCATTGTGAATTGTGTTCAGAAACTGCGTTACTTGAGCACAGTAGGGCCCAAAGTACATAAACTGATTTATCCAGTCTCTTCTCATGAAAATTACAAGTCTAGCTATTAAGTATGAAGCTATATCTCTAAATCTCATAAAAGCTTGTAATTTGCTCTCTACTTGACTATGCATTTTAACTAATTATTTAAATAGGAATTTAGTACTAACACAAATGTGCCTGATTGACAATTAAATAGGTCTTTCTTCATGTGGTAGCAACATATTTGTATGCTTCCTCTCACAGACACTTAGCATCTTCTTCAAATTAACAAATGACACAGGTCTACTTCTGTTGCTAGATGGTGAAAGTGGGTAGAGATGGGTTATTCATCAGTCTCTAGCTTTAAAGTTCTAAGCACAGAAATATGTGTGTGTATATATATATATACATATATATACATATATGTATATGTGTGTATATATATATATACATATATATACATATATGTATATATATGTATATATATATGTATATATATATACACACACACACATATTTACACACTCCTGTATATACATGTATGTCTATACGTATAAGTATACATATATATGAACACAAGTCTATTTTGTGTGTCTCTTTTTTCAGAATTAAGTTTTCAGCTTTTGGCATGTTCTATGATTAGAATCTTTTTTTTTTTTTTTCCTTTCCACATGGTTAATGGCTACTCAGGAAATTCTTTAGTACCAGGTGCACCTATTTAGTGGGTCCCAAGTGGATATAGGTAATTAATAATAGATAGTAAAGTTTTTTGACTCAGCCTGAGATTAAGAAATTTAAATGTAAAATGGATTACTTTACTACTACTGGTTGCTTATCTTTTCCATGAAGATTATAATGAAAGAAAAACATTTAACTAGACTAGAATTATAAACAGTATTACTTTTACCTGTATTAACAATTTATAAATTATATGATGTCTGACCCTTACACCACTACATTTCCTTTCCTCTCTTGCTTTTTGCCTTTTTTTTTTCTTTCCATTCAAGTGCACTCTGTTGAATGCATTTAAATCCTTCCTATCTTCTTTGCCCCTTAGTAGCTTCTATCAGAGTTGTCTTAGGGCTTTGAGTCTCTTGCTAGGTACATATCCTAGCCACTGACCACCCTTTCACTATTTAGATATTTATGTATGAGGCCTCTTGAGTTTGTATGTAACTCTCATTGGATATTATTGCCTTCTAATTGGTTGGGCTCCTTCCCTATGAATGGTTTTTGATGCTAGCAGAGAGAATGACACTCCTAAGTAAACTTTTTCCCAGGCATTTAATGCTATACAACTGAATTGTTATTAAAATGTACATGATCTAAGAAATAACTTTTGATCAAAGTTAGTTTGGTTTAAAACCAATGACACAAATATAAAAAACTGTTATAAATTTTCTGCTTTTTACAGTCACTTTCTTTTTTGTTACAAAATTAAATTAAAAAGAAAAAAGCCTTTATAGAAATACTGACTGATATAAGCACACCTTTCCTTTTTTTAAAAGCAATGCAATTTTATGCATTTAAAAATGTATGTATTTATTCGAGTATGAAATGTAAGAGACAAAAAGAAAGAGAAAACTTATGATAATGATATTTATTGATAAAAATTTTTCAGCATATATTCAGTTAATATTGGCTGATAAGTATGACACAGGGTACTTGTTCAAATTTGTGACATCATTATACATTAATTGTCCTATATAATTCTGCAATGTGTCACTTGCCACCAGAAAAACAAAAACGGATTATCACTTCTTTATGTTCATCTTTATATAATCATGCCTGGAGTATGAAATTAAGTTTTTTATTTTAAGTTCTCCTTCCATTCTTTGACTTGAATAATTATCTCATTTATAGAGATAAACCTAGACTGGATTTGTTAGGAAAATGTTAATGTGTATTTTTAAGGAAAATGCACCTATACTATGTATTCATTGTTTTTCTCTCTTTTATGTTCATATAGTCTGACAAGGGCTTCTCTTAGGATAACGGGAGATGTCTAATACCAGCCAGAAAGTGCAGAGATAGCATGCCTTGTGAAATAAAAAAAAAAATCAATGTGATATATCTACATTTTCTATTTTTGATAGAGCTGTTTTTTTTCTTTTAATTTTTTTCCCCAATAAATGATACTTTTACAGTCCATTGGTGGGACAGAGAGGTGAAACTGGCTCTTTGAAGACCTCTGTTGTCACCTCTATCATTATTCTGCCCCAATGACAACACGGAGCATACTGTCAACGTCCTCCAGGTAATACCCTTATTACATGTGTCATTAGAGGATGTTTGCCATATCTGCTTTAGCGCCACAGACATTTTAAGTAGGTTATTCCATCACTTTGCCATTTTGATTATGACAACAAAATGACACCATATTGAAATGGATTTTGGAAAGAAAGGCTAACTGTCCAAAGAGGTCCATGCTTATTCTAATTAAAATTGGCTTAGGTGGCACAACCTTCATAATTCAGCGTATGACTATGAAGGATATGCATGTTGAAAACCTTCTTTGCTCATTAGTGCTATTTCTGTCAGACACTACTACCTGCTCTTTTCTTAATGAATGCTAAGCCATCTCTTTAGAAGATTGTGCTGCTTCCCTGAACTGAAGGAACTGTCTTATTTCCTCCCAAGTTCGTCAGGAGTAAAATCGGGGAGTCACCTCTTTGACATTTCCCAACCTCTGTACTTATTTATCTCTTTGAGACCCTGCGCTCCAGAGATATCACTGTCTTAATTAAGAAGAAGGATGTGACCATGGTAAATTGACTGATTTCATTGATTAAGGACTAGCTGTACAAGTAACATTGATTTTAACAGTGGGTCTACATAAATGTAATTGTTCGAACATGGGGCTGCATAATTATGGTGATGTACGAGAATAGTTGGTTTGTCCTTTTCAACCTTCACTAACATTCTTTTGCATGATAATGTACCTTGTGCAATTAGCAGAAATTTTAAATGTTACAAAATGTCTTTTGTGAAGACATGAAGTAATAATTATATTCTAATTTAATTCAACAACATCAGACAGTTTTTCTTTTTCTATCTTTTCATCTTTCTTCTTTTTGCACACATAAGATCATGCATATGATAACATGAATACGGCCTTTTACGTTCCAATACCTACAATCAGCCCATACAAGCATATACAAATAACCCATTTTTATTTCAAAAGAAATATACTATATATGTTTTGAAACTCAGTAAGATTTATTATTAAATACACTGTTTTAAAATTTCCATACCAGGGCTTAAATATAAAGACAGTACCTTTTATCTTCCTACATATTTATGAAAAAAATATGTAAAGGTCACTGGGTTTATAGAAGATACATTATTGAATTCTTTATGTTAAATTGTTCTTTAATAGAACAAACATGTAAATCATAATGATTATGTTGTTTTATTTACCACTACTACTTTTACATGAGGAGACAAAAATAAAGTTTTCCAGGATTTTACCATAGGAGCCTATCTAACAGGAACTAGATTTCCAAGTAGATAACATTTAGTACATAGGCAGCCATGTACTTTGATATTTAATGAAATGAAGAAAGAAAAATCTTAACCTGTACATAGTGAAATTGAAAAACAGAGAGAGAATGAGAGAGAGAGAGAGAGAGAGAGAGAGAGAAAGTAGTCACAAATTTACCTAGATAAAAAAATCTTGGTTAGTGAGTCAGGAGCATTGGATTTTTGTCATAAACCTGCCACTAATTAGTTCTGTGACCTTTTGTAGCTGTGTACAATACATAATAAAAAGTAGCTTGTAAAATAATGCAAGGGCTTATTCTTTGTATGGGTCTGTCTCTTTTATCCACTGGTAGGCCAACTGAAACAAGAATTTTGTAAACCATTGGGAAAAATAGTAAGTGTCCAGGTTGACTGCGTTTACATATGTTTTTGCTTGTTTATTGATTGGTTGGTTTTTACATGGTCAGTATTTGCAGCTTGAACTAGGATGGACGGTTAATAACTAAACTGATAGCAGTGCTACGATCCCCATATGCCACTAATATCCAAAACCTTGCTATCCAATCACATGATCATCTTTTAAAAAAAATTCCTTTTTAAATTCACTTATTTATCTGGAGACAGAGAGAGAGCACAATTGGGTGAGGAAAAGAGATGGTGAGAAAGAGAATCCCAAGCAGGCTCTGCACTGTCAGCGCAGAGCCCAATGCGGGACTTGAACTCACGAACCATGAGATCATGACCTGAGGCAAAATCAAGTCGGTGCTTAACTGACTGAGTCACCTAGGCATCCCACATGACCATCTTTTTATAACCTGAACACTGTTCCACTACCTTGCATATGTATGTAACAGGGACAATATACCTGAAATGCCACCCAGTGGTGCTTTCTTATCAATGAAACAATTTCTCTTCCTGCTTCTCATCCTTCATTGAAGCTAAGCCTAGAATTTTCCTCTTCTATGTCCAACTTCAGAAAGAAGAATATATAATCTTACCCAATAGCTACAGGAAGTAGATTGATAGTATCATGGAATATGGAAAGAATATGGGAGATGGAGCTTTTAAATGTAAGCCCTCTACCATGAACATTCTCTCTTCCTTTCACTGGACCAGAATCCCTAAGTAGTGTGTGTGTGTGTGTGTGTGTGTGTGTGTGCGTGTGTGTGTGTGTTTTATGTGTGTAATTTGATAGGAGGTGGTAAAAGCCAAAAGCAAAAGAGGGTTTTGTTGGGATCCTCATTTGGAATGCTGAGGGAGAGGATCTGCAGATGGTTCCATGCTAACTCAGGGTAGCTGCACTGAAGTAAAAGGTAACAGCATGTTAAAGAGAACCAGCACTCCCACTTTTCTTTGATTTCCATGAGGGATGTAAAAGAATCCTGTGAGATATGAAAGTGCCATAGGGGGAAATAAAATGTAACAGTTCAAAGCTAGCATACCTAATATGAGTCCACTGTGGCAAGGGACAAAATAGTTTGCCACAAAGACCACTTGTGGTCAGCCCAGATACAGCCTGGAAAAAGAACCTTACTGAGCAGATGTTTCTGTAAAAGCCAAGGAGAAGCTAAAAAAGCAAGGATATGTCACTGTGCGCCGATTCAAAAGAACACGTCTCACATCCATCGGCTGCATCTCAGAAGGTAGCAGTGCAATAGAAACAGATTTCGGTCTAGAGATGACCCACTACTACAGAGAAGGCAGAGGTCTGGAGAAAAGCGCAGGAACAATATGGGGACTTGAGACTTCCTTCCCATTAATGATGAGTCCACATAAACCCAAAGCATCTGGATGCTTTCTTGGAGGCATTTATCTGAAAGAAACTATTAAATGTGAAGGAAAGGGGAACAAAGGAGCTACATTTAAAGAGATCTCTTTGTCCCTAAGCCCCACTAACAACTGACCACAGGAGGGGTCTACTAAATTAAAGCATGGAATTTATACAAATTAAAGAAGTCACCTTTTCTTTAATGTAAACAGAAGGATGTTTGAATTGTGCCCACTAACTTTATTTTGTCTTACTACTAAGCATGGTCATTTCCACTTGGTCATGGTTTTATTTAATTATCTTTATTTTAAATTCAAATCAGTCCAGGGACCTTCCCATTAGGTGGAGAGCTTGAGTGGGGAGAAAAATGCTATTTTCCAAAAGCCTACTATGTATGTTTCAGGTTCTGTGCTGAGCACTTGAGATGCATGTGGTTATTTAATCTTTTCCATGACTGGATTTACACATTTCAATGTTAATTATGGGGAAATGCATCCCAAGATTTGTTGGGATTATGGAAATATAACCCTACCTGATGTATACTTGATGCACACATGTACACACACATACCCCTATCCTTTTTTCCTAAAGAGACAATTCAATTATACTTACAGGGACAAATGCATGAAACCTATTCAAAAACATTTCCCTCTCACACTTGAGACATGAAGTCACTTTCACTAAGGCTGGAGTCAGAAAAGGAGATCACTGCAAAAGTTTACTCTTGAAATAAGTATAATGTTATTTGCTTGTCAGGCAGATAAACACGCACATACAGAATAGGAGAAAGGGGGTAAGACCTCAAATATCAGGGGAAGTTTAGAAACCTGCGAATTATTTGGAAAGATTGTAACATCAATACAAAGTGGCAGTGGTGCAGTATACAGCTGGCCAGTCATCAGAGCCAAATTATGAGTGACTAATGCTTTACTAGAAGGACTTAGATTTCATCCCAAAGACAGTAGAAAGCTACTGATGGTTTTAAAGCAGGAATGTGATATAAAACTATATTAATAAATACCCCTGCCATCAATGTAGAGTTTAATACAGAGAGATGATGCTAGGAAACAAAAACTGCCACTGGAGGACTTCTGCCAAAAATCCTAGAGAGAAACAGTGTCTATGTGAGATAATGCAGTGGCAGGTGAAGGAAAAGGGAGAATATATTTGAGAGAGAAGAGAAATTCTCATCATCAGGTAGGAACTAACTTGCCTTTTCTACCACACTCCATGGGGATAGGGAGAGTAAGTACCTTGAGAGCAACTATAGAAACAGTTTTTAGGTCTGTGGCACTCCCTTGATTATGCTTGAAGTCTCCTCAGACTGTGATTCTATGAAGTTGGGTTTGTTTTTGTTTTTGTTTTTTTAGAAAGGGTGTGAGTGGGGAGGGCCAGAGAGAGAGGGGTTGGGGAGAGAATTCCAGCAGGCTCCACACTGTCAGAGCAGAGCCCAATGTGAGGCTTGATCCCAGGAACCGTGAGATCATGACCTGAGCCAAAATCAAGAGCCAGACACTTAACCGACTGAGCCACTGAGGCATCCCCTCTATGAAGTTTTGATAGCCTTGGCTGTCATCTGAGCAATGGTCATAGCTATTTAATATGGTCAAATACAATTTTTAATTTCTTTATAAGATCAAATGTATGTGAAGCCATAGTCTGGACATTTTGTTTTGCTCTGCTCTGTTTTATTTTCTTATCTGCAGATAGAAGAAAAAAGTTGCGAAACATGTTTCATAACTTTGGGGCATATATAACATATAAAAATTATGTTGAGGTATATGTAGTTTTAAATATTTTATGTTTACTAAATTTATTGTTTAATGGATTATTAAATGGAAATATTTAATTGAATTTAATCATTTTCTTCATAGTTTATATACTAGTTTAAAATTTATGGTTTAAATTTATACTTCATTCTTTGCGATTGATTTTAGACAGTTCTGTTTCTTAAACACCAATAATAACAGGCAATATTTATTAATAACTTCCTATGTCCCAGGAATGACACTAAGCATTCCATGTGGATTTTCTCATTCAATCCTCACAACTACACAATGATATAAGGGCTATTATAGGAAAACTGACTCATGAAGTTGCCCCTAGGTCAAAGTATTCATAAGTTATAGTAAGCACAATAAAGATGAAAGCAATTAGACTCAAAGTACTCTGGTAGAGGTAGATTAATTTGCCTGGCAGTTCCTGGGATATAGTAGTTGCTCAATAAATATATGTTGAAATAATAAGCAAACAGATTTTGTCCATCTGTAAGTGAATGTCAAACTTACTTTCATAGACTTGGAATGACCTTACCTGAGAACAATAGGTACACATGGGAACATCATCAGGGAATCAACATGAGTAGATTTGTTTTATAGGAGGCAAATTCTGGTTCCTAAAAGGAAAATGAAAATAAGACAAGGGTAAGACTCGGGGAAACAAATCTAGTGAAAATGCTGTTTCAGTAATCCTCTGAGAGCTCCAGAAACAAACATGGTCAGAAAGGATGGAGAAAAGATGAATTTTGTACGTATAAGGGAAGGAGAATTAATAGAAGTTTGTGAGTAATACGCTGTTGTGGATTAGGAAGATAAAGAAGTCCATTTTTTTTACAGAGTATTATGCAAAGGTATCTAAAATTCACAATTGCTTTCCTTTAGTGATATTTATGGGGTCATGCCTCATAATTTTCATGACTCATAGAATTTGTTGCAACAGTTTTGAAATGTACATATAAGGAGAAGAAATGTCATATTGAAGAACTACAAAGTGAGAAAAAGAAGCTATTGGAAAAGAAGGCTTAGAACTTAAGTGTGTAACATTTGAATGCTAAGATATCCTAATATTTCTCTTTTATGACCTACTTGAGCTCAGCCAATATCTGTGTTCTTTCCAAGTCAAGTGAACAAGTATTGTGTAAGAATCTATTATGTTTATTCAGCCATTAAAAAAAATGTGCATACTTAATAGGTGACAGGTGCCATACCAAACACTACCTATTTAGTACTTAACTTTCTAATGGGAGGTAGACTATATATGTCCAATCACTAATCAATTTATGTGGGCAGAAAAAAATGCAAACTCAAATTCTCTGCAAATTCAAAGAGTAAAATTAAACAACATGGGTTATTGTTAAAAAAGATAGGCCTCAGGAGGAAAACTAAGTTCGGGTTGAAATTATATAGTTATTGTGGCCATTCTACACCAGGTCTTTTCCTAGTCACTGCAAGGGATTACAAAGACAAAGAAAACTATCTGCTTTTATGATGCTTACAACCTCTCTGAAGAATGTTTAAATCTTATTACCAAAAAAACAGAAGAGAGTATCTCAAAACAGGAAATGGTATTTGCGAAAGAATCCTCAGGAAAACAACACATTGGGAGTGGAGAACCATACTGGAAAGTGGTGGAAGATGATTATGGGTAAATAAAATGGGACCATTTTATTGTGAGCTCATGGGGAGCATATCAGGCTCTTGGGAAAATTTATCTTTGTATAGCCCAAGTAAAATGGGATTGCTTATTCTTTTCTTGAAACCAATCTTTGAAACAAAGTCAAAGAAACATCAGACCAACTTGAAAAGTGTGGTGTAAGCTTTATTTTAGTGTTCCTTGAAGAAACAGAAGCTTTACAGAGTGTTAGATAAGAAATCTAGTACTTTTTAGACATGTCTTCCTTTTTTCTATGCCCCATCTCTCACAGACCCCCACCCCATGGCATGCCAGTCTGAACATTGCTAATTCTCTCCATCATAGAGGTGTTATAGGGCCTGATAAAAGCCTATACACTCTGCACAGAGGCCTTCTTAAATCCTTTCTTGGACTTCTTTCTTCCACCCCCAGAATGAGCAGTCCTAGATTTCAGGACAATAAAAATATTCATCCTGGTACATCATTCCCAGAGAAAAATAATTGCTATTCCAACACATCTATTTCCCAATTCATTTAGACTAGGTGGAGAGAAAAAAAGTTAATTAAAACAGGAAATTGCATGCCTTCATAGATGTATTCTTGTGATCTGTCATTGTAGTTGTTTTGTATGATGTTTTACCAGCAAACAACATTTTTTCCCCATTTTTTTCCCTCCTGAGTTGAGTATTCATAGTTTTTTCTGCCCTTGAGAATTTTATTGTCTGTATTAACCGGGTAGGGCCTACTAAGGTTTGTTCTAGAATGCACTGTACTTGTTCTGGGAGTTAATGTCACCTCAGTTGCTTTTCACAAGTGCACAGTTAACCACATGATGCCTCTTCACAATGCAATGGCAATGAATACTGAATGCGAGGAAGGAAGGCAACATCTTGGGTGATGCAGCCCTGTTACTTCATTAATGTTTATTCCACACCCCCACCCACTGCAGAAACAACAGCAGCTTAGCACCTTGCCATCTGGGAGACACTGTTTTTGTCCAGCCTTGCTGATGGCACTAGAACCAAGCTTGTCCCACATCAAATCAATTGGGGAAGGTTTGGCTATATCAATTCCAGTCAGAAAAGTCCTGAAAAATAACAGGCTGTACATTTTCAGCTGTTTTTCTGAAGGAACAATACAGGTACAGTTACATTTGTTCACAGTAAATCACACAGCAAAAATCTTCCTACAGATATTCCTTAAAGAATTATAATTAATAAAAGTGGAAGGACGAAGTGAAATAAAGTCACTTTTCGGATAATGCAACAATTATTGCTGCAGGCAAGATCCAATAATAAACACTAATATTAGTGGGTGAAAGTTTAAAAAGAGACAGGATTTTTTATTTTTTATTTTTATTTTATTTTCTTACCGTTAACTTATTTTTGAGAAAGAGAGAGAGAGCGTGAGTGGGAGAGGGGCAGAGAGATAAGGAGACACAGAATCCGAAGCAGACTCAAGGCTCTGAGATGTCAGCACAGAGCCTGACTTGGGCCTCAGACTCAACGAACCTGCAATATCATGACCTGAGCTGAAGCTGGATGCTTAACTCACTGAACCACCCAGGTGCCCCTTAGACAGGATATTTTAAAAGTTTCAAAGTTTTCCCCCAAAATATTTATTAATTACCCTGGTGATTTTAACATAAGTCCACATTTTTTTTTCCCCAAGAGGTGAAGCTTAATTTCTCTTTCTTGAAGGTGAGCTAGACTTGGAGTCACTCACTGCATAGAGTATGGAGAGGAAAAAAGAGTAACTTTACGCTGGAGAAAGCTGGTAGACGCCATCTTAAACAAGAGGTTACTATTAGCATCCCCAATAATGAGACATAATTCTATTATGTACCCCAAATTTGTTGTGACAGGAAGGAAACAACATGTCTGTGGTATTTTTCCTCAAAATCTACAACTTCATTCTAATCATGAAAAAGTATCAAACAAGCTATCGAGGGGCATTCTACGAAATACCTAAGAACGTTTCAAAAGTATAAAGGATATGAAAAATAACTTCTGACATGAATCTCTGTCACAGACGGAGAAAGACTAAAAACACATGTCAATTAAATACAGTATGGTAAATTGGATTAGATCATCAACATTAGTGTAAATTTTGGCCCATCTGAACAATGTCTGCATTTATTTATAGTTTTGTACCATTGCTAATTTCTTAGTTTTGATGTTATTACCATTATCATGATAATGCAGGACATTAGCATTAGATGAAAGTGGATGTTGGATATATATGGAAACTTTCTGTACTATTCTTAAAACATTTCTGAGAGTCTAAAAGTTTTTCAAAATAAACAGCAAAATTTAAATGAAAATATATATCCCCCAATATTTTAAAACTCCAAATTCCTTTTATGTCTAAAATGTCATATTCACATGAGCTGTAAAGATCTCTCTTTTTTCTCTTCATGCACTTTTCATAAAAAACAAAAACAAAACAAAAACAAACAAACAAACAAAAAAACCAAAAACCATATAAAACAAAAATACAGACTTAATAGTTGACTTTATCAGTCATGGAGAGTTCCCTGGAGTTATTCAAACCTTGAGTCTTGAACTGAGTCCTGGTTACTTTGTCTCCAAATACTGATAAGCAAGGTCTTTCAATGTTGGGAGTGCGGAGTAGAATTGGAGGGCGGGGTGGGGGGGGAGATTAGACTTAAACACTCTTGTTCACTTTCTAACTTTAGGATCTTCTGTGAAGGGATTGAAAAGCCTTATAATGATAGAGTCATAATACCTGGGCTCTAATTCTTGCTCTTTTTCTTGTGAACTCTGCAATCACAGAATACTCAACCTCTGTAGACTCAATCTCTTCAACTACAAAATTGTAATAATTGCCTCCTAGAGCAGTTGCTATCATCACACATTTGAATATCTCAGGTCTTCCACTTTTCATCTCCACCAGCATTCACCCTATCATTTCTTCTCTGATCCACTATTATCCCCTCTAAACTGACTGACCTGTACCCACACTGGCCATTATCCAATATGTTCTTCATCCTGAGACATAGGCAATCTGTCCAAAACGCAAATCCAGTCATCCCAGCCATCTAATTCAAACCTTCAAAGGCCTCCCATGGCTTGCAAGATGAAGACATTTCTTTCTCTTTTGTTTGTTTGTTTTATTAAGAGTTTTTCTTTCATTTTAAGTACAGATCCTACAAGATTAATCTTCTTTGCACTTCTCTAGGCCCAGAATGTCATGCTTCTCCATACCATCTGAACTCTACCACAGCATTTTTCTTTCAGCCTCCCCTACTCACCACGCACCCTCTCCCCTTCTCAGCACTGCTCCCTCTGCCTACAATGCCCTTCTCTTCTCCTTGTTACCTCCAGTTTTGACTTCTCCTCAATACCTCAGCCCTGGTCACCTCCTCATGAAAGACTTCTCCAGCTTCTCTTTTATCTCAGTATAAATATTTTGCTGCTGCTATGTGCGTCTGTTCTTCAACATGCAAGTGAGGAGAAATTGTACATGTATTTGTATTATTATTTAATTAATGCCTGTAACTTATTCCAGAGGAAGTATACATCTAAGCTTTCTGAGAATAAGATCATTTCTATTTTGGCTTAATCAGTGTTTAATAAAGTGCTTGGCACATGTAAGTGCTTGAAAAATATTTGTTGAGTGAATTATTAGTTAAAAATGTTTGCCATGGGGTGTCTGGGTGGCTCAGTCAGTTAAGCGTCAGACTTCTGCTCTGGTCATGATCTCGTGGTTCGTGGGTTTGAGCCCTGTGTTGGGTTCTGTGCTGACAGCTCGGAGCCTGGAACCTGCTTCAGATTCTGTGTCTCCCTCTCTCTCTACCCCTCTCCTGCTCATGTTCTGTCTCTCTCAAAAATAAAATAAACAGTAAAAAAAATCTTAACTGTCATCAACTGATCAATATATAACCTTGCTTTATATGTGTTTCTGTTTAAAGAAACTTTAACATATATTTTTTATTCATTAACATTGAACTCATGGCCAACAACACTATAATTCATACCTGAATGAAGCTTATCTAATACACACATTGTCTCTGTGAGGCCCAGCACAGCCTTCTTGCATTCAGGAACATTAGACAACGCTTCATCTATATGCCTTGGTGACATCTTAAACAGCTAAATTACAAAACAAAAACAAAAAACAAACCCAAAACACAAAAACGTGAAAAATATGACACTAAATAAACTGCAAAAGGGATACCTGTTTACAGTATGGGAGCTGAACTGAGCTGAAACAAGAAAGCATAGTGTTGCTTTGTTCAACCCCAGCTGAGAACGTGCATGTCAGGCAACTGACTTTTCTTACCGCTCTGCTCATGTCCGTGAATGACTGCACTACTAGCATTGATTTGGGCTTTACAAATACATTTTAGCAGGTAGGTGAATTCACAAATATGGAATCAGAGGAAAATGAGGATAAGCTGCATATGTTGTTTCCAGTTGATCTAGAGGTGATTTCCCTTATGTTTCATTCTGAAAAACTGAAATTGCCCAATAGGCTGAAAAAGTTTAAAAAGTGTCTGCTTGATCAGAAATAATCCACCTTCTTCATCTGCAAAGTAATCTATTTTCTGAAGTATGTGACTATCTCTATCAAACATACAATCAAATAAAAATACTGTCCTTAGCAAAATGCGTTAATAAAGGCATTATATTACCATATAATTATAGAGTGCACAATAATTTCTGAAGTACGTCTCAAACATTTCTTTAAAAAGCTTTATTATCTTCAGATTATTCCAAATAAATAATTGTTAAAAGTTTGACATATTTCCACATATCTTGCCGCTGCTAATGTTGAGATCTGTGTCAGACACATTAGTGCATTAAGAATGGCTACAGCAAAGCCATGTCCTTGGGCAAGTCTGGAGTCAGGAAGGAGCTGATGCAAAAATACTGCCTTCTTCCCAAACTGAAGCCACAAATAGTTTATATGCAATGTCCATTTTATTATATATGTTATATATGATATGTGTAATATATATAGTGTGCAATTTAAATGCTAATTCACTTAGTTCAATGAAAAGTTTTTTTTCTGATTTTATTTTATTATTTTATTTTAATATAATTTATTGTCAAGTTAGCTAACATACAGTGAATACAATGTGCTCTTGGTTTTGGGGATAGATTCGCATGACTAATTGCTTACATACAGCACCCAGTGCTCATCCCAAGTGCCCTCCTCAATGCCCATCACCCATTTTCCCCAGTCTCTTCTTCCCCTTCCATCCACCCTCAGTTTGTTCTCTGTTTTTAAGAGTCTCTTATGGTTTGCCTCCCTTCCTCTCTGTTTTAAACTATTTTTTCCCCTTCCCTTCCCCCGTGGTCTTCTGTTAAGTTTCTCAAATTCCACATATGAGTGAAAACATGATATCTGTCTTTCAAAGACTGACTTATTTCACTTAGCATAATACCTTCCAGTTCCATCCATGTTGCTGCAAATGGCATGATTTCATTCTTTCTCATTGCCAAGTAGTATTACATTGTATATATAAACCATATCTTCATTATCTATTCATCAGTTGATGGACATATGGGCTCTTTCCATAATTTGGCTATTGTTGAAACTGCTGCTATAAACGTTGGGGTACATGTGTCCCTATGAATCAGCACTCCTATATCCTTTGGATAAATCCCTCGTAGTGCTGTTGCTAGGTTTTAGGGTAGTTCTGCTTTTAATTTTATGAGGAACCTCCACACTGTTTTCCAGAGCAGCAGCACCAGTTTGCATTCCCACCAACAGTGCAGGAGGGTTCCCATTTTTCCACATCTTCACCAACATCTGTTGTTTCCTGACTTGTTAATTTTAGCCACTCTGATCAGTGTGAGATGCTTTTTCTCTACAACCTTTTATGACTCATAGTAGCATAGTCATTTTTAAGACGAGACAACTACAAAATTTCTTTATCCAATTTAAAATGTGCCTGTTTCACCTATTTTTTTAATGTCCATTTTAGGGGCCCCTGTGTGGATCAGTCAGTTAAGCGTCTGACTCTTGATCTTGGTTGGCTCAGGTCATGATCTCACTGCAGAATGGAGCCCTGTGTCAGGCTCCATGTTGACAGTGCAGGGCCTGCTTGGGATTCTCTCTCTCCCTCTCTCTCTGCCCTTCCCCTACTCATTCATGCTGTCTCTGAAAATAAATAAATAAACTTTTTACAAATTTTCCATTTTAACAGATATTTCTGCAGCAAGAGTGGAGATAAAGAACAAAGACAATTATATCGGGTTAACACACATTTTTCCCAAAATGATAAAAGAGGTAAAATTTTTATTTCAGAAAACAATAATGACATTGCTCATTAAGATGTATTTGAGTGAGGACATGTGTATGTAACACTTTTAAGAAGAAATAAAGGCATCGTAACAGGTTAAGACCACAAATTTGGTATTACAGGGCAATGACATCAAATCATAAATATGTGGCAAAAATATAATTGAAGTACTAGACGTTTTACATTGTGCTTATGTTCATATTTCACTGATAATACCACTGAAGACCTTATACACTTGGCCAGCGTCATAAGTTTGCACAGAGAGGAGTGGGAACACTTAAGCATCTAAGCCAAGGTGAAATAATGTGAACTTTTCCACTTTTAGTCTTTATTCTATTTGCACTACCTTTTCTGACCTATACAATTTCTCTGGATCTTAGTGACTGTGCAAAGGAATTGATTTTACCAGGACTCCTAATACCAGCATACCTCTATTCACTGGAGTCAGTGTTTTATTTCACCTTTTTGGGTGAGAATGGGAGATTAGAAAAGAAATAGACTGGAGAGAACAGATGGAATTGTTTTGCATTTGTTTGTTCTTCCTGAAAGTCCTTAGAATGATCTATGTCTCCTTACATTTGCCAAATTCTCTATCCCCTCTCTTTCTCTCTCTGTCTGTCACACACACACACACACACACACACACACACAGACACTTCATTGCAGATACCTTGCTATTTAAAATGATGACAAAAATGGGGCGCCTGGGTGGCTCCGTTTGTTTAACATCCGACTTCTGCTCAGGTCATGATCTCGCAGTTCCTGAGCTCAAGCCCTGTGTCAGGCTCTGTGCTGACAGCTCAGAGCCTGGAGCCTCCTTCAGATTTTGTTCCTCCCTCTCTCTCTTCCCTCCACCTCTCCCTCTCTCTCTCTCTCTCTCTCTCTCTCTCTCAAAAATAAATAAAAATATTTTTAAAAAATTTTAAATGAGGACAAAAAGGTGAGAAATTTCTTGACACCACGATCTGTTAGAATTCTTTTGTCTTGTAGACTTAAAGCTATTTGTGGCAAGCTCTAAGTATAGTGTATAGCTGGCTATATATGCTAAGTTAATGTTAATGAGGGGAATAACAATTGGAAGACAGCTAGTGGAATCTGTAACTACATATCTCCGCTGGCAGAGCAGATCTAGCAAGGTGACTTTTCACACACTTGAATCGACCTGCCTCATCTGTTGTTAAAGAATAGCTATCTATCTGCTAATGTCTAAATGAGAAGCTGAGTCTGCAAGTCAAAGCACTACATCTATATTGACTTTTTGATGTTTGTGAGTAGCTGTGTTTATTTGCCTACATTGTATTAGTACCACATGCAGATACACCAGAAAGGTTTCAGTTTTGCTCATGTAGATCTTGGCTAAAACATAGATATATAGACAGCCCATAAACATGCTTAAAGTGATGAAAATAAAGGCGTAAGAGTCACAGATCTGGAAAATCAGGGAAGTCAAAACTCAACGAAGTATATAAGTCAAAGGCATGAAAAAAATGACTGCTATAACAGAAAATGTTTTTTAGAAAGCTGTAAAATACAGATGTTGTTAAATTATGAGATAACTAAAGTGAATTTCAGAAACTTGCATGTAGATATTAATGCAAAAAGTAAACATATAATAGTTAGATGTCTTTGTGTCTAGTTAAATGCTTATTGATTAAAGATATTTCAGATCACTGGCTGCAAATCAAATGTGATGAACATAATCAGTAATGGCTATGAGGATTGAGAAGATAGGATCTCATCTGCTTACATGGGCAGAAACTTGGTCATAAATTGAATTAGTTTCTTCTATTGTGGAAACATTTTATTTTTGTTAGAGTTAATTTGATCCTAATACTTGCACTTAAAATCCAACCAAGTTATTTGCATTAAGTAGTTGAGAATCATACAATAACTGTAAAGACAGCTAAAAAACAAAAACATTGCCCAGGCAGAAGACGACAAGGACAGAGGTTAGGAGAGATTAGGTGTATGGTGTCTATAGAAGTGATACAGAGAAATCTTTAGCTTCTCAACTTGCGAAATTAAGAAATGAAATGGAAGTCAAACTCTTGAATAATGTATTGCTTTTCACAAAGATACTAGAGGAATGACTTCTTTTCTCTAAATTACCCTATTTAATCTAAAAATTACCTCATCTTCCTCTAATATCCCTCTCACCATTCCACTCAAGAAGTCACTGGATGTTTAGAATCAAAATAAGAGCTATTGTCTTGATCTTGGATGATATCTTCAGAGTAGCAATTTGAAGTATAAAGTATGCTGGTGTCTCTGTCCTATTACCAACTTATTATTTTTGTGTACATTAAAAAAAACCCTTTCCAGTATTAACAATTGACTCACCATAGTATGAGAGTTACTGAAGATTATTGTAATATTCTCTGTAGTAAATAACATTATACTGGGTGCACCTATATATTAACATGCTTACAGTATAGGTTTTATAATAATATGCTTTTATATTTGACTTCTCCACTAGTTCATGAGTTTCCTGAGGATCTTATCACTTCTTCCCAATCTAGCTCATCATGTCAAACACAATAATACTCAATAAATATTTGTTGAAGGAATGAAAGTGATTAATGAAATTCACATTTAAATTTACCATAGATTCATAAACAAACAAACAAACAAACAAAAACACTGTCAGTCTCAGTTGGTTGAGTGTCTGACTCTTGATTTTGGATCCCCATCTCAGGCTCCCCACTGAGCGTGGAGTGTGCTTAAGATTCTTTCCCTCTGCCCCTTCCCTGCTCATGTGTGCTCTCTCTCTCTCTCTCTAAAACAAAAACAAAAACACTGCCCATTGGTCTGTGCTTTTCATTCAATTTAAGAACAAGAAATCAAAGATAAGTCTTATAATGCCTTTTGTCAGCTATTTCATTTATATCAGCTTTTTAAAAATGCTTATTTTTTTCTTAAGCACAATACTCTACATTTTTATGCAATTTGGAAATTTGTTATTCAACTATGAAGACTTTTGAGTGTATTGTTATTGAAAAAGCTATGAAATATTTACTGCATATATAAATAAGAAAGTTGAATCCTCTTATTCTTACACTGATTACATGCAAAATCGCCAAACTAACAACAACAACAACAAAAACCTTAAAAATAGAAATTTAGATGTAAGGTTCCATGTAATGATTATAGAATATTTATTAGAAATGAGAAAGTAATATTAGATAATATCACAGTTGCCCATATTTTTATTTTACTGCTACATAATGCCATGATTTGTGATGCTTGTCTCTCATTACTATAGCAGTGAGATTTTATTATAATAATACTTTAAGAAAAGGTTTCAAAACCTTTTTAAAAATGAATGATCTGTTAGATTTTTTCAAAAAGATTCTGATTCTTTGCTTGTAACTCACTAGGCTGATCTTGAATGCCTTACATATGCAGACCTAAAAATACGCAAAATTGTTAAACTCTAGCAAATAAAACTTCCAATTTTTAATGGGCTCTAAAGCAGTCTTATATTTATGTAGATTAGGAAAAGCTTGAAAAATATAATTTTGAAGTATTCTCATTCAGAAGCTAATACCTATCTGAATTTTTGAAAAAAAACCACAGTATTTTACTTAATACAATAATGACCTTTTTCTAGTAATTTGCAATATGTATTATTCCTTTAGGGGAATATCATCATGCATCCTGGTAAGATGAGCTTTCCTATGTAAATGCTACCCTTTTAAGGTCAAAAGCTATACTTGGTTAATGACGGCAAATGAAAAATGGTCAGGTGTTCAATATAAACAACAATGAAAATCCAGAGCTCTGTGATAATCCTCTAATATTTTAAAGCAGTTGTAGCTATTTTAATAAACATATATATGTATATCTATTTATAAAAATATATAGATATGTATACACAAATACACTAGTTTCTTCAGCATAGCATACAATTATGCTATTATTTTTTCTTTTTTTCTTTTTTTGAGAGAAAGAGAGAGACAGAGTGTGAGTGGGGGGGTGGTACAGAGAGAGAGGGAGACACAGAATCTGAAGCAGGCTCCAGGCTTCGAGCTGTCAACATAGAGCCTGACACGGGGCTTGAACTCACAAGCTGTGAGATCATGAATGACCTGAGCCGAAGTTGGATGCTTAACTGACTTAGCCACCCAGGCACTCCTATGGTATTATTTTAAATATCAATATGAACCTTAATCTATACTGACAAAGTTAGTACCCTTATAAATATTATTAGTATTATACATTCAATATTTTCCTTCAAGTATTAGGTATGTATTTGTTTTACTATCACAGTCTAAGGTTCACATTGGACCACACATCTATACAACATAAATATTCTCTGTAAAATCACCCTTCTAGGTCCACAATTAGAAAGTGATCCTTGAGTCTATGGCCATACCACCCTGAACGCGCCCGAAATCGTCTGAACTCAGAAGCTAAGCAGGGTCGGGCCTGGTTAGTACTTGGATGGGAGAAAGTGATCCTTGAAAGAAAAAGAGATTGATTCTTTTTTTTTTTTTTTCAACAAGGAAAGGGTTTATTTCAGAGGCAGCCAGATGAGGAGACAAGGAAGTAAGAGGGCAAGGCTCAAATCTACCTCCCAGAAAGGAGAGAGAACAAGTTTTTAATAATCAGATGGGCTGGGGTTACATACATATTGATGAAAAGGTGGGGTCTATTATGAGCAAAGATGGAGCATGGGTACTAAGCAAACATATACATGATATTCATCCATGTTCATTTTGTGGTAAAGACTTAGCACCAGAATGAAGCAAAACCCTGCACCTAATGTAAGGTGTTATCTTAGGGTAAGGGGAAGCAGCTATAGGTATGCTCCAGGAGCTGGCATAAACTGGATGGGGTCTGGGGTTCATTTTCTTTTTCTTTCTTTCTTCTTCTTTGTTTTTTTTTTTTTTTTTTTTTTTTTTTCATTTTCTTGAGTAAGGAATGCAGGGCCTTCTTTTTTCATGGGCTGGGACCATATCAGTTGACCTTGAGTTCAGGCTTCTGCAGAGACAGCTAGTGGATTTATTAGTGGGATCTGAAAAGGCTCAATAGCTGATTGGAAACAGTTCTCTAAAAAACATGATTAAAATTTTCTCCTAGTTTTAACCTCATTAACCCATGGGGCATGGTTTCAGTTTTGCGGTTATTGAAACATAGTTTTACATTGTACTTTCTAACCTACTAATGCCATCAAATAAATAGATGCCACTATTTGAGGAGCACATTTATAAAATTGAAAAGATGGATACCAATGTAATGTTGAATGAAATCGGTCACAAAATGCTTTCTAGATCTGCAATGTTCAATAAGGTAACCACTAGACACATGTGACTATATACATTTAAATTAAAATAAATTAAATTAAAAATGCAATTCTTCTGTCATACTAGCCACATTTCTACTACTTAGTAGTCAACTGTAGCTTGTGGCTGTTATATTGGACAACACCAATATAGAATATTTCCATCAGCTAAATTAACATATAGGGGCACCTGGGTGGCTTAGTCAGTTGGGTGTCCGACTTAAGCTCAGGTCATGATCTCACAGTTTGTGGGTTCGAGCCCCATGTCGGGCTCTGTGCTGTCACTGCAGAACCTGGAGCCTGCTTCGGATTCTGTGTCTCATTCTCTCTCTGCCCCTCCTCCAATTATGCTCTGTCTCTCTCTGTCTTTCCAGAATAAAGAAATGTAAAAAAAAATTTTTTTAATTAAAGTATATATATCAGATATCTTCATGTGTATGTATGTGTATCCATAAATTAAAGGGTTCCATCTATTATATAAAATTTTTACTTTTAATTTTTATGAAATTCAGCTATTAACTGGATATGAAATTTTAAAATATTTGAAATTACCATACTCCTTATAGAAATCTGTATTTGGTCACAGTGTTTACTTTTTAAAATACCTGCTTCATAATGTCTGTTACAAATCCTTTATCATATGGTCCAGCAATTCACTTCTGGATATATAACCCAAAGAATCGAAAACAGAGATTTTAAATATGTATTTGTAAACCCATGTTTATCGTGTAATTTTTCACAAGAGCCCAAAGATGGAAACAACCTAAGTGTCCATCCATGGATCAATGGTTAAACCAAATGTGGTATATGCATATAATGGAATATTATTCAGCCATAAAAAAGAATGGAATCTTGCCATTTGTAATGACATGATGAATGTAGAAAGTATAGTGCTAAGTAAAATAAATCAAGGGATGCCTGGCTGGCTCAGTCAGTAGAGCATGCAACTCTTGATCTTGGAGTCGTGAGTTCAAGCCCCACGGTGGGGGTAGAGACTACTAAAAAAAATAAGTTAAAAAAATCACATGTTAAAATAAATCAGTCAGAGAAAGACAAATACCATATAATTTCACTTTCATGTGGAATTTAAGAAACAAAACAAGTGAACAAAGGAATAAAGAGACAAACCAAAAACCAGACTCTTAACTATAGGGAACAAACTGATGGCTACCAGAGGGGAGGCTGTTGGGGGTTGGGTGAAATAGGTGATGGGGATTAACAGCACACTTATCATGATAAGCACTGAATAATATACAGAATTATTGAATCACTGTATCGTACACCTGAAACTAACATAACACTGTTTATTAACTATACTAGAATGACAATAAAAAAAAATAAATACATCATTGGCCATTAGCAACTGATTCAACCTTCAGCCCCTCCCTCCTTCCTGAAGGTCCAGGAGGAAGGACTGAAAGTGCCAATCGTCTAATTTCTCTCATCATAGGAAACTCCAAAGTTTAGAAGCTCTGTGCTTGAAAACTGGGATGAAGACCAAGTCAATGTTTCTTATTAAAAAGCACAGTTGGGGTGCCTGACTGGCTCAGTGAAGCGTGCAATTCTTGATCTTGGGGTTGTGAGTTCAAGGCCCACATAGGGTATTAGAGATTACTTAAAAATAAAATCTTTCCTTTTTTAATCACAATTACTATGATGACTGAAAAATGATATTGTTTAATTTCATTGTCCTTGAGATCTGCTGAACTCTCGGTCCAGGATCAGTCCATCGGGCTGTCTGGCACCATGTTCCTGTCTCTGCCTTCTGAAGTCCTGTTTAGTGTCTCCAGTAGGCTCATCTCTGGAAAATCTGAAGATGTGTTCAGAAAAACATGTTTCCAAGATGAGTGAGAGAGATTTAGAGTCGAGGCCGAAGATATCAAAACATTGCATGTCACTGTCTGTCCGTCTTGCTCTGGCTCTGGAGAAATAAGACAACCAATAATAATATTGGTGCCATTTTCTGTAGCTTCTATGCCTTGAACTCTCTCATCTCAGAGATCCTGTTCCTGGTCTTTGTTCTAAGTCTTCATCATCAGGTTCTCTTTTTCTCTGGACATGGAATCTGGATCTCTGATTTTGAAAACAAATTTGGACTCTTGATTCAGGAATGCCAATTTCCTTAGCAGTTGCTCTCTGGAATCGATGCCAGCATATGGGTTGTTCATAAATGCTTCAATGAGGTTGTGTAATTGTGTGGAAGTATAGCTGGTACTGTTGCAGAGTATATGGCCAGAGTTGGAGTCGCAAAAGATGAGTCTGCAAACAAAATGCAGTTAAGTGAAGGTCCTCATACTCGAGTCAGAATGAAGCCCCAACTCCAGAATGAAGCTTCTTTTTATTAGGACAGTTGCTAAAGTCTACATGCATAAAGCCAGCTAAGCAAGTATGTTAATCAATGTAATGGTTTAACTTTTCAAGGTTGAATTTCGAGTTAATTGGTTTCTATAGCAGGTACGGCACCATCTGTCTTCTCTACTTTGAATGTCCTTTTCAGGATGATCTTGGTCTTGGCTTAATTCTAACTCCTTATCGGGTTCTGATTTTTTCTGGCCCTGATACCTAGCTCTTCAATTCCGAAACCAAATCTGGATTTTAGACTCTTCAGTGTTGACTTCTAAGCAAGTTTTTGTTTGATAGCATAACCTGGGTAAAGATTTTGGTCAAATGCTTTGATGAGGTCAAATGCTTTGATCAATTTTCAATTGATCTTCTGTGAATTTGGTGTGGCTGTGTCTATGATTCATTGCTATGGTCTTGTTTGGAGAGTTATCTTGAGCCATGTTGGAAGAGAGTTCTGGTTCTTTTAAATAATTTTCTCTTTGGTCATGGAATTATTGTCATACACATTAGATGGGGGCAAAGTATATCTCTCCAAAGAGAAAGTAGAAGAAAAAAGAAAGACAAAGAGACAGAAAGAGAGGAAGGAAGGAAGGAAGGAAGGAAGGAAGGAAGGAAGGAAGGAAGGAAGGAAGAAGGGAGAGAGGGAAGAAGGGTATGGGAGGCTTAAGTCATGAACATTTGGGGGTTTTAGTGATAAAGAGCTTTTGATTTGTGTCCAATGACAAAACAAAATTCTCCATTAGATCTGCTTCTGAAATCAGGAAGTTAAATGGTGGCCAAAAGTCATGTAAGTGGAGAATAAGCTTTGAGCAAGGGGAGAAAATAAACAAACAAATAATTTTCTCTGTTTACAATCAAGGAAATTTTTTATCCATTGTTCATAATCTTTCTCTTCTATTATTATTACTGTAACAAGATAATGCAGTCTGAAAAAGAAACTAAATGGAACCATATTATATTTTATTATATTTATTTTTATTTTGGGAAAAATTATGTTTTGTAGTTCCAAAAATTTTGAGTAAAAAAGCACTGAAGTAGAGTGAAAAATAGAACTTGTTCAGAGCAAATTAAAGAACAGCAGTTACCTATAAAGCTGTCGAATGGCACTGTTAATTATAGTAATTTTTCTATAATTTAATGTAATCTTGACCCCTGTCACATGTTAACACAGCGTGAAGAATAGTGGGTTAAAAAACATGCCTATTAATGAATTGGAGATATAACGTGACATTGTTTTTTCTTTTGAAATATCTCAATATTAGAATTAGCAGAGCCTAGACAATTCCAATATATAATTATGTCTGCATCTTGCTAGTTAGTGCTGTGATTAAGAGACATTTAATTTTTATTATGTCATAGATGGCAGGTTGATTTTTGAGTCAGGTATAACAAGGATAACTCTGGACATGAACTCTGTAACATGAATTGTAATTTGTCAGCTAGGAGGCTTCTGCTGGAGACTTCTAGCAGAAAGACAAACTAGAGTTAAAGTGGAGGCAAGTCCTTAGATGATTGTCTCTACTATTTCAGTGACTGTTCTGGTGAAAATAATTGCAACAGAAATAAGGTAAATGCAATTTTTTTTAGTCTTGTTGTGTTGACCAATCAGTGTCATGACATATTCACTCTATCAATGTGTTTCCCACTTTGCACCTCCTCACCAAATACACACACACATATACCTTCATAAAAATTACTAACAATGTGTACTGCTAGTTTCTTCATTTCCAATTCCATTCATGAAAGCCACAAGATAAGATTTTGGATAGGAAGAGAGTAATTTCATTATTTATACAAATAAAGATAGCTTCCTCCGTTGGGAAGAACTTTGGGGGGTAGTTCCCCCTTTCTGTTGGTTGTGATTTTTCTCAGCTATAATACTACTCTTCATCACCTCTTCCAATCACTAATATATAATAAAAGTGAAATATTAAATTAGCGTGAAAATGATGAATGTTCCAGAATTATTCTTTGGAAAAGGGTAGTCACTTTAGATCTACTAAATCAACCTGGAAGACCATGATAAAAGGTTATCAAGAGCATAGGATGATAACTTCTGATTTTTTGTTGGTCTGACAATATTGGGCAAGTTAATGAATAGTATTAGAAGCACAGAGCTCAGGGTGACTTTGAGAGAGTGCTAGACTGTATAAACAATGCATATAAGCCACTCCAAACAAATGGAAATGTGTGCTGTATAAGAACATTATTTGTTTAATGGATTGGGTGTAACAAGAACATTCTTCTTTATGTCTTCATGTCATAGGAGCCTCACTGCTGCCTATGTTGTGTGTGGGTGGGGTAGGGGTAGGGGTAGGCAGCAGTCCCAAAGTATTTACTCACTTTTGTGAGTCTGTGATTTCTCTAGCATTTCCAAAGAAATGGGTTTTTCACCTGAAGGTGACTGGTACCATGTCCTAGTCCACTGAAAAGAGCCATCAGCCTCCCAGCTCATTTTGCCAAAGCTCACAAGGAGATTCAGTGGCATGCTTGTCCATCAGTCACTGCCAGACCAAACACTCTAAGGTGTAATGAGGATGCAGGATGTTTACATGAAACCTTGACAAATTTCAAGAGTCTCCCAGTATCACAATATAGGAGAACTAAAAATTTACACACAAATGTAAACTTTTCCTCGAGATGCATAAAGGAAAACACAGACTTTTGAGGACAGGTGTCCTGTGTGTATACTTGCTTAGAACATGACTTGCCTTTTTCTCTTCCAGTTCCTCCAAATCCATTGCAGTCTCAAGAGAGTCAGTCTGAGGACCACCCAGCCCACCTTAAGAAACATCTTAATCTCCTCATAGGAAATTTTTTTTCCCTCTGATTCTTTTGTGAGTTTTGAAAATTCCAGTAGTCCGTCAGGATATAGTGAGCATCTTTTCATGTTCTCCTTAGGTACTGTAGCCTAGTGCAGAGAAAGAACATGGGTGCACCAATTCCTGTTGAGACCCATGCCAGTAAATGTGAGTTACTTGTAAAAATACACCTGTTCTTTCTGTCAGTAGCACACATTTCCCTTGGAGCAAAACATTAGAATCCTCTTAGAAGTGAATAATTATCTCCTCTTACTTTTCATGAGCTGTAAAACTCCTCCCCATTATGAGAGAGAGAGAGAGAGAGAGAGAGAGAGAGAGAGAGAGAGAGAGAGAGAGAGAGAGATTTGGCTCTGTTTTGCCCTTCCTTGGACATGCTGCATTATTAGTAGCCAGTGTTTGTCACCATACCCAGGAACAAAATAACTGGCTCTGACTCGATTATTCTGATTGTTAAAATCTACTTTTAAAAGCAGAATGCTAGACTTAAAAAAAAATCATTTCTACCATTGGCAGATAAGTAGTGTTAAGAGTCCAGGCTCTGAGTGAAACTAGCTGAATTTGAAGCCATTTACTCTATTGCTTTGTGAACAATCTACCTAGTCTCTACAGGCTCAGTTTCTTCTACTGTTAAAAATATTACCTAAACCATATATAAAGTTTGAAAGATTTAATGAATATATATTTATTTATACATATAAATATATATGTACAGAAATGAATGTGTGTGTATATATGTATACATATGTAGACACACGCATATAGAAAGAAAGAAGAAAGAGAGGAGAGAGAATAGTGCCTACATATAGTAATGCTATTATCAAAGGCCTGGATGATGGAGTGGCTGTACAATATAGTCCAAAATTTGTATGACCCTGCAAAATATAACCTTCTTCAGTAAATCATTATGAGGTTTAATTACATTTAGTTCTTCAAATCTTGGAAGCAATGCGAACAAGTAAATCAAAAAAAATTTTCTGGTTCATCTGTTCCCATCAAACTTTGCCCACTATTCTGATGAACATAAACTCTTCTGCCAGAATACTGCTGACCAGTGAATCACTTAAACAATAATATACTGTCAGTTCAGCACAGCTAGGATTTTTTTTTACTACAATAATTTATAAGAATTTTATTCTTTTCTTTTAAAGAAACACCTGTATTATTTTATTTTTTTAATGTTTATTTATTATTGAGGGACAGAGCATGAGCGGGGGAGGGGCAGAGAGAGAGGGAGACACAGATCGAATCAGGCTCCAGACTCTGAGCTGTCAGCACAGAGCCTAATGTGGGGCTCGAACTCATGAACTGTGAGATCATGACCTGAGCTAAAGTCAGATGCTCAACTGACTGAATCAACCAGGCACCCCAAGAATTTTATTCTTAAAAAGAGTACTGTGATGGTTGAATTATTATCATTCCTGTTTTTGTATAATTCTCTCATGTTTTGATTAAAAATGAAGATTTAGGGGCACCTGGGTGGCTCAGTCGGTTGGGCGTCCGACTTTGGCTCAGGTCATGATCTCACAATCTGTGAGTTCGAGTCCTGCGTCGGGCTCTGTGCTGACAGCTCAGAGCCTGGAGCCTGTTTCAGATTCTGTGTCTCTCTCTCTGACCTTCCCCCATTCATGCTCTGTCTCTCTCTGTCTCAAAAGTGAATAAATGTTAAAAAAAAAATTAAAAAAAAAGAAAAAAATGAAGATTTTAAAGATCAGCCAAGAATAATGGACGCTATTTAAATGTAAAATTATTTTTCAAAACAGTCATATATGCATATACATGTGTGTGTGCACATTTGTAGTGAAGTTGGTCACCATTCTAATGATTCAGTGATTCATCACTAATTGAGACTACGATAGCATAACAATAACAAAAAAAGCTTAAACTAGGACAAGTTTGGAAATATGTACAAATTACATCCAATTTGGGATGTTTTCTCAATAAATCATGCAAGGAGGTTTTTTCATGTTATATCCATCAATATCACATTTATAGATCCATTTTTACCTGCTTTTTTTTTTTATAGTAGCAAGGTGTATGTGGCTTGCTCCAAAAAGCTAGAGAAGTAAGTATCATCTCACTTGAAATTTCATGCAGTCTTCCACAAAATGTGAAAGTGTGTTAGGAGCGTGAGTATACTACTAGCTTAAACATGTCTTATTGTATTGGACCAAACAATAATACTTTTTGAGCAAAATTAGTAAAGGTAAAGAGAAATGTGACACCAGAGGACAAACTTGACAATTTGTAAGTTTTTGTGAATGAGTGAGAAGATGACAGTTAACACTCAGTATACTCTAATAAGGTAGATATTAAGTGAGCGCTGTCAAAGTAGAAGACTCACTTTGATATACTCAGAGACCAGTCCTCCTATCATAAGTATCCTCTTCATCATAGATCCAGTGTTAAGATGTTTAAGTCCTATATTTCTTCGTATTATAATTACAAAGCATTTTTGTCCCCACTTAATTGAACTTAAAAATAATTTCTAAAACTTTTTACCTCTATTACCAGGTATTTGGGGGCAGATTTATAATATAAAACATAAGTGATTTTTTCTATTTTTTTTCAGTTTTGGAAATATCTTGCATGCTAATAGTTAGCAAGCACTTAAAATTAAAAAATGTCAAGAGGTTTTGTGCTTTTCATTATAACTTAATTAATACTGTGTCCTTTTACTTCTTGTACTTCTTAATAGCATATGTATCAATGCCATGATTCCAACTTCTATACATCTGAAGTAATGTACTATATCCATCATTTCTGTATGAGTAGAACCTCTGTTTTTATGTTCTTTCTACTTTATTCAGTAGAAGTATTTGATTATATATCATCCTTTCCCAATTTTATTGTATGTAACTTGCATGGATTAGACCTCAGTCATACATGTTGCTAAAGCATATGTCAACAAGTCAACTAGCTTCTACTAAACACCTACTATACCTTAAAAATAATATAGGATATAAAAAATAATACTTTTCCAAATATCTATTAAGTTACTTCATTGTTCCAAGCATTTAAAATTTGGGTAGGGGCACCTGGGTGGCTCAGTTGGTTAAGCAACTGACTCTTGGTTTTGGCTCAGGTCATGATCTCATGGTTTGTGAATTTAAGCCCCATGTAGGACTCTGCTTTGATGGAGAGGAACCTGCTTGGGATTCCCTCTCTTCCTTTCTCACTCTCTGCCCCTCCCATGCTTGCTCTTTCTCTCAAAATAAATACACACACATACACACATACATACAAATTTGGGTAACAGGAGCGAAATATGAAACTTTATTTCAAAGAGGTCAAAGTTTAACAGATAAATATTATTTCTCTCAGTCTATGCATACATATGTATGTGTATGATAAATATCTATGTGTGTATATATACAATATAGGAACACAGCAATAACAGCTAAGTTGTACAATTACTATGCATCAATGTAAATGAATTGATCTTCATTATTCCATGTCATCCTTATAATATTCCTATGAGGGGGATATATTTTAATCTACATTTTGATGATGAGAAAACTAACAGGTTCAGAGGCTTAGAAACTCCCTAAAGTTCACTCAGATATAAGTGATAACTCAAAAGTAAGCAGAGGATCAACAAGATCTGTCTAACCCCAAGATACTGTATCCATAATCACTTCACTGAATCTGTCAAGTTTGATTTTCTCTTTTTGTGTACAAGTTTTGTGTGAAAAAGGCAGGGACATGTGTTGGTGGAGTAGAGGAAGAATAATGATGAGTGAAGTGAGAGAACAATAGAAATGTCTTCAGATGGAGATAATATGAGATCTTTGGAAGTTGAAGTCTGAATAAGATTTACTAGGATAAAAAGGAGAGTAGGAAAAGAACAATGTATTTTGATAAATGATGAATGAAACCAGAGCAGAGATAATTAGAGTGGATGGGTGAGAAGCAGTGGGGGATAAAGTTGGAAATTTATAGTGAGGCCAGATTTTAAAGAGCTTTGAATTCATACTTTAGTGTTTCTACTTGATCCTGTAAGCCTCAGGGACTTTTTGGAAGTTTGCAAATGAAGGAATGACTGAATTGCCTACATTTTAGAAAGAGAGTTCTGGCTGCAATATAGAGGATAGATTAGACTGAGTAAGAGGGGGAAGAATGGGGCAGTTACAGTAGTCAAGAGAACTGTAATAGAGACCTAAATTAGATCACTGTCAATAGGAATGCATAAAGGGGAGTGTGAGCAATATTTCAGATACAAAATTGTTAAGACCTTGTGATGAATTAAACATGGGAGATGAGTAAAGCAAACTCTGATATTGCTGTTTCAGGCTGAATGATGTTGCAATTAACAGATATAGAAAATAAAGAATGGGATGATTTGCAGTGGGAAAATGATGAAATAATCTGCATGCATATATGTAGAAAAAAATTAGAGAATAAATGGACAATATATAATCCCTTACTACATTGGGCGGTCCATGCTGTAAATGTAAAGGTTTTAGAGATGAGGTGAATGAATCTCTGACAGTAGGTTTAGGAACTCTTTCAAGGCTTTTCTTTGTCCTTTCTTACTATAATACTGTAGTTGCTATTCTCTAAGTCAAGGAACTAATGTGATTCATTTTGACAGCTTCTCAGCATGCCTTTTCAAATAGAAATTTGGGGAATGAATTGAATGGGTTTATAGATTCAACAGATCCACTGTGAAAAAGTCCTAGGCTATATCATACTTACCCAACCCCCATTTGTCCCCACTATTATGGGGAGTGCATGATGGAAATTCAGGTCTCCAGACTTTAGCATAAGCTCTGGTCCTATATCAAATAACCTTCAATAGATTTGTTTCACCAGTGTATGGCCAACAAAATAAATGGCTACATGTCTCTTTAGGGAAGAATTGGGGAAACATTACTGTGATTGTTTTTTTCTTTCTTTTTTTTTATGGTGTTTTAAGATTCTTCTTCATAGAAAAGTGGCCTTTTAGTTACTTGATAGGGTCTGGGTCTGAAAACAGATTTGAATGAGGAAATTGAGATTTTGACTTTAAAAAAAAATTTTTTTAATATTTATTTTTGAGAGAGAGAGAGAGACAGAGTGGGAACAGGGGAAGGGCAGAGAGCGAGAGAGACACAGAATCTGAAGCAGGCTCCAGGCTCTGAGCTGTTGGCACAGAGATTCAGTCTTCCCCCATTGGTACCAGGTATCCCAATTCTGTAATAGCATTCTCTTAAACTTCAGAGGACAGTCACTACTGAGCTCTTGGGAATTTTGGGAACATTCTCACCAGAATCTTAATATCTTTGTAAAAAGAATGTCACTTGGGTCTTCTGGAGCAACACTCTTGTGTTTTCCACTCTTACAGAAGATCCATTCTAGCGTGCCAACTGTCTGGGCCTTTTGATTCCATCCTCTACAGTTGACTACAAGAAGTCTGGTAATGTTTTTTTTTTACAAGCTTCCAAACAAATTCAAACAGCCCCAAGTGTCCATCCCAATGTGTTAAATCTTGTGTCATCGGAACACACCCACTTCTCAGCTTTATATTTGGCCTTGCCCTTCAATAAAGTATAGTTTTCTGGATCCTACTGGTATGTATTAGCTGTGTCCTACAGTACCATTGGCTTATATTTCTTTTCATTTCTTAGGAGCCTGCCATTTTCCCAGCCTGGATATGCTGGTATTTGACACTGTGAAAAGTTATAGCTCTAGTGATCAAAAGGGAAAGATGTGGCAGATCCTGAGGAAGGAGAATATTTACCTATAAGATCTCCACTTCATTTGAAGTCACTTCATAGTCCCCTACCAAGGTAGTTGGGATCTCTCTTTTATAAAACAGAATTTAGAATACTTCAGCATGCCCGGTGGGTCCAGCAGAATCAGAAGATTCAAAGTTCTCCAGTGCACCAACCTAGATATGGCCTCCCAAGTCACAGGGTTCCACTTTTTTGCCTATCACATCCTTGGCTTTCGCATATGTGACTTGCCAAGGATGAGAATTTGGTTGCCTATGAATCTTTGCTACTCTTATAATTAAATCATGGGCTTAATCATCAGCTGAGTGTGTTTTCCTGCTCTCAGAGATGGGTCTCTTTCTATGTTGCCATTTAGGACTTCTGACCCTGACACTTAACTTAAATTGTTAAGTAGTAGATCTGAATCTGTCATTTTGTCTCTTCAATGAATCAGTGATACTTGTCAAAGATATCAGTTCCATAGTCCTTATAGTTATTGGTTTCTCTTTATCTTTCAAATGTTCTAGATTAGGATTTGATAAACTTTAGTCCATGGACTAAATTGGAACTTTCACCAGATTTAATAAATATAGTTTTATTGGAAAATAGCCACATCCATTTATTTATGTGTTGTCTGTGGCTGTTCTTGGACTGCAACAGCAGAGTTGAGTACGTGATGCCATATGATTTGTACAGCCTAAAATACTTCCTGTTTGGTTCTTGCCCACTCCTACTGTAGACATTGCTCCTGCTAGTGCATCCCTCTGCACTTTGATTCATGTGACACTATCACTTACCAGATGTTCATCATGGGCATGTTCCTTGATTTGTCTAAGCTTTACTTTGCTTATTTCTATGTAACCAAACCAAACCAAACCAAAACAAAACAAAACAAAACAAAACAAAAAACCTGATCACTTTCTTTTGTTCGATCATATTAACACTATGGTACATGAAAAATAGCTCAAATACAATATCTAAAAAAACAGAATTGAAAGGATATTTAGACTTCTGAATGGTTTCAAAAATATACCAATGGGGCATTTTATTGAATGCCACAAAACAACAACTTTTTTTCTATTCTTTCAATCACACACAGGAGTCCTCTCCTTATCTCCTCAAAAGTCTTAACTATCATCTCCTTCTCCCACATCCCCCTCCAAGTAACTTCTACAGTGACTTTCTTTGTGTTTTACTAACCCAATTCCTGTTCTTCCTTTTCTTCCAGTCTTCCTATTCTATTCTCTCTACAATGGGCAATGCTGTGTTTCTATGTTATAATAATAAATCAGTCATTTTCTCTGATTTATTTTTGCTCAGCAGTCATACCAATTAAGCAAATCAAAACAACTAAGATGGGAGGAAGAGCCTGCCTACTTATGTATGAAAAATGTTTTTGCTCTTGTCATGCATTTCTCCTGGTAAAGTCTGCTCATTCCTCCTGTCATGGACATGTTCAAACCCTAGCCAAAGTTTCTCTTCCTCTTCTCCAAGAACTTCGTTTCTCTGAAAGATCCTGGACAGTGCTTTCATTTCAGCCTATGTGCATCCAGAGACATAGTGTCTCACAATGTTTCAAATGCTTTGGAATTTGGAACTTCTGGAATCAAAACCAGAAATTATAGATTTCAATTCCTACTTCATTGAGAGTCTGTAATATAAGAGAGCTGAAGTGTTAACCAAATCCTTTTCCTCATGGTATCGAAGCTCAATAAAATTGAAAGTATGCAGGCTCTTCCTCTCATGGCATGCCTCTGTTGACTACAGACTTCCCAAAAAGGCCATGAAAATAACCTGGTGATAAAGAAAAAACAAATTTATTGCTTACTACAGCAAAGAAGATCACTATCTAAACAAAATGTTAGTGGCGTCTGTGAATTCAGAGATCAGTGGTAGGTGGGGTATTTATAAGATTCTGCGACTAGTTTTCAGTGAAAGGGTCTGACTGGAATGAGGCAAAGTTTGAGATACAAATGGCTTAGGTTTGTTGGAACCACAGGCACAGAGTTTGAAACAGACAGACTATATAATAAAACTAGTTGACGTGGATGGAACTGGAGAGTGTTATGCTAAGTGAAATAAGCCATACAGAGAAAGACAGATACCATATATTTTCACTCTTATGTGGATCCTGAGAAACTTAACAGGAACCCATGGGGGAGGGGAAGGAAAAAAAAAAGAGATAGGTTAGAGTGGGAGAGAGCCAAAGCATGAGAGACTCTTAAAAACTGAGAACAAACTGAGGGCTGATGGGGGGGTGGGTGATGGGAATTGAAGAGGGCATCTTTTGGGATTAGCACTGGGTGTTGTATGGAAACCAATTTGACAATAAATTTCATATATTTTAAAAAAATAGTTGAGCAATCTATTATAATAAGGACAGTATTGTTTGAGCGTTAGTTAGGTAGTCTGTTTTTCACATAAATAGATATTCAGTAAGTTCATGGGGAAAAGAAAAAAAATTAAATTATTTGCAGCTTTATCTTCCTGGGTTTTGTGGGCCAAATTCTAAAGATGTTCCCTAAGAATCTTGTCCCCTAATATTCAAACAAACATTAAGTACTTCTGTGAAGGGAGTTTGAATATACAAAGTTAGGAACATTAAAATAGAGAGGGAGAGATTATCCAGCTGTGCAGAGTATAATTACATGAGCCCTTAAAAACAGAAATTTCTGGAGTGCCTGGGTGGATCAGTTGGTTAAATCTCCTATTCTTGATTTCAGTTTAGGTCACTACTCACAGTTCATGAAATTGAACCCCAGGTCAGGCTCCATGATGACAGTGCACAGCCTGCTTGGGATTCTCTCTCTCTCTGTCTCTCTCTCTCCCTCTCTCTCTCTCTCTCTCTCTGTCAAAATAAATAAATAAACTTAAATAAATAAATAACAGAAGTTTCTTCACCTAGAGTCAGAGAGGTGTGGTGGAATAAAAGCCAAAGCAGGGAAGGGGAGTGTCAGAGAAATTTAAAGCATGAAAACAATTTGATCCACCATTGCTGGCTTTAAAGATGGAGGGAGGAAGAGGCCCATACACCATGGAATGTGAACTTCCTTTAGAAGCTGAGAAAAATCCAACAAGGAAATGATGGGGACCTCAGTCTTACAGCTGTATGGTACTGGATTCTAATAACCTGAATGAGCCTAGAAATACATTCTACCCTAAAGCCTCCAGACAGCAATGGAATCGTATAGACACTTTGATTCAACTTTGTCAGACTCTAAAGAGAAACAAGTTGAGCCACAGTATAACTGGATTTGTGACCCATAGAGCTGTGAGATAATAACTAAGTGTTATGTTAAGCCACTAACTGATAATTTGTTACAGCAGCAATTGAAACTAATATCATGAGAAAAAACTATCCAGAATAATAAATAAACTTGTATAAATGCAAACTGCAGACTGTCAAATAATTGAGCCATATTAGTATAAAAATCTTAGCTCTCAGTTAACTGGGTGACTACAGATGGTTTCATTTCAGCTCTCCCCTTTACACACCAAAATCCTGGCCTATCCCCAGTTTTTAATCTAAATTTATCCTATTCAATCTGAAGTCTACGAGGCAATATGAAAGTTCATTCTACAGTTACCAATGAAAATTACACAGGCACAGATTCTTCAGTTAAAACTCTGAAGGCCTCTTAATTAGGTGTGAGGAATTCCTTTATTTCTATGTACAAGTATGTTGCTTGTTGGAGATCTGATTTCAAGAGATGAAAACTTTATCTGTATTACCTCCAGCTCCTTAAATCAACCCTGATATCTTGATTATGTACTGTTTGGACTTAGTTTCCTTTCATCACTTTCCTGTCCCTAAATGCTTTTCCTAATACTGAAAATTCAGATATCTATTGGGTTTGGAATGACAGTTAAATTTTTCCCTCAACTTTTGACTGTAATCACTGCCATATTGATTGGATTTGGAGTATCTGAGCTTCCACATTACTCGCCACATTCCCAAACAGCCATTGGCAGAAATCCCCCAGACCTAAACACAGAGGAGAAATGTTTTCCTGATGGCATATTGTTATGCACTCATCTATTTACTACAATAGCTAGCTACCTATCAAGATGCATATCCAATCTATGGCCAGGCATTTTGTCACAAAACAAAGACATGTAATAACTCTAAATAGGAAAAATTTATTTTTAATATGAAATTTCAGTCACTCACTTAATCTTCAACATTTTTATGCCTCTAAGATTTGTTACTGCTTGCATTTAAGTAGAATGTTCTATTTACAGCTCAGAGTTTTTCCCCGTCTCTAATACAGCACTTCCTAAGAACATCTCCATTTTTGTAATGAAGCAAAAAAAAAAAAAAAAAAAAATAGAAGCTTGCAATGTAATAAAGAATTTTATTACACTTCCACAATTTTGTGAATTTGAATTCATAATGCTTTATAGCTATTACATCCAATAGTCTGTAAAATAATAATGCCATAACAGTAGTGTGGACAATTTCTATCTGACTTGCAATATTTTAGAGACAATCAGAATTTGTGACTTAGCAACACCCAATTTCTAAAATATAATTCCAAGAACTGTTTGAAGTGAAATTGTACCCTGTGGGATGCCTGCGTGGCTCAGTTGGTTAAACATTTGACTTTGGCGCAGGTCATGATCTCACCGTTCATGAGTTCAAGCCCTGTGTTGGGCCCTGTGCTGACAGCCTGGAGCCTGCTTCAGATTCTGTGTCTCCCTCTCTCTCTGTTCCTCCCCCACTTACACTCTGTCTCTTTCTCTCTCAAAAATAAATACAGATTTAAAAAAAAATTAATGAAATTGTACCCTCAACTAATCATGTATTCCCCATATGTAATCCACATGTAAAAGTTCATCTCAGCATTTTATTAAATTCAGAAGAAAAGATATGCACCTATTTACCCACCTGCCCACCACCCCCCAAATAGAAATGGAAAATCGAAATACATATTCAATCTCAAAACAAATAAACAAACAAACAAAGCCTCAAAATCCACCCTTGTATCTTGGCTTAAACTATATTCTTTACTCAAATGATATTATTCACTTAAAGGTTCAAGGTAGCTGCTCCCAATTTCTTTCTCACTCCTTTCTTTCTTTCTCCTTCTTTCTCTCTCTCTCTCTTGTTCTCCTTTCCTGTATTCTATGTTGTCTTATTCTCTCACACATTACTTCTTTTCTCCCTCTCTCCTAAGGGGTTACCATTCTGTCATGTAAAATATGAAAAATAATATCTACCCCATAATAGTGCTTTGAGGATTATATAAAATAATGATTATAAAACACCTAACACTTTGCCTATTATTTAGGAAGTGTTACATAAATTTTATCTATCATTACTAATACATATATGCATATAATCACTTATTTTAAAAACCATATAGTTTATAATTCAATTAAATTTGTATATTAATTGAATATTGTTACATGAGAGAATAATAAAATTGATCATATAATTAATAGCTTTAAGGAAAGAATAATATTTGAATATATTAAGTATTTTAGTTAAAAGGGTAAGATTCATTTTTTTCTCCCAACCTATAATATTAACTTTATACCTATTTTGCGTTAAGTAGTATGTTTAATGCCCACGCAAAACTTATAGTCCATCATGTAAAAAATGATAAAAAGTTAGCAGATAAGTGCAAAGAACTAAGAAAGAAATATAAATAGTTCTATGATAGTGAGTATGAGCCTAGAATGTTCACAGATGGTCTCCTAAGGAGACAATGCTAAAATTGAGAAACAAAAAAGCAGAAAGAGCAAATCATACCAAAAATAAAAGTTCACATTAGCATAGTAGAAAGATGTTAGAGTTGAATTGTTTCATGTTTTCTAAGGATTAATAAGATATAAGTGATTACATTTGAAATGATAGTGTAACACTACAGTCAATATAATTGTGTTAGACACTTTGCTTTTTTATGAAATTAAGCTGCTATTCATAACTTGTGTTCACATAACACCTTTAGTTGCCAAGTTCTAAATTTGTTTCATAGCACTAATGCACACACACACACACACACACACATATATATATATTACGGTGTTATATATATAGCATATGGTATTGTTGCATACTACTCATGTAGCATTGTATAGGATATAGTATTATATACTGCATGTGTATATATGACTTACATATCAGTATTAGCAATTACCATTTAGTAGTAATAGGAGGGTAAACATTTTCCTTAGGCTTATGGAGATTAGGAAAATTTCATGATAAATAGTGAGATAGGACAGCTTCTGTATTAAATAAGATTTCTTACCCTTTAATACTTCATGTATAAAGTTACTTTTCCTTTAGAATGAATAACCTGCCAAGAGTTGTTTTATTCCTGGAACTCACAATTTTTCTGTTCCCCTAGATAACTTGAGATCAGCAAATAGTGGTTCATAAAATGTATAACTCTTAGAAATTTCTTTTTGAGACATTTCTAGCCAATTCTTGAGGAAGCAGCAGCCAGCATTTGATTAGATTTAACTGCAAGAAAATTTAAAGATTATTAAATGTAATTGTGTCCTAAATAGGAAATTACACATATTTTGGTTATATTTACCCTGAAACAAATATTGTCTCTTTTCAACTTCAAAGAAACTAAAAAAGTGATTTACATATAATATCTATCATTTTCTCTAAGTGTTGTAACTATTAGGCAGATCAAGACAACAGTTCTGGAAGTCTCCGGGGACTTAAATGGTAGCAGTTTTGTTTCAGTCACCCATTTATCTTTGTAGAAATCTGTTCTTTCTTCCACTAATGAACTCATCCAATTTCCAGCTACACTCTTCCTTCCTTTTCTCTAACTAGTTTGATTTAAAAGTAACTGATACAGATTCTTTGGCTGCCAAATATTAAAAGAATGAAACTAGATATTTAAATCCCCATGACATATATTTGACTTGTTTGGGGATATCAGAAATATTTTTACACCAGTTTCCTTTCTTTGAAAAACCACATAGGATAAACCACATGTCTAAAATACAAATTCTTATATTTCTGTGAAAATGCAGCTGTAGATGTCATCATGAGTAGGGACTTTTATAGTGTCATAAAAATTCAGTGTCACTATAAATTTATGCTGCTGAAAATGTCGACATTTATGGTAACTTCTACAAGGACATATTTTAAAATGATACTAAAACTTGATGCAGCAACTTTTGTTTAGTTAAAAAGTAAGATTATAGAACAAAAACATTTACTCAAATTTTTGAAACTATCAATATGGATGATTAATTTTTAAAATTCTCAAATCATATCATGGTTTGATGGGTACTTAAAATCAAATCAGTCAGAATTGAAAAGCATGAAAGCATATTCATGTGTTATTCAAATTAACAGTTAATTGCTGAATATAATTAATATTCATTTGCAATGCATTTAATACACACTTTTATACCTGATAAAATTATTAATGATGCAAGCATACGATGATGCTTATTTAAGAATTATAGATAATCATAGATTTATATTGGCAATCTATTTTCACTCATTTCGTATCCTAAGACAAGCACAGTTACTATCTTGATTAATAAATAAGAAAAAAATTATTTAAAAAAATCATAAGAAGATTGTCCAAATCAACCAATTCATGAGGAAGAATTTTCACTCTTTTAGCAATAGAAATTCCTTTGCTGTGAGGAAGAGTGACCACATTGAATGGTCTGATTTTGGCAACTGTAGAAGAACCAAAGAGATTTCACCTTCAAACCCAATTCTAAGTCACAAAAGCTGCTGTGGACTTAGGAGGGATATTTTGACAATGCTAGTGGTAGGTGGGAGATTTGGGCAAAGATTTATAAAGTTTGCTCAGAATCTCTTTTTTTCTTTTCCCCTTATGTTGGTGACTTGACACCCTCCAGGAGGCTTGGACTTATTCAGGAAAAAAATTCTGCCTTTAGAATTAGGGATACAGAGAGCTCTAGTTCAACACTCAATGAGAGACATGCTGCCACTGTGGCTCAGGCACCATGTTATAGTTCCTATGTGTGTGATATTGCCATGTGAACAATGCCTGAGGTCAAATGCTCACATTTAATTGAGGATGGAACCTGGATAATTTCATAATTCCTAAATTTGTGTCTTGAAAATGTGCAGTATATCTCTTTTGTGAAGTATAAGTGATGGTGGATAGGGGCCACAAACTGATGTAACACTATAAGTGTTACTGATATGTTTTTACATGATTTGCTATGTATCAGCCTATTTGAATGTGTTCACAGGTGATCTGTCAAACAAGTTACCTTGCCCATGTATCTGGAAGAGATAGGGTTTCAAGTTGAAAGACAATTTCTGAGAGCTTATAGTCGCTCAGACTTCCAGTAACTAATTGCTATCCCTCTAATAAAAAGAAATCAAGGATGGGGAGGTGACTGGCTGGCTGAGTCAGTTAAGCATTGAACTCTTGATTTCACCTCAGGTCGTTATCTCATGGTTCATGAGACAGAGCCCTGCATCTGGCTCTACACTGGCAGTATGGAGACTGCACGGTGGGATTCTCTCTTCCTCTCTCTCTGCCCCTTTCCTGCTTACTGGCTCTTACATGCACCTTCTCTTTCTCTCTCTCTCTCTCTTTCAAAATAAATAAATAAACTTAAAAAAAAGAAATCAGGGATTACTACTTCCACTAAGATGGAATACATGTACTTTTCTTTATGCCTCTTACTATATAACTAAAATCCTAGGACAATACACAGGCATACCTCATTTTATTGCACGTTGCTTTTTTTCTTAGTTTTATTTTTTTAAATTTTAAACATTTTTTAAGTTTATTTATTTATTTTGAGAGAGAGTGTGCATGCCAGCAAAGAAGAGGCAGAAAGAGAGAGAGAGAAGGAGAGAGAGAGAACCCCAAGTAGCCCAGACCTTGACATGAGGCTCAAACTCATGAACCATGAAATCATGACCTGAGCCGAAGTCGAGAGTCAGATGCTTAATTGACTGAACCACCCAGGCAACCCTTATCACACTTTGCTTTATTGCACCTCATGGATATTACATTATTTTATAGATTGAAGATTTGTCTCAACCCTGGGTTGAGCAACTCTACTGATGCCATTTTTCCAACATTATTTGCTCATTCCATGTCTGTGTGTCGCATTTTGGTAATTTTCATAATATTCAAACTTTTTTCTTTATTATTATATTTGTTAGGGTGATCTGTGATCAATGAGTATGACTCACTGAAAACTTAGAAGATGGTTAGCATTTTAACAATAAAGTATTTTTAATTAAAGTATGTACATTGTTTTTCTAGAGATAATGCTATTGCACACTTGGTAGACTATAGTATAGTGTAAACATAACTTTTATTATGCTCTAGGAAACCAAAAAATTAATTTGATTCACTTTACTGTGATATTTACTTTATTGTGTTGGTCTGAAATGCAACCTATAATATCTCTGAGATATGCTGAAAAAAATAAAAATAAGATCCTGAAGATGGTGTGAAGAAAAAGACTGGGTGGGGACTTTCAGACAAAAGGAACAACATGATGGTGAGTTCCCTGAGTTTTCTCTTCATGCCATGTATTCTATGCTTGGTTTTGATGAAGTTGCCAACCTGGAACTGTTAGTGGTGTGGGAAAAAAAATCCAGTAAAATTCAGCTTTCTCTAGCCAAAGGACTAGAAAGGGGGGAGTCTAGGAAGACAGAAAACTTTTAAACACTAATTACCCTGTTTTTGCCACAGAAAAATAATTGTAGCCCATCCTTACTCATGACAACATACAGGCCAAGTGGGACCCTTAGATATTGGGATGCTATTAACATAGCATCCTACTTCCCATGCTGGGTGATGCCAGAGAAGGTCTACTTAGGAGCCAAGACATTTATCTCCACTGAATGGCTACAAACCCCCTTTTCTACCCACAGTTTCAGTGGAGATCTTGTGAGAAACCTCCACCCCACTCAGAGTAATGGGTCATTCCTCCTCTGCCCTGTTTGGGTAGTGTCAGAAAATTCCTAGTGAAGAGCTGAGAATTGAAAATGGGTGTTCAGACAAAAAACTTGTAGCCAAGTGTTTATAGTGGCACTATTCACAATAACAAAGGGGAAACAACCCATATGTCCATCAGTTAATAAATGGATAAACAGAATGTGGCATATTCATACAATGGAATACTATTCAGCCATAAAGAGGAATCAACGCTCATACATGCTATGGCATTAATAAACCTTAAGCACATCATAGTAACCAAAAAAAAAAAGCCAGACAAAATATTCACATACAGTTTGATTCCATTTATATTAGGTATTCAGAATAAAAAAAAATCTGAAAGTCAGAAAGCACATTAATGGTTGGCAGCAGCTATCAGGAGGGGAAGATGAAAACAGACTCCCTAATGGGAGTTATAAACTCCCATTTTGAGGAGTATAGGTTTTTGAGGTTATAAACATGTTCTGGGACCATGTAGATGTGATGATTGCACAACATTGTGAATCTACTAAATCACAATGAATCATACACTTTAAAATGGCTTAAGTGATACATTTTATATTATGTTTATTTTATCACAATAAAAAATTAGGACACTTAGGTCCTAATATGTCAATAATTACATTAAATTTAAGTGATCTAAATACACCAATTAATAGAAACTGAGAGAATGGATCAAAAACATGACACAACTAATGTGCTATTTGTAAGTAATTCTATTAAAATATAATAATATGAGTGATCTGATAGTAAAACGATGAAATTACATATATTAAAAATATATATAATACAAACATGAATCAAAAGAAAGCAGTAATGGCTCTATTAATATCAGATAAAGGTACTTCAAGACAAAATTATCAGAGATCAAGAGGAATAATATATAATGATACCAGCACTATATGTTGAAAGGCTGTATTTTCTCATGGAATCACCTTGGCACCTTTGTAGAATAACAACCATTCAAAAATGTAGGGTTTGGGGCACCTGGGTGGCTCAGTCGGTTGAGTGTCCAACTTTGGCTCATGTCATGATTTCACGGTTCATGAGTTCAACCCCCGCATCAGGCTCTGAGCTGTCAGCACGGAGCCTGAAGCCTGCTTCAGATTCTGTGTCTCCCACTCTCTCTGTCCCTCCCTGTCTCACACTCTGTCTCTTTCAAAAATAAATAAGCATAAAAAAAAGTAGGGTTTATTTTTTGGACTCTCGGTTCAGATTCGTTGGTCTGTATGTCTGTCATTATCCTAGTACAACAGACAATCGTATAAATATTTTTTTCACCTTTTGCTGGGCCTTTAAATTGTTTCTACTGGGCGATGGCAGGTAATGATGCTGTGAAGATTCATGTGCAAGTCTTAGCATGGGTGTATGTTTTCATTTCTCTTGTGTATAGACTTGGAAGTGAAATTGCTGAGTCATATGGTTACTATATTTAATCTTCTAAGGTACTATCACACTATTTTCCAAAGTGGCTATACCATTTTATATTCCCATCAACAATATATGAGGGTTTTGATTTCTCAATATCTTTGCCAACCCTTATTACTATATTTTTCATTATAGCCAATCTAGTGGATAAAAAAGATATTTCTCATACTGATGTTAATTTTCATTTCCGTAATGACTACTTGAGCATTTTTCTTGCACTTATTAACCTTTTGTGTATCTTCTTTGGTTAAATGTTCATTCAAATGATTTGCTTATCAAAAAAAATATTTGTTTGCCTTCTTATTTTGATCCTTATATCTTCTACATAGAAGTCCTTTATCACAAATAATGATTTGTGATTACATTCTTCAAGATTGTAGCTTGTGTATTGCTTTTATACATTGTCTGTTGAAGTATTCAGTTTTTAAATTTTGATTAGGTAAAAAACATTTTTTTTCTCTTGTATGCATCTTACTTTTGCTGTTTCACTTGATAACTTTGTCTGACCCAAGATAATGAAGAATGTCCTAAGATTTATGCCAAAAGTTGAATAATTTTAGTTTTTACATTTAGGTCTATGATCCCTTAGGAGTTAATCTTTATAAGTACTGTAAAGTAACCATCTAAATTCACATTTTTGCATGTATATATCCAATTTTACCAGCACTATTTGTTGAAAAGAACGTCTTTCCCCATGGAGTCACCTTGGTATCTTTGTAAACTACCAACCAATCATAAATGTAAGTGTTTATGTAGGCCCTAATTCTGTTTCATTTGCCATACATCTATCATTATCTTAGCACCACATTGTCTTGATTACTGTAGCTCTACACAATATTTTGAAACCAGGATGTATAGTCCTCCAAATTTTGTCTTATTGGCAATTGATTTGACTATTATTTTAGGTACTATGCATTTCAAAATAAATTTTAGGATTATTTTATGAATTTCTATTAAAGGACCTGCTGGGATTTTGATAGGGATTGAATTGGGAATCTATAAATCAATTTGAGGGAAATTGTCACCTTATAAATACCAAGTCTTCTAATCCATAAAATGTTTTGTCTCTCCTTTTGTTTAAATGGATTTAATACCACTCATTAATGCACTATAGCCTTCAGTGTATAAATATTGAACTTACTTTGTTAAGTTCAATGCTTTGTTAAGTTTAATACAATATTCCTAAATATTTCTTTTTTTGTCATTATGAAATTGTGTTACTCTTTAACTTTACTTTTGTAGAGCCCATTGCTAGTATATAGAAGTGCAATTGATTTTTGTATATTGATCTTCATTCTCACTACTTTGATAAACTAGTTTATTAGTTACACTAGTTGTGTACAGCATTTTCTCTGTACAGAATCACATCGTGAATAGAGGCAGATTTTATTCTCTCATTCCATTCTGGATGTCTTTTATTTATTTTTTCTTTTTAGACTTAGTGACTTAAGTAAGCATCCAGTATAATGTAAACAGAAGTGATGGAAGTGGAGATCTTTGCCTTTTCCCTGATCTTAAAGGGAAAGATCACCATAGAGTATTATGCCAGCTCTAGGTTTTGACAGACTACCTTTATCAACTTGAAAAAATTTTCTTCTTTTTTTTTACATTTTTTTAATGTTTACTTATTTTTGAGAGAGAGACAGGACATGAGCAGGGGAGGGGGGAGAGAGGGAGACACAGAATCTGAAGCAGGTTCCAGACTTTGAGCTATCCACACAGAGCCTGACAGGAGGCTCAAACTCATGAACCATGAGATCATGACCTGAACTGAAGTCAGACTCTTAACCAACGGAGCCACCCAGGTGCCCCTCCCTCTGTTTTCCTAATTTATTAATAGTTTGGTTTTTTTTTATCATGAATGTCAAATGTTTTTTCTGCATCTAATATAATAGAGAACAGTTATTAAGAATCTGGAAACTTTATGTGTACACAAGCGATTTACTGGTAGACAATTCAAAAAGAAAGAAGTTTGATAATATGGATGACTTCTCAAAACTAAAGCCATATATTTCCATGATTTGGTTAGGCATTAATTCTAAGTTTCCAGCATATCAGAGAAGGCAGAACATTTTTTGACCATTCTTGTTGAATTTATATTTGTATTATGATTTCTGGGATTACTTAAAATTAAAACTAAAAAGCTGCTATTTATTAATAAAGAATGTCATATTTCTCTTCGACTATGCCAACAATGAGGGGACTCATTCTTACTTCATTACTTACCAATCCCAGACAGACACTGAGGAACTTATTTACAGCATGATGATTTAGAAATTTTTAGTTTCTATTTAAAAATTCTGGAATGTAGCAGTATTATATTATTTTAATTATATTCATCCATATGGGTATGGTTTTATGACAATTAATACTGGATTTCCATATACATGATAGTGACCTTTTTTTAAAATAAATGTACTGGCATAATTATGAATAGATGTGAAGACAAAATGAGTAAAACAGGTACATGCCAAAAGGGAGGTGGTAATGGATATGGCAGTATTTTTGGAGACAATACAACGAATAACCTAGGTTTGGGAAGCAATGTCTTAGTGTAAGAAAAAAATAAATGGTGATGATGGCCCTAAAGATTAATAAATAATAGTAAGGTTAAATGCTATTGGGAGAAATACTGGATAGAAAAATTGATCTGAGCCTTAAAAGAAACTAGTGTAGGTTAAAGAAGAGTAGAAGATAAAAGCTAGCTCACATGCATACACACACATAGATACACACACCAAATGAAAGCATATTGCTCTTTAATTACCAATATAACTGGAATATTTTTCTATGTCCAAACATATAAAACCAAGTCTTTGTTGGCCCCCTTTAGGCCTCAGGTGCAGATTGTTGCGTTAATCACATTCTTCAGTTCATGGCATGATAACTTCATCAGTTTGTCCAGCCTTTTGCATTTTTAACTATTTTCCCATTATCTTCAGTTTTCACAGAAGTACTACCACTCCCCAAGTAATAATATTCTAATGTGTTTTAAATATATCCTTCCATATCTTTCACATAATCATGTGAAATAAATAGCTTTATGTATTGTATTTGTACTTGTTTAATTTACAAAAATTTTATTTGTTGTAGATCTCATACTGCTTAGTTTTTTTTCATACAAAACTGAAATTTTTGAGATCCGTTGTTGCTGCTTCTAAATGCTTTGTAGCATTTCCTTTTTTCTCAAAAAGCTGCAACATGGTTAAGGTCTTCATACATTCCTAATTCTCTACTTATCTCCGTGTTAGTCAGTTTTCCCTTAAAAAATTCTAGAGGATGTAAAGTCAGGGTTTTAATAGTTTAGTAGTATTGTTTCAATGCCATTTAACTAATTAACTATAAATCGCCCTGAAAATTATGCACCTTAAAATATTTAAGTTTTAATGCACAGTTAATCCAAACATTTGCCTGCTTTACTTAGGAAACATGTGAAGGAATTTCTTTAATATATCAGTTTCTATATAATTTACCAATGAAAATTATACTTTTTAATTAAATACTTTTGATATGTACTTGGACTTGGAAGATGTCTGTGCAAGTGGAGGAGGAACATTTCTGAATGCCTGTCTCCATGTCCTGTTTTTTTCTTTGAAGTCAATTAGTTTATAAAAACCACAGTGTCGTAGTGCAAATTGTATTTGCATTAAAGATAAATATTAAATGCACATAATTTAAAATGGTGTTTTAAAACAATTAAAGTGATAACATATAGGCCAATGTAGGCAGTAAACTTTTTCTTGTAATTAGTCTCGTCTCTTCATTTATACGTGCTTCTTGTGTATTACTCATTTGACAATTTAGCATAGAAAGCCTGTATGCATTTTTATTACCATTACTGGATTTTTATTAACTCGATATTTATTAATGTTGCTTCATATAAGAAAATTGTTAAGATATTATATATTCTTACTAAGTCACTGGCTCAAGTCTAGACTTTAGAACATAGGTCACACTCTTCAGCCTATTTCAATTTGGTTTAGTGCATTGATTGTCCTATACTGTCCTAGAGGCACCTAACATCTCTGTGTGCTAATTTCCCCATCTAGAAAACATGGGAGGCAATAATATGTTCCTCAGAGGACTTCAAGAGGTTGTAATAATAACCAAAACATGGTATGAGCATAGAAAACTAATAATAACTATTGTAGTAAATGGTGAAGAGTATATGAACATGCACTTATAAATGTGCAAATAAACCAACGCTATGCTTATTTTTCTTTATCATTTTACATTGAACGGTAGAGAGTATGATCAATGAAGACTAAAGCCTCTCCTGGTTTCACTTTTACCTCACTGACATTTAAAGCTCCTACATTCATCTAATTCCTACTTTCATCTTGGAATTTTAACCATTTTGGATTTTTAATTTTAAAGCACACACATATATATATATATATATATATATATATATATATATATATACAACTCTTCCCATTATTTTTAAATTCTAAACTATTTATCCGATCATTATACAACTTAAAGCTTTATGTTAACATGAGTCAATTGATGAGAAGAAGAAGAATGGTCACTTGAAATTATCCCAGATAAAGAAATAATAATTATCCATATAATGCAATTATGATTGTAAGTAATGTATCACTAACAGAACTCCCAGTTTTCATTAAAATATTTTATCCTTTATTTATAAACAGGACATTACTCTGATAGGAAGATTGTTCCAGATTTAATAGGGGATGAATTTGTAAAGAAACTTGGTATGCCAAAGAACAAATTACACTAATTTATGTCCACAACATCATGCAAACTAGACGTAAAACCCTACAAGCTCGGCTGTTAAATACAAGAGGCTGTGACCATATGTGTAATTGTGTAGGCTTGCCACAGAAACATTCCTTAACATCAACATGAGTGACAGTCTGTAACACTTATCTTACAGCTGTCATTACCTAAAAGAGGAATTTTTCTCATCAGAACTAGGTGGCTACATATAACAGGAGTTTCCAAACAGAGATTTTTATGTCTGTTAAAATTACTTGAAAATTTTTAACAGAATTTCTAATAAATGTACTTAATTAACCACAGTTACCTCACCCATGCCTAGGACTCAAATGATCCAAACAGTCTTACCAGAATTAACCAGAAATTCAAAAAATCATTTATATTCTTTCTTTTTCTAATAGGTCAAAGGTTGTACTTGTAGCAATGGTGAGCGGCCTGTTCCATATGCCTTCCCATAGCATTTCCACTGAGAATAATAAAATTTACCAAATTAAATGCATGTATATACATATGGTTATATATTACATATATTTATGCTATAATTATATGTGCCCGCTATTATATAAATATATGTGCTATATTATATATATATTTGCACTTATATATAGTCAAAATAAGTGTATATGCATATATATGTTTATGTGTATGTATATGTTTAAAAATTACATATATAAATACATAAATATATAAATATATATATATAAATACATAAATACATAAATATATAAATATATATACATATATATATTTAACGACAGCATTGAGAGCTATCTGGGTGACAATAACTTGCAGGCAAAGATAAAATCATAGAAATTAGGGAAGCCCAATAAGGAGAGCCAGACATTGGCACCAGTGGTTTTGCTGATTCCAAAATTGTAGTCAAGAGATTGAGAACTTTTTGACAGTTTCATGAGGATAGAGATGCAAAAATTGGAGTCTGAGATTCACCAAGGAGTGGGGTCCTGATAAATTCTATGGACTTGAGAATGGGATTCTGAAGCTCTAGTTTGTAAGATAAACAGCGTTTAGGTTTGTCCTCACAAGGACTAAAGCCAGTCTTTAAATCAGCTCAATATCTGATCAGATAAAAGGTGATGTGCTCCCAATTTGACCTCTTGCCAAAATCAAAAGTTGATCTGATAAAGAAGATAGTATAATCCAGAGCTTTATATGGTCCTTAAACATTTTCATTCTCAATGGCCACCATTCAATTAAAAAAAAAACCCAGGTGTACACAAACCTTGGAATAAAACAAACAGATCAAAGAATAAAAGTATTAAAGACATTTAAATAGAAATGTGATTATTGTGTTCAAGACAATGCAGAAGTTTTGCAGATAATACAAAACAATAATGCATGAAAATTCTATGAAAAATACAATAACTGAAATTCAGAACTCAGTAAATACATTTAATAGTCATTAGAGACAATGGAAGAGAGAAATAGTAATTAGAACCAAATATCCAGATTGAAGCACTAAGGGACAAAAGAATGTATAATACAAAAAAGAGCACAAAGACATACTTTGGGAAGAGATCTAAAATCACATGTACCCGATGTTCCACAAGGAAAGTAGAGAGAAAACAGAACAATATCTAAAGAGATAAGTCCCCCAATTATGCCAAATGATGCAATGTATCAAACACAGATTCAAGAAACTCTAAGAAGCTGAAGAACACCACATCAAGGCACAAAGCACACCACTAATATTTAAAAAGTGACATAGAGATGATTTTGAAAGCAGCCAAGGAAAAGGGAGTCTATTGGCCCTATATTATCAACAATAATGATAGCTGGGTTCTCAAAAGAAACAATTAAAACCAAAGAACACCATAATTGTATCTGAAAAATTCTGGGAAAGAAATGCCACTGCATAATTTTGTATCAAGCAAAAATGTTCTTCACAATGAAGGCAGAAATAAATATATTTCTAGGGAAACAAATGTGTTAATTAGGGCCTTTTTCCCCCTAGTCTGGCTAAAATATGCTGCATATTAATAACTACAGATCAAAAGCAGCATACACATTTGTGTGGTCAAAAAATATAAAAAGTTACTCACTGGAAAATTGAAATAACAAATATCTAACTCTCATCCCTGAAGCACCTTCATGGAATGCTGTAATCGGACATATGTTATGGTTGATTCTTTGTTCTCTTAGTCTTTGTTTGATTCAGCATTAAATACTTTCCCTCTCTACCTATCTAGGGTCTCACTGTTTCAGATGAGAGCCCCATTAGTAAAGGGACACTTGGTTTCTTTTCCAGTTTCCACCTTGAGCTTCCTTGTATAACAACCACATACTGCTTTGCTAGCTGGTTTGGAATACTTACGGGGTCAGAGAAAACAAAAATGGAGAAATGATAAGGGCAAAGGAAAAGTTGTTTCACTTGGATTGTGCCCTGGAAACTGTATCTGTTTCTGTGGACCTGGAAGAAATTTAAATCTGACTCTTCTTTTGCAAGTATTCTCCTCTAGATTCTCCGAGATTCTCTAGATCCTCTCCCTTGAATATCCCTTCTGCAGGAGAGCTAATGACTCCTTTCCCATCCCTTAGCATTTCCCTTGTAGTGTCTTCTATGTCTTTCTACTGTCTGGGTGGTCCTTTTAGAAGAATCCAAGATGATTCTAAGTCAATACTCCCCACCGACGTGACCCACATCTAGTACATAGGAACACTCGCATCCTCATTCCAGCAAATTCAGAGTGCAGTTCTATACTACTCTAGACGTAGTCTCTGGACTCCACCACTATCAGAGTTCATGTCTTTTTTCTAGATTTCTCAGGCAAACGGCAGACTCTCATATACTATGTTTTCCCAGTATAAGGTAAGATACTTCCTGGAAGCATCCCATCCCATTAGCCTGGGTGAAAGTTTCTCACAGACCACTTTCCTTAAAGGATATCTATCCCCCTCCTCTTACACACACACACACACACACACACACACACACACACACACACACTTCTTTTTTTTCCTCCATATTCTGTTCCCTTTTTCCATCCTTAATATGTCTGAGGGTTTCAAGTGTTGTGACATTTCATGTGAAAATTGGTAAATGTGTATTTCTTTATTGCTCAGTTTAGAACTTAAATGTTCTGTTTCCATGCCTATTGATTTGATATCCTATTTCCATTGGCTCTTTCTCTATATTTCTTGAATGGTTGGATGAATACTTACTTTAATTTTGATTCAAGGGTTTATGAACACTTGCTTTCTATATAAAATGGAGATAATTTAGGATATTTAAAATTCTTCCATTTGTGATATAATCAAAGTAATCAAATTTATATGAGAAGTAATTAAATTTATGTGAGAAATTTATATAAAATGAGAAGATGCTCATTTTAAGACTTAGGAAAGAGAGTTGTGGCTCAATTTCACTTAAATACAAAATAAATATTATTCCTCCTTCAAAATAAGAGTCAAGAAATAGAGGGGCATGTGGGTAGTTCATTCAGTTAACTGTCCGGCTCTTGATTTCAGCTCAGGTCATGATTTCACAGTTCGTGGGTTCAAGCCTCACATCAGGCTCTGTGCTGACAGCTCAAAGCATGCTTGTGATTCTCTCTCTCTCTCTCTCTCTCTCTCTCTCTCTCCCTCTCTCTCTCTATACCTCTCCCCTGATCATCCTCTCTCTCTAAGTAAATAAATAAATAAATACACACATAAACAAACAAACTGAAAAAATTTTAAGTCAAGAAATAGCGCAAATGGCTGAAAAGAAAAATAGAGTTCCAGGTTCTATCAATGATCATGGAAATTTTGTCAGAGAATTTACTTGAGAGACAAAGGAAAAAGGAGTTTGGCAAAGTTGGATAGTCCAGATATGCATCCCAACTTGTGATGCTTACCCAAAGTAAGGCTATTTGGGATTTTGTCTATCATTCCTGTCAAGTAATTGTGACATAGTTTCTCCAGTAAAGTGCGGCTTTGAGTACAGTAAACCTATTTTACACATCAGTGCATTAAAGAGCATACCTCTATAAAATATGATTGTCATGGTTGTCATTGTATCAGTGAAAAAAAAGTGGAGAAAGCCATAAAGGAAAGTTTACTGAGCATATCATAAGAAGTGGGGGAAGGAGAAAACCTTTCCTACAACTGAAAGATTGCATATCCTACAGCAACAAAGTCAGACCTTACTTTGCGATCATTTCATGAACTCACCTTACAAAATTCTGTTTACACCAACCAATTGGAAGGAAACAAATGAACCTCACAAGAGGTGCCTGCAATTCTGAGGTGTATATACTAACATTCATAACTATAAGAGGTTTGTAATCTGGGGAATCCTGTGCGGCTGATAAAATAATGATTTATGCATTTACTGCTGCTCTCAAAAGCTAGAAATTGAGTGTCCCTGCAGTATACACATACTGAAGTTTGTACTTTTAGAATATAATTCCCTTTTCTTCTGAATCCTCTACTTCCAGCCCAACATTTCTCTGAAAGAATGAGAGGTATATGAAACATTTGACATTAAGAAGATTCCCTTGTAATTTTCAGGTCATATGCATTGTCTTCAGTGTGTATTATGAATTTATTTCAAATGGGTAAGGATACTTTACATAATGAGGCAAAGCTTTTAAACCAGATGGTCTTGTGTATAAGGCATTGTTCTATTTTGTGAAAGCTTAGCTCTGTCTTAGTTACACAAAATGCAAGATTTAGAAGCATGTAAACCAATAATAGTTATTCAATCTAAGCTGTAAGGGTAACTTACTATGGGCACTGGAGGTTGAGATGGGATATTGTATTTGCATACATACAGTATATGGAAAACTATTCTACCATTTTATGGAACAGCAATCATATTTAGTTTAATGTCTTTTAAGTCCCATAAAGCGATATTAGGAAATTTTGCTATTTGGATGGTGAGCAATCAAAGCTGTGGTGTTAACTCATCATAACACTACTAGTGTGACTCTTCAGGCTTCATTAAATTGGGGATATAAATATGCCAGATCAACCCAATGAAATTAGAATGCTCCTATTTCGGGGTTTAGAGTAGGCTGAATGAGCTTGGTACCTTTTTTATATTTGTGGTTAGATACTGCATTGGCCTACCTTGTGATTGGATGGCCATTTCAACAGGAATCAAGATTTACATATATCAGTAATCTTCAACTTCATGCCATGACTCTCTTGAGGGTATTGTAAAATAGGGATGCCTCAGTTAATTTCCTTCATCAATTTCCTCATCCTTTTTCTCTCATGCTCCTAACATAAGCCCAAAATGTGTTTTGTGGCTACTCCAAGTAATAACATTTCAGAGCTAAACTATGCAACACTGTGGGGAATTTTGAATCAGCCTAGGAATAATAATAGGACAAATCATCTAATTCTTATCATTTATATTTTGCCAACTGAATATTTGGAGTTTGGAAGTTCTTTTTCTGCCACCTCTCTTGGAACTCACTAATCAGTTTTCAAAATAAGAAATCATGATCAACAATGAAAAAAAATATTTAAATGATTTAGACCTAAACACCAGAAACAAAGTAAATTGTCTTTGCCAATTTTTAATGGGTTTAAAAAATATTTAAATGTTGGGGAGAATAATATTATCTAAATGAGTTATATTTCTATTGTATTCTGGGGTCTCTATATACATTTCATTTTGATATTCTAGATCCACTTATAAAAGGGAAAAAATAAAACTTTGGAATTATAATTCTTCCTTATTTTAAAAAAATATACATAGATGTGTGTATATATACATTTTTATATAAAGATATTTATATAAAATTTTTATATTTATATAAAAATATATACATATTTTTAAATATACATATACACACATATATGTATATAGAGAGACAGTGAATTCAGATTGCTGTCTTATTTTGTTCAAATAGAGAATTCCCTCAGAGGCAACCATATGACTTACACATGACCCCTATACATTTAAAACTAAGAGCATTAGGACTAGTTGCTTGTCATAGGCAACTGTGGTGTAATTCAGAGAGAGTTGAACATGAAAGGCAAATCCTTATTCGTTGCTGAGAATATGGAATGGAATACATGTGATCCCTGCATCCAAAATTGGAACCTACACGTTTTTTAAAAAGCAAACATAAATGCAACTAAGCTTATAGTTGTAATACCATATATCGTCTCATAGTACCATTTATTGCTATAGTTTCTATTGAGAAGATGTTCAATTTTAAGTTGAAGTGTTTTGGCTGCCTTGCCTAGAAACCTAGCCAACGTTTATAAAATTATTCAGTGAAAAAAAGTGTCTTCTGAGTCCTAAGTAATAAATTTATAAACGTCCATTTAAATGATAATTTATTTATAGATTGGTGGTCTTCTGAAACTCATTCAACAAATGGGCATTGTAATCTTGAGTGATCTCTGTAAATTGTTTTTACACTTTTAAAATATTTCCAATCATCTATTAGTCCACTGCCAAGGGGTGTGCAAAGAATATTGATCAATGTCATTGAATAATAGCTATTTAGCAGAATTTTAAAAATATATTTCTGGTTCCCTGCAAATATTGTGAGCTTGTTTCAAAGTAACTATAATTAAGAAAAATAGACACCAAATGAGGAAAACACTGTCAGATAATTTGCTTTGTAGAAAACTAAAAATAATTGAAATTTATGAATAAAAATATGTTAATTTAATTCACTGAAAATTTTTAATAATTCCTGAATTATTTTAAATTGCGATGTAAATTTCTCAGATTCTAAAATTTACTTCCCACCTGCATGGTTCAGATTAGGATTTGCTATCTAATTGCTGCTTCATTATTTTCACTAAAACTTATTTCACTATAAATGATTCAAAGTTGTATGTAATCACTGAGAACAGAAAATAGAGAATTATACTACTATAATTTAATATTGAGTTGGACTTTTTACCAGATCATTTCTTTTATAGTTAAGTACACCTAAAGAATATTGTCACCTCTTTCTTTGGTGGATAAGGAGTTCAAATCCATATATTGGTAGAAAATATATCTCACACTTATTTGCTTACTAGGTAACATTGTTAGAAGACTCTTTTCACAGCTCAGATCCATTATGTCCTGGAATGTCAATTGAAAGTTGTTTGCTTGGTTTCCAGTAGAGAGTTAGTTATTGTGTATCTGTCTGCACTATTCTCATTGTGAGTGACAATCATAGACTATTCTGCTGAATACCACCCCTGTCATTGTTGGCGTTTGCTACTTGACGATTTTGTCTTTTTTCACCTTACTCTTTGTAAGTGGATAGAAAAATCGAGTAATTCATCAGAAGAAATACAAAGTTAACTCGGCTTTCAAAACCCTGCCTGCTGTCATTTTCTATAGTTAAGATTTTTACCTGAAGCATTGAATGTCTCACCCTGACATCAGACTGCAGTAATTAATCATTAAATAGTGATTGAGGCAATGGACCCCAGAAAATATCTCCATACACTACCATATGCTGGAGCCAGCTGCAAGCTAGTGCTTAGAGAGAAGCAGCACAGAGGAGAACAGGGCCTGACAGTTCCCTGCTGTGAAGTCCAAGTACAGTGTGCCTCTAACTAAGGGCCAAAAACAGAACGCTTGCTTGCGTTGACCTTCATTACCTGACACTGTTTAAAAGATAAAATGTCAGTGTTAATGTACTGGAAGTTTAAACATTTAATCACATTTTAATGAGTATACCAGCATTTTTCGAACTTCAACATTTATTATTTTTCTTCATTCTTTTTTTTTTTAACAAGTCACTTTAGTTAAATATATATGTTCTTAAAAAAAGAGAAAATTTCAAACTGGCTACTTACTAGAAAACGAAATTACACAAATCTATTTAATTTTTTTTTGATTAAGGAACAACCAGAGGGCAACATGGATATTGTCTTCAAATATTTAAAGGCTATTGTGTAGAAGTAAGTAGATCTGTTGTCTGTGTCTCCACAGGCAATTAACAGAACTCATGAATGCAAGTTATTCAAAGATGTTTTTGAACTCAATTTAAAGTCAAATGTATTGAGAATTAAAATTGCCTAATAATGCCACAGCCCCTGTCATGAAGCAATGAGCTTTCCATCACAGGTGGGGGCTCCCATTTGATAGAAATGTAGTTAGGGTGTAGTAGGAACCCTCTGAATGAGTGGGATGGTAGATCACACAGTCCTGTCAAGAATTTTAAATTTGAGTTTATAAGCAATATCGGTGAATTACTATATACTCATCATTGCTTTAGATATTTTATTGATTTGTACAGTTTTAAAATATATCCAAAATAAAAAAAAATCAATCTATCTTGCTTAGTGAGTATAGAGGGTAACGTTTGTGTGCAATAGAGATTTATTTTATTCATTTTAATTTTATTTTTTGTGGAATAAAAATAAAACTTTGTTTACATTAAATTTTATATATTGTATTTATTCTTATAACATGCTTATGTAGCTAGCATTCATAGTTTTTTCCTTTGAACACAGTCCATCGGGGTTGATTACCAAATTTATACCCAGAGAAAGCTTTCTAATTAGGGTTTTTGTTGTAACTTTGGAAAATATTTTTAAAAGGAGAAATGTAAATCTTAAGGAAAGGCTACAAAAAAGTGTATGATTCAGAACTTCTGTCTTTAGGTCCTATTATTTTATTCCCATTACATAGATGAAAAAACCTACGTGTCAGAATGGCTAACTAACAATCCCCAAAGTGGTAGATAGAATGTCATAGTATAGAATTGGAATTTGAACATGACAAATTTCTCACAGACTTCAGTTTGGGGATTTTCCTATCAACTATTTTAGCGACTGTCATATAGAGATCAGGCTTTGCTCTTCTCAGATAAAAGCACATATATAGATGAGGGATAAGGAGTTTACTAGTCAAAAAAAAAAAAGAAAGAAAGAAACATTTTTAATAGGTTAAATTAGAAAAAAAATTCTTGGTTCACCCCTTTCTGTTTCATGTAGAAATTGTTGTGTTTTCTTCTTTCTTTGTTTACTTGATACTATACCAGAAATGTTCATAGAATGAAAAAACTAATTAATATATTTTACAACTCTAGCTACATGAGCAGCGCTGTTTCCCTCATGGATGACATTGCTAGGCATTTATTGGTACTTTTTATCGGTGTGTGTACATGCATTTGTTACATCACACTTGCATGTGAGAACATAGTTACTTCAAGCAAGGACTGAAGGATTTAGGTGAAGGAGATAGTTGACATTCTTTTGAGCTGCTGAAATTTGGTGGTTTTCCTTTCTATTGAATGGAATGAAAATTCAAGGATGGTTCACAAATAGAAATCATCTGATAAAATATGTAAACACAACTTTTCACCAATTCAAGGTTCTAGTCATAATGATCTTTATTATTATTATTTTCCTTCTTCTTAAGGATTCAAATGTATTAATTCCTTGCACACAATTTTAAATCTCCTACTTCTACTTTTTAAAATAACAGCTGCTTGGGGTGCCTGAGTGGCTCATTCAGTTGAGTGTCCGACTATTGATTTCGGATCAGGTCATGATCCCAGGGTTGGGATCGATCCCCATATCAGGCTCTGTGCTAAGCATGGAGACTGCTTGAGATTTTTTTCTCTCTCCCTCTGCCTCTCTCCCCTGCTCCTGTTCTCTCTCTAAAATTAAAAATTAGTTAATTAACAGCTGCTTATTTGAGAACTACAGTTAGTTTGGTAGTTACAGATGTCTGTCTTTAGTGTACAACTTCTATGCCTTTCTTTGTGGCGAGTATCTCCAGGTTCTTTGTATATTTCCTCAAAAATTCTGTATTAGTTCTGTATTAATGCCAAACACCAAAGAACAATTTGAGTCTTTATTTCTAAAGACTCCGATTTCTTAGTGCATAATTGCCTTTAAATTGTTCTCAAATTGATCCAGGTTTACATCACTTTTATGTGTCTAATTTTGGATTTCTTTTTTGTCATACAACCTTGAAATATAAATATTTTCTTGACACCATATTGAAAAAAAATGTCTCCTAAATTAGTGGTGAGAGCTAATAAATAATTTTCATGAGGATTTAATGCTTTGTTAAGATTAAGCATGGTAAAGTTACTTGATTTAGGACTGAAATATCTGTTTTATCTTGCTATTCTAAACAAATTTTTCTTGAAGTTAGAGTTGTCAGTAGCAACAATTATTTTCTTCAAATTGTTTCTGTTGTTTATTTATAAATAACAGCTAAAAGTATTCATGGATATATAGGTAAAAAACAAGAAGAAAGCACACAATCAAAACTCTTAGAAGTTCTCTGCTTTTAGAAAATGCAGTTTGAGTGAAACAGAGAAAATTTGGAGGGTCATGTATTCATTAGTGTTATGAGTGAAGCATTATATGAGGGAAAAACACAGTAGGCATATTGTTCCTGTATTAACTCATTTGGCAAACTCTTGAAACAGTTATAGAAAATGTACCTTTTACAAACATTGACTAACTAGTATGGCCTAAAGTGGGCTTATGCCACTTGTCGACAGCACACAAATACAAGCCCTTTGAGTGAAATAAATTTAAATAAACACCAATATATATATTTTTTTAATTTCAATGGAATGAAATGAAGCTACTTGAGAGATACTGTACATCCATCTAACTTAATTTCATGTGAAGAACAGCTTCTTGGAAAACACTGTATGTCTTTTGCAGTATAAATGTGAAGCAATCAAAATCACTTTTAATTAAAGCTCCTTTTCAGTTCACCAAGGAATACTGAGAGAATGCCAAACTATATTAATGTACTCCATTATGACTTTGACTATATTTTACAACTTGAAAAATTTTCATTTTTATGGTGCCATCAGCCTGCTACTTAATAGAAAATGTTTTATTGACATTTATGTTCTTTACCTAATGATGTGTATTTAAATGATGGCTGCCATCTTCATTAGAAGTGACTGTTGAAAGAGTAATAAGAAAATAGGGAAACCTGTCTCATTCTAATTGTACAAACTAAGAATATAACCTTGGGCTAAATATTTTACCAATTTGGCTACAGGGCTTAATTAAAAATAGTATGCAGCTCCAACACTATATGATTGCTTTTATTGTGATTTATTTTATTATTTTCATATTATATATATTCTATTTTCTATTCTTAAAAATAAGTGTGTTTATTAATTACTTTAAATGTTATTTTTTATCCAAATCCCTTAATATTGTCATCGATCATCAGAAAAATATCAGACTTAGGAGAGTAGACTCTATGTCAAAGACACAGTAACTAATATGCCCAGTGTTGATGAACATACACGAGTGGAAGTAGTCTAGACTTGATATTGATGCAAAAATCCTGATCCTTCAAACAACTGGTTAATGAGAATTTTATTTGCACTCATCAAAGCAATAAGAATTATCTACTTCAATCACCATTTTGTTCCTTATCAACTTACAGTTTTGATTTTTTGTTCTTAGAGATTATTCAGCACAATGTTGTTACCTAAAATTTTGTCTATCATCCAGAATAAAGAATATGATGGGCAAACGTTTTAAATATAATGAAAGAAATTATATTTTATTCAAGTTTTATGTCTAAACCTGGCAATATTGCATAGTTTTTTTTTTGTAGTGAAGAATAATCTACCCTTTCACCAAAAATACTAACTTAGGTATTTATAATATATAAACTAGGAAAAAAAACAATATTTACTTCTAAAAACTGACCACACATAAACTCTTATTTCATTTTATTAAAGAAATTGATTAGTTTTCTCAGCATAATTCAAACTGGGATTTATATTATTTCTTCAAATACAACTATGGCTTTGTTATTTTCTGGACTACATATCTCCCTTATATATAATACCACTGTTGCATTAGTATACTGCCTTGTAACTCTTTGTTTTTTATTTTTGTGGTAGCCAGCTTCCAGATGACCTCAATAGTCCTCAACTCCTGTTTAGTTCCTTCCCCTATTGAATCATGGTAATTCCTGTGTGACAAAATAAATATAAAGTAAGTGATGGCATTTGACTTCCTAGGCTGGTTCATAAAAGTCATAGCATGGGGCACCTGGGTGGCTCAATCAGTTGGGCGTCTGACTTTGGCTCAGGTCATGATCTCCCTGTCCATGAGTTTCAGCCTCGTGTAGAACTCTGTGCTGACAGCTCAGAGCCTGGAACCTACTTTGGATTCTGTGTCTCTCTCTCTCTCTCTCTCTCTCTCTGCCCCTCCCCCACTCACGATCTGTCTCTCTCTCAAAAATAAATAAATGTTAAAAATTTTTAAGAAAAAAAAAAGAGCCAAAGCAGCTTTTGCATTGTGTTCTTGAATTACTTGCTATGGAAGAAACCAACTGTCATGCCATGAGGAAACACAAGCAGCCCAGTAGGGAGGTCTAGGTAGAGAGAAACCAAAGCTACAGGACAATAGCCATCACCAACTTTTCAGCCATAGGAGTGGACCCTGTCAGTCACCTTAACCAGTGTCTGACTGACCTCATGAGACATCCCATGTTAAACTACCTAGTGTAGCCACTCCTGACTTTCTGAAGCACAGAAACCCTGATATATGATAAATGAATATTGCCATTTTAAGTCATCATATTTTTTGAGTAAGTGTTGAAACAGTTATAGATAACTAATGCAATGTTCGTGCCTATAGTAAATTTCTTGGATATATGGACCATGATTATTTTTCCTCCAACTATATAGGAGATATTTAGCACAAGGCTTGTCATGAAAGGGAAACTCAATTAGTGTTGGCTAAATTTAAATGAACAAATTTAAATGTGATCCTTCTGCCAATGTCATTGTTCAAAAGGACCTCAAAAAGCATGAACATCTAAAATTCAAATTTGGTAAGAATCAAGAGTTCAACTTGGCAAAAAAAAACGCAATATATTATTTTAGGCAAATATGATATTAAATAATTTGATGTTGCAGGGCAATTCATGTAGTCACCGAGTAAAATCGGCCAACTTAGCCCAGCAAGCTAGCTGAGACAGAAAGGTTTATTCAAAACAAGCTATTTCCTAAGAGTCATCCCAAATCTTTAGATGGTCAAAGAAGTTAACTTGTAATACCTATACTTTAACTTCTTCGGGTTCATGTTTTTCCTATATTTTCTAACAGAATTATAGGTGGATGTCAACTTTCCAGGCACAATAACAGAAACAAAACTACGCCCATGCAGCCCAAAAAGAAAAAAAAAAAAAGGAAAAAAAAAAACTTTGCTAAGATCACTTTAGTTCTAATGCAGTACTTGAATATGCTAAATCAAATCCTAGGCTTTTGTCTCAGAGCTAAGGCTTGAATTAATTCTGCCCAGCTGTCAACTCTTTTTCTGCATCATTAGATCCTCAGAAAACTGGATCAAATTAATTTCACTAGCCAATAACACCTCTTCATTGATTGTAGTTTTAGAATATTTTCTTGTCTTCTACAGAGAGCTATTATAAGAATTAGTGACATCTAGAATATTTCTGTATTATGACTATTTTTGTATAGAAAAATTTATTGAAGTAGCTCAATTTATCAGAATTGATTGTAGAGATGAAAAATTCATTATGGATCAAGAAAAAACAAAAGAATTTTGCTAGGTTTAGGTAGAAGTGAGATTTAAAAAAGAAGATGTGAAACAGGACCACAGTTGGACTTAGCATTTGAATATTATTATGGGAACTTTTTGAAAAACCTTTATTAATAAACTAATAAAAAATAAATAATATTTAATACCATAATACCTAACATATCATGTGTATTTTTATCAATTGTTTAAATCACACAAAAAATTCACTTCTAATGTTGCTTGGCTTTTAGCAGATCATTTTGATGTTTTTCTAAATGCTCATGTTATAAAACGATTTTGAGAATCTTTAAAAAGAGATCTGTATACTTCAGTGGACTTTAGTAACATATGTCACTGTCCTGATGCTTAGCAAGAACAAGCCCAGATTAGGTATAAATACAATCAATGATGTAACATGGAACAACCTATTTGAGCCAACTTTACATAAATATGCCATTGATTTGCAGATTTACTAATTGCAGTTTCCATTTTGAACATGTCTGAGGCCTTTTTTACAAATTAAATTTGGTCCATTTGGTACTGTAATTTGATTATTTCATGATCAATATAAATAGGAATAAAGTAATAAAGTAATGGTTTCTGTGAAGAAGCAATTTGCTTAATGCCTGTACAGTAAGAAAGACCACAAGGGCAATGCTATAAAAGCAAAACAACTCACCAATTCATTTCATTGACTGTAAGTAGATGTGCTCATGGTAAGGCAGAGCCTAAAAATAAAAATAAAGAGAATATTATACTGATAAAATAATTAAATTTGAAAAAAGAAAAAGCAGATTCGGAACATGATCCCTGTTAGGAATGTTTCCTAACTCCCTAAAATCAGCTTTTAACTTTGCTATGCCATCATCTTCCTTGCCTTTTCTCTGCCATCATAAAGAATGATAAATTGTCTGAAAGATGTTTTTTGAAGTTAAATATAAATGAAATCTTTTCTTGTGGTCTTTTTATTGTTCAGATGACAATGTGCAAACTCACCAGTGAGCAACTAGGCCAATTAAAGACTTAACTTATCTCTGAAACATTTTCCCAATCAAGTTTATTTTGGTTAAGAGAGAATAATCTCTCCTGTTTGTACTCTCTTGTTCTTTGGAATAGAAAAATATACTTCTACAGTCCTGTTGTTGTTGTTGTTGTTTCCTTTCTATTTTTATTCTTAGGAGATTTTCTGTTTCTTATTTCCTTGTTAGGGGATATAGATGAGCCCATTTTTTGATATCTTTGATGATTTCTTTGTGAAAGCTACTACTTGTCAGCTTTAATTAGCTTTGTCAGCTACCTTCAACTTCAATGCTATGTTTATTTATTTTATAATTATTGTGTTTTTTTTTATTTAATAGTATCTGTCATTTTCCCATTATCATGTCAGAGACACGAGGCAAGTCTTGTCCCAAAGCTTAACACAGTGCTGACCTCACAGTAGGTGTTGAGAAATACTTGTTGAGTAAATGAATTTATTAATAGACGGTGGAGATGATAAAAACCAACTTAAAATATTTAGTGGTACAATGATTAATGTTAAGAGTATTGACAATATTAATAATTTTTAGATTGGCTGACATTGGTGTAAGCCATTGTGTACAATGTTTAATATCAATACTCTTGCCAATCTGGTCATCAGAAACTCAACTCATACCAAGATTACAAAAGTGGCTCTCAGGTTCTGAGTCTGATTCTGGGTAGTCTCAGCCTGGAGGCATATCCTGTTGGTCCTTTTACCGAACTTAACACCTTCTCTTGGAAAAAAGAGTAGAAGTAACACATCAACAATAAATGTAATTGATTGGGCCATCTCTGTTTTATTTATTTTCCAGATTTGTAGTTGAAAATTGTCTAACAGATGAAAATTATTATCTGATTTTGTTTTTTAAAATGGAGAACAGATGCCTCAGAGGTCCATAAGAAAACAAGTAGAGGTGCCTGGGTGGCTTAATCTGTTAAGCTCCAAATTCGACTCAGGTCATGAAACTGTGGCCCGTGAGTTTGAGCCCCGCATCCTGCTCTGTGCCCACGGCTCAGAGCCTGGAGTCTGCTTCGGATTCTGTGTTTTCCTCTCTCTCTGCCCCTCCCCCACTCGAACTCTCTCTTTCTCTCTCAAAAATAAATTAAGATTGAAAAAAAGAAAGAAAGAAAGAAAACAAGTAGCCACACTGGAACTTGAACAAGCTTTCGTGCAGTTCCAGTGCTGCTTACATTATGGAACAATGATTTTTCATCCAAACATGAGAGAGATTAAAAATGTCAGGACACAATGGAAACTGAAAAGTTTAGATATTTATTTTCATACAAACCATATAGCTTTGAAAGTATCAAAAAGTTATGGGAAATAGCGATTTGTTTAGTGATATAAAGCATTTTGATACATCTGAGAGAGGACAGAAGGAAGCAGAAGACATAACTCACATAATAAAATGTATATATTATTTTAACATAATGAAGCAAATTATTATATTTTAAAATAATATAAATAAAAGTGCAAACATGAGATACTTTATTTGCACTTATTATATTAATGAAATATAAGCTTATTTCTAAGATGTATGTTTAATGCATCCTCATATAGCCCTTTTTATATAACACATTAAGATATGAAGATTTTGTACTGCTCACAGACTTTTTCAATATGGAGTAACTTTAAGTGTAAAATACAGTTTTTCCTCAGTCTTAATCTCAAATTCTTGCTTTCTGATATTTTGAAGACACAAATAGCATAATTAATGATATATTATATAAAATATTAGAAAATTTACTGTGTGTATCCACCGTATATATTTGTGTAGATATGATTAAATATCTCTATAGCTTTAGTCAAGAATATAATAATACTTAATAATACTTAATACTTAAAATAATTACTTAAATCATACTTAATACTTAAAACATCTCTGCTCAACATCTTTTTATGAGTGATTCAAGAGCAGAAACTTAATCTTTATTTTGGAATTTAAAAAGTAAAATATAGTACTTTATAAATATGTAAGGTTTCACTTACATATAATTTATATTTATATAATCTCAAAATAACCTAAAATCTCGAAAACCCTTGAGAATTCCTAAAATGGGCCTCTCAGCTTTTTGAGAAACTGGCAAGTATTAGGGAAGTTATATTGAGGTAGGGAGTTACTTTCTAGTAACTTCAAATCAAAATACACAAAAAACCAATGTTTTTTGTTTTTGCTTTTTTTCCCCTATAAGCCAAAAGTCAAATAAAACAATCTTCTCACTCTCAAAAACACATAATTGAGCTATAAACTAATATATAATAATAGAAGGAAACTACTAGCAAGAATAATAATGGAAAGCAAAATGATAATGGAAGGTACCTACTAGCAAGAACTTAATAAACATGTGTTGGTTCATTCAGCAAACTTTTCAGTCACTGAGGTTTTGGAGTCACAATTCTTTTTTTTTTTTTAATTTTTTTTTCAACGTTTTTTATTTATTTTTGGGACAGAGAGAGACAGAGCATGAACGGGGGAGGGGCAGAGAGAGAGGGAGACACAGAATCGGAAACAGGCTCCAGGCTCCGAGCCATCAGCCCAGAGCCTGATGCGGGGCTCGAACTCACGGACCGCGAGATCGTGACCTGGCTGAAGTCGGACGCTTAACCGACTGCGCCACCCAGGCGCCCCTGGAGTCACAATTCTTAACTTAAAAGACCATAAACACAATGAGAGAAACAGGCAGATATGCAATGGTGCAAAATGATTATCATGTGGGGGTCCAGAAGAGGGGATTTGCCATGTATCCTTAATATCATCACTTCCCTCTCATTTTTATCCCCCCTCTACTCTCCCCACTCCACACACCCTCTATCTAAGACAGGAAAGACAAAGTTGCCAAGGTTTGTCATGTAATAAAATGACTGACAATGGATATTAGAAGAAGCAAAATACTTCCTAATTGGGCTGAGGAAGACAGTGTTGAATATGTTACTACTTGGAGGTCTCCTGTGGGATTAGGAATGTAGGGCAGGGGAAGAGATGAGATACAAGAGTAAAATAATAGAATAAGAAAAGGACACCTGGATTGAAAGAAAATTTATTTGTAGCAGAAATAAGAACCTTCCAGGAATTTCTGAAGTCAAGAGGCTCAGTGATAATAGGTGGTTACAAATCTGTTTTAGTTAACAGTTAACAAGAGCTCCCAAAATATCTGAAAGAGATTTAAAATGAAAATATTGGAATTCCTATTGCAAAAGCACCAGGGCTCCTTTGAATATAACATTGCTTCAAGCCTTCCCTAAATGGATCACTGCTTTTTAAGCAATAGACAAATAGCAAATATATCACAATTACTCACTGAGGAAATACTGAAAGAGGTCCTATTTTGGAAAGAGAGATGATGAATTTAGTGTGGATACTGGAATCTGGGAAACCTTTGAAATATCAAAGAGGAGATTTAATGTATGGGTAAACATACTGGCCTGGAGCTCAGGAGAAGGGTCTGGAAAGATGGACAACAAACAGGTTCATCAATAAGACTTTAGGCCAAGAGAAAACCTTCCCCAAACCCACCCCATGGTAACAATGCACAGCCTTTACAAAATTGATATGTAACATATATTTAATTGGTTTCTGGATTATGCTTGTGCTGTAGTTATCCTTAATCATTATACACAAACTTCAGTTAAAGCCTGCTATATGAAGCAACCTTTAGAAAATGAAGAAGTGATAAATTTCATAACTAAAGTTAGAAAAAAAAAACAAAGAGGACAGAGCCAAGGAACTTAATACATAAATATAGACTAAGAATTGAGGAAAAGTAAATTTAAAACAAAAAGTCATCATGGCAATTTAAGGTACCAATTATCCTCAAAACTCTTTGGGGAAAAGGTATACCCTGGAATTTCCACAATCTGTAGGAGGAAATATTGAAGTTGTCTCATTTTAACAATAAAGAAAATTGTTGCTAAGCATAGATAGACAATTTGGGGCATTTTATTGAAATACTTACAGAAGAAAGAGCAACATCAGCAAGATGGCAGAATAGGAGGTTCTAGTCCTTAACCCCACAGTCTCTGCACAGAAACATTGGCTTAACAACCACATAAGGAACAAAATACCTCAGGAAAGGTTTAGATTCTAGTTAAGAAGTTGCAGTAGTACCCCAGCTGAGCATAAAACCAAGATCAGCCACACTGACATGGGTAGAAAGAGAAATTTCACTCTACTTATGTCAGCCCCTCCCCGAGCCAGCCCAGCCCAGCCCTGAGATCACAACTTCTCCCTTGGTCAGAGATGAGGAGGGAAGAAAGAATGAGGTAAATGTAATGTTCCTGGCCTTTCTATACAGTCCCTGAGAAGTTGGCCTTTTTCTTGTGGTATACAGAACTGAAAAATCCAAACTGTCATATTTTGGATGCTGGAAGCCAGGAAGATAGGTTCCTTCTTGAAGCCAGCATAGCCCTAAAAGCCTTGGAGAAAGCACAAAACTGAGGGCTGTCCTCCAAAAGGGTGGAAGGAGAATGAGATTCCACTGTGTCCACCTTTCAGTGTCCCCCGAGGGACTAAATTCTTCCCTTCTTCGCCGAACTCTGAAGGAAGTGAGATAGTCTTATATCAGGAAAGCAAGAGATTACAACCTTTGAAAAAATGAGGGGGAAAAAAAGCTAGATGCCTGGAGCTGAATAAAGGAACAAAATCTTTAGCCAGACTGAGTGCTACAGGTCTTTTCCAGTTAAAGACAGTCATCAAAGACTGGGAGAAGGAGCTAATCACTCTTCAAATGTGCCAACACCAATGCAAAGCTATGAGGAAGCATGAATAATCTGGAAAACATGGCAGTTAACTTGTTATTAGCTTGAGAGAAATAATTATACGATGTTTTGTGTAAACCACATAGTAACCACAAGGAAAAAAATGTGCAAAAGAAAAGAGAGGGGAAACAAAGCATATCACTACAAAAACAAAGCACAAGGAAGACAGAGAAAGAGGGAGAAAAGATCCACAAAACAGACAGAAACAATTAAAGAAACAGTAATAGTAGATAGATCCTTACCTATCAATAATTACTTGGATTCAACTCTTTAATCAATGGAATGGCTGGCTAAACAAACTGAATAAAATCCAACTGTATGCCATCTACAAGAGACTTGCTTTAGAATTTAAGACATATACAGGGGGAAAGTGAAGAGATGGGAAAAAATATTTCATTCAGAAGGTAACCAAAATAGAGCAGAGGTGGCTATACTAACAAATAGAGTTTAAGTCAAACTGTCACAAGAGACAAAGAAGATCATATACAATGATAAAAGGTCAATTCATCAGGAAGATATAGCAATTAGAAATATGTATGCACCCAAAATCACAGCACCTAAATATATAAAGCGAACATTGACAAAACTGAAGGAAGAAGAGACACAAGACATTAATAATAGGAGACTTCATTACCCCAATTTCAACAATGGACAGAGCATCCCAGAAGACTTGAACAGCACTACAGACCAAATAGATCTAACAGATAAATACCCAATAGCAACAGACTACACATTCTTTACAGGTGCACACAAAACATTCTACAGAATAGATCACACGATAAGCCACAAAACAAGCCTTCGCAAGTTTAAGAAGACTCAAATCATACCAGGCATCTTTTCTAACCACAATAGAAAAAACTAGAAATCATTTTTTAAAAAGGATTACTAGAAAATTCACAAATACGTGCAAATTACACAACACACTCCTGAACAACCAATAAGTCGAGGAAGAAATCAAAAGGGAAATCAAAAAATATATTGAAACAAATGAAATTAAAATATGATGCACCCAAATTTATAAAATGCAGCAAAAATGGTACTAAAAAGGAAGTTTATAGCAGTGAACATTTACATTATAAAAGTATAATCTCAAATAAGTCACACAGCTTTATACCTTAAGGAACTAGAACAAGAAAATAAATTAAACCTCAAGTTAGCAGAACAAGGAAATAAAGATTAGATCAAAAGTAAATAAAATAGAATATACAAAAACAATAGAAACAAAATCAGTGAAACTAAAATTTGGGTTTGCTTTTTTTTTGAAAAGAATAAATTGACAAACCCTCAGCTAGACTAGGAAAATAGAAAATTAATATAAAAGCAGAAATGAAAGAGGAAACATTGTAATAGATGTCTCAGAAATAAAAAGGCTAATTATAAATTGTGATAACCTAGAAGATATGGATAAATTCCTAAAAAATTCAACCTACGAAGAGTGAATCATGAAGATAGAAAATAATGAATAATGAGTTTGAATCAGTAATCAAAAACCTTCTAACAACAAAAGCCTAAGCCCAGATGGCTTCAGTGGTGAAATCTACCAGACATTCAAAGAAGAATTAACTACAATCCTTCTTAAACTCTTTCGAAAAATAAAAGAGAGAATACTTCCAAATTCATTTAACGAGGTCATCATTACCCTGATACCAAAGCCACACAAGGACACTACAAGAAAACTACCAGCCAATAATTCTGATAAATATAGATGATAAAATCCTGGAGAAAATCTGGCAAACCGAATTTAACAGGATATGAAAAAAGGATTACACACCATAACCAAGCAGGATTTATTTCAGGGATACAAAGATGGTTCAACATAACAAATTAATCAATTAATTTGATACGTGGTTTTGTGCTGGTCTCGGCCTATGTATAGTAATGCTATTGGCTAGAAATGCCTGGGGGCACTCACTCACCTGGGCCCCAGTGAACTTTACACAGACATTTCCCCTTTACAACCAATGTTGATTGGACCCAGCTTTGTGGTTCTTATTAAAATTGCAAGATCACTCTTGAGCAATGACGATTAGGAAATTGTGAAGAAAAAGAGTTTATGACTTAAAGCCTTGGAGTGCAGGTTTGGAGAGAGAAAGCTTGGGCCTGAGGTTTTGTTTTTATTGGGGCCGAGGGTCAGGACCTAGGAGTATTCACATGCAATAAAGAGAAATTGGATCCTCATCTTACACCATACACAACAATCAACTCAAAATGGATTAAATATTTAAATGTAAGACCTTAAACTGTAAACTTCTAGAAGAAAACAAGGGGACTAGCTGCATGACATTGGGCCAAAGCCCAAGCAACAAAAGCAAAATTTTGCAAGTCGTATTATGTCAAACTTAAAAGCTTCTACACCGCAAAAGAAACATCAATAGGATGAAGAAGCAACCTACAGAATGGGAGAAAGTGTTTTCCAACCATATATCTGATAAAGCATCAATATCCAAATTATACAAGGAAATGCTACAATTCAATAGTGGAAACAAATAAAAAACACTAATCATTTAAAAATGGGCAAAGAGCTTGAATAGTCATTTTTCCAGAAAAGAAAGACAAATAGCTAACAGGTATATAAAGATGCTCTACATCACTAATCATCAGGGAAATGCAAATCAAAACCACAATGAGAGATCATCTCATAATGAGATGATCCGGTTAGGATGGCTAGTATCAAAACAAACAAACAAACAAACAAAAACAGAAAACAAAAAAAAAAAACAAAAAACAAAAAACAAAAGACAACATAGGTCAGTGAGGATATGGGGAAATTAGAACTCTTGGGCACTGTTGTTGAGAATGCAAAATGGCATAGCCACTATGGAAAACAGTATGATGGTGCATCAAAAAATTAAAAATAAAGTGTACCATATGATCCAGCAATCTTGCTTCTTCTATATTCAAAAGAATATATTCAAGATCTCAAAGAGATACATGAACTGCCATGTTTATTGCAGCATTATTCACAGTGGACCAGATATAGAAAAAACATCAATGTCTATTGACAGATGACGAAAATGTGACATATACATAGATGATAGATATCGATAGATATCTATCATCTATATATAGTGGAAGACATCATGCTAAATGAAATTAGCCAGCCATAGAAGGGGCAGTACTGCTTGGTTTGCCTTATATGAAGTGTCTAGTATAATCAAACTTGTAGAAAAAGACAGGTGTTTCCCAGGGCCTAAGGAAAGGGGAAATGAGGAGTTGCTCTTCAAAGAATATAAGATTTTACTTTTGCAAGATGAGTAAATTCAAGAGATCCACTGTACATCATTGTGCCTATAGCTTATAATACTGTATAGTATATTTTTTAAAACAGTGGATGTCCGGTTAGGTGTTCTTACCACAATAAAAGTGTAAAAGTAAATTAATAAAAAGGATGAAAAGCAATCTAGATAAAAGGGAGATACTTAGAAAGGCATCAAGAAGTCAAAGTGTATGCCGAGTGAAAATGTGTGACCTATAAAGAAAAAGCTGCTTATGGTGAGAGCCTGGATTGTAAAATGAAAGTACAGCAAAGAAAGATAAAAAATGTTGACAATCAATTAATTAAAATATTTTTTTCATTAGCATCAACTGTAACTTTCTAGTCTTTCAGCTATGGAAGGGAGATTTTGTGGGTTTTTTTTTTTAATTTTTAAAAAAGGGTTGATTCATTTTTTTTTATGAGAGAGAGAGAGAGAGAGAGGGAGAGAATGAGTGAGGGAGAGGCAGAGAGGGAGGGAGACACAGTACTGAAGCAGGTTCCAGGCTCTGAACTCTCAGCACAGAGTCTGACATGGGACCCGAACTCACGAACCATGAGATCATGACCTGAGCTGAAGTTGGATGCTTAACAGATTGAGTCACCCAGGCTCTCCAGGGAGATTTGTTTGAAAGAATCTTGATGGCTAGAATGCTGATATTCTGTAAATGCTTCTTGAATGCACAGATTAATAGGTGAACGTACACACACACACACACACACACACACAAACACACACACAAATATAAAGAGACATAGAAGTTAAATTCCTTCACTCTTGCTGTAGATTACTTTAAAATGTCAGAACGTGTTAAAAGAGTCCATGTTGCAAAGAAACCAGCAAACAGAAGACATCCTATGAGTAAGAGCATCTGAAAAGCATGTAAGTAGTATATTGTCTTAAATAGAACAGTCATTTACATATGTTGCTAGTGTTCATAATTCAGTATTGATTTTAAGAGATTGGCGTACTGAAAGCTATAACTAAACTATAAGCACTGACAAGGGTGAGGGAGCCATTGACTGAAATCCATCCTCTAAAATGGCCGTTGCTGATTTGTGAATTGAGCTGCTGTCTATGTTCAAGCAGCATTTGATATATACTTTTTTATTGTGTCTGCACTCTGCTGAAGACATAGGGTGTCAATGGAGACTTAGTCATATATTCTGATACATAACATTGAAACTTTTATTTTTTAATTACAATTCAAGTAGCTAAAAGTGGATACAGTAGACAGTTGGACAGCCTATTTGGCAGGAGCTATGTTGGAGGGAAAAAAAGAGAAACGGTTTCTTTCCATGACTGCTTTTGGATCTCTCTACTCTCAGCCCTTCTCGATGCATAAAGTGAAACTTTACCCCAAATGCATACTATTTGGAAACAGAAAAAGCTTTTTTTGTTGAAGGGTACAATGGAAAATGCATAAATCAACCTTCTCAATTTGGATGACTTTGGTAATTTGCATTCATCTGTTTAAAGAGAGATGTCTTTGGAGACTTCCTATTTTTACATAAAAATTACACTCAGCATCTCCCAGCCTCTTTTGTTCACTAAAATTAGATTTGCTCACTTATACAATTCAGAGGGCCTAATTTGTTCAGAGGGAAGTTACATGCTATTTACAGCATGCCCTCTTCTCACCTACCTCCTTCAAAATTATATATATATGTATGAACTGCAGGCCCCCTCCCACACCAGTATACATGCTCTAGTGATTCATAGAGTGCACTTCTGTGGGTGAAAGGCCACCTCTCTATTACAAACCAGAAAAGAAAAATTGGCAAAAAGTAAGGTTTGCAAGTGCCATGGGATTTTGTGAGAGTAATTACCCTGGCCTTCAATATTAATGAGCAGTTAGAGAACCATCCATGAAGCAGACCACTGAACCTGCAGCTTCAACAATTCTAGTCCTGTGGCTTTGCCAATAATGGAGTTCTAGTTCTTATACACAAACTGAAAAGCTCTGAGATTGCTGTGAGTGTCACGACTATATTGCAATCTCCTTTCCATTGGATGTGTGACCCCGGTCTAATTTAGAAATGTATCAGCAGGGTAGTCCCAGAGAAAAGCATACTCTGGTGTGATAGGAAGGGGACCTATCATGAGACAATAAAAAATAAAGAGTACATAAGCATTTAAATATATATATATATATATATATATATATATATATATATAATGATGAGTATAATGACTTCTGTGATCTATAAGCCTTTAAACAAACAAATCATATGGTAAACTGAAGAGTTTGAGATTTAAAGTCATACATATTTCCATGTTTGTCCTTTTACAAGGTGTGTGAATGTGGGCAATCTAGTTAAACCCTTCTAAGCCTGTTTTCTAATTATGGAATAGGATGATGGTGTGGACTGCATAGCATTCCTGAAAGTACGTACCAATGTCAAATTAGCAAAGCCATCTTCATGGACATGATCTGTGCAGTGATACAGGACCTCATGCTCAGAAAGGCCCACTGTTGGTTTAACACTCTTAAGTCTGGAAATTCTTTAAATTTTTGAATAGGAACCCCTAATTTTTATTTTTCAAAATTTATTTATTTATTCTTGAGAGAGAGTAAGCATGTGAGCAGGGGAGGGGCAGACAGAGGGAGAGAGAGAATCCCAACCAGACTCACCACCGTCAGATTATGTCAGGGGCATAATCTGAAAGACCGTGAGACCTGCGCCAAAATCAAGAGTCGGACGCTTAAACAACTGAGCCACCCAGGCACCCCAGGTGCCTTGTTTTCATTTTGCATTAGGTCCCAAAAACTATGTAGCTTGTCCTGCAAATTAGGAAACCATCTGGCCCAGTGATCACCAATGTTAGGTGCTCAGTATATATTAGTCTTCTCTTTGTCTTCCTCCTTCTCTTAAACATGCAAAGTCAAGGGCAGTCAGTGTCTCCTGCTTCATACTGGCTTCCCACACACTCTCTTACGCTCTAGAGATAAGCTCAATTAATTGCAGTGGCTGCCTTTTCCCACTATATCTTTGGGGTCACATTCCAGGACCAGCTAAACATTACCTAACGGTTTCCTAATTCCAAATGCCCCCTTTCCATCTTATAAAGCTATAGGAAATAATCACTAGATCCTTTTTCATGGAAGGGAGCTGCCTCTAATTACTGGATTAAAACAGAAGGTTGAGGAAATGGTAATGGTACATTGACATGGAGTTTGTTTTCAGTGTTCAGCTCAAACCTACTTTTTGCCACTGGCTTGGTGTCAGGTCTAGGCTTTGGAAGACTGAATCACAGAACGTCTACCTAATGTCAATTCTAGACCCTATGAACTATGTGATTACTGATATAGTTGGATTAATATTTGCAATAGTTTTTACTGGTTTTTAATTGTTACCCTTGTTCATTTGTCCCAGTTTTGTGTTCGTCTTTTTCTGCCTTTTGTGGTTTTAATTGAGCACGTTTTTATGATTCCATTTTCTCACCTTTCCCAGCATATCAGTTATTATTATTATTTTTTTAAACTTTCTTTTTTCATGTTTATTTATTTTTGAGAGAGAGAGAGAGAGAGAGAGCATAAGTGCGGGAGGGACAGAGAGAGAGGGAGACACAGAATCCGAAGCAGGCTCCAGGCTCCAAGCTGTCAGCACAGAGCCCGACGCGGGGCTCGAACCCATGAACCATGAGATCATGACCTGAGCCAAATGTCGGATGCCCAACGATTGAGCCACCCAGGCGCCCCAATTCCTATTATTATTAACTGTTACTTTTTTAGTGGTAGCCCTAGAGTTTCTCATATACATGTACAGCTATTCCAAGGTCACTTTCAAATAACACTATACCACTTCACAGGTAGCTTGAGTACTTTATGATAACAAAATAATCCTTATTTACACTTCCCATCCCTTGTATCATTGCTGTCATTCATTTGACTCATATATAGGTAATATATGAACATATATGTTCATTTATTATATAATAAGCCTATGTATATCTGAATACATTATTGCTATTATTATTGTGAACAAACCGTTATGTTAGATCAATTAAGAATAAGAGAAATAGGAGTGCCTAGGTGTCTCGGTTGGTTGAGCATCTGACTTTGGCTCAGGTCATAATCTTATGGTTTGTAAGTTCTAGCCCTGCATCGGGCTCACTGCTGTCAGCATGGTGCCCACTTCAGATCCTCTGTCCTCCTCCTCTCTCTCTGCTCCTCCACTGTGAATGCTCTATCTCAAAAATAAAATAAACATTTTAAATAAAAAGGAATATGAGATATAAAAGTTTTAATTTTACCTTCACTTACTCCTTCTTTGATGCTCTGTATTTTCTATGCAAATCTGAGTTTTCTGACCTATATGATTTTCCACCTCTCTTATGAACTTCCTTTAACATTTCTTTCAAGGCAGGCCTACCAGCCACAAATTCCTTCAATTTTTGTTTGAGAAATTCTTGCTTTCTCCCTCACTTTTAAAGGATAATTTCACAGGGTACGTAATCCCAGGTTGGTAGTTTTTCTTCCTCAACATTTTAAATGTTTCCCCCCATGTTTAAATGTTTCTTTTTGATTTTATGGTTTCTGAGGGAATATCAGATGTAATCTTTGTTTCTCTATAGGTTAGGTGTTTTTGTCCTCTGGCTTCTTTCCGGATTTTTTCTTTATCTTTGATTTCTTGCCATTTGAAAATTATTTGCCTAGCTACAGAGGTCGGGTAGGTTGGTTTGTTTGGCATTTTTCATGCTTGGTATTCATTGAGCTTTGTGCCTTGGTGTCTGATATGAATTTGGTGAAATTCTCAGTCATTATTGTTTCAAATATTTGTTCTGTTCCTTTCTCTCTTTCTTCTTTTTCTAGTAATCCCATTAGGTGAATGTTATATATTATATATAATGGAATATTAATCAACCATGAGAAGAAAGGAATCTTATCATTTTCAACAACATGGATGAACCTGATAGATATTATTCTAAGTGAAGTAATCCATACAGAGATAGGCAAATACTGTATGATCTCACGAATATGTGAAATCTAAAAAATAAAAGTCAAACCCAGAAGCAAAGAGTAGAATGGTTGTTACCAGGAGCTGTGGTTGGGATAAATGGGGACATACTGGTCAAGGGGTACAAGTCTTCACTTATAAGATAAATAAATTCTGGGGTTCTAACATATAGCATAGTGACTGTAGATAATAATTGTTGTATACCTGAAGCACCCACTGGTTTGAGCTTCTCTGTACTGGGTTTCAAACAAAGTAAGTTTCTTTGGGGGTATCTTTTCAGTTCTCTGTTCTTATGCTTCTCTTTCTGGGCAAAATCTCTAAGCCAGCGCTCCAGAACTGGGGGACGTTCATGACCTGCTTGTCTTAAATGGATACCTCTGATAAGCAGTGCTCAGGGGAAGCAATAGACTCTATTTTTGTTTGGTTAGTTTTGGTTTTGGTTTTTAGCCTTTTCCCCACCTTTTTAACTTCTCCCAGAGTGTAACTCTGCACTATGAGTGAGCCGAGGCAAAGGTGATCCAGCCCAAATATCTTAGCCTGCTATGCCCAGAGTTGAACACCTGTCCCATAAGGGCTGGATGTATGAAGTGGGCCCTCAAAATCCTGGCTGCATTTGCCAGAAATTTAGCCTTTTGAACTTGAACCTGGTGTGAAAAAAAATGCCTTCTTGCTTATCCCTCCCCACAAAATATATCCCATGACTAGGAGCTAAGGGGAAAAGAGGGCTTGTTTTATAGGCCATAACCAACCAGATTTAAGCATTTAGACACTGAGATGAGGAGTGGGAGAGGAGAGAGCCGGTCACAGCTCAAATACTACAGACTTTCAGTTCTTACCAAGATTTGGTAGATTTTTTTAGTAGTGTTTCTCCATCTGCCCTATGGCTTTAGTAAAAACTTCCAGAGGCTTCAAATGATTGAGTTTGTAAAAAAATAATTTTTAAGAGTTATGGTTATTTTCTGGGAAGCAGTTTTGTGAGAGTCCCCACACTGCCATTCTGGAAGTCTCTTGCAGTATTTTATAATGAATTTTGGCAAGTTTAAGAAAGAACTTAAAACGGCTTTTCAACTTTCAGAATTGCTATTAAAATTAAGCTTTCAGGTTTTCAATTATAGGACATTTATTGCAGAGTGTAGGACCACCAGCAGAGAAGCTGGGAGAGAGGAAATATATATGTTACTCTAGAGATATCTACATAAGTTGAGACAATTGAAATTGTGCCATTTTTATTTGATAATATTAGATAATTATGATAATAATGATGTAAAAATAATCAAATTTATTTTAGATACAACTTTAGATTAGACAAAGAAAACTATGGGAATGGAATTTAGAAATGAAAGAAGTAAATACCTTATATTAAAAAGTGTTATCATTGCATAAACTTTAGATTTAAGTTATAAATACTGTACTCTTCACCACTAAATTCCAATTATATAAGTTCTTTGATTTTCTGCTAGAAAGTTGCTCTTTACTATCATAAAGAATGCTGAGTTTATTTCTTTTTTTACTTAAACGTGTGATACTATTTTCTCTTAATTTTGTCACTTTTACCTCTGATGCAGAGATACTTCCTAATTTATAAATCTATGCACTTAGTACAATTTTTCTATACCCTATATTGCTAGATATTTAAACTAGATAATAAACCATAAACACTCCCTTCCATGTCACTCCATCTATTTAACCCAACTATTTTTGACCTGCACATGAGTCATTTATGTTCTACACGCTCAAAGAATTGAACTAACTAATGGTTTTAAAACATTGTATTTGTAACACGATGGTCACATCAGGTATTTATCAAATGAAAATACCCTATGTCAGATTAAATTTTTTTAATGAATGACTTATCATTTTCTCGTATTTACATCTTACCAAAGTTGTCATGTAACATTAAGCACAGCTAACTGCTGTTGTAGGATATGTAAGAGTTAGAGTGAGGAGGGTATATCAAAACACAAATCCTACCACACATGTGCATCTATTTCTGCCTACAGGCTGTGATTCTTTTTCGATAAAGAATGTTTGAACAACTTTCACTGGTGGCGTGCTGTTGCTCTCTGTTCACGGATTAATTAAAACACGTTCCAGTAAAAACCTCCAGCATGAATACATGGAACCAAAACATGTTCTGTGTACTGCACTTTCTTATGTGATAAGCCATATTTTCCTTCAATGAATGCACATTGCTTATGTTTTTAGAACTATTAAGCTGGGATAATTATGGAACAATCTAGACAATGTTCAATAGCCCATGCAGATGCCTGACAGGGCATGTTGTCTCTTAATTAGGAATTTGAATGCCTAATGCTTGTATATTAACTGAAATAATTGAATAGATGTTTTACATTTCTTTCACTTTTACTGACTTCAAAGCCAGACTAGCTGGAATTATGTGTTTTAAAAAGAAAAATATTTTATTATGTGTTACATAGGAACTAAAGATGTTACATTTAGCAGATATTGGTTTAATAATTTTGCTTGCATTTTTTAGCACAATATTCCATATAGCATATTACAGATTCTGATACATCCCGTATCACCTTCCTGTTAGTACTGGAAATCAAAGCTCAATATTTCACTTTTTTCCTAAATACTTTATTAATTAGATTATATAAACACTGTGCATTTGATGAGAAGTGTGTGACTAATATAGCATAAACATATATATTGCTCATATTTAAAATGTTTGATAACTTAGTGCTTATTCACAACTATTAATACAAAAGCTGTTTTTAAACATAACAAATTGTTCTCTATTAAGAATACACATAGTGACCTATTTCCATAAACATTTTTAGTAAGAGGTATCTTGATGTGCATAACCCTGCAGACATTTTATGGAAATTAGACAATATTGTGCAGAAGTACATCAGAGCCATATTGTTTTTGCTTAATATTCTGAGAGGTGGGTTATTTTTGCTTGATATATGATGCAAAATAAAGGACCCTATATAGCAGTGAATATGAGCCTTTGTATGTTTCAATATATTTCTCCCTTTGTTTTGTTCATGCACCTGGTTTATTTGCAAGATTTTATGCATAAAACACAAAAGATATTATTTGGGAACTATGTGTTGTGTGTGCTCTCACATGTACAATCAGATTAATGCTGATTATATACAGAAACAGGAATTGCCTTCATAGGCTCAAAGACTCTTAAGAGATATAAGTTTTGGTCAAAATATTTAATAATCAATATAGCCTATATTATTTAGCTTAGTTTTTTGAAGAAAAATATGGAGTTTGTCTTACACCGGAGAGTTGTGGGATTTAGAAATGTTGAATGTCAAACAAAGATATGCATATCAGCTTTTCTCCTAAACAATACGAATTATTCCACATTAGATTAATGTGATAGTCATGCAAAGCATAGGGAATAGATGCTGCATGGAGAAACAAAGCTATAATTCAGAGGAAGATGAACTCTCCTTGCAAGAAAGAGTTGAAAATCATAACCTATCCTAATTTTGTGTTATAATTCAGAAATGCAGACACTCTTTCCATTTTTAAGCAGCCATTCAGCAGCTCCCATTTTTTGCATTTTATTTTGCCATTTTAAAATCAGACAATCCATATTAATATATTAGATTGATTTCAATAATATATCAACTCTTCTCTTGTCATTTTTGTTAGAATATATATGATAAATAATGCATATATTGGCCCATATTGGATAGGAAAAGATATATATTGTAATGAAACAAATAACAACCAAATTATTAATAGAACAGGAAATGCTCGATGCCCAACAGTCATACCCTCTAAACAACAACAACAACAAAAAATTGAGTCATATTAATGTATTCAACAGTGCCTTGGTGACACATCAGATGCCATCTGTCATTACATGCTTATTATGTTGCTGAAATAGAATTATGAGGTTTTGCTGACAGTTACTGCAGAACATGGTATGTTACATTCTTCTTCTTTTTTTCGAGGCGAGTGGAGTTGTATTTCATTTCCACTTAGTCTACAGACAGGCTATAGTAAAAACAAACAAACACATGAGTCATCTTGAAATTGAACTAAGAAATCACAGTATGTGACTTTTTAGATACACACCTAGAGATGGAAATATTCTCTTCTTTGACTCCTTGAACTTCCTTTCACTATCTTCTTTTCTTCATAGATATAATTTTATTTATGACAATTTAGGAAAATATATTTTTAATTCAAAATACCCTTTGTTACCAAGCAATAAATCCTTTTGGAATGGAAATTTACAGAAAGAATTATTTACAGGAATCAACTATAATTACATATAATTCATGCTGCAGCTGCTTATAATTGTAGTTTTCCCCAGGACCTTTCCCTACTTATAACCACCGGAGAATTGCTTCTTTGCGAATGGTTAATCGGAATAATAATTTTTCTATAACTAGATGCAATGGCATTAAATGATTAGTGAGAAACCTTTTCTTTCCATAATCAGATGAAAATATAAATTTGGTTTGACAGTAAAAATTTGATAAATACCTACTATGTGTAGGAAATTGAACAAGGTGATGCAAGTTAGGATGCAGGATAAATAGAAATCATAGTCTCTACCTTAGAAGAATTTAAAATCTTGCCAAAGGTTTCAAAACATAACCATGCATAAAAACAGTGTAAAAGTATTTGTAAAGGATAACATTGGAGAAACATGGAAATACTATATTCTTATTTTCCTAAGTACAAGACCAATATATTTTATAGAAAGGTGAAAGTTACAAATGTTTTCACATAAACTTGTCTATGAGACACACGCAATGCTTGATCTTTACTATATGTATTTATTATGTTGTTGGAGTTCCAAAGACCATGTGATTCAGTTAAAATACATGAAATTTGGAATGAATCAGAATGGAGCCTAGTATACAGAATTAGTACTTTGTGATTGGACAAATTATTTAACTTATTTGAGACAAATTATTTAAACTTTCTGAGGTGTCTTCTAGTTAACAATAAGAAGAAAATATCTACCTCTTGATTCTTATAAAGATTCATTCAGATACCATACATAAAAGCCCAACTTGTGGCCCAACCAGACAGTAACAGGCTGTTATAATGGCAGCATTCCATACATAGCTCTATGGATAGGGCTTTGTTGCCTTTTGGGCACTAGAATCTTTTACTATGACCATAATCATAGGACTAATATTGTCTATTTATGTGCAATAACCATGAGCGTCCTTCATCTAGTAAGTTAGAAAGAAAAAAAATGGAATTCTGGAGAATTATTGAATCTATATTGTACAATTAAATCTATGTGCACACTAATACATATAATATATTTGCTTTTATATTTGCTTTTATATAACAAACATAAAAGACTATTCAAAAGAATCTAAAAGAGATTCATAGTTTTCTGTCCCCAGGAAAATGGTACTTTCCCTTAGAAACTATTCTGACTAAACCATCTTCTGTGTGTCTAGTTAGAGAATCCTTATGGTTTCTGAACGTACTCCGTCAAAGTACAGATTAAGTGTATTGATTCTCTCTAAGAACTACACCTCCTGGAGTTCACATCCTATGTAGTCCTCACCACCTTGTGTATGGGCTAACCCTATGACTCATTTTGAACAAGAGAATGCAGTGAAGAAACCATGAGACTTCCAAGCATAGTTTGCTTGCTTATTTATTTATTTATTTATTTACTTATTTTTAAGCTCACAGCTTCTTCCTGGGTCTAAGGAAAACCTTGCTCTGTGTGTTCACACAACCACATGAGGGATCCAACTAGTTTAAGACAAATAAGGACACCCTAGATTCTGCAATGATTATCAAGGAGAGATACTCATGTGTGCCTTGTGACTGGATTGGGCTTATGAAAGTTCTGGCTTTTCCAGCAGTTGCCTTGAAGTCTCTAACATCCATTTCTGATGGGCAACAAAGATTCCATGAATCTTATATGTTAACCAATAAGAGTCAGGAGATAGTAAGAAACCAGCAGATAAACTACTTGCTCTACCTTCTCTTGATGGAATGTTTCAAGAAGCAGCAATTTTACGCAGCCTCCGGGAAGATCTCTCAAGAGACTTAGAAACCCATTGTGTTTATGGAGAATCTATGGCTCACTCAGTAATAACCTTTGTGTTTCTTCTCCTGCCTGTGTTTTCTATCATTTTCTCACTTATCTTTTACTCATTGTGATTTCTCTGACTTGTTTCCTCCAATAAAAAGCTGGTATGCACCCTTTGACCATAGGCTCTATTTTCTAGAGAACCCAAGTATGACAACCAGTAAAGAGACATTATAAAATACTTACATTGACATGTGTAAGGACAGACCAGAGTTGAAACACTGAAATTTCAGGTATTATGGGACCTTAAAGATTTCTTTTGGAAATTGCATATTATCCAAAGTATTTAGAAGTCTCAAATTTACAAAGTTTAAGTGTTTGGTTATGTAGTAGCCATCTGGGCTCTATTCTGATATGGGAATGCAACCGTTGTCTGCTCTGGGTTTCATTTAAGATACAACAGGCAAATGCTTTTTTCTTTTCATAAGTATGTTAAATCTAGGCCCTCCTTTTATTAAGATGACTTCAAATTTAAATGTTTATCATATTAAAACAATGCAAGTTCTCTTATGAAAACAACTTGCTGCAAATACTATGAGTACTCACTACCCATATATTAAAGAGAATGAGATATCACATAAGAGAGGTCACTCTCTTCTGTAAATGTAAACATTTTATAAGGCAGTGAAAGTGCTGCCACAGAGTCTGTACCTCAGCATATCCAAGACCAGGGCTGGAAGTCAGGAGAATTAGCTGCAGGTGCTTAGGGCTTAGAGAGTGCTGAAGGGACGAAAGGCCAATGTGTTGGCTCCAGGTTAGTTCTTATGATCAACTATTCTTTTTATCTTCCCATAAGACCACCTCTCTCGTTTGTTGCAGAGGAAGGGAGGGATGAGAGGAGGGGGCCAAGAAGGAGTTAGAATGCGATTTCAAATAGGAAATAGAATTCCTCAGTGATGGCCCTGTAGCAGTGAGAAAAGGCGCATTAGCTTAAGCAGATTGGGGAGGGCAGCAGGGGTGGGGCATTAGAATTATTCACGTAATTTAAAGCATTAAAAGTAAATCAAGACAATGGCCTCTTCAGTGTTTAGACCTGTACGATTTCTGGCCCCTTTCCACACATTTTTCTTTTGTTTATCTCCTGAGAGATGCCCACATGTGTACAATACAAAGAACTGAGTCATAAAAGCAGAGGCCTGTTAGCCTCCCTGAGGACCAATTAATGGTGCTCCAAATCTTGTGGGCAGGCAGATAAAAAGGATAGAGAGAGCGAAGGGGAAGAGGATGAATACTCAACTAGACTAGGGCAGGATTTTTCTTTTTTTTTTTTTTAGATGTTGGAAGGGACTTCTTTAGCTATTCTTATCTAACTTCTTTAGGGTTTGTGGGTGTTTTTTCTTTCTTATTTTTTTTTTCTTTCTCAACTGCTCCTGGAGTCCCCCTAGTTGTAATGTGAACAGAGAGAAAAGTAGTACTTCAAAATATCAACTAGGCTTTCATCCGAACTGATGACAGCACGAGCCTGGTTGAAAAAAAAAAAATTTAAAAAACACCATTTAGAATGTTTCTGTTCCTCTGTTCGTATATTGGCAGTTTTATTGATAGGTGCTTGAGTTTGTATTACCATTTGTATCTCCAAGCTGGATATTACTGTGAAGGCAAGGAGCTTTGTAGTTCAACCTTTAACTCCAATCTCACCCCCTACGAGTCCACAGGCCTTTGAACAGCCACGGAGTGGCACTTTGAAATCAGGAGTTGAAAGTGTTTGACATGGAAAGGGGAGCTTGAAAGTCTTGCTCTTTGAACCTTTTCTTTTCAAAGTCCCACTGAAAGTACAGGCAGGACAATAATGGGCAGGCTGGGGGCTCTTTGGGTGAAGAGGGGATATGTGGTAATGAGGATTTAAGTGTTTCCCTAGCTCAGTCCTACTCCGTTTCCTGTGTGTGGGGGAATTAAAGCTGCCTTAAGATAACGCAGTCGCCTTTTGGTGGCAGTGGTTGGATTTTTTTTTTTTTAAACATGTTAATTCATTGCTTAATGACATTATGAGAAAAATCCATCCAGCCGGCGCAAATGAAAAAGTGGACCTCAGAATTCTCTCTGGCCCAGCCAACCTGGAAGAATGATCTTCCAAAACTCCCAACTGATGAGGCAGAGGTATTTCTGAAGCTTATCTATTGAAGGGAAAATGCGCTGCTTAGCATTGCTTGGAAAGGGACTTGGTCATTACTGTGGCATGTCCTCTGCTTAACCAAGAAGCAAATTAAATTCTAAATCCACCATTTGTTTTAAAAACAGATTTAGATCATTGATGAGTATGGTGACCTAAGATGATAGCATAACTTTTGGGAAATTTAGCTCTATGTCAACAGAATGAAAAGGTGAAGTTGCAAGCAAACCAGCTTACATGCATTTTCCATTTTATTAACCATTCTTTGTGTGTAAAGATACTCCAGGATCACTACCAGAACAGCAGTTTTTTAGATGGTTTCCAGTACTAATGCATCTAATCCTTCATGAAGTCCATCTTTTGACCAGTGCATACTTCCTCTCTACAAAGTCCAGTTTATGGTGATGGAATTCAGGAAGCAAAACAGATCACAAAACAAAGAAATGGATGACATTAAATTTAATGCTTTCAAAATAATGATTAATAAATACTTTTGGTTTGGTGGCTAAAAAACTAATCACATCAAATGGAGATGTAAACAAGTTAAGATTAACATTATTATAATTTTATATCACTGTTAAAATTGATAAAGGAAAAGTGACCACAATATTTATTAAGGACCTATTACATGAGAAACACAGTATTTTATAATTTGTTTTACAGATGTTTTCCCATTAATCTTCTCTATAAGCCAAAGATGGACATGGTTATCCTTATTTTACATATGATCTTGAGATTTATAAAGATTAAGTAGCTAAAACATGATCACAAGGCTCAAAAGTAGTGAAATTAAAATTTACATCCAATAATTCCAATTCCAAAACCCAATCATTTTTAACTGTATGGCACATGAGCATCAGGAACTTATTCATAAGAAACACATATTTAGAGTAAAATAAAGAATAAGTATGTATTGAAATCACTTTCTATAACAATGACGATGCCATTGCGAATATTGTTGAAATGCTTTCTTAAACAGAAATTAAAGGGCATTTAGTATAATTTTAACGGTTATGGGGATTAATAATAAATCCTGACTCATAACTGTGAACACTGCCCAAAATTCTGATTAATCAATAATAACGTGCAGTTCAGTTGTGAATGACTGAAGTGCACAAGGTCTGGAAATAGCTACCTAAATTCTATGTATTGATACATTTTACCCATGAATTATCTCTACAATTATTATAGATCTAAAAAAATTTTTTTTATCTGAGCATGACGTTCTGCTATGCTCCAATCCTGGAGTAATTTATCCCATGTTTGTGTCCAGCTCCTGATGGATGAAAAAAAAAAAAAATTGGACTGGAGTATCAGAACTCTCTAGGTTGCTATGGCTTATTGATTGGATAAAGAGGACTTATTTTTCCTTGAGCTTTGAAATTTGAAAAACACACATTTATTTCCTATCATGAAATGGTGTTTTGTTTGCATAACTAACATTCACTATACTGTGACTACATAATGCTGGATTAAAAATAATGACGGTTACTCTAATGAGCATAGATCCTTGTGAAATTCCTTCTGGCAGTACAATGTTTCATTCCCTCCACAGGTTTCTTGGATAACTAATTTGTGGCTCAGTATTTTCAATTTTCTGACCTATTTGAAATGAAAATACTTTGTTATAGTAAAATATTTTTATTATTTAGTTTAAGCACAAATATTTACAAGCATGTATAATAAATACATCACACAGTACTTATATATACATACATATGCCAGTACATTAAATTAGCAAGAGACCTGGAGACAGATTGCCTGGGCACTGGGTCCTGGTTCAGACATTTCTTAACTATGCATCTTTGGGCAAGTTACTTAAGCTCTCTGTGCCTCTCTTTACTTAATGGCAAAATGGTAATAATTAGTACAACAAATTCATAGGGAACTTGTGAGGATAAAAAAGAAAACAAAAATAGTGCCAATAAAAGTTAGCTATTATCATTATTAAAGGTAATATGTCTTTATTAGGTGCTGTAGTGACCTAGTAACCATAGATACAAAAAGTTTGAATGTAGCTATAAGTAATATGAATGAATGTCTTACATCTCCATTTTCCTTTTGGTCCTAGGACAACTGAATGATTGTAATTATGCTATTTTTAATCCATTATTATTATTATTATCATTGTTACTACCTGTAAACCAAATAATTAAGACAAAAAGTTTAAATAGCCCAAGGGCAATTATACAACTTTAATATTGTTAGAATGCAGATTTTCTCACTAAATTTGATCTTTAACACTAATGAAAACAAAAACAAGCAAATAATAATTCAATCAATTCTGGGATGGGTAGGTAACATTACGAGAAGTTCCTAGATTAAGAATCTGCTTTGCAATATCACTTTAAATATGTGCGTGTGTGTGTGTGTGTCCGTCTTCATTCAATTTAATCAACTTTAGATGAATATTATTGAAGCTTATCTACAAAAAAAAATTTGAGTTTTTCTTTGCTTCCCAAATGGTGAAATTTGCATCATGATGTGTTAAAGCAGAGGGGCAAGTTTGAAAAACAGACTAATGAAAACTGTAATAAGTCGATGTGGGTGAAATGTTATGTAAAAATAGGTCCTAGGGAAATATTTTTGAAAATTAACTAAAAATGAGTATGGCTTTCTTTATAAGAAGGTTAATTTAGTTTATTCAAAGTCCTACAAGAGTAATGATAATACATTAATTTCTTTATTTGCCGTTAAATCTTAACAATCTGAAACTGTATGTGTTCACAGTGGTAATTCTTTACACATGATTCCCTTGTCTAGATTCTAGATACAAATGGTTTAAACAGTCACTATTTAATTAAAATTTCTTCCTAAGATTTTCTTGTCATTTTTATACAAAACTTTAAATCACGTATTTTATAAGATATCCAATTCTGAAAGAGGTTGGAAAGTTTATGATACTTTAAAATATTTTATTTAATTAGAAACTGCAAAATCTTTCTTTATCATTTTCGTTTACCATTCTTCTATTACCAAAGAGTTTCATACTTACCCTAAATTTTAAAACTAATTATATCCCTGGTATATTTTGCATATATAGCAATAAATGCAAATATTAATATAGATATTGATATGCGAAGTTATTATACAAGTACTTTTGATTCTAGCATATTTGTTCCTGACTGACCTTGTGAACTACTCAATCGATAGATGTTTCTTCCTGATGTTTCATTTTAACATTGTAGTTAAAAAGGTTTTTTTTATTTGAGAGAGAGAGAGAGCATGCACATGAGTTGGGGAGAGGGGCAGAGGGAAAGAGAGAGAATCTTAAGCAGGATCTCTAGACTCTGGGATCATGACCTGAGCTGAAATCAAGAGTCATATGCTCAACCGAATGAGCCACCCAGGTGTCTCTTAACACTGTAGTTTTTAAATAAACAATAATCTTCCTTACAAACCAATCAGCCATCTTTATCATAGTAAAAATTAAGATATGTACTTTTTATAAACCAAAGGATTAAATGTTATTTAGAAAACAGCACACAAATTAACGTCATATGAAAGTTGCCTTCCCCCATATTTGTTTTTATGGCAATCTATAAGAAAAATCTAAATAACTAATGGATTAATTGAACCTGTCTGCCAGACTTAACCTTTTCAGAAGGAGTTGGTGAAGAAGTCTGAGTTTGACTCTCACTGCATTTCAATTTTTCCATGATAATAATGAAGTTTCCTAAAATTATGTTTTGTAAATTACTTTGGAGGTTTATGGGTTGTTCAGCATAATTCCCGGGTCTTCAAAATGGTATCCTTTGTACCAAATTTTAAAAATGATCAGATGCTACCTACAAAGCTTGATGAAAGAAAGAAAGAAAGAAAGAAAGAAAGAAAGAAAGAAAGAAAAAAGAAAGAAAGAAAGAGGAAGGAAGGAAGGAAGGAAGGAAGGAAGGAAGGAAGGAAGGAAGAAGGAAGGAAGGTAGGAAGGAAGGAATGCCTAACTCATCCCTGTAGTTTCTGATCTTGAGTATAGCCAACAAATCTATATAGCTAGCCATCTCTTTAAGATTTTAATGTATTCTGCAGCACCTGGGTGGCTCTGTTGGTAAATACTAATTTAATCATCTTTTTTCTTTTAATTTGAGAACTTGTTCTTGTGTCGCATCAGCCCTCCACTGATGATCTTTCTGTTTTGCTCTGTTTAGTGATTAAGCCTTCGATATTCTGAGGAAAGAGAGTAGAGAATCTCACTTCTTAAACAGATTCCAAGAAATCTTCTTTTTGACTGATTTTTCATTTCTAATTGCAGTGGTGTTCAGTGCTACCAATATTTGGCCATGTGTGCATTCTGTGCAGTAAGTCAGGTTGGTGCTCAGTTTCTGTTCTTTCACCTTAGAATTCATCTGTGGTGAGTCTGCTAAATTACTTACCTTCAAACATTTGCTTTTTGTCATAAAAAATTTTACCTTTTTCTAAATTTCTCACATTATCCTTATTAGTTAATGTCTTTGAAATTTTCCTTTTCTGTTGTTTTAGTGGAGTTTTAGTAGACTTTTAATAGACAGAAAAATATATATGTTCAATTTGTTATCTTTACCTAGAAGGCTCTTTATGAATTTTTAACATAAAATAAAATAAAATAAAAATCAGCAATTTTCTAAGGTATTTTGATCTCCTTGAAATGTATTCCGTTTTTGGGTCAAAGTGCTTTAAGGACCTTGAATCTTAACCCTCTGATCAGACAGAAGTCTGAACCTCACCCTCTTTTTTAGAGGAGAGCATCTTCCCACTGTCCCATCCGCTTGAACTAGATGGCTCAGAAAAATAATAATTTTCCTTCTCCAGGTCTACCCCACCTGTTCTCATTGACCCTGGACAAGCGATTCTTAGAGACACAGACCTGAATCAGCAGCAGCATCATTATCTGGGAACTGGTTAGACTTAGGCTTATTGAATCAGAAATTTGGGGTGTGGTCCAGCAATCTGTTTCATCAATTCTTCCAGATGTCTTTGATTCATGCTAAAGTTTGAGAACACCAGTCTTGAGAAATAACTAGGGTCAGATCTTAGCATAACATCATTGAAAATGACATTCCAAACTATGGAAAGCAATAGTTTATTTACCAAAAAAGAAGAGCAAAACTTTTAGATATATACTGGTGGTAAAATGGGGATTAATCTAAATGTTGTTAAAAGAAAGGTAGAATATAAGGTTAGAGAGGTAAGAGTTCATTTTAAATGGAGCCATTCAGGATTTAGTATTCTGGCAAGCTCACCTAGATCTAGTCCGGATATACATAACAATGTATATATACATTGTTCTGTATATAACAATGATATTTGGTAAATGAAGTTGGGATGCTATATTGCTTTGACAGAGTATTGAATAGGTCACAAGGGCATTATAAGTGGGCATGTTAAAATGGATTTATGATGTGGGATCACACTATCTGACCATATGCTCTCTGAGAGGGCTTAAAAGACACTATTCACCTAAGTAAAGTAGTTGACTTGTAAGATGATCAATAGCATTAATCAATCAGTCACCTCAATGGCTATCTTTTGCAAGTAAGGGTTTATGGTTGGAGAAGTGTCCATGTGATGGGGCTCTATAGTGTCAGTACAAATGTAGCAGATGCCCTGTAGTGACATTTAACAACTAGAAGCAAGGTGAAGATAACTACCGTAATGAGTTCCAAACTTGAATGATAACAGAGAACATTTGATTGTAGATATTTATTGTGATGGCACTAACAGACCAATGTATTTGTAGGGTCAAGAAAGCTGGGAGACAATGGTAGTATTGCTTGCCTTATATAACAAAAAGGATCAAGAGATGTGAGACAAAGGCTCAACTGTCACAATGTGAAATTGTGATGCCTCTTCAGTTTCCAGATCTGAAGCAATTCTCAAATTCAGATCTCATTGACTCAAGGGGTTGTCATATCTGTTTAGGAATAATTCAACAAAGCCCCTGCCCAAATAAATGTGCTTATAATATTCTCCCTAATCATCATTCCCCAGGTGGATCCTTAGATAGATAGATAGATAGATAGATAGATGAATGGATGGATGGATAGATAGATAGATAGATAGATAGATAATAGATAGATATAAATAGATATAGATATAAACATACATACATACATACATGTATGTAAATACTTACCAGAGTTAACTGACACTGCAGACACTGCAAAAAGGAAATATATTTCCTGAGAACTCTTAGAAAAGGGCTTGACATGAATTATAAAGGAATTCCAAAAGCTGTGGTGGCTGTTGTGTTACAGGTATATAAATGGAAACCTGGCTCAAGTCTGTTTCACAGTGGTTCCAATTGCAATGCAGGAAGATTCTTTGTTCTTTCTTCTTGTCTTGTGTATTTATTTGTCCTTGATCTTTTGAGTGATTGCTATTATTTTAGAAAGGGCCAAATAGAAGTTACCTAGTCTTCTATATCCTGTCCAGATGGTAAACCAGTAACAAAATTATATAAATCCTAGGTAATAAACAGAGATTAACACCTTTCTTAAGAAAGTCTTAAATATGGAAGATGATGAGTATCATTATATTCCCATTCAATTTATTGATAAGGGCCTACCAAAACAAAATACAGATGAACCATGACCAATAACTGTGCACTACCATAAAAGTAACTAAGTCAAAATCCCAATTTCAGCTGTTGAGCTGAATACGTTAAATTTACTAGATCAGTTGAACACAGCCTATCTCATTTGGTAGGTTAGTATCAACTAACCTAATCTATCAAGATTTCAATCTTCATTAGGAAAAGATCAGTACTACTTCATATTTACATGGAAAGGATAATAGTATGCCCTCACATTTTTGCCTTAGGGTACATATAATATCTTGTTTCAGTGAAAATGTAGCTCAAAGGGACTTTTATTATCTTGCTATTTTCAGATCATCTCACTGGCTTCCAATAATGATAACAGCATACTAATTTTACCAATGAACATGATGTGGCGAGTCTCTTGGATGCCATAGAAAGACACATATGTGCCAAATAGTGGGTGATAAACCTAACCAAATTTGCCTAAGTAGTACAATGTATAGGAGTCCAATGATTTGGTGCATGCTGGGACATATCCTCTATGAAAAAGAACAAGTTTTCATGCCTTACAACTCCTTCAGTAATTAAGAAACACATTGCTTACTAGGTCTCTTGGACGTCGGATCAGTATGTTCCATATTTGTGAATTCTGCTCTGTCTTTGGTCATGTGACTGACAGGTAGCTCATTCTTCAGTGGAAGCTGATCTACTACTTGGAAGACATGATCTGACAGATCTAATGGTGCTACAGATATCTGTGGTAGATATAGATATTCACCTACATATTATATTTTATTTATTATATTTTATATAATGGCTATAAATATATATTTATTATAATATAATATATGTATATATATTATACAGTCCCTTAATATGTAGCATAAGACCATTCCTTCTGCAAAAAAGAACTAATTACTATGTAAAAATCATCTTCTAAAGCAATCTTGGGCTTTTATAGAGATTGGATACCTGAGATATAATTTGACACTAAAATCATAATGGCTTACTATTAACTATGTATTTTTAAATTTACCAAGTTTGAGGAGGGATAATAGAAATCCATATGATAATTAAAATGGTACATTTCAGATCTGTACTAATTGGGTCCAGAGTGGAAAAAAGTCCTTCTCTCAGCTCACAGCTACTGCTTCTTAGTGAGTTCCCTATGAGCAGCTGAGGGAGGTGAAAAATATTTGGTCTTGATCCATGCATGCATCAGTTTGATATAGTGATACAAGCTGAAATTAAATTTCTGTTACAGTTATATGCAGACATCACCCCACTGGGAAGAGCTTCAAGCTGTGTATTGGGTTATCAAGTTTGAATGGAGGGACAATAATATAAGGGGAAAATACACAGAAATGTTGGACAGTAGCCAAAAGTTTGACTGCTTCGTTATGAAGACTGTAAAATGAAGATGAAGATGTCTAGAGAAGAGGCATGTAGACAGACCTATGGAAGGAGCACTGAAGTGTGTGAATCTTTATGATTCATGTAAATGCCCATCAAAAAACATCCACCTTAAAGATTATGTTCAACAACACTGCTACTCATCCTCCTTTGATCATCCTTTCTTGGGTCCATTGCCTATCTCTTCCATAGTTTTCTTTTTTTAAATAGGTGAATTTTATTTTCTAATGACTACCTTGGGATAGTTAGTATAGTTCTTAGCATAAGAATTACATTTTCTGACACCCTTAATATCTGTAAAAACAAACAAACAGAGCAAAACAAAAATCCAGTGATTGATATCACCGGGGTAGACAATTCTATATTTGAAATAATTTTCCTTTAGAGATTTTAAGGTATCACCCCTTTGTTTTCTGAGTTGTAATGTTGTTGTTCAAAATATAATGCTAATTTCCTTTTTGCTTTTCTTTTGCACACCTATTCTATTCATATGTTCTTCCCTGTATACACTTTTAAAATCTTTTATTTATTCTTGGTGTTCTCAATTGTAAAGATGATGCACATTTTTTAACATTTTAAATTTTATTTATTACTCCAGATATTCAGTGGGAGCTTTTAATCTAGAAATTTATGAGCACTAATTCTAGGAGCTTTTTAATATTATCTTTTATAATTTTTTCCTACTCATTTTTTATTCTCTTCTTCTGGAAATTAATTGTATTAATTTAATTGTTTGTGTTCCTTTAATGATCCTTGAGTTTTCTACTTTATTTTCTCCTATTTTCAACTCGTTGTATTTTTAATTTTCTTTATGAGGATTTACTCATTTGTAATCAAAATTTATTATTGTATTTATTATTTTGATAATTTTGTTTAATTTACTAGGCTGTTTGTACTCAATTTTTATCTTTAAATAACATCTTACAATATTTTTAAGGAGATTAATTATTGTTTTTTGTAATTTTTATTTTATTTGTGACAGATCTATTTCCTTTATGTTTATATGTTTTGCTTATTTTTGGTATCATTTAGCCTATCTATTCATATTTAAGGGAGACACACTAAGCAGCACAGTATTGTGATTTTCATGTATATGTTCTGTATTACTGCAGGAATCCTTGTAGGAGCCAAGATGGGAAAGAACACCAAAAGTCTTACTTTCACTAATCCCCTCTTTTCAGTAATGTGCATCATCCATCTATGGAAGTACCTGCTGTGCCCAAAATCCAGGGCTGATTTGCTTCAGTTTCTTTAGTGAATAAATATTCATTTACAGCTTGGATATGATATTGGAATATTAGTAGTCATCTGAAACTGAAGGGTAGGGTCAAGGATATGAGTGTCTATCTTTTTATTCTATCATCTTCCATCCAATCCACCTGTTTTCAGCCACCTTTCATTCTGTCTTTTGAAGTATTTGGTACTCCACAATCATCAGAATTAGTCAAAACAATCAAAATAATAGTGTGTCAAATATATAAATTAAAAGATCGAAAAAATAGGCAAGCAATGTTTTCTTTTTGGGATTCTGCTTGGTGATATCTTCTATTTGGGAATGACATAGATAACTGATGGATAGATAAGTAGATAGAAAATACAAAGAGATAGATAGATATAGATAGGTGATATGGGTAATTATAATCTCTCTTGCATAATTGAATGACTCTACAATTAGGCTTCTGTATAGCTTCTGTATAGAGAAAATGCTGCAGCAACCATTAGTAAACAAAATGGAGTTGAAATGCATTAATAGAGTATAAAATAATTAAAAATTTTAAAGCTATGTTTTTTGAAAAAACAGAGATGAAATTTTATAGAACATATGAAAAGCATGAAAGTATGAAAACAGCATTTGCTTCTATTCTCATTGCACTTGGTTAAGGAGCTCTTATTGGCCATTAAAACATTTTAGAAATACACTGAAATAGAGCTTTATTTTATTAGAAAAGCTACATGGGTCCCATACTCCTGGTGTGTACATTTTTCATTCATATTTCTTTCATCTAATTTGATTTTTTGGATTTAGGGGATTTAAACATCTGCCTATAGCAAATATACAAAATTTTCCTACCCTTAGACATAAATTCTAATCAAGAAGAGTAAAAAGTCATCATAAAATCAGATTGTTTAAATAAGTGAGATCTCTGTGGCAATATTATTTTTTTATTGTGTTTTCTCATTTTTACATGGTGGGAAACTGAGGCCTAGAGGAGTTAATGACAAAAAGTTATACATCAAATAGTAGAGCTTCTGTTCCTCTCTGTACTGTTCTATGCAGTGTACCACAGTATCTCTAAAATATTATTTTTATATCCAATTATTGTCCTTTATTGGGTAGATTAATACATTTCCTGGATAGGTGATTATTTCTAAAGGTTTCACATAAGTTTCTCAAAGGTTATTAATATTATTTCATTGCCTTTCATTAGATGTTTACTGAGTAAGTATTATGTGTGTTTGCACTATGCTAGGAATATCATTAATTGGCGAAAAATGTCAATTAAATACTCTACTAATATTTGAATTATTTTTTTAGTAAGAAACAAGAGGTATGCTGCTAGGAATTTTTAAAAATTGAATCTCTGCTTCCAACTTCTTGCTCTACATAAGAGCATCCAAGGATTCTGGCTTCCTCTACTCATGAGAAATTTATTACCAGGCAGCCCAGTCAGAGTAATGTAAATGCTATAATCAAAAACATATTTCATAAGGAATGCATTAATCACGATAGGTTAAATAACAAAAGTGTTAATATTTAATATGTTTTCCTAGAAGAATGGAAAAGTTGAGCACCAAGATAAGACTCTAGGTGATGTGAGGGAACCACAGCAACATCTTATGCCCCCTGGAGAGAGCCCTGCAGCAGACCCTCCCTTTGTTCCTCACAAGCATCACAGAGAATAACAATATCAAATATCCAATACAAGTAGAGTTTTCAAGGGCCACACAAATGTCAGAGCAGCATGTCTTTAGATGATCTCTATAGAAAGCACTTATTTAAAACAACCCCAGTACAAATTAATATGTAAAATATTCCTCCTTACACAGTGAGACTTGTATTAGGTACGGGAGAGGAGGATACCTCAAGTAAACTAGATTGCAACTTTAAAGAGGTACTCAGGTGCAGGACGAAAATACTTCCATGTTTGTTTGTTTTTTTAATCAATCATCAGCCTCAGAATTCTTAAAAACATGAAACATGAAACACACAAAAACATGAAAACTGGACTCATTTTCTGATGCTCATACTTTATTTAGGATTCACTTCATAAATGCAATTTTAAAACAAGAATATATTTGTTCAGTTCAAAAACAAAAACACTCATTTCATTGATCCCCTATCTTGTGTGAACATCTTGCTAGATACTGTGTGGAAAAGATGCATAGGAAACAATCATTGCATTAAAGGTGCTTGTATTCCATTAGGAGAACAGACCCAATATAATTTTAATATAATCCGGTAAATAGACTATTTACTAAAATATAAGAGTAAAACAGGTGAAGAACACCTAAACTGATCTATGTAATTTATTTAGAAAAAGGACTTCTGGAATAGGTTACTCCCTCATTTGAGTGTTCAAGATTAAATTCAAGTAAAAAAGGTAGGTAGAACAGTTGAAGGAGAGGCAAAAGTACAGTGTGTCATACAACAAGGAAACTTGCAAGTATACTGACAATTCAACTCTAGGTGGGAGGTACTTTTAGTCTAACTAATAAAAGCCCAGTAAATAAAATGTGCATCTGCATGCCATGAGGGCTTAGCCAATTGTAATTAAATCTTACTGAAGAAACAAAGCTGAAGATAATTTTTAGTTATTCTCATGGTTGCGTGTGTATATACATATATATATATGTACACACACACATATATACACACATATATGTTTCAAATCATAATACCACGTTAGATTGCTTATATAGAAGTGAAAAAATATTAAGTGTTTAGCAGATTCTTTGAAAGTAACACATAGTTTAATAATTAAAGATCTTTCTTTTTGTACTTTCTCCTATATTTTTCTACATTTAAAATAGAGTACCTTTAATGGACTTCTAATGTATATTTTTAACATTTATTTCAGATTCCTAGATCCAATTCTTAACTTAGTTTATAGAGTATGCTTCGATATCTGAAAAACAGTCTAGTTACTTCTTCCCCAAGATAACTTTAGCAGAAATGAAGTGGGTGAATGAATCTTTTACCACGTCATCGTATTCATTATTGTGACACCCAGAAAGCTTCTTCAGCAATATTAAATACAATCCATATGCGAGGCCCCCTTCTTGTCACTTAACTCATAATAACTCACACAATACTCATCACAACTCCAGGAAATAGGTGTTGTTATTTCTTCATTTTATTTATTTTTTTAAGAGAGAGAGAGGACACAAATGGGGAGGGAGAGAGAGAGAGAGAGAGAGACAAGGAGAGAGAGAATCTCAAGCTGGCTCCATGCCCAGCACAGAGCTCTACACAGGGCTTGAACCGAAGACCCTGAGATCATGATCTGAGCTGAAATCAAGAGTCGGTTGCTCAACTGCCCAAGGCCCTAGGCGTTCCTATTTCTTCTTTTAAAAAATAGAGAATCTGAGTCACGTGGAAGTTAGTTTACATCAGTAGTAACACAACAGTCTGCTCAAAACTTTGGATTTCATATAATGAGTTATGCTGCCTGTGAGCATCCAGCATAGTTTTATGAAGATAATAAACCAACACAGAATTAAAAAAAAGAGTTTATATAGGTATTTTCTAATTGCCTTCCAACACCATTTTTGGACTATACTTAATAGATGTGTTATATTTTTGACCCTCATTAAATACCTAGAAGGTTTCTGAGAACTCATTACTATTTATCAAGAAACTAACAGCAACTTATATTGTATTCAATGACCAAACAACAGGATCACTGTCCAGATGTTTTTCACATGTTCAGAAGAGTTGAAGGCAAGCAGAATTGCTGCCATGGGTTGTGTGGGAAGGACATATTTTTATATCAGTTATACTCCCCTAAATATGAGACTTCCATTCATAGGACTCTAGCGAGGCCATGAATTTAGCCAAGGGTATAACAGTGGTTCATTTCTATAACAGAGGGAAAACATAAGTCAATACAGCCGAAAAGACCAGCATTTTAAAATGAGTGATGGTAGCTGATGAATCATTTCTGCCTATTACCATGTTATAATAATAAGAGAGGAAAACGATATTTAGAGTTGAAGGGCAGTAAATATGGAACAAATAAACTAAAATGGTATAACAGAGTGCACAATCAACGTATGGAATATACTACTACAGAATGTAATATCATTGAATAATGTGGATAGATTCCTCAAACATTCAGGCAATTTTATGACCATAGGCCACATTTGTCTTGAATATAAGTTAAAAAGATGGTAATCAAATCTCATGCTTCTGGAAGGAAAGTGATTGCCTATTAGACATTATTTTGGATAATGTTTTTATTTGTTTTCTTCTGAATTATAAGCTGGTGTAGGGAGGATATTAAATAGCTTTTTTATTCTTTGGTATTTTTAGTTTGTCCCATTTTGTGGCATTTATCTCATATTGCTTTGTATGCAATAATTTGTGCACATATCCAAATCTTTTGAATTCTCAAATTGTTAACTCCTTAATGGGAAGAACTATATCTATTCAACCTATGTTTTCCAAATAGCTGATGAATGGAATTACATATGATAAGGGATCAGGCAGTATATGCTATACGTTCTTTAAGTATATGCAGTCCCAAGGCAAATCTTGATTTCTCTTATCAAATTTCCTGCAGTGTGCTTCCTGTTTTTGAATGTAAATTTTGCTTGGGCATTTTGACACAATACTTGGAGAAAAAGATGTGAAGAGGCACCAATATTACCAGTAGTTCGAATGACTTGGTTGTGTGATATTAAAGTGATTTAGTTGTATAATATAGAATGAGAAAATGCTTTGAACAAACATTTGAATTCTCTCCTTGCATATGTGTATGTACAAATAAACAGTAAGAATTTGCGAGATTGCTAAGAAAAACCCACTGTTTTCTCTATAGACAATAGGAGCATGTGTCTTTAATGCTCTAGAAAAGGAAGCTAGTTAGCAAGCAGTGATTACCTAAACACTATCTGAAAAGCAAACTTTATATCCTGTTGACCATATAACAGCTTGCCTAGAACATTTTCTTGATGTTTCAAACCTAAAATAACCCAAAGTCTTGATGTTTCACCCCAAGCCTCCTTTACCCAGTTCTCATAATTTTATTAAATAGCAATTGTATATTTTCAGTTGCTCATACCTAAAATCTTGGATTCTCATTCTCCCACACTCTACATAAAATCTATCAGCAAATTCTTGAGGCTCCTTTTCAAAATTAGTCTGGAATCTGACCTCACCTGTACTTGGACAAGCTGCCAGCCCAGCCCTAGCCCTATCAGCTACCACCAGAACCGATGCAATAGCCTCCTAACTGGTCTCCCATTCTTCTCATTCATCTCACTTAAGCATCCAGAACTATCTTTTTATAACAAAAGTAAGATCATAGTAATCCTCTGATCTAAACCTACCCTTTACTTCCCATCTTATTTATCTATTTGTTTTTTGTTTGTTTGTTTGTTTATTAAGTAGGCTTCACACCCAGCACGGAGCTTAACATGGGGCTTGAGCTCACCACTCTAAGATCAAGACCTGACCTGAGATCAAGAGTCAGATACTTAACCAACTGAGCCAACCAGGCTCATAATAAAATCCAAAGACTATATTTTTTAAGGCCCTACATGATCTGAACTACAGTTGCATTTTCAACTTTATTTCCTATCACACATTTCTTCTCTCAATTTGACCCAGGCATGTTGCTCTCTCCACTATTCTGCAAAAATACCAAGAATGCTCACTTTTAATGCCCTTCTCCTAGATATTCATAAGGCTGCATATTTTATTCTGATCAGCCATCACCCCCTCAGAGAAGTCTTGCATGATTATCTCTATCCGCAAGGAGGAACCCCTGTCACGGTGATGCCATTCATTAGTATTGACATTATATTTTACATTGATTTGCTCCTTGTCTGAATTCCTTACCAGAAGGTAATATCCATAAGCACAGGAACTTAATCTACTGCAATATCCTTAATACTAAAAATAATTACTATCACATAGTAGGTACTCTCTATATATTGGATGAATTAATAGATACTATATTTATTTATATTTATGTAAAAGATGTTTAAATAACAAGTACATTGCTTGCTAAACTCAGTTCAATCAATTGGAATGCATGCACACACATAGAAATGTACTCCTAATTTGTTAATGTTTACCTAGATAAGTGGCAGTTTAATTGGAAAGAAAAAGTAATACAACAAGTATTGATATAGAGAGATGTAAATGAGTGAGAGAAGAGAAATTTAAGGAAAACATGAAAGGAAAGAAAACAAATGAAAATAAGGTTAATTATTAGACTAACCCTCAGAAGAAGTTGTATATTTGGAGTAGAAGAGTAAATCAAGAGAAACATTTTTAAAGAAAGTAGGTGGTTTTATTTGATAAAGAGTGGGTTTGGGGTTGTATCAATGGGCCAAACAATCGGTAGTCAGCCTGGACTGCACAATACTAGTTAAGATGTGCTCCTTCTAGTGATTTTCTTCTGAGCCTTCTGACTCACCAAGACACCCTTCCCGGAACAAATGAGAGCAGGATTGCTAGCAATGTTAAATGACTCTGGCTTCTTTTCTCCACCCCCCCCCCCCACCCCGCCAGATTCTTAAGAATGATAGTTTTTCAGCTCTGTAAGTCAAATCATGACATCTCTTTAAACTCATACATATTATTTCCCTGGTGCCAGAAGTTGATGTGTCATGGAAAGATGGCCTACAGCTATGCCTTATAAAGCTAAGAAAAATAAAGTACACGATGTTCCTCCTGTTGTCAGGCATTCTCCTTATAACTAAACCATGCTGTCCCCCTTCATTCTGTTTGTTCTGACAAGTTTGCATGTCAGGCCATCTATTTCCTTTCCGAGTGCTCTGTTGATAAAGTGCTTGGTCATACTAAAAGTCCTGGAGAGCTCATCAGTGCAAGGTTTTCACTGAACCAGCTGCTTATAAAATTTTTCATGGCAAGTCAGCAAAGTGTAAGTATGCAGCCATTGCTGGAGTGCAGCTTAAATGAATTGACCGAGTAGTTGTTTTCTGGGCTGTTTGTAACATATATTATATCAAATGTGCTCAGTGTTTTGATATATTTATATATTTACATCTTGAATCCTAAGGAAAACTTGTGAAAACACTTTTTTTTTTGCTACTTAGAAAGTGATTATCATAACAACTAAATTCCATTTTTGAATTTCATTATACTCTTGATGTTATCAAGACACATCTCTTGGGGCGCCTGGGTGGCGCAGTCGGTTAAGCGTCCGACTTCAGCCAGGTCACGATCTCACGGTCCGTGAGTTCGAGCCCCGCGTCAGGCTCTGGGCTGATGGCTCAGAGCCTGGAGCCTGTTTCCGATTCTGTGTCTCCCTCTCTCTGTCCCTCCCCCGTTCATGCTCTGTCTCTCTCTGTCCCAAAAATAAATAAACGTTGAAAAAAAAAAAAAAAGACACATCTCTAGAAAGTATTTTCCTTACAATATAAGAAGAGATGAAAACCTGCAGCTGGCTAAAGATGTGTGGTTTGCTCTACCCACTTCTGACTATCAGACTAAATACTCATGATTCATCTGCGTTAGCAAAATTACTGTGGTTTTAGGCCATGGATCTTTGATCTCTTGCAAATATTCAAATCTGAGAATGACACTCCTTGGATATGAAGAGCCTAAAATATAGCAACATTATGTATATCTCAATCCATCTTATTTTCTTGAATAGTGTGTAATTCCCTAAGCTAAACCAAGAAATGTGGAAATCAGTTATCAATAAAGACGATTAAAGAAAAGTGAAACATTCTATTTTAGGTCAGTGTAGCACAAGAGCAAATGGGGACTTGGAAATTATTTGATGAACTCCACAATAGTAGGTGGCATAGGAATTCAATGAGGTTAACCATCCCAACTTGTATTCAATTTACCCAATTATGAATGGTTCATAATTAAACTTTTGTTCTAAATTATTTAAATAATTTGGTTTCAGAAAACTAGACTAAAATAGACTTATGTGTACACTAAATGAATCTTTAAGATAATTTTTAGATTAAAACTCATTAAGAGTTAGGTGGTCGTATACTTTAAACATCTAAGGCTCTGCAGTGTAATAATTGAAAAATTTGACATTTTCCAAGGAATTTTAAGAAGATAATTAGATTAGATGATTGGTTCAGTCTTCCATTAAAAAAAGGAGAAATTAACCTGGAAGTGTTTTTCTCTCAAAAAAATTTTTCTTTTGAAAGACTAAGATAGTTATATCGGTTACTCATCTAATCCAAAATTATCAATTAAAACCCATCTATCACTTCATTTTTGGTTATTCCTATTCACTCTCTGGGAAAATAGAAAAAAAAATATTAAAATAATAACATACATATTCCTTAAAACTTCTAGAATAAATACAGGGTACTCATTTGAGTCCAAGACATCTTAAAACATCCTCTCCATGTTTCCTCTCCTAACTAATGAAACCTTTATGGGAATCCGAGGGATTATTGAAAGATTCACTAGCTTAACTCAGCAACATGCAATTAATATATTTCAGAGGTTACATAGTGTTGGCATTCCAGTACTAGATGTTTTTTTTTTTGTTTTCATGTCTTTTCGTAAAACAGATTACTATGCATGTCTAAAATTAGATGATAATTAGATAATAGTAATACATAAACCAATAGTACACTTGTAGAAAAAGCATTAAATTTAATAATATCTACTGCAACTGAAAAAAAAAAAAAACATCGTATCTAATTTCCTATGAGATCTAGACCAATTTAATCTTTGGCAGTGAGAAGAAAACCCCACTCATTTATTCATTTAATCATTATTTTCCGGTAAATATTTCTACTATCAGATGGCCTAGATTTCAAACCTGAGCTTACTCCTATGACAAGTATATGACTTTGAACAAGTCACTTAACATCTCTGATTCCCTTATTTTTAATCAGTAAAAAAATGGACATAATAATAGTAATAATTTCATAGGATTGTTTTTAAGATTAAATGTGGCATTTCATGTCAAGCATTAATTCATGTCTATCAGAGAATATTTCTAGAGCTTTACAAGTGGTTAAGATAAGACAATAGCTAAAAAAAACTCACAAACCTATAAAATTGTGATTTGCTGAGTGATATAAAGAGGTACTAGCTACTATGAGATTTAAAAGAGGGAAATCTGCCATAGTAAGAATGGAGTGTTTGTTTGTTTGTTTGTTTGTTTGTTTGTTTTAATGACCAAGGGAAGAGAATGAACAAAGTGCATTTAACGGAAGAAACATATTTAAGAACACCTTAGGATAATTGTCATTATTCCAAAAACAGCATCTACAAGTGCAGAAGAATTTCCATTTTTCTGTTCAGTGAGGGAGATATTTAAACTACAGCTAATAGAGAAACATGAAAATAGTCCCTCTCTTCATAAAGAAATTATCAGCATACCAGGTACCTGCAGTCACAGGCACATGGTACTTAAATAAAAGACGCAGAATCTGCAACATATGCACCCTTTCTCATAAACATTAAGGAAAAGTTCAGGCTTCCACAGAAGCCAAAGTATCTAGTGTCCAGACAAGTCTTAGTTGAGCAGTGTGCAATGTACTGGGCTTGAGTGAACACGAGAGGCTGAAATCCTCAGGGTCTGCAGATCTACTTCTTCCAGTCTACTCAGTATTCTTTGGAAAGGCAAACTTGGGAAGAATAGTTGGGCTCCTCATGTTCCTCTGAAATAGAAGCAGGACATAGTATTTCACTAATTTTATATACAATGTTGATGCCCCCATATTAGGAAGAAGGATTGGATAAGGCACTTGGCTGCCAACAGCTGGGAGGGTAAAAACAGCAAAGTGTACAGGAGAAGCCCTCGGATCCTATTTGAACTGTTCCCTTAGACAGTATTTTGCACTTTTTGAAAATAAATATTCCCTGATGCACTTGTTAAATACGCAGGTTTCCAGATACCTATCCTAAACATTTTAATTCACTGGTTCCATAGTGGGACCATTTTAGAAAGTACCCCAATTATATCTGATCAAAAGGAAGTATTAGGGAAAACTGCATGTAACCACATTTTTGATGGTTAGTGAAAAAAAATTAAGACTCGTATTTAAACTTAGGGAATATTATTTATAGTTTGTTTAATAAATACATGTAAGATGAAATGCATAAGATTATTGTACACATGTGGATTTCATCTCTTTCAACAAATTGTTTTGTTTATTATTAACATCACAAGTTCAAGAGTTTCAGGATATTCTTTTTTTAATTATTTATCAATGTTTATTAATTTTTTGAGAGACAGAGACAGAGCATGAGTGGGGGAGGGGCAGACAGAGAGGGAGACACAGAATCCGAAGCAGGCTCCAAGCTCTGAATTAACAGCACAGAGCCTGACGTGGGGCTCGAACTCACAAATCCTAAGATCATGTCCTGAACCAAAGTTGGATGCTCAACCAACTGAGCCACACAGGTGCCCCAGAGTTCCAGGATATTCTGACAGAGATACCACCAGAGTGAAGATGTAGCATTAAAATCATGGTAACTGGAATGAGCATTACTATTTATAAATTTCATTTTTTTTAAATAAAGTTATACACTGAACAAGTATTTATACTGAGCACTTATGCATAAAATAATAAATATATTTTTATTCATATTTTTCATATATGCTGTGTATTTTACTCCAACATAGCAATGTTTCCTACAGTTTTTCCAGCCTAAAACTTTGAGTTGGTTCAGCCATCTTTTACCTTTCTTCCTTCACACTTACAAGTGAGAATCCCAGAGACTGGTCAGTATCACCAAGCATAAATGAACTATACACTTGTGACTCAGAAGTTAGGCACCTCTCATCCCTGAAATAACCTGCTATGACTTTCAGTTCCTTGGTTCATTAATACTTTTTTATTTAATTGAAAATATTAAAAATATATCAGAGTTTTACAAGGTTTAGCATCTGTGACTGTCAACATAATGATTTATGCTATTAAATTCTCCCAAACACTGGGGCATCTTGGTGGCTCGGTTGGTTGAGCTTCAGACTTCGGCTCAGGTCATAATCTTGCGGCTTGTGGGTTGGAGCCCCATGTTGGGCTCTGTGCTGATGGCTCAGAGCCTGGAGCCTGTTTCAGATTCTGTGCCTCCCTCTCTCTCTCCCCCTCCCCCAATCATTCTCTGTCTCTCTCTCCTTCGAAAGGAAATAAATGTTAAAAAAAAAATTCTCCCAAACACCTTAAAAACTCACATCTGTTGTTTCAAAGACAAATTTTACAATAATATATGTGTAAAGTGTGTGTTCCCATTTCTTTCTTCCATTTCAGGTTGTATACTGAGTGCGTACACATTGTCTTATGTCCACTAGACGAAACCATACACTGTGATATTTTTGTTATTAAGATGGTTGAATTTTTAAATTTTTGCTATTTTTATAATATCTATGTAGGAAATGTAGATGTGAATGAAGCAAGAAAATAAAATCCACCTTTCTCACAATGTTTTAGCATTTTTACTTCCATAACTCTTCAAAGAGTTTGGCCTAATTTGGGTTAGGTTTCCATCTCAATAGGCCTGCCCACTGATGCTAATTCAACTTTGCCTTAAGTAGCATAGATATCAAAAGTATCTCCTGCTGCTTAAGTATATTGCACTCTTCATTAAGGATTGAGGGAATATGTGCAAGGTAATGAGAACCCATGTGAGTTTCACAACCATCCTGAAAATCACTTCTTTTTCCATGGCTGTTCCTTGTATGCCAATTTCAAAGTCCCTACCAATGTACCTCTCTCTCTTTCTCTCTGTCTCAATTCTTTTAATGAAAACCTCACCCTTAATGTGACGGCAATGCATTTAAATGTTAAATACCAGTATTTTATATTAATTGAATGTAATTCTAATTAATTTAGTTTGAAAAAATATTTGCTACTCATTGTGCAACCTATTTGCTAGTGAAAACTACAGAATAAAAGCAAACATTCCTTTCTTATTTTAAGCAGTTTTGTTCCATGGGTTTATGTAGGTACATAGGAACTTGAGAGTTATCTCAAACCTTCATGGAGCAAACTTATTTTTAAATTTACAAAAATAAGTTAAATGACAGCTTTGGTTGTGTTTGCTTTTTAGATGATATAATATAAACCTAAATGAAACGAAAGCCTGATATTTTACTTATATATATCCATCTCTTAGAAAATAATTATTTCTATTGTTCTTTATATCCCCTGTACCTGTTATATTTCTTAGGAGAAGGAAAGAGTGGACACATTCTAGGGCTACTTATTTATGCTGCTATGGGACACACTGGGGTCCACCATAACTCTGTGAAATATCATGTGGACAGTGGCCCAGTAGCCAATATTTACACTTTTACCCTCCTAAAGAATAAAGAGACTTAGCTCAACCTGACCTACCTGCATAGGCTCAGGAGAGATGCATCAGATTTTCTGTGCTGCACAGTATCTTAGTTGTGGCATCCAAACCTGGCCTATCCTCAGATCCATATGGAGATCTTATTAAAAATCAGAATATGGAGCTTCACCTCAGGCACTTTGAAGCTTAATATTTTCACTGGATCCTACAAATCTGTAGTTATGATAGAAAATTCAGAAAAAAGAAACTATGAACAGAGATTATTTAATGGTTTGGACAAGAAGTCACATTTCAGTATCTCCATCTATTGTTTTTACAACTACATTATGCTGATGAATATATTCTGTGAGACACAATGCTAAGAAAACGTCTCATCAAACCACAAACTCTTTGTAATGTAGCCTTTGATAAATTGAGGCACATTCAGCATTTCCATTGCACAACTTGTGTCCATCTCCCCATAGAAATTTGGAGAAAGAAGTTTGATCTTCTTGAAACACTACACCAGATAGTGTGTGTGTGTGTGTGTGTGTGTGTGTGTGTGTATTCCCATTATGCAATCAGGCTTACAGCAAAATGATTTCAACATATTCTAAACCATTTTGCTTTGAGGAAATGAAATATATATCACATAAAATAAACTATATGGTCCATTATTTACTAATTATATTTTTATGTTGAAAAAATCATCAGGAATTTATAGCACAACTTGAGTGAACTATATGTGTTGACATGATTCTTATCCTTTAGGATCTTTTAATATATACTGTGTATATTTATTTAGAAAATATATGCATATTTATATATAGTGTAGGTTTACTTAGAAAATATATTTGCATAGTAAAAAAATTACTGTATATGTGAAAAATTTTGTCTTTTCAAATTGCATTTGGCGTGTATTTTTCATAAGTCCTACCTCACTAAAATAAACTTCTTTAGCATTAGCATGTCTTCTAGCTTTTTAATGGTTTGCAAAACACTTTAGGGCTATTTTCAATGTAATGGGAGGTGCTGGAATCTATGTGGTGGTTCTAACAACACAGAACTTTCTGTAAAAAAAAAAAAAAAAATTGAAAGAGTATGATTTGTTTGCCGATTTCCTCCATTATGTGAGAACCAGAGTGTTAAATCCTAAGCTAAAGTTGGTCTGAATACGAAATATGACACGATATTTGCTTTTTTTTCTTGCTTCTTTACTGTCTCGTAGCATCAAAACAGCGAGATTCCCTGATTTAAGTTCTGCTCAATTGCATCCTTGCTCACAAAAGCAGACCACATTTAACCAAGTTATTTTTTCTCGTTATTTTTTATAAGTAATTCAAGTTTTCATTTTGTACTTTCTTCTAAAGAAGCAAAACAAAATAATCAAGCAAAACAAAAACAAAACAAAACACAAAGAAACCTCTAAAACTTCACAAAGTACTAGTTATTGGCAGCAGTGCTTTTACGTTGCTGCTGCCACCTAGTGGCTTTCCGTGGGAAAGCTATCTGCTGGTTTGGGAAGAATAAACTTCCCCGGGGCTCTTCAAACCACTAAGCGGTCAAGTTGATTCTCTTACCCTGTTAGTCCTCTTTTCACGGGAAACACGTTTTAGCAAACAGAAGAAAAATATGTTGCGTTCAAAAAGAATTCTAAGTCCTTCATCAACAGAACAGAGAAGCTGATGAAATTCAATGAAAGCATTGGGGAAATACACTTACTATCTAAATAACATATACAAATTTACCAAAACCTCCTCCTTTTTTTCTGTGATTTAAGGTTTTCTATTGCCATTTCAGGTAGGAGATATACTGGCCTCCTTGTAGTAAAGAACTGCGGAGGGAAAGAGATGGATGAAAAGAGGGATGAGAAGGCAGAGATAGGCTATGTTTTATCTAGCAATTAGCTGCTTACTAAATCTTAAAAGTGATGATTATAGTTATTGTTTCTGTTGTGGGCTTTCCCCTCTGCTCTTCTGTTTACACTCTGTATTGTACAGAAAAGAATTCATCTTCTGGCGATTAATGCCAGTCATTCATCAAGTGGGGCAAATGCCCCAGCATCCTTTGAAATGATTAGACAAAATAAGGACATCCTCTCTCAGGTAATTTGCTGTGAGAATTAATTTGTTAACTTTTCTAAAGGAATAAGTGACCACAAAGTTAAAATAGGATAGATGTTTGGACACACAAGGGAAGCTTAAAAGTGTTGCAAGCAATACAGAAGCAAAGGACCTGGTACATGTTATATACTAAGACAAAATGATTGAAAAATTTACCAGTATTGACAAAAGTATTTTGACCACTTTCAGCCTCACATTGCGAAATTTGGCTATAGTGCTCAGCTATTCATGTTGTAAATATCCAAAATATCATACTACACACTGGATTGGTATTGCATACAGGTCTTTGTCATGGCCAGTATGGTGTTGAAAGCCTATAATAAAGAGAAACAGGCAATATACATTTTAAAAATTAATGCCAATGTAAAATGTGATAACAATAGAAAGGAAATTCAATCAGTGCTTGATGTTATACAATCAGGATACAATAGAGAGGTTAGAAATCACTCCAAGTCTTTAAACAAAGGGAATTTCATGCCAGGGATTATATTACAAGTGATAAAATACACGGGAATCTCCAAAATTAGCAACTGCAAAAAACTGCTACCACTCCAATATGTGATCATCAAAGGAAAGAGCCAGTGTTACCCCAAGGAAGAAGCCAAAGCCACTCAAAAAGAAGCTGATTCATGGTGGGCCTGCGTCATCAAAAAGGGAGCTAGGGAGAAGATACAACTATTACTAGAGAAGCAAAGAGAAAAACCCTGGTAGCCCCTTTCCACTTGCCCCCCAGTCTTATAACAAAGCCTTCAACTGACTGCAAAAAGAGTCAAAAGCCAGGTTACGTGGGAGCCTACATATGTAAACTGCAATGATCAGTGCCTAATACAGAATAGAGCCAAGAAAGAGAAAGGAGTGAACTTAAGATGAAAACAAGTCCAGGACTGGCATGGGTAAGGAAAGTATAAGGCAGACAAATGAGAGGTCTGACAGAGGAACATAACCTGATCCATGAAGAAAGAATAGACTGTGCAGGAGAGAAGGGAAGGGGTAGAGCCTATCATGGAAGCAAAAAATGTGAGGCAGGACAAGGAAGGCAGACTAAATGGTACAATCAGGAATCGATGATGAGAAGACTGGCAATTGAAAACAAGTATGGCTTATCTAGTCAAATTTGGAGAGTCAAAAAGCCTTGAATGCTAGAATAAGAAGTTTGAAATCAATCCATAGACCAGCAATTCCCAAAGACCACTCCATAGGATGCTAGTTCTGGAAGATGCTGAAAGATTTTGCTTGTGTAAAAGTTGTCATCTTCAAAACAGTTTGAGAGATATCAGGGTTTTGAGAGCCTTTTATATTTGATTTTATATTTGTTTTATTTATTTGTTTGTGATGCATCTCAAGGGCCCAGTGTTTTGCCACAAGATGCTCTGAAAAAACTGCTAAAGAATTTGCAAATCCTGACACTTAGCACGCTGAGTGAGGAATGATATGTTCTTAAAGCAACTAATCACCAAAGACTGAAGTAAGCAAAAATACTATTGTAGTAAGCTATAATTGATTCAGATAAACTCATTCAGAGTTTATGATCTACTAGCTGGAACTGTGCTTAGTTGAAAAAGTGTTTGTTTAAAATAACCAAGTGTTAATGGATTTTAACATAATAGATTTAATCTGAAAAAAGAAAGGTGATAATTACAAATAAGTCTCATTTATTCACTGACGCACAAATAGCAAAGCCTCTTATTAAATCAGCAGTTTTAGTTGCCAAATATTTGGAAAAAAAATTTATTTAAGATTGTTCTAAATGAAATTATTGCCTAAACCAGAAATTGTTCTAATAATGGAGACCTCTGTTTAGAAGATCAACATAGCTCTTGATGATAATAATAATAATAATAATAATAATACTGAAATAAATCCCATTGTCTATAGGCATCCAGTAATGGGCAGGAAAGAGTTAATATCAGGCTTGTAGCCCATTTCTTCCCTTCTTGGGCAAAGTATGGGAGAATCATGACTGTGGCCAAATGTCTATGAAAACATTATTAACAGAGCACACTAGTAGAAAAACACCAAGAATCCTAACCTATAAAGTGTTTGGGGAGGATATGGCTGGTGAATCTGGATTACTTATTGTAGATAAATCTGGAATTCATGATTTATGGGGCATAGATGGCTGGAGAATGGGGAATAGTCACATGAGTTATGTAATTAGTAGAACACAATACAAGGTTTTCCAAAACTAACTTGGCTAACATTTATCACCAATACTCTTGCATATACTACTCATTAACCTCATATGTTAATCCCAAATTGAAATAGGAATCAATGTGAGAGAATGCAGCCATGAGGAGCTGCATTTGATGTGTCGAGTTCCTCTAGGAAAAAGATGTCTTGCTAGTCACTTAGGACCTTTGAATCATTAGTAGATCTCTTTGATGGTTAAGAGCCATGGTCTTTCCCCAGTCTGATTTGACAATTTAGCTTTTTGTAGTAACATAGATTGGGAGAGTTGGTGTGATGAACTTTTAGACCTGAACTTTTAGAACTTTTAGACACATCTTTTCATGTGTCTGTTGGCCATATGTATGCCTCCTTTGGACAAATGTCTGCTCATGTCTTCTGCCCATTTTTAAATTGGATTATTTGAGTCTTGTGAGGGTGGGTATTCAGTTGTATAAGGTCTTTATATATTTTGGATACTCACTCATATGTGAAATTTAAGAAACAAAACAAATTATAATGACTTACATACTTTAAAAAAAGAAATAAAGGGGTTGAAAACATAATGAATATTTGTTGCTGGGATGGTTACTCATGTATTCTTTTTTTTCATTTTTTTTAACATTTATTCATTTTTGACAGTGAGAGAGACACAGTATGAGTGGGGGAGGCGCAGAGAGAGAGAGGGAGACACAGAATCCGAAGCAGGCTCCAGGATCTGAGGTGTCAGCACAGAGCCCGATGCTGAGCTGTCAGCACAGAGCATGTAAGTTCACAGGGCTTGAACTCACAGACTGTGAGATCATGGCCTGAGCTGAAGTCAGGTGCTTAACCGACTGAGCCACCCAGGCACCCCTACTCATGTATTCTTGTATGAAAGTGGCAAAATTAGTCGAACTATAGGGGGAAGTCTTAACAATGGGATTTGGGATAATATACCTAAATCTGGGGAAATTGGGTAAGTGAATAGATAAAGAATGCAAGTAAAGACACCTGGGTGGCTCAGGTGGTTGAGCATCTGGCCTTTGATTTTGGCTCCAGTCATGATCTCACAGTTATGTGAGTTCAAGCCCTGCATTGGGCTCTGAACAGTAACCACACGGAGCCTACTTGGGATTTTCTCTCTCTCTCTCAAAATAAATAAACTTAAAAAAAGATAGAAAATGAATAAAGTAGAAAGAAAGTACATAAAGACATACTATTCCCTGGCTGCTAATAGCACTCTTGGTAAAACTCTCAAAATATATAAGAAGACATTAAAAAAGAGGAAGGAGAAGTAAGACTTTTTTTTCTTGATTTAGTAAAGACATTGTAGTCAATTACAGTGCAGGTGACTTCAAATTCCAGAGGTTATGCTGTGAAGATTGGGGCACTTTATGTAGAAATATAAGCACAAGCTGAAAAATTCCTGCTAACATGGATTCTCAGGATAAATAATCAGAAAACAAATCACTAATTTTATATACAGCTGAATGAAAGGAGATATTTGGATGATGGATGACCAATCCCATGTGGCTGAAAACCTTTATGGAAAGACACTTCCAGATCATCTGATAGCTAAATTGTTGCAATGGGTTAAGGTGAGGTTTCTTCAGCTTACACTGACAGAGGTAATTTCTCTATACTCTCTTTGACCAACAAATGGAACATTACCTTCTTTAAAAAACTTTTTATGTTTATTTATTTTTGAGAGAGAGACAGAGTGTGAGCAGGGGAGGGGCAGAGAGAGAGGGAGACACAGAATCTGAAGCAAGCTCCAGGATCTGAACTATTAGCACAGAGCCCAATGCAGGGCTCAAACTCATGAACTGTGAGATCATGACCTGAGCTGAAGTTGGATGCTTAACTAACTGAGCCACCTAGGTGCCCCTGGAATATACCTTCTAAACAGTGAACAGGGGAAAGCAATCCAGGTTTGACTGTATGATGATCAGAAAGATAAACACATAATTTAATGCCATGTACCCAGACTATGATAGATGCAAAAGTATGTAATTAACTATATTCTTGGAGTGGGGGATAGAAAGGAGAGGGTAAGAATATATTCAGAAGACAAGAACAGATCTGCTCACTCAGTGACCATGAAATAGGGCTAAATGATGGAAAAAGAAGATTCATGCTTCCTAAAAAGAAGGTGGCACTCTGGGGGAAAAAGAAAGAGAGAGGGAGAGAGAATGTGAATAGAGAAAATATTAAATATTCTGTGTTCGCATCACTGTCAATGGAATGGGTACTAAGTGTGAGTGAGTGATTCAGCCTTTATCACACTCACATGGGATATTGACTGAGTCAGACCTTCCCTCTGTTTTAGTTGGACCCAATAAACTGGAACCTTTGGAATTGCCCAAACCCTTTTGGATTTAAATGTTAAGCAGTGTAGAATTCTGGGATGTCATAAGAAGATGTCTTCACTCTGATAAAGGAAATGATAGCAGATGGAGTAGAGTGAGTTTCTCAACTCTCTTATAATAGCCCTGCCTGGCCAGCACAGAAGGCAAACTGTTCATGGAGATCAACAGTGCATTGTCAAGGATTAAGTAAAGTGCCCCCCTTTATTTCTTTGGTCATGACCAATAGGGGAAATACTACACCAAAGTAGCAGAAGAACAACAGTCCACAAGGGATTGGAAAACCATATTAGATTTAGCTAAAGTACTATATATACTCATTTTGGAGTCCAGGTTGGCACAATCTTCATTTTAAAGAATGATTGTCATTCTTTGGGTAAATAGCCAGTAGTACATTTGCTGCATTATGTGGAAGTTCTATATTTAACTTTTTGAAGAACCTCCATACTGTTTCCTCAGTGGCTGCCCTAGTTTGCATTCCTGCCAACAGTGCATGAGGGTTCCTTTTTCTCCATATCCTTGCCAACACTTGTGTCTTGTGGTTTTGATTTTAGCCATTCAGACAGGTGTGAGGTGATAGCTCATTGTGGTTTTGATTTGCATTTCCTTGATAATGAGTGATGTTGAGCATCTTTTCATGTGTCTGTTGGTCATCTGTATTCTCCTTTGGAGAAATGTCTGTTCATGTGTTCTGCTCATTTTTAATTGGATTATTTGAGTTTTGTCGGTGGGGGGAGTGTTGAGTTGTATAAGTTCTTTATATATTTTGGGTACTCACTCATACATGGAATTTAAGAAACAAAACAAACAAACAAAGGGGAAAAAAGACAAACTAAAAAATAGACTCTTAACTATGGAGAACAAACTGATGTTACCAGAGGGGAGGTGGGTGGGGAGATGGATGGATGAAGTGGGTGAAGGGTATTAAGAGTACACTTACCTTGACAGAATTGTTGAATCACTATGTTGTACACCCAAAACTAATATAATATTGTATATTAACCACAGTGAAATTGAAATAAAAGAAAATAATAAAAAATAAAATGACAGTCAACAATATACCTGTATAATTTTTTCATATGGATATTTTAATTTATATATATAATATATAATTTATAATATATATATAATTATATATACATAATTAATTTATTCCATCATAATTTAATGTGACAAGTCTTGAACTTGATAACCATTAAGAATAATTTACTGCACTATGTCTATAATATCATGATAACTGTCCCTCAGAAGAAGCATTGCAAAAGAAGTTGTCCTAAGTAATGTATATAGACTGACCAATTATTCCAGGTTAAATTCAAGACCTACTGCATTCTAAGAAGTTTTAGCAAATTATGTGGGATCAAGAGGCCAGAGACATTTCTCAATCTTTGAGAAATCAATGCTTATTTCTTACTCTGCTACTAAAGAATAAGCCCTAGTAGAACTATTTGTAGAAATCACATTACCCAACTAGGAATACTGCTGAATCCTAGTGACTAAGAAGTCCAAAGCTCTTCAAAGGTCCTGGATTGCACTTGGGTATGTTTAAAGGGGATGTTTTCACTGAGAGAGAAAATAGATTCTCTACGTTTTTCATAGGGAAATACTGAAAAATAATAAATATGCACTGTTCAGAGCAGAGAGGAAACCCTAACTACTTTTAATACACTGAATTGGCACTATCGCCAAGCACGTACGGGGGCAATTTAGGGTAATTTGGTAAAATTGAAATACTGAGTAGCAGAGGAGGCATGATGTGCCCCTCTGGCTCCACTTACCTGTCTTTGTCATGCTACCTCTGGTGATTCATTCCACATAGTTAAATTAGACCCTTTGGTAGGAGAGCTTCTCAAGTGTTAACCGAGTAATATCTCTTAGAATATGCTGTTTACCTGCACAAAGTTGCTTTCTGCAGTATTCATTGGTAGAATTGAGTCCAGCGTAGGGAACATATAGACCATGCCATTCGCTCAGAAGATGGTGACATGGAGGTCCACATGCACAATCTCACAATAGATTTGTAGGTAGTGTCGTCTGAAAGAAAAACCTGCAATGGATTGGTTATACTTCTGATATATTGTGACATCACTTAAGCAAAAAGTTAAATACTCTGGGTAAAATGTATTTAAGAAAAGCTACCAATTCTTATTCTACAAACATGCACAATGGTAAGAAAAGTAAAGTATATAAAGAATCAAAGCCCATTGTTACATAAATGTGAGACTGAAGAAAACAGCACTATATAGAGATTGCAGGCCCAATGTGTGATCACACTCCCCATGCATTTTAAGGGCTGCGAACGAATATCTGATTTCTTCTTTTTTTTTTCCGCAAGTCATATAGTAAATAGATGGCACTAACAAAGTCAAATATTAATAACCAAGAACTACAGATCCTCAAATCCCTTTTCCCCTAACCAGCAAAACCCATAGAAATTTACACTGACCAAAGTAAATAGAAAATAAAAGTCAAACCACTTAAACGGTTGACATTTAGGAATGGAGCCAGGCACTCGCTTGCTTTCATCCTTCTGAATCACCAGTGTTATAACAACAGAAATAAGTGATATTATAGATATGGTGTAAAAGTTAGTGTTAACTTTATGAGCATTAATTTAATTAATACCTGCTGGTGATCGACATAATTTTAAATTTCGCCTTGGCAGAAGAGAACCATTTTACTTTTCACATCATAGTTGCTTTTCCTTTTGTTTTTCTAAATAGGAAAGAACTATTTTAAGGAAAAATGGTTCACAGTCATGGCCACATTGATTATGACCAAAATTAATTTTGAACTCCAGTTATTAGTTGCAATGAGCATGATTGGGAATGTAGAATATATAATTTATCAAATTTGTTTTTCTCTGTTTCTCTGATATTCTGTCCTTCTGGAATATAAATTTCAAGCATATCCTTTTGAGAAATTACTTCACTGATCCAGGACAAGTGTAAGTTTTACCTTATTAAATTGTTAAAGTACATACCGAGGCCAGTAATTTTTTTGGTGCGTGCTGGTGATAGAGGATTATGGTCAAGTACACAGTGATTATTGCCTTTCGATGGCTGGCTTTCAGCTTGTAGTATGTGAGCATGTTTAATTAGAGAGAGAAAGGAGAACTGAGATTTCTTCCTTAGCCAGAAACACTAGGCACAATGATGGCTGTGGTAGTGTGGCCACTGAGGAAAGCCAGAAAAAATCAAAATGAACAGAAGCTACCTAGTCAGAATTGTGTTCTATAGAGAAAAAGAAGGCCCACATCAACTGAAACTCTTCCAGTAGCAGGTAATCCCAACTCCAAACACGACTGGTAAAGTCCTTTGTTTTGAATACAACTTGCTCTTCTCCCTTTCCTATGGCACCTTTGGTATATTCTTAGGTGTCCTGAGAAAAGTTCATGGGAGCTCTGCAGAAAACATATCACCTAACTATCCGAGATTCACAGAATTCCACATGCCGTTAATCTTTCAATGAGAAATGGAAAATGTGTAAGAAACCACTTGTTGTGGACTCACTGGTTGCAAGTTATAAAAACCCTGATTTGCAAAAGAAATCTTAAATGTGGGGGTGCCTGGGTGGTTCAGTTAAGTGACTGACTCTTGGTTTCAGCTCATGTCATGATCGCATGGTTCGTGAGTTCAAGCCCTACATCAGGCTGTGCACTGACGGTTCAGAGACTACTTGGGATTTTTCTCTCTCTGTCTCTCTCTCTGCCCCTTCCTCCCTCTCTCTCTTTCTTGAAATAAATTAATTAATTAAAAAAAAAAGAAAAAAATATTAAATGTGGAAAGAATTAACTTTTTATATGTGGTTTATTGGAATTGCTAAAAAATATTTGACTCTATTATCATCTTATACTAGGAAGGCAATGAACACGATTTTAAGGTTTTTTTTTTTCATGTGGTGTCTACATCAAAATACATGAAGAATTATATGTGTTATATTCTATCAATCTAAGATTATTATCATTATATCATCATCATCTTTCAAAGAAGAAGGCAAGTAGGGGAGAAGGGGGAGAAAAAGAAGTAGCAGGAGGAGGTGAAGGAGGAGGAGGAGAACAAGAAGAAGAAACAAGAACAATAAAAATAATTAAAAGCCCATTACGTGCGGGGCGCCTGGGTGGCGCAGTTGGTTAAGCGTCCGACTTCAGCTCAGGTCACGATCTCGCGCTCGGTGAAGTCGAGCCCCGTGTCGGGCTCTGGGCTGATGGCTCAGAGCCTGGAGCCTGCTTTGGATTCTGTGTCTCCCTCTCTCTCTGCCCCTCCCCTATTCATGGTCTGTCTCTATCTCAAAAAATAAATAAACATTAAAAAAAAATTTAAAAAAAAAAAGCCCATTATGTGCTTAGTACTAGTCTAGGCACTTTCATACATTCCCCTCCCCCTTGTTTTTGTTTTGCTTATTACAGCAATGCTATGGACCAGTGTTGTTATCTTCATTTTATAGATAACGAAAGTGAGATTTAGAGCAATAAGAAAACTTGCCAAATTCCATTAATAATAATGTATATTTGCCTTTCAAGATTAGTCAGATTGCTCACATCCTTCCCAGAGTTTATAGAGCAACTCTCATGGAGAGTGGCAATGGATTCAAGATCAGAGACAAGAATCCTACATGAATCTGAAGAATTTTTTTAAGAAAAGAAATAAGATTCCAGTACAGACACTTCTCAAATCACATTCAGACTCAAATCACATGCAGTTTAAGTAAGCTTTTTCTCCCCCTTTATGCCACCGAAACTAAAGCAAATTAAAATCCATTGAGAACAAAACAAAACAAAACAGTTCCATAAAATATTTGGAGCAACTTTGCTAGAAGTAGTTTCCTAGGGAAACTTTGCTGAATCTGAATGTCCTCCATACCCTGCCTCCCACACATATTCCTCCATCACCCCAAACGTATCCTGAAACAATCCTAGAAATACAAGGAATTTACAAAGTGAAAATTCCCATGGAAAGGATTGTATTATCTTTTTTGGGCTTCCTCTCTTTCATATAACAGTAAAAAAATTGAAGATTATAAAGCACATTTGTCTTTCAATGAACATGGGAAATAAAAAAATGGTTGACTTTACTAACAGTATATCTCAATCAAAAAGAAAAGGTTTAAAAATAAGTAAATATTATCAAGTAAAGGTGCCATGTTTATTCAGAAGCATTTTCTCCTTGATCCTTCAATAAATGTTTGACTAAAGTCTGTCCTTGAAAACACACAGACAACTTGTACTAAAGTCACAAATTATGCATACACATTTCTAGGACCAAATTTGGCCCAATGCTTAATTAGTGTCTGGCTGTGATTACATCTGTGGTTTTGAATTTCAAATCTAAATTTTCAGTGTTGCAACAAAACTTGTAAAGATTCCTTTAATTTCTGTAGGGGAAAACAATATCAAGAGTAGTTTCATATTTCAGTTTGACTGAGAAAATATTTTTCCTTAATCTGAAAGCAATTCCTCTCAAGTTCAAAAAGGAAGAACAAGTGATTTAAATAAATACTGAAATACTGTGAATAAATAAACCTTGGCCTCTTGAGTTTGACTTCTGAATGCCATGAGATTTTTAAGTAACATCATTCTGGGCAATGGGTATTGCTTTTTATTTCTGTTATCTGAGAAATAGAAAGCATTTACGCTTTCCTTTTTTTCTTTCTGTATTTCTTCCCCCTACTTCATTAATCATTCACAAGTAGCAAGCTAGTAATACAATTCAACTCTTGTGAGCCAAATAAACACATCTTTCCCTGTGCCCTTAGTACCCTTTTTCTATTGTGTGTCTCACACATCAGTTATAAAGCTGAGTTACAACTGTCTCTCTTTGAAAGGGGTACATTACTGCTAAAGAGTGTTTGTATATATTATTATATATTTCACCATGGTTTGTCATTTGTTCTTGGATCTTCAGTTGCAAAGTCTCATCTCATACTGAGTTTGAACTTGACAAAAAGCAAGAAACCCATGCTATAAAAACTTCCCTATCTACTCCTTTCATATTTAGGTTTTGAATCTGTCCTCTCCACAGTTCAACTAAGCCACTATCTGCAATATTGAAGGTCTTGACTAGAATGTACACTTAAAATTAGAAAAACTTTATGTAAAGTGACTGAACATGTAAAGTCTGGGGCTTTCATATGAATGGCTTCTGAAAATAGAAATTTAGAACTAACATGTATTTTTTTTAACGCTTATTTATTTTTGAGACAGAGAGAGACAGAGCATGAATGGGGGAGGGTCAGAGAGAGAGGGAGACACAGAATCTGAAACAGGATCCAGGCTCTGAGCTGTCAGCACAGAGCCCGACGTGGGGGTCGAACTCACGGACCACGAGATCATGACCTGAGCTGAAGTTGGACGCTTAACCAACTGAGCCACCCAGGCTCCCCTGACATGTATTTTTTTAATGTTTATTTATTTTTGAGAGAGAGAGAGAGAGCAGGGCATAGGCAGAGAGAGGAGACAGAGGATTTGAAGCAGGCTCCAGGCTGACAGCAGAGAGCCCGATGCGGGACTCAGTCTCACAAACCATGAGATCATGACCTGAGTTGAAGTTGGATGCTTGACCAACTGAGCCACTCAGGTGCCCCTGTATTTTAATTGTCTAATATCCAGTTCATTTCTGATTGAGGAACAGCCGAGCACAATATAATTTGATCGCGATTAGCAAGTCCATATTTCTTAATATTAAATATCATCTCACGACGGGCACCCCAAGTGTTTTTACTGATAGTTAACGTTTAAAAAGTGTTGTTAAGGATTCTCATCAGGGTTACCTTCATCGTCCAAAACAGTGTTCCTACAATATCACAGAAGCTGTCAGGAAAGAGAAAAATTCTTTTCAAAAAATTGTTACCAATTTCAAAGTAAGAATATACTCTTTGGCTTGATTGTATCCAATTCTTGCTTGACAAGCTTTGTTTCTTGGCATGTCATGTATTTCTCAGGAACTAGAGTTAACCTCCTATACATACAAGTATCTCTGGAACCTACGTATCTTGGTGTTACTTACTGGTAGCTGAGAGACTGGTTGTTTGGTAGGTAAACTTTACGCTTTACTAAGACCCAAAGTAACAAGTAAAGTATGCCCAGTGAATTAAAGAAACAGCAAAAAGACTTTGTATTCAAATGCCTGTTCTGAATAATCCAAGGTCATGAGACATTTCCAACGTCCTGTGGTCCCAGATTATATTATGGAAATTAAAATGTATTATTGTTTCAAATAATATAACTTTTTCAATGAAAACAAAATATATTTTTCCTGTAATTCGGTATTGAATTTTATTAACAGCAGGCAAATCTTTCCAATATTCTGTAATTTATGGTGTAGACTTCATGTGACATGATCAAGAGCTATAACTTAACTGAACATATATTATTTCTAAGTTAATATGACTGAAAATCAGTATGTCTGAATTCTGTTACACAGAAGAACCAGGCAAAAATAATTGCTTCCATTAGGACAGTCCAAAATCTTTTTATAGACTATAATCAGTGATATGATTTACTCTTGAAGTGCCACTCTGGGACAAGGAACATTGATAAAGATTCTATTCTTCATTGCAATGAATGATGCTACTGGCCCATCGTCAATATGTGCTGCTGTCATTCTATTCACTGAATTATCCACACTCTTTCTACAGCTTTTCTTCATAACGAAAGCACTAGCTTTTGCAAATAAGGAAAGGGGCGGTGAGTACGCATGCCTGCCCCCACACATGTGTGTGCACACTTAAAATATCTTGTATAATTAGTAAGTTCAAGTTTTCAATATCAAGACAAGCAAGAGAACATACTGATCCTCAGTGAAATAAGAATAGAAATGTAAACAAAAATATTACAGTAGATAAGTAGAAATTCTTCCATTTGTAGCTAAATCAATTTCAGAAGTTCAATTAGAGACATTAAGAAATATGAGCGATGTTGTTAAATTATACCTGACAAGTCAAAGTCTGTCTTTTCTTTTTAAAAATTTGGTTGTTTGATTGATTGATTGATTGAAAGAGAGAGAGAGAGAGATCAAGTGTGAGCACGGAAGGGCAGAGAGAGAGGGAGAGCGAGGAAGAGAGAGAATTCCAAGGACGCTGACAGCAATGAGCCCAACACGGGCTTGATCTCACGAACCTGTGAGATCATGACCTGAGCCAAAATCAAGAGTCGGACACTTCACCAACTGAACCATCCAGGTGCTCCTACAGCCTGTCTTTTCTTGGCCTTTTTAATTCTTGAAAAGCATGTTTAGATCCTGAATACTTCATAAGGAATAAGCTTCATTGTTTATTTCTTTAAGATGTAGGTGATTTCACATATGTGATTTTCAAAGGTACTTTTTTATAATTTGAAAAAAAATTTTTCAAGTTTTTAAAATTTATTTTTGATAGAGCACAAGCAGGGAAGGGTCAGAGAGAGAAGGAGACAAGGAATCTGAAACAGGCCCCAGGCTCTGAGCTGTGAGCACAGAGCCTGACACAGGGCTCAAACTCACGAACCACAAGATTATGAACTGAGCCAAAATCAGACACTTACTGACTGAGTCACCCAGGCATTCCTTTAATTTGAAAAAAAATCTTAATATCATTTGGGGCTTTTCTGTGCATTCGGGTGGGGTAAATTGAGGTCAGTTTCAGTTGAACTATCCACTTTGCAGAGGTGGTAATTTCTGCTTCAAGGTCTTGAAAACTGATGCAATGTCAACAAGAATTTACCAAGTACATATTATTTGTTATGCACTGTGTTAGGTATTGGGCTCCAAAATTAAAATATCTTTCCTTGTCTTTTAGGAGCTTATATTTGATTAGGAAATGAATGAGTTGTCATACCATTACTATATACTGTGAAAAGTAAAATTATAAAATTGCAGGTTTCAATGGAAGCATATGGGATAGGGTTAGGAGTTATGAGAAGTTTCTGGTAGGATATGACAGGATTCATGGTGATTGAAGATGCCAGCATCAACAATGACACCACTAGTGTGTATATGGATGGGACCAAAAAGAATATGTGCTTGAAACTGTCTCTTTGCTTTATAGCCTACCTCAAGGTTGTACTTCAAGAAAGCCAACCTATAACTGATTGTAAAATTCCTACTGGCTTGTAATTCCCTGGAAGTCTATATAAAACAACATTGTCTGAAGGTAGACCTAACTGTATCTTTAAAACATTTATTCTTCCCACCTTGTTCTGATGTTCCTATTCATCTTACATATTGATGTCACTAGGCTATCTTACTGTTATTCCTTGTCCAAACATTCCCAGTCTAGTAGATTTATACAGGAATTAATGCAGCTTGGTTTATCCAAATCTGTACAGATATTCTTTGAGTAAGTAAATACTCATACATATTGTGTAGAGTTACATTTATGGTAGGAAAAGTGGCTTTTCAAAATGGAAAAATCACCCAAATAAAGATTCTGTGTGTGTATTATCATTTGGAGAAAGATTATCTCCAATTTTTACTTTATACTTATTTCCTAATTTTAAATGCATTAACTATAGGGAAAAGTTCTTGGAATATTGCTAATATACTTAAGTAAAAGCAAAGTAAACCATGAAAATTAATTTGCCTCTCCTTATTAGTATATAAGCACAGCATTGCTTTCCTAAGCAGCTTTATTGAGATGTACTTTGTATAACAAAAATATTCATTTGTTTTAACTGTACAATTCAATGATTTTTAGTAAACTTGTGAAATTAATAAGTCAATACCATAATCTAATTTTAGATCATTTTCATCACCCCAGAAAGATCTCACCCATTTTTAGCCACATCCTGTTCTTCTTACTCAATATTACTTTTTATCCTTAAAAACATATAATAAAATATTATAGGTGACTTCTTACAGCTTTTGTTCTAAAATTCCATTTGTATTCACATATTTGAAACTGGAAATAAAAACACTCCTATATTTATTGGGAACTGTGTATTATTTAGAGGACAGTCTAAGCAGTAGTGATAAAAGAATCCAAAGTAAAATATCTAGAAGATGAGAAGTTTTTATCTCTCTCTAGTGTAATAGGTAAGTAGTCCAAGCTGCTAGAGTTCTGTCCTCTTCAACACATAGTTTTTACCTCTGAGTTCAAGGGCAAAGCTCCAGTTTCTTCATTTTGCAAGTAAAAGGAGAAGAGGGGGAAACTAGCTAGAATATTGCATGTTGATCAATGGGACAAGACCTGAAAACTACACACATCATTTTTAAATTAAAGGAATGTGGGAGGGGATCCTGAGTTGGCTCAGTCAGTTATGCTGCTGACTTTGGCTCAGGACATGATCTCACAGTTTGTGAATTCCAACCCCGCGTTGGGCTCTGTGCTGACAGCTCAAAGCGTAGAGCCTGCTTCAGATTCTGTGTCTCCCTCTCTCTCTGCCCCACCCCCACTCACTCTCTCTCTATCCCTCAAAATAATAAATAAAGCATTAAAATTAAAAAAAAAAAGATTGAGAGAGAAATGGTGCAAGTGTCCACCTAAAAAAAGAAGTCTCTGTTAGTAGAGATAAGAAGATAGAAAATAATGCAAAACTAGTAATTTCTTCCCCAGCACTAGTATATTTAACTGCAGATTTTAAAATGCAAAAACTATCTTTCAAAATTTTATCTTTGTCTCCTCCACAGTGTCCCACTTGGGTGCCTAATAAAAATTACTTTAATTAAATTTAAAGGAAGATGTTTGTGTACATGCCATTCATTCAAGATATGAGTAGAAGCATGCCTCAATTCTCTTTAATTTAATAACAAGTAGTAAAAACTTAGAAGCTTGACAAAATCAATCCACTGAGAATCAAAAAAAGAAGTAAAATAGATGAGAAATTGCTTCCAAAGAAATCTCCATACCGAACAATCAGATAATAATATCTGCTCAGGGGGTTGAACATTTTAGCAAGTGCTTTTGAGATGATGATGAGAATTAAAAGTATAATTTACATATGCAGCATTGTTGCAAATCAGTTATATAATTTGTTATAATCATTGCTTATGCTGGTAAAGATGCTTGGTTCTAAGTACTTTGGAAAAAAATAATTTTACTGTAATTTTCAGAAGAAAGTTGAAATGGAAATAATATTATAAAGCATATACCTCAAATTCCTCATTTTAAAAGTCAACCCTTACTAAAAGATAAAGTATGACATACTTAAAGATACATTTACAGATGTTTCATTCAATTAGGATTTACTATTCACTAGTTAATATTTAATATTAATAGTATTTACTATTTATTAAGGGAAAGATAATATTCTCAATTCTGGGATTGCAAGATTGAATAAAGCAGACAAAGTCTCTGTTCTTGAGGGATATATATTTAAAAGGAAGTAGGAAGAAAGTAATCAAATAATAATTCACAGGAGAATAATAAAAATAAACTGACTTGATTATGTATTATTTAGAGGTATGCAAGGGACAGTGGTACAGTGGTATAATGCAAGGGACAGTGGTACAGTGGTATAATGGTTGCCTTTTTCAGGTAATCAAAGAATTTTGAAGAGATAGTATTTTAGTCTAAGATTTAGTTATGGGAAATTCAGGTAGCAGAGCTAATGCAAAGGTTCGAGGCCAAAACAAGGCTGATATACTCAAGGAAGAGAAAGGTCAGTGTGGGTGACGTAGAGTTTTAGGAGAAAGAAAAGAATTAGAGGATATAAGAAAGTTCAGGTTTGATAGAGCTTTGTAAGGTGTTCCATTGTGCCTGCAGAAGGTAGCCTTTGGATGGTTTTAGCAAGACAGTGAGATGAGCTAATTTTTATAAGATCATTTTGTCTTCTATGGTGAATAACTCAAGTTTAGGGTGGTGAAGGGAATCAGGGATAATGGTGCAGGGTTCTGGATGAGAAATGACATTGACTTGGGAAAAGTAGCTTTTCAGAAGGGAAAAATATGGTCAGGTATGGAATATATTTTGGAGAGTACAGTGAACAACGTTTGAACATGGGTTCAAGATAAGGGAAAAAGAGGAATCAAGAATAAGTTTTTAAAGTTTTTAGTATGATCATTATAAAACTGAAAAATAAAGGAGGAATAAGTTTTCAAATCTAGGATTAAAAGTTACTATGAGCCAAGTAAAATTTGAAATGTATTTTAGATATCTACATAGCAGTATCAGAGGCAGTCCTGGTGTTTGAGTCTGGGGATAAGAAGCAATCAGGTCTGAAGGCACAGATTTAGAAGTCATTGGTCTGCAGATGCCATTATGGGTATAGGAACTGATGAGGTCCTTTGGAGTGTGTGTAGATAGAGAAAAACAAAAGGTGCAATTAAGATAAAACTTAGGGCAGTTTCTAACATTTATATGACAACTACTAGAGAAAGAGGACCCTACAAGAAAGACTCCATAAAAGGTTCCAGTACAGGTACAGAAATTTTAGTATCTTGAAGATTGTTAAATTTTGTTGAAAAATTATTGAGTAGAAATGTTAACAAAATTTAGATGATAATTCTTGAGCAATTAATCAGCTTGATGATGACACTTAGACCAGTTTAGTGTTTTGCTGTCTCTGTTCTTAGGATGCCAGTCAATTACATGATATTAAGTCAGTCAGCCATGGTACAAACATTGAAATGTCCATTCCCATGGCACACAGTGGCAAAGTGCAATTTACTGTTAGGTGAACTCACTTCTAATGTTATTACTTGCTACTTCATGAAATTGTCTTTCTCTCAAAGGAGAATAGTGATTATGTGACAGAATTTCCAAAACATTGACCATTAAGATCTTTAAAAATCACGTTAAGCTTCATGCCAATCTTTAAGAAATTTCTCGGTAGGAAGTCATGTTTTCACTTTTGAGCATTTAGGCAATACTTCTTCCTATGATCATGTATAGCAAACATGCAGTGAAGAATATTTTTCTGAAACCACTAGCACATATCATGTTTTGTAGCTACAATTTGTGTAGCTATAAATGGTACTTTAATAATATTAGTAATAAGTATAATTATAATGCATATTATATCAATAATATTAATAAATGTATACATTGAGTAATTTATATTGCACCTTATTTAAATGATTATGTAATCTCAAATAGTAAATTTCTTATCTTCCATCTTCACTTTGTGTTAGTCTTTGCACCACTCACAAATATTTTAATTTTTCTTTTTCTTCCTGAGACACATGATAGAAATATTTTCATCCACCTCTGAAGTTGAGAGTGACAAGCTACTTGCTTTGACCAATGAAATCTGATCATAGGGAAACTTGGGTGGCTCAGTACATTAAGTGTCCAACTCTTGATTTAGGCTTAGGTCATGATCTCACAGTTCCTGGGATGAAGCCCTGCATCAGACTCTACTCTGAGTCTGCTTGGGATTCTCTCTCTACCCTTTCCCTACTCACTCACATGCACATGTTCTCTCTTTCTCTCTCTCTCTCTCTCTCTCTCTCTCTCTCTCTCTCCATAAATATTTTTTTTTAAATCTGAGTTTAACTTGAGTCACTTCAGGTAGAATCCACAGGTAGCATAGTGTTATTTGTCAACTAGCACTTCTCTGCTACACTGAAAAAGGATGAATATAATACTTAACAATGAAAAACTAAAAGGTTTGTCCACTCTATTTCTATTAGACATAGTAGTAGAAGTTTTAGCCAGATCAATTTGGCAAGAAAAAGAAATAAAAGGCATCTAAATCAGAAAGAAAGAACTAAAATTGTCCTAGTTTGCAGAAGACATCATCTTAAATATAGAAAATGCTAAAGGCTCTGTAAAATCGAACAAAAACAATTAGAAAAAATAAATGAACTCAGTAAAATTGCTGGATACAAAATAAATATAAATATCAGTTATGTTTCTATATACTGACAATAAACTAACTGAAAGAAAAACTAGGAAAAAAATCCCATTTGTAATAGCACAAAAAAATTACTTCAAAATAAACTTAATGAAGAAGGTAAAAGACTTGTAAAAACTATAAAACATTACTGAAAGAAATTTAAAGATACATAAACATTTAGAAAGATATCCCATGTTCATAGACTGGAAGACTCAATATTGCTAAAATATTCTTACTATGCAAAGCAATCATCAGATTCAATGCAAGCCCTAGCAAAAATAAGATGTGAGATAAATATATATATATATATATATGTATGTATAAATATGACATGTGTATGTGTGTGTGTGTGTGTGTGTGTGTGTGTATGACAATGTGATAATGGATAATGGAATATAATTCAGCCATTAAAAAGAAATGAAATCTTGCCATTTGCAACAACATGGAGGGGACTAGAGAGTATAACTGTAAGTGAAATAAGTCAATAAGATAAAGACAAATACCATATGATTTCACTCATGTATGGAATTTAAGAAACAAAATAGATGATGGGGCACCTGGGTGGCTCAGTCAGTTAAGTGTCTGACTTCAGCTCAGGTCATGATCTCATGGTTTGTGGGTTCAAGCCTCATGTCAGGCTCTGTGCTGACAGCTCAGAGCCTGAAGCTTGCTTCAGATTCTGTGTCTTCCTCTCTCTCTCTGTCCCTCCCCCACTCTGTCTCTCTCTGTCTCTTAAAAATAAATAAATGTTAAAAAAAATTTTTAAAAAAGAAACAAAATTAATGAACAAAGGACAAAAAGGAAAGAGAGAGAGAGACAAACCAAGAAATAGACTCTTAACTATAGAGAACAAACTGATGGTTACCAGAGGGCAGGTGGGTGAGGGGATGAATCAAATAGGTGATAGGAGAAAAGAGTACACTTCTGATGAACACAAAGTAGTGTATATAATTGTTGAAGTACTATATTGTACACCTAAAACTAATATAATACTATATGTTAGCTATACTGGAATTAAAATAAAAAACTTAAAAAACATACATAATCCAAACATTACCAGGGCATGGTATAATTGAAGTCTTTAAAATATTTTCAGATTTACAAAGAGAGAAAATGACAAATTTGTTTTTTTTTTTTTTTCATTTTTGGCTGAGAAAAAAAAAATGAACTGTGCTTATCCCCATACACTGGGAAGAGAATAAAACATGTATTTTTAAAAAGAAAAAAAGTTCAATGGCGTTTTTTATAGAAGTTGAAAAAGCCAATTTTCCAATTCATTTGGAACTGGAGAAGGCTGCAAACAGCCCAATTAATCCCAAAGAGAGGAACAAAGCTGGAGGCATCACAATCCTGATTTAAAAATACCCTTCAAGACTATACTAATCAAAAAATATGTTAGTAGCATAACTACAGTCATATAAACCAGTGGAACACAATAGGTAGCCCAGAAATAAACCCATGCAAATATGGTCAATTCACCTTCATCGAAGTGCAAAAAATACACAATGGAGAAAGGCTAGTTCTTCAACAACTGGTGTTGAGTAAACTGGATATCCACACGCAAAAGAATGAAATTGGACCTTTATTTTACACCTTACACAAACATCAACTCAAAATGGATTAAGGATTTAAACACTTAAAACTAACATTTAAATGCATGAAAATTAAAGGCCTGAAACTATAAACAATTAAAAGAAAACATAGAAGAAAAGTTTCATGACATTGGTTTTGGCAATGATTTGAAGATTTGACACCAAAAGAACAGGCAACAAGAACAAAAATAAATAAGTTGGACTACATCAAACTAAAAAGCTTCTGCAAAGCAAAGGGAACTTCCAATGGAATGAAAAGGCAACCTACAGAATGAGACAACATATTTACGAATCATATAACTGATAAGAGACAAATCAATAAAATATATAAAGAGCTCCTACAACTCAATAACAAAAAAAATACTAATAATTTGATTTAAAAAATGGACTAAGAATTTAAATAACCATTTCTCCAAAGAAGACAAAAAAAATGCAAATATAAGGAAAAAATGCTTAACGAAACTAATCATCATTGAAATGCAAATCTAAACAATATCACCTTATACCTATCAGAATAATTTTTATCAAGAAAATAAAGTACAGGGGCGCCTGGGTGGCTCAGTCGGTTGAGCATCTGACTCCAGTCATGATCTCGCAGTTGACGAGTTTGAGCCCCGCGTCAGGCTCTGTGCTGACAGCTCAGAGCCTGGAGCCTGCTTCTGATTCTGTGTCTCCCTCTCTCTCTGCCTCTCACCCGCTCATGCTCTGTCTCTCTCTGTCTCAAAAATAAAGATAAACATTAAAAAAAAATTTTAAAAATACAACTGTTGGTGAGGATGTGGAGAACCTGGAACTCTTGCACACTGCTAGTGAAAATGCAAAATGGTATAACCTCTATGGAAAACAACATGGAAGTTCTTCAAAAAAGTAAAAATGGAACTTACCATATAACCCAGTAATCCCACCTCTGGATATTTACCTAAGAGAACTGAAATCAGGATCTCAAAGAAATATTAGTACTGAGATCCCCACCATAGCTGAAGATAATTCACTGCAAATTCTCTTTCTGAGATTAAATATTCTGGTTTATGGTTTATAACTTCTTTTTAGACCCTAGCAAATACAGCATTTTGCACCTCCCATCCTCCATGGGGACATCTAGCTCCTATGGATAATCCCCTTGAGCATTGTCGAAGACAAGCATTTCAGGACAAATATTTTTCTCTTGCCTGACCACATCTCGGGTCGTAGGGAAACATTCAGACAGCTTCTGCCTTAATACTTCGGGAAAGCACAGGTTAATCTCTCTGCTGTCAGAGTAGCTAAACAGCCAGTTACTCATGCTTCAGATTTCTTGAGCATGAGTCAGACACTGTCCACTGTGTCTACCAAACTGTAAGGGATATTACGATAAGTAGTCTCCTTAAAGTTTCAATTCAGCTGTAGAGTGAGAAGCACCACGGTCCCTCTTGTACAGACAGCATCCTCCAAAGAAATCCCTATCTAATCAAAATGCTGCCAATTTTATTCCCTCATGGTGAGTGAGGAAGCTAAGTTAGACAACCACTTCTTTCAACCTCCTTTTGCACAATTGTCTCTCACCTCACTTTGGAATTGTTGGCATCAATCATTCTGTGTCCCCAGTAGAATATTAGGGTAAAATAAATTGATTTTAACATACAGTAACACATACTGTGTTCTTTTTGTTATCCTTTTTTTCTTTATTCAGATGACGACTTTGATCAGATTGTGTTTGAATCCCTAAAAAATTTCATGGTCTGTACATTAAAAAACTATTGGTGAGTGTTTTTAAAATTGGTTCGTGCATCATTACAAGATAAATTGAAAACAATTTTGAATTTCACTTTATTCTTTTGGCTTGCAGGCCTCAAAACAATGTGGAATTAACCGGGGTTTTATTATGCCTAATCTTGCAGATAAATGGCATAATCAGCTTTCCTTTTAAATGCAAATCAAATAATCACAGATTAAGAATTTTATAGCTAGAAAAGATCATAGAGGGACTCTACACTAACCAATTCACTTTATCTTTGACTTAAGGGAAAAGAACTACAATTTTTAAATTACTTGTTCAACATTATAAAACTGATTAATATTAGAATCTAAATTTACTTAAAACTTTTCCCATTATATCATGGTGTTCAATATTTAAATGAACTACAAGTGATTCTCAGTAATCATTAAAAAGTGTTAAATATTTTAATTTAATGACAGCTTTCTTAAGAGGACCATTTAAAAGTAAATAATATTCAAGCTCATTGAAAATATTAGTAATTAGACTCACTGCAAAACAATTGGAAACTCAACTTAGAGATGTTTGATGGGGTAGATTTCCCTTTCTTTAATTAATGCCCTTCATATTTTGGGCTAGGTACCGCATTTATATGGCAGGAGAAAATTCCTCTCGCTTCCCCAAGTTATGTTTCTTTTCCCCTAGTTTAGTAAATAGATTAGTGTTATTAGAGTTGGTGAATTTTGAAAGGTGTCTAGATGGGAATTTCCATCATGATTCTCCTGGCCTCTCTGACTCTTAGACCTATCCATTCACTCCAGGGCAAGAGAGGAGAAATGAGAAAACGCAAGATCAGGTCTGCCACTGTGTTTCCATTAACCTGAGTGGTCCCTTCACAACCTCGGAAGTGCAGAGAGTGAATGATGGCCCAAGTGGGGCAGGACAGATCGATTCCGTAATTTTTACTCACTGTTTCTCTGCAGCCCTAACTGGCTATTGATTGGATGAGCTGGAGATGGGTAGTGCCTCTGGGACCTTAGAACGACTGAGAGAAAATTCCCTCCCTCCACACAGCAACACCTCCGGGCTCTTGTAGTCATTCACTTTCCAGAGGAGAGTAAAACAAAACTTAACAATGAAGTCATCTGAAGAGAAATACATTTCATTCTCCAACAGGAAAGCGAACTTACTTTAGTGCTTATTCAGTTTTTGGATTCCAATCACATATTTATACTAAAGAAAATAAACATTTTATAGAGGTTCATAAAGTTGCAAAGTGGGTCAGGGTTTTTAAGATCATTTCATCTGAAAACTGAAGCTGACAGTTAATAATGCATTTGCCCCAATGCTTGGAGTAATTTGGAGTAAACTTGGTTTTCTAATTCCCAGTCTAGCAGGCTCTATTCTTAGAAAAGGTTTCTGTCTCCTAACAGAGCAGTAGAGAGACAATCTCTACTCTTGCTTTGGATCTTGTTATGCCATGTTGTGTCACCTAAAACTAACGTAGCCACCTATTCCAGTGTGAAGATGTATCCAACTTCATGGATGTCAGACAAGAGAAATGAAGAGAACCTAGGATTACTAACATTTGTTAGACCAACATACCAAGTCTTAAGCTTGCGCTACCTATGGAATCTCTGTTTTTACAAGATTAGAAATGTCTGTAAGGTTTACAAAACTTTAAGTCAAGGTTTCTTCTCTTTCCAGCATAAATAGTATTAATTTTAAAAATTCTTCTCAACCTTATTCTTTCCTGTTTTCCTCCAGTGGGAGAGCCATGAAGACCCCTGTAGGGGGTGGAGAGCACCATTTGAATCAGCTGGAAGAAAAGAAAAGACTCTGATATACCTGTTTGAGGAAGGTAATCTAGTTATGAACATAGTATGGCCAGTTAATGTCTATTGCTGGAAAAAAAAGGGTATCTCTGATGATGCAGACGCATAAGAAATTCTTCAGGAATGAGATTCTTTAGAGATGGAAAGGCTAGAGAGATTCGTTTAATGGCATTACAAGTTTGCAACAGAGGATAATGTGATGATCACTAGGGTTTTAATAAGTTTTTCTAGGTCAGTGGTCCTTAACTATAGGTGATTTTGTCCCCTGGGAGCTTGTCCCACCAGGGAACATCTGTCAATATTTGGATACATTTTTTGGCTAGCAAAACTCGAAGGAGGTGCTGTTGGTGTCTAATGGGTAGATAACTGGGGTCCTGCTAAACATCCTAGGATGCGCTACCCCATGCAACTATACAGTCAAAAATGATAATAATTCTTGAGACACCTGGGTGGCTCAGTCGGTTAAGCATCTGACTCTGGATTTTGGCTCAGGTCATGATTTCATTATCATGGGATCAAGTCCCACATCAGGCTCTGTGCCAGCACAGAGCCTGCTTGGGATTCTCTTTCTCTCTCTCTCTCTCTCTCTCTCTCTGCCTCTCCCCCACTCGTGCAATACCTCTCTCTCTCTCTCTCTCTCTCTCTCTCTCTCTCATAAATAAATACATAAATAAACATTTTAAAAATGTTAATTATTCTTAGATTGAGATACCCTGTTCTGATCATCTGCTGTTCATATGGCTTTCAAAATCTTATCATTTCAAAGAGTATCTTGTATTCCACCCAACAAATTATTAATTCAGACAGAAAGAATGACTTGGCCAAAGAATTTTTTGGTTTTTGGGTTTTTTTTTGCAAGAAAGTGCCAGATCTTTTAATGTTTGATTTTACTATAGCACAATGTAGAGCACAAGACTGTCAGAAGCCTATAAGAAAGGTCACTGAAAGATTAAAGGTCATGATTATAACTCAGAAGTGGTAGTTATTCTTGGAAATTTAATGTATTAGCAATTCATTTGTTTGTTTTTTATGATAGATGGGAATATTGCCTTCCTTTTTCCCCTTGCAAATTTATGAATCATGTTACTATTTCTGCCCAAGTGTTTGTGAGCACAAAGGGTATAGCATTTAATTTCTGGCTGGTGCCTTTCCAGCTTTCTTTTTACACAAATGCCCTGACAAATGACATTTTAAATAATGGAGTTTCTTTTCCCAAAATGGGTGCAACCTGAGCACTTTTATTTCAAGGTACTGAGACTTTGAATGGTGTGTTATTTCAACTTATCCTAGGTTTATTATAACAAATAGTTTCAGTAAAATTTTAAAATGGGTTTTTTTTTTGAGTTGAAAATGCAAACCAGTGAAATGAACTATAAAGTTGAAAGTTAATTTAAATTGAAACCTTAATAATTTCATTAACAAGAATAAGAAAACTCTCTATTTTATTCCCTTTGTACATCAAGTAATTTGCCTGCTTTCATTTCCCAGATAGTTATTGATCACCAACTATACAATTGATAAAATGTTAGGTACTAGAAATTGAGATTCTGTCTGTTTTATTCACTGTGATCAACTTAGTATCTACTACATTGGTCAGCATATAATAGCCTTCAATAAATATTTGCTGATTAAATAAGTGAATACAAATTTTAACAACCTAAATTCAGGGAACTGTGAGCCATTGGGGCTGCAGTATTATCAGCATCATCTGGAGGGCAGAAGAGCGTGTGTGTGTTTGGAGTAGAGAAGTGTTGATAAATAATGACTCTTTCTTCAGTACATCTTTATTTGAGAGAGCGAGAGAAGCTCCAACAGAGTCACTCCTAAAACCAGGGGTGCCTTTCCATTAATTTGGGGATATTCACCATCTCACAGTTGAAAGTTTCTGGGTTGATGGATAAGGGAGTGCCTAATCGTGCTGGGACTGGAGAAGGGTGTGGGAATGAGATGACAGATTTGAGAAAGGGTATGCCAATGCTGCAGCCCACATTTGGAGCTACTATGGCAAGCAGGTACTTCAATAGGTAGCTGTCCTCTTCATGCTAAACACCCCCAAAACATTATTTGCTAAATTTGTGAAAACTAACCTCATGCGTGTTTGCATGTGTGTATGCACATACAGGTGTTGATTAAAACCCATCTGATGTCTCTTGCCAGGGAATTAGATGGATGCATCCTATCTCACTTAAGCCTCTCTTAAGTACTATCAAAAGTGCCCCATATGGATACTTGCCCACAAAGGGTAACTATATTCAGTCAATGTTACAAAGAGAAGCGATAATGTGGTAGGGAGAAAAGAAGAAGTTTTTTTTTTTTTTAAAGAGCATTTAATTAAATATGAAAGTACATTTTAAAGCAAATATATCTGGGTCTTAGGAACTTGAAGTTTACTCTTCTAATGATTGAAATTATTAGAAGTGAACAGAATTTTCATGAGAGGGTGCTTATAACCAAATGAGAAAGGGAGAGGTGTTGACTTGGTGTCAATTATTGGAAAAATAAAATGGTTCTATGTCTCACTCCAGTAAGCTGAGAATCCTAAATAAATCCCTCTCAAATAAAAAGATGGTCCTTGCCAATGAGATGCTTACATCAGGTAGAGTGAAAAAGACAAAAATGTCAGCATGATATGAGAGCAGGGCTATGGGGATGCACTAGCTGCAGGGGAGCTCAGAGTATTTACACTTAGACTGGGGAGATTTGGGAAGATTTCCTGAGAAGACAGCATGGTGAGAACTAAAGTTTTAAGGATGAGTAAGAGTTAGCCAGGCAAAGAATGTGGGGAAGTACATTCAGGGCAGTTAAACAGCATGACTTAAAGCACAGAGCTGTGAAACAGCATGTTGCATGAGAAAAACAGCAAGTCATTTGATTCCAAGTGCATAAAGTGAGAGTCAGGACATGGCAGGAGAGAAGGTGAGAGAGTTAGATAGGTCATGAGAGCTATACAGTGTAGAATAGTAAAGTGTGCGGATTTTATAGTGTGAGAATTTTATAGGCAACAGGTTTCCACTGAAGGATTCTAAAGCAGGCAAGTCACATGATCAGACTGTACTTGAAATAGAATATTAATGGTAATTCCATGGAGAATGGATTGGAAGGAAGAGATATTGCAGGCAAAGGCAGCAGTTAGGAACTCATTAATTAGGCTCATTATTACATGAGGAGAGTCTAAACCAAAGAAAGGATAACATGGCTTGAGGAAAGATTGTAGATCTATAAACAATTTAATAAACAAATTTATTAGGAGATTTTCTGGAAGTTGAAGTAAGGAAAAGGAAGAATTAGATATTGTATCCCAAATAGTATGTTGGGTTTTTTTAATTGTATTTGGAAAATTGTTCTTTAGAGATAGGTTATACAGAGACAGGAATGATTTAATGGGGAAAGACAAGCTCATGACAAGTTTGAGATAGTTTTGAAGATATCCATCAGGCAGTTGGATCTATCACCCCAAACTACAGTGTAGATATTGGCACTAGATACACAAATGGGAGTCATAAACATTGGTTGGTAATGGAAACTATGAACGTGGAAGGAAGTCTTCTGGGAATGCATGTGGAGTAAGAATGACTATAGGTCAATGGTGAGAGACATTTTTAAAGAGTGGGTAGGAAAAGAGGAAACCCATAGAAGATGGAGAAAGACAAGTCAAAAAGAGAGAAAATGGTTTCCTAAATGCAAATAAAACAGGCCACTGTTCTAGTCAGTCAAGAAAGATGAAAAAAAAATCAAACCCACCGGCTTTACATTTAGAAAGTCAATGGTTACTCTGACAACACAGTTTCAGTGGACTGATAGAGACGGTATATTTGAAGAAACATGGTGGTAAAAGGGAAAGAGTAATGGGATGATAATAAGGAGATTTGAGTTTCAAGTAAGTTTCTTTCTAATTATTTTTTTCTTTAGTGAGAGAAAGGGGTTGCTTAGAGACATTGTACACATTTGAAAACTAGGGAGAAAGCCAAGAAAAATCCTGGAGGACACTTATGAAGTAAAGAGCAGGTGTCTGGGTCACAATCCACTGTGAAGAGAAGTATACAATCCTCTCAGAAGGGAATTGCAATTGCAATCCTGATGGTGAGGTGGAGGGGAAGAGCTAATAATTCATGTTTTACAGATTCACATTTCCTAATATTCTAGATGTTTAGCTGTAGAGAGTAAGCCTGGGGGAGTAGAGGGCTTTGAAGATAAAGGTAGAATAGTTGTCAAAAGAGGAAGAAACAGAAGTTGACAGAGAAGGCAATAGATTGTCCAAAGATCTGAGGAACTAGCTGGGGTTGAATACAAATTTGTGGCTATATGAATGTTAAAATTGTGGCACTTCTCTAGCAAAGTCGAGTACGTGCATTACAGTAAAGAAGATGAGAAGTAGTTTTAATTCAGGATTGACATTTCATCTGTTAGGTGTCTGCAAAGGTAAGGGTGCAAGGCATTGAGGGCATTGGTAGAACAGTAGTTGAAGTGGTCAGTAATGGGATCCATGCTGTGGAGAAAAGATGGAAAATCTTGGAAGGTCTTGGTAGGTCCCCTGAGAGAAGGTGGGGTAGGATCAAGAACTGGCTGTTTTCATAAAGCTGTTTAGTACAGATAGTAGGGGCGAAACTGAGACTCAGGTAGAGGATATTAGAGATATTAGTGCTTGAGTTTCAGATGTGAACAAATTTTAGTTTAACTTCAATGTATGGCATTAGCTGTGGTAAGTTAGGTATTTGTGTGTCCATTTGACAAGAAAAAATAAAACAAAACAAAACCTGATTTGGAGAGGTTAAATCATTTGTCTAAGTTGAAACAACTAGTGGGCATTAGAGCTGTGATTTCATTCTCAGTCTTTCTGACCCCAAGGCTTCTGTGCTTTTGCCATATTGTTCTCCACAATCTGGCTTTGCAAATACTGAAATCAAGGTATGCGCCTTTCTTATACAAGCTTAAACTGCTTGAATCTGTGTAAAAGAATCAATACAATTCTGACAATCGGTTGTTTAAATCACTTTGTTTTGTTTTGTGTATAATTGTCGATGTTCATGCTTGGTTCCTTTGAATCTGAGTCTTTGATTTGGGAACATCCTCAGAGATGTTAGTGTCAATTTTATTTTGGAGATACACAGCTCAAGAACATTTTCTTTGTGACACTGTTAAGCATACCAATGAAGCTTATATCGCTTTCAGAATTATATGTGATTATAAGACAGTAAGATGTTAAAAGCAAGTCATTTTAATTCAAATTATGAAATATAGAGATATTTTATTTATATTTTGCCAAAAATCTTGTTTAACTGAGTTCCCAAATGGTTTTCTGGTAGAACACATACTGGCTTTTTATAAAATCACAGACATCTATTAATGAGTCCATCCAACTTTTTAGATAATTAGAATGTCCCTCAGCTTAATAATGTAGGCCCGGATCAGAATTATTTTACTCATGAAGGTGTGGAAACTAGGTTTCCTTAATGTCAATATTAATATCAATGTTAGAATTCACATTCAGCTTAACTGGTTTTTTTTTTTAAGTCGTTCCTTTTGCCTGAGGTACAATTACTTGGATCACAGTTTCCCAAATTTGTCAGTGTACTTGCATTTTTGTAATTGAGTTATTTTCGGAATTTACTTAAATAAAGGAGCATTAAATACATTTTCCTTTTATTACATGGTTAATGTTGGTCTTGTTCGTGGCATTCTATTATGTCCTGGTGATTTTTATGGCATTTATTTCCTCCTGAAATGTCTGGTTTTGGTTAATTTTGGTGTTGAGATCCCAGTAAAAGTAACCCAGCATAAAAATGTTCTGAAACCAAGTTGTTAATATTATTTTTTTGCAGAGAATTTTTCAGCCAAAACACAGTCTCTAATTTAAATAAACTCCTTTATTTTATAAGTTAAATTGTTTATAAAAAGAAAATGCAAAAACATGGTTAAACCTTTAAGTATTGGGTCATTAAAAATCCATTCTTGCCTTCCTGCCCATAACTACATCTTTTTTCAGACCTGTCACCCATTTCATTTAAGCACTTAGCTCTCTTCTAATGAATGAATTGGCATTTCATATTACCTTATTATCCTATAAAACAAAATGCATACTCAATAACATTAACGGTAATTTCTCATAAAGACACATTATCGATCCGGGTCCTACCTGTAAGCATTGAAAATTGCAGCCTGCAAACGGAGCCTTTCACATCTGGGCCTGAAGAATTAAAGAAAAATTAAATTTGACAGCAGTAAATTCACAGGCACAATCTAGGCCCCAATTTATATGCAAAATGAAATGCTTTATGAAAATTTCTTCTATTTTCTCACGGAGATTTGGGAAAAAAGATTTCACTAGATGCTTCTTTCTTTAATATCCCTCTACTTAAATATTATACTGCAGTCACTGTGGACTCTCTTTGATGTATAAATAATCAAGTTAAATTATGTGCAGCAAGGAGACTAGTGCTCTGCCATTCTTATTTTACAAAGTAATTTCTACCCTAGAGGGTCAAATTTCCCTGACAAATTCTTAATTACTATGTTGCAACAGAAGCCGAATCTATTTGTGCATAAATCCTGGGCATTCCCGTGTGGCAAGTAACTAATATTACCAACCATTTCACTTGGCCTGTTCACTGAACTCCATAATTAGATAATACTTTTGATGATGGTACATTTGAAGTCTTAATCCATTTAATTTTTTATGAGATTTTTTTTATTTTAATAGGGATATGTTAGTGACCACTACCTATTTAAAAATCATTAAAATTCTGTCCACAGCAGTAATAAAGATTAAAGATTACTAATATGGCATTCATAACCTTGCTGGTTTTCCAGAAATCCAGGGCTTAAGGTAAATGTTAAAGGTCATTTAATATGTTAGTCACTAATTATAATCCTGGGTAATAGGTTCCTTTTCTAATTATCATGGTATAAAAGTTCTATTGTTTGGGTCTATGCTTTTGGTTTTTATATTTAGCTTTTTTGGGGGATGAGTAATCCAGGAATTAAGCTCCTGAACATTGATGAAAGTAGGTAATGCTTGATGATTAACTGGATAAAAGCTTATATTTGAATGCTATATGATATCTTGCCTTGAAGTTACTTACAAAAGATGCAGCATCCTTTTTCTAGCTCTAGGTTCAGGGAAAAGGTCACTGTAAGATTAATGCACCCATATTTTAATATCAAACTATGACAAAATTGATAACAGCCTTTTGGTACGCCTGCCAAAATATTCAGAAGAAAGCTTGGACAACCTAAAACATGAGGAAGACATTTTTTAAAAAGTGAGCTAGATTTTGTCTGTCTTTTACCTAATAATAAAAGTGCAGAATTATCCAATTCACATGACGATAAATTGTTCACTCCTCATTGAAAGACACACACGTGAAAAAAAAAAAAAAAAGAAACACACACACGTGCACATGCATACACATACACCCCCCCAAGCTAGCGTAGCTTCCTGAAAAACAATTCCTAGCTGCTTTCTCAAGTAATATTCTAGGATCATGATAAGCTAAAACCATGATGGACCAATTAAAAACCTATCAGATTTTTGGCCATTACTTCTTACAAACCCAGATTGTCCTGACATTTTCCATTTACTTGAGCATACCTGCTTTGAAATTATTACATATGTTCTACTTACATAATGAGTACACTTTGAGTTATTGCATTAACATGTATTTTTCCCTCTTTTTGAAAATAATTTGTATTTTAAGTCTTCTTAGTCTTATTCATATGTTCTCAGTCTTTTCATTTGTTCTTGTGGGAAATATTTAGACAATTAACTAATATATAGAATGTTTCTTAGGTGGTTAGAACTTGTGAAAAACCTTAGGAATATTTAATGAGAACTCTTATCAGTAGATATATTTGATTAATTAAGTTATAATTTTTTATTGAACACTTGCTATGTTGCAGTCACATAAAGGTCTCTGCTATCATGAAGCTTATTCTACTGAGATGAGACACACAATAAACATAATATAAATATATATAATATGTCAAATGGTTAAAATTACTTGAAGGAAAAGTGAAACAGAAGTAGAAGACAGGGATTGATGATTATTAGTGATGATAAAGAAAAAGAATACTATTTTAACTTGAATAATATTAGAAGGTTATTGAGACTGAAATTTGACCAGAGACTGATAGAATTGACTCAGGTATATCAGACATCCCAGGAAGAGCAAACAAATCCAAGGGCTCTGAGGCAGGAGCATACCTGGTTTGTTTGAAAACTAGCCTGGAAATGACTGTGGTTGGAAGGAAGTGAGGAAAAGTAAAATTAAAAGATTTATTTTTAACACTATTAGAGTCAGGTAATAAGATCTTTAGATTCCAGCAGAAACAGACTTTTTGTGTATGTGAGTTGAAGGGCTTTTGAGTATTTTAAATAAGAAGTGACATAAGTCCACTTGGGTTTAAAACTGAGAACCCTGGGGGCGCCTGGGTGGCGCAGTCGGTTAAGCGTCCGACTTCAGCCAGGTCACGATCTCGCGGTCCGTGAGTTCGAGCCCCGCGTCGGGCTCTGGGCTGATGGCTCAGAGCCTGGAGCCTGCTTCCGATTCTGTGTCTCCCTCTCTCTCTGACCCTCCCCCGTTCATGCTATGTCTCTCTCTGTCCCAAAAATAAATTAAAAAAATAAATAAATAAAAATAAAAAAATAAAAAAATAAAACTGAGAACCCTGGACTCTAGATTGAAAATCTGCTAATGGAAATACAAAGCAGAAGCGGGAAGACTAGTTAAGGAACTCCAGAAAACATTCAATCAAAAGGTGGTAGCAGATTGGATAAGAGGATTATTCTGGATATTGAGAGTCAAATTTTACATACTTTGAAGTTAGAGCAAAGAAACATGATAACTGATCGGTTGTGAGAGAAAGGGAGCCCTCAATAATGACTCTGTAATATTGGCCTTTAGCAACGTGGCTTTCATTTGTAACCTCAACAAAAGTATTGCCAGTATATTATGGAGTCAAATGCCTAAACTAAATGTATTTAAGGAACATTACGAGGGAAGGAATTGGAGATATAAAACACAAACCATAAACCATAAACTCTTTATAAGAGTTTTGTGGTTAAAGGTGGGCAGCAGAATGTGGTGGCAGCTAGAAGGACATAGTAGTTTAAGGAGGTTTCCTTTTTAACCTGAAATAAATTAAGGTATATGTGTACATCTTGTGCTTAGTGGAACGAGCCAGTGCAGAGGTACAATTAATCGTCACTTGAAGTTAGTGGTTATGAATTTAAACTGAGACAATGAACCATAGTCAGGTCCAGAGGGACTGATATAATTTAGGTGGCAAGTACAGTTTGACTATGATTATATTGACCAGGAGAGGGTGACAAAATGAAAGACAGGGCAAGAAAGTTGTCAGTATTTGCACACAAAAGATATAATGTGGGAATGTAGAATTTAGATTGGATTGGGAGGGCAGGAAGGGTAGGAAGATGCATATACATACTGTCATAATGATCTGTGATAGATATTCCCTTATAGTTGAGGGAATAAAACATATGAGTGCATAGTTCAATAATCCTTTTTAGCAGGAAGATTTTCTTAGAAAAGGGCAAGTTGTAGGACTAGGGAAATTATGAAAATTCATCTCACTGAGGATGGAAGCACAGTGGTAAACACCAAGGGAAGGGGAAAATGAAGAACAACTGTAGAGTGTGAGAACAGAGTACCCAAGGAGGTAAACATTATGTGTTATGTTTTTCCTAATCAAGATTACAAAATTAACACAAAGATAAACTATGGCTGAGGTCAGGTTTTACACAGGACTGGCTCTGTGTGTGTGACCTGCACTGTGGCACAGGGGCTCATTTTTAGAATGGCCTGGTATTTAGTGTAATTCTCTGCTGTCACATTCTTGAGACTTTTAACAGTTTTTGTAGAAGGACATTTTGTGGTATCCTGCAGAGGGCAAGATCAACCCCCCCAATCCAAAATTGATTCACATGTTGAAACTGATGATGCCACACATGCACCAAGAGGGTATGAAAAATTTTACTACTCTCATAAATAATGGTTTTTGGGGAGAGCAAGCAGGTCCAAAATGGCCGGAGTAAAGGAGGGCAAATGGAATTGGTTTTTATTGTGATTAAGACACAGATTGGTGTGAGAATCTTCACACGTAGCCGAGTTTGCTTGACTTGAACTTTTCCATCTGGTGCCTTGGGAGGGAATACAAGCTTTCTTACCGGCATGTCTTACTATGCAGTTTGAAAGATATCAGCCATCGATTATCAAAAATGTAGTCAGCCTCTATTAAAAGAGGTCTTCAAGACTCTATCTTGCACTGAACCCACAACTTACATAGCTAGTGCTGGTTTTACAGAAGCAGATTCTGAGGCAAAGATGTTTTTCAGGGATTCACTACGATGAAGGGAAGGGGGAAAGCAAGATGGTGCAGAAAGGATCAGACTGCCGCAGGGTCTGACTGCCAGCAAAGCTGTTCCCCATCAACATTCCCTGCGTGGGGCAAACCAGATATGGAAAGTTCAGCCTCTTTCAGCATTAGCTTTTTTTAAAATGCAGATAATAATAGTAATACAAATACATGTTATTTGGAGGAGTGAAAATGTGAAATAACTGCTGAAGAATAAATGTTTTATGTAAATGTTACTTATTATTTCATTAAGACCTTCAAAGTATAAACCTTGTGACCTATACCTAAGCTGATCAAAATTCTGTTCTTTTGCAGTGGGAAAGTTGTATAATTTCAATTGATTCAGTAAATTGCATTCTATTTTGCCCTTTCTGTTAATAACCTTGTTAAGAGCAAATTTTAATGATGCTAAAACTTCTATGCTCATTGTTAAAAAAGAGACAACAGGCCCCAAATGGAGTCACTTGTGCTAAGCCCACATAACCAAACTAACACTTAGTATCTAATTTAATTACAGTTTCAACCTCCCTCCAGACTAGAATCTTAGCCACCCAGTCTGGGACTACCAGGGTCAGCACTAGTCAGGTAACCTGCCTGATAGAGCCCTGCAGTTTATTAAAGGAAGGTAACTTTGCCCCAAACAGTCCACTCTTTGTTGTTAATTTCCTTTCTCTACCCTCTTCTGCCAGCAAGTCTTCCATTTTGTACAGCTCCTCAGAACTCCTTTGCATCTGCTAGTTGAGATGCTGCCTCCATTCTTGAATCATTGAATAAAGCCAAAATGTCTTTAAAATTTACTCAGTTGAATTTTGTTTTTTTAACACCATCAGTAAGGATATCTTAATATATATACTTTAACAAAATAGAATACCTACTTAACAAACTCAATTGAGATCATCCATAGACCATCATTGATAGAAAAAAAATGAAGTTTTAAATTGATCAGTGTATTTTTTACTCATTTTAGTGTCTTAACAAAGGGTTACTAATATCTCACATAAGATATCAAGGTTTTATTTGTTTTCTCAAAATGTATTAAAAGAATATTTCTGTATAATCATTTCTTCTTTTTATACTGTCAGTTACGGATTTTTGCGGGGCTTTTTAAAGATAAATCCATGTGTATTTAACATTCTCCACTGCTCTGAATTTCTTATACTCTAATTATAAATAAAAATATAAAGAAAGTTTGAATCTTCACCCAGGTCACCAATGATAAAGTATAATTCCAATTTAGTTAGGGCTCTATTTCAAGTACGTATAGATAAGTCTTAAGTTCATACTTAAAACGTTTCTTTCAAGTGAGTAGAAAAATGAAATAAATAAGCCTAGAGTTTGAATGATAAAACTCTGAAACTTGCCCCCAATTCTCTTGTAAACTGGGTTGTGTAATCTCATGATGTTTCTGGAGATTTAAAAAGAAAGATCCATTGCATCATAATATTGTCTATGTTTCTTTCAGGTTCTCTCTCTCTTTTTTTTTTTAATTGAAGTCTTAAGATAGGGTTGGATGTTTAAAATTAAAATGTTTCATCACTTCAAATTCTGCAGCTGTTCCTTTCCTTATACTGTTTAGTGTCACGCAGGCAAACCCTGTCCCAATTACACGGGAACAGATTTGTCATTCTGGTCTCTGAAATAGCTTGATATATAATTGGACATAGAAAGTGTATATATTTGTATTTATGTAGGATTGTAAATGCTAAATAGAACTGTATGCACCTTCTTGATAGGGATCTTTAATGGGAAAATGATCATTTTAGAACTTGATCCTGAACCTGTTTCTCCATTACATATTTGTTTATTTTAAAACTTATTTAGGAAAACAGGGGCGCCTGACTTTGGCTCAGGTCATGATCTCACAGATCATGAGTTTGAACCTCTCTTTGGGCTCTGTGCTGACAGCTCAGAGCCTGGAGCCTGCTTTGGATTCTGTGTGTCCCTCTCTCTGTCCCTCCCCTGCTTGCACACTGTCTGTCTCTCTCTCAAAAATAAATAAGCATTAAAATTTTTTTAAAAAATAAATAAAACTTATTTAAGAAAACAAAGGAAACATTGGCTTCTGACATTTTGAAATAAGATCTTATTTGTATATACAACACCGTAGTGCAGGAATATTTGAAAATGTCTTAAATTACTGTTGTTCTTGATTCCTCCTTCTTTTCTCCCCTCTGGTACACTGTACTAGGTATAGATATCCTATTTAACCCTGGACTGAGAAATGTAAAATGCCATTCTATTAAATTAAAATGGTGAAAATTGTACCCTTCCTGAGTGCCCATCCTATTGACAAAGGCCTGCACCAAACATGAATTTTTAGATGGGGAAAAATATTCTGTATTTCTATATGACCTTCCTTAGGCCTAGAAATCTATACCTTGATGGCGAGAGAAAACGAAGAATAAGAGAGAATGAGAATCATTAAGAATGTAGGCAGAAAGATAACTTAAAAAGTGTATTTGATTTATTTGATACTCAAAGAAAAGTTGGCCCTATTATCAATGTTCTTAACTTCATACTTACTCTACCCCTTCATAGCTGTTAAAAAGATTAAAAGTCATGATCACAGCACTTGATAAGAACAATGCAAATTCATTTTGGCTAATCCGATATCTTAAAATAGACTATCATAAAAATCACTCCAGAAAGATGAGGATCTATTTTTAAATGCTTCCAGAAAAAAAAAAAAAAAAAAAAAAAGTCTATCTTCCTCAGTTTATCGGTCCTGACCAAGAAGAAAAAGGCTGCCTAATTCTAAATCTAATTTTTAATTCTGTTATTTAATCACATACTTTTATGCTGGATCTTAGTGAAAATGCAAACTTACTCCTCTCAAGCTCTAGTTTTCCCTCCACTTCTCCTTCTCTTTTTCAAACATGCTTAACTCAAAGCATGGTCCTTGTACAATCTGCCCCGGAATCACTTCATATGTTTGTTAAAATTGCAGATTTCTACAGATCAGAATATTTCAAAGTCTAAGAGAAAACCTACCTTTTAATTTATTTTTTATGAATAGTTTATGATCTAATATTTATTAATGCTTAGAACCATTTGGTCCTGATTACTCATGAATTAGCCTTAACCCTTTCATTATCATAATTATAATTTTACTGTAAATTCTCATCAAATTATTCATCTCCTTAAATGATTCATCATATTCTTATGGTACCAACCAACATAGACTTAGAATTTTGGCATAATTGGTCAAAATAGTTATTCTGCCCCATTGGGTCTATAAAGTCATTCAACAAATCGAACATATTTATCGAGCACTTTTCCTGGTGTTCTATATTTATACATACAGCAATAAAACAAATAAACAATAATCCACTCTCTTGTGGCACTTACTTTCTAGTAAGGAAGGGTACAGGCAATACATACATACATACATACAGCCAAGAAAATAGTAAGTACTAACGAGAGTGACAGTGCCAGAAGTTGATTGCAATTTTAAATTTTACATTTGCTCAGGGAACAATTTTTTTTTCACATTTTTGATAAATGATACAAACTTAAATGAGATGAGATGGAGTGGACTAAGTCATTATCTGGGAAGAGGGCACCCACAACAGAAAAAAAAAAAAACCAAAAACAAAAAAATAATTACAATGGTTCTCTATCAGGAGTACTATGCCCAGTGTGCTGAAGTAATAACAAAGGAGCTGAGATTGAAAGGAAGTAAGCAAGAGAGAGGAAAAAAAAAAAAAAAGAAAGAGAGAAAGAAAGAAAGAAAGAAGAAGAAGAAGAAGGAGAAGGAGGAGAAGGAGGAGGAGGAAGAGGAGGAGGAGGAGGAGGAGGAGGAGGAAAGCAGGGAAATCAGATAGAAATTACTGCAATAATACCAGAGAGAAATGATAGTGGCTTAGACCAGGATTACAGTGCGATTAGGAGTCAGATTCTGGTTATATTTTACAGATTCTCTAGTATATTCTGATTATTTGGATACGGAGTATGAGAAATAAGAGTCATGATTCTGCTGAGGTCGTTTTGGGCTCAATAACTACAACTAGAGGGTTGGCATTAAGTTAAAGAACACTGCAGGTGGAATCAGTTTGGAGAGATCAAAAGATTGATTTTCAGTATGTTAAGTCTATGAATTCTGAGACATTCAAGTGGAAATAACAAGCATCCAGATAGAAATATGGGTCTTCTGGTCAAAGGAATTCAGGTTGAACCATCTAGAGGCATTTAAAAGCATCAGACTGGATTACATCAAGAATGGAAAGAAGAGAAGTACCTCAGGGAAAGTCTTTGGACAAATCCATTTCAGAGATCTGGTACCAAAGCAAGGAGTGAGGGTTATCACCTAGTGTTTCAAATGTTATTTACAGATCAAGTTAAGATAAGGACTGAGAATTCCCCCATTAGATTTATCCACATGGAAGAATCAGTGACTTTGGTGTGAGCAGTTTTAGTAAACTGCAGGATGAGGAGTCATAACATGACTAGGGGGATTTTAAGAGAAAATGGAGGGGTGCCTGGATGGCTCAGTTGGTTGAGCATCTGAATCTTGAATTCAGTTCAGGTCATGATCTTATGTTTTGTGCTAAGTGTGGAGCCTTCTTAAGATTCTCAATGTCCCTCTCCTCTGTCCCTCCATGACTCAACATGCACAATCCCTATTTCTCAAAAAGAAAAAAAAAAAAAGAAAAAAGGAAAAGAAAAGAAAATGGAAAGAGAATGTCTTTCTTTTTTTTTCAATTTTTTATTTAAATTCTAGTTAGTTAACATATAGTGTGCACTATTAGTTTCAGGAGTAGAATTCAGTGATTCATCAGTTTCATATAACATCCAGTGCTCATCACAACAAATGCCCTCCTTAATGCCCATCATCCATCTAGCCCCTCTCCCACCCACCTCCCTCCTCCATCAATCCTCAGTTTATCCTTGATCTTTAAGAGTCTCTCATGGTTTGTTTCCCTTTCTCTCTTTTTTTTTTGTTCCTTCCCATAAGTTCATCTGTTTTCTCTCTTCAATTCTACATATGAGTAAAATCATATGGTATTTGTCTTTCTCTGAGTGACTTATTTCACTTAGCATAATACAATCGAGCTCCATCCATGTCTTTGCAGATGGCAAGGTTTCATTCTTTTGTTGGCTGAGTAATATTCCATTGTGTATATGTACCACCTCTTCTTTATCCATTCTTCAGTCAGTGGACATTTGGGCTCTTTCCATAGTTTAGCTGTTGTTGATAATGCTGCTATAAACACCAGGGTGCCTGTGCCCCTTCAGATCTGTATTTTTGTATCCTTTGAGTAAATACCTAGTAGTATAATTGCTGGGTTATAGGGTAGTTCTATTTTAACTTTTTAAGGAACCTCTGTACTGTTCTCCAGAGTGGCCACACCAGTTTGCATTCCCACCAACAGTGTAAGAGGGTTCCCCTTTCTCCACATCTGGGCCAACATCTGCTGTTTCCTGTGTTGTTCATTTTAGCCATTCTTACAGGTGTGAGGTGGTACCTCATCGTGGTTTTGATTTAGAGAATTTGTCTTTCAAATATACACTCTCCATGCTCAGTTTGCCCTTTCTATGTCATTCAGTGAACAACTTATAATTTCTATTTTATCTCTAACTCAGATCACTTTAATTGATGGATTAAATGTAAATGTACACTTATAAATATTTATTTTTTATTGATGATTCACAGACTACGTTATTAACAACATTGTTGTTACTGGAACTTTTGTAAAATTAAATGTATCCTGCCTTTCCTAGCCAGAAAAGATTTTTCTGAAAATTTTCCATAGAGTTGGATGTACTCCTATTTGCCATACACACACACACACACACACACACACACACACACACACACACACACCCATTACCCATCCAGCCCATCTTCCACCCACCTTCCTCCTCCATCAACCCTCAGTTTATCCTTGATCTTTAAATCTGATGGTTTGTTTCCCTTTATCTCTTTTTTTTCCTTCTCATAAATTCATCTGTTTTCTTTCTTAAATTCCACATACGAGTAAAATCATATGGTATTTGTCTTTATATATATATATATATATATATATATATATATATATATGTAATTTTATTTCTATTTATGTTTAATACTTATATAAAATGTATTCATATATGTTTGTATGTATAATATATATATTTATATATATAATTAGGATAATATGTCAACAGACTTATGACAAGTTGTATCTTATTTATTTTCCCTTAACTCAGTTGAATTTTTCAGTTTTTGTAACAACCAAATGCAACATATACAATACTAGACATAACAATTTCTACCACAAAGCACCTCTTCTGACTTGTCTGACACTATTAATGGCAGCATTGTAACACTCTAAAAAGCATAATTTTCTGAGAACTGTTTAAGTTGAATAAAATAAATCAAAGTCCTTTAGTGGATCCTCAAAATATATATGGATAGCAACATGATAACACGGGCAAAATAATGACTTGTGTCATCAGTGCAATATGTTAATTCTATGAAAAAATGTAGTAATTGACCATCTTTAAAACTGTTCCCATCCTAAGTGGTTAAAATATATTTTAAGAAACAAAGGTACAAACTCTTAGTTATCCAAAATTCTCAGCTACAGAATAAAACACTTCCAAGTATTATCTTGCCCCAGACTGCAGATTAAAATGTTCTAGTAACTTAAATAATAAAATTTAATTCAAATATTCAGAGACACGTCCACGTTTATTATTTCAACTGTTTAATTTTCCTCTGTGCGTGTGTATTAATTAGTTAATTCGCTGGCCTCCCTACGTGATGGCTTGCTTAGGAAGGTAGAATTATCGATAAAGAATATTTCTCTTGCTTTAGCATATTTAGGGCAAAGACCAAATGCTTGAAATATTTAAACTTATTTTAGCTTTATGACAAGCCTAAAAAGAGCAGGAAATGTGTCCCAGATACACTATACAAGATAAAAATTGAAAAAGCAGTGACACAAAACCTGGGCAAGAAAGAAAAAATGTACACACACAAAAATAATTTTTCAAAGCCCAGTTCCTTTTAACACTGGGATAACTATCCTCCTTATCCCCCCTTCTCCTCCTCTTCCTCCTCCTCCTCCTCCTTTTCCTCCTCCTCCTTATAATAAGTTGACTAGAATCAAAACTTCAGAATAAACATAAAGGACATACAATCGTTTGAAGAAAAGAAAAATTCTGCCTTGATTTAAGAAACACTACTGGAATCCAAAAGAATCACAACCTCATTTAAAAAACACATTAGCAAAAAGTTTGGGGTAAAAACATACTTTAATAGTCTATAATGAACTACTGATTTTTACATGCTATTCTCATGAATTAAAAGCATCCTTATTTGAAAAAGTGGTTTGGGGAAACTATATCTTCTATTGTTCAACATCTTAAATCTGTTAGAATATTCTTCTCCAGACAGATATGAATAGGGTCCGTTATCCATTGTAGGCACAGTAGGTCAAAGAAAATGTTATAATATAATATGAATACGTTATTATACCAACTCCATTGTAACATAGAATTTTGAATATGTGTTTAATGGAAGAAGGGGTCCACAAAGGCAAAAGTGCTTAGGGCACACAGTGTTCATAATGTGATTCTGGATTCTGAATTGAATCACACAAACCAAGTCCCATGTTTATTCTCTTACCAAATGTAGAGAAATTTCCCCCTCACTTTTGCTGAAAGTAAAGCTACGTCATTTCACTTTGAGTTTCTAAGGGAAACCAAGAGATTTTGAAGTCATATTACTTATATTTCTGTTAATTTTAAAAGATTCATTCTACTTTTGAAAGGCTCTTTGGTCAGTAGACACAAGACTACTATCTCGAAAATTGCAGGGACAGGGAAATATATCCACTCTGTGGAGGAGAGTATACTGCTCAGAGATACTCTGGATTCAAATGGGATATCTCAACTCTGGTGATTTAGATGTGTAAGTTTTGGTAATTTTTTTAATATCTCCATTCCATCTTTTCCCAGCATGTTAAAAAAAATGGTGTCATGTTGTGTGACAAGATTGTTATGATATTTAACTGGCAAATTTGAACTCTAAAGAGGCTTTTTCTTCAATATCCCTATAGCAGAAAACGTCACCACTATTCACCACACTGGTCAGAACAGAAGTTCCTAGCCTGATCCATGAGCCCTTTCTTTCGTATCCCATATTTAAATAACCATCAACTTCATTAGCTTGACTTTTCTAGCCAACAGTATCTGGACCGTATTATTAGCTTTCAGATAGTTCACTCTCTGTTGACTCTTGTTATTCTATAATCTGTATGCCATGTAGATGCCAATCAAATCATAACATCACCAATGCTTCCAACAAAGTATACAATATCACCAGTATGCTATGGCCTTCAAGATATTTTATGATATGGCCTCTTTCTACTTCTCTGACTTCATGTCCTAACTTTCTAGTCATAATTGGTCTTTTAGACTTTTATTTTTTTTTATTTTAGGGAAGTTTCAGATTTACAGGAAAGGTGTGAAAATTTCTAGATAGTTTCTATATATTTATACCCATTTCCTCTGTTATTCACATTTTACATCAGTGTGGAATATTTGTCACAATTAATGAGCCAATATTGATAACAGTAGTATTAAAATCCATAATAAGATACCCTTAGTTTTTACTTAATGCCTTTTTTCTGCTGTAGGATATCATCTGGAATACTACATGACATTCAGTTGTTATGTCTCCTTAGGTATCTCCTGGTGTGATAGTTTCTTAGACTTACATGACTATGGTGGGTTTGAGGATTATTGGTAAACTATATTGCAGGATGTCCCTCAACTGAACATTTTCTGATACTTTTCTCATGACTAAACTAGAGTTATGGATTTTAAGGGAAAGACCACAGAAGAGTCTTTTTATAAAAAAGAAAAACATGTAAAACTAAACTGGTTTTCTGATAATACTTATGGCCAATGCTTGATATCTTGAACCAGCAATGTTATCATTATCAACATGTTCAGCAACTTGCGTATGTGTATATGGTAAAAAAACAAAAACAAAAACAAAAACAAAAAAAACAAAACAAAAAACAAAATGCAGAGGTAGCATCTGATTTTCATCACAATATATTCAAGGGTACATGATATCAACACAACTAACCACTGCTGACGCTACCATTAATCAGTTTGCTAAGGTCATATTTGTCAATTTTCCCCACTGTGATCTTACACACCCCCCCCCTTCCATACTGTAATCTTAGAAAGGAAGTCATAACGTGGATCCCACACTGAAGAGGTAGGAAGTTATGCTCTACTTCCTGAGTATGGTGTATCTACATAAATGACTTGGAATTCTTTTCAATGGTATATTTGTCTATTTTCATTCATTCATTCATTCATAATAGTATAAGATTCATAGATATTGAATATCCATGTATTTTGTATTTTGGGTTATAATTCAAAACCATTTTATTATGCTGTCTATGTAGTTCCATCTTTGGTGATTGGAGGTTCTTTGGTTGAGTCTCATGTCCCTTTGACACACCTCACATTATTTTTTGCTTGTTTTGTTTTGTTTTTTTTTTGTTTGTTAGCATATGTTTACCTTCTGGCACTATAAGATGATCCAGGCTCATTTTATGTATTCCCTGCTCCCATGATAAAATCAGCCATTTCTCCAAGAAGCCCTTGGTACTCTTATTGGAGGACCGTATTGGAAACCAAGATCTGGGTACTAGGTATGCTCATTGTTACTAGGGTATCATTGTTTTATGCCTTCTCAGCTGACAGAAAAATTCAATCTATGTGTACATATGTGTGTACATTTATCTATACCTATTTCTCTATGTATCTTCATACAAATATTAAAATAAATTAGTTGATACTATGTCTTCAACTCTAGTACACTTTGATCATTCCAATCTTCTCCCCCTGCTTTCTGAAACCTGCCACTATAACAATGAGACTGTGCTTAACTGTACACCATTCATTAATTTAATTCTTTGATTCTAGTGTATGTGGATAATGCTTCCAGAATTGTTAATCTGTACCCTCCATGAGAAATAACTTTATCAACTAAAGCGCTCTATCCAGTTTATTTTGCCTTTAGTTCTACAGGCCACTCATTTCCAAAGCTGCTTAGGTCAGCATCCTTTTATCTGAATACTTCCATAGAAATTATTTCTTCTGCTTTTTAGATATTTTATCACAGTCCACATTCTGTCCTGACAACCCTGACTCCTAAATGATTTTTTTTAATTTGCATACATTAAGGTCCACTGTTCGTGCTGTAAAAAGTTCTGTGTGTTTTGATAAATACATTGTGCTGTATCTATACCATTATAATCACATATAGAATACGTTCACCACCCTGAATTTCCTGTGCTTTGCCTATTCAGTCCTTTCCTTTTCCCAAATTCCTGTCAACCACCCATCTATTTCCCATATCTATATTTTTGTCTCTGCTAGAATTTCATCCTTGCTTTTGTTTATCTTGATAGTTCATTTCTTGATTTTTCTTTCTTTTTCTTTATTGCTTTTCCTTTTTTTTTTTTTTTTTTTTGGCTAAATAGTATGTCATTGTATGAATGTACCACAGTTTACGCATTTACTGACTTATCCATTTATTTATTAAAAGACATCTTGGTTGTTTCCATTTTGGGTCCATTATGAACAAAGTCTCTGTAAACATTCACATACAGGTTTTGGATGGAAATAACTTTCCAAGTCAATTGAGTGAAGTGCTCAATGAACACTGGATCATATGATGAGATGGTTTAGTTTTGCAAGAAACTACCAAGTAGTCTGCTAAAGTAGCTGTATCATTTTTCATTCTACCTGCTATGAAATTCCCACCAGAAATAAAAGTTGCTATTATTCCACATCTCATTAAATACTTGATCTCGTCAGTGTTTGGGATTTTAGCCATTGTAATAGGTGTGTTATAATATTTCATTTTGTATTAATTTACATTTTTCCTTAATGACAAATAATGTTGAGCATCTTGTCACAGTCTTATTTGCTATCTTTATATCTTCTTTGGTGAGGTGTCTGTTCAGATCTTTGGCCCATTTTTTAATTGTTGTTTTTTATTGTTGAGTTTTGAGACTTCTTTGCATATTTGTATTCCAATTCTTTAAAAGATGTGTGTTTAGCAAAGATTTTCTCCCAGTTGGTAGTCTTTTTTTCATTGTTTTAACATCATTCTTCACATTTTAAGAGACATTTTTTAAAAAATTATTTTATAGTTTATTTATTTACTTTGAGAGAGAGAGAACACAAGTGGGGAAGGGGCAGAGAGAGAGGGGGAAAGAGAATCCCAAGCAGGCTCCACTCTGTTAGCACAGAGCCTGACATGAAGATCTATCTCAGAAACTGTGAGATCATGACCTGACTGGAAATCAAGTCTGGCGCTTAACTGACTGAGCCATGCATGTGTCTCTGAGAGATATTTTATTTTTAAAATCTAACTTATCTATTTATTTTTAATTCATTAATTGGGCTTTTGGTATTGTATCTAAATCTCAACATGAAAGCCACCTTAATATTTTCCTATGTCTTCTAAAAGTTTTATAATTTTGCATTTTATATTTCTATATTTTGTGATAAGTTTGTATAAAATATAAGGTTTGTGCCGAGATTTAGAGTTGTTTGTCGTTGTTGTATATTGACATCTAATTGTTCCAGCACCATTTTTGAAAAGACTAGATCATCTCCACTGAATTGCCTTAGCAACCTCATGAAAAATTAGTTCATGGTATTTGTATTCATTTATCTAGGTTCTGTATTGTGTTCCATTGATCTATGTGTTTATTCTGTAATTGTAAACAATCTCTTGTTTATGGTAGCTTTATAGTAAAGTTTAAAAACTGATCGTGTGAGCCCTCCAATTTGGCTCTTCACTACAATATATTGTTGGCTATTCTAAATTCTTTGCTTTTCCATATAAATTTTAAAACTAGTGTTTTGATACTACAGTTTATTGGGTATTTAAATTGGGATTGTACTGAATTTATACATAAATGTGGGAGGAATTGACACCTAAATAATACTGATACTACCAGTGTGCAAAAATGGAATACCTTTCCATTTATTTAGATCTTCTTGGGTTTCTTTCTTTTTTTTTTTCAATTTTTGTAATGTTTATTTATTTTTGTGAGAGAGACAGAGTGTGACTGGGGAGAGGCAGAGAGAGAGGAAGACACAGAATCTAAAGCAGGCTCCAGGCTCGAGCCCCAACATGGGGCTCGAACTCACTGACCTGAGCTGAAGTCAGACGCTTAACTGACTGCGCCACCCAGGCACCCCCTTCTTCGATTTCTTTTATGAGTGTTTGCTGTTATTGTCTTGGGGGTTTTTGTTTTTTTAGTTTCAGCATAGAACTCCTATTTATAATTTTTTAGATTTACATCTAAGTAATTATTCTGTGGGGCTCAAAATCCCTAGTCCCACAGACTATACTATATATATATATATATCTATATAAAAAATGTTATTTTTTTATCTTAAATCCCAATTATCCATGGCTGGAATATATGAAAACAATTGACTTTAATATATTGCCCTTGTATTATGTACTAACCTTGCCATATAATTTCTTATCTTTTCCAGGAGTTTATTAATTTTAATAGATTCTTTTGTTTCTCTAATATATATTTCAAGGAGCTTTTGCTGCATCCATAATATTTTGATAAATGTTATTTTCATTTTAAATTAGTTCGTTCAACATGATTTTTTTTTAAATCCTCTTGAGGCTACATGGGTTATTTAGAAGTGTGTTGCTAATTTCCAAATACTTGGGAATTAATCATGACTTTTTTTCAGCTAATTTATGTGTATTTTAATTTCACTGTGGTCCAAGAATATCCTTATATATATTTGTAAAAGTGTATTTTATGTCCTAGAACAAGATTTATCTTGGTTAATATTTTATGTTATCCTGAGAAGATTGCATATTTTGCTATTGTTAAATGTAGTATTCTATAAAAGTTTCTTTAAAATTTTTTTTAATGTTTACTTATTTTTGAGAGAGTGCAAGTGGAGGATGATGGGTAGAGAGAGAGGGAGGCACAGAATATGAAGCAAGTTCCAGGCTCTGAGCTGTCAGCACGGGTCCCGACTCAGAGCTCAGACTCAAAATGGTGAGATCATGACCTGAGCCAAATTCAGACACTTAACCGACTGAGCCACCCAGGCACCCCTATAAATGTTAATTGGATCAAGTTGACTGATAGAGTTGTTAAGGCTATCCATATCCTACTGATTTCTGCCTGTCTGATTTATCAATTACCAACAGATAGGTGTTGGAGTTCCCAACAGTGATAGATTTGATTATTTCTCCTCTCATTTTTATCAGTTTTGCATCATAATTTTGATGCTCTCTTGTTTAGATGCATATGCATTTAGTATTTTTATGTTTTCTTGTAAAAATTGACCCCTTCATCATTAGGTAATGAGTCTCCTTATCCCCAAGAATCTTGTTTGTTCTGAAGTCTGAAATTAATATAGCTAACTTGGCTTTCTTTTGATTAATGTTAACATGGTATATCTCTCTTTATCCTTTTAGTTTTAACTTATCTGGGTCTTTATATTTAAAGTGGGTTTTTTGAGCCTAACATATTGGGTATTTTTAATCTAATCTGACACTATATTTTCCCTTGTGTATTTAGGCCATTCACATTAATAATGATTATTGTCATGTCTGAATACATATTTAACATGTTTTTGACTGCTTTGTAATCATTGTGTTTGTTCCTTCATTCTCTTTCTCTCTCATTGTCTGTCTTCTTTGGCTTTAATTGAACGTTTTATATTATTTAATTTTTATAGTGTATTTCTTTGTATATTACATTTCTTTGTAAAATGTATTTAGTGTATACAAAACATTAAGCATCCCTGCATTAATTTAAAAAATTGTGTTTTCTTTATGTTAAAATGTAACTTAAGGGGGCGCCTGGGTGGCTCAGTCGGTTAAGCGTCCGACTTCAGCTCAGGTCACGATCTCACGGTCCGTGAGTTCAAGCCCCGTGTCGGGCTCTGGGCTGATGGCTCAGAGCCTGGAGCCTGCTTCCGATTCTGTGTCTCCCTCTCTCTCTGCCCCTCCCCCGTTCATGCTCTGTCTCTCTGTGTCTCAAAAATAAATAAACATTAAATAAATAAATAAATAAATAAATAAATAAATAAAATGTAACTTAAGGTCATGGATTCCAAAACATAATATTGCAAGACTAGCAAAATAAGTCAGGAATTTGGGTACTTGGAAATAAACTATGAACTCACAATTTGATGCTAAGTTATGTGGTATATTTAGTTTAGGCAGCATGAGAAGTATTTTTTTTTTCCTTATAGATACAACTACCTTTGCCTTCTCTTATCTCCCAATATTAATTTTCTTGACCTAAACTGAATATCTACACTTTTTTTTAGTTTTTTTTTTTAATTTATTCTAAGAGAGAGAGAGAGAGAGAGAGAGTACAGAAGGGCAGAGAGAGAGGGAAAGAGAGAGAATCACAAGCAGGCTCTGCACTGCCAGCACAGAGCCCAGTGTGGGACCCGAACTCATGAACTGTGAGATCTTGACCTGAGCCAAAACCAAGAGTCAGACACTTAACTGACTGAGCCACCCAGGTGCCCCTGAATGTCTACACTTCTTAAAACAATCATTTACAAATTAATTCTGATGAGAAAACTTGATGTATGTTTGTTATATGAATGGGCTGGTCAAACCAGATGATCAGCATCTTCATTTTCTAAAAACTCAGTATCTTTACTAATAAAACATGAGTTATGAAAGGACACAGGACATACCCTCTACTCTTTTAGAGTTGTATTGATAACATTTTTTTAAATTTGAGCTCTGAGGAGAATTTAAATATGTCTGTTTAGATCTATGCCTATATTCTGAGTTAGAGCACACATATGCACACACGCGCGCGCGCGCGCGCACACACACACACACACACACACACACACACAAGTAAAACAGCAACAAAAACAAATTTGCCTGGTTAATGTTCACTCTGTATATGTATGTATGTTTGTACAAATGTGTTGGGGAGTAGAGGTGTGTTTACAAAGATAGGGTTGGTCTTGATGAGAGAGAAATTAGAAATATAATTGACCTTTGTACAACACAGGGTCAGGGCATTGACTCCCTGTGCAGTTGAAAATCCGGGTATAGCTTTTGACTCTTCCCAGAACTTAACTGCTATTGACTGGGAGACTTACCCACAATGTAAATAATTGATTAATACATATTTTGTATGTTATATATATTGTATATTGTATTCTTACAATATAGTAAGCTAGAGAAAAACTATTAATAAGAAAATCATAAGGAGGGGCTCCTGGGTGGCTCAATTCAATTTAGTGTCTGATCTTGATTTTGGCTCAGGTCACAATCCCAAGGTCATGGGATCAAGCCCCACCTCAGGCTCTGTATTTAAGCATGGAGCTTGCTTCCTCTCTCTCTCCCTCTCTTCCCCTCCCTTGCTCTCTCTCTCTCTCTTTGAAATAAAATATTAAAAATTAAAGAAAATCATAAGAAAGAGAAAATATATTTACACTACTGTGCTGTGTTTATTGAAAAAGAATCTACCTGTAAGTGGACCTACACGGCTCAAACCCAGGTTGTTTATGGGTCAATTGTATAGAATTCAAGTATCAAGATTATGTCAATCATACTTTCCTCCTTCGTAATCCTCCCTCAACCCAAACCTCACAAACCCACAGGACTTTCACTTGGATTCTAAATGCACTTGAGTATTACCCCCAATGAAATAGGATTGCTCTCTAGACTCAGCTTCCAAAGAGATGGAATAGGGGCAGTTACCTATACAGTACACTTCCATTATGAAGGTTACTTTTCTATGATTTCTTGATCATAGATTCCTTGATTCTACGATCTAAATATATATTGACCCTCAAGCTAAACTTTAGGTTAAAATATACCTCTACATACTTTTTATGTGAAAATATCACCAAGTAAAAAGTACAGAAAATGAGGTGGAAAATCTATTTACTTGAATTTTTTTTTTCAAACTTCTTAAAATACATCCCAGATTTTTAATTGCATGTCTTCTAATTTTATTGAGCACATTTTAAATAATTAAATACTTTTTTCTTTTTTTGATTAAATATTGTAGAGAGACAGATCATTAGAAGAAAATCAGAAAATATTGAAAATATAAAAACTGAAAGTACTTTCATAAATCTAGAACATGTATATATGTATATATTGATGCATCTGTGTATACATATTTACCTTATGAATAAGTAAGTCTACATACTTATGCATGTTTATTCACATATACATCCATATATGTATATATGCATGAATATATTCATAAACATGTATATATATATATATGTATATATATATATATATATATATTATGAAATAGATATTACAAAAACTGAATCATATTGTTTTTCCACTGGTCTCTTTACTGATATTATGAATATTTTCTATGGCTATAAATATAGGCTCTACATCATCATTTCCAAGGGATACATAGTATTTTGCTAAGTGGATATGCAGTTTCTTTATACATAGTCCCCTATAGTTGAGCATTTAGCTTTTAGACAATTGTTTCCTATTAAAATAAATTCTGTGGTGAATATTTTAGTGATTGCATGTTCTACAGCCATATGATTATTTCCTTAGCATAGACTGTAAGAGTTAGAATTTTGGATCTCATGGTATGTTCATTCTTAATACTTAAAGATTGTACCAATATTACTCAAAGGCACAGATTGTTCAATTTTAATTGCACTAATTTATTTTGCAAATATGCATTTATTAAAAATTGTTGAATTTATTTATTTATTTTTAAGGTTTTATTTAAATTCTAGTAAAAACTGTTGAATTTAAAAATTTTTCAGTTTTAATAGAATTTCAACCTAATTTGAACATGGATGTCTATTTTGTGGAAAATAATAAGCTGTAGAACAATGACTTTTTAAAAATATATGAATATCCCAAATCCCAAGTAGCACTTAAAACATACTTTTGGCCTTATATCAAGGTATAAATACTAACATCCTACAGGGCCTCTCAAACACTGCATATGCAACAACTGTGTCATTGTGGGTATGGCTGCTGAATTGTCCTCTATGGTCACTTTCTACCTCACTGGTTTTCCATCTCACAGGCTGGCCGCAAAGCCTATCGATATTGGGTCTCAATAAAGTTATAGATACCTAACTCTCATAGGTCTTCCGGATTATTCTAAAAGCCATAAATATTAGATCTGGAAATGCCACAATCTGCAATATTTACACAAAACAGTGTTTTGTGTACCAAAACAGTAGTTTATACATGTTTTGCTTCTCTTTAACTTACTACATTTAAAATGGACAGATATATTATTGTTCTCATCAAACCATCATTTAAGTATTAGAAAAATTAGCTATTTTTAATTTTTGAATAATTATTTTCTAGTAGATGTAAATGCAAAGATTCTCAACTTGCTAGGGAAGAAAAAGCCACATTTGAGATGTAGACTTGAAGAGTCTTGCAATACCTGAAAGTATGGAATATTACAATAATTTTATTATAAAAAAACTTTTCTGACATCAAGGACTTTCAATAAGCAATAATGTCTCATCTAATTGAATTCCTTCTCTAAAACTTCAACATCTTGAAACATAAAAAACAGGACTACATTTTATAAAGGTTACATTTGTTTTCGCATCTGGAAGAGAATTAAATCAATAGGCATATTTGGAAGAACAAAAATTAGATAGTATATTCCACTGGGTGAAGAAAAAGGAGATACCGCAAGGTAAAAGTAGATGTTAACAGACTAATGATCATTTTTTAATAACAGAGGGACCTTTCTGTGAAAAAAAATACCAATATATTTTTTTTCATTGCTGTCTTCTCTTTCAGCTAACCTTTGAATGAGAGAAACTTCTGCTGATGTCAAATGACCACAAGGATATTAACAACTGGACTTGGAGGCTGTCGGCCGCTGTTGGGTATGTCTCCTTTACCAAGCTGGCTTTCTTCACTACTGCCACTGACCTTGCAAACAGCTCCGACAAAGGTCGGAATGGATTCATTGATCAGCTAGACCAAGCATATGACAGTCTGTGCCTTAATTGAATCCCAAAAGGGGGCAGACTGGGTTTTTATTACAGAGGCCAGCCGATAGCACTCATTAAAAGCTCCACAGACTGTGTGGTTTACTAATTAGTTTATTATACAGACACCTTGACGATGGGCAAAGTTGTCATTTTGCCCTTTATCGCACAGGGGATGTTGTTAAAAGTTTAATCAGCTAACACTGACCAAGTTAGCTTGGCAGGCTGTGGATGGTCATTACTGAGGTCACCCCTGCTGTAGCAATTCTGACAGGGTCACAGCATGAACTTACAATAAAGAGAGTGTTACATAAGGTAAGAGCACACCTGAAAGGGACCCCAGAAAAGAGATGTGCTCTGCGGGGAGTAGGAAACAGATGGGCTGTTAGGACAAGTGAATCCTTTTAAAGTTTATCTTTGCCTGCCCTGTTTAACATATGCTTTCTGAAAAGATGGGGCATACAACAATCACTTTGATATGTTCATCAGAAATAAGATTGGTAACAGTTTTTTTTTTCCAAATATAAGGGTACTTGATTAAAAATTATGTTCCCGTGTTTTATTTAAGCTTTACATAGTGCCAGGGAAGTAAGCAAGATATTTTATACTGTTTAAACTTGCCCTACTTGTACCATAAAAAATAAAAACTTCCTATTATAGACTATTATTATTAATTTTACTTAGAAAGTCATTTTGAACATTACCCAATTATATAAGAAAGTTCTCAATTTTACCAACTTTGTCTCATTTCTTCCAGAGGTTCTAATTTTCTAATGGGTTGATTCTTAAAGTATGTAACAGCTAAGGAGATTTCTCTTTTTGTGTCTAAGCAAGATTATACAGTGAGTGAAGTATAGATGAATCCACATTATGCATTTGCTTAAAAATGCAGTAGATGAGTAGAATACATGTCTAATTAAAAATTATTGATAAATTCAAAATATATGCTATGTGTGAATAAATATATAAAATAATTTCTTTATATCCATTTTTTACTGTCAAAATGATAGTATTCTGTGTTCTCAGTAGAATTGGTCATGCAGTCCATCTAATTCAATTGTTAAATTAGTCCCATAACATTTTCAAAACATAATTTTGATTTTCTGTACACAACCTTAGTGGGATTGTGCTTTACAAAGTAGCTGTTTATGCATTTTAATAGTGAATTTCAGCTCTATGGATGATCTACTCTGATGTAGGTAACCAGTTTAGAAAGCAGTATTTGCATGTTCTCTGTCTTATCCTACAATAGTCAAATCTCTAGAGATCTGTATGAACCTGAATATTAGACCCAGTTTATACAATATACAAATTGTGCTGATCCACACCTGATCCTTTGAAATTGAAGCTTTTAACAGCATCTAATCTTTTTTTTCAACATCAGTTATCATATCTGCAACATTATCTGAAGGCTTTGTGATAGTAAATCCATATTGGCTAAACAAGATAAGAATGTGTTCAAACCACACATTTATTTTTGATACAACAAACTTTTATTTTGACTCTGTCATGAGAAATAATGGGCAACATGAAAGGCATCTACCCTAGAGATTAAAATATAGTTTAATAGATGTGTGATCACATTGAAGGAGGCTTTATGAAGAGAAATGAAGAAACATTCTGTATTGCATTCAAACTGCGGAAAGAATTTTAGTAAGAATTGCATATTATCCAAATTGGAACTGATCCAGGGATCTAGGTCCGGCATTTAGGTTAACTATAGGGCTTGTAAAAAAGGAGGCATCTTCAGGGGTTCGCACACAATTCTTGATAGTCCCAAGGAAGCCTCCCACAGAGACAGATTGCTCTGTCAAGCCCACACAGGCAAATGCTTCATCATTAACTCACTTTGGAACAAAAAATAAACTGTTTCAACAGTGGAATTAAACGAGTACTGCTACTATGTATGTTTCTTCCCAGAGGCCATGAAAGAAACCAAAAAACTTTTGGTAAGAAATCTGAAACATCATCTTTTCAAACATCTCAACAGCAGTATGTTAATTTCAAACACTTCTAACACTTTATGCTATATAAAAGTTTGATAAATTTAACTATTAAAGATCAAAGCTTTCATACATCACAAGACAACTTAAGGAAAGTGAAGTCAAATTATAGACCATGAAAAGTTATTTGCAACACACAAAATCTTACAAAGACTCAATATCAATAACGTATAAGAAATGCCTATAAGTCATCAGGGTAAGGAAAAATACAAGTGGAAAAATGAAAAGAAGGCAATGAAAATGCATTTGATGGAAGCAGGAGGCATGGGGCTAAAAGCAGATATACACGCATGTATATACATATATCTATATGTACAAACATAGACATATCTATAGAATTGTATTTGTATCTGTATCCACACATTACATATATAAAATATGTTCAGACTTATTTGTAATAAGGAAAATACAAATGAAGACAACAAAGACATGCCATTTTATGTACATTTTGATTATCAAAAAATTTAAATTTAGATAATACCTAAGACAAAAGATAACCAGGATAAACACAATCTTATTAATAATAATTAATAATACTTTTGAAAATGGCTTGGCTCTACACAGAATCGAACATTCCCATTCCCTTCAACCCAGCAGTCACTCTCCTAAGTACAAATCCCATGACACTTATAAGCACGTGTGCTTCAGGAGACATGCACAAGATTGTTCAGATTCTGAACTGGTACATCCGTGGGCACTTATTTATTAAATCATCAGTCAATCAATACACAGATATACAAATTAAAGTAGACTATATGTAGTTAAAGATGGATATGCGAGAGGAAATAAAGATTTTGTTTAATATGTATATCTGTAAAATAGAGAAAACCGAAAATAAAGAAAAAAAAAACCACAAACCCACAATGAAGAAGAAACTGAGAATGAGATCGTGAAGAGATACATGCCAGAGTTTCCTGGGTGTGGATAAGGATTTTTGGTCTTGGTTACCTACATAGTTGGTTTTTATTCCTACTCAGAGACAGGAGATAAATCCTTGGGCCCAGGTGAGGCAAGGAGTTAGAATGAATACTGCTGTATAAATCTATTACCTTCAAAGTGCTATGCCCTCTGTGAAAGGGTGAACCGATAGCTCAGAGAGATGTCAAAGGGATGTCTGAGTCTGAATTCTGGGTGAGCAAAGAAAATGTTTTCCCTGAGAAGCTTAACCACTACCCTGATTCTCAAGACAGTTTAGAGTCTTCATTATTCTGGGAAACTGCATGTCAAAAATAAACATTAAAAAAAGGAGAATATATATTTTGCCATGATTGAAAGATTTTTGACACTGCACAGAATAAAAAGTGATTAAAACCACAACTTGATCCTGCATAATAGAATAATTTTTTAAAAATATCCAACTATGATAGAAACACATAAAAATATTTACAAACTGTAACTAAAAGACCAGACACCACAAAAGTGATATGGAAAGACAAAGAAATATAGCTAAAACTATGGTAATAAATAATATCAAGAATATGGTGACTTAAATTTTAAAAATAATATATATTAAAATGCAATTAAACAAATGAACTGATATAGCTAAAAAGGAAATCAGCAAACTGGAATATAGGGGTGAGTTAAATAGACAGCAACTTAGAGACTAAAATAAAGGATATAGAAATGATATCAAGAAATCTTAGTAGAAAAAAAGAGGTGCAGCAGATACTAGATTGTTGTTCCAAAAAAAGAAAATGAGATAATGCATTACTTGAAGTAATAATGGATGTCAAAGGATCAATTTTAAAGCTAAAAATATAAACAGAATTCTAGAAGGAAAAGACACCAAATATTTTGTTTATTTAGATGTCTCTAATTACTTTTAGTGTCATGACAATAAACACTTTTTAGAGAGCAAAACCATTTGAAACCTAACGTGTTATATTTTATTTCTTCGTTTAATGTTTATCTACCACATACAATGGAAGCAGTGTGAGAGCACTGCTTTTGTGTGTCTTGTTCACGTTTGTCCTTTTTTTACTTAAAAAAAATATAAAATCAACAACAAATATTTCAGTAATGAATGAAAGAAGGCAAAAATAATATTGTAAAAAGAGGAAATATAGAGGTAAACTAAGAATCGTATGCTTAGCTAAATTGTCATTCTAAGTGAAGAAAAATAAAGATATTTTCAGATAGGTAGGGATTAAATTTTACTCACTTTTTTCCAGAAATATTTTATTGGATATATTTTAGAAAGAAATAAATTGCAATAGAAGCAATGTGAGCATCAAGTTGGTTAACTTGGAAAACACTTAGGTAAATCTATAGCATAGATTATACAAAGTAATATTAATAAATGGTTTATAAAAACAAGACATCTGAATTAGTAGCATTGATATTATAGATCAGGAAGAAATTATAAGGGGATAAGAAAAAGTTATAATTTCTTGCCTTTTCAGGATTATTTTAAAGATTGTACCTCTAAAAAAATAAAATAAAGATTGCATCTCACATTAGACACTATTAAGTAAATAAACACATCACACATTCAAGTGTAATTGAGAAAATAACAGAACTAGAAGGTATAATTTCCAAATTAGTGGAAAGACAAAATGGAGGGGAACATGGTAAGTAACATGAAGAAATAAAACAATGTCAAGTAGGAAGCACACAATAAGACATTTGAAACAAGCCTACATACTAGACTAGTCACTACTCTAAATAAAATAAACTAAATTTATCATTTAAGTATAAAAGTAAAAATGGTGGACTATGAAGATCCAAGTCTTAGTTCCCCTATAGAAGCATCAAAACCAATTAGAAACTTGTTTAAATTTTCAGGAATTTGCACAGCAGTCAAAGGTTTACAGAGAACAAGTAAATTCTTAATCAAGAAAAAGCCACATTCCAATGGCAAGAAATCTCATGGTGTATTTATTTATTGTACTCCCTTCCCTCTCTGAAAGGGATAGAGGTATAAAGAAGTAGAGTTTTTGCATGTATTCCAGCCAATGTAATTTACACTAATTGTCAAAAGAAGCTCTTCAGGTAGAAGAAAAATGATACCAGATGAATATTTGGATCTAAAAATGAATGAAAAACACTAAAAGTGGTTAATGGTGAGTAGACATACAATACAATCATTGTCTCTTAGAGTTAGGTGTTGATATCTAAGAAGAGTGATAAAGACACCCAATTGGAAGGACTAATCATTGGTGGAAATGTTGGTGCCTTAATGGGGTTAGCAGAGCATTCATACAGTTGGATGACCAAGCATGGGCAGCCAGACTCAGGTGAATGTGAGAATATTGTCAGTGGATGCACATCAATGCAGTTGTGCCAGTGTATCATCCCTGAGCAGGATGTCCAAATCTGAACAGGATAAAGAAATCATCCACTCTATGGAAAGCAGTCTGTCATGGGATTTTGGAGCCCAAGTGTAATGAGGATGAGAATCATACAGGATGGTGCTCAGTGTGGGAAATCCAAGCCCAGGAAGAGTGAGGGGGACTCCCACAATGAATTGCTATCTGATGTGGGCTTTAAGAGCTTATTAGAGTGAGAAGAGTGTCCAAGCAAGTATGAAGGATAATGTGAGTGGGTGTCAAGTGAAGTAAGGAGAATGCCCCTGCGAAGGACAAGACTGACATGAGGTTTAGAGCTCAAGCACGGTGGTGATGATGACCTGGAGGATGATCTGGGAGGACAGCCTGGGAGAGTTCAACCTGACTGAAATAAAGAAAGCATATACCTGATGGCACAACCTAGTAGAGGATGTTAGATCACTAGCAGGGTTTGTAGTGCCTCCACATGTGATGATGGCCTAGTGGGAGTTGGTGGACCAGACTAGGATGAAGAGAGCACACACAGGGGGAATTATGTCAGTCTCATTGAAGTGTCAGAATCCATAAGGGAAGAGGAGGGCATCCACCCTGAAGTGGCAATGGGATATTGGCTTCATGTAGGCAGTTGCTCAAATAACAAATATATTAAAAGTAACCCTTCCCCAGGTTTCCCATTCTTAGGGAAAAGAATGACAGATATGGGAAGTGAGAGAACTGAAACCCTATCAAATTAGATAGGAATAAGAATATTAGTATGAAATCATGGTTCTCAGTATATATGGATAGATATAGAGAAAATGTAGATGTAAGTGTGTGTGTGTGTGTGTGTGTGTGTGTGTGTGTGTGTGTGTGCATCTGCATGTGTGAACGTGCATGTGTATTCTCTGGCTCTGTCCAGAGAAAACAATGGGAACAGGAACACCCCAATAGTAATGAGTATAAATATTACCAGTTCTTTTTTTCCAAATACTATTCTTCATGCTCCACCTAATGGAATTAGACCTCCTTGGATAAATTGCTGATACTAGGTCTAGGGCAGGGAAAATAAAAAGTGGAGTAGGCATACCTAGCTGTGCCATAAAATAAGGACGTGCTCAAAAAAATGACTGAGAAATATCAAAAGGGCAAACCTGGGGCAATTTGGACATCAATATACATAATGATTGTACTGAATTATAATTCACAAAATTAACCATATGTCACTGATAATATAATAAAGCAATGAAAAAAGTGAAATTTTGTGGAATCAATTTAGGAGTCAAAACCAGAATCTAGTCACATAGTGAGAGATACTTTTCTTTGGCTAAGTAGCTATATTCCAAGTATGCAAGGATGGTTCAATATTGAAAACAGATCCATGTCATTCATTGTTATGTATAGATCAAAATGGAAAAATAATATAACTTTTGTGGATGCTGAAAGGACTTGTGATAAAATGTAACATTTACCTCTGATTAAAAATATTAATTCTAGGAGCGCCTGGGTGGCTCAGTCGGTTGAGCGTCCGACTTCAGCTCAGGTCATGATCTCGCAGTTCGTGAGTTCAAGCCCCGCATCGGGCTCTGTGCTGACAGCTCAGAGCCTGGAGCCTGCTTCACATTCTGTGTCTCCCTCTCTCTGCCCCTTCCCTGCTCATGCTCTGTCTCTCTCTGTCTCAAAAATAAAATTATTTAAAAAAAAGTATTAATTCTAATCGTGAAATATTGGTATTTATCTTACCAACAGCAATGCATTCACCTCCTAATTGCTCTCTCTTCCATCCTTGAATACCTACACTACCTCTCCTGGCAGTTTTTTTTATCACATGAGCCAACATTTATTCAAAATGTAAGTCAAACCAGTCATTTCTTTCCTTAACCTACCATAGGTTTCTAATAACTAGATATAAAAAGTAAATATAAAAAAAAACAGAACTGTAAACCATTTGGCAGAAAACATATGAGGTATTTTCTGTGACATTAAGATAAGGAAGGATTTCATGAACATGGAATATTCTTGAAACTGGAAATTCATTAACTAACATTTAAGTGATCAAAATGATGAACCCTCCTAAGTAGTCTAGGCAGCCTCAAGCATAAAAAAAAAGTCAAATATCATTAGCAATCAAAGAAATGCATATTAAATCTAAAATGAAATACCAGAACACATCAATTAGAATTGCTAAAATGAAAAATAAAAAATCAAGTGGCAGTGAAGATGCAGAGAAACTGGATCTCTCAGACATTACTGGCATAGCCACTCTGAGAAACGGTTTGCAGTGTCTTATAAAGTTAAATGTGCATTTGCATGTGATCCAGTAATTTTTGGTGTATTTTGGGGTGTTATTCCTGGAAAAATTAAAACTTATGTTTACTCAAAAACCTGTACGGGGCGCCTAGGTGGCTCAGTTGGTTAAACACCCGACTTCGGCTCAGGTTATGATCTCATGGTTAGGGGGTTCGAGCCCTGCATCTGGCTCTGTGCTGACAGTGTGGAGCCTGGAGCCTGCTTCAGATTTTGTATCTCCCTCTCTCTTTCTGGACTAGATGCACCTTTGTGCTCTCCCTCTCTCTCAAAAATAAATAAATATATTTTTTGAAAAAACCTGTACATAAATATTCATAGAAATTTATTTGTAAAAGCCAACAACTGGAAATAATCAAATATCTGTCAAAAGGCAAATGGATAAACAAACTGTGATATATTCATACAATGGAATACTACTCAAAAAAAAAAAAAAGGAGCAGACTATTGTTACATACATCAACTTGGATGAATCTGAAGGCATGTGTTGAAGATGTCAATCTGAAAGTATTACATACCATATTAACCTATTTATTTAGTATTCTCAAAAAGAAAAGATTATATGGGTAACAGATCAATGCTAGAGGTTAGGGTTGGAAGAAGAGTGTGACTTTGTAGGAGTAATATCAGAAAATATATTCCCGGTGGTGGAAGAGTTCTACATTCAAATTTCTGTGGTAGTTATATAAATCTATTATGTGTGATAAAGATGGAAAGGTACATTGAACATGGAGAGTATATAAATGTTGTGAAATATGGCTCCACTTCTGGTGGCAGGATCTGAAGAAGGGGAGTAGGCACCATGTTTGGTCAAAAAGGTGGCAAGAAGTCCCTGAAGCATCCTAAGAAGGAGACCAAGAACATGAATGAGGAAACTAGGGCATTTGAGCAAAAACAGAAAAGGGAGCACAAGGAACTTGAGGAGCTAAAAGCGAAAGCTATGGGGAAGGGCCCTGGCCACAGGTGGAATTAAGAAATCTGGCAGAAAGTAACCTGTTTCTCATGCCTGAGGCAATGGTGATTCTTAATTCCATTTCTATTTAAACATCTGGATTACCTGCCATAACATCTGTTACCACTTATTGCTCGAAAGCAGTCCTGTCTTGGGGCCTATTGAACATTTAAGAAAAAACTTTGGTGAAAAAATAATAAAAGCTGTGAAATATGAATAAGGCCTCTTGTTTTATTAGTAGTATTGTATCAGGGTTAATTTCTAGTTTTGATAATGCTCTATGATTCTACAAAATGTTAACTGTTGGGAAAAGGTGGATGAAGTGTACTCAGGAATTCACTGTACTATTATTGCAACTTCTTGTGAGTCTAAAACCATTTCAAAACAAAGTGTTTAAAAGTACAAAAATTTTTGGGGCGCCTGGGTGGCTCAGTCGGTTAGGCGTCCGACTTCGGCTCAGGTCACGATCTCACGGTCCGTGAGTTCGAGCCCCGTGTCGGGCTCTGGGCTGATGGCTCAGAGCCTGGAGCCTGCTTCAGATTCTGTGTCTCCCTCTCTCTCTGCCCCTCCCCCGTTCATGCTCTGTCTCTCTCTGTCTCAAAAATAAATAAACGTTAAAATAAATAAATAAATAAATAAAAGTACAAAAATTTTTAAAGATTAAAAAGTATATAGCCATAATTTTATTATTATATCTAAAATATGTAGAAATGATTCCTTAATATCATCAAGTATTCAGTAAGTGTTCAAATTTTCCCAAATGTCTCATGTTATTTTTATAGTTGTTGTTTATCATAATTGGGAATGAAATACTGTCTACATATTTGGTTTATATTTCTCTTAATTCCCTTTTGATCTATACATTCTCTTTTCTTTTTTCTTATACCTATAGTTTATTAGTTGAACAAACCGGATGGTTAGTCCTGTAGCATAGCCTGCTGACACTCATGTTGAAGGTATTGTTTTTTTATTACTATTTTTTATTTTAATTCCAGTATAGAATGTTAAGGATATTCTTGTGGTGTCACTTAATATATCTTCTGCCTATATTTCTTTTAATCTTCTAGTTAGAGCTGGAGGTTTGATCAGCTTCAGGTTCAGTTTTTGACAAGACTATTTTATAAGTGCTTACATATTATATTTGCAATATAACTTCTCTTTGGGGGGGCTTTAGTAACTATTGATAATTATTGCCTGGACCCATTAACTTCTTTAATGATTATGAAACAGTGCTATTTAAATGCTCTCATTTCTTCTGCATGTATTAGCTGGAGTGTCTTTATGAAGAAAATTTCCTGTAATTCACTATTTGCTTCCTCTGATGTACAGTTCACTAAGAAAATAAAGAATATTTGTTATTTTCTTCTTCTGCTAACTTTGAGCTAAGTTTGTTCTTATAGTTCCTTGAAATGTAAAGTTATGTTGTTTATTTGCAATCTTTCTTCTTTCTTAATGTAAGCATTTATCACTATAAACTTCCTTCTTAGAACTGCTTGCACTGCATCTTGTAAGTTTTGACATATTGTGTTTCCATTTTCATTTATTTCATGATATTATTTGATTTCCCTTTTGATTTCTTCTTTGACTCATTGATTGTTGAGTAGTGTATTGTCTCATTTCCACATATTTGTGAATTTTTCAGTTTTCCTCCTGTTATTGATTTCTACTTTCACATACCATTGTGCTCAGAAAAGATACTTAGTATGATTTCAATCTTTTTAAATTTTTGAAGACTTATTTTGTGACCTAACATATAATCTATCCTGGAGAAGTCCCATGTGCACTTGAAAAGAATGTGTATTCTGCTGCTATTAGATGGAATATTCTGTATAGGTCTGTTAGGTCCATTTGGTCTAAAGTATAGTTCAAGTCCAATGTTTCTGATAAATTTTCTGTCTGGATGATCTATACATTGTTGAAAATGGGGTGTTGAAATCCCCTACTATTATTGTGTTGTTGTCTATTTCTCCCTCTAGATGTGTTAATATTTGCTTAATATATTTGGGTGTCTGATTTGGATTTCGGGATAATAAACACTTCCTTTCTCTATTTACCAGTTTTAGAAGTAGCAATTTTTTTTCTATAGCATTCTTTAAAGCTAACAAAAAATAGTTTACTATTTAAGTATCATTATAAGCATATTAGTTTTAACATACCTGATGTATGTGTTTAGTTATCATTCTTATTGATGGTTAAACTGTCCAATCCTTGACTCATGATAACCTCATCGGCTTGACTTTAGTTCTCTTTGCCACATTCCGAGTAGTCTTATAAACAGTGTTTGTCACTACAACAAATTATTGAAACTTGTCTTATATTTGTCCCCTGCCAGATATGGTATCAACTATTTTTACATTTTTCTATTTTTTATAGTGAGAAATGACATTTATAGACCACAATCTGGGCACCTGAGTTGCTCATTGATGTGGTGTTATTCAGAATCTGGATTGAAAATATGTAATATGTTAGAAGAGATTATATATACTGAATTTATGTATCTGATATTTCCAGTTTACATGTAAGACTAAAGTTTTTTTAACAGAACTTTTTTCACTGTTTCAAAACCCTTTTTCTTATGCTAGAATTATTGTCTTAATTGCATTGACATAATTTTTCATATGTGTGTGTGTTTAGATATTTATATATATGTATCACAATAACATTTCCAATGTTATTACTCATAATATGAGGATTTGTGCAATTTAAATGTTTTGTTAGTTTTACTTTGTTCTTAGGGCATATCTTAAAAGGGATAATTGGTCACTAAACTGTTTCAGACTTACTTGAAATAATTTTCCTTTGTATAATATACTACCAACTTGAAACATGACAGGCTCATTTGTTTTATATTGCTTTATATTTTAAAGCTTTTTATAAATTTATATTTGTTTTATAAATATCTTAACATCTCTATAGCAACAAAATCAAATCTAGAAATTAAAGCATATTTAGAGAAGTCTAGATTGTGCCCTGTCCCCTCCATTTTGCTCCTTTTCTCTCACACAGGGAACATCTTTTTTTGTTTTGTTTTTTAGGTTAGCCATCTATCTTTCTAGAGTAACCAAACACACATATATTTGTATTTCTCCCCATTCTTAGATTGCATATATACATCACTGTATATACTTTCTCCCATCTTGCTTGCTTCTTAATTATATTGCTTGGGTGCACCTGGGTGGTTCACTTGGTTAAGTGACCAATTCTTGATTTGGTTCAGGTCATGATCTCATGGTTCATGAGATCAAGCCTTGCATTGGGCTCTGTGCTCACAGCACGGAGCCTGCTTAATTGTCTCTCTCCCTCTCTCTCTCTCTCTCTGCTCTTTCTCCGTTCTCTCTCTCCCTCTCAAAATAAATAAATAAATAAACATTCAAAAACATATATTGGCTGAAGATACCTTCATCTCATTACATAGAAATATTCTTCATTCCTTTCTGTAGCTGCAACTTACTTCATTGGCTGATGTGCCATCATCCCCAAGTCTATAAATGGATATTTGAGTTGTTTCCAGTTTTGTTTTTGTTTTTGTTACAAATACTATAAAAGTTATAGTTATCAGAACTTATGTGCAGTCACTTTATTTCCAAATTTTTGGTAATGTATTTTGGGATACACTTCTAGACATGGAATTTTGAGTAAAAGAAAAAGTCACATGTAACTTCACTAACTACTCCCAATTTTCTCAATAGGGCTGTATAATTATATTTTCTTACTTTCCATCTTAAATTTTCCCATATTTCATCAAAGCAACATGCTATCAAAAATGAGATTTTTGCCAATCTGAGAGTTGAGAAAATTGTTTTCATTTAATTTAATTAAGTTTGAGGAGATGCATCTTTGTATGCCTGAAGCCTGATAATGGGGAAGAGGAAAGAGAAGAGAAAGAGGAGGAGGTTATATGTAAACGGTCTATTTGTGTCTCTTATTTATTTTGCTATAGGGTTGTGTACAATGGTTCTGAATGTTTGTATACTCTATAATTGGGAATATTAAACTTTCGTTTTTGACATAAATTGTAAATATCTTCCTAATTGGACATTGATCATTTTTCTTTTGCTTATGGTGCTTTTACCAAGCATTTGGTCACATTTACCAATTGTTTTCTTTATTTCTTCTAGGTTTTTAATCTAGGACTGTTTATTTAACCCCAATTCTTGTATAATTCCATATTTTTTAAACCTAAATGTCTGATCATTTGGAAGTTTTCCTCGTAAACAGCATGTGTAACAAATCTAATTTGATATTTTCTACATTTGTCTAGCTACTTAATTTTCCGACATCAATTCTTTAAAAGTCCACCTTTTCCCATAGATTCAAGATTTTCTTTGAATCTTATACTAAATTTTCATATATACTGGGGTATTTCTGCATTTTATAGTCTGTTCCATTGGTCTTTCTCTTTATGAACTGATACCATACTGTCATCATGAGTTGGCATAGACCCCTCTTTGCTCTTCTAATTGAGATTTTTTTGGTCTATTTTTTATACTTTTTCTTCTAGATGAATTTGATAATTAACATCTCTTGCTATAAAAAAAGTGGCAATATTTTACTGAATGCCATTAAATATCAATTAGGGAAATTGCAATTTTAATTGTTTCTCTTCTTTGATCCAGCAATTTACCTATGTATTCTAGGTACTACTCATACATGTTCACAAACAGGTGTAAACAAGAATATTCGTTATAAGAGTGTTTGTAAAGGAAAAAGTAGAAACAACTTCAATATTAAAGGGAAGAATCATTAAATAAATATGGGGTATATTAACAGATTATTATGTAGCCATTAATCTAATTATGAGGATTTTATGAATTTATAAAGAAATACTATATAATATATATAATTATATGTTATATGAACTTAAAATATATAACTGGATCACATTTGTATAAAGAAAAAATAATAATATACATACATAACAGATTATGAAAGAAAAATGGTTACATGATTGGTGTTGTTTAAATATTTTAAATTAAGATAATTTACTTTTTCTTGAATCATATTTTCTTTCTCTGTTTCATTATTTCCATTAGCATGCCAACATAATATCACATATCCCCTCTTCAAAATAAAATCCTTTACCTCATACACCCCTGTAGTTATCACTCATTGTCTCTTCTCATTTTCTGCAAAATTTCTTTGAAGACTTATGTCTATTTATTGACTTTATTTTTAGTCTCAGTTTCTCTTGAATCTAAGCAAATTGAGATTACCTCTCTAAAACTTTAGGACATCAGTGATTTCTATATTAGTACACAAAATGATCAATTATTATGGTTGATATCTCAGCAGCATTTAAAGCAACTGATCTCTTCTCCTTTTAAATAGTTACTGCTTTTGGCTTCTGGACACCATACATTTCCATTTTTCTTTCTACCTCACTTTTTGTTTCTTCCTATTTTCTTTGGCTGAATTATCCTTCAATTTCCAACTTCCACATGTTGTAATGTCCTAAATTCTCTCCTGAGATCCATTCTTTCATCTAACTACACTAGTTCTAAGTGAACATAATGGCTTTAAAAAAATCCATTTAATAATGACTTCTAAGATCGCTCTAATTCTAAGCAGTCCCTGAACCAAATCTTCCTCCACACTATTAAGTTTTCCATTTGGAGATCTAATAACCAACTAAAATTTATTATATCTGAAACCAAATTTATGATTTCACCTTACATTTGCTATACTAACCCCCATCCTACTAAATAGCACATTATTCACACAGTTGAGTGAAAAAGTGGGCTATAATTTGCTACTTCATTTTTATCTCACACTCCATACTTTTTCTAATTTGCTACTTAATTTTTATCTCACACCCCATACTATTTCTTAGAAATACCTTAAAATTTTTTTGAGGGTTGATGTCAGCAAAATTGGCAGAAGAGGCATCTCCAGAATCTTATCCTCCCACAGAAACATAAAAAGATCATGCACAGAGTCCTCTGCAAAGACTGGAAGAGTTTCGATTCATTTAAATTTTTTTCTTCCTTTATTTCCATTTTTCCCTTCTTCTTCTTCTTCTTCTTCTTCTTCTTCTTCTTCTTCTTCTCCTCCTCCTCTTCCTCCTCCTCCTCCTCCTCCTCCTCCTCCCCTCCTCCTCCTCCTCCTTCTCTTTCTCCTTCCCCATCCACTTAGCACTTAAGGAAACAAACAGTTCCAGCCTACAGCAAGCCTCAAAAAGAAAATCTTAAGAAAGGTGAGCAATTAATTTTTTCATGGTTACCATATTATAATATCCAAAATGTCCAGCATTGAACAAAATACTACAAAGCATACAAATAAATAAGAAAGTATGGCCTATTCACAGAAGAAATTAACACAAACTTCCCTCTGAGTAAGCACAAACCTTGGACTTACTAGACAATAACTTTAAACCAACTATGCTCAAAGAGCTAAAAGAATGGACAAAGTGCTAAAGACCTAGGAGAACAATATATGTACAAATAGAGGATATCAATAGAGAGATAAATATTCTATTAAAAATATAAATTTTGGAGCTGAAAAGTACAATGACTGGCATGAATAACTCACTATAGGGTTCCAATAGCAGGTTTCAGAAGGTAGAAGAATCATTGAAAATCTTCCATCAAAGGAGTTTCTATGACCTAAGCTTTCACTGATGAAACGTACCAAATATTTAAGGAGGAAATGAATACTCATCCTTCTCACATTTTCAGGAAAAAAAAATAGAATAAACACTTCCTAACATATCCTATAAAGCAAGCATTACCCTGATATCAAAGTCAGAGAAAGACAACTCAAAAAGAGGAAACTACAGACAAATATCCTTAATGAATATAGGTGTCAAAATCCTCAAAAAATACTAGCAAACTGAATTGAACAGCATATTTAAAGGGTTATATGTACACCATAAACCAGTGATATTTAATAAAATTGCAAGATACAAGATCAACATGCACAATCAGTTGTGTTTCCTCATACCTGAAATAAACAATCCAAAAAAGAAATTGAGGAAGCAATGGAATTTACAATAACATTTCAAAGAATTAAGCACTTAGGAATAAATCTTACCAAAGGGATAAAAGACTTGTAGACTTAAATGGCAACACATTGCTAAAAGAAATTAAATATCTTAAAAAAATGAAAACAGAAAGATTGGAAAGATTTGTGTTCAAAGATTGGAAGATTTAATTGTTAAAATTAAATCTTATATACTTATTGTATACTTATATACTTATTGTTAAAATTAAGTCTTATATACTACCCCAATTTATCTATAGATTCATTACAATCTCTATAAAAATCCTAATGAAGTTTTTTACAAAAATACAAAATTTGATTTTAAAATTCATATGGAATTTCAAAGGGTTCTAAACTGTCAAAACTATACTGAAAAGCGACAAAGGTGGAGGACCCCTCTTCCTGATTGCAAAATATCTACAGTAATCAAAACAGTGTAGTACTGGCATTAAGACAAACATATAAACCAATTGAATGGAACAGAGAGCCCAATAACAAATCACATATATAAACAAATGATTTCAACAGGGTCCCAAGACCATTCAACGGTGGAAATAATTTGTCTCGTCACAAAAAGGTGCTAGAGCAGGTAGATATACACATGCAAAAAAATGAAGTTGGCTTCCTACCTTATTCCATATGCAAAGACTAACTCAAAAGGGATCAACAATCTAAATTCAACAGCTAAAACCATAAGATCCTTGAAAACATAGAGGGTAAATCATGATTTTCTACTTAGCAGTGGACTCTTAAATATAACACAAAGTTATATGAAAAAGTAACAAGAGAAAAAATAGATAAATTGGACTTCTCGAAATTAAAAGTGTTTTGCATCAAAGAACATTATTAAGAAAGTGAAAACATAACCTATATAATGAGAGAAAATATTTGCAAATAATATATTTGACAATGATCTAGTATCCATAATATATAAAGAACATTTACACTTGAACAATCAAAAGGCGAGCAACCCAATTATAAATGGGCCAAGATTTTGAATGGACATTTATCCATGAAGATATACAAATGACCAAAGGTACATGAAATGTTGCTCAACATCATTACTAATTCGGAAAATGCGAATCAAAACCCTACATACAATGAGTACCACTGCACACATAGTATGATGGCTGTAACTAAAACAAACCTAAAAAGCACAACTACTCCAAAAAGTAATGAATTTTTGCAAAACAGGGAAAAGTTGATAATAGCAATGTGAAATGGCTCCACCATGGGGAAATATTTTAACGTTCCTCACAAAGTTAAATATGTAATTACTATATGACTCTGATATTCTACTCTTAGGTATATATCCAAAAGTATTGAAAACAGATAAACAAATACATTTATGTAATGCATGTTCATAGTAGCCCTATTCATTATAATCAAAAAGTGGAAAGAGCTTAATGTCTATCAATAAAGGTCCAGATAAATACATAGTGGTATATCCATGGAATGAAAATAGTACTCAATCATTAAAAGGAATGAAGTATTGATCCATGCTATAACACATATGAACTTCTATATCATTATGCTACGTGAAAGTAGCCAGACACAAAAGGTCGCCTGTTGTATTATGTGTATTTTTATGAAATATACATATTAAATATGTATAGATAAGTCGTTAGAGACAGAATGCAGTTTAGAGTCTTCCAGTGTCCGGGATGGAGAGAGAATTGGGAGCTTCTGCCTAATAAGTGCAGACTTTCCTTTGGGTGAGATGAAAATGTCTTGAGACTAGATAAAGGGGGCAATTTTGAAACACTGTGAATATACTAAATGCTATTGAATTGTTCACTTTAAAATGGTCACTTTTGAAGCCGAGAATTCTTTATCCAGAAACAAATCTTTATCCATTCAAAATTGAAGGAGAGATAAAAACATTTCCCAAACAACAAAAACTAAAGGAGTTTATGACCACTAAACCAGCCCTGAAAGAAATTTTAAGGGGGACTTTCTGAAGAAAGAAAAGATGGAAAAAAAGACCAAAAGAACAAAGACTAGAAAGGACCAGAGAACACCACCAGAAACCCCAACTCTACAGGCAACATAATGGCAATAAATTCATATCTTTCAGTACTGACTCTAAACATCAATGGACTAAATACTCCAATCAAAAGACATAGGGTAACAGAATGAATGGATAAGAAAACAAGATCCGTCTACATACTGTTTACAAGAGACCCATTTTAGACCTAAAGACACATTCAGATTGAAAGTAAGGGGATGAAGAACCATCTATCATGGTAATGGTTGCCAAAAGAAAGCTGGAGCAGCCATACTTATATCAGACAATCTAGATTTTAAAATAAAGACTGTAACAAGAGATGAAGCAGGGCATTATATCATAATTAAGGAGTCTGTCCACCAAGATCTAATAATTGTTAAGCATTTATGCACCAAACATGAAAGCACCCAAATATATAAATCAATCACAAACATAAAGAAACTCACTGACAATAGTAGGGGACTTCAACACCCCACTTACAACAATGGACAGATCATCTAAACAGAAAATCAACAAGGAAACAATGACTTTGAATGACACACTGGACCAGATGGACTCAATAGATACATTCAGAACATTTCTTTCTAAAGCAGCAGAATACACATTCTTCCCCAGTGTACATGGAACATTCTCCAGAATAGAACGCATGCTGGGACACACATTAGCCCTCAACAAGTACAAAAAGATCAAGATCATGTCGTGCATATTTTCAGACCACAACGCTATGAAACTTCAAATCAACCACAAGAAAAAAATTGGAAAGATAACAAATACTTGGAGACTAAAGAACATCCCACTAAAGAATGAATGGGCTAACCAAGAAGTTAAAGAGGAAATTAAAAAGTACATGGAAGCCAATGAAAATGATAACACCACAGCCCAAAACCTCTGGGATGTAGCAAAGGCAGTCAGAAGAGGGAAGTATATTGCAATCCAGGCCTTCATAAAGAAGGAAGAAAGATCTCAGATACACAACCTAACCATACACCTTAAAAAGCTGGAAAAAGAAGAGCAAATAAAACCCACTACCAGCAGAATACAGGAAATAATAAAGATTAGAGCAGAAATTAATGCTATCGAAACTAAAAAACAGTAGAACAGATCAATGACACCAGAAGCTGGTTCTTTGAAAGAATTAACAAAATTAATAAACCACTAGCCAGTTTGATCAAAAAGAAAAAGGAAAGGACCCAAATAAATAAAATTGAGAATGAAAGAGGAGAGATCACAACCAACACAGCAGAATTAAAAACAATAATAAGAGAATATTATGAGCAATTATATGCCAATAAAATGGGAAATCTGGAAGAAATGGACAAATTCCTAGAAATGTATAGACTACCAAAACTAAAACAGAAAGAAATAGAAAATTTGAACAGACCCATAACAAGTAAAGAAATTGAATTAGTAATAAAAAGTCTCCCAAAAAACAAGAGTCCAGGGCCAGATGGTTTTCCAGGGGAATTTTACCAAACATTTAAAGAAGAGTTAACAATTATTCTTCTGAAGCTGTTCCAAAAGATAGAAATGGGAGCAAAACTTCCAAACTAAAATTAACAACTCTGGAATCAATAGTCGGTGAGGATGTGGAGAAAGATGAACTCTTTTGCAAATGCAAATTGGTGCAGCCACTATGGAAAATAGTATGGAGATTCCTAAAAAAATTGAAAATAGATTACCCTATGACCCAGCAATTGCACTACTAGGTATTTACCCAAAGGATACAGGAGCACTGATTCGAATGGGCACATGCACCCATTGTTTATAGTGGCACTATCAACAATAGCCAAAGTATGGAAAGATCCCAAATGTCCATCAACTGATGAATGGATAAGAAGATGTGGCGTATATATATATATATACACACACACACACACACACACACACACACACACATATATGTGTGTATATATATATGCATATATACACATATATATACATACACACACAATGGAATGTTACTTGGTGACCAAAAAGAATGAAACCTTGCCATTTGCAACAACGTGGATGAAACTAGAGTGTATTACGCTAAGCGAAATAAATCAGAGAACGATAAATATGCGATTTCATTCATGTGTAAAATTTAATAAACAAAACAGATGAACATAAGGGAATGGACACAAAAATAAGATAAAATCAGTTAGGGAGATAAACTGTAAGAGACTCTTAAATACAGAGAACAAACTGAGGGTTGCTGGCCAGGTGTTGGGTGGGGGAATGGGTGAAATGGGCAATGAACATTAAGGAGGGCACTTCTTGGGATGTGCACTGGGTGTTATAAGTAAGTGATGAATCACTAAATTCTATTCCTTAAAAAAAAGGCTGTTAATTACCATCCCTCATTGCTGCCTATTTTTTACTCTACTATTTTTGTCATAGTACTTACCTCATCTATCCTTATATGATATATTTATTTTGCATTTATTTCAATCCCTTTTAAGTTTTAAGGTCTTCATTGTAAGGATGTTGTCTGGTTGTTGTTCTTTTTATATTTGTATCCTCAGTGCATAGAAGAGTGCCTAGCCTATAGAAGTTACGAAATATTTTCACTTGTTCAATTAATAAATGTATATACTGTCAATGAAAAAATTTTAAGTTATAAAGTCTAAAAGGAAGAACATTGTGATTTATAAGAGAAATCCTAAACTAGACCCGCAGTTCTTTTGGTTGTTCAATCAATCTTTCAAATTTTTAACTTTTTAAAAATTTAAACTTAAATTTTAAAATTTCAAATTTTTAAAATGGAAGTGAAAGTCTTTCATTTTCTTTTCAGCCCTAAAGGGAAATGTTTTCTAGGAAGATTTAATAAATTTCATCGTATATTAATAGACCTTTTTAGAGTAAGAAAACTGATTTCATACCTCTCCAGGTTATTTGAATCTATATATTATTGTTGCTGTATTTGTTATTTTATATTGTTGCATCAATTTACCTTTTTTAAAAAGGGTTTACATTGGGGTGCCTGGTGGCTTAGTTGGTTGGGTGTCTGACTTTGGCTCAGGTCCTGATCCCAGAGTTCACGAGTTCAAGCCCCATGCCAGACTCTGTGCTGACAGCTCAGAGCCTGGAGCCTGCTTCGGAATATGTGTCTTCCTCTCTCTGCCCCTCCCCCACTCACCCTCTGTCTTTCTCTGTCTCTCAAAAATAAATAAATGTTAAAGCAAAAAAACCTTTAAAAGGGTTTACATTAATAGGTAAAAAAGAAACTGTTACAACTATAAAATAGTGAATTTTTATCTTTACAAATTTTAGGAAAAATTCAATATACATTATGAAAATGAACCAAAAAAACCCAAAATAAATACAATTTATAAGAGTTATTCTTTCCTCGTTCTTGAGAAGTCTTATCCAATGACAAATGTTCAGGGCCACCACTTTTGGTTATGGAGATGCTGACTCAACCCCATGTTAGTTCTGCCAGAAGAGTGAAATACCTAAAGAGGTTGCTAAGGGCAGAGAAACCTTACTGATCTATCAATTCTGTATGTCCATGAAGATATTCGGTTCAGCTGCTCCTCAACACTAGAAGAAAAAATAACTCATTTGAGGATCTTACAGATGAAGAAAACTTTTGTCAAGTTTTCTGCGATTGCCCATTTCACATCCGACCATGGTGAGTGGAGCTGGATGGACTGTATAATCAGGTGCACTGCTCTCCAATAGAAACTTTCATAAAGAAGAAAAGTTACTGATGAAAGCCAGGGGGTTGTGTGCATGTGGACGAGTGAGCTGCTGTGGTTTCATCTTGGTTCCAGTGACTGTGCAATGAAGGACAACAGGGGAGCAGGCCACAAACCTGAACTCCCTCTGCTTCTTTCCAGAAACTGAAGAAAGCATCAAAGGGAATGGAAGTGACTGAATATCTCACAGAAAGGTATTGTATATTCTTGTTTTGGGTCACAGCCATGGTTTGCATCATAAAGTAAAAGCTTCCTAATATAACATTTATGAATGCCTTCGTCCTCAGTTATAGCTATACTTTGAGAAGTTGTGAAAAATGTATGTGTGTGTTAGGAGTAATTATTAGCTATGGATCAATTTATATTATCTTTTGAGAATTGAGGTGTAATGATTAAATCTTTAATTGCTACTTCTCAGCTTTATTCTTTCCCTTCACTACATTTGAAAGTTTTTCCCTTCCTAATTGTATACAGTGAATTCACAATAATTATAATTCAAAGAAGTTACTTGTATCAGCCGAAGAATGCAATGCCAAGAAATTTTTTTTCTTAAAAACATTATAACATTATTAGTAAGTTAGCAGCCCTAATCCTTTCATGGTGTTTGTTAAGTAAACATATTCCAAATAATAAATAGCATTAATTAAACTATGGAGTTTGCATAAACCAGCTAAATTTTTTAATTCCTTATTTGATAAAATAGAATGAAATATATCTTTTCCCATTGCTCTAAGATATGGCTCGTGAGATTCACTGAAGTTATGTCTACGCCAACACAAGTTTGAGTTCTCATTCAATATTATTTTTCCGTCTTAAATCTGCAGAGTATAAATAAAAAGCTTCCAATTTATTTTGGGTATTTTATTAATTTAGTTTTTAATTAAAAATTTTTAATGTTTATTTATTTTTGAAAAAGAGACACACACAGACCATGAGCCCAGGAGGGGCAGAGAGAGGGAGATACAGAATCCCAAAGCAGGCTCCAGGCTCTGAGCTGTCAGCACAAAACTGGATGTGGGGCTCGAACCCCCAAACTGTTAGAACATGACCTGAGCTGAAGTCAGATGCTTAACCAACTGAGCCACCCAGACACCCCACTATTTTGGCTATTTTAACACAGCAACTGTTTCTTCTTTTTCATGAGCATGTAACTACTAGAAACAGTTTCAATGTTTGGACATCTTAGTTGCCCAACCTTCCACACCATCTTGTCCCCATCACTGCCTCCACTTCTAAAATATTTTGCATCTGTATCTAAACATAGCTATAAGCTGCATAGGTCAACTGTTTTTGGCTCAGTGTTCCAAATCAGGATTTTATCTTTACATTTTTCTGGAGTAAATATCAGTACATACTTCCAGACTGAGTCTCCTGCAACTTTGTGATGGGTAGAAGAGATTTGTTTATTTCTTTTCTTAGCATAATCACAAGTGAGAAGACGACGTAGTATTTGCCAAAATGCAGGTTCTATGCCTTTATTTCTGGACATGGCTTTCTTATGTCACATGTGAGTTAAGAGTGATAGATTTAATAGCCTAATTAATAAAGGTTTTCATATAACCATTCAATTATGTCAGCATAAATGTTACAGTCAATATATTTGCCGCACAACAAAATCCTGGTTTAACAAACAATAGAAACATTCGGAGAAAAACAATATCTTAGATTAAGGATATGATTAAATTGGATTATTCTAACAGGATTAGCACTGCAGCATTTTATTCAGATGATCCAGTGGGAGCATATCAGAAGCATTCAACACTTCAATTTCTGCATCCATGCTGCTCCTGACTAGCTAGTTGGGGCCAGAATCATTTAACCTAGAAGTATCATTTTCCCATGCCTTTAAAATTGCACTACACACACACACAGATATTTACTCCAGTTTTCCAGCTAAACTGGAGAATAGGAAGAGAGTGCAGATGAACTTGCTTTTATGATTGCATTCTCTCCTGTGATCATTAAATGTGTTTTATCTTTAACATGCTAAATGCTACAATACCACAAGAGAGTACTAACTCTAGAATTAACCTGTTACATCTATGAAATCCTACAGATTTATGCTTTAAGGCCTCTTGAAAGATTCTGTTTTCATGTTATTTTCTAAGAGATACTGCAAAGTTTTATCGTCAGAAATCCAGAGATATTCCGTAACCTTTTAGTAAGGCTGTGAACTTCCTCAATTTTGATTGTCATTGTTGAATATATAAGCAACATTTTCCTATGTGTAACTTTAAGTTCCATAATCTAAATAAGACATTGAAAAAACTTTGAGATGATCCAGAAAAAAAAAGAATAAAAATTAAAAATAGAAAACATGATTACTACTACTGGGAGAAATGTAAATGCTCCATTTTTAATGAAAAAGATTTGGATGGTAATGATCAACTACCTTATTTTCACAGAGTGTAAGAATCAGTTAAACTGTGAGTAATAATTTAGTTTAGGACCACAAAGGCCACAACAACTTATAGGATGGTTCAGACTAACCCAGATACTGAAGTTAATCAATCATACACTTCATGAGGACAGTTGTTATCCTTGTATTTTCAGTGAGTAGCACAATGACTGTTGTATCATAGTTTTTTTAAGTAATACCTGTTGACTACAGGAATAAAATAAAAAATTGAAATAGATTATTATTAGTACTCTGATTGTTCCCAGATGAAGAGATTCCTCTCTCTGTAACAAATGTCTGCACTTTCCTTACTCTGAGTAGCAACCTGTATTGTGAATTCACTTTATCAAGAGCAAGACTACTTTAAAGCAGGACAAGAAAGCAATCATTCTAGCTGGGCTGATTACAGGAACCACTTGACTTCTTGGGATCCTGAAATGCTGTGTCTCGTTTTCTACTCTGTTTCTTGTTTTCTGTTACTGCCTGGCTTGTTTTATGTTGTTGTTTTGTTTTGTTTTAAGTGTGTGTGTGTGTGTGTGTGTGTGCGTGCGTGTGTGTGTGTGTGTGTGTGCTCGCGCAGGCACGTGTTTTCTTGTTGGTTGTGGGTTTATTTGTGTTTTTATTTTTGTTTCTATGCTTGCCTTCCTCTGAATAAGGAAGTCTGTACTTGTGCAACTCTGTTCCAGTTCTCCCTCTGTCCTCTAAGACTTCTGCAACCTGACATTGGATAATATACTCTGAGCACATAACTCTTAACTTACATATTACATATTGGCCTGAGCCATTCTTTTCTACATATGAAACTTTTGAATGATGACAGTGTCCTGTCAACCGAGGACTAAGTCTTTTTATTTTTTCTGGGTTTACTTGATGGCCTAAGTTCTAAGCTAACCCACCCACCTGGATTGAAAATAACCATATATTCCGTAAGATATAGGAACAAAGTAGACTTCTGTATTTGATGCTATCCTAGAATTCTTCAGAAGCCTCAGCTGGAATTCCTGAACCAATATTTAATTCTGATAATAATCTTGAGAGTTGACCTTAAGTTCTTGATGACAAGTCATTCTAAAATGGGATAATATGCACATATGTATGAATCATACCATATAAATTGTTAAAAAACTTAAGTATTGATTTTTAATGAATTCAAATTTATTAATATAATTTCATTTTCAGGATAATATAATTGATTGAATGGTAAAAAGAGGTTGATCTCACCAGTGTTTATACATATCTTAAGGTTTATGCATTGAAGAATCTGACACTTTTCTATCATGCATGATGTTGTGAACTGCTATGTTGGGAATTAAGAGTATTAGATATCGTCCATTTCCTCATATCTATCCCTTTTACCTTGTTCTGTGTATTGATTTCTTATTGCCTCCATAACAAATTACTACAAATTTTGTGGCTTTAAATAATACAAATTTATTGTCTTACAGTTATGAAGATCATTATTCCAAACTGAATATCATTGAGCTAAAAACAAGGTATCTGTGGGGCTCTGTTCCTTTTTAAGGCTCTAGAAAAAAATCTGTGTCCTTCCCCTTTCCAGATTCTAGAGTCTGCTTGCATTCTTTGGCTGGAGGCCCCCTTCCATGTTCAAAGCCAACAATGGCGGGTTGAGTCTTCATATCACATCATTCTAAATTTGCTTCTTTTCTGCATCTCCCCTAACTCTTGTGCCTAACTCTTCCACATTTAAAAGAAACTTGTGATTATATTGGGTCAATCCAGATAATCCATGATCTTCTCTTTATTTTAAAATCAACTGATTAGCAGCCTTAATTCCATCTGCAGTCTTAATTCCTTCTAGCCATGAAACATAACATATTCATAGGTTATGAGGATTTGGATATAAACATCTTTGTGGTGGGAGGAAGGCACTATTCTATCTGTCATATTCTGCCATGCCTTGCAGTCAACCATATTTATAAATTTCCCCTTACAACTATTTCAAGTTAGTTTCAGCTAGTAGTTCACAATGAGAGAATGTTGGGGATTAGAAAGAAAAGGGAATTAGGTATTCCTTTGTTTGGGTAATGTATCTAGAAGCCAACCTTTCTCCTCACATTCTATATTACTGCTCTCAGCAATTCTATTATCTTTCTTAAAAAATCCCCTGCATTAAATTTTATGTATTTAAAATTCCAAATTGTTTCTATATTCCTGACTGAACCTTGACTTATGGAGTTCTTGGTACCTGGGTGGTCCTAGGAAACAGATCTCAAAGATGGGATACTGGAAATGAGTTGCTTACCTCTTATAGATTGAAAATAACAATAACATTTTTGCAAATAAATATAGGATAACAAATATGTATGGCCTGCAGCCTCAGAAGTATTACATGTATTATCATGTGTGTTTGCTTTGGAAGAAGTGATGATTGAAGGAAAAACTTTGGAGAATCAAGCAGCAGTTGTATCTTTCAAGTGTGTTGATAATGATGACAATAATATAGCAAGATTCTTCACCATATTCCTAAGATAGAGAGTTTGGTAAAAGTGTATGATAAACTCAGAGACTTAAATTTGCCATTCAAAACAAGGGTAGAAAACCAGAGTGCTTATACACGAGTAGAGTGAGCAACTTGTTTTCAAGTTGAATTCATAGCCTGACCAAATTACTCATATTAAGATTAGGGCATTAACTGGAAAGGAAGGGGATGGCAAAATTTGGTCAGACTTAGATAAATATGAGAACACTGAGCTCCCAAACTTTCACATGTAGAATTGTTTAGCAAGGGGATGCATGTTATGCTTAGCATTCATCCCCAAATTCCCTCATTGCTTTTGATCCAGAGATTGAGATTACATGATGTATAGGAAGATCTTTATTTATTTATTTTTATTTATTTATTTTATTTATTTGAGAGACAGCGAGACAGAGAGAGAGAATGAGTGGGAGGGAGAGAGAGAGAGAGAGAGAGAGAGAGAGAGAATCCTAAGCGATTTCTATGCTTAGCATGGAGCCCAATGTGGGGCTTGATCCCACAACCCTAGGCTCATGACCTGAGCTGAAATAAAGAGTTGGACATTCAACTGAGTCACACAGGCACCCCTGGGGAGATCTTATTAAAATAATTTAGATGCCAAAAATAATTGAAAAATCTTGCTACTTTTTATCAGCAGGAGTGCAAGAAGTATATGCAGAAATGGATTATAAAGGCTGATTCAAGAAACATAAGGCCAATGAAATAAATGTCACAGAAATGAAAAGTACAGCATAAGTAATATAGTTAATAATAAACATAGTATGGTGATATGTAGTGATTACATTTATTGTGGTGAACACTGAGTAATATATAGAATTTTTGAATCACTATATTATACACCTGAAGTCAATATAGTATTGTATGTCAACTATACTTAAATAAAAATTCCAAAAAGAAGTTTCCAGCTGACTATATCCATAAGAATGCACTTAACAGACATTTTGTATTTAATAGCTCACTAAAGTTGTGAAAATTGGCTCTAACAGTCTGAATAAAAGTTGAGTTCAATAGTAACCTATACTCAATTAGGTAAAAATGCCAGAACTTCCCTATCATTATGTGCAGAAAAGAATCCTAAGGCTAAAAAGATAGGAATTGTTTGAATTTCTATGTTTTACTTTACATCCTCTCCCACTACCACCTCCTGCTGACTCTACCAACAAAAGGGCCCAGAAGACTCTCCATCACAAATGCATTGAGAAGCAATTAATTTGGGACAATTTACAAAAGTAATACTTCATATATATTATGGGGAAAAAAATTTTAAATCTGGTTACTAGAAACCTGACTTGGATAACTTCAACTGGAAGTAATTACCTGTTACCCATCTTCCAGGCTTAAATAAATTCATACTTGTGTTGAGAGATGATTCTCCATGGCTCGCTTACTTTTTATTTATTTATTTGTTTGTTTGTTTGTTTGTTTTTGGTCAGTCTTTGAGCAAAGGTATAAACAACTTTTTCCTTTGGACTTCCTTTATATAGATATTTATATAACAAACAACTGTGGAAGAAAGCGATAGTACTTCTTTCTGGGGTAGAGGACAGACTTGTTTTTTGTCTGGATAACAAACATAATGTCTTGTTCTGCAGCACAGGTCAGGCAGGTTTGTTTGTAATCTACTATAGAAGATTGAAGTTTCTTAAACATGGTGTTCTTTACCTCAGATGCTAACCCTCTGCATGCATAGTATCTATGTGGGTCAAGCCACATGACCCTGTGAAAATTGTGGGCAAGGGAACCAACACAAACATGAAGCTTGTTGTCTTCTGGGCTTTGAGCAATAAAATCTTTTGTCTCTGACCCAGGAGTCTCTTGTCTTCTGGAAGCATCCATGAAACTGTGACAGGTTAACTTATTAGCTTGCAAACAGGATACAATTTTAGATTTCTCATGGTTCTTGGTAGCCTGAAGCTCTATGATTGAAATGGAGACCCATTTCCCAAATAAAGGGTATATATGTTAAATATTATATGTTTTCTTCCAATTATTTATACACCACCACCAAGGGCTTATAGTGGTGAGGTGATAAATTAAGTTTTGGTCCAAGTTGGTCTCACAGTGGGCCCAGTAGATTTTCAAACTACCCCATGTTTATTTTTTCCTATCCATGAATGCTTCATTGGGATAGGCATGGCAAATCACAGAATCTCCACATTGGTGCCTTGACCTGATACAGGTCATGGATGGCAAGAAAACCTAAGGGTAAACTCTCAGCATAGAATCTCATTCTCAAACAGCAAACTGAATGCACCACATTCCTAAGAGAATTTCAGAAATTAGTACCAAAGACATAGGAGTAGTTGTTCCTATCACACCATTTAAGCTGCTGTTCAAAGTTACAAAAGCCAAATAGAACTTTGACAATGGTTGAAGATTAACATAACTTTAAATCCGAAGGTGGTTGATTTATTGGAGCAAATTGATTTCTCCATCCATTTTACAAGTACTTTTAAAAGCCAATGATTAAGTAGGGTCAGAAGAAGTTTGTGTTCAACTGGTAGCATCAACATTATACCTTTAGTGGTTTACTTAATGTTTACCAGAATTCCTGCTTTCTGACATAATGTTCTTTGAACGTATCTGAATGTATAACCAATATGGGCTGAACTGTGACTTCCCCCAGAAAAGATGTGTTGAAGTTCTAATCCCCATTCCTTCAGAATGTGACTGTATTTGGAAAGGCTTCTTATAGATGTCATTAGTTAGGATGAGATCTTACTGAAGTTGAGTGTACACCTGATCCAAGATGACCGGTGGCACCCGCATAAGAGGACGGCCATGTGAAGACACAACATACAGAGAGAACCCCGGCTGAAGACAGAGCTGAGATTGGAGGCATCTGCAAGCCCAGGAATGCCAAGGATTGCTGCACAGCACCAGAAGGTAGGAGAGTGGCACAGAACCTTCTTTTTCAGAATCTTCAAAAGGAAACAACCCTGCTGACACCTTGACTTTAAACTCCAGTACTAGGGAAAAAGTAAATTGTTTTTTTAAGCCACTCAGCTTGTGGCACTTTGCTGTGGCAGCCTAAGAGACTAAAACATTCGTAGAACTTCACACTGATTTACTCTATAATGAATCATGCTGATCAGACCTGGTGAGCAGAAATAACAACTGCTCTAGGTGCTTTAATAAGACACTGGTGTGACAGAGTTTGTCAACAAAACCTGGAAAAATTCAGCGATGGTCACGTTGATGACATTTCTAGTGAAGCATCTTGAATAAGATGGGCCTTGAAAGTTGACTGATACTGAAAATGTTGCAAAAGAAAACAGAATTTACCCAGCAGTTGGACAAAACATAAATAACAGCAAAAAAGAGAGAGAATAATTTATAAGAGTATATATTTACTTTTTAAATTTTTAAAAAATGTTTATTCACCTTTGAGAGAGAGAGACAGAGGGTGTGTGGGAGAGGGGTAGAGAGAGAGGGAGACACAGAATCTGAAGCACGCTCCAGGCCCTGAGCTTTCAGCACAGAGCCCAACGTGGGGCTCGAACTCACGGACCATGAGATCATGACCCAAGCTGAAGTTGGACACTTAACCAACTTAGCCACCCAGGCACCCCAAGAGTATATATTTTTTTAAGAATAAAGTTGTTTTCATTCATAATTATATTTCTCCAACCACATTATGAGCTTATATACCTCTACAATATGGACTGAATCTTCCTCTTTAATAATAAACAATATTTAATATATGCTTTGTGTTTATAGATTCAACATTTGGAAGTCTCTAGGATTTATCATATTCACTTAAGTAATTAATACTTGTCAAAGAGATATTTTACACTATCCAGGTTCAAAGAAGTTGAAATCTTGTAAAAAGATTGCAAAATTTATGTAATAAAGGCTGGTATTTCCATAAAGCATTGATTGAATGCCTCAGTAAAGTATTGAAGTAACCATCGAATCTCAACAGTTTTATCTGAGAAGAGTTTGTAGGTCTGAGGGTTGGGCTCTGAGCTAAACAGAGAGTATTTAACTTAGCAGAGTGTCTTTGCCTCTTATTCTAGCCTGAAAGCAACACTTAAAAATCCTCTGTAGGAATGTAAGGGGTCACACTTTCTCTGACTCTCCAGTGGGAAAGAGAAAGCAAATTCCAAAGAACAGGTTGACCTCTGACCCTGAAAGCAACACTGTAGTGATTAGGAGCAGAAGTTGTTTCCTTTGAGGGAAGAAAGGAGTTGTTGCTTCTTTTGGTATCCTCACTGTATCTTTCCTGGAGCAAAGCGAGATCAAATTTTAGGAAATCAATAACTCTGTGATTCTATTATTTAAATCCCAATTATAAAGGTAGAATAGATTAGGTAGAGAAATGTCATTCCCTGCCCAAGGCTGCATCAGAAACCCCTGTCACAGGTAGAATTGGAACACAAGCTTCCTTCACAGTATTGGGAGTCACCTCCTACCTGTCATATTCTTGTACTTACCTAAAACAGTTCTTTTTCATATTTAAATAATACATATATTTTAAAGGGTAAAAGCTACTGGTATATAATCTCATTTTCTGTGTCTTATAAGCCAGACCGCTCCCCAGAGTCTCGTAAATGATGAGAGAAATTCTTCAAATCATGATACTGTGAATTTAATGTCATCTACGAGAAGGATTCTTTATGCTAAAAGCAGGTGTGCCGGTGTGAATATGTGGCTGTCCCACACTGAGGAGACATATATTTCACAGTGAGGCTCTACACACAGAAATAAACAGCCATATGGCAAACAAACTTACTTTTTACTGCTTCATTTTATTTGTTTCAAAATAGTGCAATGCCACAAATCCAGAATATTAACAACGCTCCATCTGGAGAAATGTAAGTTTTGGAGCCCCGAACCAGCACGTTATCATTCCCACAAAACTTTGGAACTTCAGTTGACTCCAAATTTGGAACACGCTTTCTGTCAGCCCAGCATGTCTTCCTAATGTTATGCTGGGACTCAGATAAAAATGTGTATAAAATGGGGAAATCTATAATTCTGGAAATATTTTAAAATGTTGACCCCCTTGACTATGGTTCTAAGACACAATGGGATAATTTTATTAGTAAATAGTTCTATAAATTTAGTTAGCTTTATTTGTCCCTAGTTTGCCAATGAGAAAAAAGCATGTACAGAGTGTTCTGTGGCTGTCTGATCCGCATTTGGAATCCTAGATATTTAAATTAGAAATAAGTGACTGATGCTTTCTTTCTCAGTTCAACAAAAATTTTATTTAGATTCATTTGGACTTTCTAGGCAGAGTACAAGAGACGAAAATGAACAGAAGATGAGTTCTGATTTCAAGGGACCTGAGTAAATATAATATCTATAATAGATTGCAAAGGATCTGAAGTTCTGTTAGATATCCGCTTTATTTGATGAGAAGCTGAAGACACTAAATGGAAGTGATGTCTTTTTTGACCATTAAAAGGCTACAGAATTTGGATGGTGGAAGCAAGAAAATTAATAACAACCAAGCGAAATTCAGGGATATTTTATGGAAGTAAAATATTTATGCAAAGCCCTAGCATATCATTGGTTTATTTTACGTTTTCCGTTTTTTGTTTCTGTTTCCATGTTAAAGACATTGAATTGTAAAGTATCATAGCATGCATAACCACATACATAGTTTACTGAACATTTGTAAATCTAATACACCTGAAACAATCACTTAATATAGGTTAAAAAAAAAAAAGAACATTAGTAGCAGTGCAGAAGCCCCTTGTATGTCACATTGTTTGTTTGTTTAACTTTTATTCCGGTATAGTTAACATACAATGTTATATTAGTTTCAGGTGTACAATATTCAACAATTCCATACATCACCTAACGCTCATCATGACAAGTGCTCTGTCTAATCCCCATCATCTATTTCACCCATTCTCCCCACCAATCTCCCCTCTGGTAACCATCACTTTGTTCTCTGTAGTTAAGAGGATGTTTCTTGGTTTGCCTCTCTCTTTTTTCCTTTGCTAATTTTTTCCTTTCTTAAATTTCACATATGAATGAAATCATATGGTGTTTGTCTTTCTCCGACTGATTTATTTTATTTTGCTTAGCATTATACTCTCTAGCTCCATCCATGTCATTGGAAATGACAAGATTTCATTCTTTTTATGGCTGAATAATATATATATTCATCTATCTATGGACACCTGGGCTGCCTCCATAATTTGGCTATTGTAAATAATGCTGCTACAAACATAAGGATGCATGTATCCCTGTGAATTAGTGTTTTTGTATTTTTAGGTTAAATACCCAGTAGTGCAATTACTGGATCATAGGGTAGTTCTACTTATACATTTTTGAGAATCCACCATACTGTTTTCCACAGTGGCTGCACCAGTTTTCATTCCCACCAAGAGTGCAAAACAGTCCCTTTTTCTTCACATCCTCACCAACAACTTGTTGTTTCTTGTGTTTTTTATTTTAAACACTCTGATAGGTGTGAGGTGATAGCTCATTCTAGTTTTGATTTTCATTTCCCTGATGATGAGTGATGTTGAGCATCTTTTCATGTGTCTGTTGGCCATCTGTATGTCTTTAGAGAAATGTCTGTTCATGTCTTTTGCCCATTTTAATTGTATTATTGGGGGGTGTTGAGTTATATCAGTTCTTTATATGGTTAGGATACTAACCCTTTATCATATATGTCATTTGCAAATATCTTCTCTCATTCAGTAGGGTGCCTTTTAGTTTTGTTGATTGTTTCCTTCACTGTGCAAAACCTTTTTATTTTGATGTAGTCCCAATAGTTTACTTTTGCTTTTTATTTCCCCTGCTTCAGGAGACATATCTAGAAAAATGTTGCTATGGCGGCCAATGTCAGAGACATTACTACTCGTGCTCTCTTTTAGGATTCTTATGGTTTCAGGTCTCACATTTAGGCCTTTCATCCATTTTAAGTTTAATTTCATGTAGAGTATAAGTAAGTGATTCAGTTTCATTCCTTTGCATGTAGCTGTCCAGTTTTCCCAAAACCATTTGTTGAAGACACTGTCTTTTTCCCATTGGATATTCTTTTCTGCTTTGTTGAAGATTAAATGACCATATAATTGTGGGTTTATTTCTTGGTTTTCTATTATTCTGTTCCATTGATCTATGTGTCTGTTTTTGCACCAGTACCATAGTGTTTTGATTACTACAGCTTTGTAATATAACTTGAAGTCTGGAATTGTTATACCTCCAGCTTTGCTTTGCTTTTTCAAAATTGCTTTGGCTATTCACAGTCTTTTGTGGTTCCATATAATTTTTAGGATTGTTTGTTAAAGCTCTCTAAAAAAAGCTTTCAGTATTTTGATACGGATTGTTTTAAATCTGTAGATTGTTTTGGGTGGTATAAACACTTTAACAATATTTGTTCTTCCAATCCATGAGCATGGAATGTCTTTCCATTTCTTTGTGCCATCTTCAACTTATTTAATCAATGTTTTGTAGTTTTCAGAGGATAGATATTTCACCACTTTGATTAGGTTTATTCCTAGGTATCATTATTTTTGGTGGAATTTGAAATGAGTATGTCACTTTGTGATTACAATCCCTTTCTCCCAACCTCAGAAGGAAAAATTAAGCTTACTTATCATTATTTTCCTATTCCTTGTTTGGTTCTTAAGGTTTGAGCACTTATATACCCACTCCTAAAAAAATGACTTTAGTTCAAGGATCAGCAAACATTTTCTGTAAAGGCCAGAGAGTAAATATTTTAGTCTTTGAGAGCCATAGGGGTCTCTGTCACAATTACCTAATTTTGCAATTGTAACACAAAAATAGCCATAGATAATGCGTAAAATAATGAGCACGTTTATGTTCCAACAGCACCTGTAATCAATATAACTCTGTATGTTACCTAACTGGAATTAAAATAGAAACTTAAATAAATAAACAGATAATAAGCCAGACTTAACCTACAGGCCATAGCTGCTGAAGCCTGGTTTGATTTTTCCTACTTTTGAACTTTATGTAAACAGAATCATAACTTGCTATTTTTTTGTTTTCAGCTTTTTGCTTTTCTCACTCAACACTGTGTTTGTAAAATAAATACACTGAGAATATAGTTTGTTAATTTTCATTGTTTTTAATATTCTATTACATGAATTTTCCACAATTCCATTATGTTGATGAACATTTGAATTGTTTAAAGTTTTTGGCTATTACAATGCTGCCATATTCTAGTATATGGATTCCAGGTGCACATGTGAATGAGTTGTACCACTGTATATAGTGATTAATATAATTATTGAGCTATAGGGTGTACATAACTTCAAGTATACAGTTTAGTGTCAATCCATTCTCCAAAGTGATAGAATTGATTAGACTATGGTCAGAATGGTAATATGAGTTTAGGTTGTTCTTATAAATATTCAATTTTTGCTAGATTTTTCCATGTGTACTTGAAAATAAAGTTTGTATAATATTTCTTCTTTTATTCCATTACTTTTGCCCTTTCTGTATTTTGTCTTTTAGATTTGTCTCTTGTAAATAGCATATAGTTGGTGTGATTTCTCCCAATGTGACAGGAAAATATTTAGTCCATTTGTACTGATTGTAATTATTATGACATCTTGGATTTAAACTGTCCTTTGTTGGGCTGTTTCCCAACTTTCTTTCATTCATTCTATTCCTCTTTTTTCCCTCCTATTTTTACCCACTCCACATTGGCAACACTTAAATTGTGTTTTCTTTTGTGCTAGATGATCTCATACTGTTGTTTTCAAGATAAAAATTATTGGCGGAAATGTCCTGAGATTCAGGATGAAAATGTGTTTTTGTGCTACAGAATATTTGCATTTACAGCTGTCAGGAACAGGGTTCATTATCAGTTGCAGACTATCACAGACCAAATCCAAAGCTTTGAGTTTATCTGGCCTACACAAGCTCGGCACATCTGGATGCAAATCTGTGCAAGTGTCACAGAGTCTTAGTTTGTGTTGTTCGTTTTGTTTTTAGTGCACTTTCTATACTCAACTTCTAGGCAGAATTAGCTACTGGTTCAGAAATTTAGAGAAGGTGAGAGTGTTTAATTTTCGTTAAGCCTTAATTGAGAGTGGTCATTTTATTTCAAGCTTGTTGTGAAGAGGGTTTTTTAAAATGTCATCTTATTGTCTCAATTTGGACCTTGATGTGACATACTCATATTTGAACTATGGGTAAATACCAAGACAAAAGACACTTTATTTTTCAGATATTATTCTCATGTCTCTAGGACAAATTTACCTTCAGATTTGGGCCTAGCATCTCTTCATTTTCAGCTCAACTGTTCAATGCTATTGAGATCAGTTTTTTAAAAAAAATCTATAATTTTTCTTTACGTGTTTTTTTTTCCATTGGCAGTTTGATCCACCTACTATTACTGGGAGGAAAAAGTCCACAGAAAATTTTATATCTAAATTTTAGTAAGTTTAGGGTAATCATTGAAAAACATTTTTGGAAAGAAAATCATATGTTTATGATATAAACTATAAAAGTAGTGTAATCTCCACTTATCAAAAGGAAAATGGTGAGAAAAGTTCAATGGATTACCAACGAACCCAAAGAGGTTAAAAAAAAGAAATTAAAATTAAAAAATGGAAAATATACTTGAAAGTTTGAGAGTAATAACCACTTCTATAGCTATAAGGAAAATATACAAAATATAAAGCGAGATAGGAGATTCTACCTGGGAATGCCTAACCATATGAGAAGAAAATACCCAGATACAGTCTCAACTTTTCTCAGAATGTTTCTTTATTGGAAATATAAAACTTAAAAAAAAAAATCCCGAGTGAGAAGAGCTTTATATTGATCTTTGATAAACAGACCAGGTGAAATGCATACAGAACAGGTACTTAGTCATTAAGTAGTAAGTCAAAGTATGGAATGTTGTTGGATACTAACATCAATAGTGTTTTATTTTTATTTTTTTTAATGTTTATTTTTGAGACAGAGAGAGACAGAGCATGAATGGGGGAGGGGCAGAGAGAGAGGGAGACACAGAATCGGAAGCAGGCTCCAGGCTCTGAGCCATCAGCCCAGAGCCTGACGCGGGGCTCGAACTCACGAACCATGAGATCGTGACCTGAGCTGAAGTCGGACGCTCAACCGACTGAGCCACCCAGGTGCCCCACATCAATAGTGTTTTAAACAAACACGAAAGGATTGTGTGATCTAACAAACAAACAAAAAAAACCTCTAAAAAATTAAAGTGAAAACACATTCGCACATATTGCTAAAAATGATCTCAAAACAGAGCAGGGAAAATGTCAATACTACCCAAAGCAATCTACACATTCAATGAAATCCCAATCAAAATGCACTGGCATTCTTCTCATAGCTAGATCAGACAATCCTAAAATTTGTATGGAACCACAAAAGACTGAATAGCGAGAGTAACATTGAAGACGAAAACCAAAGCAGGAGACATCACAATCCCAGACTTTAGCCTCTATTACAAAGCTGTAATCATCAAGACAGTATGGTATTGGCACAAAAACAGACACATAGACCAATGGAATAGAATAGAGAACCCAGAATTGGACCCACAAATTTATGGCCAACTAATCTTTGATAATGCAGGAAAGGGTATCCAATGGAAAAAAGACAGCCTCTTTAACAAATGGTGCTGGGAGAACTGGACAGCAACATGCAAAAAAAAAAAAAAAAAGAAAAGAAAGAAAGAAAAGAGAATAGACCACATTCTTACACCATACACAAAAATAAACTAAAAATGGAGGAAAGACCTGAATGTGAGACAGGAAACCATCAAAACCCTAGAGGAGAAAGCAGGCAACAACCTCTTTGACCTCAGTCGCAGCAATTTCTTCTTCAACACATCTCCAAAGGTGAGGAAACTAAAAGCAAAAAATGAATTATTCGTACCTCATCAAGATATAAAGCTTCTGCACTGCAAAGGAAACAATCAACAAAACTAAAGGCAACTGATGGAATGGGAGAAGATATTTGCAAATGACATATCAGATAAAGGGCTAGTATCCAAAACCTATAAAGAACTCACCAAACTCCACACCCAAAAAACAAATAATCCAGTGAAGAAATGGGCAGAAGACATGAATAGATACTTTCCCAAAGAAGACATCCAGATGGCCAACAGATACATGAAATGATGCTCAACATCACTCATCATCAGGGAAATACAAATCAAAGCCACACTGAGATACCGCCTCACACCAGTCAGAGTGGCTAAAATGAACAAAACAGGAGACTAGATTCTGACAAGGATGTGAAGAAATGGGAACTCTATTGCACTGTTGGTGGGAATGCAAACTGGTGCAGCCACTCTGGAAAACAGTGTGGAGGTTCTTCAAAAAATTAAAAATAGAACTACCCTATAACTCAGGAATTGCACTACTAGGAGTTTACTGAAGGGATACAGGAGTGCTGATGCATAGGGACACATGTACCCCAATGTTTATAGCAGCTCTTTCAACAATAGCCAAATTATGGGAGGAGCCTGAATATCCATCAACAGATGGATGGATAAAGAAGATGTGGTTTTTATATTCAATGGAATACTACTTGGCAATGAGAAAGAATGAAATCCTGCCATTTGCAGCAACATGGACGGAACTGGAGGCTATTACACTAAGTGAAATAAGTCATACAGAGAAAGACAGATACCATATGTTTTCACTCATATGTGGATCTTGAGAAACTTAACAGAAGACCACGGGGGAAAGGAAGGGGGAAAATAGTTACAAAGAGAGGGAAAGAGGGAAGCCATAAGAGACTCTTAAATACAGAGAATAAACTGAGGGTTCATGGGGGGTGGGGGAGAGGGGCAAGTGGGTAATGGGCATTGAGGAAGGCACTTGTTGAGACGAGCACTGGGTGTTGTATGGAAGCCAATCTGACAATAAATTGTATTAAATAAATAAATAATAAATTTAAAAAAACAGAGAAGGGAAGTCAGCATTACAACATTTTGGAAGTGATAAAAATGTCATTAAGTTTAAGTAAATACATCAGAAAGTCATAATTAATACCAATTTTTTAACTTTAAGTCATGTCTTCTTTTTACTGTGTTATATATTCACTTTTCCTTAACGTTAAAAAAATCTGATATTTCTATTTATCCAGAACCAGAAAATATGTAGATTCTTGCCCAATAATATTTTTAAATGGAGAAAATAATTTATGTTAAATTACTATAATTTTCTACTAAGACTCAGTGATAAATCTGACAGGCTAAAGAAAAATAGCAAATGTTATATTTTGATACTGGTTATAACTTAAATATGTCCTGAATTTCATACAACTAAAGCCATCATATATTTTTGACAGCAAGCTAAGTGGTAGGTACCTGGTGATGCACAAATGTATATCAGTGAACATAACATGGCTCTTAATGTCATATCTCTAAGCTATATTCTTTGGTCTAGCAATAGAATGATATTTGGGCTAAAAATGATTTATATAAAAATGCAGAATATAAGGAAGAAGTGATTGATTCTAATGAAGATGGCAGGAAACTTATCACATAGGAAATAGTTGCTTAAATTAGTTCTAAAGGAAAAGCAGATACTAACTGCAAAGATCTGGTATGTTTAAGGGAGAAAGAAATGGTATTCCAGACTAAATGCAAACCATTGACTGCAAAAGACAGTGTGCAATAGCCTGGTGAATCCAGGATCTCCAAGGCAATTTACTTTGTATGTTATATGAGATGTGAAGAAGGGAGTAGTGCTAAATGAGCCTGGCCAATCAGATGAAGGCAGATATTGAGAAGGAGAGCCTAATAAGCCAAAGATATTTACCATTTATTCTACATTTAATGGGCAATTCTTGTATGTAGAGTGGGAAGTAATATTATTAGAACTTCATTTAGAAAGTTTACTCTGGTAATTAGAGGGCCCTGAGACTGGAGTAATAAAAGCCAGTTAAATGTTGTCATAGTTCCATAGGAATTTTACTGAACTGGGTTGAAGCCAAAGAAATGCATTTCTTCAAGAATCAGAGAAAACCAAGTTCAGTTTACTTAAATACTTATTTAAACTCTAAAAAGACTAGACAGGAGAAAAGAATATAGACAATCAACTACCAAGGCCAAAATCATCTAGAACTACAATTCTGTCTTTAAAACTTCTGCTAATTGGTCTCTCATTTGAAGGCCTCATTTGAGGCCATTTATATAAGAGGTTGGGTAATTGGCTATAGAGACAGAGGAAGGTAAACTCAATGGCAACATGGAACTATAAACGAATGCCATGATTAATGAAATACAGCAGTTAGCTTTATTAGTTAACATACCTAAACTGAAAAATAATAGACTATTTCATAGAACAACCAAGCTGGAAATAAAAGGGGTGTGCTAAACCTCAGGAACACATAGAACAGGGATGCAACCTCTGTTAAGGCATGTTCTCTAGACTTTGCTTTTCCCTGCACAACGGATTTTTCTTTCACTCTACACATGGAGAAAAAAAGTTGTTAATATCTCTCAATCTTTACGTCACCTCTTTGATATCTGAGAGAAGGACTGCTTGAACTCATTGGGCTCTTCTCTGAAAATCCAGGGGAAGGAACTGGTCCATGCATATAGAAGCCAAAGATCATTTGCTACATGGATAAAGGTATTGAGTCCAGGAAGAATGTGTGAGAAGGGGTTCAGCTGCAGATATCCAGTCTCCTAGATGTTTAATACAAAAGAAAACTCATAAGACTCAATTTGTAACATTAACTAAATAGCAAACAATAATAAATTATTATTTGAGTGTTTACTGATTGCCACATATTCTGTGTAAATTTTAGATATCTCATCTCATTGAATCATATACATATGCAGTGGAAATTATTGCATTCTCATTTAGAGATGAAAACCCTAAGATATTGAGGGGTTAAATAACCTCTTCAATGTCACATGAACTCTGAAGCCAGGATCTTAAACCATATAGTAAAAGATGTGAGTTAGAAGCAAGGATATAAGTATTTTGTCATCCTGAGAAGGATGTTTTCATCAGATGATTCTCTACATTATATGATCCTGGGTACCATACCTCTAGGTAGATAATCTTACCTAGGTCTTGAATGACTGAAAAGAGGGAGAATTTGAAATGTTTTTGGTAATTCACTGTGGGATTTGAAACACTTTGAAATATAAAACTAAAATTTTAATGAAAAAAACATTTTAAAATAATAGATAAGAGAAATAAATTTAATGGATCTAATTTACTCAATGGGAAAATAAAAATTTCCTTATCATAAAAATGAACAAAAATTTCCCGAAATAAAAAGCCAACTTCAGATATCAATTTTATCTTTGTTACTTTGTCAGTTTGTTTCCTTCCATCAAAATTACATGCCTGGCACAATGATGAAACAGATAAAGGCATTTACAAGTACAGGAAATCTCTATCCACCCCATATGTTAGGGAAAAAAAAACTATTAAAAACTTCTGATAGAAAGGAATTTCAGACAAATGCACCACAGATGGGGTGAGATTAAGGAGAAACATCCATCATAGGTGCACAAACGATCTTCCTCTTTTTAGAAGGGAAAAAATATATACCTAAAACCCACTAATTCCCTGGGTTTAAAGAGCTGGTGAACTGTGGAGAGGTGTGTCAGGACTGGATTGTACATGTCAAAGTTATTGTGTCAGAATGAATGCAGAAAAAGTAACAAGTAAGACATTATAATTGAATGAACGAAGATAGCTATTAAACTACCCAAAATACAAAATTATAAAGTCAGTCTTGTAACATGAATGAACAATAAAAAACCATGACTGAATAAATTGTATTACTGGGAAGGTGAATTAACATTAGGATATATACTTTATCATTTGAATATGCCAAATAAGTCATCCTTACGGTCACCTTTATAGATACCAAAAGTTGTTTAAATAAACATGTTTTTTCCTAAGAAAAAAGTTAGTAGAGATTTAGGTATTTAAGTAAATGCACACATACATATACAAACATGACACAGGTACTCCATTTATATAATGAAAAGTGCCAGAGGCAAGATATGGCCGCTTATATCATCTGTGAACAATTGGTAATTCTCAGTAGATGTTTGTACACTGCAAAACAAATAACAGCAAAACAGACAATAGCATAGCATCTAGAGAACTATCTATAAATCGAATTAAATTTTCATCAATTTTGAAGATTTGGTAGTTAAGCAACTCTCAAAAACTCACTTACTGAATGATTTAGACAGAAAATTTGGAACAGTTTACGCATCTTTAGAAGAAAGCAAAATAGCAGGGTCTCTATATAACATGTTTGGTAATCCAGGAAAATAGAATGTGCTGAAAAGAAAGCAAAGGTTTAAAATGTGTAAACCTTAGGGGCGCCTGGGTGGCTCTGTCGATTGTCTGATTTCAGCTCAGGTCATGATCTCCTGGTTTGTGGTTTTGAGCCCCGCATCGTGCTCTGTGCTGACAGCTCGGAGCCTGGAGCCTGCTTCAGATTCTGTCTCCCTCGCTCTCTGCCTCTCCGCCCCACCTCCCCCCCCTCAAAAATAAGTAAACATTAATTTTTTTTTTAATTTGTAAAACTTAGTTAAGAAATATAAGAAACATATTTGGCCCTTGCTGCTGTTACATTTGTCCTGACCTCCTAGAGACATCAATTATATCATATAATTATTATATTCTCTTTTCTCTGTAGTTAATAACTTTACTCTCATTATTCTTTTTCCTGGTCATTTTCATCCATGACTTTAGGTGGGATCTCAAGTTACCCTTTATTTTACCTATCCTACTAATATTATAAAGCTTTAAATTTTCCTTTTTTAACTCCTAATATAGATTTCAATTCTGCTATTATATCTTGATGCTGTTTGCAATCTTGTTTTACCTTATCCAAATCCCTTTTCATCTCATGCATTTGCCTAATTTATCTTTCTGAATTATGTAAATGAGAAGGTCTATGTCTTCCTGCACTTTAAGGGTGTCAAATATTCTTGTGAAAATTCTTCTAGATCTTGCAGTATATATTTTCAAAGAAATGTTTTTCCTCTGATTCTCCTAGATGCTGACAACTATGGCTAAGCTTTACCAGACCTGTATTTTTGTTGGTTGACAGGCAAGTTCTTTTCTTGCACAATATTAGCCAAAATGCATGATGCTTGTTGTCTTTTGACCTTTAGTGTCACTGAACCTACAACTTCCAGAATATATTATACTGCAATATCACTTGTTTCAAAGACATTTTAAGCAATTTGCAATTCTGTGGGAATACAGAAAAATGGTGGCATGGGCCAGCATTCTGACTACCCTTCATTGTTATTCTAGTGGCATAGAAATTTAAACCAGATATACATAGAAGAATTTCAGTGAAAATTAGTTTTCCTTTTTCGTCCATATTATTTTTTCTAATTTTTTAAAATGTTTATTTAATTTTGAGAGGGAGAGAGAGAGAGAAAGAGAGAGTGTGTGAGTGGTGGAGGGGCAGAGAAGGAGGGAGACACAGAATCCGAAGCAGGCTCCAGGCTCTGAGCTGTCAGCACAGAGCCCTATGCGAGGCTGGAACTCAAGAACCAGGAGATCAAGACATGAGCCGAAGTCGGATGCTTAACCGACTGAGCCACCCAGGTTCACCTCCTCCAAATTGTATGTATAAACCAATTTCTGGGGTGGCTGGGTGGCTCAGTCAGTTAAGAGACCGACTCCTGATTTCAGCTCAGGTCATGATCTCACCATTTGTGAGATCCAGCCCCTTGCATTGGGCTCTGCCCTGATGGTATGGAACCTGCTTGGGATTCTCTCTCTCCCTCTCTCTCTGCCCCTCCTCTGCTTGCACTGTCATGCTCTCTCAAAATAAATAAATAAACATTAAAAAAAATAAACCAATTTCAGATACACTAAATCAGAACCATCAGAGGAGTGGGATGCGAGGAATATATATATATATATATCAACTCTCAGCAATACTAATTCCAGCTTTTGGCAAAGGACTATCTAATAGGGAGAGAGTTATCTGGTTTTCCAATTGATACAGGCTCTGATTCTCAAACAAACAAAAACCTCACAGTGGAATAAACAATAAGAGATGTATATATTTTTTTCCATATGATTTTGTGTTTCATGAGAAGCCAAGAAATTATGGTTTGTCAAAGTCAAAGGTAATTTTTCTGTTTTGTTCCATTTTTCTTAGTAGGGATTCCTAACTATATTTAATGTCACATTGTCTGTAAATCTTAGAATGAAGTATGATTGTGAGTTTCTGACCTCTTCTTTTTTAATTCACAAGTGGCTTTAATAAAAGTTTGCAAGATTATATCAGGGGCTTGCAGATATACAACATTTTGAACTAGAATTCCTGAAAATTATTTTTAATGTTTCTTAGAACCATGTTGTAGTTATTTGGAAAATTCACTTGAAAAAACATACTATCTTGATTTAAATAACAAAAAAAAAGAATGTATGTCCATTTAAATGCTGTTTCACACTCTTCCAAATTTCACTTTTATATGAGCTTAAATATTTTGAATTATTTTTATTTTCATCTATACATGCTTTTCACGTAAGGGTATGCCACTTGCTTTAATGTCAATGACATTACAAGGTAATAATCACAGATTCATTTTTTCCCTATTTCTAATTAAAGCATTAAAACGCATTGGCTGTATTGTAGGTTAGTCAATTCTCCAACATACACCTGGGGTTGTCTCAATTTATATTTTGACGTAAGAAGCACAAATACTAACCACAATGCAAAATTTCTTTCATTTCCTGCCAAAATTTAAGTCCCATTTTTGCCACAGTAGAAGAAGCACATTATACAGGATACGGCTCTCTGATTGTTAGCTCTCGTGCCAGTTTCATGTGAACACCGTAGAGTTACAACAGCAGATGGACTCCCCAAGTTAACACTTGGAATCTAAAGGTGTTTTGAGGACTCTGGTACTCAGTGCAATCCCTTAGTGAGAGATTATAAAGAAGTGGGAAAGGAGAGTAACATATTAAATTGTGCAACAAAACAGTGGATTTGAATCAGTCAGCCAGATTTTTGTTTGTTTTATGTGTGCTTCTAATATTGGACTTGGGATCAAAAGATGACTAGAATCTACTTCTCAAATCCAATAGTCATTCCTTAGACATCATCTTGTCAGCACCTGGTAGAGTTGATATCTTCTAAAAAATTTTCTTCACATTTATATGAACTATACCTGAAGGGTTTTTTTGTCCACCTCTGTTCCTACCTCACTAATTCATATTTCTCAATATCCTTTCCGGAACTTTCTCATCTTCAAAAGTTCTAAATTGTAGAAGGCCCTGGGACTGTCTTCAAGACCTCTTTTTTTGTTCCCTACATGATCTTATTTAACCCCATGACTTTAAAAACTATTTATATGCTGATGGCTCCAAAATTTATATATCTGGTTCAAACATCTTATATAAACACTATTTTTGAAAATTTTTAAATATTTTTTTAATTTTATTTTTTTTATTTACATCCAAATCAGTTAGCATATAGTGCAACAATGATTTCAGGAATAGATTCCTTAATGCTCCTTTCTCATTTAGCCCATTCCCTTTCCCATTCCCCCTCCAATAACCCTCTCTTTGTTCTCCATATTTATGAGTCCCTTATGTTTGCCCCCCTCCCTGTTTTTATATTATTTTTGTTTCCCTTCCATTATGTTCTTCTGTTTTGTCTCTTAAAGTCCTCATATGAGTGAAGTCATATGATATTTGTCTTTCTGACTGACTAATTTCACTTAGCATAATACCCTCCAGTTCCATCCACGTAGTTGCAAATGGCAAGATTTCATTCTTTTTGACTGCCGAGTAATACTCCATTGTATGTATATACCACTTCTTCTCTATCCATTCATCCATCGATGGACATTTGGGCTCTTTCCATACTTTGGCTATTGTTAATAGTGCTGCTATAAACATGGGGGTGCATGTGTGCCTTAATACAGCACACCTGTGTCCTATGGATAAATACCTAGTAGAGCAATTGCTGGGTTGTAGGGTGGTCTATTTTTAGTTTCTTGAGAAACCTCCATACTGTTTTCCAGAGTGGTTGCACCAGCTTGCATTGCCACCAACAATGCAAAAGAGATCCTCTTTCTCTGCATCCTCGCCAACATCTGTTGTAACCTGAGTTGTTCATGTTAGCCATTCTGACAGGGGTGAGGTGGTATCTCATGGTGGTTTTGATTTGTATTTCCCTGATGATGAGTGATGTTGAGCATTTTTTCATATGTCAGTTGACCATCTGGATGTCTTCTTTGGAGAAGTATCTATTCATGTCTTTTGCCCATTTCTTCACTGGATTATTGTTTTTTGGTGGAATATTTAGGGTTTTCCATATGGAGTATCATGTCATCTGCGAAGAGTGGAAGTTTCACCTCCTCCAAGCTGATTTGGATGCCTTTTATTTCTTTGTGTTGTCTGATTGCAGAGGCTAAGACTTCCAATACTATGTTGAATAACAGTGGTGAGAGTGGACATCCCTGTCTTGCTTCCTGACCTTAGGGGGAAAGCTCTCAGTTTTTCCCCACTGAGGATGATATTAGCGCTGGGTTGTTCATATATGGCTTTTATGATCTCAAGGTGTGCTCCTTCTATCCCTACTTTCTTGAGGGTTTTTATCAAGAAAGGATGCTGTATTTTGTCAAATGCTTTCTCTGCATCTATTGACAGGATCATGTGGTTCTTGTCCTTTCTTTTATTGATGTGGTGAATCACGATAATTGTTTTGTAGATATTGAACCAGCCCTGCATCCCGGGTATAAATCCCACGTGGTCGTGGTGAATAATTTTTTTTTAATGTATTGTTGGATCTGGTTGGCTAATATCTTGTTGAGGATTTTTGCATCCATGTTCATCAGGGAAATTGGTGTATAGTTTTCCTTTTTACTGGGGTCTCTGTCTGGTTTTGGAATCAAGGTAATGCTGGCTTCATAGAAAGAGTTTGGAGGTTTTCCTTCCATTTCTATTTTTTGGAACACCTTCAAGAAAATAGGTGTTAACTCTTCCTTAAATGTTTGGTAGAATTCCCCTGGAAAGCCATCTGGCCCTGGACTCTTGTTTTTTGGCAGATTTTTTATTACTAATTTGATTTCCTTACTGGCTATGGGTCTGTTCACATTTTCTATTTCTTCCTTTCAGTTTTGGTAGTGTATTTATGTCTAGGAATTTGTCCATTTCTTCCGGATTGCCCATTTTATTGGCATATAATTGTTCATAATATTCTCTTATTGTTTTTATTTCTGCTGTGTTGGTTGTGATCTCTCCTCTTTCATTCCCGATTTTATTTATTTGGGTCCTTTCCTTTTTCTTTTTGATCAACTGGTTAGTGGTTTATCAATTTTATTAATCCTTTCAAAGACCCAGCTTCTGGTTTTATTGATCTGTTCTACTGTTTTTTGGGTTTCAATAGGATTAATTTCTGCTCTAATCTTTATAATTTCCTGTCTTCTGTTGGTTTGGGGTTTTGTTTGCTGTTCTTTTTCCAGCTCTTTAAGGCATAAGGTTAGGTTGTATATCTGAGATCTTTCTTCTTTAGGAAGGCCTGGATTGCTATATACTTGATTGCTATATACCTCTTATGGCCACCTTTGCTGCATCCCAGATGATTTGGGTTGTGGTGTTATCATTTTCATTGGCTTCCATATACTTTTTAATTTCCTCTTTAATTGCTTGGTTAACCCATTCATTCTTTAGGAGGATGTTCTTCAGTCTCCAAGTATTTGTTACCTTTCCAAATTTTTTTCTTGTGGTTAATTTTGAGTTTCATAGTGTTGTGGTCTGAAAATATACACGGTATGATCTTAATCTTTTTGTACTTGATGAGGGGCTGATTTGTGTCCCAGTATGTGGTCTATTCTGGAGAACTTTCCATGTGCATGGGAGAAGAATGTATATTCTGCTGCTTTAGGATGAAATGTTCTGAATATATCTGTTAAGTCCATCTGGCCCAGTGTGTCATTAAAAGTCATTGTTTTCTTGTTGATGTTTTGATTAGACGACCTGTCCATTGCTGTGAGTGGGTGTTGAAGTCTCCTACTATTGTGGTATTACAATCGATGAGTTTCTTTATGTTTGTGATTAATCAATTTATATATTTGGGTGTTCTCACATTTGGCGCATAAATGTTTACAATTGTTAAGTCGTCTTGGTGGATAGACCCCTTGATTATGATATAATGCCCTTCTTCATCTCTTGATACAGTCTTTATTTTAAAGTCTAGATTGTCTGATGTAAGTATGGCTACTCTGGCTTTCTTTTGCTGACCATTAGCATGATACATGGTTCTCCATCCCCTTATTTTCAATCTGAAGGTGTCTTTAGGTCTAAAGTGGGTCTCTTGTAAACAACATACAGACGGATCTTGTTTTCTTATCCATTCTGTTACCCTATGTCTTTTGATTGGTGCGTTTAGTCCATTGACGTTTAGAGTGAGCACTGGAAGATATGAATTTATTGCCATTATGATGCTTGTAGAGTTGGAGTTTCTGGTGGTGTTCTCTGGTCCTTTCTAATCTTTGTTGCTTTTATTATTTATTTATTTAGTTAGTTAGTTAGTTATATTTTCATCTTTTCTCCCCTCAAAGAGTCCCCCTTAAAATTTCTTGCAGGGCTGGTTTAGTGGTCACAAACTCCTTTAATTTTTGTTTGGGAAACTTTTTATATCTTCTTCTATTTTGAATGACAGACTTGCTGGATAAAGAATTCTTGGCTGCATTTTTTTTCTGATTCAGCACATTGACTATATCCTGCCTCTCCTTTCTGGCCTGCCAAGTTTCTATGGATAGGACTGCTGCAAACCTGATCTGTCTTCCCTTGTAGGTTAGGGACTTTTTTTTTCCCTTGCTGCTTTCATGATTCTCTCCTTACCTGCGAATTTTGTGAATTTGACTATGATATGTCTTGTTGATGGTCGGTTTTTGTTGGATCTAATGGGAGTGTCTGTGCTTCCTGGATTTTGATGTCTGTGTCTTTCCCCAGGTTAGGAATTTTTTCTGCTATGATTTGTTCACATAACCCTTCTACCTCTATTTCTCTCTCTTTCTCTTCTGGGACCCCTATGATTCTGATATTGTTTCTTTTTAATGAGTCACTGATTTCTCTAATTCTTAAATCGTGCTCTTTTGCCTCAATCTCCCTCTTTTTTTCTGTTTTGTTATTCTACATAAGTTTGTCTTCTATATCACTGATTCTCTGTTCTGCCTCATCCATCCTTGCTGCTGCGGCATCTATCCATGATGCAGCTCAGTTATAAATTTTTTATTTCATCCTGACTAGTTTTTACTTCTTTTATCTCTGCAGAAAGGGATTCTAATCTATTTTCAATTCCAGTTAGTATTCTTATTATCGTGATTCTAAATTCTGGTTTAGACATCTGGTTTATCTATGTTGGTTAAGTCCCTGACTATCGTTTCTTCATGCGCTTTCTATTGGGGTGAATTTCTTCATTTTGTCATTTTGAAGGGAGAAAAGGAATTAATGAGGTAGAAAAAATTAAAAGTAAAAAAATTAAAATTAAAAAATATTAAAATTAAAAAATTAAAAACAAACAAACATAAAATAAAATAAATGACGCTAGATCCTAGGTGTGTTTTGGTCTGGGTGTTGAAAATGGCTTGATAGATTAGAGAAATAAGGGGAAAGAAGAAGAAAAAAGGAAATCATTTGAAAATTTGAAAAAATGAATACACTGAAGTAGACTAAAATGAAATGATGAAATAAGCTAGAATTTGAAAACATTTACACAAAAGTAAAAACTGTAGTAGAAAAAAAAATATTTTTAATAAAAACTAAAAATGAAAAAAACTAAAAATGAATCTTTTTCTGTATTCAAGAAAGGGAAAAGAAATGAAAAAATGAAAATGAAAAAAAAGGAAATCATTTGAAAATTTGAAAAAATGAATACACTGAAGTAGACTAAAATAAAATAATGGAAGTAAAATAGAATTTGAAAAAATTTACACAAAAGTAGAAAATATAGTAAAAAAAATAAAGAAAAATATTTTTAATAAAATTGAAAATAAAAATGAATTTCTTCTTTTTCTGTATTCAAGAAAAAGAAAAGAAATGAAAAAAATAAAAAAGGAAAAGAGAAAAAAAATAAAGAAAATTGAATAGATGGGCCTGCTAACAGACTGAAATATGACTGAAATTACTTCGTTTTTCCCTAGAAGTGAGACTATGAAGTGGTTTATAGTCCATAAACTAAGCAGGCAGTGAGACTTTTGTTCTTGAAGAGTGAGGTTGGCCTATTGGGCAGAGCTCAGTGTAATGACTCTATTCTCCACTAGATGGCGCTGCTAGCCTACTGTGGTAGACTGTTGTGGGCTTGTAGGTGTGTATGCGCATGCACTGGAGGGGTGAAAATGGCGTCACCCAGCTACGCACTCTCTAGTATCCGAACTCTCTTCTCCCCAGTCAGCAATCGCACACCCGTCCTTTGTCTTCAGCTTTGGTCCACTCCCCGCTTTTACATTGTCCGTGACCAAGCCCCAGGTAGTACCACTCTCCCACATTTTGTCTCGGATGCGGCTGTTTCCCCTGGCCCCTTACTTCTGAGGGACTGCGGCTTTGACCCATTCAGCCTCTCTGTGGGAGAGTCTCACCGAGCAACAGCTGAATGCCGGCCACACCCAGGAAAGTTCACAGGACCCATATTGCTGATTATGTCCAGAGACTACGGCTGGGTGGTAGACCACCCCAGAAAAAGTTTGCGAGACAGCGTAGCAGCAGTGTTTCAGGGATTATGGAAAATCACAACACACATCTGGCACCAGGCTTCACCCTTAACAACCTTGTTCCAGCACCAGCGAATGTGGCCATTTTCTGGGGTCTGTGGGGCCCATGTTGCCTCACAGCCTCTACCAAATGTTTCTGCAGTGGAACTGCTTCTCCCCATGTGGCTCAGTACCTCCCAGACCCCACTCTGTTCCTGGGGATTCACCCTTCCCACCAGAGCACCGCCAGGTATTAAGCTGTGGAGTTGCAGCCTTTGCTTTCCCCTTGTTTACAGTCTTAATGGAATTTAAACCCTGTGTTTCTCCTTTCTCCCTTTCTTTTTTTTTTTTTTTTTTTTTTCAACGTTATTTTTATTTATTTGTGGGACAGAGAGAGACAGAGCATGAACGGGGGAGGGACAGAGAGAGAGGGAGACACAGAATCGGAAACAGGCTCCAGGCTCTGAGCCATCAGCCCAGAGCCTGACGCGGGGCTCGAACTCACGGACCGTGAGATCGTGACCTGGCTGAAGTCGGACGCCCAACCGACTGCGCCACCCAGGCGCCCCTCTCCTTTCTCCCTTTCTAGTTCAGTCCTTGCAGCTGTTTCCAATTTTCCACTTTCTCTCCAGCTGCTTTTGGGGAGGGGTGCTTTCCCCATATTCTCCCCACCGTCTCCATTCTCTCTCTGCCCGCAAAAGGACCTCCCTGCCCTCTGTGGCTTCTCTCTCCCCCAGTTCACTTCTCTGCGCTACATACTTGCTGAATTCTGTGGTTCAGGTTGTGCAGATTGTTGTGTTAATCCTCAGATCAGTTTTCTAGATGTGCAGGATGGCTTATTGTTGATCTGGCTGTATTTCATGGACGCGAGACACAAAAAAACTTCCATGCTATTCCCCCATCTTGGTTCCCTTTTCGAATTTTTTTTTAATACTTAATTTGCTCCCTTGGAAGCCTGTTTAACGTTTCAAAAGTATAAGTCCAAAATTTCCACTTTCCATAACTTGATTTATCACTTTGTTTTTTATGTGAAAACAATGGTAACATAGTTCCATTTCCATCCATGAAGGTATAAATCTTGTGGAATTTACCTTCCCATTGTAAACAACTAGAAAAGTTGACAAGTTATGTGAAGTGACTGTTCTGAGAGATTGAACAAGAGATAGTTAATTAACGTGATGCAGGGAATTCTTTCATAAAGGTACATATATTAAACCATCACATTGTAAACCTTTAATACCTTAAAATATTATTTACCAATCATGCCTGAATAAAGCTGAAGGGTGGGGGAGAGGGGTGAGGGGAAGAGACAAAGAGAGATGGAATAGCAGTAACATGGAAGCTAGCATCAAAAATGGCCCTTTCTTTCCTTCTTGTACTCACATAGTCATGTATTTGCCTCTCTTGTCCAATAAGAATGACCTAGAGAACCAATGTGATTTTGTCAAAATTATGATGTGTGACTTCTAAGCCAAGGTCAAAAAGAAACTGTGATTTCTATCTTGCTGTCTTTTGGAAAACTTTGAAGGGGGAAGCCAGATAAAAAGACATGAAGACAATTAATAACCCTGTGGAGGGGTCCACGTGGTGAGATCTATATAACCATGTGGATCATGGTTTCCTCATGATGGTATCCTAAAACAATATGTTGACTACAATGTCATGAACAACTTTGACCCAAAACCACCCCAAAAGGCTGAAGCCAGACCCACCAAAAAACTGTATGAAATAATACATTTTTATGGTTCAAACTGCTGTATTTAGGAGTGTTAGCCTTCTCAGCAATAAATAACTAATACAGATCTAGGAAACTTGGATGTGGAAAGCTGCTGTAACAAATAACTGTGATGGGAGGATTTTAGACTCAGACAATGAGCAGAACCTAAAAGGATTCTGATGAGAGAGTTAGTGAAATACTAAAATGCCTGACTAGAGGGCTGGGGCCTCTGGAGAGGCTGCCAGTAGGGGCTTAAAGGAAAGTGATGAAATGATTTTAGAAACGCAAGGAATAGAAACACCAATGATTTAGATGCAAGAAGTTTAGCAATGCAGTCATCTGAAATAACATGTAAAATAAGAAAATGTATCTAATTAACTGGATGATCAAACTAAGGAAACTTGTAGGCAGACTGCTGGTGCCACGTGGTTTCTTATTGCTGCTTATGTAAAATGTGAAGCTTGATGTACACACTTACCAGCCCAGATGCAATCATGGTCTAGTGAGGTTCTGCCCATCTCTATGCTCACAACCACTGCTTACTTCTTTACCACTTTAAAAATATTCAACACACAAAACACCACGGTTTCCAAACCGCATATATTGGTATCATTTCTCAACCAGTGTGCTCCTTTTATTGTATTCATTTCTGAACTTTCCAGAATGCTTTGCTGTTCAATAAGTCTTCACTTATTAGTGACATGTCTTTAAATTTTTCCCATAGCGCATGTCCCTATGAGAAAGAGAGGGATTAATAAAAAATTAAATAAAGTTTAGTCTTGTTGCCTCCAAAAACTGCAAAACTGGAGCAAAAGTTGCCCCTTTTCTTAGTTGTTTGAGAGCTTAAATTTCTGAACACGTGGGCAAAGAGAATGGGAATGGTTCCAGGGCCACCCAGGATTTCAAAGGGGCAGAGCATGAGTGACTATGAAGCCACATATTCCTTCCTGTTGAGCTGGTCTTGCATTTAGCGTGTCCTGTTCAATTATAAGTTACTAGTGGGGCACCTGGGTGGTTCAGTTGGTTGAGGGTCTAACTCTTGATTTCCGCTCAGGTCACGACCTCACAGTTCGTGGGATTGAGCCCCGTGTCAGACTCTGCACTGTCAGTGCAGAGCATGCTTAGGATTCTTCCTCTCCTCCTCTCTGCCCCAGTCTCTCTCTAAAAATAAATGAATAAACATTTAAAAAATCTTTAAAAATAAGTTACTAAAAGTTCAGCTCATCGTGTTATATGAGGATCTATTGAAAAAACCACAAGTGTTTAGCTAACAGACAAGAAAACCTAAGGGAGAGGGAGAACTACGACAATAAACTCCAAACATTTTAAGGGAAATCGTTTATGAACAAGGTTCAATTTGGCTATTTGTGTATAAAACCTAAACTAGACTCAGTCTTTAAAAATACAGGTGAGATACCTTTCTATTCAATGCAGAAGCATAGAATAGAATAATTTGCTTATGGAATGACTAGCCTACTTAGCTCATGAGTACTTCATCACTGTCAGAGAAGAAATTCATGGGGTAGGGAGAAATTTGAAGGAAATTATTTGTAATTCCTTTCTAATCCTGAGATTCTGTGCTTTGCTCTTCCTAATCTTTTGTTATTTGAGAAAGGAAACCAGAGATGTCAGTGTTTTAGGAATTAAAAAAAATAATTCCCTAGTTTAAATTAATTTTAATTAATTAAAAATTAATTCAAAATTCAAAACTCATGCCATTATTTTTTATTGTCTTTTTTTCAATATATGAAGTTTATTGTCAAATTGGTTTCCATACAACACCCAGTGCTCATCCCAAAAGGTGCCCTCCTCAATACCCATCACCCACCTTCCCCTCCCTCCCACCCCCCATCAACCCTCAGTTTGTTCTCAGTCTTTAAGAGTCTCTTATGCTTTGGCTCTCTTCCACTCTAACCTCTTTTTTTTTTTTTCCTTACCCTCCCCCATGGGTTTCTGTTAAGTTTCTCACGATCCACATAAGAGTGAAACCATATGGTATCTGTCTTTCTCTGTATGACTTATTTCACTTAGCATAACACTCTGCAGTTCCATCCATGTTGCTACAAAGAGCCGTATTTCATTCTTTCTCATTGCAACGTAGTACTCCATTGTGTATATAAACCACAATTTCTTTATCCATTCATCAGTTGATGGACATTTAGGCTCTTTCCATAATTTGGCTATTGTTGAGAGTGCTGCTATAAACATTGGGGTACAAGTGCCCCTATGCATCAGTACTCCTGTATCCCTTGGGTAAATTCCTAGCAATGTTATTGCTGGGTCATAGGGTAGGTCTATTTTTAATTTTTTGAGGAACCTCCACACTGTTTTCCAGAGTGGCTGCACCAATTTGCATTTTCACCAACAGTGTAAGAGGGTTCCCGTTTCTCCACATCCTCTCCAGCATCTATAGTCTACTGATTTGTTCATTTTGGCCACTCTGACTGGCGTGAGGGGGTATCTGAGTGTGGTTTTGATTTGTATTTCCCTGATGAGGATCGACGTTGAGCATCTTTTCATGTGCCTGTTGGCCATCCGGATGTCTTTAGAGAAGTGTCTATTCATGTTTTCTGCCCATTTCTTCACTGGGTTATTTGTTTTTCGGGTGTGGAGTTTGATGAGCTCTTTATAGATTTTGGATACTAGCCGTTTGTCCAATATGTCATTTGCAAATATCTTTTCCCATTCCGTTGGTTGCCTTTTAGTTTTGTTGGTTGTTTCCTTTGCTGTGCAGAAGCTTTTTATCTTCATAAGGTCCCAGTAGTTGATTTTTCATGCCATTATTTTTAAAACAGCTTGTATTAAATATTTAGAGGTTTTTTTTTTCCTTTGTAAATTGAGCCAAAGCAACTGAAATAATATTGGATATTAATTCAACTTATTCAATTTAATTTTTCTTTTATGCTCTAGAAACAGTAAAAATATTAGGCACATGAGTAGGCTAGTTCCTAAGAGTTAGCATTCACCATTAACATAAAACATATTTAATGATTGGTATGATACAGTCACCAAAATATCAGGAAAAAAAAGTTGATAAATGATTAATTCAGCTGTACCAAAACCTTCCTAAAAATCAAATGTGTTTATATTCATCTACTTATTCACTGGAAAAAAAATACTCTTGTTAGATGTTGAAATTACAAAAAGTAAATTTAGACCTGTCCTCAGGATTTCACAGTCTAGAGGACAGATAAAGCTTTAAAATGGTAAATTCAAAAGAGCTAAGGAAATAAAAACACGGTAAAGAATAATATGGAATTGTAAGGGTGAGGACATGTTCCCTACCTCTTGGCAGAGGGAGATCTATTAACTACTTTTCCTTATAGCCTCATTCAACCCTTTCTTGGAAAGAGAGGGCAAATATCTTACTTGATTGGTGAAAATAGTTGCATAAAAGACTGGGGGTGTGTAACTCTGCCCTTTCTCCTTGGATCCATTCTGTCTACAGGGAGCATGTGTTCTGCTCTATACTCTTGAGAAATCAGTGGTGATCTGCTCTGTACTCTTAAGAAGTCTAGTGATTACACATAGGCTGTGAAAGTTTCAATATCAGGAAGTCCACTTACTGGCAGAAAAATACAAGTGTCCAATACTACCTTTATCATTAACAAAACTGAAATTTTTACATCTTTTGTTGGTGTCATTTTCTTTTTCAAACTGCTGTCTTCATATACAAGTTTATTATTTTCCCCAGCTTTACTGATATGTAATTGCTATCTAACTGTTGGCGATTGCTGAAGACTTTTAAAGGATACTCTCAGATTCTTGCCACATAGCTCCTTCCATAGATGGGCATTTCACAACATGACTGCTTTTTTCAAGGTTGGCAGGAGAATGTCTCACCCTTTGCTCATATAACATAAAAATCATGGGGGTCACTATCTCATCACCTTTGCCATATCATTTAATCTCATCAAGTTAATGGCACTTCTGCCATAATCACAGGTACTACCTACATTCAAAGAGAGATTGGGGCACATGGGTCGCTTGGTCCAATAAGCATCTGACTCTTGATTTTGGCTCAGGTCATGATCTCAGGGTTCTTGAGTTCGAGCCCCACATCGGGCTCTCTGCTGTCAGTGTGGAGTCCGTTTCAAATCCTCTATCTCCCTCTCTCTCTGCCCCTCCCCCCCTCAAAAATAAATAAATAACTTAAGAAGAATTGGAATTCTTGGAATTTCCTTTGTCTCCCTCTCTTTCTCTGCCCCTCCCCACTCAGTCTTCCTGGCTTTCTCTCAAAATAAATAAATAAACATTTGAAAAAACACTAAGAGAGAGAGAGAGAGATTAAATGGGGCATGTACTCCAGGAAGAGGGAATCTTGGGGATTGTCTCATAATTCTCCCTACCATACCCCCTTATTTCCTACATGGATTCATAGTAGAGATTTCAGAAAATGTATATATATTTTAAATATCTGACTTCTCTAATTTGGCTAATAGTGATCTTACTATAAAGGATATTTGATTCTATCTCATCTATAGGGGAAAAAAAGATAAAATTTTAAAGATATTGTTTCAGTGATTTTTGTGCTTGTCTTTCCAGTTAATACTAAATACAAAAATAGGTTTTAATACTAAAACCCTACATTGTCTAAGAACTAAATATCAAAAACAGCATGTACTGCTAAGGTAACTGTTTATCATTTACTCATACATTCATGCTCATGTATACTGTTTGTAAAAAAAGGGAAGAAGGTCTAAAAAATGTTCTGAAAAAGATCTTTCACAGGAATTCTAAAAATGTGTATATATGTGACTCAATAAGGCAAGCCATAGCCTTTCAGTTGCCATTGTAATTTTGAGTTCTTATAATACAAACATGATATCTGACAGCATATATTATATACAAGTTGGAATAAAGACAATGGATATTTATATGCAATGCTTGCTTTTACCAACAATTCTATTGACTACTTTGCATTTTCTAAACCAAAATTTGTGTTGACTCAAATATTCTAATTTGGATTTTTTCTCCCTTCTGTTCAGAAAAATTAGAAATGTCATCTTAGCTTTGTTTAGGTTAAAATTTCAAATTTAGTATTAAAAGAAACCGTATTTGTTTAAAGCTTATTTTAATTCGTTTTTATTCTTGAGCTAAATGATACAGTGCTGTTTTACACTAAATGTGTACCTGTTCTAAATTTTTCTTTGGGCAGACGCTCAAATAATAACTTCAGACTGATTCTCATTGAACTTTTGAGAAAATATCAGGATCACAGAAAGTTAAAATTAGACATAAACAAGTACTGAAGTGTCTATGTCACTACTTAGAGCCTGCTATGTATCAGACAAGAATATAAGTACAAAATTAATATAGTAAAAATGACTGACAAATCACCATTGTATTCTTATCAAGGAAGGAAATGGTAAACAATAATTTCAGGTAGATTTATTTGAATAATATATCAGGATGTGTCTGTAATTGTTGGAAAGCTATAGAATCTGGAATTCGGATGACCTGACATCAATGCATGAAGCTAGATGCAGGTTTTCTATTTCCTGTTGGTATATCAACCCTACTAATAAAATATATTTATTGAGCATTAAAAATGATGGTTGCTGGGGAACCTGGGTGACTTATTCGTTTAAGCATCCAACTCTGGATTTCAGCTCAGGTCATGATCTCATGGTGGGCCTGAGCCCCATGTTGCTGAGCTCTGTGCTGACACTATGGAGCCTGCTTGGGATTCTTTCTCTCCCTTTCTCTTAGCCTCTCTCTCCCTCTATGTCTCTCAAAAGTAAATAAATAAACTTTCAAATAAACTTAAAAAATGATGGTTGCTATATAAAAACACTCTATTTTTTACTTCATTTAATTCTTGTAACATTAGTATAAGTCTCCATTGCACTCACAGGGAAACAAAGGCACAATATTTAAGATCGCGTTTTAGCAAAAGATCTGGGACTTAAACTCACATAGCCACACTTTTGACAATATGGTTATAAGGGTTAGCTTTTCAGAGTCAAAGCCATCTTCAAAGTAAAAATCATTTCCAAACTAATATTTTTACTAAGAAAGAGAAAATAAAGAAAAAAAATTAAAAATTGCCACATCGTAATCCCTAATAGTGAGTCCATAACCAGGTTTGAGGTGTTGGAATTTTTGCATCTGTAATGATATCTTGTGGAGTTTTATAAAGAGTCTAGATTTCCAGGGCCATTTCCAAAAATTCTTATTTAGCATGGATATTAACCATATAAATAACCTACACATTAATATGATACTCATATTACCTTAGTTAATATGTAGAAATGTACTTATAGTCAATAAATTAAATTTGGATTTCAATTAAATTACGACCTATAAATTGTTTTTGATCCTCCATTTATTCTGTCATTTAGTGATATATTCTTCAATACAAATTCCCTCTACTATATAAAGTATCAAAAATGAAACATTTTGGAATCTTAGCTTTCCACTTCATTGCCTTCCTTTTCTCACTCTATTTTTTTTTTATTTAGAGGACTCTATGCTGGATCAGAGATAGTCAGCTACCTTTGCTCACTGATTGAATCTGACAACTTGCACATGATAAAGTGCAGGGACTTCACTTTGGGAAATTACTAACACAGCTTTCTCCACAACATTTGGAACTTAAATATCTTCCAAACCTGCTTGAATTCTGAAACTGTTTGACTTACACTTTCCTTGTTGTTCTTTGTCCAGATTTGATGGCTACCTTATGCATGTACAGTTTAACTTTCAAAGACTCAACATAACCTTATTCAAATAACGGAAATTTTCTGGGAAGCTCCTTTCTCGCACTCTCCAGTGTCCTAAGCCTTCCAAACCTCCACCTCATTCTCCTCCTGATAAAACATTGAGACTCAGTTTGGGAGTCCCTGTTGACTGTTACCCACTCTGAAAATAGTTATTTTATTATATTTTGTCCATTTTTTAATTTATGTGGAAGAATAAGTATATGATTCCAGTTATTCCATTAAGAACAAAAAAATAAGTCTCTCACTTTTATTTTTTTCTAAGTTAAGATAATATTTACCTCAGTAAAATCCCCCCCCCCCTTATTTTTTGGTTGCAGTTCTGAAAATTCTGACAAATACATTCTGTCTTGCAGTGACCATTATAATCAGGATATAGAAGGGTTTCTATCATCTCTCCACATTCCTCCATGCCCCTTTGTATCTAAACTGATGGTTTTTTCAGTCAAACCAAAACTGAGCAAATTTGTTTCCAAGAGAACTGTCTAAAGAAATGCTAAGAGAAATCTTCAGAGAAAAGGAAATTACGTAGGCCAGAAATGTGAATCTACATTTAGAAAGAAAAAAGAATAGAGAAATAAATGAAGATAAAATAAAATCTTGTATTTTTCTTAATTGATGTTATGGGTAACTTCAAAATAGTAATAGCAGCAAAGTATATGATGATGACAGCTATGGATAAGTGAAATGAATTACATCAGTGTTATAAGATATGGGAGGAAGAGTGTAGTGGTATAGTGTTATTTGAATTATATATGTGGTAAAAATATATGTCAAGCCGTATGCCACCAATAAATTTTCAAATATATTGAAATCATTTATGCTAAAAGAGGAGAGAAAATGAGATTATATGAAATGCTCAATCAAACCAGAAACAGAACAAAAGATAAAAAAGAAACAAACAACAAGAACAACAACAAATAGAAAACGGTAGTACCAAAAAGCTAAATACTTAGATTTAAATCTAACAAAATGCATACAAATCTACTTACAGAAAAATACAAATTCTGGTGAAAGAAATCATAGACTATCTAAAGAAATAGAAAGATATCCCATGCTCATGCATAGGAAGACTTGATATTATAAAAATGGTACTTCTTCTCAAACTAACCCATACATTCAACACCATCATAATAAAAATCTCAGCACATCATTTTGTGCATATCCAAAAACTGATTTTAGGTTTGTACAGAAAAGACCAGAGTAGTCAACACAATTCCAGAGAAGAAAAACAATTTCAGAAGAATGACATTTCCTGACATCAAAAACTACTATAAAGATCAGGTAAACAAGACACTATCGTATGGTAAAAGAGTAGAAAAATAGATTATTGGAACAAAACAGAAGGCCTAGAAATAAACTCACACAAATAGAAGCAAATTATCTTTGAAAAAGAGCAAAGGTAATTAAAATAGAGAAAGGTCCATTTTTGCAACAAATGGTGCTGGAACAACTGGACACTTGTTTAAAAATAATGAATCTAGACAGACACCTAACATCTTTTATTAAAATTAACTCAAACAGATCACAGTTCAAAAGTAAAACATACAGCCAGAAGATAACGTAGGAGACTAGCAAGGCGAGACTGGGTTCAGGGATGACTTTAGATACAGCACCAGATGCATGATTTATGTAAGACACAACTGATAAGTTGGACTCATTAAAATTAAAAACAAATCAAAAAACTGCTCCCTTAAAACAATCAACAAAACTAAAAAGGCAACCTATGGAATAGAAGAAGATATTTATTTGCAAATGACATTATCTGATAAAAAGTGAGTATCCAAAATCTATAAAGAACTTATCAATCTCAATACACACACACACACACAAATAATCCAGTTAAGAAAAGGGCAGAAGACATGAATAGAGATTTTCCCAAAGTAGACATCCACATGGCTAACAGACACATGAAAAGATGCTCAACATAACTCATCAACAAGGAAATACAAATAAAAACCACGATGAGTTACCCCCTCACACCTGTCAGAATGGCTCAAATGAACAACGCAGGAAACAACAGATGCTGATGAGGATGTGGAGAAAGGAGAACCCTCTTACACTGTTGGTAAGAATGCAAACTGGTGCATCCACTCTGGAAAACAATATGGGGGTTCCTCAAAAAGTTAAAATTAGAGGCGCCTGAGTGGCTCAGTTGATTAAGTGTCTCACTCTTGATTTTGGCTCAGGTTACGATCGCAGCATTGTGGGATCGAGCGTTGTGGGATCGAGCTCCACTACATGTGAAGCCTACATGGGATTCTTTCTCTCCCTCTCCCTGCCTCTCCTTGGCTCTTGCTTGTACTCTTACTCTCTGTCTCTCAAAATAAATAAATAAATAAATAAATATTTTAAAAATCTTTTCTTTTTTTTTTTTAAGTTAAAAATAGAACTACCCTACGACCCAGCAATTGCACTAGGAGGTATTTATCCAAATGATACAACATTACTGATTCAAAGGAGCACATGCACACCAATGCTTATTACAGCATTATCAACAATAGCAAAATTATGGAAAGAACCCAAATATCCATCGACTGATGAATGGAAAAGGAAGTGGTTGGTATACATATACAATGGAATATTACTCATCTATCAAAAGAATGAAATCTTGCCATTTGCAAGGACGTGGATAGAGCTAGAGTGTATTATGCTAGGCAAAATAAGTCAGAGAAAGATTAATACCATATAATTTTACTCATATGTGGAATTTAAGAAACAAAACAGATAAATTTGGGGAAGGGAGAAAAAAGAGACAGGCAAACCATAAGAGACTCTTAACTCTAAGGAACAATCTGAAGGTTGCTAGAGGGGTGGTGAGTGGAGAATGGGTTAAATGGGTGATGGGTGTTATGGAAGGCACTTGTGATGAGCACTGAGTGTTATATGTAAGTAATGAGTCAACAAATTCTATTCTTGCAACCAAAATTACACTATATGTCAAGTAACTACAATTCAAATAAAAACCTAAAAAAAACCCTGCTCCATTAAGTCACAGTTAATAGAATGACAAGACAAGCCACAGACTGGGAGACAATATTAGCAAAACACATATGTGATAAAGGACTTGTATCCAAAATACATAAAGAACTCTAAACCCAACTCAATTAAAAAATGGGCAAAATATCTGAATAGATACCTCATCAAAGAAGATACGTAATTGGAAATAAGTATAGGAAAATATATTTTAACATTCATTATTAGGGAATTCAAAATTAATTCAACAATGAGATACCATTACACACCAATTAAAATGGTGACAATCTAAAACACTGACAGTATCAAGTCCTGGCAAGGATGTGGAACACCTAGGACTTTCATTCATTGTTGGTGGTAATGCAAAATGGTACAACATCTTTGGGAGACAAGTTTGTATTTTTTTACAAAGCTAAACATAGTCTTCCTCTCCTATCCTACAATTTCTTTATTGGATATTTACCCAAAAGAGTGAAAATTTACATTACAACAAAAGCGTACACATGAATATTTATGAGCTTTATTCATAATTAACCAAAAATGGAAGAAACCAAGATGTCCCTTAATAGGTAAATGGATACACAAACATTAGAATATGCATACAATGGACTGTTATTCAGCAGGAGCAATAACAAAAAAATGAACTTTCAAGCCACAAAAAGACATGAAGGAACCTCAAACACACATTACTAAATCAAAGAAGTCAATCTAAAAAGTCAAAACTCTAAAAAATTTTAAATTATCAGTGGTTGTTAGGGATTTAAGAAAATCGAGGGTGGAGGGGTGCCTGGGTGGCTCAGTAGGTTAAGCATCTGACTCTCGGTTTGGGCTCAGGTCATGATCTCACTGTTTCATGAGTGTGAGCCTCATGTTGGGCTCTGTGCTGACAGTGCAGGGCTTGCTTGGGATTCTCTCTTTCTCTCTCTCTACTCACCTCCCGCTCACACTGTCTCTGTCTCTCTCAAAATAAATAAATAAACATTAGAAAAAAATTTTAAAAAGAAAGAAAATGGAGGATGGAGTGAAGGTTAAGTAGGGCAAGTACAGGAAAACTTTATAGTGCTGAATCTATTCTGTATGATACTATAATGGTGGATACAAGACATTACCCATTTGTCAAAATCCATAGAACCAGATATAACACAGAGTAAACCCTAATGTAAACTATAATTAATAACAACTTATTGATGTTAGTTCACCACCTTTAACAAATTCACCACACTAATGCCAGATGTTAATGACAGGGAAATCTGTGAATAGGGAGAAGGGATATATGGGAACTCATTGCACTATCTGCTTAATTTTTCTTTAAATCTAAAAGTACTTTGAAATATAGCTATTAATTTTTTTAAGAAAAGGTATTAAAGTGTATGTCCCATCATCAAAAGTTTATACTTTGGTTGAGAACACATATCAGATATCAGGCTAACATAAACCCATGAAAGAAGAATTTTGTGTGTAAAGATAGAGATTCAATTGTAGCAATGAAGTTTCTTTAATCTGCTTGATAATCATTTTCTTTTAAAAGCCAATATAATTTACACATTTAAGCACAGATTTCATCCATGAGAATCTTCCCAATTAGAGAACAGGAAAAAGAAACCCTGTCAAGTGGTCAATATTATAAGCAGCCTACCTATCCTATTTTCTCCATAACTCCATTCAAAGTGTTTGATGGAGAACTATTTATAATGTACTTAACATTGAAAAATAAAGGGAGGGCCTTTAAAAAATTTGGTCAGCTAAATTAAAGTTCTCATTTTAAATTCCCTGTAAAAAGCCTAAAAAAACAAAAACAAAAATGCTTACCTTCTTTTTCATTTACTGAAAATATTTTTACTTTAGCAGAAGCAATGGGATTTGAACATGTCCATCTATGAGATACCTTTAATATTTCTCATTGTCATTGATAGTCACAGTATATTAGTATTATTATGGTGTTTTATTTTTATTTTTATTTTTTAGGGATCAAAATTATTTTATTATTACTTATTAAAAATTCCAGTTTCCCCCTGGTGAATTGCAATGGTATATTTTTCATTAGGTGACCTTATATGAATGGTTCTGTGTCTAGATTCAGTGTTTTCTTCCATTGGCTTGTCTGTCATTGTACCAATACCTGTGCAATTATTTTTTTAACTTATTTTACTTTTTATTTTTTTTAAATTTACATCGAAATTAGTTAGCATACACTGCAACAGTGATTTGAGGAGTAGATTCCTTAGTGCCCCTTACCCATTTAGTCCATACCCGCTCCCACAATCCCTCCTGTAACCTTCAGTTTGTTCTCCATATTTACGAGTCTCTTCTGTTTTGCCCCCTCCCTGTTTTTTTTTATTATTTTTGTTTCCCTTCCCTTATGTTTTTCTGTTTTGTCTCTTAAAGTCCTCATATGAATGAAGTCATATGATTTTTGTATTTCTCTGACTGACTAATTTCACTTAGCATTATACCCTCCAGTTCCATCCACGTAGTTGCAAATGGCAAGATTTCATTCTTTTTGACTGCCGAGTAATACTCCATTGTATTTATATACCACTTCTTTTTTTTTTGTTTGTTTTTATTTTTTATTTTTTTTTTAATATATGAAATTTACTATCAAATTGGTTTCCATACAACACCCAGTGCTCATCCCAAAAGGTGCCCTCCTCAATACCCATCACCCACCCTGCCCTCCCTCCCACCCCCATCAATCCTCAGTTTGTTCTCAGTTTTTAACAGTCTCTTATGCTTTGGCTCTCTCCCACTCTAACCTTTTTTTTTTTTTTTCCTTCCCCTCCCCCATGGGTTTCTGTTACGTTTCTCAGGATCCACATAAGAGTGAAACCATATGGTATCTGTCTTTCTCTGTATGGCTTATTTCACTTAGCATCACACTCTCCAGTTCCATCCATGTTGCTACAAAAGGCCATATTTCATTTTTTCTCATTGCCACGTAGTATTCCATTGTGTATATAAACCACAATTTCTTTATCCATTCATCAGTTGATGGACATTTAGGCTCTTTCCATAATTTGGCTATTGTTGAGAGTGCTGCTATAAACATTGGGGTACAAGTGCCCCTATGCATCAGTACTCCTGTATTCCTTGGATAAATTCCTAGCAGTGCTATTGCTGGGTCATAGGGTAGGTCTATTTTTAATTTTCTGAGGAACCTCCACACTGCTTTCCAGAGCGGCTGCACCAATTTGCATTCCCACCAACAGTGTAAGAGGGTTCCTGTTTCTCCACATCCTCTTCAGCATCTCTAGTCTCCTGATTTGTTCATTTTGGCCACTTGGACTGGCGTGAGGTGGTATCTGAGTGTGGTTTTGATTTGTATTTCCCTGATAAGGAGCGACGTTGAACATCTTTTCATGTGCCTGTTGGCCATCCGGATGTCTTCTTTAGAGAAGTGTCTATTCATGTTTTCTGCCCATTTCTTCACTGGGTTATTTGTTTTTCGGGTGTGGAGTTTGATGAGCTCTTTATAGATTTTGGATACTAGCCCTTTGTCCGATGTGTCATTTGCAAATATCTTTTCCCATTCCGTTGGTTGCCTTTTAGTTTTGTTGGTTGTTTCCTTTGCTGTGCAGAAGCTTTTTATCTTCATAAGGTCCCAGTAATTCACTTTTGCTTTTAATTCCCTTGCCTTTGGGGATGTGCCAAGTAAGAGAGTGCTACGGCTGAGGTCAGAGGGGTCTTTTCCTGCTTTCTCCTCTAAGGTTTTGATGGTTTCCTGTCTCACATTCAGGTCCTTTATCCATTTTGAGTTTATTTTTGTGAATGGTGTGAGAAAGTGGTCTAGTTTCAACCTTCTGCATGTTGCTGTCCAGTTCTCCCAGCACCATTTGTTAAAGAGACTGTCTTTTTCCATTGGATGTTCTTTCCTGCTTTGTCAAAGATTAGTTGGCCATACGTTTGTGGGTCTAGTTCTGGGGTTTCTATTCTATTCCATTGGTCTATGTGTCTGTTTTTATGCCAATACCATGCTGTCTTGATGATGACAGCTTTGTAGTAGAGGCTAAAGTCTGGGATTGTGATGCCTCCTGCTTTGGTCTTCTTCTTCAAAATTACTTTGGCTATTCGGGGCCTTTTGTGGTTCCATATGAATTTTAGGATTGCTTGTTCTAGTTTCGAGAAGAATGCTGGTGCAATTTTGATTGGGATTGCATTGAATGTGTAGATAGCTTTGGGTAGTATTGACATTTTGACAATATTTATTCTTCCAATCCATGAGCACGGAATGTCTTTCCATTTCTTTATATCTTCTTCAATTACCTGCATAAGCTTTCTATAGTTTTCAGCATACAGATCTTTTACATCTTTGGTTAGATTTATTCCTAGGTATTTTATGCTTCTTGGTGCAATTGTGAATGGGATCAGTTTCTTCATTTGTCTTTCTGTTGCTTCATTGTTAGTGTATATGAATGCAACTGATTTCTGTACATTGAATTTGTATCCTGCCACTTTGCTGAATTCATGTATCAGTTCTAGCAGACTTTTGGTGGAGTCTATCGGATTTTCCATGTATAATATCATGTCATCTGCAAAAAGCGAAAGCTTGACTTCATCTTTGCCAATTTTGATGCCTTTGATTACCTTTTGTTGTCTGATTGCTGATGCTAGAACTTCCAGCACTATATTAAACAACAGCGGTGACAGTGGGCATCCCTGTCGTGTTCCTGATCTCAGGGAAAAAGCTCTCAGTTTTTCCCCGTTGAGGATGATGTTAGCTGTGGGCTTTTCATAAATGGCCTTTATGATCTTTAAGTATGTTCCTTCTATCCCGACTTTCTCAAGGGTTTTTATTAAGAAAGGGTGCTGGATTTTGTCAAAGGCCTTTTCTGCATCGATTGACAGGATCATATGGTTCTTCTCTTTTTTTTTGTTAATGTGATGTATCACGTTGATCGATTTGCGAATGTTGAACCAGCCCTGCATCCCAGGAATGAATCCCACTTGATCATGGTGAATAATTCTTTTTGTATGCTGTTGAATTCGATTTGCTAGTATCTTATTGAGAATTTTTGCATCCGTATTCATCAGGGATATTGGCCTGTATTTCTCTTTTTTTACTGGGTCTCTGTCTGGTTTAGGAATCAAAGTAATACTGGCTTCATAGAATGAGTCTGGAAGTTTTCCTTCCCTTTCTATTTCTTGGAATAGCTTGAGAAGGATAGGTATTATCTCTGCTTTAAACGTCTGGTAGAACTCCCCTGGGAAGCCATCTGGTCCTGGACTCTTATTTGTTGGGAGATTTTTGATAACCGATTCAATTTCTTTGCTGGTTATGGGTCTCTTCAAGCTTTCTATTTCCTCCTGATTGAGTTTTGGAAGAGTGTGGGTGTTTAGGAATTTGTCCATTTCTTCCAGGTTGTCCAATTTGTTGGCATATAATTTTTCATAGTATTCCCTGATAATTGTTTGTATCTCTGAGGGATTGGTTGTAATCATTCCATTTTCATTCATGATTTTATCTATTTGGGTCATCTCCCTTTTCTTTTTGAGAAGCCTGGCTAGAGGTTTGTCAATTTTGTTTATTTTTTCAAAAAACCAACTCTTGGTTTCGTTGATCTGCTCTACAGTTTTTTTTAGATTCTATATTGTTTATTTCTGCTCTGATCTTTATGATTTCTCTTCTTCTGCTGGGTTTAGGCTGCCTTTGCTGTTCTGCTTCTATTTCCTTTAGGTGTGCTGTTAGATTTTGTATTTGGGATTTTTCTTGTTTCTTGAGATAGGCCTGGATTGCAATGTATTTTCCTCTCAGGACTGCCTTCGCTGCGTCCCAAAGCGTTTGGATTGTTGTATTTTCATTTTCGTTTGTTTCCATATATTTTTTAATTTCTTCTCTAATTGCCTGGTTGACCCACTCATTCATTAGTAGGGTGTTCTTTAACCTCCATGCTTTTGGAGGTTTTCCAGACTTTTTCCTGTGGTTGATTTCAAGCTTCATAGCATTGTGGTCTGAAAGTATGCATGGTATAATTTCAATTCTTGTGAACTTATGAAGGGCTGTTTTGTGACCCAGTATATGATCTATCTTGGAGAATGTTCCATGTGCACTCGAGAAGAAAGTATATTCTGTTGCTTTGGGATGCAGAGTTCTAAATATATCTGTCAAGTCCATCTGATCCAATGTATCATTCAGGGCCCTTGTTTCTTTATTGACTGTGTGTCTAAATGATCTATCCATTTCTGTAAGTGGGGTGTTAAAGTCCCCTGCAATGACCACATTCTTATCAATAAGGTTGCTTATGTTTATGAGTAATTGTTTTATATATCTGGGAGCTCCGGTATTTGGCGCATAGACATTTATAATAGTTAGGTCTTCCTGATGGATAGACCCTGTGATTATTATAAAATGCCCTTCTTCATCTCTTGTTACAGCCTTTAATTTAAAGTCTAGTTTGTCTGATATAAGTATGGCTACTCCTGCTTTCTTCTGGCTTCCAGTAGCATGATAAATAGTTCTCCATCCCCTCACTCTCAATCTAAAGGTGTCCTCAGATCTAAAATGAGTCTCTTGTAGACAGCAAATACATGGGTCTTGTTTTTTTATCCATTCTGATACCCTATGTCTTTTAGTTGGCGCATTTAATCCATTTACATTCAGTGTTATTATAGAAAGATACGGGTTTAGAGTCATTGTGATGTCTGTATGTTTTATGCTTGTAGTGATGTCTCTGGTACTTTGTCTCACAGGATCCCCCTTAGGATCTCTTGTAGGGCTGGTTTCGTGGTGACAAATTCCTTCAGTTTTTGTTTGTTTGGGAAGACCTTTATCTCTCCTTCTATTCTAAATGACAGACTTGCTGGATAAAGGATTCTCGGCTGCATATTTTTTCTGTTTAGCACACTGTAGATATCGTGCCAAGCCTTTCTGGCCTGCCAAGTTTCAAAGGAGAGATCAGTCACGAGTCTTATAGGTCTCCCTTTATATGTGAGGGCACGTTTATCCCTTGCTGCTTTCAGAATTTTCTCTTTATCCTTGTATTTTGCCAGTTTCACTATGATATGTCGTGCAGAAGATCGATTCAAGTTACGTCTGAAGGGAGTTCTCTGTGCCTCTTGGATTTCAATGTCTTTTTCCTTCCCCAGTTCAGGGAAGTTCTCAGCTATAATTTCTTCAAGTACCCCTTCAGCACCTTTCCCTCTCTCTTCCTCCTCTGGGATACCAATTATGCGTATATTATTTCTTTTTAGTGTATCACTTAGTTCTCTAATTTTCCCCTCATACTCCTGGATTTTTTTATCTCTCTTTCTTTCAGCTTCCTCTTTCTCCATAACTTTATCTTCTAGTTCACCTATTCTCTCCTCTGCCTCTTCAAGCCGAGCCGTCGTGGTTTCCATTTTGTTTTGCATTTCGTTTAAAGCGTTTTTCAGCTCCTCGTGACTGGTCCTTAGTCCCTTGATCTCTGTGGCAAGAGATTCTCTGCTGTCCTGTATACTATTTTCAAGCCCAGCAATTAATTTTATGACTATTATTCTAAATTCACTTTCTGTTATATTATTTAAATCCTTTTTGATCAGTTCATTAGCTGTTGTTATTTCCTGGAGATTCTTCTGAGGGGAATTCTTCCGTTTGGTCATTTTGGATAGTCCCTGGAGTGGTGAGGACCTGCAGGGCACTTCCCCTGTGCTGTGGTGTATAACTGGAGTTGGTGGGCGGGGCCGCAGTCCGACCTGATGTCTGCCCCCAGCCCACCGCTGGGGCCACAGTCAGACTGGTGTGTGCCTTCTCTTCCCCTCTCTTAGGGGCGGGATTCACTGTGGGGTGGCGTGGCCTGTCTGGGCTACTTGCACACTGCCAGGCTTGTGTTGCTGGGGATCTGGCGTATTAGCTGGGGTGGGTAGGCAAGGTGCACGGGGGCTGGAGGGGCAGGCTTAGCTCGCTTCTCCTTAGGTGATCCACTTCAGGAGGGGCCCTGTGGCAGTGGGAGGGAGTCAGATCCGCTGCCGGAGGTTTGGCTCCGCAGATGCAGGGTTGGGTGTTTGCGCTGCGAGAGCAAGTTCCCTGGCAGGAACAGGTTCCCTTTGGGATTTTGGCTGGGGGATGGGCGGGGGAGATGGCGCTGGCGAGCGCCTTTGTTCCCTGCCAAGCTGAGCTCTGCCGTCCGGGGGCTCAGCAGCTCTCCCTCCCTTTGTCCTCCAGCCTTCCTGCTTTCTGAGCAGAGCTTTTAACTTATGACCTCCCAGACGCTAAGTCGCGCTTGCTGTCGGAACACAGTCCGTCCGGCCCCTCCGCTTTTGCCAGCCAGACTCGGGGGTTCTGCTTGGCCCGCGAGCCGCCCCTCCGCCCTGGCTCCCTCCCGCCAGTCCGTGGAGCACGCACCGCCTCGCAGCCCTTCCTACCCTCTTCCGTGGGCCTCTCATCTGCGCTTGGCTCCGGAGACTCTGTTCTGCTAATCCTCTGGCAGTTTTCTGGGTTCTTTAGGCAGGTGTAGGTGGAATCTAAGTGATCAGCAGGACGCGCGGTGAGCCCAGCGTCCTCCTACGCCTCCATCTTCCGGAACCTCCTCATACCACTTCTTCTTTATCCATTCATCCTTCAATGGACATTTGGGCTCTTTCCATACTTTGGCTATAGTTGATACTGCTATAAACATTGGGGTGCAAGTGTCCCTTCAAAACACCACACCTGTATCCCTTGGATAAATACCTCGTAGTGCAATTGCTGGGTCGAAGGGTGGTTCTATTTTTAGTTTTTTGCGGAACTTCCATACTGTTTTCCAGAGTGGCTGCACCAGCTTGCATTGCCACCAACAATGCAAAAGAGATCCTCTTTCTCTGCATCCTCGCCGACATCTTTTGTTGCCTGAGTTGTTAATGTTAGCCATTCTGACAGGGGTGAGGTGGTATCTCATTGTGGTTTTGATTTGTATTTCCCTGATGATGAGTGATGTTGAGCATTTTTTCATGTGTCGGTTGGCCATCTGGATGTCTTCTTTGGAGAAGTGTCTATTCACGTCTTTTGCCCATTTCTTCATTGGATTATTTGTTTTTTGGGTGTTGAGTTTGAGAAATTCCTTATAGAATTTGGATACTAACCCTTTACCTGATATGTCATTAGCAAATATCTTCTCCCATTCTGTCGGTTGTCTTTTAGTTTTGCTGATTGTTTCCTTCACTGTGCAGAAGATTTTTATTTTGATGAGGTAACATGTTGAAAAAGAAGTTGCTGCGGCTGAGATCAAAGAGTCTTTTGCCTGCTTTCTCCTTGAATATTTTGATATTCCTGTCTTACATTGAGGTCTTTCATCCATTTTGATTTTATTTTTGTGTATGGTGTAAGAAAGTGGTCCAGTTCATTCTTCTGCGTGTCGTTGTCCAGTTTTCCCAGCACCACTGCTGAAGAGACTGTCTTTATTCCATTGGATATTCTTTCCTGCTTTGTCAAAGATTAGTTGGCCATACGTTTCTGGGTCCATTTGTGGGTTCTCTATTCTGCTCCATCGATCTGAGTGTCTGTTCTTGTGCCAGTACCATACTGTCTTGATGATTACAGCCTTGTAGTATAGCTTGATGTCTGGAATTGTGATGCCTCCTGCTTTGGTTTTCTTTTTCAAGATCACTTTGGTTATTCAGGGTCTTTTCTGGTTCCATACAAATTTTAGGATTATTTGTTCTAGTTCTATGAAGAATGCTGGTGTTATTTTGATAGAGACTGCATTGAACATGTAGATTGCTTTGGGTAGTATCAACATTTTACCAATATTTGTTCTTCCTATCCAGGAGCATGAAATATTTTTCCATTTTTTGTGTCTTCTTCAATTTCTTTCATAAGCTTTCTATAGTTTTCAGTGTATAGATGTTTCACCTCTTTGGTTAGATTTATTCCTAGGTATTTATGTTTTTTGGTGCAATTGTAAATGGGATCCATTCCTTGATTTCTCTTTCTGTCGCTTCATTGTTGGTGTATAGGAATGCAACTGATTTCTGTGTGTTGATTTTATATCCTGCAACTTTGCTGAATTCATGAATCAATTCTAGAAGGTTTTTGGTGGAATCTTTAGGGTTTTCCATATGGAGTATCATGTCATCTGTGAAGATTGGAAGTTTGACCTCCTCCTGGCTGATTTGGATGCCTTTTATTTCTTTGTGTTGTCTGATTGCAGAGGCTAAGACTTCCAATACTATGTTGAATAACAGTGGTGAGAGTGGACATCCCTGTCTTGTTCCTGACTTTAGGGGGAAAGCTCTCAGTTTTTCCCCACTGAGGATGATATTAGCGCTGGGTTGTTCATATGTGGCTTTTATGATCTCAAGGTATGCTCCTTCTATCCCTACTTTCTTGAGGGTTTTTATCAAGAAAGCATGCTGTATTTTGTCAAATGCTTTCTCTGCCTCTATTGACAGGATCATGTGGTTCTTATCCTTTCTTTTATCGATGTGATGAATCATGTTAATTATTTTGCAGATACTGAACAAGCCCTGCGTCCCAGGTATGAATCCCACTTGGTCATGGTGAATAATTTTTTTAATGTATTGTTGGATCCAGTTGGCTAATATCTTGTTGAAGATTTTTGCATCCATGTTCATCAGGGAAATGGTCTATAGTTCACCTTTTTAGTGTAGTCTCTGTCTGGTTTTGGAATCAAGGTAATGCTGGCTTCATAGAAAGAGTTTGGAAGTTTTCCTTCCATTTCTCTTTTTTGGAACAGCTTCAAGAGAAGAGGTATTAACTCCTCCTTAAGTGTTTGGTAGAATTCCCCTGGCAAGCCATCTGGCCCTGGACTCTTGTTTTTTGGCAGATTTTTTATTACTAATTCGATTTCCTTACTGGCCATGGGTCTGTTCAAATTTTCTATTTCTTCCTGTTTCAGTTTTGGTAGTGTATATGTTTCCAGGAATTTATCCATTTCTTCCAGATCGCCCATTTTATTCACATATAATTGCTCATAATATTCTTATTGTTTTTATTTCTGCTGTGTTGGTTGTGATCTCTCCTCTTTCATTCTCGATTTTATTTATTTGGGCCCTTTCCTTTTTCTTTTTGATCAAATTAGCTAGTGGTTTATCAATTTTGTTAATTCTTTCAAAGAACCAGCTTCTGGTTTCATTGATCTGTTCTACTGTTTTTTGGTTTTCAATAGCATTAATTTCTGCTCTAATCTTTATTCTTTTCTGTCATCTTTTGGTTTTGGGTTTTATTTTCTGTTCTTTTTCCAACTCCTTAAGGCATAAGGTTACGTTGTATATCTTAGATCTTTCTTCCTTTTTTAGGAAGGACTGGATTGCTATATACTTTCCTCTTATGGCCGCCTTTACTGCATCCCAGAAGTTTTGGGTTGTGGTGTTATCATTTTCATTGACTTCCATACACTTTTTAATTTCCTCTTTAACTGCTTGGTTAGCCCATTCATTCTTTAGTAGGATGTTCTTCAGTCTCCAAGTATTTGTTACCTTTCCAAATTTTTTCTTGTGACTTACTTTGAGATTCATAGCTGTGGTCTGAAAATATGCACGGTATGGTCTCAATCTTTTTGTACTTTCTTAGGGCTGATCTGTGTCCCAGTATATAGTCTATTCTAGAGAACATTCCATGTGCACTGGAGAAGAATGTATATTCTGCTTCTCTAGGATGAAATGTTCTGAATATGTTATGTCCATCTGGTCCAGGGTGTCATTCAAAGCCATTGTTTTCTTGTTGATTTTTTGGTTAGATGATCTTTTCTTTGCTGTGAGTGGGGTGTTGACGTCTCCTACTATTATGGTATTACTATCGATGAGATTCCTTATGTTTGTGATTAATTGTTTTATATATTTGCGTGCTCCGACATTTGACACATAAATGTTTACAATTGTTAGGTCTTCTTGGTGGATAGACTCCTTGATTATGATATAATGCCCTTCTGTATCCCTTGATTAAGTCTTTATTTTAAGGTCTAGATTGTATGATATAAGTATGGCTACTCCAGCTTTCTTTTGCTGACCATTAGCATGATACATCGTTCTCCATCCCCTTATTTTCAATCTGAAGGTGTCTTTAGGTCTAAAGTGGGTCTCTTGTAAACAGCATATGGATGGATTTTGTTTTCTTATCCATTCTGTTACCCTATGTTGTTTGATTGGAGCATTGAGTCCATTGACATTTAGACTGAGTACTGAAAGATATGAATTTATTGCCATTATGATGCTTGTAGAGTTGGAGTTTCTGGTGGTGTTCTCTGGTCCTTTCTAGTCTTTGTTGCTTTTAGTCTTTTTTTTTTTCTCCCTTCAGAGAGTCCCCCTTAAAATTTCTTGCAGGGCTGGTTTAGTGGTCACAAACTGCTTTAATTTTCATTTGTCTGGGAAACTTTTAACCTCTCCTTCTATTTTGAATGACAGCCTTGCTGGATAAAGAATTCTTGGCTGCATGTTTTTCTGATTCAGCACATTGAATATATCCTGCCACTCCTTTCTGGCCTGCCAAGTTTCTGTGGATAGGGCTGCTGCAAACCTGATCTGTCTTCCCTTGTAGGTTAAGGACTTTTTTTCCCTTGCCGCTTTCATGATTTTCTCCTTGCCTGAGTATTTTGTGAATATGACTATGATATGCCTTGTTGATGGTCGGTTTTTGTTGGATCTAATGGGGGTCCTCTGTGCTTCTTGGATTTTGATGTCTTTGTCTTTCTCCAGGTTAGGAAAGTTTTCTGCTATGATTTATTCACATAACCCTTCTACCCCTATTTCTCTCTCTTCCTCTTCCGGGACTCCTATGATTCTGATGTTAATCCTTTTTAAAGAGTCACTGATTTCTGTAATTCTTAAATCGTGCTCTTTTGCCTAAATCTCCCTCTTTTTGTCTGCTTTATTATTTTCCATAAGTTTGTCCTCTATATCGCTGATTTTCTGTTCTGCCTCATACATCCTTGCTGCCGCTGCATCCATCCATGATTGCAGCTCACTTACAGCATTTTTCATTTCATTCTATTTTTTACTTCTTTTATCTCTGCCAAAAGGGATTGTAATCTATTTTCTACTCCAGCTAGTATTCTTATTATCATGATTCTAAATTCTGTTTCAGACATCTTGCTTGTATCTGTGTTGGTTAAATCCCTGGCTGTTGTATCTTTGTGCTCTTTCTTTTGGGGTGAATTCCTTCGTTTTGAAGGAAGAAAAGGAATTAATGAGCTAGAAAAATTAAAATTAAAAAAATTAGTGTTAAAAACATATATTTAAATTAAAAAATTAAAAACACACACACAAAAAAATCTAATAAATGATGGTGGATCCTAGGTATGTTTTGGTCTGGGTGTTGAAAGTGGTTTGATAGATTAGAGAGAAAAAAGTGGGGGAAGGAAATCATTTGAGAATTTGAAAAGGTGAATACACTGAAGTAGACTAAAATAGAATGATGGAAGTAAGATAGAATTTGAAAAACTTACACAAAAGTAAAAAATATAGTAAAAAAATAAAGAAAAATATTTTCAATAAAAATTGAAAATAAAAATGAATTTTTTTCTCTTTCTATATTCAAGAAAAAAATACAAAAGAGAAAAAAGAAAAAAGAAAAAAGAAAGAAAGAAAATTGAATAGATGGACCTGCTAACAGATTGAAATAGGACTGAAATTGCTGTTTTCCCCTGAAGTCTGACTATTGTAGCACTTTATAGTCCATAAACTAAGGCAGTGAGACTTGTGTTCTTGAAGAGTGAGGTTGGCCGTCGAGTGGGGCTCAGTGTAACAGCTCTGCTCTCCACTAGATGGCACTGCTAGCCTACTGGGGTAGATTGTTGCAGGGCTTGTTGGTGCCTAATCGCATGCGTGGGACCAGTGAAAATGGTGTCACCCATCTGCTCAGTCTGTATTATGGGAACTGTGTTCTCTCTGATCAGCAATCGCATATCCATCCTCTGTCTTCAGCTTTTGTCCACTCCCTGCTTCTTCACTGTACGTGACCAAGCTCCAGGCAGTACCTCTCTCCCGAGTTTTGTCTCAGATGTGGCTGTTTTCCCTGGCCCCTTACTTCCGAAGGATTGTGGCTTTGACCCGTTCCGCCCCTCTGTGGGAGGGTCTCACCGAGCAATGGCCGAATGAGCAATGGCCGAATGTCAGCTGCCACCCAGAATGCTTGCTGGACCCTGCTGCTGCCAGTGCCCCAAGACTGCGGCCAGGTTCCAGCCCACCCCAGAAAAAAATCACGAGACAGTGTAGCAGCAGCGTTTCAGGGATTATGGAAAATCACAACACACATCTGGCACCAGGCTTTACCCTTAACGACCTTGTTCCAACATCAGCGAATTTACCGTTTTCTGGGTGGCTTCAACCAAGTGGCTTCAACAGTTTCTACCAGATGTCCTTCCAGCAGTGGGACCACTTTTCCCTGTGTGGCCTGAGAACCTCCTGGACCCCACTCTGCTCCTGGGGACTCGCCCTTCCCATCAGAGCACCACCAGGTATAGAGCTGTGGAGTTGCAGACTTTGTGCTCCCCTTGTTTACAATCTTAATGGAATTTAAACCCTCTCCTTTCTCCTTTCTCCCTTTTTAGTTTAGTCCCTGAGGCTATTTCTAATTTTCCGCTTTCTCTGCAGCTGCTTTTGGGGAGGGGTGTTTTCCCCATATTCTCCCCCGCCCCAGTCTCTGTCCCCTCTCCACCTGCAAAGGCGGCTGGCTCCCTGCCCACCGTTGGCTTCTTTCTCCCCCAGTTCACCTCTCTGCGCCACGTACCTGCTGAATTCTGTGGTTTAGGTTGTGCAGATTGTTGTGTTAATCCTCTAATCAGTTTTTTAGGTGTGCAGGATGGTTTAGTGTTGGTCTGACTGTATTTCATGGATGCGAGACACACAAAAAACTTCTATACTGTTCCGCCATCGTGGCTCCTCCCCCCTATGGTGTTTTATTTTTATAGATGAGAACATAAATTAACTTTTCAAGATGTTTTTCTCTTAATTCCTTAAATAACCTGCATTACCTTTTGCAAACTGCATGTAAATATCCTCTACCACAATACATTTATAATAAGGTTGTTATTAGACATAGTTCACAATATCACGACATGTGTTTGTGAGATATGAGAAAAAAGTAAAGCAAGAAAGCAACTACATATTCTGAATTTGATTGTGTATTTAGTTGTTTTCTAATGGGAATTTCCACAGACGATATAATTCAACCTAGAAAAGATTGAGCTAATGAATGAGAGAGAAACAAATTAAACTTCTGCCAGACATTGATAGGTTGTAAATTTGTTTAATTTCTAAGGAAAGAGATCCAGGTGTCGTTGTGAACAGCTCAATAAAGATGTCAACTTAATATTCAACAATAGCTAAACATGATGTTTATTTGAATTATGAAAAGTGGAAAGTGCATGGAACCTAAGGAAATAAAATTACATAAAGAGATCAACCAATGGTAATGTTTTAGCAATTGTGTTTATTGTTAGATATTTCCTCTTCAAGATATTTCATCATTCTACATTCATTAAATATATATTGAGATCCTACTTATATAATTGCGAAAAATGGTCAGGAATATTCCGTAGAAAAGGTAATTTTTGAATAGTTAGCAGCAGATACCAAAACAACAATGGTATTAAAAGCACTCAGGAAAAAAAGAACAGCACCAGGAAAACCTGGGAGATTTAAAACAAACTTGTATTTGGAAGACAGCATGTAGCTCAATAGAGTTTCTCTTTGTGTTACCCAAAATTAGACACAATCGGATAAGAGACTTCTCAAATGTCATGGAAGAGAGGATTTGGAATTAACGATAGAAATAAAAATGACAAATTTTAAAAGCTTATTGTATCTCTGGTGCTGTGCTAAGTATGTCACATAGCCTCCTGAGAACTCTATGAAGTAGATAATATTAGTCTTTTTACATGAATGAGAAAACCAAGAAATAAAAATGGTTATTTGCCCAATGTCCAAAATAGTTGATAACTAGTATCATAGGAATTGAATCCAGCATGTTTAACCCTCAAGTATTACACAGATATCAACAACGCAACTAGTCCTATGCACTAAGCAAGAATTCCTTGTGTGTCACCTATGCACAGAACCCTGCTTTAATAGCTTGAAAGAAGACACCTATAACTCGCTGGTAGATTCCTTCCCTGGGAAAAATACTTGCTCTTCACTGCTATATATTTGTTTTTATATACCTTTGTATGTCTCTATGTAAGGCGACCTTTTTTATCTAACTCCTGAGATTTATCAATCATTTTTTACCTATCCTTTTCTGTTTTCCAGATTTAAGGTTGTATATGTCCCTCTAAGCCCTGCCTTAGCCACATCCCACAAGCTTTCTTATCATTCAGCTAAGAACACTTTTTATTATTAATTATATTTTGAAGTCACTGGCTTATATGGAAAAGTATTTCATAACTGCCTGTAGTATGTGGACCTTAAAAGTGTTTTCTAAACTGATTTCTAGTTGCATTTTACTGTGATCGAAAAGATACTTTACATGATATTGATTATTTAGCATGTATTGAGATTTGTCTTATGGTTAAGAAATGATCTTTTTGTAAATGGTCTACATACTCTATGATAATAGATTCACTTAGAAATGCTCTTCTGTCTCTTGTCTTTTATGGTGGTGTTGGTTTCAGTTGTTACAGGAATTTTCAAGGGATTTTTTAAATTAAGTTTATTCATTTATTTTGAGAGAGAGAGAGAGAGAGAGAGAGAGCACAAGCAGGGGAGGGGCAGAGGAGAAACAGAATCCCAAGCAGACTCCACACCATCAGTGCAGAGCGTGATGTGGGACTTGAACACCCAGAGTGTGGATCATGACTTGAGCCAAAATCAAGAGTTGGACGCTTAACCAACTGCACCATCCACGTGTCCCTCAATGAATGTTTTAATTAGAGGGCAAAGAAAGATATATGATTATATACTCTATAGTTCTGGCTTATAGTACTCTGAACATGACAATTATGTCAGGTTTGCTAGTCATATTGTTAAAATATTCCACATGCTTACTATTTTGTGTGTGCATACTGGATTGATCAAGTTGTACTGAGCTTTCTCACTATAAGTCTTGATTGGTTTGTCGGTCAATTAAAACTATATTACAAATATCCTTGTTCATCTCTAGTAAAACCTATTAATTTAATTGTTTTTGCTTTTTTACTTTCTTGATATTTTGATTAAGAATATATTTTAATTTTTAGAGCAGTTATAGGTTCACAGCAAAATTAGGGGAAGGTACAGAGATTTTTCATATACTTCTGTCCCCACACATGTATAGTCTTAGCTGTGACTGACATCTCTCAGCAGAGTGCTACATTCATCATAGCTGATGAAACTACATTGATTTCATAATCAAAGTCCAAAATTTACCTTAAGCTTCACTCTTAGTGTTTCAGATCCTAAGGGTTGAGGTATTTACTCTCACTTTAAGAGAGTTAATGTGCTCATATTTGCATGATACATCTTCTTCCTTCTTTTACTTCAAATTTCTGAATCCTTATGTTTACCCATGTACTATAAATTATAGATATATAAATTATAGATATATGTATATACCTCAAATACATATATACATGTTTTACGTGTCTTTATAATTGTGATAATATTGAAAATAGTGCACCTAATTCTGTGTTCATAGTAAGTCTATGATCAGCTGTCATTAGAAAGTTTACACATAATTGCAAGGAATAGGTTTCTTACCTGACCAAAGTTCTCTGTGTCCAGAGACCACAGCTCCCAGATGCATCAGTGCAGCCTAGATTAGGCAAAGTATTGTGGCATGACAAGTCTCAAAGTCTTAAAAAATGTATGCAGAGGCAAAGGATGAAAATCTCAAAGACCTGTAAGAGCTTGAGAGAAGTCACTCACTTAGAAATTCACTTCTGTCTCTTGTTTTTTATGGTGATGTTGTTTCCAGTTGTTACAGGAATTTTCAAGGGATTTTTTAAAATTAAGTTTATTCATTTATTTTGAGAGAGAAAGAGAGAGTGAGCACAAGCAGGGGAGAGGCAGAGAGGAGAAACAGAATCCCAAGCAGACTCCGCACCATCAGCGCAGAGCGTGATGCGGGCTTGATCACCCAAAGTGTGGATCATGACCTGAGGCAAATTCAAGAGTTGGACGCTTAACCAACTGCACCACCCACGTGCCCCTCAATGAATGTTTTAATTATAGGGCAAAGAAATATATATAATGCACTACATGACAGCTAACATAATTTGCAGAATCTTCTAAATCAGTTGCATTTGTCTAAAATATTTTTAAAATAATGTACTACATACAGATAATTTAGAAATTATAATAGGAAACACATAACACTTATCATAGGCCAGATATTACAGTAAAATCTTTAAATATATTATTATCTAATCTTCAAAAAGTATCATTTAGGTGTAGTATTATTATCCCTACAGCTATAGAGATATAAATCTTGTTTTTATACTAAGAATTCTACATTCCATTAATTAAATTCTCTGTGCTCAGTAAGTTATAACTTTTGTTCATTAGGAAAATGAACTATCCCAAATGCCTAAGTCCATAAAGTGTCATTTTCTCAAATAAAAAAAACATAGACTTCAATGCTAGAAAAAAAAAAATAATGGATGAGAAATCATCATGAGTTTGTTAGCACTATATCTGGAAAAGGAAATAAAGAGGCAATGCAAGGTAAATTGTAGGGCAAGTTAGAAGTTTTCTAACCAAATGGATAAGGACAATTGGAAATTTCCCTGTTGTCTAATATAGGGACTTTGTTCATCCAATTATTTTTAAAAACCTTTTTGAAGTTCTACATGTAGGAGGCTTCCAGATATTTTAATGATGCCAGGGAAGTAGAAGACAGTACACTAACACATAAATGTACCTTTTTGTTTTAATCAAAGATAGAGATAGAGAACATGATTTTATTCTTATTTAAATTATAGCCTAAGATAAGTAGTTCATTTATTTAGCCTTTATTTTGAAAAAGTTTTCCAAATGCTTCAATTTGCATTGAAAATAATTGATTGTAATTCAAATGATAAATATGGATGCAAGAGTTCGGAAATAACAATGCCGACTTAAAAAACAATCGTTAGTTAAAATCAATGCTTTTTTCCAAATTTTTAAGATTATCAGGCAAAAACTTAGAAATTATTTTTTTCTATAAAAGTAATGATAATCTACCTCTTTCTTTGGCCTTTCATCCTGTATATAGTTCTTGGTCTAAATATTTTTTTTTTCCATGCAGCATATGCATCTTCAATGTAATACGCAAGTGGCAGTATTGCCCTTTCTAATGAAACAATTTACTCAAAGAAATCACCAGCTGGGGTATGATACAGGCCTTCAAACTCCCAGGTTGTTCCAATTAGTATTTAGTATTCCACCTGAGAAAGTATTTCCCATTTTTGCAGGTCTGTGAGTTAGAAGAGAGCAAGAAAAGTTGGTGCCCACAGTATCAACATGAGCTATAGATGCCTACAGAAAAGGGTAGGTAGGTCAGAGATTATAAGTAAAGAACCCTCAGGTACAAATCTAGATGTGTTTTGTGTTAGAAGTGAACCTAATTAAACATCACAAGATGGAAAAAAATAATGCATTTTGAGAAAGAATTTTCTGAGATTGGCCTTATTAGTCTTTGTACCAAAGATACAGAAGTCTAATTTTAAATTAAATTAATAAAATTTAAGACTGTCCCAAAATCTGTTTCCCTCTTTCTCCCATTTCTTCTCTTTTATTATTTTCTGCTTTGTTCTCATCTTGTTTCTTCCTCTCACTGTCTCTACTTTGTTTCTCTCCTGCTTATTTTCTCATTTGTTTTCTTCCTCCCTTTCCCTGCCTCTCTCTTACCTCAAAATTGAGTCTCCAAGCATGAGCAATGTTTGTGCCTTCTGAGAAAACTGGGATGTGTAAATATGCTTTTCAGATGCAAAGAATATAAAACAAGTAATTTTCACACACACACACACACACACACACACACACACACAATCTATTCACTTACTGGTGTCACTAAACAATTGTAACATTTAGAATATTTCTGAAAAAAAAAAAAAAAATAACACGAGGCTACTGCTTTTCCCGGCAAAACAAACGATTACAAATTAGTCGTGTGAACCAGAGCGTACATCTCACTCTGACTTTCAGGCATAAGGCAGAACTATCTTTTTTGAAGTTAGTTGTAGCCAAATGACTTGTTTTGGTCTATAAAATGTGAATGGAGGCAATGTGTCACTTTTGAACAAAAGTCTGAAAACAGAAATGATTCACCCCATTCTCTCCTCCCTGCTTTGGCAATCCAGAAGTGTGTTTCCAGAAGGAGGCTTGAGAGCTTTTGATGAACACAAACCTCCTTGTTAACCCAAAATGGACATGAAGTGAAGAGTGAGAAATAAAATTTAGTTTTGTTAAGCCGCAGAGTTTCAAGTAGTTTTCTAACCGTTACACAAACCAGATCTCTTTTTGAAATATTTCAGAAGCTAAAAATGCAACTGTAGTGGGAAATCCTAGAGGTTATTCCACATAATGTATGCCAAAATGAGATATGAACAACAATCAAAGCAAAAATATTCAGGAATACCAAAAATTTATTAGAAAATAATCATTTTTTCCTGATTATATTCTATATAAATGATTGAATTATCTTCTACATAAATAATTTAATTGACAGTTCTGTTTCTTGTGAAATTAAGACTTTTTCAATTTTAAGGACTTTGATTTTCATTCTAAACTAAATATCAAAGTAAAAGATAATCATTGGATTGCAATGGACAGGTATAAAATTTTATAATGAATAATTCATACTAAAGGTCTTCATTTTAAAATTTGATGAATATAAATCTCAATACCAATCAGAAAGTACTTTGGAGAAGATAACATTTGCAGAAGTTTGAAAAAAGCCACTTGTTCAATGGAAAAGTGAAAAGAAAGATTTTAAATATTTAGTGAAATAATTTTAAGTTCATATTTTAGTTTTTGCGTAACTTTAAAGTATTTAATTTTTGTTAATACACTGGAAAGTTTAATCTGTGTTCATTACTTAATTAAAAATAAATGGATTTATTTTTCAAAAACCATTACTGGCCACTTGTGGTAAATTGTTTATAAAAAATCTCCTAATAATTTCCAGCATGCCTGGGTGCCTCAGTTGGTTAAACATCTTATTTCAGCTCAGGTCATGATTCTGTGGTCCGTGGGTTCGAGCCCCATGTCAGGCTCTGAACTGACAGCTCAGAGCCTGGAGCCTGCTTTGGATTCTGTGTCTTCCTCTTTCTCTGCCCTTCCCCCTCTTGCTCTCTGTCTCTTTCTCAAAGATAAATAAACATTAAAAAAAAAAGTCTTCTAATAATTTCCATTTGAAACTTAAAAACAACATGATTTCTCTGAAGAAAATTTTATATCACAATGCATTTTTTAAATTAAAGACTTTATTTTTTAGGCAGTTTTAGGTTTATAGAAAAAATAAACATCTGAATACAATGAATTTCCATACACCACCTCACTTCACATACAATTATAACAGACATGATGTTAAAATATATAGTTTCCCGTATTATTAACATCTGGTCTCTGTTATAATTGATGAACCTATATTTATACATTATTACAAACTAAAAAGCATAGTTTACATTAGGGTCCACTCTTTCTACCCTCTATGGATTTTAACAAATGTATACTAGCATGCATCTGCTATCACAGTATCACACAGATTAATTTCACTCCCCTAAAATCTCCTGTGCTTCACCTATTCACCCTTCCCTTTCCACAAATCCCTGGCAACCACTGAACTCTCTACTGTCTCCACAGTTTTGCCTTTTCCAGGTGTCATATAGTTGGCATCATATGGCATGCAGACTTTTCAGTTTGGCTTCTTTCACATGCTCTACTGACTAAGCCAACCAGGCACTCCTGGCTTCTTTCACTTAGTAATATGCATTTCTGTTTCCTCTATGTCTTTTCATGACTCAATAGCCCATTTCTTTTTAGCTCTGGATAATATTCCACTGTCTGGATGTACCAGTTTATTTATCCACACACTTACTGAAGGGCATCTTGGTTGCTTCCAAATTTTGGCAATTATGGATAAAGCTGCAATGAACATTTGTGTAGGTTTTTGTGTGAGTGTCAGTTTTCAACTTCTTTGGGTAAACACCAAGGAGCTCCATTGCTCATTGTATGAAATGAGATGTTCAGTTTTCTAAGTAACTGCCAAATTGTCTTCCAAGTTAGCTATACCATTTTGCACTCTCACCAGTGGTGAATGAGAGTTCCTATTGCTCCACATTCTCAAAAACATTTGGTACTGTCAGTGTTTTGGATTTTAGCCATTCTAATAGGTGTATAGCAGTATCCAATGGTTTTAATCTGCCTAGTGATATATAATGTAAAGCATCGTTTCATATGCCATCTGTATATCTTCTTGGGTAAATATCTGGATATTTTTCACATTTTTTAATTGGGCTTTTTGTCTTCTTATTGTTGAAGTTTAAAAATCTTTATATATTTCAGATATTGGTCCTTCAATGAATATGTGGTTTGAAAGATTGTCTCCCTGTCTATGACTTGTTGGTTCATTCTCTTACCATTATCTTTCATAAAACAAAAGTTTTTCATTGTAATGGAGTCTAACTTCATTTTTTCTTTCTTTCAGGTATCATATTTCAGTGTTGTATCTAAAAATTCACTGACAAATCCAATTATACCAGATTTTCTCCCATGTTATCATGCAGGAATTTTAGAGTTTTGAGTTTTGCCTTTAGTCCTATGATCCATTTTGAGTTAATTTTTTATAAAGCTTCTGAAATCTGTGTCTAAATATATATTTTTGCAGTTATTCCAAAATATTTTGTTGAAAAGACTATTTTCCACTGAATTGCCTTACTCCTGTTAATGATAAATTGACTCTAATTGTGTGGGCTTTGTTTTGGGTCCTCTATTTTTTTTTTAAGGTTTATTTATTTTTGAGACAGAGAGAGAGACAGAGCATGAACAGGGGAGGGGCAGAGAGAGAGGGAGACACAGAATCAGCAGCAGGCTCCAGGCTCTGAGCCGGCATCCCAGAGCCCGACGCAGGGCTCCAACTCATGGACCGCAAGATCGTGACCTGAGCTGAAGTCGGACGCTTAACCGACTGAGCCTCCCAGGCACCCCCGGGTCCTCTATTTTACTCCATTAATCTATTTGTCTATTCATCTGCCAATACCACATTGTCTTCGTTATTGTAGCTTTTTAGTAATTCTGGAAGTCAGATATTGTTAGTCCTCTGACTTTGTTCTCTGTCAATATTGTATTGGCTATTCTGGATCAATATTGAATATTCTGTATCCACAGCCTTTCCGTATAAACTTCAGAATCAGTTTATTAATATTTATAAAATCATTTTCTGGGATTTTAATGGGGATTATGTTGGGTCTATAGATCAAGTTGGGAAGAATTGGCATTTTAGCAATATTTAGTCTTCTTATCCATTCATATGGAATATCTCCCCATTTACTTAAATATTATTTTATTTCTTTTATCAAACCTGTAGTTTTCGTTATATAGCTCTTATAAATGTTTTACTAGATTTTAACCTAAGTATGGTGTGACATTTTGTTTGACTAGGGGTTAAGCTGTGTTTGTGTTTACTGTAGCTATCAGTGTCATAGGCAAAACTTTTCTCTGGTAACTAGTTTTTGTCTCCCAAGTTGTCTTTGGTTGTTCCTAGAGACTTCTTAGGCAAGATCTGACATAAACTGCTCTTTCAGTTGTAATCCCTTGTAATTGTATAGGAACCATACTGACGTGGTAATAATTTGTGGAGAGGGTGGAGGGGAGAGTTATATAGTCCTATGATTAGTTCCCAGTCTTTTAGAGAGTCTTTGTGCTTTGGCTGTGAACTTCATAAGTAAAGGACTGAGGCTGGTTATTTATTTCTCCACGTAGGATTCTAGAACATGCTGACACTCAGTATTTCCTTTTCCCCCCAGGCTGGATAGGCTCTGTAAAACTCCAATTGGTTTATTCTGGTAAAATAGTTTCCCTTGAGGGCAGGCTTATTAAGGAGAACACAATGTTCTGGGTGTATTTCAAAATGGCTACTTTGCTATGGGTTCCTGGAAGTAAAATTCCCAAAAGTTTGTTCACCTCTATAATAATGGGTTCCTCTGGAGTTTTTACTCTCAAACTTGTCCAGACTGAGCCCCCAGCAATTTATCAATTGCAATTTAAGTTTGCCTATCCCTGTACTCGCTCCATTGGTGGTTTCTGTTCCTCCACTTCTGCTCCCATAAGCTGTGATTCTCCATATTGATCTGTCAGTCTTCAATTTGGGGGGCAGTGGTTTGTTCTGTGACCTCAATTTTCTGATACATCTAAGAAGATTCGCTGATTTTATTCTGGCAAGGTATTTCTCTATCTTTGGCATCCCAGAAAGAGAAAATGAGAATCATGAACACAGACTAGAGAAAAGGTGTGTTTGGATTTTTTTTTTTTAGAACTGACACAGTGCATGTATCCTCAGACATATGGAGTGCAAAGTATACCAGGCAGAATAAATAAAAAGACATCCACCCCTTGTCCTGTAGTGAAATTGCTAATATGAAAGACAATAGGGTGATCTTAAAGGTATCTGGGAAAAAGAGAAAAACTACCCCAATAGACATAATTAGACTCTGACTAAGCCCCTAAACAACACTAATGAATGCTGGGATAACATTTTCAAAATGCAGAGAAAAATTTCAGTCAGTTATTATTGTGTACCCAACATAAATGGATAACTTGAGGTGTAAAAGAAAAGAGGAAGACAGAGAAGAGAGTAAGGAGAAAGAAGAGAGAAATAAGAGGCATGAAGAGAAGTGCAGAGAGTAGAGACAAGAAAGAGAATGTAAAAACTCTCCCGACTTAAAGAGAATGAAAGGTGAGTATGAATAAAAATGGGGGTGGATATCAAAGGGACCATTAGTTTCTTCTGTAATTTTTGCTTTCTTAAAATAATAATACATGTCATATGATATAAAATTAAGGGTAACTTAAAACCTGAAAGAAAATCAACTTCTCTCTCAATTTCTCTGTTTCTCACTCATATCTAAAATACCAGAGACCATACTAAGACCCCAACTTACCAAAACATTGGTAGAAAAGTAAATGGAATCTTCATACTTATTTTAATTTGGCTTAATTTGGCACAGTAAAGATTACCAAAATAATTAGGGTCCTCTGATATTTCTAGTTGTCCTTTTGATTCTGAATAAACCACTTTTTGTTCTCAAATAAAAATTTTCTTACTTTAAACTTCTATGTTCCCAAAAGTGGAAGATTTTGTACTAATAAGCATACTTACCTTACTGCAAATTTGGCTTATATTTTTAAAGTAGTAATTATGGTTTGTCCAAAACTTTTAATATTTTATCTTATACCCTTTAAATAAATTTATGGGATATTAATATATATAATGCATATGTAATATGTATAAATATATTGCAATATATTTTATATACAACATATAATAATTGATATGAAACATTATATATGTAATGTATGTGTAATTTCTATGCTATTTTAACCTTATTTTTCATTAAGTATGTGGATAGATGATATTATATAATTATTACATTTCATTCCAGATTTTAGGCCTACTCCTATACTATATTTCAAAACCAGTAATACTTCCTGCCATAATGCAAATCAACAATAGAAATTTTAAATTATAGTGTCAGAGTTAATAATTTTACACTTTAGTATGGGTAAACCAAAGAGATTGCCATCCTCTACATCATTATTTTCATCCTGGTATCAGTTTTCTTTACTTCATATTTGAGCAATTGCTTTGATTAGGGGTTTCCAGAGAAACAGAACAACATGTGTATACAGACAGAAAGATAATTATTATAAGGATTTGCATTATATGATTATGGAGACTGGAAGTCTAAATCTGTGAAGTGGTTGGCAGGCTTAAGACCCAGGAGAGCTGATGGTGCAGATGAAATCTGAAGGCAGTCAGCTAGAAAATTTCCTCCTGTCAAGGGATCTGGTCTTTCTGTTTATTCAGGGCCTTCAACTGTTTGGATGAGGCCCATCCATATTATGGAGGATAATCTGCTTACTGAAAATTCACCAAATTCAATGTTAATCTTATCTAAAAACATTCTCAGCAATGTACTTTGGCCAAGATTTTGCCTCATCATTTAAGCAACTACTTGTAATTCACACACACACACACACACACACACACACACATTACAAAATTATCTATTGAATAATATTTGCATTCATTTCACATATTTTCAAAAGTGTACCATCACATACAATAATCTTGATTCTAAGGCAGTATATTTTTTATTTATGTTTGTGAAGAATTATTTGTTACAATTTTCTGGTCAATAATCTATTCTCCAGTTGTGTACATTCTCTCTCTTAGCCTGCATTATTATTGTTATTAATATTATTATTACTAGTTTAATTATTGTTAAGATATCTATTTCCATACGATAAGGAGACTTACCTTTATCTACTGAAAATAAGTTTATTTATGTACTTAGAGAGAGAGAGAGGGAGAGAGAAGGGGAGGGGCTGAGAGAGAGGGTGAGAGAGAATCCCAAGCAGGCTCCATGCTGTCAGGGCAGATGTGAGTCTTGAACTCACAAACTGTGAGATGAGCCTCAGTCGAAATCAAGAGTTGGAAGCTCAACCAACTGAGCCACCCAGGTGCCCCTCTGCTGAAAATATTTTATTACTCTGGTCATATGATTAGTTTTCTTTACTGTAGTATAAATCTTTCTGGTACCCACAAAAAATAATAAAAACAATGAATAAATAACTACATTCTGATATAAATACTGCTGGAGTACATTAGGGGAGTAATGTAGGGGTGGAATGAAAGAAAATATTTGCAAGCCATGTATCTAATAAGAGATTAATATCCAATATATATAAGGAACTAATACAACTCAATAGAAAAAAAATCTGATTAAAAAAAGATACAAAATGTGAATAGACATTTCTCCAAAAAAGACATCCAGTGAGAGTGAGGATGAACTAAATTTTCCACATAGGCCATTTTTGTCACCACTTTTGATCTTAAATTTTACCATTACTAGGGAGCTTCTGGTAAAATTGGTACACTACAGTATTTCATATAGCTTTTTCCTCTTAGTGTCTCTGTTGTTCGAATAACTTCTTTTAAAAATAAATAATTTATCAAGTGTATAATATATTTTTAAGCATATGTTAGGTACCTGAGCAAGAAATAAGCAAAATTCTTCTCCCCTGGAATTTATTCAATTTAATAGTATTCTCACTCATCAAATTTTGGATCCATGTCATCTAGAAATCCTTACTGAAACCAAGAGAATTTACCCTGCATGTCTATTGTCAGTTCCCGTATAGTCATATTTGCACGTCACATTTTTCTTTATTTAAACAAGCAAACAGACAAACAGCAACAAACAATTCTCCCATTTCTGCCACATCCCCATTCCCACCTCTGGCAACATTTAACACGTAACATATTATGTTGACTTTATCTTCTCATCAGTCTGTTGCTTTCATTTTATGATAGACCTACGTAAAGTCAAGAACTGTAGCTTAATTATATCTGTATTTCCATAAGAAGTATATAGCCCTGATTAAATACTCATAAACCTTTGAACATTTGAACATTGTAACATTTGACATGAAAGTAGCTTCTTTGAGGAACTAATATATAAATTGTGCTAAAATTTTTCAACTGTATTTTTTTCACTCAAATTCAGGAAATTGCACTCCATCAAATTTTCTCAGAAAATTTAATTATATCTCTGTATGAATTATGGTTAGACTTGTGATGAGTGTGCTGAATGAAATAATGTGCAGTGACCTTTATCGGATTAATATAAATTAAAGTATCAGAAGAAAACACAGAGTTTAATGTATGGAAATAAGCTCAAGAGATAGTTTTACAGTTTCCTATTAGAAACAAGAAGTGCTATTGTTTCCATGCTTGTAAAAAAATTTTATGTATATAAATTTCTTACACACCTATTGCATAAGGAACATTTTTATTTAGTTGTATTTGCCATGACAAAAATTCTTATCAAACTACAGAACTAAATCATTTTTAATATGGCAATAGTAAATTATATAGCATAGAAAACATTTACTGAAAATTACATGGCTGTCATAATTTCATAAATGTATATAGAAATAATTATCACTTTATTTAATTCAATTAACTTTATTTAGTTTTCAAGCACTTCTATAGAGGAAACTTAAGATAGAGAATTGTTAGCAATTAAAAAATAAAAATTTAATTGTTGTCAGGTGTTTCCAATGCCAGCATGTTCATGAACAAACTGAAAACATTTACACACACAAATAAAAAATATATACACCTGTATAAAAAACATTAGACTCCGAGAATTAATAAGCAATTATAGCAAGATATTTCAGGATGCAAGGTTAATATTAAGAAGAGAGTTTATTTTCTATATACCAACAATGAACAAGTAGAATTTGAAATTAAAAACATGATACTATTTACATTAACACCCACCAAAATACAATACATAGGTATAAATCTAACAAAATATGTGCAAGACTTATAAGGAAACTATAAAACTCTAATGAAAAAATCAAAGAATAACTGGAGAAATATTCCATGTTCATGGATAGAAAGGCTCAATATTGTCAAGATGTCAGTTCTTCCCAATCTGATTCAATGAAATCCCAATTAGAATACAAGTTGTTTTTTGGAAATCAACAAGCTATTCCTAAATTGTATATAAGAAACAAAAAATCTAGAATAGACAACATAATAAGAACACCAAAACTGTAGAAGTGATATTACCCAATTTCAAAACTTCTGTAAAGCAATGATAATCAACACAGTATTGTGGGGGAAAAAAGGTAAATAAATCAATGGAACAGAATAGAGTTCAGTTGTAGACCCACAGTCACCTGATCTGTGACAAAAGAGTAAAGGCAATACAATGCAACAAAGATAGTCTTTCCAACAAATGATGCTGGAACAAGTGGACATACACATGCAAAAAATTAATTTGGACATGGACATTATCACTTCCACAAATATCTCAAAATGGGTCAGAAACCTAAATGCAAGAGGCAAAAGTATAAAACTCCTAGAAGATAACATAAAGAAAGTTAGATGAACGTGGATATGACAAAGACATTTTAGATACACACTAAAGACATGTTCCATGAAAGAAACAATGAATAAGCTGGACTTTATTAAAATTAAAAAATTCTGCCCTGCAAAAGACAATGCCAAGGGAACGAGAAGATGACCCACAGACTGGGAGAAAATATTTGCAAAAACATACATCTGATAAAGGACCATTATGCAAAATAAATAATTCTTAAAACTTAACAAAAAAGAGCCCCAGCAACCTGATCAAAAAATTAGCCAAACATCTTAAGAGACACCTAACCAAACAAGATACATGAATGCCAAATAATCATATGAAAAAATGTTCCACATTCCATATCATCAAGGAAATGCAAATTAAAACAACAAGGAGGTATTACTATACAATTATCAGAATGGTCAAAACACAGAACATAGACAACACCAAATGCTGATGAAGAGATGGAGCAAAAGAACTTTCACTCAGTGCTGGTATGAATGCAAAATAGTACAAATACTTTGGAAGACAGTTTGGCAGTTTCTTACAAAACTAAATATATTCTTGCCATATGATCCAGCAGTTGTACTCCTTTGTATTTACCCCAAGGAGTTGAAAACTGTTGTCCACGCAAAAACTTGCACACAAATATTTATAGCAACTCTATTCACAATTGCCCAAATTTGGAGGCGAATGGATAAATAAACTGTGGTACATTCGGACAATGAAATATCATTCAGCCCCCAAAAGAAAGAACTATCACACCATGCAAAGATATGGAAGAAACTTAAATACCTAACTGTGAGTGAAAGAAGGCAATCTGAAAAGGCCACATACCGTATGATTCCACCTATATGAAATTCAGGAAAAGGCAAAACTATGGAGGCAATAAAATTATCAGCAGTTTCCCAAGTGTCAAGGAGAGTACAGAGGAGATTTAGGGCAGCAAAATTCTATGTATGATATTTTAATGATGGATATATGACACTACACATTCCAAATCCATAGAATGTACTCCAAGTTGAACCTCAAGGTAAACTATGGACTTTATGTGATTATTATGTGTCAGTGTAGGTTCATACTTGGTCAGAACATGTACCATTCTAATCAGAGATAATGAGAATGGGGGAGGTTATGCATGGAAGGCAGAAGGATATGGGAAATTTCTGTACCTTCCCCTCAATTTTGTTGTTAACCTAAAACTGCTCTTGGAAAATGAAGTTAAAAAATTGTAATTTAAACCTATGGACTAAGTCTCAGGTATTTATAGCTATGCTCAATTTCAAATTATGATCCTTATGAAATCCACATATGAATTATTGAAACTTAAGTTTTTAATTTAAATTTTTAATTTTCATTTGTGTCAAAATTCACAGAAAGAAAAGAATAGCTACCTCTTCCCAAGTAACTGGATAATACTGAAGAAAATTAAGACAATGGCTTGTAATACTAAGTAAAATTACTTCTTTTCCTCACCCTCTTACTATTAAGGGTAACTTGAATTCTTACATATTAACTTCTGTAAAAAATGAATTCTTTTGTTTCAAGTGTCATGTAAGTTAAACTAATTGAATATTCCTCCAATACATTTTTGGAATTGTAAATTAAGTACAAAATTAAAACTTGTTAAAGAAATATTCCAAGAAAATTACTGGCTTAATTTCTATTTATCTGGTTTATTATATTACAAAAGAAACATAGTGTAATAAATAAATTCCTAAATTCCCAGCCTTACATATAAGTCTGGTTTTCCTTCTATAATTCTACTTACCTCTGTAACTGATTAGAATTACACTTTTTAATGTTTTGTAGTTTCTATGCAATTATATTAATTAAATTAACTTTTTACTTACAATGTTTTGTTCCTACTTTTGTACTCCAAATGTCTTTACTTTTTCCAATTTACTGTAAGGTGACATAGTACATTCAGGTACTGAAATAATTACAGTAGACAGATAAGTCAACTTGATTTAAAATCGTTCATATAAGGGGTGCCTGGGTGGCTCAGTCGGTTGAGCGTCCAACTTCGTCTCAGGTCATGATCTCATGGTTTGTGGGTTCGAGCCCTGTGTCAGGCTCTGTGCTGACAGCTCGGAGCCTGGAGCCTGTTCGGATTCTGTGTCTTCCTTTCTCTCTGCCTCTCCCCTACTTGTGCTCTGTCTCTCTCTCTTTCTCTCTCTCAAAAATAAATAAATATTTAAAAAATAAAAAGAAAAATAAAATCGTTCACATAAAATATATTAAGATCTATCTCCAGGCCAAGTGTTAAATAAAGGTTTCACTATCACAAAAAAATAATGGAGTATAGAACACAAAATCCTACAAAGTGTGTGAGGGGGTGTCTGCTCAAAATGGAACAGAATATGCAGGTTGAATCCACTGACACATAAATGCTCCATTTTTCATTAATAAAATATTTTAGTTAATACCAAATTCATTTTTAGGAACCTGTTTTTCTTTAAATGTGATATACTATATAATAGAGCCCATAAATTACCAAAAAAAAAAAGTCCTTAGATTTTGGCCAAAAGAATATTCTTTATTATTAACATAGGTTTATGGGGTCATTTAAATTTTTGATGTCTTGCTTGGAAATAAACATGTTTCATGAATATTTCAAATAAGTGAGAATGGCAGTTGCTCATATCACATCACTTCCAGCCACTCAATGTTAAACAAAAAGAAAATAATCCATCAATATTACATTCACCTTTGAGCAGATGATTCAGATTCTTCACATCTGTAAGGGAAAAGATTATAGTTTGGTTTATAGTTTGCTAAAATTACTGTGGTATTTTCACAAATTTTATTGAATTTACTTATTAAATAGCAATAAGTAAGGAATAGTAAAATGCAATGATAGCAATAAGTAAGGAATAGTAAAATGCAATGATCTTATGAAAAGATACAGTATAAGTATGTAATTCTTTGCTCAGTCATCAAAGAACTATACAGAGAATCATTATCCCACTGGGATTGCAATAAAAACTTCTAAGTGGAATCCTAGGCAGATTTTGGCAAAAAGAATTTTAGAACAAATCCTCACAGAACTTGTCAATTTCTACTTTTCAAGTTTCCAAATTTCCCCAAGAGCTATTCTGCTGCACTACTGCTAGAAGCACTGTTAGTCAAAGCAAATAGGGTACAGTAGTGTTTGTTTTCGGGCTGTTTTTGTGTTGTTGTTGTTTTGTTTTGTTTTTTGGTTAATCCATTGAGAGAATATTGTTAATGTCCTGAAGGAAAAACATACTAAAACTAGATGTGATACTATTTGGGGTTTAAGCTATGTTTTAAGAAATGAATTTTGAGGAAACAAAAGTGCATGCCTATGTCAACAATAGAGTTACATTTTGAGGAGGAAACATTCAAGATAAACGTTTAAAAGAAACTAGGAAACAAAGACATAAACAAAGTTTTAATAACTCTTAATCTCTACCTACAGAACACCTAAATAACAATGAAAGGTGCTTAAAAACATCTAGTACCCCGTAGAAAGCAAAAATCAATCTATATGGACACATTACAGTTCAAGGCAAAATTCCAGTGAAGATTTTAAATATAAATTGATAAGAAGACTCAATGTTATATCGAAGAGCAGACAATCAAAAAAACTAAGACACCTCCGAAAAGAAATAAAACAGATGAGCAATGACTTTTCAAAATCAAAGCTTAATTAAGACAGCATTTTATAGATATCATAATAAACAAATCAGAGAATAGAAAAGAGAAACAAAAACAAAAGCCATAACCATGTAGAAATTTTATTAATGGCAGAGCTTTGATAGAACTTCAGTGCAGGAAATTAAGGATTACCAATATCTGGTAAGTTGACAATTACTGTCAACTTAAAATTAAAAATGAAATTTTGTTACCACTGTATATCAAGCACTAAAAGCAACCCACATAGGTTAAAAAAAAATCGATGTCATTTAAAACTAAAAAGATAAACCTTTAGGAAAACAATATAAAATAATATCTTTATGACCTTATTAAACTTTAAAGTAAATATTTAATAAATTGAATTGTTTTAAAATTAAACTATTAATTGAAATATACTCTAAAGAAAGTAAAATAAAAATCAGAGACTGAAAAATTATTAATGACTATAACTTAAAAAATCAATATCCAGAATATATAAAGAAATCCCACAAATCAATAATAAAAGACCAATAACCCAAGAGAAAAAAAGAATAAAACACAAAGACAGTTTCTTTTTTTCTTTTTCAAGTTTTTATTTAAATTCCAGTGAGTTAACTTACAGTTTAATATTAGTTTCAAGTGTAGAATTTAGTGATTCATCACTAACATACAGCACCCAGTGCTCATCACAAGTGCCCTCCTTAATTCACATTACCCATTTAACTCATCCCCAACCCACCTCCCCTCCAGTAACCCTTAGTTTGTTCTCTAGAGTTAAGAGTCTATTTTCTGGTTTTCCTCTCTTTATCTCTCTCTCTCTTTCTCTCTCTCTCTCTCTCTTGTTTTACAATAGACAAAATGAACATAACTAATAGTGTTTATCATGAAAATAAAAATAGAAACTCAGTAAAATACCATTTTGCATCTATTGTGTTAACATTTTATTTAAATGTTTGACAATACCATCTATCAGTGAAATATGAAGCCTCTGTACCTTTATATGCTACTGGATGAAGTGTAAACTATAAATCATGTTGGTAAACAATTAGTTTTCCCTAGTACAAGCTATATGTATATGTGTGTGTGTGTGTGTGTGTGTGTGTGTATTTACAACCTAGAAATTCTTCCATGCTTTAGAAAAATGCTTATATTTGTATACCAAGAATACCCATTAGAGCATTATTTATGATGGAAGAAAAATAGCAGCCTAAATATCCATCAGCAGAAGAATGGATAAAGAAATGTTGGAGTAATCACAGTATGAAACACTATATAGAAGTAAAGTTGAACGAATTATAGTTACATATGTATTGGTTTTAGTCCAGTTTGGGAAGGGAAACTATACAGTGTTTGCACAATGAAAGTTAACACAAATAATTATTAACGTTCATAAGAAATTAGAAAAAAACGAAAGATTGGCTAGGAAGAGGTAAAAAGAGTTGTAAAGAATATAGAAATAGCAGCTACAAGAAGCAGCCAGTATGCCTCAGCCTAACAAAGTGTAGACCTAGCAGAGATCCTAAACACACACACACACACACACACACACACACAAAACTTGAGGAGAAAACCAGTGCAAGAATGTTAAAACTTAATGATTGGAAGCTTCCTCAATGTCTAACAACCATAAAATTGGTATAAAAATTATGGAATCTTTAAAAAATAAACTATATTTCACTGATATTAAAATATGTTCAGAATATCTTTCTAATTTGAAAATAATAATAAGAATATACCGTATGGTCCCATTTTTTTTAAATGTCTATTTTTGAGAGAGAGAGAGAGAGAGAGCATGAGCAAAGGAGGAGAAGAGAGAGGGAGACACAGAATCTGAAGGAGGCTCCAAGCTCTGAGCTGTCAGCACAGAGCCTGACCCCAGGTCTTAAACTCATGAACCGGGAGATCATAACTGAGTCGAAGTCTGATACTTAACTGACTAAGGCACCCAGGGACCCCAATATAGTCCCATTTTATCAAAATATAAATAAATTATTATGCATCAAAAAACTCAGAAAATGTATGCATCCATAAATTCAGCTATTTTCTTCTTGGAAAAATTTCAAACTAGAAACAAACTATATGCTTTTGAAATATTAAAAAGTTCTTTCAAAATTGTGAACAGAATAAAGTTTCCCAGTTGGATGGAAAATAAAGACAATTTGAAAAATGAATACAATCCTAAATGGTCTATGATCATAGAGAAACGGCTCAGGTTCTATTAGAACTGGTTTAGTATACAAATAGTATCTTGTGCTGATCTGATTTGCTTAACTCTGAAACTCATATTTAAGTTATTTAAATAGTCTAAGAATATTACATTTCATTCCTTACCAATACATAGTATAAAATAATTTTTCCATTACATTGCATTGATTTGAATTGGATATGAAAAATCAGTTTCACAGATCAATAAAAGAAATCAAACAACATATATTCTCTTTTCTTATCAACTGTGTCTCAAACAAAAATTTAATGGAGAAAGTTTTATATAAAGAAATTTCAGCTATCAAATTGAAATGGAAGACACAATTAAAATATCACCACTTTGCAATCCCACAAATTATAGATCTAGCTAATAGTAACCTATGGCTGGCTAATATTACGAGATTCAAAGCTAATTGGGAACTTTATAATTAATGGATCAAAGTGACAAAACTTTAACCAAGTTATTGATTTTACTAGTACAAAAAGAAAAGTAATTAGATACTTTGTGTTTCCTGGTGAGTAACAGTTTAGAAGTGTAGAGTACCATCTTTCATAATTTTTTTATCTAAATGCAGAACATGAATTAATTAATTAATTTATTTATTTATTTATTTATGAAATTTATTGTCAAATTGCTTTCCATACAACACCCAGGTCTCATCCCAACAGGTGCCCTCCTCAATGCCCATCACCCACTTCCCCCCCCCCCCACCTCCCATCAGCCCTCAGTTTGTTCTCAGTATTTAAGAGTCTCTTATGGTTTGCCTCCTTCCCTCTCTGTAACTTTTTTTCCCCCTATCCCCTCCCTCCTGGTCTTCTGTTGAAATTCTCAGGATCCACATATGAGTGAAAACATATGGTATCTGTCTTTCTCTGCCTGACTTATTTCACTTAGCAAAACACTCTCCAGTTCCATCCACATTGCTACAAAAGGCCAGATTTCATTCTTTCTCATTGCCAAGTAGTATTCCATTGTATATATAAACCACATCTTCTTTATCCATTCATCAGTTGATGGACATTTAGGCTCTTTCCATAATTTGGCTATTGTTGAGAGTGCTGCTATAAACATTGGGGTACAAGTGCCCCTATGCATCAGCACTCCTGTATCCCTTGGGTAAATTCCTAGCAGTGCAATTGCTGGGTCATAGGTCAGATCTATTTTTAATTTTTTGAGGAACCTCCACACTGTTTTCCAGAGAGGCTGCACCAGTTTGCATTCCCACCAACAGTTCAAGAGGGTTCCTGTTTCTTCACATCCTCTCCGGCATCTATAGTCTCCTGATTTTTTTCATTTTAGCCACTCTCACTGGCATGAGGTGGTATCTCACTGTGGTTGTGATTTGTATTTCTGTGATGAGGAGTGACGTTGAGCATTTTTTCATGTGCCTGCTGGCCATCTGGATGTCTTCTTTGGAAGAGTGTCTATTCATGTCTTCCGCCCATTTCTTCACCGGATTATTTGTTTTTTGGGTGTGGAGTTTGGTGAGCTCTTTATAGATTTTGGATACTAGCCCTTTATCCGATATGCCATTTGCAAATATCCTTTCCCATTCTATAAGTTGCCTTTTAGTTTTGTTGACTGTTTCCTTGCAGCGCAGAAGCTTTTTATCTTGATGAGGTCCCAATAGTTCATTTTTGCTTTTAATTCCCTTGCTTTTGGAGATGTGTCAAGTAAGAAATTGCTGTGGCTGAGGTCAGAGAGGTTCTTTCCTGCTTTCTCCTCTAGGGTTTTGATGGTTTCCTGTCTCACTCTCAGGTCCTTAATCCCTTTTGAGTTTATCTTTATGAATGGTGTAAGAAAGTGATCTAGGTTCATTCTTCTGCATGTTGCTGTCCAGTTCTCCCAGCACCATTTTTTAAAGAGGCTGTCTTTTTTCCATTGGATATTCTTCCCTGGTTTGTCAGATTATTGGCCATACATTTGTGGGTCCAATTCCATTGGTCTATGTGTCTGTTTTTGTGCCAATACCATGCTCTCTTGATGATTACAACTTTGTAGTAGAGGCTAAAGTCTGGGATTGTGATGCCTCCCGCTTTGGTTTTCTTCTTCGATATTACTTTGGTTATCTGGGGTCTTTTGTGATTCCATACAAATTTTAGCATTGCTTGTTCTAGCTTCGAGAAGAATGCTGGTGCAATTTTGATTGGGATTGCACTGAAGGTGTAGATTTCTTTGGGTAGTATTGACATTTTAACAATATGTATTCTTCCAATCCATAAGCATGGAATGTTTTTCCGTTTCTGTGTATCTTCAATTTCTTTCATAAGCTTTCTATAATTTTCAGCATATAGATCTTTTACATCTTTGGTTAGGTTTATTCCTAGGTATTTTATGATTGTTGGGGCAATTGTGAGTGGGATCAATTTCTTTATTTGTCTTTATGTTGCTTCATTTTTTGTGTATAAGAATGCAACTGATTTCTGTACATTAATTTTGTATCCTGAGACTTGGCTAAATTCATGTATCAGTTATAGCTGACTTTTGGTGGAGTCTATCAGGTTTTCCATGTATAGTATCATTTCATCTGCAAAAAGCAAAAGGTTGGCTTCATCTTTGCCAATTTTGATGCCTTTGATTTCATTTTGTTGTCTGACTGCTGATGCTAGCACTTCCAATACTATGTTAAACAACAGCGGTGAGAGTGGACATCCCTGTCGTGTTCCTGATCTTAGGGGGAAGGCTCTGAATTTTTCCCCATTGAGGATAATATTAGCTGTGGCCTTTTCATAAATAGCTTTTATGATGTTTAAGGATGTTCCTTCTATCCCGACTTTCTTGGTTTTTATTAAGAAAGGATGCTGAATTTTGTCAAATGCTGTTTCTGCATCGATTGACAGGATCATATGGTTCTTATCCTTTCTTTTATTAATGTGATGTATCACATTGATTGATTTGCGAATATTGAACCAGCCCTGCAGCCCAGGAATGAATCCCACTTGATCATGGTGAATAATTCTTTTTATATGTTGTTGAATTCGATTTTCTAGTATCTTGTTGAGAATTTTTGCATCCATATTCATCAGGGATATTGGCCTGTAGTTCTCTCTCTCTCTCTTTTTTTTTTCTTTCTGGGTCTCTGTCTGGTTTGGGAATCAAAGTAATGCTGGATTCATAGAATGAGTCTGGAAGTTTTCCTTCCCTTTCTATTTTTTGGAACATCTTTAGAAGGATAGGTATTATCTCTGCTTTAAGTATCTGGTAGAATTCCCCAGGGAAGCCATCTGGTCCTGGACTCTTATTTGTTGGGAGATTTTTGATAACTGATTTAATTTCTTTACTGATTATGGGTCTGTTCAAGTTTTATACTTCTTCCTCTTTGAGTTTTGGAAGTGTGTGGGTGTTTAGGAATTTGTCCATTTCTTCCAGTTTGTCTAGTTTGTTGGCATATAATTTTTCATAGTATTCCCTGATAAATGCTTGTATTTCTGAGGGATTGGTTGTGATAATTCAATTTTCATTCATGATTTTATCTATTTGGGTCCTCTCCCTTTTCTTTTTGAGAAGCCTGGCTAGAGGTTTATCAATTTTGTTTATTTTTTTCAAAAAACCAACTCTTGTTTTCATTGACCTTCTCTACAGTTTTTTTTAAGATTCTATATTTTTATTTCTGCTCTGATCTTTATTATTTCTCTTCTTCTGGGTTTGGGGTGTCTTTGCTCTTCTGCTTCTATTTCCTTTAGGTGTGCTGTTAGATTTTGCATTTGGGATTTTTTTTATTTCTTGAGATAGACCTGGATTGCAATGTATTTTCCTGTCAGGACTGCCTTCGCTAAATCCCAAAGTGTTTGGATTGTTTTATTTTCATTTTCGTTAGTTTCCATATGTTTTTTAATTTCTTCTCTAATTGCCTGGTTGACCCATTCATTATTTAGTAGGATGAACTTTAACCTCCATGCTTTTGGAGGTTTTCCAGACTTTTTCCTGTGGTTGATTTCAAGTTTCATAGCATTATGGTCTGAAAGTGTGCATAGTATGATCTCAGTTATTTTATACTTATGAAGGGCTGTTTTGTTACCCAGTATGTGATCTATCTTGGAGAATGTTCCATGTGCACTAGAGAAGAAAGTATATTCTGTCGCTTTGGGATGCAGAGTTCTAAATATATATGTCAAGTCCATCTGATCCAATATATAATTAAGGCCCCTGTTTCTTTATTTATTCTCTGTCTAGATGATCTACCCATTGTTGTAAGTGGAGTATTAAAGTCTTCTGCAATTACTCACATTCCTTTCAATAAGGTTGCTTACGTTTGTGATTAATTGTTTTATATATTTGGGGGCCTTCGAATTCAGTACATAGACATTTATAATTGTTAGCTCTTCCTGATGGATAGACCCTGTAGTTATTATATAATTCCCTTCTTCATCTCTTGTTACAACCTTTAGTATGGCTACTCCAGGTTTCTTTTGACTTCTAGTAGCATGATAGCTAGTTCTCCATCCCCTCACTTTCAATCTGAAGGTGTCCTCAGGTCTAAAATGAGTCTCTTGTAGACAGAAAATAGATGGGTCCTGTTTTTTTATCCATTCTGATACCCTATGTCTTTTGGTTGGAGCATTTAGTCCATTTGCATTCAGTGCTATTATTGAAAGATATGGGTTTAGAGTCATTGTGACGTCTGTAGGTTTTGTGCTTATAGTGGTGTCTCTGGTACTTTGTGGTCCTTGCAACATTTCACTCACAGAATTCCCCTTAGGATCTCTTGTAAGGCTGGTTTAGTGGTGATGAATTCCTTCAGGTTTTGTTCATTTGGGAAAACCTTTATCTCTCATTCTATTCTGAATGACAGACCTGCTGGATAAAAGATTCTTGGCTGCATATTTTTTTCTGTTCATCACATTGAAGATTTCCTGCCATTCCTTTCTGGTCTGCCAAGTCCAGTAGATAGGTCTGCTACTATTCTTATGTGTCTACCTTTGTAAGTTAGGGCCTGTTTATCCCTAGCTGCTTTCAGAATTCTCTTTATCCTTGTATTTTGCCAGTTTTGCTATGATATGTTGTGCAGAAGATCGATTCAAGTTATGTCTGAAGGGAGTTCTCTGTGCCTCTTGGATTTCAATGCCTGTTTCCTTCCCCAGATCAGGGAAGTTCTCAGCTATGATTTGTTCAAGTACACCTTAAGCTCCTTTCTCTATCTCTTCTTCTTCTGGAATTCCTATAATATGGATATTGTTCCATTTGACTGCATCACTTAGTTCTCTAATTCTCTCCTCATACTCCTGGATTTTTTTTAATCTCTCTTTTTCTCAGCTTCCTCTTTTTCCATAATTTTATCTTCTAATTCACCTATTATCTCCTCTACCTCTTCAATCTGCGCTGTAGCTGCCTCCATTTTATTTTGCACCTCATTCATAGCATTTTTTAATTCATCATGACTGATTTTCAGTCCCTTGATCTCTGTAGCAATAGATTCTCTGCTGTCCTCTATGCTTTTTTCAAGCCCAGTGATTAATTTTATGACTATTATTCTAAATTCTTGTTCCATTATATTCCTTAAATTGGTTTTGATCAATTCGTTAGCTGTCACTACTTCCTGGAATTTCTTTTGAGGAGAATTCTGTTTCATCATATTGGCTAGTTTTCTGTCCCTTATGCATTTTAAAAGCTTGTTGTATGCTCTGCACCTGCGAGCACTGCTATATTAAAGGAGGGTCATACACTGTCCAGGGCGTGGCCCTTCAGGAGGTGTTTTTTTGGGATTGTTACTTGCTCTCTGTTGTTATGACTTTGGTTATTTTATTACCCAACTCATAGTAATATTTTGGACCCTCCACCAGATGTGCTTTGATTTGTTCCTTGGAGTAGCCGTATCTTTTTTCCAGCTTTCCCATTTTCTTCCTAGTAGATTAAGTCTCTTTTCCTCCCAGGCTCTGGTGTTCAAAGTCCTTTGGCTTCTATACTTCTTTGTCTGAAAAACGTGGGAAGTATGGATTCCCCCTACTTCTCCGCCATGTTGACCCCCGAGTCTCAACATGAATTTAATCAAGTCTCTAGATCTCACTTCCAGTTTATGGGAACTATAGATCAAAGAAACACATTAGAAGACACCATGAAGATGCAATTAATGAAATTAAAATGTGGAAATGCCACAGGACAAATGATTTGTGTTTTTTTTAAATAGGTGAAAAATATATAAGGTGGAGTAAAGATCCTCAATATTAAAAGATCTTTGAGAGATATTAAAACAAAATGCACATTGGAACTTAACCAGATTCTAATTCAAGCAAACTAAATGTAAGGGAAAAATATAGATGAGAGGGGTGAGAAAAACACACACTTACAATTTATAATTATAAATTGTTTATAATAATTGTATAATTGACAATGTAATTAAAAATTATAAAGTTTGTAGGAATAATGTGTTGGTTATACAGAAGAATTAATCTTCCTCATTTAAAGATATATTTGAAAAAATATATAGTGAATTTATTTGAAGTTTGCAGTTCTAATTAGTGTCAGGAGCTACAGTTAGATGAAACTTCATTAGCCACATACTAAAATTTGTAGAAACTGGATAGTGAGTACATGAGGGTATATTAAACTTTTCTGTTTTGGTTTATGTGTGGAATTCCCATAAAACTTAGTTATTAAGGTCTTGAAACATTTCAACAAGCAGGTGATAACAAGTGGAAATGAATGCTGTAACATCAAGTATTAATAATTGACAACGTGTAAAACACCAATAATACTCGTTTAAATACAAAAAAATTTAAAGTATCTAATCTGTTGTTTTAGTGATATATATATATATATATATATATATATATATATATATATATTCAGGTCAACCCTTCACAGAGTAGTTTGTGCGTTGTTAGGAGTAAAGTATCTTATAAACACTAACAAATAGAGATTTAGTATATCTTCCAAAGAAAACAGAATTACATTTATTTAGCTCCTAATTTACAGTTGTCACTTTCTACATAGTATAAGAATCTTTCAGTTTTTGCAAATAGAATATAAAGGGGCAAAGGAGCAGAGAATAATTTTTATCATGACCTTTCTTTACGAATATATTCCCTGGTGACAAGAGTGAAATCACAGAATTTAAGTATAGTTTTAAAGTTTCCTGTAAAAACAAAATCAGTAGCAATGACTTTTTGCCCTTTACTTATACATCATGGTATTTACAAATATATAATACATGACATTTTTATACAAAGTAAAGATACATACAACAATGTTTTATTCAAATTGAGATAATATACTCTCCATATTCATACATATGGACACATGCTCACATGCACATGTAGGGGTATGTGTGCCATGTGTGTGTATGTTCACTTGTGAACATTGTTTGCCATGCAAATAGATTGAGGTCACTTTTTTAGTCTCCAAAAAAGAAAGAATATAAGTTAGACATTATTGGCGCACCTGGGTGGTTCAGTCAGTTAAGCATCTGACTTCGGCTCAGGTCATCATCTCTCTGTTAGTGGTTCGAGGCCCACATTGCGCTCTGTACTAACAGCTCAGAATATGGAGCCTGCTTCAGATTCTGTGTCTCCCTCTCTCTCGGCTCCTCTCACTGTCTCTCTCTTTCTGTCTCAAAAATAAATAAACATTAAAAAAATTTAAAAACGTAAGTTAGACATTATTGCCAATTTTTTTCATAAATTTAAGAAAATTCCAACATTTTTCCAAATAATTTTTCCTGTACTTGATTGGCTCTGATTTATTAAAAGAAACAATAATAAATGGTTTACAAAAGCATACCAGTAACTTCTCTTATAACATATCCTAATACAATCTTCATGGTCTGTCAAATATATTGCCTATCTACAATTTTGTTAAATAATGAAAATAGTCAAGAAATTTCTGTTGACCTTTAAAGACCAGTGTTGAGGATATTCTGGTATATATACAATAGGTCTGTTGTGAAAATTAGGAATCATTCAAGCGAATTACAAAATACTACAAAGGGAACCAATTAAAGCTCAAAGAGATTAAATAATCTGACTAAGTTTAAAGAACACTATGCAGAATTCTTTGAAGTTGGATTGGATTGAGTATAGTCTCTTGGTTTTGGGGGGTTTCTATGTTGTTCTATTACTACACACAACTCAAAGCAGAAACACTGAGAGAACAATGACCACATTTTTTCTTTTTTCACTTTCTTAAATTTTAATGCACTGCTACTTTCTTCCTACAACAAGACCTCAACAAAATTAATTTGGATTACATATGTGATTACATGTTTGAATTACATATGTGATTATGCCAGTTCTCCTGGGCCTATATTGCGTGTGTCTAAAAAAATGATCAATTTGAAAATACACTAAATAACCATATCTATTCAGTGCTGAGATTGAGATACCAATAGAGATTTTAATGAACCAGACAAGGTATTCAAATAAAATTCTGTTGATTTTTACATGACACTTGTTAAATACAGGTTTTTACTGGATAGAGGCTTAAAAACCTTGTCCAAGAGCTTCTGGAATAATAGTTGTTTCACAGTTTTGTAACAAAGCTTAAGTTTGGGACCCACAAGAGTGTAAACCAGAAGTCCACTAACCAAAGAATCCTTGATTCAGTATGGAAACTAACAGGATGTAACTGATCAGCCACAAATCTATTGTGAGGGCATGGAGAAGAACAAATCATCTCCATTGAGGAAGATGTTGTCTGATGTCAATATATATATATATATATATATATACACACACATATATATATACACACACATATATATATATATATATATACACACACATATATATATACACACACACACATATATATATATATATATATATATATATATATATATATATTACATATAAGGATAAGGATTTATTTTTAAAAAACGACTGTATTTACCAGTTACCAAAACCACATGACTGAAACACAAGAAAAAAAAATCAGATAATAGAAACTAAAACACAGTTTATTCAGATATTGGAGTAGGTTGAAAAAAACTTTAAAATGACCATGTTTGGAATGTTCAAGGGTATAAAGAAAAAATGTCAAAGATTGACAACAGATGAATAGTTTTGCCAGAAAATTAAAATTCATAAAAACAAATAAGTACATTTAGAGCTGAAAGGTACATTCCAAAATTAATGAACAAATTGAATTATATTAATGACAAATTAGAGACAATAGAAATAAGAATTTGTGAGTGGAAAAGCTAGGAAAGTAAAATATAAATCATCTAAAGTTAAGAGAAAAGAACTTTAAAAATAAAAGAAATAGAAGTGTTAGAGATTCCGCATAAAACTATAACATACATGAAATTGGGGTTTAAGAAAGAAATTATAGGATCAAGCCAAAGAAGTTTTAAATACATGCTAATTGAGAATCTTCCAAAATTTCTGATAAACATTATGCGTTATATTGAAAACACATACAGAAAAAATAGCAACAAAAAAGTAATGTTGGATTAAGACTGCTGAAACTTAAAACAATAATAAAAGTTTGAGAGTAGCAAGAGGAAAAACACACAGTTTCTTCAAAGGAACAATAACAAGACAGACATTTATTTCTCAGCACATTAATGGAAGCTAGAAGAAATTGGAGTGGCATCTTTAAAGTTCTGAAAGAATGTAACTGCCAAATAACCTTTTTACATCCTGAAGAAATACGCTTCAGAATAAAGATAAAAAAGAGATTCTAAGAGGAGTATGAAGAAGAACCAGGAACCTGTTTTCTCACCTAGATAATAATGGCACTGGCAGAATTTGTCTAATGTAATTATATTGGAATTTTGGAGTCTATTAAAGGCTTGCAAATTCAAGGGGTAGCTTTCATGACAAATTTCAATCAATTTCAGCCCTTAGTTTAGTAGCACATACTCCTCTTTCACCCTCAGCTCTGGAGCAACAGCTAAGCTCATATTCCTGGTGCAGCTTGTCTGTAGATTTTAAGAGCCAGGTTGGACAATACAGACACTATTCTCCCAAAATCAGGGATCTATGTTATGTTTGCTGATTGCTGCTTCTGATCATGGGGGTGCAGACACAGAGGTGGGCAGACATTGTCGTACTCCCCCTCGTTGCTGAAAGTCTTTATCACTCCAAGTAAACTGACCTCCAGGAAATTTAAAGAAAAGGTACCTTTTCCTCCCTTAATTATTCCCTTTTGCCCCTTTTTGAAGCCAGACAAAGGAACTCCAAAAAAACTCCATACATGGGGGAAATTTAAAAGTTACTGCTTCATGCCTTGGGAAGGGTGCAAGCTCATACCAGGCGGACCTTATGTTTACACTATAGGATGGCCTTTGGCACAGAGACAGCCTATAACAATAAAAAAAAAGGCAAATAAATAAAAGATAAAAACAAAAAAACCCCAGCAAATGCTGAGGAAAGAGAAGAATCTAATTATCAGTTACTACATTATTATATTCAAATATCCAATTTACAATTTAGAAAAAGAAAGTTACATATCATATAAGCAGGAAAGTTTCTTTCAATGGAAATAAAAAAAAAAAAAACCCTAAGAAAAATTATTCCAAAGAATGGATGGCAAATGTACTAGACAAGGATTTTATTTATTTATTTGTTTGTTTGTTTGTTTGTTTATTTATTTATTTTGAGAGTGAAAGTGCGTGAGCAGAGGAGGGGCAGAGAGAGAGATAGAGAGAGAGACAGAGAGAGAGAGAATCTCAAGAAGACTCTGCACTGTCAGTGCAGAGCCTGATGCAGGGCTTGGTCGCACAAAAAGTGAGATCATGACCTAAGCCAAAATCAAGAGTCAGAAGGACATTTAATCAGTTGAGCCACCCATGCACTGCTATGGAAAGTTTAAAAAAAAAAACAAAAGTTTAAAAGATGCTCAAAGAACAAAAGGAATGCATGGAAAGAGAGAAAGAAAATAGCCTCCAAAAACAAAATAAAACAAACCAATGAACAAAAATGATGTACGAACAAAATGGAAATACTATTAAAGAGGTGGAAAACTTAAAACCCACAAATTCTAGAGATTAAAATTATTGAAATGAAAAATTCACTAGAGGGATTCTAAGACAGATATGAACACAAGAAAGATTTAAGCACAAGAAAGAATCAGTGAACTTGAACATAAGTTTGAAAAATGGAAAGAAGACAAGATTGAGAAAAAAATGAACAGACCCAAAGAGACTTGAGGGACATCATCAAATGGACCAACAGTTATATTGTGGGAGTCTCAGAAGGAGAAGTAAGGAAGAAACAGAGTATCCAAAGAATAGTGGCTGAAGATTTCCCAAGTTTGATGGAATACATGAATATACACATCCAAGAAGCTCAATACACTCCAAGCAGTATGAACTGAAAGAGAATCATGCTGGGACACATCACAACCAAGTTGTTGAAAGACAAAAGACAGAATCTTGAAAGCCCTGAGACAGAAATAATCCATCATATACAAAGGATCTTCTAAATATTATCAGCAGGTTGCTCATTAGAAACTATGGAAGCCATAAGCTGTGGGCTTATTTATTCAAAATACTAAAAACAAAACCAAAATCTAAAACCTGTCAACCAAGTATTCTATACACAACAAACTATTACTCAAAAATGAAGGAGAAATTGAGACAGCCCCAGGTAAAGAAATTGTGAGTTTATGAATATTAGACCTATCCAGCTGGAAATGCCAAAGGGAATCTTGCAGGTTGAAATGAAAGAAAACTAGACTAATAACTTCAGGAAAGGCGAATACATAGTCAATTTAAAAAGCTAGTATTGTACTAATGGTTTATAAATCTTTTTGTTTTCTACAAATTTTTAGAGACAAATCTGTTTAAAAAAATATGTTTATAGGGGCACCTGAGTGGCTCAGTTGGTTAAACATCTGACTTCTGCTCAGGTCATGATCTCACAGTTTGTGAGTTTGAACCCCGCGTCGGGCTCTGTGCTGACAGCTCAGAGCCTGGAGGCTGCTTTGGATTCTGTCTCCCTTTCTCTCTGCCCCTCTCCACTCACACTCTGTCTCTGCCTCTCTCAAAAATGAAAACACATTGAAATTTTCTTCTAATAAAAATAAAAATATATATATGTTTATGATTTTGGACACATAATGTATAATTTTGACATCAGTAACTAACCGGGGATGGAGATGGAGCGTTAGAAAAGCAGAATTTTTGTATGTTGTTGATATTAAGCTGGTATAAATTCAAATTAGAGTGCAGTAACTTTAGAATGTTAAGTATAATCCCCAAAGTAATCAAGGAAATATTATGGAATACACATAAGTAAGAAGGTAATTAAATTGTCTCTCTATTAAAAAAATCTAAATATCTTTTAAAAGACAGCAATGCAGAAAATGAGGGAGAAAAAGCTAAAAGTTGTGTAGAAAACAAGTAGCAAAATGACAAAAGTGGGTCTATTTTTTTTTTTATCAGCAATTACTTTAAAATTAAACTCTTCTATTAAAACTCAGAGATTGGCAGAATGGATTAAAAAACAAAAACAAAAACAAGAGGCAAAAAACAAACAAACAAACCAAAAAACCCATGATCCTGGGGCGCCTGGGTGGCTCAGTCGGTTGAGCATCCGGCTTCAGCTCATCTCATGATCTCATGGTTTTTGGGTTCGAGCCTCGCATCAGGCTTTATGCTGACAGCTTGCTCAGAGCCTGCAGCCTGCTTCATATTCTGTGTCTCCTTCTCTCTGTCTGCCCCTCCCCCGCTCATGCTCAGTCTCTGTCTCTCAAAAATGTTAAAATATTAGAAAAAAAAACAACAAAAAACAATGATCCAACTATATGTTGTCTAGAAGAGACTCCTTTAAGTTCCAAAAGCTTAAATTAATAAATCAGATACAAAAGTGGGCACATTACTCTCTGTTTCACAGAAGTAAAATAGATTATAAAAGTGTACTATGCATGATTGTATGCCAACAAATTGGATAGCCTAGATAGATGATATGGACAACTTTCCAGGAAACACAAAATGTGTGACAATAGAATTATAAAAAAAAATACATAATCTGAATAGACCCATAAGAATCACCATACTGATTTCCATAGCAGTTATTATCATTCTACATTCCTACAGTGCATAAAGATTTCAATTTCTCCACATCCTCATCTATATTTGTATTTTTTTTGTTTGGTTTTGTTTGATTTGGCATTTGTGTGTGTGTGTGTGTGTGTTGACTTTGTATCTTGCTACCTTTTTGAATTCATTTATTAATTCTAATATATAAGGTCATATTGTCTGTAACCAGAGTAAATTCTTTTTCTTCTTTTTCAATTTGAATGACTTTCATTTCTTTTTTCTGCCTAATTGTTCTGGCTAGGCATTCCAGGACCATGAGTAAGTAGTGGAAGCAAATGTTCTCGCCTTGTTCCTGATCTTAGCAGAAAAGCTTTCACCTTTTACCATTATGATGTTCATTGTGGATTGTCATTTATGGCTTTTATCATGTTGAGGTAGTTCCCTTCTGTTCCTAGTTTATGAAAGGGTTTGCATCTTGTCAAATTCTTTTTTCTGCCTTGAGATTATTATGTAGTTTTTCAATCTTTCATTCTGTTAACATGGTATATTACATTGATTGATTTTTATATGTTGAATCATCATTTTATTCCAGGATAAATCCTGCTTTATTATGATTTATAAGCATTTTAATATATTGGGGGATTCAGTGTGTTAGTATTTTGTTAGTGATGTTTGCATCCATGTTCATAAGGAAAATAAATTCTTGTAGTGTCTGCCAGCCTTTACTGTGAGGGCAATGCAGGCCTAAAGAATCAATTAGGGACTGTTCCCTTTAAGTTTTGGAAAAGTTTGAGAAGAATTGGTGTTAGTTCTTTAAATATTTGGTAGAATTCGCCAGCTAAGCAATCAGGTCCATGGCTCTTCTGTTTTGAGAGATTTACTGAGCAACTGGCCTTTTTTCTAAAGCAGCTGCACCATTTACATTACAACTAACCCTATAAGTTTCCAATTTTTCCACATCCTCATCAATGTGTAATTATTTGTCTTTTTGTTTATAGTCATTCTAGTGGGTGTAGAGTGGTGTTATCCTGTAGTTTTGATTGGTATTTCTCTGATCACTAATTATGTTGGGTATCTTTTGATGTCTTGATTGATCATTTGTGGGTTTTTTTTGAAAAATATCTATTCGTGCCCTTTGCCCATTTTTAATGTTTTTTCCCATTGTTGAGTTGTGTTCTTTGTATTTTTTTTTTTTTAATTTTTTTTTTTTTTCAACGTTTATTTATTTTTGGGACAGAGAGAGACAGAGCATGAACGGGGGAGGGACAGAGAGAGAGGGAGACACAGAATCGGAAACAGGCTCCAGGCTCTGAGCCATCAGCCCAGAGCCTGACGCTGGGCTCGAACTCACGGACCGTGAGATCGTGACCTGGCTGAAGTCGGACGCTTAACCGACTGCGCCACCCAGGCGCCCCTGTTCTTTGTATTTTTTAAATGCTAGATAGATCCTTATCAGACATACAATTTTAAAATATTTTTTCCATTTCTATAGGTTATTTTATTACTTTCTTGATAATGTGTTTCAAAGCACAAAACTTCTTAATTTTAATGAAGTCCAATGTATCGATTTTTTTCAATGTATCAGTTTTTAATTTTTTTTGTAACTTGTGCTTTTTATGTATTATCTAATAAGTTCTTGTCTAACCCAAGGTCATGAAGATTTATTCTTAGCTGTTCTAAAAATTTTGTAATGTTAACTCTTACATTTAGTTGATAATGCATTTTCAGTTAAAATTATATGTGTGAGTAAATAATCCAACTTCTTTATTTTGCACATAGATATCCATTGCCCCGGACTAGTTGTGGAAAAGATTATTCCTTCCTCCATTGAAGTTTCTTGCACCTTTGTTGAAAATCAATTGACCATATATTTAAGATTTATTTCTGAACTCTTAATTCTTTCTCACTGATCTATATATCTATCCTCCTACCAGTACCATACTGTTTTGATTACTGTATATACTTGTTCTAAATGTTTAAATCTGGAAGTATGAGTCCTGCCTTTTGTTCTCTTTAAAGACTGGTTTGGCTTTTGTCTCTTGATTTTCATATATATTTTAGGATCAACTTTTGCTTTTCTACAAGCTGGTATTTTGATAAGGATTGTGTTGAATCTATATCAACATAGACTTTCTTAAAAGTTTACATGTTTTCAGGTTTTTAGTGTATAAGTTTTACATTTTGTGTTAGTTTTCTGTGGCTCCCATGACAGTTAATATAAATTTAATGGCTTAAACAAAGAGAAATGTACTTTCTTACACTTCTGGAAGCTAGGAGTCTGATATTAAGTTGTCTACAGAGCCACAGTCCCTCCGGAAGCTCTAAAGGAGATTTCATACTTTGCCTCCTCTAACTTCTAGTGGTTGTTGGTACTCCTTGGCCTTCCTAAACTTATAGCTACATCACTCCAATCTCTACTTCTCTCTTTATATCACCCCCTCCTCTTTTATCTGTGTCTTCTCTTCATGTCTCTTATAAGAAAATTGTCATTATATTTAGAGGCCATGTGTATAACCTAAGATGATTCCATACCAAGATCCTTAACTTAATTACACTGGCAAACATTCTTTTTTCTGAGTAAGGAAATATTCACAGATTCCAAGAATTTAAACATAGACACATCTTTTTTTAAGGGTTACCATTCAACCCACTACTCACTTATGTTAAATATATTCCAAATTATTTTATTCATTTGAATACTATTGTACATAGAATTACTTTTTTTTTAGCTTTTTTTTTAATGTTTATTTATTTTTTAGAGAGGGGCAGAGAGCAAGGGAGACAGAATCCTAAGCAAGCTCTAGGCTCTGAGCTGTCAGCACAGAGCCCAATGTGGGGCTCAAACTCACAAACCTCGAGATCATGACCTGAGCAGAAGTCGGACGCTTAACCCAATGAGCCACCCAGGCGCCCCAGAATTACTTTCTTAATCTTGGTTTTCGATTGTTCATTGCTAGTTTATAGAAATATAATTAGTTTTTATATATTGATATCATATCCTGCAACCTGGTTGGACTAGCTTGATATAGTAGTTTTTAGTGGATTTTTAAGTGATTTTCTATATTCAAGATTATGTAATCTACAAATTGAGATAGTTTTAATTATTCCTTCCTAATCTGGTTGCTCTTTCTTTCTTTCTTTCTTTCTTTCTTTCTTTCTTTCTTTCTGAATGTCCTGGTTAGAGCCTCTGCGCTAATAATGACAAGAAGTGGTAACAGTACACAGTCTTGTCTTATTCCTGATCTTAAGAAGAAAGCATTATTTATTTTATTACTGAGTGTGATGTTAGGTGTGAGATTTTTGTAAATGTCTTTTATCAGGTTGATAAAGAAATACAAATAATGATTTATTAGAATGATAAAGGAATATCATATTCCCATATATTACTAGGTGGTTGAGTGTTTTTGCCATGGAAGTTTGTTGTATTTTGTCAAGTACTTTTTCTGCATCTATTTAGATAGCGATGTGTTTTTCTCCTTCACTCTACTGAAACGGTATACTACCTTGATGTTCATATTTTAAGCCAACCTCGCATTCCTGGCATAAGTCCCACTTGGTTTTGGGTGTTTAATTCTTTTTATATATTTTATACAAATAAAGACCTAGGTTTGGTGTGCTTTTATTTTATGGAATATTTTTGAGTTTATGTTCATATGAGATATTAATCTGTATTTTTATTGTGATATACTTGCCTGGTTTTCGTACCAGGGAAATTCTTGTCTGATAGAATGAGATGAAGAGTATTACATTCTGTTTTATTTTTTAAAATATTGGTGTTAATTTATTTTTAGATTTTTGGCAGAATTCATCAGTGAAGTGATTTGGGTTCAGACTTTTTTGTGGGGAGTGTTTAAAACAATAATTCAATCTTTTGTTATAGATCTATGCAGATTTTCTATTTATTCTTTAGTCTGGTTAAGTAGTTTATTTTTTTTCCTAGAAATCTGTTTATGTCATCTACATCTAATTTTTTGGCCTATAGTTGCTCATAGTATTGCCTTATAATCACCTTTTTATTTCTGTAAGGTCAGTAATGTTATCCCTTCTTTCAATCCTGATTTTAGTCATTTGTGTTTTCTGCCTCCTCTCCTTTTTTTTTATTTTGATCAATGACAAGCCTAAAGATTTGTCAATCTAGTTATACTTTTTTTTTCTTTTTAAAAAAATTTTTAATTTACATTTATTTATTTTTGAGAGACAGAGTGCAAACAGGGGAGGGGCAGAGAGAGAAGGAGACACAGAGTTCTTAGCTGTCATCACAGAGCCCGATGCTGGGCTCAACCCCATGAACAGCGAAATAATGACCTGAGCCAAAGTCGGACACTTAACCGACTGAGCCACCTAGGCGCCCCAATCTAGGTATACTTTTCAAAAAACAAACTTGGTTTCACTGATTTTCTCTATTGCTTTTCTATTTTCAAAGTCATTAATTTCTAGTCTCATCTTTTTTATATCCTTCCTTCTCTTTGAGTTTAGTTTGCTACTCTTTTTCCAATGTGTTAACGTATTAGTTTAGGTTATTGATTTAAGACCTTTCTTCCTTTTGGGAAGCCTGAGTGGCTCAGTTGGTTAAATGTCCAACTTCGGTTCAGGTCATGATCTCACAGTTCATGAGTTTGAGTCCCATGTCAGGCTCTGTGCTGACAGCTCAGAGCCTGGAGGCTGCTTCAGATTCTGTATTTCCTTCTCTCTCTACCTCTCCTCCGCTCATGTGCTTTCTCTCTTGCTCAAGAATAAATAAACGTTTAAAAATATTTTTTAAAAAAAGATATTTCTTCCTTTTTAATATAGACATTTACAGCTATAATTTTTTCTCTAAGCACTGTTTTTATATGTAATCTATAAATTTTGATATGTTGTATCATCATTTTCCTTCATCTCAAAATTGTTTCTAGTTTCCCTTATGATTTTTTTTTTCAACATTAACTATTTAGGAATCTGTAGTTTATTTTCTATCTATTTGTAAATTGCTCAAATTTCTGTTAGTTATTTATTTCTAATTTCCTTTCATTGGGAGTACAGAACAAACTTTGCATGATTTCAGTCTTTTTAAATTTGTTGAGATTTGTTTTATGACCTCATATATGGTCTATCCTAGAGAAGGTTTTATATGCACTTGAAAATAATTAGTATTCTGTTATTTTCAGCTTAAGTGTTCTATAGCTGCCTGTTAGGTCTAGTTGATTTACAAAATTTTATTTTTTATTTCTACTAATATCTTTTTGCATAAAGTCTGGTTTGTTTGCTATTACTACAGCCCTCCAGCTTTAATTTGTAGTATGTTTTCTTTTTAGCCCATGTAAATTTTTTAAATTTCTATTTTTCTGTCCTTTTCTACTCATTTCAACATCTAGATCATCTTGGTTTCAGTTCCTATTGATTCTTCTCTTCCCCCATGCAAATCACATTTTTGCTTCTCTGCACATCTAGTCGTTTTTGAATTTTATGCAAAATATTATGTATATCACATTTTCAGTAGATTGTAGTATTAATTTGTTTCTTTGCTTGTTTAGAATGGTGCTTTTTGTTTTGATGAGTAGTTCACTTACTGGTGGATTATTGCTTTTTTTTGCTTTTTTTTGGTAGCTTATTTTTAATTTCTGTTAGACAAATCTCCTAAAGCATGAGTTTTCAGGGATGAAAACTCATTGCCTAGGGCCTTCAGCAGAGTCTCTTTTCTGGCTGGTCCAAATTATGTCTCTCAGCACTGTGTGATCTCCAAAACCTCTGTCTAGCTCCCTAATCTCAGCAGCACTTCTCTACCAAATTGTATGATGTCTTGCCCAGTGTATGCTCAGTTCAATATTCTTCCAAAGACAAACAGGCTCTATGCAGATGTCTGTAAGTTTTCTTATTCATTCCCTTTTCTCCGACACCCTGCCCCTCAAACTCTAGCTGTCTCTGCAGTCACAAAAATGTGATCCCTGCCTCCTCCACTCAGAGGGGCCACTGTGATCCCGAGCTCTCACTATGCTGTGATCCAGAGAATGCCACTAGGTGGGGACTCTAGTCAATTGTGGGTCTAATTTCATTTGTTTCCCTTCTCTAAGGAAACACAGTCCTATGCATCTCGTTATCCAAACCTTGACAACAGTTGTATATATTTGGTCCAATTTTACAGTTTACAATGCAAGGAAGGTTGCATTTCCAATTAATTACTCTCTTACAATCAGAACAAAAGTCAATTTATATTTTTTTACTTTTTAAATTTTTTTTTAAACATTTACTCAGTTTTGAGACACAGAACACAAGCAGGGGAGGTGCAGAGAGAGAGGGAGGCACAGAATCTGAAGCAGTCTCCATCCAGCTCTGAGTGGTCAGCAAAGAGCCCAAAACAGGGCTCGAACTCACAAACCATAAGATCATGACCTGAGTTGGCTGCTTAACCAACTGAGCCACCCAGGTGCCTCTATATTTTTTTTTTATTTTTGAGAAAATTTATATTTTGGGGGGGGGGGGAAGTCTTTTCGGAAAAAATAACCTCCTTAAATTTTATTTAGTGTTTTAAATTAATTAATTAGTTAATTTTTCACATTTTCACCTTTCTTGCATGTCCCTACCCTCACCTTTGACATCTAAATAGATTTTTTTTTTATGCTTTTTAAGACAACATTTTCAGAAGTGCATTATATACTAGAATAAGAGACTGATTTAAGTACCTTTGCTCACAAGTTTCTGTTTGGGTTTGGTTTGGGCTTTGTTTTTGTACATTATGAACAATGAATCTCTCTAAGATAATGATTTTAAAGTAACAGGCTATTTTCTTGAGATTAATTCATAATTTTTGCAGTTACAAATCAAACTTTTACTAATGGAAATTGATGTCACAAGTAACAAACTGAAATACTCTTAAAGTCACTTTAATGCCAATAATTAAAGAATACTAGAATATTTTATTGACCTGGGGATTGTTTTGGGAGAAGCATAAACAAGTTATTGATTTAGCCTGAATTAAGTAAGACAAAAGCTGTTTCAGTTTTATATAGAGATAAAGGCAATTCCATGAATTTATTTTAATCCAAAGCATGTGATTAAAAAACCCAAACAATTTCTATTAATACAGTAAAATGTAAAGGACCTTTAGATTAAAATCTGCATTTAGAAATAATTTTGATTAATTTTTCATTTTGCCTCTTAAGAAGCTACAAACTGGAAGAAGAGATTAGTATCACAATTATTTGGATATACTAATGGAGAAACATATTATTTTACTCTTCACAGTATAACCTCAAGACAGCATCCCAGTTGGGACACTGTTTGCTCCATAAAAGGTGGTAAGGAGTAATGGGAAGTGTTTGTTTTATTAGCTAAAGTACTCACTGCTGCCACCTAGGCCATTTTCTCCTTTGGATAGTAGGTAGATTGTAGTCCTATATAATTACTTGTATTGTATGCCAAAGAATCTGAATATGGTTTCTTGTAAAGCCCAAATAAAATGAAGTTATTTCCTGAAACCACATTGCTCTGTTTACTTGGCCCTGATTCTTCTTAACAATCGTTTCCAACATTGGATAATGTATTTTTAGTTTTTCTTTTTTTTTTTTTTTTTTTTTGCCCTGCCAGCGTTTCAGTAACTATGCATTTGTACATTTTCATAACACCTTTTTTTTTCAAATGACATTATGTGTTTGCACATAAATTCTTCTCTTTTCCCTTGTCATGTCTGCTAATCTTTTTGCTGTTGTTGCTGCATTTGGCACTGCAAGTTCAATTTAACTTATGAAAATCAAGCTGTCTATTCTGCTTCATTCATCATCATCAACCAAAATCATTCTGGAATCAAAACTTGTTTTCTATTATCTTGTTATTTTTTGGTGATGATATATGGAAGGGAAAGTAGACAGTGGCAGGGCATAGGATTGAACTGTAGTTTATAGCAAACATCTGCCTCTGCATAGTAACCTTGTGGGATTTGTGCAGACTCTTATCTACAAAAATCAAAATTCAGAGAGAAGGCTTTTCTGCCAAATGTTCTTTAGATGCAGAACTCAGTATATGGATCATCAGAAGAAAATTCAAATGTCAAATACACACAGATTACTCGCATTATATATAATTACAGGAAAAACTAAAATACCAAGTATATCCTAAGTGTAATGAATTTAAACTGAACCTAGAAACTTCTATCTTTATATTTTTGAAGTAACAGATACAATGCAATAGAGATGGCATATTTTTGATAAATGTTTTTGGGACAACTGAAAAAGTGGTTCAATTTTGTTAGTAACTTGGGAGAGGTGTAAACAGCCTGCTCTTCTAGTACAAACAAGCAAGAGAGTGTTCTTAATCATATTAAGATCCAGTAATGAATGCAAAGTAAGTAGTATCATTTCCTCTGTGATTGTAAAAGAAAATACATAGTTAATACTTGTCTTCCATAAATTTAGAAGATCGTAAATGGAAGTTACTCAGAATTATTATCTTTACCAGGCAGTTTTGCCTCCATATTTAGATGTAATAATTTTAACTATTATACATTATGTCAGTCATATGAATGCCCCATTTTAAAGCAAAGTGTATAAAGTCTAAGTATTATGATTAATTCATTATCTGGTCAGGTTTATGAAAGTTATTTGATTTGGTCATTCATTTATTTAGTTCTTTCAGCTTTTAAAGCTCTTAAAAATCACGGGACAAAATTGAGAATACTGATATTTGGAAGTGATATATCAATGAAATGATGACAATTGTGAGCAAAAAACACATTATGGGCCATAAAATCAAGTAATAGGTCAAAGGTATTTTCTAATTTTAATTTTGATAATAGTTCATTTTTGGAATTGTTTTGACCACCAAGTTTTTCTGAATAATAGTATAATTTTATTTTTACCATATATACTTTGTATATAGATAGCTTTCAGTTCATGATGTACTAATTCTGTTGTTTGGATGACATCTCTCTTCAGCTAAGTCCTTTATTCCACTGTAAAAGTCCAAACAGTTGACATTGGAAGGCTCCTTAGAGGTCTTATAGTCAGTCCAACTTCTGATCTCATGCAGACAAACTCCTTAAAACATCCCAGAGATGTGGTCAATCAATTTGGAACCTCTCATGAGGGAAAAAAGCCATTTTCTCCTATGCAATGTGTTCTGGTTGGGGAGTTCTTACTCATAGCGAACTACAATTATACTACTCATTCATCTAAATTTTTCTTTTGGAGTCAAACTCAGGAAAAAATTGAATTCTACACTCATACCACAATTCTTCACATATTTAGGAAAATCCATCATGTCCTAGAGCCTTTAAAATATCAGATGAAAAATTTCTATTTCTTTCAACTGCACTTCCATCAACATTGTTTTTGGATCCCTATATATCATGCTTTCCCATTTCCTATCATATCACAAATATCTTAATATAGCTATTAAAATATAATTTCCAGGAGTATGTACAATTTTCAAAATGTGATGGTCTGGTACAAAAACTTGTTTGTTTGTTTTTTTTTACAAATATTTTCTTTTTCTTCTTCTTTTTTTTTTTTTAATTGAGAGATGGGGGGAATGAGAAGAGAGAAAGGGAGAGAAAATCTATGCTGGGCATGGAGCCCTATGCAGGGCTCAATCTCAGGACCATGAGATAATGACCTCAGCTGAAATCAAGATTTGGTCGCTCAACTGACTGCATCACCCAGCTGCCCCTATCTTATTTTCTTTAAATCAACTTCAGACTGTAATAATGTTTCTGCCAACTATATTATTCTGCTGGCTCATGTCAAACACATACTTACGAAAGGCAGTTCTTTTGTTCATTTATCAGTTTGATAAATATTTAAAAGTACGCACTACTTCTATTTTTCTTTCTGTGTTAGGTGCTGAGAAGATACAAATAAGATAGGAATTTCAATATAGTTCGTGAAACAAAGTTCAATAAAATAAAAACTGTATGCAATTGGATCATAGAGTAAGATTATTTAACACATGCTGAGAATCAGAAGGTTTTCTTGGAAGTGATATAAAAGCTACATCTTCAAGAATAAGTAGGAGGTAATTGGAGGAGAAAGTGCAAAGATAAGATATAACATGACGATTCTTTGGAAAAGTGAAAGGATTTATGAGTACCAGGACATTAAGCTAATTCAAATAAAAGACAAACCTTAGACAATAAACTCTTCAAGGTTCTAGATCAAGTTGCCCTTCTCACGTTTACATTTGTTAAAGTTTAACCCACCCTCACTTTACTTTTTGATTATAAAAGCTAACTTAAAAGGGAAAAAAAAACCTACAATGAAGGAGTTCTAATAAAATATGGTAGATTGACTACAAATGCACCTCTCTTACTCATCCAGAAAAACTACTATAATGAATGTAAAGGAATAAAAAGCCTGTAAGTACAAATCAATGAAGAACATAAGGGTTGGCATATATATAATAAATTTCAATATGCTTCTGGGGGATGACAAGTAAAGGGGAAGAAAGGTAACTGAAATAACTGGGTAAAAGCAACCATACAGCTTAGAGAGAATTACTAACAAGAAGGAACAAACCTGACTCTTCCCTCCCCTAAAAAAAACCTGTGAAGATGCTAGATACTTAATATGATAGAGTCCAGAAAAAAAACAGGATTCAAAACAGAAGGATTAAGATTAAATCTGTATATGAAAGACACAACTCTTTTTTCCTCACGGTCAGGTTATATACTTCCTTGGGCAGAAGTTCTAAAGTTTCTTTTCTAGATGAACTTAAAAGAGTCAGAGAAAAAGTTTCTCTGTTTTAGCATTTGAAAATCTGAAGAATATCCAAGACCTTACTCACTTATATTACAGCAAATCTCTCTCTAACATGCCAACCCATACATATAAACACCCAGGCAATCTTTAAACATAGCCAAAGAATATGTGACATTTAAGAAAAGCCTCCAATATGAAGTAGAGAGACCACTAAACAAACAGAAAATATAGTTTTATAGGAGGATTAAACTCTGCAGGCTACTAAAAGAAAAAAAAAATCTTTGGATGTAAGGATGGGGGAAGATATTGCACCTAGAATAAAACATCCAGAATCAGAGAACAAGAACTAGTTCTTGGAAATGTAGTCTATGATTGATGAAATGGGGGGCGAGGGGGAAGAAGAAAGGAAAAGATTTGGAATTAGTTTAATAAAAGAGGAAGCCAATACATTTTCTTAGAAATTAGAATAAAAAGAAGTACAAAATTATGAAAGAATAGATCTTAGAGCAGAACACCAATCTAAATGTTCTAACAGCACAACATTAGGAACTCCTATTAAGTGAAAACAGTGAGATGTAAGGGAGAAAATTATCAAAGAAGTAATAGAATTTAAGGCTTCATAATTGAAAGACACACATCTTAATTTTTTTAATTTATTTTTATTTTTTAATATTTTTTTTATTTTTATGTAATCTCTACCTGCAACATGGGGCTCAAACTCACAGCCCCAAGATCAAGAGTTGCATGCTCTACCAACTAAGCCAGCCAGGTGCCCCGAAAGACACACACCTTTGGGGAGAAGGATTACAACAAGAACACAGGAAAAACAAAACAAACTTTAACACTATAGTGAAATTTTAGAACACAAAGAAATGGAAAAATCTTAAATGTTGATATATATATATATATATATATATATATATATATATCCATCCTAAGTGCAATAACAATCATACTTACTTTGAACTTCTCAATATAGATTATCAACATCAAATTCCACACCCATTCAAACTACCAATCAATTACATGAAGTAGATTACAGATAGTATCAGTCATGTAAGGATTCAGGAAATTTAATTCCTACCCACGTTTTCTTAGCCAGCCACTCTTACAGGGATGCCTCTGTGGCTCAGTTGGTTAAACATCCAACTCTTAGTTTCAGCTCAGGTCATGATCTCGCAGTTCATGAATTCATGACCCCCATCATGCTCTGGAGCCTGCTTAGATTCTCTCCTTCCCTCCCTCTCTCTGCTCCTCCCCTGCTCAAGCTCTCTCTCTCTCTCTCAATAAATAAACGTTAAAAAGAAAAAAAAATAAAGAATGCACTCTTACAAAATAATGGTAAGCCAATAATTAGATATACATATAGTTAGATGATCAAACTTAAGATAGGAACAAAAATAAGCCTGGGATGACAACACTGAGCAGATCTAGAGAAAAATTAGTCTGGTGTGGAGCAAGAGACCCTTGAATTCTTAGAGGGAAAATCTTGGAGTACAAAAATAGAATACATAAGTATAATGAGACATTTTAAAAGGGTTGATGATGAAGAATTAGGCAATTAATTCAGGAAAGACAGAAAGGTAATTATGGTTTCAAGGACAAACATAAACCTATACCATAAAGAAATGTAATTATATTGTATCCTCTGACTCTTCAGAGGACAACATTTATATGATCACAATCAAGCCACCACTGATTAGTGATTTAACTAGAAACAGGTGTATCAATGTTTATGAAGAATGAGGGAAAAGGGATAGTATAAGAAAATACAATTCTCTCATTACTGGAAATCAGACAATGTTCAAAACCAACAGACTGAGATTTAGCAGTTAAAGCATATATATCTACAAATGATGGTGACTCAGGGATGTATCTATTAAAGGAGCTGAGACAGAGTGGTCAGAAACAATTCAGTGAAGCTTGTCTCTCATCTTGACTGATTATCAGAATTACCTCTTACATTGTCTTCAACACAATAGCAATTATGTGTTGTTCTTATTTTTGTCCAGAAAAAGTAGCAGTTAGAAGGAGAACTCAAGAGAAAGACAGGAAAATTCTAAAGTTACCTTTATCAGCAAAATGGAAGCTTCCAACCTGTAATAAATTTTAATGTAGCCAATCTGGACTTGAATTCAGCCGCATATTTGCTCCCATGCTTTGGGCATTCTAGTATATCATCGTGCATACTATGTCAATTATACTGAACTGGAGACTGTCATTTTCCATCAAGTCAGAAGAGAGAGCATATGTCTTCTCTATTATTCTCAAAATGAAATTATTTTATAACCAGATCATTTCAGAAGTAAAAAATATATATGTATGATTTTGCACATTTGTGGATTTTTTTTTGTTATTTTCATTTTGTTAGATGTCTGAGAAGATTTTTTTCCCATCAATGAAAGAAGTAATTATGACAGGTTTAGCCACCTATTTTATTTTCCTTTTAGCTATATCTCAGGTCAGTTTAAATCCACACATACACACTACTTTCACAATGATCTCTATTGACTTCAACGAATCACTCTCTACTGATGCCCCCTGTGAGATAGAAAAGAAAGAAGCTTGTTCATAGATTCCCTGTAGCACATCACCACCATTGATCCATGGTTTTAAGGGCTTTAGCCACTAATTTCCTCCCACCAATGGAGAGACCCATTGCTCAGTGTGTTTAGACTCTTATGGCTGCCCACTGTGACTTCAGTTCTTAATCTGCCTGAAAGTGTCAAAAGTCACGCTGCTGTTTGGAGAGAGAGTGATTTTTTTTTTTTTTTTTAAACCTGCTACTGGGAGTGATGCTTCTCTAAGTACTAAGATGCCCATGATAATGGAGAGAGCTCTGAAATATGTGTGTTCTGTTCATTGTTGAATAAATAACCACAATAGCTCATTTACATATGCCATAGAATTTTATAACAATGCATTTTCACTAAAAAACTCCAGCATAGGTAGTTTGCTTAGAAAATTTGCATGATGAATTCTCTGTTACCGGTTCTCAGTTAAGTCTCTAAAATTGTAGCACCATTGACAAAAGAAATAACTTTAGTATTTTTAACATCCAAGGCTTAAAGCTCTAGGTAACCTCTGATTTGTATTATCCACATAAAGTGAATATATGAGCAGTGTTTCTCATTAACGATGCGTTTGATTTTATACAAATAGGTCAAGTGTATCAAATAACATAATATACATAAAGAAATTTAACTTCACTGTTAATCAAATATACATAAATGGAAACATCAATGGTTTATTATATTTTACTTTCTAAATTAGAAATATTGAAAAAGTAATACTACTTAATGATGAAAATAGTGCTAGTTGAAGAATAAATCATTCATTTTGGAAAGCAATTTGTCAAGAGGAATTTATAACTTTTAAAATGTTTCTTCTTTTTGATGCATTAATCCCATTTTTGGGAATCTATCAGATGACATTAAAAAATATTTTAATGTTTATTTATTTTTGGGAGACACAGAGACAGACTGTGAGTAGGAGAGGGTCAGAGAGAGCGGGAGACACAGAATCTGAAGCAGGCTTCAGGCAGACTGGATCAGCACAGAGCTGGATGCAGGGTTCAAACTCACAGACTGCAATGTCATGACCTGAGCTGAAGTTGGACACTTAACCGACTCAGCCACCCAAGTGTTCCTTTTAAAAAAGAAAAATTTTAATGTTAATTTATTTTTGAGAGAGAGACAGAGAGAGACAGAGTGCAAGGGGGGAGGGACAGAGAGAGAGGGAGTCTATCATATGATATTAACTTAAAATATGTAAATAAAAATATAAACAAATGTCTGTTTCAGCATTATTTCCAATTAGTAAAATTTTATGTCACAATTTGGAGAAGATTAATTAAGCTATGATAAAACCACACTGGTAATATTACACAGGCATTAATTTATTTTAATAAGAAGGAAAATGCTTATGTCATAGTACTTAGACCAATAGTCCAATACTGAACATTCCCTCATATCAACTGAATTTGGAAGCTAAAAGTGATTAGGTATGTTGGTACTTGGATTACAAACCAAAATGCTACTTGCGTATGTGGTATTTTTATTGGTCAGAACCCATTTGGATACAAGTGAGCGATTCAAATCAACTAGGTTATAATATGATTGGTGAATTTTGGAGTTGTTCACAGAACTAAAGAAACACTTAGAAGAAATGGTAAAATAAGAATCTGTGCTAAAATTAAAACAGAGTGACATATAAATCAAATTTACTCTTCCAATTAATGTGACCTTATTTAGCAGCCCTGAAAATAATCCTGTCTCCACAAAAATGGTTATAAGAACTCATCTTTGGACTTGATTTGTCAAATCCAAGTTATTATGCTACAAAGAGCAGGAAATTCAGAAGAGTCTATCTTGAATAGTAAAGTTTCTGACAACTTTCTTCAGATCTAGGAGATTATCAAAGTGTGCCCATTCTCTTGAAACATGATCATCCAGTGTATCAAAGGTTAAGATTTTTATAAGGTGGGTTTTCTGATGGTCTCATAAAGTGTATGGCTATAAATCTAGATTACAGATCACTTATCTCTTTACATAAAACTATTAAGACCTTTTACTTAAATGTCAGGAAAAATCAATGAAAATGAAAACGAAAAGTTGGCACACTTTCCTCAGTGAGTTTTAAAACCTCAGTTAAGTCTCTAAATAACATAAAACTAATTTTTTAATTGATTTGCTTAGCTCAGGATTACAAATTAAATTCCTACAAAAAGCAAGCATGCTTTTTCTTGACACTTTTCCACCAAGACCTATGTGTTTATGTGAAAATGGGGACAGTTGTGGTGACATATTCATTATTATTATTTTATTTTATTTTATTTATTTATTTATTTTATTTATTTTTTTTTTTTTTTTGTATACCCCAGGGTTGGTGGCAGATCTACTGGTGTCCTTCCTACTGAAAATGAGAAAATCACAGCTCAGTAGGAAATTTGGAGGTCTGTGAAATGGAGAAAAATGTATATCGTACAAGAACAATTATTCCCAAAACTTATATATATTATCTGCCTTAATAAAAGGTAAAATATTTGGTATAAAATCTATCCATGTATCTACCCTGTTTTTATTAGTAGACAAGAGACCATAGCTACTATAGGGTCATTACGATGGACAAATAGAGAAGATATGGAGCTAGAAGCCAACTTTGGGAATAGGCCTATAAGTCCAAGCCTTTTAAAAGTGAACATGACTAAACACAGTAACCCTCTGTTCCTTATTCACAATCTTCTTCAAGAATAAGATATAAGCAGAGAAAGAACAAAACAACATCTGAATAATCATGTCCCTATTAATGCCCCCTCCCTTACAAAATCTGTCTCCTCCTTCAGAGACTAAGAGCCAGTAACTAGTATCTTAGAATCACACAAAGACAAAGTCAAGGTGTCTGTTTAAACAACTCTTTTGATTGAAACCTGATACTATTCTGTTAGCTTCTCAATGTGTTGCTTCTGTGATGTTGATATAAACTGAACATGAGATTTTTCCTAAATTAGAAGTCAGCTACAATTCAAACCCTGGGCTTTAAAGGTTCCAATGGGTCAGGAGTGGCTGAGTTCATCTGAGTCACGCAGGAGAGTCCTGTGTCGCTGTGGACAGCAGCTAAAGGGGCCATGCCACTGGAAAAGATGTTCCTCATGTATTGGAATAACATACATCTAGAACCACTTTAAAAGTGTTTAGATCAGCTTTACTTAACACTGGATAAACATGCCCAATGAGTAGGCTGGATAGAATTATGTAATCAAATTACTTAGATCCACATTTGGTTCTTATATAGTAAACTCTCCACTCCCTCACAGATGTACTGAATCTTTCTGTATATTTATACCACCATGAGAGCAACTCTTTTTAAGCATTTGAAGTCAAAGAGCTAAGGACTTGTAGAAATACAGTGAGACACTGTCCACTTGACAGGATAACATGATGAATTCTCATTGGAATTTTGTGGTTATTTAGAAGGTGTTGCTGGCACTGTTTTGACTTTTCCTGTGGTGATCTTCTTAATTCAGCTAACATTTGCTTTGGAGCTACATATCATGTCATGCTCAGTTGTCCCTTACTTTTTTGTTTATTCCTTTTTATTTGATCAAAAATATTATCCCTGGAATAAACTTAAACATTTTCATTGAACTCATCTCTTATTATTCTGATATGTCTGGTTGGTATCAACTAAAAAGTGGTTAATTTGGGGGCGCCTCGGTGGCTCAGTTGGTTGAGCATCTGACTTTGGCTCAGGTCATGATCTGGCAGTTCGTGAGTTCGAGCCCCGCGTCGGGCTCTGTCCTGACAGCTTGGAGCCTGGATTGTGCTTCAAATTCTGTGTCCCCCCCTCTCTCTCCATCCCACCTGATTTTGCTCTGTCTCTCTCTGTCTTTCAAAAATGAATAAACAAAAAAAAAATTTTAAAGTGATTAATTTTATCCTTGGGGTCCCCGTCAATAATCAGTATTGAATTAAAGAAGGGTATAAAACAAATCAAGGAATGTTTAAATTCTAATCATATATACATTGTATTATTTAACATTTGGTCCTTAGAAAATAAACGTAATGTGTTCTGATGACTATTTACTGATAACCTCAACTTAATATTTGCAGCTCAGATATTTCTCTGGAACTCCATATTCCTATACAACTGTCTACTTACATCTTCTCTTGGATGTCTAATGGGCATCTCAAATTTAACAAATCCAAAGTGAAACTCCAAATCTCCTCTTTGCAAAATCTGTTCTATTCCTTATATGCTAGGAATAGATAGGATAAAATAGAGAGGGAAAGGATAAGATCTGAGGTCTCTGGGTGGGGAAAACCACATATTTTGTAACAATGTTGGGAGTATCTGAAAAGCAAACCCCCTCAGGCTTAAAGTTCCTCTTAAGAAGGAAGGGAAGGATGACCAGAACATTATGAAACAAGTACCCTTGCTTAAAGTCTCAGGTATTCACCTTCAAATGCTCCCTTTCTGTAAAGACAGCTTTCTTTTTATTCTTACTTTCTAATCTTTTACTGTAATAAACTTTTGCCTGCTGCTCATTCTGTGTCCACCTCTTCATCCTTCCAAGCTGGAAGACAATGAATCCAGGGTACTGAGGAAAAAAATCCTACAACATGAAATTGAAGGGAGGTAAGACAGTGGTACGGTTGGCAGAGACTAGAGTCTCATAGGTCACTGTAAAATCTTTCCTTTTTACTCAGAAAAGAAAGGGATACAATAGGAGGGTTTTGGATGATTTGATCTGTCTTAGACTTTTAAGGGATTCCTTTGACTTTTGTGTGAAGAATGTACTTTATTATTGTGTCAAAGGTAAAACAGGGAGAAAGTTATTACAAATTAAGTAGAAAAATCATGGTAGGTGCACCGAGGTGGTTAAGAGTGATAGTGATAATAAGTGTTTAGGTTCTGGACATATTTTGAGTGTAGAGTCAATTGAATTTGCTTGCAGATTACAAACACTGTAGGAGAGAAAGGAATCAAGAATAACTTAATTGTTTTTTTATGGATAAAATAGGCAGGGAAAGGATAGGACTCGAGGTCCCTTAGTGTGGAAAAGCACATATTTTGGAACAATGCTGAAAGTGTTGGACCACAGAAAACTGCCTCAGGCATAAGGTTCTTAAGAATGTAACAGACCCTACCTACTCTCCCTCAGGTTTCCCTCAGGAATTTGAGGAAAGACCTAGGTATGGCCATAGACCACCCCTCATACAATGGAAACAAGCCAATCAAGAATGGACAATCCAGCACCCCGAGTGTTTTTTTAATAATACCCAGGGTTCTGTCTCACCACTTCAAAGAATGAAGAGGTGGACACAAAATAAAATGAGCAGCAGTCAGAAGTGTATTAGAGTATAAGATTAGAAAGTAAGAATAGTAGGAAAGCTCTCTTCACAGAGAGAGATATTTGAAAGTGAATGTCCCCAACTATAGGCAGGGATCCTCATTTTATAAGGTTCTGGTTGCCCTCCACCCCTTCCCTTCCCCCCGTTCCTTCTCAAGCCCTACTGTTATTGGTTTTATAACTCTAAGTGTCCATTACTGATTGGCTCGATTCCATTGTGTGAAGGGTAGTCTATGGCCATACCATTCCTTGTGGGTCACGTGTTTTATGGTCTACTACTTGCTTTTAGTTAGGTCTTTTGTCAAATTCCTGAGGGGAATCTGAGGGGGAGTAGGTGGTATCCATTACATTCTTTTTTATTATTATTATTAAAAAATTTTTTAGGGTTTATTTATTTTTGAGAGAGAGAGAGAGATCATGAGTTGAGGAGGTGGTGGAGAGAGGAGACAGAATCCAAAGCAGCCTCCAGGCTCTGAGCTGTCAGCAAAGAGCCCAAAGCAGGGCTCTAACTCAGAAGCTATGAGATCATGACCTGAGCTGAAATCAGATGCTTAACCACCTGGGCACCCAGGAACCCCATACATTCTTAAGAGGAACCTTAAGCCTGAAGGGTTTTGCTGTAATCAGATGTTCCCAGCATTGTTTCAAAATATGTGCTTTTTCCCCACCCAGGGACCTCAGGTCCTAACCATTCCCTCCCTGCCTACCAAATATTATCTTTTCCTATCATACTACTATACTCTCTTACTCTACTTCAGAGTCTATGGCCATCTCATTATTTCAAGAAATGCTGGAAATATTCCAGTCTCATATTTTTTGCTGTATTCCCTGCCTAGCATATTCTTCCTTCAGGCATTGACAGCTTCCCTCAGATCTTTGCTTAAATATCAGCTTCTCAATTAGACTTTCCCTTAAAAAAATACTTAAAATGGCAATCCTCCATAAGGCCTCAAACACTTCTTACCCAATCCTGGTGTTGTTTCTTGATACTTATCTGACATACAATAGGTCTTAGGTTAGATTTTTCCAATTGCAGACACTGAGAAAAGCATTTGATTGCATAGTTTAGTAGTTTATTAGGAAAGTAGTAATAGAAAGTACCAGTAGAGGAATAGAGAAGTGAAACAAGGAAGGAAAGGGCATCAATGCAAGATGCATTAGGAAGCAGATTACTCCTGTGGTTAAGTAGGACTCAATTACCATGGGAACATCTGGGCAGCTATAAAGAAAATAGATAGGTTGCCTTACACAAGCCATGAGAAAACTGGAGTATTTAACTGTTCATTTATTGGTTCCTCTGAAAGCACATGCAGAATATGTCCAGGCAGCCACAGAAAGCCCCAAGGCCATTTGCTGAAGGTGTTTGCAGTAAGAAGCCATTGGGTCTGAGTACACGAAACAGTGCTTGCTGTTAATACCATCTACTACACTGTACCTTTTGCACAATTCAGATCTAGTCAGTGCCCACACTAAGTTCATTCACTTTATGTACCACTTATTCTTTAAGGTGATGCTTACTGCAATATTATGATTTATAAGAAATATTTATTAGGGTATCTGGGTGGATCTTTGGTTGAGAGTCCGACTTCAGCCTAGGTTATGATCTCTTGCTGTTCCCGAGTTCTAGCCCCGAGCTGGGCTCTGTGCTAACAGCTAGAGCCTGTTTCAGATTCTGTATCTCCCTCTCTCCCTCTGCTCCACCCCTGCTTATGCTCTGTCTCTCTCTTTCTCAAAAATAAATAAACGTTAAAAAAATTATAAGAAATACTAATTTGGTCATTTAGATGACCAAAATATATTTCTCATACACATTTGGTCTTTGTCCGATGTACCTGGCACATAGCTCCTAAAATCCTTAGAATTTCCTATGATAAGGATGATTAAGGTTCTTTTGTTATGTTAATGAAAACAGCTTTTGGACCCCACCTAGGGGTGGAGGCTAGTTGCCTGGAGGATCCAGTGTGTGATTAGAGGATTGGAAATTTGAGTTCCCACCATCTTCCAGACCTGCTCCTCCCCAAGAGGTGCTGGAGGTTGAATCAGTCTGTGGCCAATGACCTAGTCAACCATGACTATGTAATGAAGCCTCCTAAAAATTCAAAAGGACTAGAATCAGATTGCTTCTGGGTTGGTGAACATGTGGTTATGTGGGGAGAATAGTGTACCTAGAGAGGGCATAGAAGTTCCATGACCTTTCTCCATACTTTATGTATCTTTTATCTGGCTGTTGGTTTGTGTCCTTTAACATATAAACTGGTAAAGTTTACAAACTGTTGTTTTTCTGAGTTCTGTGAGCTGTTTACCAAATTAACTGAACTTAAGGAGAAGGTTGTTGGAACCTGTAATCTGTAGATGGTTATTCAGAAGCACAGGTAACAGTCTAGGTCTTGCAATTGGTATCTGAAGTGGGGGTGGGAGGCAGTCTTAAAGGACTGAAGCTATCACTTATGGAATCTGATGTTATATCTGTATAGATAATGCTAGAATTGTGTTAAATTCTCTAATATTCTGCTAGTGTTCCAGAATTGCTTGGTGTTATAGAGGGAAGAGGGGGCATTCCCCACACATTGGAATTAGGTCCAGAAACTCTAAAAGAGTTAGTTATAATTTCTAAATAAGTAAATAAAATGTTAAAACGGAAGTGTTACTGGAAAAAGTTGTAGATCCCTCCTATTGTAGTTGGTCCTCCAACAGCAATTTGGTTGCTTAATAAGTGGTTTAAACCAGGCAGGCCTTCATTCTTGAAGGGATTGCGTTCCTGTTACCATGTCTCTGTCTGATTTTGGCTGTTTCAATTGTCATTACAAAGCTATTGCCAAGGCCAGAACACCAAGGGGCATCCCAGTGAATTCAATGAGTTCAAAACTGCTCCCTGTACCAATTAGGTAGAAACAATTTTATATTTTCATGATAATAAAATACCTGCCTCCCTTCTTTTCCTACTAAGTCTTCTGGTAAGAGACCCCCAAACAGAAGTGAATTTTTTATAACCCTGTACTATTATAGAAGTGTTCTCTATTCCTCAAAAACCAAACATTCAATCACATAGATCCTGAATATGTACAAGATGGGAAGTACATATTCTGTAAGTGGAACACAGGAAAGGATTGTGGGAGTGGTCATTCCTTCCTCCAACACTTCATTTCATGACCTGTGTAGTCTAGCTACCAGGGACACAAAACCATATAACAGACGCATACACACATTTGTGCAGTAGGATGTAGTCTTCAAGCTGATGCCTTAACTGTGCCTATAAAAGGCCATTTCAGAATTCCATTAGATTGCTAACTTGTGACTTTGTATAGTCAACTGTACAAATATTTTCTGAATTGTTTTATCTGTAACTTATTTTAGTTTAGTTATATTAACATGATGCAGTCTTATTCTCAATGAATTAAATCTCTTTTTCTGGCTGGGCTTCATTTTCCTCCCATATGGCAGAAAAAAAATTGTCTGGATGATTTACAAGAACTTTTCTAATTCTCATTTATTCTCTTCCTTATCCAGATAGGCAGAGATCTGCATCATTAACTATTTGTACTATGGAGAAAATACATATTCATTGAACTTGACCTCATGATGTCCACTCTGTGATCATGGTATGTACCCAGATGCTATTTTCTCATCACGAAATATTTCCTTGATTTATATCTACTTGAAATGTCTTCGTGTGCAATTTTAAAATAAATCCGTAGAATTATAGGAGCTTTAGATCCCAGAAAGAAATTGTTGAAGCTAATGAAAGCCAACAAATTAAGGATGGCGAGTAAGTTCATTCTGTAAATAAGTGAGCATACAAACAACTGGTAACAGCCATATTTGGTTATTCTCTATATTTTCTCTAAGAATATGTTGACTTGTGAAAAAAAACTTAAGCTACATAATTCAAACCACTGTATAAACATTGAATAAGATAATTTTCTGAACCTCTATGAACACTAAAACATCTTAGCGTGATTTTGTAAGTTCAGTCTTAATTGGAGAGCTGAAAACCTATTTTCTAGATGAATTTTACCCTGCTATTCCGTTATCTTTTTGAATTTTTGTAGTGATAAAAACCATCAAGAATAAGCATATCCTTATACCTGTAGACAGATGAAATATACTTACTGATGAACACAGGAACCCACTATTAATAATTTATTATCAGAATTAGTAGCAGATTTAACTTTTTCCAATAGGTGGGCCCAGCATTTTACTGTTAATTAGTGGAAAGAATTACAAGGCCAATGACCTCCTAGCTAAGATAATCTTATCAGCTTAAAAATAAAAAGATTGTTATCAAAACCTTCAAGAGGCAGTATTTCATATGGTGGGATTAAAAGTTGGGTTATAGAGAGTAGACTAGGAAGCAGAAAACAAATTGCTTAAAACTAAGTACAAAAAGCTGAGGTTATTATTTATTTTTAGGATTTTTGTAGCTGACGTTCTACAGTTTTTATTCACTCAACACATATTTATTGAGTTTTGGAAAGTGCCAAGCATCCTTTAGAGATTGAGAATATGATAGTAATCAAGTAAAAATCCCTGCCACCACGTGTCTGAAAGTCTGAGAGTGTCTTACAGGAAGAAGTTTTTTGTTTCGTTTTGTTTTGTTTTGTTTTGTTTTGTTTTGTTTTGTTTTGTTTTAAATATAGCCTTAGCAAAATATATATTATGGAAGATGGAGTGATAAAAACCATAAAAATAAACAAAATAGTAAGAAGTACAGCAAATAGAGAGGATGGAGAGTGTTTGCAATTTTTTAAAGGGGGAGTCATATAAGGTACATTGAAGTGATGTGAATAAGTTTGAAGGTATGAAACAACAAGCCATGAAGCCATGTGGATATGAAGAAGAAGAGCAATCCTGGCCACAAGGAGAGGGTGAGCAAAGGTTCTATCATGGAAGCATCTCTGGCAAGCTCAGGAACATGAAGGAAGACAAGTGTGATGAAGGTGAGTGAGCAGGGGGTTGAATCATAGGAGCCAAGGTCAGAAAGCCAACAAGAGAGCAAATCATGTGAAAACCTCAAGTTCATCATCTACTCAAAGTGAGATGGGAAGCTGTTGGTGGGTTTTGAGAAAACAAGTGTCATGATCAAATGCTAATGCAAGAACTATCATTACTGTGTTCAGAGGAGACAAAAGAAGGTTTGGGTGGAGTAGAAGGTTTAGTTAGGAACCTGTAGTAAAAATCTATGAAAGAGAGATTGGTTCAAGTGTATGTTGCAAGGAACATAGTGAAATAGAAGTTCTACTCTCTAGGTATTTTGAAAATAGGAGAGAGGTGCCTGGGTGGCTAAGTCAGTTAAGCATCTGACTCTTGATTTAAGCTCAGGTCATGATCACACGGTTTGTGAATTTTGTGAGATTGAGCCCCAAGTTGAGCTCTGTGCTGACAGCCTGGAGCCTGCTTGAGATTCTCTCTCTTCCTCTCTCTCTCTGCCCCTCCCCGGCTTGTGCTTACTCATTGTCTATCAAAATGAATAAATAAACATTAAAAAAATAGAAATTAGAAATAAATGGATTTTTTGTGGAATGATGAAGTTCTTATTTAATGATATCAGAAAGAACATGCTTTGAAGGTTATTTAAAAGGTTTTACTATGATATTCAAAATCTGAGGAGCTTACCTGTCAATCAGGTGAAAATATTGAGTAGACGGTTGGCAGTAGACCTTTGACATTGATCTAAAGTCCATAAGAGTGATAAGCTTAGGGACAGAATTTAAAGCATTAGAATGCTGAAATAACCAAATGAGTGGAGAGAAAAAAAAAAAAAGGCTATAGTAAAATAAGAATTTTAAAGTTATCACAAAATAAGCCTTTTCTTTTAAATTATAGTCTTTACATTAAAAACATCACTCGATCTCACACTCGATAGCTAAGCCAATAAAGTAGCCATTCATCTCCTAGGTATTAGTTAATAATTTAGTCATGTTCAGCTATCACAATAATTCAACTATCATTTAATAATTCAGTGAAATTTCAAGATGAGTTTTTTTTTTAATGCTTTCAGTTCACCCTTAGGGTAAATATGTATACAACATGCATAGCATAATCAGGAAGGAGCAAACACACTTTTGAATCTCTGATGAAAGCCACCAAGGATATATGTTGCTAAGAACATCACCTCATTGGACTCAGGAATCATTACATGCAATGTTAATGTGCAATAATATGTAAATTCATGGCTTCTACAATATGCTTTCCTAAATCTAACTCACAGGTATAATGAATAGAAAACCAATATTTAGTATTTTTCTAGGAATAAGAGTGACAAGTATTAAATTTTGCAGGTCTTTGAAATTTATTGTAGTCACATAGGGAAAAAGTCAGGTTCCCGGAGGGAAATAGATGGCATACTCAAAGTGGGTAATTTGAGAAAGAATTTAATAAAGGGGCAAAAGTGACAGCAAGATTCAGAGGGGTAACTTGGTAAATGTCATAAAACTAGTAAGTCGTATAATTGCCATTAAAACTTAACTCTTTCTGACTGCAAAGTTCGCAGATTTAACTGGATATCACACTCTTACCATCTACCTTAACCGTTAAAAGAGACAAGGCGAGGGGAAAAAATAATGAAGTTACATATAACAATATAAAACATATTATATAAGTGCTTAATTAGGGGTGTTTCTGGATTTTTTGCCTCAATATCTGGTGTTCGTTATCTTGTGGCTTCAAAGAATGAAGAGGTGGACACAGAATAAGCAGCAGTCATACTTTTATTAGTGTAAAAGATTAGAAAATAATAATAGTAGGATTACAATCTTTACAGAGAGGGGACATTTGAAAGTGAATGCCTGAATGCCTGTGACTTCAGGCAAGGATTCTTGTTTCCCTCCCCCTTATTCCTTCTCAGGTTTTACCCTTATTGGCTTGATAATTCTAGGTTCTGGATTGTTCATTCCTGATTGGCTCAATTCCCTGTGTGAGGGGTAGTGTATGGCCATACCATTTTTTGTGGGTCATACGTTTTATGGTCTACTAATTATTTTTAGTTAGGTCTTTTGTCAAATTCGTGATAGAATCCTTAAGGGAGGAGGTGGTGTCTGTTACATTTTTAAGAAGAATCTTAAGCCTGAGGGGGTTGGCTGAGGTCAGACACTCCCACCATTGTTCCAAAATATGTGTTTTTAGGCACCCAGGGACCTAAGGTCTTAACTTTTCCCTCTCTGCCTGTTTTATCCTATCTTTCCTATCACAGGGGATCAACAATGAATTATGAACTGGGATATTTTGAGAGCATAATGGGGTGTTTTAAATACTGGTGCCAGAAAACTTGTACACATGAGTGCTCAAGGTCACTGCATTTAGTGTACTTCTTCAGTGCCTTATACCTTTTACCCCTTGCTTTCTCTTTCCATTATCATAATTCATCCTCATTTCTTGGTCAGAACCATGCCACCTCTCAGAGCTGGATCACAAAAGACATCAGGCTTCTACTTACATTATCCCTCTAGCATCTAGAGATTAAGGAACTCCCACCCACAAGAGCCTCCTGAGGTTAATCATTCCTCTAATCTCCTGGCCAGTTAAACCCAATCATGCTTCACATTGCCATTATGATCTTTCATCATTCCATATAAAAGCATCATCCAAGCATTTATCTCTTACTACATTGTTATTTGTATAATGCTTTGAGATTTCCTTTCCCTTATCAAACTTAAAACTTTACCTCTAAAACCATAAAGACTCTAGAAGAATTGAAATGGGCACTCCCCCCACCCCAGCATTTAGTAATAAAATAACTTTAAAACAGTCCCTAGTACTATGCCTAAATTAACACATGCTTATAAGACTAAATTTGTAAAGTGTGTGTTTGAATTGTAAGTGTATTGGATCAATTGGGGTATATCAAGTAATGAATAGTTAAAATAACAGTGATGTCCAGTTAGCATCATAAAATAGAAACATTGCACATCCTCTTGGGACAATCAGATGAGGCAAAAACATGCTCTCTGCTCATGGTGTCCCCGCTGAGATCAGCTAGCAGAAGCACTGTCTATGCACTCAACAGACATCTTAGGGGACCCCAAGTATGCTGAAATTAGATTTTACTCTCTTTGCTCCTTTACTGCATGTCAAACCCTGATGGGCAGATTGTTGTCAAGATACTTTCTGTCTAACCACCAAGTTTTCCTCACCTTATTGGCAAACACATGATGTGAGCTGTAAATCACAGGGTTATGTTTTGGTGAATGTATGTGTTTGTATGTGTTTTTTGTACTTTGACAAAATGAAAAAAACTTGAGACAGATTTGTAAACATATCTCTAGCATAAGTAATGGCCTTTGGACAGCTCCAAATCATAACTTTTGCACTGTACCCTCAGAAATACACTAAACACCATTTCAGCTTTCCCCTTAAGTGTCCTATGTACATTCATGGGGTGCCTGGGTGGCTCAGTCAGTTGAGCGTCTGACTTCAGCTCAGGTCGTGATCTCATGGTTCACAAGTTCAAGTCCCACAGCAAGTTCTGTGCTGACAGCTCAGAGCCTGGAGCCTCCTTTGGATTCTGTGTCTCCCTCTCTCTGCCCCTCTCCCACTCGTACTCTCTCCCTCTGTCTCAAAAATAAATAAAACATTTAAAAATATGAAACGTCCTGTGCACATTCCTACTACAATTGGAAATGAGATCTTACCTTACAACTCCTATTGAAGCCTCATCAAGTGAAATCCATTTAATCTCTCATTCACCATATCTTATGACACATGTTCTATGCTGGATGTTGACAAAAAACAAAAAAAAACAAAAAAAACCAAAAAACTATCTTTTAAAAGTCGTTCGTCCAAACTATTTATTTTACTTATAGTTCACCTCTAAATAACACCTCATCCTTAACAATTATGTTACACCATAGAAAGAAATAAAAAGTTCCCCATTTAATTTTGAAACTAGCAATCAGGAGACGTGTCAACAAAATTTACTACTTGAGATATAAAACAATGAATGTCAAAAGGAAATTAGCTAATATTCAGCATCTATTCCTAATAAAAGCTGCAAAAGACAGAGTAGAGATAAATTAAATGTGAAAAAAGCCATACAGATGAAAATACAATTTTGTTTAAATAGTAAACATTTTAAAGCCATATCTGTCAATATCTAGTACAAGATAAGGTTACCCACTATTATTACCTAGCATTGTTTTGGAAACTCCATAAAATAAACTAAAAAAAAAAAAATTTTTTTTTAAATAGGTACAATTATAAGAACAGAAAAATCTTTCCCAATTAAGTAATAATTTATCAAAAAGACCAAAGCTCTGAGTTATATAAGATTAGAATTTAGCTAATGGTAGAATTTGTTAATCTTGCTGAATACAAGAAAATACTCAAATTCAGTAACTTTTTCAAAATTAACAAAAAATTAAAATGTAAAAAATTCACAAAGGTTTTAAAACAAATTGAACTACTCATATATGAATAGTATTTTTGGAACAATAAAAATATAAGAACCTACTTAAAAGTAAATCATCTTATTGGAGGATGTAAACAAACTGAAAAAATGGAAAGTCATACCATATTGTTGGACAGAAATACTTATTATCAAAATGCCAACATTACTAAAATCCATTAATAAATGTAGACTTATTCCAATTAGAATTCCAAAAAAAATTTGATATTCAGAATTTTAAAAGTCGTTCAGTTTACACAAAGGACAGATGACAGAGAAGATTCAAAACGAGGACAATAACAACAGATAATGAAGAATGATAGAAATGAGGATAGATTTGGCTTTCTAATCATTCACAGAAATGATGAATCTACTGTAATCTTAAGTGCAATATTAGCATAAATTAGACAAATGGACAATTATGATCAAATAACCAGTCAAGGCCCCATTTTCCTTATGTAAATTCTTTAAAGTTGCAACATATATAAAAATGTATACACACATGTATATATACAAATGTATACTCTGAACATTATACATCAGTGTAATGTTTCAGAATAGATATGTGCACATCTGCACATACAAAGTGTGTTATGTGTGTGCATACATGTAAACAAACAAACCCCAAAACACCAAGAACATGAGCCAGCAAATGTGTTATTAAGCATTTATTCAATTGCTTATTTTAGAATCACACACATATGCATAAACACATATGTACATACATACCCACCTAAGCACATACATACATTTATAACTTTGTATATTAACAGAATATTCTTATGTATTTGATATTTTATAACTTTTTGTGTTTTAATACACTTTATTTTTAGAGCACTCTAGGTTTACAGAAAATTGAACATAAAGTACATAAAGTTCCCATGTACTCCTCCTCTTACACTGCTCTGCAGACATTTTTTCCCTATAATTAACATTTTGAATTAATGTAGTATACTTGTTACAATAAATGAACCAATATTGATAAATTATTAGCTAAAGTCCTTGTTAAATTTCACCCTTTGTTGTTTCTTTAAAGTTTTTTCTTATTTTTAAAAGTTTTTATTTATTTTGAGAGAAAGAGGTGGTTGAAGGGCAGAGAAAGGGGGAGAGAGAATCCCAAGCAGGCCATGTGCTGTCAGAGCTTGACTTGAGGCTAGATCTCAGGAACCGTGAGATCATACCTGAACAGAAACCAAGAGGAGGATGCTTAAGGGACTGAGTCACTCAGGTGCTTCAGCCTTCACTTTTTTTGTTGTACAGCTCTATGGGTTTAAAAAGTGCATGTTAAGTATGTTCTATTACAGTATCTTACAGAACAGTTTCACTATCATAGACATCTCTGCTCGGCCTATTTTTCTTTTCTCCCTGTCTACAAGCCACTGGCAACCAGTGATATTTTTACTACACCTTCAGTTTTGCCTATTCTAAAATGTCATATAGTTGAAATCTACTGTGAATAGCCTTATCAGACTGGCTTCTTTGATTTAGCAATGTGGTCATGCTTCTCCATGTCTTTTGGTGGACTGTTGTTCATTCTTAAAAATTTTTCAGGGATGCCTGGGTGGCTCAGTTAATCAATCAACTCTTGATTTAGGCTCAGGTCATGATCTCACGGTTTGTGAGTTCAAACCCTGTATCAGGCTGTGCACTGACAGCGTGGAGCCTGCTTGAGATTCTCTCTCTCTCTCTCTCTCTCTCTCTCTCTCTTTTCTTTGCCCGCTTGTGGTCTCTCTAAAAAATAAATAAATACATAAACTTAAAAAAATTTTTTTTTCTGGATAATATTCCATTGTGTGAATGTATCAGTTTAGTTACCCATTCACCTATTGAAAGACATATTGACTGCTTCCATTTTTAGGCAATTATGAATAAAACTCTTACAAACAAACATTCCTGTGCAGGTTTTTGTGTCAACAAATATTTTCAATCATTTGCATAAATACCAAGGAGCAGAATTGCTGAATCATATGATAAGCGAATTTTAGCTTTGTAAGAAGCTGTCAAACTGCCTTTCAAAGAGGCTTTACCATCGTACATTCCCACCAGCAAAGGATCAGAGTTCTTGTTGCCCCAGATCTCTGCCAGCATATGGTATCCTCAGTGTTTTGGATTTCAGTCTATCTAATAGGTGTGTAGACGTGTCTCCTTGTTTTAATTTGCAATTCTTTATCGACATATGATCAGCATCTTTTCCTATGCTCACTTGCCATCTGTTTGGTGAGGTGTCTCTTCAGACCTTGTGCCCATTTTTTAAAAATTGTTATTTGCTTTCTGTTTGTGGAGTTTTAAGAATTTTTTGGGTATTTTGGATAAAGACCTTTATCACCTATGTATTTTGCTAATGTTCTCCAGTCTATAACTTCCCTTTCTAGTCTCTCTTTTCCAGAACAGAGGTTTTTAAATTGTAATGAGTCCAATTTATCAACTTTTTCTTTCATGTGTTGTGCTTTAATGTGTATCCTAAAACTCATCACTACACCCAAGCTCAGCTAAATTTTCTCTTATACTATCTTCTATAACTATTACAGTTTACATTATACATTAAGATCTATAGCTATTTCTTGTGAAAGGTGTAAGGTCTGTGTCTAAATTCATTTTGTGTGGGTGTTGATGCCCATTTATTCCAACACCATTTGTTGAAAAAATGATCCTTTTCCCATTTCCCATTGAATTGTCTTTGGCCCTTTGTCAAGGGTTAGTTGATTATATCTGTCTGGAGTCTATTTCTGGGCTTTCTATTCTGTTTCATTGATCAACATAGCTGTTCTTTTACCATTACCACACTGTCTTAATTACTGTAGATTTATAGTTTAATTCAGATAGTGCCAGTCATCTGACTGTTCTTTTTCTTCAGTATTGTGTTGGTTACTCTGGGTCTTTTGACTCTACATAAACTTCAGAATCAGTTGTCAATTTCCAAAAAAAAATAAATTTCTGGGATTTTGATTTGCATTGCTTGGAATTTATATACCAAATCGGGAAGAACTGATTTATTAACAATCCATTAATATGGAATGTTCTTCATTTACTTACATTTCTTTTGAGTTTTTAAATTAGAGTTTCACAGTTTTCTTCATATAAGTCTTGTGTGTATTTTGTTAGAATTAAAATTAAGTATTTCATTTTTTGTGTGCCAGTGTAAAGCTGTTTTTTTTTATTTCCACTTGTTTGTTGTTGGTTTATAAAAAAAGCAGTTGACTTTATATATTAACCTTGTGTACTGCAACCTTGACATAAACAGTGACTAATTTTAGAAGATCTTTAGTTGAACTTTTAGGATTTTCTACATGGACAAACATGCCATTTTTATGCAAAGACCGTTTTACTTCTCTCTGTTCCATTTATTACCTTTTCTTCATTTTCCTGCCTTCATTCTGGGATTTCTAGTGTGGAGATAAATTGAAGTGGTGAGAGAAGACTCCTTGCCTTATGCCTAATCTTAGAGAAAGTATCTAATTTCTTACCAGTATGATATTAGCTTATGTTTTTGTAAATGTTCTTTGCCAATAGAGTGAAAGTTCCACTCTATTCCTAGTTTTCTGAGAGATTTTACTGTGAAATGTTATTAGATTTAGTAAATTTTTTTTCTCCAAATATTGATGTTTTTTTCTCTTTAGCTGGTTGATGTGATGGACTACATTACTTGATTTTCAAATACTGAACCAGATTTGCATGCTCAGACTGTATCCAACTGGGTAGTTGTATGTCTTTGCTTTTACACACTGTTGGATTCAATTTAGCAATATTTTCTTCATTATTATTATTATCTGTATTCATAAAAGATTTTTTATTCCAGTATAATTACATTAGTTTCAGGTGTACAATATGATTTAACAGTTCTATACATTTCAGGGCGCCTGGGTGGCTCTTTGGCTCAGGTCATGATCTCGGAGTTTGTGGCTCAAGCCCCGTGTCGGGCTCTGTGCTGACAACTCAGAGCCTGGAGCCTGATTCAGATTCTGTGTCTCCCTCTCTTTCTGCTCCTCCCTGACCACGCTTTCTCTCTCTCTCTCTCTCTCAAAAATAAACATTAAAAAGAAATTCTATACATTTCTTAGTGCCTCATCAAGAGATATTAATCTATAATTTTTATCTCTTATAATGTTTTATTTGATTTTGGTAATACTGAACACATAAAATGAATTAGAAAGTGTTCCCTCTGCTTCTATTTTCTGGTAAAGATTTTAGAAAATTCATTTATTTGTCAAATGTTTGCAAGAATTCACCAGGGAAATTATTTGTGCCTAGTGAATTTGTGTGTGTTTGTGTGTGTGTGTGGAAGATTAATAGGTATTGACTGAATTTATTTGCTAGATAAACTTATTTCCACGTGTCTGAATTTTAGTAGGCCACATCTTTCAAGAAATTGTCTAATTCCTCAAAATTATTAAGTCCATAGTGTTAGCTCCTCTTACATTAATGGGTTTAATTTGTGTATTCTCTCTTTTTTCATGAAACACAGTTAGAAGTTCACCAATTTTATTGATTTTGTCACTATTTTTGGTTTTGTTGATTACCTCTAATAATTTTTTGTTATAAATTTCATTGGCTTCTGCTCTAGTTATTACAATTTATTTTCTTTTCCTTACTTTGGATTTAATTTGCTTTTCTTTCTCAATTTTGTAGAGTAGAAACTTAGATTACAGATTTTGGATTTTTTAATGTTTCTAATATATGCTTAATGTTATAAATTTCCCTCTAAGCATAGATTTTGTTAGATGAAAACAAATTGGTAAATAATATTTTTATTTTCATTTAGTCTAAAATATTTTTAAATTTGCCTTGAGATTTCTTCTTTGACCCATGTGTTATTTAGAAGTATGTTGTTTAATCTCCAAGAATTTTAAAATTTACCAGCAACTAGCTATCTGCAATTAATTTTTAACTTAATTCCATTGTGTTATGAGAGTCCATGTTGTATAATTTCTATATTTTAAATTTGTTAAAGTTTGTTTTATGGCCCAAAATGTGGTCTATCTTGGTATATATGAATGCTCCATGTGCACTTGAAAGTAGTAGGTATTTTGTACTTGTTGGAAGTATTTTATAAAGGTTAATTAGATCCGGTTGATGGTGTTGTTTAGTTCAACTATATCCTTACTCATTTATGCCTCCAAGATCTGTCCATTTCTGATAAAGAGGCATTAAAATTTCCACCTGTGATAATAGATTTATCTATTTCTCCTTGCAGTCTACCAGTTTTTGCCTCATATATCTTCACACACTTTTGCTAGATGCATATAAATTAAGGATTGCTATGTGTTCTTGAAAAATTAACTCATTTATCGATATATAATGCCCCCTGTGTGCCTCTTTATTTTCTTTGTTCTGAAGTCTGATTTCTCTGAAACTAATAGAGCTACTCTAGCTTTTTTTAAAATTAGTGTTAAGATAGCATATCTCTCACCATCTCTTTAGTTTTAATCTCTTCATTTTTCTTTTTAAACTTTTTTTTTTTGTAAACAATAGGTAGTTGAATCTCGTTTTGTTATTCGTTCTGACAATCTCCAGCTTTTAGTTGGTATATTTAAACCAGGCATATTTAGTGTGATTATTGATATATTTGGATTAACGTCTACCATATTTACCCTTGTTTTCCATTTGTTGCATTTGTTTTTCTTTTTTTTTATTTAGTTAAAACTCGTGTAATAAAATCAACCCTTAACTGTTTCAAACTATTCAGAAAGAAAATTCCACACTTAAATATATTTATTTGTATAATTTTAGCAGATATATCATAAAGCCCTAAAAAGTACATGAAATTCACTAAATGTTTAAGAATATTTTCTAATATTTTCTTAAATGAATGCACTTGAGTGTCATTGAATTTGGCAAATAACAGGAAACTCATAAGTGATGAGATCAGAAACACAAATGGAACCACTTGATATTGAACCTTGAAGACCATATTAAAAAAAATTAGCGTTTATTCTAAATACAAGAAGCCTTTAAAGATTTAAAGCAAGTGAGTGACATGGCCCAATTGCTGTTCTTTTAAAATATATATATTTATTTATTCTTGAGAGAGAGAGAGAGAGAGAACAGGGGAAGGGCAGAGAGAGGGAGAGAGAGAATCCCAAGCAGACTCCATGCCATCAGTGCAGAGCTGGATGCAAGACTCAAACTTATGAACCGTGAGATCATGACCTGAGCCAAAATCAAGACTTAGATGCTTGACCAATTGAGCCATGTAGGCACCTCATTTCTGCTTTTAAAAAGGATTACTTGGGGTTTTATATGGAGAATATAGAATAATGGTCAAAAAAAAAGGGAGCACAAAAAGGACTGCAAGTCAAGAGGCTACATGATAGTCTAGATGAGAGATAAAGGTATCTTGAATTGGTGTGGATGCTTAAATGACTGAGCCACTCAGACACACCCAGGAAAACTGAGTTTTAAACAAAAGACTATAACAAGAGATGAAGAAGAGCACTATATCATAATAAAGGGTCCTATCCAACAAAAAGATCTAAAAATTGTAAATATTTATACCCCAAATAGGAAACACCCAAAAATATAAATCAATTAATAACAAACATAAAGGAACTCATTGATAACAATACAATAAAGTAGGGGACTTTAACACCCCACTTAAAGCAATCGACAGATCATCTAAGCAAAAAATCAATGGGGAAACAATTGCTTTGAATAATACACTGGACTAGGTGGACTTAACAGATGTATTCAGAACATTTCATCCTAAAGCAACAGAATACACATTCTTTTCAAGTGCACATGGGGCATTTTCCAGAATAGATCACATAGTAGGTCACAAATTAGGCCTCAAAAAATACAAAAAGATTGAAATCTTACCGTGCATATTTTCTGACCAAAATGCTATGAAACTTGAAGTCAACCACAAGAAAATAATTGGAAAGACCACAAATACATGGATGTTAAACAACATGCTACTAAAGAATGAATGGGTCAGCCAGAAAATTAAAAAAAAAAAAAAAAACACCTTTAAAAATACATGCAAACAAATGAAAATGAAAACATTATGGTCCAAAACCTTTGGAATGCAGCAAAAGCAGTCCTAAGAGAGTAGTGTATACCAATATAGAAGCTCAAGAAGCAACAAAAATCTCCCACAACCAAACCTTACGTCTGAAGGAGCTAGAAAAAGAACACCAAATGAAGCCTAAAGCCAGCAGAAGAAGGGAAATAAAGATTAGAGCAGAAGTAAATGATATGTAAACAAACAAACAAATAAACAAAAACATGGTAGAACAGATCAATGAAGACAGGAGATATGGTTTTTTGAAAAAAATAATAAAATTGGTAATCCCCTAGCTAGATTTATCAAAAAGAAAAGATAATGGACCCAAATAAATAAAATCACAAATGAAAGGGGAGAAATGACAGTAAACACCACAGAAATACAAATAATTATAAGAGAATATTATGAAAAAGTATATGCTAAAAAATTTGACAATTTGGAAGAAATGGGTAAATTTCTAGAAACATATAAACTACCAAACCTGAAGGAGAAAGAAATGGAAGAACTAGAACAAGCCCATAACCAGCAAAGAAATTGAATCAGTAACCAAAAATCTCCCAACAACCATTAGTTTCAGGGCCAAATGCTTCAAAGGGTAATTCTAACAAATATTTAAAGAAGAGTTAATACCTATTCTTCTCAAACTATTAAAACAAGAAAAGAAAAGAAAAGAAAAAAAGAAAAGAAAAGAAAAGGAAGGAAAATTTCCAAACTCATTCTATGAGGCCAGCATTACCTTGATTCAAAACCAGACTCCACTAAAAAGGAGAACTATAGGCCAATATCCTTGATGAATATGGATGCAAAAATTCTCAACAAAATACTAGCAAATGGACTCCAACAATACATTAAAAAGAGTCACCCAACATGATCAAGTGGGATTTGTCTCTGTGCTATAAGAGTGGTTCAATATTCATAAATCAATGTGATACACCACATTAATAAAAGAAAGGACTAGTACCATATGATCCTCTCAATAGCTGTAGAAAAAGCATTTGACAAAGTAAAGCATCTATTTGTGATAAAAACCCTCTACAAGGTAGAGATAGAGAGAACATACCTCAACATCATAAAGGCCATATACAAAAAACCCACAGCCAATATTAGCCTCAATGGGGAAAAACTGAGAGCTTTTCCTCTATAGTTAGGAATAAGATAGTGCTGTCCACTCTGATTATTGTTGTTTACATAATACTGGAAGTCCTAGTCTCAGCAATCAGAAAACAAAGAGAAAAAAAGGCATCAAATGGGCAAGGAAGAAGTCAATCTTTCACTATTTGCAGAATACATGATACTCTATGTAGAAAACCCAGAAGAATCCACCAAAAATTTTGCTAGAACTGATAACACGAATCCAGTAAAGTTATAGGATACAAAATCAATGTATAGAAATCAGTTGCATTTCTATACATCAATAAGGAAGCAGCAGAAAGAGAAATTGAGGAATCAATTCCATTTACAATGCACCAAAAACCATAGCATACCTAGGAATAAATCTAAACAAAGAAGTAAAAGATGTGTATTCTGAAAACTGTAAAACACTGATGAAAGAAATTGAAGAGCACACAAAGAAATGGAAAAACATTCTATACTCATGGATTTAAAGAAAAAATATTGTTAAAATGTCTATACTACCCAAAGCAATCTACACATTTAATGCAATCCCTATCAAAATACCACCAGCATTTTTGATAGAGCTAGAAAAATCCTAAAATTTTTATGGAACAACAAAAGACCCCAAACAGACAGAGCAATCTTGAAAAAGAAAAGCAATGCTTGAGGTATCACAATTCCAGACTTCAAATTATACTACAAGGCTTAAAATTATACTACTACATATACTACAATATGATCAAGACAGTATGGTATTGTATAAAAACAGACACATAGGTCAATGGAACAGAATAGAAAACCCAGAAATGAATCCACAACTAAATGGTCAACTAATCTTTAACAAAGCAGGAAAGAGTATCCTATGGGAAAAAGACAGTTTCTTCAACAAATGGTATTAGGAAAACTGGACAATACATGCAAAAGAATGAAACTGGACCACTTTCTTATACCATACACAAATATAAATTCAAAATCGATGAAAGACTTAAATGCAGGACAGGAAACCATCAAATTCTTAGAGGAGAACAGAGGCAGTACCTCTTTGACATTGGCTGTAGCAACGTCTTACTAGATATACCTCCTGAGGCAAGGGAAACAGAAGCAAAAATAAACTATTGACATTACATCAAAATAAAAACTTTCTGCACAGCAAAGGAAACAATCAACAAAACTAAAAGAAAACCTACAGAATAGGAGAAGATATTCCCAAATGATATATCTGATAGAGAATTAGTATTCAAAATATATGAAGAACTAATAAAACTGAACATCCAAAACCAAATAATCCAGTTAAAAAATGGGCAGAAAATATGAAGAGACATTTTTCCAAAGAAGACATGCAAATGGCTAATAGACACATGAAAGATGTGCTTGAAAGCACTCATCATCAGAGAAATACAAATCAAAACTAGAATGAAATATCACCTCACACCTGTCAGAATGGCTAAAATTAATAACACAGGAAACACCAGGTGTTGGCAAGGATGTGGAGAAAGGGAAACCCTACTGGAACATTGTTGGTGGGAATGCAAACTGGTGCAGCCACTCTGGAAAACAGTATGGGTGTTCCTCAAAAACTAGGATCCAGCAATTGCACTATTAGGTATTTATCCAAAGGATACAAAAATAATGATTTGAAGGGATATACACACCATGATGGTTAAAGCAACATTATCAACAATAGTCACGTTATGGAAAGAGCTTAAGTGTCCCTTGATAGATGAATGGATAAAGATGTGGTATGTATATACAATGGAGTATTACTCAGTCATAAAATAGAATGAAATCTTGTCAATTGCAATGACATGGATAGAGTATTATGCTAAGTGAAATAAGTTAGACAGCAAAACACAAACACCATACGATTTCATTCATATGTGGAATTTAAGAAACAAAATAGATGAACATATGAGGGAAAAAGAGTGGCAAACCATAAAACAAACTGAGGGTTGATGGAAGGAGGTGGGTGGAAGATGGGCTAAATGGGTAACGGCTATTAAGGAGGGCACTTGTTGTGATAAGCACTGGGTGTTTTATGTAAGTGATGAATCATTCAATTATACACCTGAAACTAGAAAAACAAAAACAAACAATACAAAACAAAACAAAAACACTAAGATTTACACATCGGCCACAGCTGGAAGAATTTTAAAAAGTGTACCTTGATAAGATGAAAATCAAGGACAGAATGAAGGAGAAGAATGCAAGAATAGAATGTGAGCAAAGTCACTGGCAAAGCATGCTGGTAAACCTAAATAATAATTATTAAAGATCAACAGAAAAAACTAGCATCTTGTTGACTTTAGCTTTATTATGAATAATTAATTTCATTATCAATATGAGGCAAACATAGCAAATGACATTTTAAAATCAAAACACAAACAGAGAAATTCATAAATTCAGAAAATACTTCAAAGACTCAATAAACTTCAATGTTGATACTGCAAGAAAGAGACAAAACTAAGACAGTAAATATTAAATATATTTGGAATAAATTAATTTATTAAAATGCCTTAAGAAATCATATTAATATATAAAATAGTAACAATAAATCAATAAATTAACTAAACCAGAACTAAAAAACATTAATAGACAAAAAAAATCAGTGAATTAGCAAAGAATAAAATATAGGTAAGTAAATCCAAGAAAAGATTCTCAAGTTAAAAAAAAAAGAAATTCCCAAATTTTGAACAATTCAATAAAGAAACAAGTTAAATCACAAAAAGACAAACTTGGAAATGGAATAATGAGTGGGGAAGTTAAGGTAATTATGAAAAGATAATTTATAAAATGTAAATACAATCATTTTGAACATTATAACAAAATAAATTATGTGTTTAACTCAGAAATGAGAAAAATATCTAGACAGTTTATCCCAAAGTAGGTAAGCAACTCATATTTATTGAAAACCTCTAGCTAGCATTATGTTAAAATTCACATTGAACCCTTGGATCATTTTCAGCTTAAAAAATATTGAATAGCAAATTATTGAACGAAAAAACATTGTAAGTATTATCAACAACAAAGGATAAATAATTAAATTCATGCAGAGCACAGTTAAGATTGACAGTGTAGAGGCTGAGTGTTCCTTTGTCCATGTAAAGATCTTTATGCCTAATAGAGATGTCTATAGATAACACTCTAGAATAAAAATTTAGACAATTTTGTTATAATAGTGGAAATTAAAGATGTCAAAAACACTTGAATGTGGTATTGACATTTGATCAGAAACCATTTTTCCAAGAAAATCTTTTAAAATTGAGGATTACAATAGCCTTTCATGTCTACATGTTCTAAATTGTTATTTTCATCTAAAAGTTTTATGAATGTACCTCCAGAAGAAAGGAAATGCAGGTGCATATTTGGCAACAAATAATGAAATATTTCTTATCAATAAAGTAATTTGGTTAGTGTTTATGGATATGTTTTAATAGTTTATCACCAGATATAACATATCACTTGCACAGCAGTTAAAAGAAATGTTTTTTGACTGAGGAATCTGAGTGGGTATACAAACCTGTCCTATATTTTAATTTTGTATTTGTCTTTGAAAATTTTTTTAATGTTTATTTATTTTTTTTGAGAGAGATTGACAGAGTGTGAGTGGCGGGAGGGGCAGAGAGAGAGAGAGGAAGACACAGAATCTGAAGCAGGCTCCAGGCTCTGAGCTGTCAGCCCAGAGCCTGACATGGGGCTCAACTCACAAACTGTGAGATCATGACCTGAGCTGAAGTTGGGCGCTCAACCGACTGAGCCACCCAGACACCCCTGTATTTGTCTTTGAACTTCAGTTCTGATTATTATAAAATTTCTCTTGTAATTGCCAGCAATTTCTTCATTTCAATCAAGATTTTTCACTTCCACTTGTTTGAAGATTAATATACGTGTATGTGTGTGTGTGTGTGTGTGTTTATTCTACACATAAAGGGATTTTGCATCTTTGTAAATGCATGAACTATCTTCTAAGTGTTTAGTACAATTAGTTGGTGAGCTGCTTGTATTTTACTTTCTCATGGATTTTTTTAGATTACTTTTTTGCTTTGGGAGTATGTAAACAATACATTATGCCAAAAACATTAAAGAAATGTGTTCCTTTGGGAGTGTTTTGTTGCTGGGCAAGGTCTTTCATATTCTGTGCCTCAGTTTTCCCCATATATGATACAGAGTAATTGTAAACTTTGTAAAACTTTTTAAGCTTTCTATGAGAATCAGTACATTCATATATGTCAAGTATTACCAGCCTATGACAAGCAAGCTAAGTGGTAGCTAATATTTTTCCTTAGGTAACTAATGTCTTAGTATCTATCAGATACTGTCTATCAGAAACACATGAGAAAAACACATTCTCCAAAGACATTTAAAGCTAATCAATTTCTGAAGTTTGTTATCATTCTAAAGTACTTCCTTTGATGATTTTTTTAATGAGTAAGTGAAATTTAGATAAATATCTTTATACCCTACCAACATATCATAAAGTTGCTTGGTGTTTTATTACATTCTTTAGTCCTATAAATTGCTACTGCCTCTTGTTTTTTTTTTTTTTTATCATAAATAGGTTTTAGTTACTCAATATCATATTTAAATATTTAGCTGATCCTTTTAACAACCTCAAAGACTCACCATTGTTAGTCTCAGAGTCTAGATTCCCTAGACATTCAAGGTGTTCCATAGCTCTGACTCATTTATCTTTCCATTCAGTTTCCTAACAGACAAATTGAACTTCATGCTTCTCTCTACTTGCACATTAATTTATGTAATCCCTACAACCTCAGATAGACTGTCCTTACTTTCAAGTTGGCAAGATGGAAATTCTCATGAAAATACTAACTCCACACAGTATACAAATAAGTCCAGATCTGATGTCTGTCTAATACTTCATCACTAGTAAACCACCTAGACATGGGTTACTTTCAACACTGCTCCAGAGATGTCGGTGCCCGTAGATAGACTTAAGTCTTCATCTAATATATTAAGTGCATGAAAGTTTAAGATTATACAGTTTTCACACTAACCCTCTTCCAACGTCACCTTGGAAGCACCTTATCTTGGGTGAAATAATGATGTGGTAATGAAGAAAGCTCCTGTATGATAACTCAAAAACAAAACAAAAATAAGGTTTTGTTCATACAGCAGAATATGAGTGATAGAAAAATGAATACATAGCCACATCATTATTAGATGTCAAGGGAGAGGATTTTACAATTATATAAACATTTAGTATCAAGTCTGGAATTTGAGTCAGAAACTTTTTAAACCAAATTTTCATGGTCTCATTGGGTGGTTTCAGTTCCAGGTAAGAGGAAGTAAACACAAGTTTTCCTTCCTTTCTCACTGAAAATAACTATAAAATCTGTACAGAATACTTAGTGACTTGAGGACTCTGTAAACAAATAGCAACAAGAAATTTAGGGAAGAGCACCAGAATCCAGTGTACCACCAAATCTGTGCTGAGTTTACCATGATTTTTCTTACCCCAGTGTCTCCCAACCTAAAGTCAACCCAACTAGCAAGTAAAATGGGGCAGAGTAAGAGAAAGATACAGGAATATTCTATCTTGAAGAGTAGAAAAAGGAATTGTTATACTCAGAGAGGGAAGGGAGAAAGTCCCATTTTTGTTTTTTGTTTTATCCAGTCTTTTATACCCCATCTTCCAAGGAATCCCACACTGGCAATAAGAGCCTATAGGAACCAAACCTAGGATGGAAATCTTTCTCTCCATTCAGTAAAACTGGTGCTCCTTGATTATAGGCCAAAACCTTACTGCTTTTCTTTTCTCTTTCTCTCTAACTCTCTTTTTCTTGCTCTCTGTCTCAGCCAGTTGGCTGTGGGTACAAGTCAATCACAGAAGTAGGCAATGTCTGCTGGTGAACCAAAAAGGGGAATACTTTGGGAATGAAAACAAAAAACAAAACTTGATAGACAGCAGAGAAAGAAGAGCTTGGGAAAGCAACTCCACAAAGTTAATTATAAACTCCTAGGTCCACTAACAATTAGTGTATCCATGAATCGGACACAAATTAGCATATAGAAGACTTTGAAGAACTGACTTAATGGGTAGATCTCCACCCAGGTGCCAGATAGACCACTGGATGACTCACAAATAGATGTATCTGAATGGCACTGCAACGCTCTGAAAACTGGACTGACCTTCGAGTATTAGCTCAATGAATGTGGAGTAAAATCTTTAGCCTAAAAACTTAACAATATCAACTGCCTGCTACGACAAAAATATCCAATATACAATTCAAAGTTACTCAGTTTACAAAAAATTGTGAAACTATCAAGTCACATGAGAAATAGTCAACAGAGGCCGGGGCACCTGGGTGGCTTGGATGGTTAACTGGCCGACTATAGCTCAAGTCATGATCTCATGGTTCATGGGTTTGAGCTCCATATCGGGCTTTGTGCTGACAGCTCAGAGCCTGAAGCCTACTTCAGATTCTGTGCCTCCCTCTCTCTGACACACTCCCTCTTCTGCTCACATTCTGTCTCTATTTCTCTCAAAAATAAATAAACATTAAATTTTTTTAAATAATAAAAAAGTCAACAGAGGCCAAAGACAAGATGACATAGATGTTGGAATTATCTGACAAAGACATAAAAGCAGTTGTTATATAATTCCTTGATAAATAATTGCAAACATTCTATTAAACATACTAAGTATCAACAGAGGCATAAGGAACACCAAATGGAAATTTTAGAACTGAATATACCTTAACTGAAATAAAAAATAGTCACTGATACACTCAGTAGCAGAATTGAAATAATAGAACAAAAGAATCAACAAACTTACAGATAGATTAATAGAAATTATTCAGTATTTCCAATAGAAAGAGAAAAAGATAAAAAATAAGTTAACAGAGCTTCAACCACCTTCGGAACAACACCAAAAGTCTAACATTAGTGTGGCTGCAATCCAGGAAGAGGGGATAATGATTGCAGTTCAAAAAAAATATTTGAAGTAATAATGACATAAAAGTTCTCTAGTTTGATAAAAGACCTAAACCTACAGATTGAAGAAGGTGAGAAAACCCCAAGTAAAATAAACCTAAGAAAATCCATTTCCAGATACATTGGAATCAAACTGCTGAAAACTAGACAATGGAAAAAGAAAAAAAGAAAGAAAACACCTATAAAAGTAGCAAAATATAGGGGACAAACTACCTATAGAACAACAATTGCAATTACTGTAGATTCTCCATTGGAAACTAGACCCCAAAGAACTAGTACAGTATACATATTTTAAGTTTTTATTATAATTCCAGTTAGTTAAAATACAGTGTTATATTAATTTCAGGTGTACAGAATAGTAATTCAACACTTCCACACATCATTCTGTGCTCGTCACAACAAGTGCACTCTTTAATTTCCATCGCCTACTTAACCAATCCCTACACCCACCTCACCTCTGGTAGGCATCATATTGTTCTCTATAATTAAAAGTCTCTCTCTCTCTCTCTCATTTTTTCCTTTGTTTGTTTTGTTTCTTAAATTCCACACATGAGTGAAATCATATGGCATTTGTCTTTCTCTGTCTGACTTATTTCACATAACATTATACTCTTTGGCCTATCCATGTCATTGCAAATGGAAAGAATTCATTCTTATTTATAGCTGAATAATATTCCATTGTGTGGTGTGCATGCAGTGTGTGTGTGTGTGTGTATCACATCTTCTTTATTCATTCATGAATCAATGGACACTTGGGCTGCTTCCATATCTTGACTATTGTAAATAATATCACTATAAACATAGAGGTGCATGTATCCCTTTGAATTAATGTTTTTGTATTCTTTGGGTAAATACCCAGTAGTGAAGATTGCTGGATCATAAGGTAGTTCTATTTTTAACTTTTTGAGGAAACTTCACACCATTTTTCATGGTGGCTTCACCAGTTTGTATTTCCACCAATAAGCACAATATTTTTAAACTGTTGAAACAAAAGAATTATCATCTGGTATTCCATATCCAGGGAAAATATTCTTCAGGAGTAAAGAGGAAATCAATAAATTCTTGGAGGAAAGAAAGCTAAGAGAATTCATAGCCAGCAGAGTTGCTCCAAAATAAAAAAAAATAAAAAATAAAAAAAAAAAAAACCCAAAAAACAAAAAAACAAAAAAAAAGATAAAGGATGATCTTCAGAAACAAGGTAAATGATACCAGAGGAAACAGAAAACATTAGGAATAAAGAAAGAGTAACAGAAATGGTAAATATCTGGGTTAATATAATAAGCTTTGCTTCTCATGTTGGGTTCTTTAAATTTTATATGATGGTTAAAAACAAAAGCTACATTGCCACATTGACTTTTCAATATATGTAGTTGTAATAATAAGACAATTATAACATTAATAGGAGAGAACAAAGGAGTCTATATGGTAGTAAGATTTCTACATCCAATTGAAGTAATAAAATGCTGCTTCTAAATAGCCTTTTAAAAGGTAAGTTTTTAAATTTATGTATTTTGCAATCCTTTGAACAACTATTAAAACAGAGATTTTGTTAAAATCAAAGTAATAAATTAACAATGAAATATTAGAATATTCAAATCATCTGAAAGATGCTGAAAGTCAAAAAAGCAGGAATGGTGAAAATGGAGAATAAAAATGGAACAAATAAAGCAAATAATAAAATGATAGACCTAATTTCAAACATTTCAATAATATTAGGTACACAGATGGTCTAAACACAACTATTTTTTTAAGTTTACTTATTTATTTTGTGAGAGAGACAGAGCAAGCAGGGGAGGAGTAGAGACAGAGGTACAGAGAGAATGTCAAGCAGACTCCACACTATCAATGCAGAGCCTGATGTGGGGCTTGAACCTATCAACTGTGAGATCATGACCTGAGCCAAAACCAAGAGCTGGGTGCTTAACCAACTGAGCCACCCAAGTGCCCCCAAACACAACTATTAAAATAAGAGATTATCAGAATGGAATTTTAAAAATGACCCAAATATATGCTGTCCATAAGAATCTCACTTCAAATATAATGGTATGATTAGGTTAAAAGTAACATAATGGAAAATGATATATGATGCTAACACTAATCAAAGAAAGTGAAATGGCTATCTCATTGTCAAAGTAGTCTTCAGAGCAAATACATTTCCCAGACATAAAGAAATAATGAGATTGTATATTGAATGAAATGTCAATTTGCTAAAAAGATATAATAATCTATCTGTATTCAACTAATAGAGGTTCAAAATACATGAAACAAAAAATGATGAAGCTGAAAGAAGAAATAGATAAATCTACAATTATAGTTGGTATTTCAAAACTCTTCTTTAAGTAATAGAACTAGTAGAAAGAAAAATCAGTAAGTTTATAAAGAACTAAAGAATACTATCAACTGACTAGATCAAATTGACATTGATAGAATATTCAACAACACCAGATTACAGATTCCTTTCAAGTGCATATGAAAAATTCAACCTGATAAACTATATGCCTGGTCATAAAACAAACCATAACACAATTAAAAGAATTAAAATTAAAATTAAAAGAATCGAAATCATACAAAATATGTTCTTTGAGCATATTAGAATTAAACTGAAAATAAGTAAGAGAAGATAAGAAAATGTCCAATCATTTGTAAATTCAATAACAGTCTCAAAATATGTGTGGGTGAAAGAGGAAGTCTCAGAAAATTAGAAAATATTTTTAACTTAATGAAAATGAAAATACAATATATCAAAATGTATGTGATACGATAGTCGTGCTCAGAGAAAAGTTACAGAATTGAAGGATTAATCTATATTATAAGATTACACTTTGAGGAGCACCTGGGTGGTTCAGTCAGTTAGGCTTCAGATTCTCGATTTCAGCTCAGGTCATGATCTGATGGTTTCGTGAGTTCAAGTCCTGCGTCGGGCTCTGTGCTGACAGAACCTGTGGGATTCTCTCTTTCTCTCTCCCTCTCTCTGCCACTCCCACACTCTTGCTCTCTCTCTCTCTCTTTCTCAAAATAAATAAATAAACTTAAAAAAAATATTACACTTTGAAAAACTAGAAAAAGATAATTTAGAATCAATCAAGAAAGAAGGAAATAATAAAGAGCAGAAATCAATAAAATTGAAAACAGGAAAACAAAAGAAAATCACAAAAATTTAGAATCAGTTCTTTGAAAACAGTAATGCAATTGATAAACCTCTAGCAATATTAATAAAGACAGAAAGAGAAGTAACAAATAATTGTTATCAAGAATGAAAGAAGGACTACACTACAGATCCTGACATAATATTACATAATATTACTACAGACTCCACCAAAGAATTATTGGAAAGATAAGGAGAGAATGCTACAATCAACTCTATGCACATAAATTTGACAAATTGGATAAAATGGACCAATTTGTCAAAAACACAAACTACTAAAACTCACCAAAGATGAAGCAGATTATCTATCATTATAACTTAAATAAATTGAATTTGTAGTTAAAATCTTTTGAAAAGAAATCTCCATGCACAAATGGTTTTCCTAATGAATTCTACCAAACATTGGAAAAATAAATAGCACCAACTCTATAGCATCTTCTCAGAAACAGGTGAAGATTTAATTCTTCCCAACTCATTTTACAAAGCTAGAATTACCCTGATCCCTAAACCAAAACAAGGTGATATAAAAACAAAAGAAAAAAGAAACAAAAAACTGCAGGGCAGTTTCTGTCATAAACAGAGAAGCAAAGTCTTCAACAAAATATCATCAAATTAAATCCAGCAATACAGAAAAAGATTATTACAGCATGACCAAGTGGAGTTTATCCCAGGAATGTAAGGCTGATTGAATATTCAAAAATAAATCAATATAATCCATCTTAAGGACAAGGGAACACATGATTATTCCAACAGATGCAGAAAAGCATTTTACAAAATACAATTTCAGTTCTTGTTATAACTTTGTTAAATTAACATTTGTTAAGTGGAACATAGGGTGCCAGATGGAGAGTTGAGGTTCAAAAAAAGACCGCAAGAGAAATTGAAACAGAAGTTTATGACTCACAAGTCCTGAAGGAAATACATGGCACTCCCCAAGGGGCCACACAGAGAGAAGTTTCAGGGCAGGCAGAGAGAGAGGGAGGACTTGGGACACATGCCTTTATCAGGGTCCATGGGTGGAGTGCTGTGGGGTTCCACAGCTAAAGCTGAATTAGACAATCCAAACCAAAAAAGAGTGGGGATTTGGTTAACTCAATGGGGTCTTGTCTAAGGGGCACACAAAGGTAAGGTCCTAAGGGGTGAAGACTGTTGATCACAAGGGTATTAGAAATTACCTTTACGTGTGACTCTGCAGGATGTTATCTAGGGCATGTGCTTGCAGGAGGGAGTTAATGTTAGTTCAAGGCTCCCACGGGCCACCTGGCCATACAAAATGGATGCGGAAGCAGTAATTCCACAGAGAAGCTTAGCTAAACTCTCAGCATTTATTGATAAGAATCCTTAGCAAATCTGCACTAGAAGGGAACTTTCAACCTAATAAAGTCCATATCTGTAAACCTGTAGCTTGGGGCACCTGGCCCAAGCTAGGTTGCCCTGAGCTTGTGGCTCAGTCGATTGAGCACCCGCCTTCAGCTCAAGTCATGATCTCGTGGTTCCTGAGTTCAAGGTTCCATGATCTCGTGGTACCTGCCATTGGGCTCGCTGCTGTCAACTTGTCAGCGCAGAGCCCACTTAGGATCATCTTTCCCCCTCTCTTTGCCTCTCCCCCACTTGTGCTGTCTCCAAAATAAATAAATATTAAAAACAAAAAAGCCAAAGTTAACAACATAGTAAATGGTGAATGACTGCTTTTGCTCTAATATCTGGAATGAAAGGATATATACTCTCACTACTTTAACTCAATAATCATCACTTTTATGATATAGTCTTCAATGATTTCTTTATAATTTATTGTCTCTAATATTTAATACAGCTGACACTTGAAAAGCATTGGGATTAAGGGTACTGATTACCAATGCAGTCAAAAATCCATGTATAACTTTTGACTTTCCCCAAACTAATAGCTTTCTGTTGACTAGGAAGCCTTACTGATAACACATACAATCAATTAACATATTTTTTATGTTTTATGTATTATATGTTGTATTCTTACAATAAAATAAGCCAGAAAAAAGAAAATGTTATTAATAAAATCATAAGGAGAGAGTACATTTATAGTACTGTGTTTATTGAAACAAATCCATGTGCAAGTGGACTCGTGCAGTTCAAACCTGTGTTGTTAGAGTCAGTTCTAAGTCCCTTTTTCCTCACACTTGTATTGAAGGCTAAGGAAATAACATAGGTTATTGGAACTCCAACAGGAGTGAGACTAATGTGTCACCTGTGAGAGTAATGTGTCACCACCATCTGATCCCTCCATATCTAAATTCTACCTAGCTTTCAAGGTTGTCCCAATGCCATCTCCATCATGATCTCCCACATCAAAGATGTCTTCACCACCTTAAGAACCACACTACAACTATTTTTATATTTTTCTCCTTTCTTAAAATATTTTTTTCTTATAAACATGGTTGTGGACATTTACATTCTCTCAAAGTCTTGCTATTTTAAGTATTTCAAAGGCTAAGTCTGTGCCAATCATCACAACTGCTTAAAATAAGCATAAAGACTACAATTAACAAGCCTTCAAAGTTTATTTAATGAATACATCTAAGACCTTTCTCTAACTTGCTCTCAAAAGTATGTTCCACTTACAGAATTTAACTTCTTATATTTCTCACATATACACTTTCCATGATATCTTTCACCCAGAATTCTTAAGCAAACATGCATTTCAACCAATTAAAAAAACTGGCCTATTCTTCAAAAGCCATCTCTTCTAAGATGATGCTGTACTTTATGCGGTATTATTTGGACCTCACTTGCCAATAAAATAGTTTTTTTTTTTCCTTCCATATATCTTTCTAACCAACTTGAGCATAAGCTCTTTGAAAACAGGGACCATAGTATATGTGTGTGTTTGGGGGAAGGGGAGGTGTATGTGTATCTTTACAGGGAAGTTGACTGTAATGTGTTGAATATGTATTTGATTTCTTTAAAATCTAATTCTTTAATCTGGGTTATTCAGCAGAAAAATGAGTATTTTCAACCTTCTATTTCTGTAAATAGAAATTTAGATTTAATCATTGAACTTAAAAGACCATCTATTTGTTAGACTGAATATTGTGGTAGCATAAATTATTCATTTTCAGAGATACTGCCTTCTATTCTTTGTTTCTCAAATATGATTTTTGCTCTAAGCATATTTTATACTGGCATAGAAAAAAAAAGCATTTCTCTCATACTTCCTAAAATTCCCCTTACTAATATAAGAACATCTGTACCAAGAATGTGAATAGGTAGAAACACACTTTTATCCATCTTAAAAAAAATGTATCTTGATAAAATAATTAACATTTTCTAAGCTTTTTCTTTTGCTGCCTCATGGTGGAGACAAATTCCTATCAATAAGAAATAATAATTGTTAGCATCTTTGTTCCTTTTGATTCAAGTCACACTGAACTTTCTTACATATAAAATAAATGCATTGATCGTGCATTGTGTAGTTATTTGCTATGCAGAAAACTAATTACTTTTTGTGGATAAATGGGAATTTCAAGGAGATTATTTTTGATACTTTCCTAAAGTTTCTATTGATACTTCAAAAATCCTGATGATCCTTCCTATACTATATAATCTGAATTTTGAAAAATCATTCTGACTCTATTAAGAGGTACTCTCTCCTTTTTTCAAGTATAAAAACTAAAATTAAATCCCATAGGCTTCAGCTCAAACTGGAGTCTATAAGACTATTCAAAATTCAAAGTTGCATTCTGAACAGATTGCACCAGCTAGTTGATGAAACTTGAGCTAATTACACTAATGTTGACAAATGCACTGGCACAAAAACAAATGTCACATTTTTCAAAAAATTACACCTCTTCAAAAGATGCTAAATAGATTCAGTGATTTGTGGGTGTAACTGAGCTATTTGTGCAAAAACAGTTTTGAAAATTCTGATTTAAAATATAAAAAGTATAAGTACAGTATAAGTGCTTTTATGCTATTTTCAAATGTATTTTAATAAAATATTTGAATTTTTGGAACAATAAAGAAAGTACTATATTTGTCCCTGGAATATTATCTCTAAGTTTATTTTAAATTTTGTATCGTATACAGAAATTATATTTTTCTATCTTGAGGAATGTCTTTACGTATTTTAAATTGAGTTGGTATGGATATCTGAATTGAGAATGCAATTTTTACAGATTTGAGTCTATATACTGTTTCAGGAATCATTTTTTTTTTTTTTAATTCAGCCTCAAATACACTTACATTTTCTATTACTTGGCACAGTAGGTACTATGTGCTAAAAGTTTTATGCTAAGCATTGTGCTTAAAGTTTTAACTAAATGATATAAATTGATCTTTTCAATATTGCTGCAAGGGAAAGATTATCAAAATCACATATCTGAGAATCAGAGAAATTAGATAACACACCCTAGTTAATGGGGCTGGAATTTGAGTCAATGTCTTCCCAACTCTCAATCTTCTATTCTTCCTATTATCTCAAAAGGCATCTCACATGGAAAGTTTTTATTTGAGTATTATGGACTCAAAATTATCGGCTTTCTTCTGCTTCACATTTGAGAAAACATTCCAATGATGCTTCCAGAATATGTGAATGATTCTTTTAAAGTTGAGGTTTATCTCTCATTTGTTGTTTTGAGCTGTCCCAAATCACTGTTGCGCCATCTTAGAAGAGGTCCAGCTGTGGTAAATATGCTCACTATGGTAATCAGTCTTGTCTGATTCTTCAAAAATTTTTAATTAAAACGAACTAAAAGTATTGATGACAGAAATCAAGCTCATTATTAAAAAATTAAAAGTGAGTTTAAATTACAGAAGCTTTGTTAGTCATCCACTAAAAGTCTGTGGAGAAGAGGAATATTAATGACAAAAACTGTTCTTACCTAGCAACAGAAGGATATTAAGATTCAACAAGTCAAGATATAATTAGCCCTTGTGATCAGGGTTCGAAATGATCATTCTGAGAGCTTACAGTAAGACACAACCAAAACCATCAACATGTCACACTGGAGTCATTGATGCATATGATTGTTTGATGTTTAAATACCACCTACCAACCAATACTAAAGTTATAAAGGAAAATCCAGTTTTTAAGATTGACCTAAAAGTAGCAATACTTTTTATTTTTCTATCACCTGTTATGAGTCAATTAAAATTCATTTCATATTTATTCAAATTGATCTTTTTCTTCTCTCTGGTTTGCTTCGATTGTTTGGGTTGTTGATGCCTTATCTTTTACAACCTGATTCTCGTACTCTTAATTTAACCTAAAATTTGTTTATTCTTTCCGATCTACATTAAGCTTTTGTCCTCCAGACTTTTGTCCCTCTGGGACTTCTGATTTGTGCCAGTCTGGGGGAGATGTGAAACTTCTCAACTACTCCTAGGCATGCTTACCTACTGATCTCAGCATGTAGGTAGATATTAAGCTGTATTAAGCTGAAACATTTTCCTGGTTGCCAGGCATAAAGTCATCATTCATGACTGAAGTAATATTAAGACTAGGCTAATTTGAATCCATAAAATAGGTGGAAAATATTTTGATTCATTTATGATCAGTATTAAGTTTTCCAAACTACTTGTACAAACTACAAGTTTTCAAACTACATTTGATTTTATTTTGAAGTCTTCACTTGGGGATTTAAAACTGATTAAATAAAAATAACATCCAAAGAAGTTTTAATTTCAGCAAATTAAGATTATTTCTATTTTTTCTTGATGATATAAGCCTTGCTTAAGAATCACAAATTTACAGTTATTTATCATACTTATGTGGTGTTTATATTTTAGTAGCTGATTTTACAAGAAGACAAATGTGTACACTTAGTGAGGCAACTGGGGTCACATCTATTTTTTTTTGGTCTTTTATATTCACATCCAGTTACAATTTAAAATATTTGTTCACTGGATGCATGTTTTAAATTTTATTTTATTATTATTTTTTAATATGAAATTTATTGTCAAATTTTAAATCATATGATCATTTTAATTAACATTTGATACCTCTTTGTAAGCTAACATTCTCTTTTTTTTTAAATGCTTATTTATTTACTTTTGAGAGAGAGAGAGGGTGGAAGCAGGGGAAGGGCAGAGAAAAGGAGACACAGAATCTGAAGCAGGCTCAGTGCCTTCAGCCCAGAGCCTGATGCAGGGCTCCAATTCACCAACTGAAGTGAGATCATGACCTGAGCCCAAGTCGGAGGCTTAATAGACTGAGCCACCCAGGTGCCCCAGTAAATTAATATTCTCTTTAAAATGATCTAATATTTGCTATTTTGCATGGCAAGTAAACATGGTACAAAGAGTAAAGGCCTAGGCAAAGGAAAAACTGGGTTCAAATTTAGGATAGTGACAATCTAGGTACTGGATCTCAAGTTAGATATTTGATCTTCTCCAAGTTCTAACTTACTTGTCTAAAAAATAGAATAGTAGTCCCTGTCTAAAATTGAAATATACAAAATGTTCGCAAACTAGAATATGCAGTATATCAAGAACTAACATTCTTAATTAACAGTATACAAGTTTAATGGAATGCTAATGGAAAAACTACTTAAATGAGGACTTTTGTTTTCGTATAAACAAATATAGAAGGAAAAACTTATGATCGATATGATTTCAAATGTTTCTCTATGGGGCACCCTGCACTTCACAGCTGTTACATCAGTTTAGCATCAATCACATTCTTTGTCTTTGTTCTTTATTACTTCTCTGAGTTTGCTGTGGGTTTTTTGAATAAAGCTGAATTCTCACATTTAGCTTGTATGGAGATGAATGTGGAGATAGAGGGAGATCATTTTCCAATTGAGTATTTTTAAAATCAGAGAAAATGTCAAAAGCTTAGCAAACAAATCAGTCTGGACCAAAGACAATGACTTTCTGTAAAAAGAAATAACTTGTAAGATAATTTAGGACGTATCGCTATCTGGTGAATGTATTACAGAATTAATTCAATTAAAGACAGATTAATATGTCTAACTATAGCTTCAATTTCACATCTATATGAAAAGTGAAAGATCTAGTCATCCAGATGTTTTCAAATATTTGTTGTCAGGTAGGGAAAATACCTGGATGAGTAGGATTTTGTTCTGGTTATTGCTGTATTGCTTTGACTTTTCCTCAAATATTTCAGCATACTACAGAGATAATCTAGATATCAATCAAAGTAACCACAGTACATGGAAATCATTGTTGTCTTTACTGGATATTAAAAATCTTTAGCCTATTGATTTATACAAATGAAGATACAGAATGAATATTTAGTCTACATAAATAGACTGAAAGAAGCGTCATAAATATTGCTATTACCTTATGAAATTTCATTATATAAAACATGGTAAGTTGGGAAAAAAAACTCTAGAGATTTTTTACCAGAAGCTCAGAAGAGGGATTGGCTCTGTTTTTGAGCCATCTACTTTATGATCAAATGTAGGTCATGCTTATCATTTATTACAAACTGCTTCTATCCTTAAACTTGAATTTTGATGACCTACATGGCTGACCCTTTATATTATTTTTAATATGATTGGAAAATGGTATCTTTGTGTATTTCTTCAATAGTTCAGATGGAATTGATACAAGCTGTCTCTTCCTCTGCATACGTGTTTCCTCCAGTTTTTACACTTGCTAAATTTGATTTTATGATACAGAATATTAAAGATGTGGGTTTGCTTTTGGTTTTTTGTATGTTTTCTTTTTTAATTTTAAAAACAGAACTGTCACTTGTGTTCTACATCTATTGCTCTTCCAATCATTTAAAATCAGAATGAAAGAGACTATAATAAAATACCTTAGAATTTCTTCTGACCTTTATTAATCCAACTAGTATTTAGTTACCATACACTAGCTGCTAGAAAAAAATACTTTTATCCCAATAGACATTGTTAAGATTATATTGGAAAGATGAGACCAGATCTTGCTCAGGAAGTATTCCTATAGTTTTAAGGATATTGGAATCTTCTTTTTTCTTTAAAAATTAAAATTTAATTTATGAAAAATTAATTTGGGCAAAGTACCCAAGTTATAAGTTATGTATTTCAAATTACTCATCTTAAATGCAGATTCAGTGAGTAAACCCTCTCCAACATCTCTCCATTGCTTGGAATGAGACTGCAGTGATAGTAAAAAATAATAATAATAATAATAAAGCCAACCTTGAAACAGTTAAATTTTTGGTAGCACCTAGTCATAGTATACAGGGGATTCATTAACCATTCCTGTACTGTTTATTTTATATATTTGAAAAATAATAAATACTACCTTAATTTTAAACTAACCAAGATATTGGAGAAATAAATAAGGAACTCGGAATTCAAGGCATACTTTATTCAAATAGACCAATCACATAGGAATCAGCCACAGAACAATCACTGGACCCACTTTGTATGATCTTGAAATCTATAGTAAAATATAGATTCAGAGAAAGTTCAGTTAAGACCCTGACCCTTTTAAGAGTAGTCATATTGGTCTACATTTTTGAGTTTCCTGTCCTTAATTAGCAGAGCTGTCCAAACTGTTTTTGATATAAATCTCTAGAGAAAAATAGAATATAAACTCTTTCTCCTATTGTTAATGCTTGTTCTATAGATGATGAAGTATGAAATGATTGATCATGTACTATAATGATGGATAAGGACAATTTCTGGAAAGGTCAAACCTATTAAATAAATCTTAGAATATATTTAAAAACATCATATCTGCCTCACTGGAGCATGGTAACTCTTTTCAATGACAGGTGGCCTTCACATCAGAGGAGTAACAGCAGTGGCAAACAATAGACATTCATACTTCACTAAAAGAGTGGTAGAGAAGATGTGAGGATTGTGAGATTACTATTGCCAAAGAAAGAGGTTATCCTGAATAGGACGAAATAAATAAAGACCTTGACTACAGCTGCACAATCCTTGAACATTCTAATGAAAAGCAATGTAAAACAAACAAATAAACGAACAACAATAAATCTTTTCAACTGCCCAGATATTTGTATACATGGTAACACACAAATATTTGAAAATTTTCTTTTTTTCTTTATGCCATGCTTATACACACACACACACACACACACACACACGCACACACACACACAAATAATAGGTTCTTTAAAAAGAAAACTCAACCTTCCTATCAAGCATAAATTCTTTTTCCTGTGATGTATTCAAAGGTTTTATTTCTGTGAGTTTAGGAAGTTAGAATACACTTCACTTAGACTTAACAGAATCATACAAGCATATAGCTAGAAGGAACATCGGTGCTCATCGTGTAAACAATGCATATTTCTTTAAATCGTGTTTTCATTCGTCATAAAGCAAATTAGCCATACCACCCACCTTCATTTATAACCTGATAGGTATGATTTCCTTATCTTTAAATTATTTGTAAAAGATAGTAAGTGAGTGGTAAAAACAAGATAAGAGTCCCCAAATGGAGTCACTTATGTTAAGACCTACATCATCAAACCAAAAATTAATGACAGTTTCAGCCTCTCCCAGAAATGGAATCTTCAACTGGTCAATCAGGAATCATCTGGTCAGGACAAATAAGATAATCTGCCTGAGAGAAACTGCAGTCACCTGAAGGAAGGTGACCTTGTCACAACCAATCTACTTTTTGCTAGTATAACTTCCTTGTCTTTACTCCCTCTACCTATAAAAGTATCTCATTGTATACAGTTTCTTGGAGCTTCTATCTGGTAGATCAGATGCTGCCAATTCATGAGTCATTGAATAAAGCCAATAAGATCTTTAAAGTTTACTGAGTTGCATTTTGTTTTTTAACAGTTGTTTTCCATTGCATACATTCATCAGCCTAATTTTAATGTATTTAATGATCCTCTTTGGAATTACTCTCCAATCTCCAGATTCCAATTTTTTTGGTAGGCTAAAAATTTCCATGTTGCCATATATTGTATTTTTTTTTTCCTTAAAATATCCTATTCAGGCTTAATATCTCTGGAAAGTTCCCTCTGTTTCTGTATGACTTAACCCAAGCATCATCTCATTCATGAAGTCTTTCTAGCCTTTCCCAGATAGGGTTAGGTTCTCCCTTAAGGTTCTCACAATGTTCCTTTATGCATACCTATTTTATAGGATTGTGTTAGAACACCCTAAGTATTTCTTCTACATATTTCTCTTTTATTGTCACGCTATCGCCACATTCACAATACTTCTGACACCAGCTGTATGTTGTTGTTGCTGTTGTTGTTTCCCCACACCAAGCAATCTTCTGTGATATCAACTGGCTGTTCTACCATTTAACTCTATTCTGACGCTGTGTACCTGGAGATAGCATCAGATCCCACAGGTTAAGGACTTAGTCTCCTAAGATTGCTCCCACCCCATTTCAGGTGCCACAGATTGTAATTTGTGCCTCAGACCAACTGGCTATAAATCTGAGGTTCCCACAACCTCCTGCTTGGGTTTGACTAATTTGCCACAGCAGCTCAAAGAACTCAGAGAAACACTTACTTATGTTTACCAGTTTATTAAATGGTATGATAAAGGATATAGATAAAGAGCCAGGCGCAGAGATAGGCAGGGCAAGGTCAGAGAGGGTCCTGAGCTTGGGAGTTTCTGTCCATAAGTTTTTGGGGTACATCACCCTCCTGATACATGAATGTGTTCATCACCCTCAAAGCTCCTCCAACCCTATACATATTGATATTTTTATGTAACCTTCATCACATAGGCATGATTGATTATTATTATTAAAACTCCATTTTTAGCCATTCCACCTTCTCAAAAGAAGGGCGGAGCTGACAATTCCAAAGTTTCTAATCATGGCTTCGTCTTACCAGAGACCAGCCCTCATCTAGGAGCCATCCAGGAGTTTACACACAGTCACTTCATTAGAATAAAAAAATGCTCCTGGTTCTCTTATCACTTAGAAATTTACTAGGATTTTAGAAGTCGAGTGTGAGGAACTGAGGATGAAGACCAAATATACACTTTTTATTATAAATCACAATACCAACAAAGATTTAACTCTTTACCATAATTACCTCTTTAATATCTATCCCATCCCTTCAACCAAACTCCTCCTGGACCCTTAAGATCTGGCACTGTAGAAATATATATATATATATATATATATATATATATATATATACACACACACACACACACACACACACACACACATAATCTGCAAAACCTAAAACAGCAGCTAATATTTGGCATGCATTAAGTTTATAAATGAATGTGTGAATGACTTAGAGAAACTTCATAGGAACTCGCATAGAAAACACTGTCAAATGAAGCTATAATCATCACATACATATTTCTATCACAGCCACAGATACAAGTGTATTACTTATATTAGTTTCCTCTAGTCACTATAACAAATTGCCAAACATTTAGTGGGCTAAATAACACACATTTGTTCTCTTATAGTTCTGAAAATTATAATCCTAAAATTTGTTTCACTGGACTAAGGTCAAGGTGCCAGCCGGGCTGGTTCCTTCTAGAGAATCCATTACCTGGCCCTTTCCAGCTTCTAGTAGCCAAAGCCACCTGCATTCCTTGGCTTGTGGCACCTTTTCCCATGCTCAAAATACATCACACTCCTCTCTGCTTCTACGGACACATCTCCTTCTCCTCTGACTCAGATTTTCCTGTGTCCCTCTTGTAAGGACCCTTGTGATTACATTGGACCTGCACAAATAATCCAGGGTAATTTCCTTTCTCAAGTTCTTGATGTAATCACATATGCAAAATCTGTTTAACCATGTAAGGTAACGTTAATAGGTTTTGGGAACTGAAACATTCAGTTGTTCAGCCTATCACTAAAACTCAGTTGCATTCTGACAGAGAATTATGTGAACATAGTGTAGTTTTCTTAATGACATAACATCACCATCATGTGAAACAACATTTCAGTGTGGGGTAGCAGAGTAACATCCATTGCAGAGAAGAAATGCCTTCCTCTATAATGGAATTGTTCAAACATTTTCCTTGGGGGACTTACCGTGGGAAGTGGCAGGGAGGGGAACATGTGACAACAGAAACTTTTCTCAAAAGATTTTGGGAAAACCCTCTGTAACTACTTAGGGGAGGTGTCAGAGTCTGTTGTAAGCTTCCCTCCACCTCTGCCTTCTGGTGCATCCCTAAGCCCTGCGGATATGAAGAATTTAGTTTGAAGAATGGTAACCTCAGGACAGTTGGGTGGCTCAGTTGGTAAATCACCTGACTTCGGCTCAGGTCATGGCTTAGGTCATGATCTCATGGATTGTGAGTTTGAGCCCCACATAGGGGTTGTGCTGACAGTGTGCAAATCCTGCTTTGGACTTTCTGTCTCTCTCTCTGTCTCTCTCTCTGTCTCTCTCTGTCTCTCTCTCTGGGCGTCACTGCTCTCTCTCTCTCTAAATAATAAACAAGTAAACATTTTTTAAATAAAATAATAAACTTTAAAAACAAGAATGCCAACCTCTTCCCCCATGTTTTGAAATGGTTTCTATTACTTCCTTTGATTTTATTTTCCTGTAATTCCAATGATAACAACTTTAAGCTGATCTTTATTTGTTTAGTATTTTAACCTAATGTGGCTAGAAAATTTGTTAGAAACTGAAGCTGGAACACTTTTGTGATTTTTTTCAAAATGACAGAAAGATATAACTAATGGATACAAATTATGATTCTACTGACTGAACTTTACTACACTTGGAATTTATTTCATATGTTTTGGCCTATTTTGTCTAGAACAAGGAGAATTGAATAAACTAAGACTTAATGAGAATTTTACTCACCAAGCACAGTACAATGACTTGACAGATGAGTATTAGATTTTAACCTAACTTTTCAAATATAGAAATTGACTTAGTGGTGTGCCTGGGTGGCTCAGTCAGTTAAGTGTCTGACTTCAACTCAGGTCGTGATCTCCTGGTTCATGAGTTCAAGCCCCGTGTCAGTCTCTGGGCTGAGAGCTCAGAGCTTGGAGCCTACTTCGGATCCTGTGTCTCCCTCTCTCTCTCTGACCCTCCCCCACTTGGGTTCTGTCTCTTTCTCAAAAATAAACATAAAAAAATTAAAAATAAATAAAAAGAGAAATTACTTGGTGAGTTTAAGTATTACTTAAACATGCCCAATATCCTAGTTAGTAATTTCAGAAAGGATTCATGTTTAATGGTAGTCCTTAAACTAAAACAAGCAGTTTTCTCATCCTTATATGTGTTTGAGATTTTGAAGCACAGATATAGGATCCCTATCTCTCTCTCTAGAATATTATATTTGTATTTTAAAGTGCCTTTTGGCCCTCAAAACAATTCTGTCAAGTATGTAGGGCAAGTGCTATGGTCCCCATTTACAGATATAAAAATCTCATTTCCAGGAAGTCAAATATTTTCTCACTAAGCAATTATGATTAATTCCTTCTTGTTTATAATAATGTTATCATAAAGAAGCTATTACTGTTAAGAAGCACTGAGAAAAATTCTGTCTGAAGAGGCAGTACAGAATCAATCTTTTAAAGTAGTTTTACCAATTTAACTAACTGTGTGGTCCAGATGGCTTAATATCCATAGCTGTTATGACAGATATATGTAGATGTCAGAACACATTATTTAGAAAATCTGTATTTCTGACTATAGATAATTGTTTTCATATTCACAACCAACTAGACATTTTTAACATAAAGGATTGGACATGGTTAGCAATTGAATTAAGACCAAACACTTACTGCAGTTAAAGGACAAATTTTATGATTTCTAAAGAAATTTTTAACCAATGTGAATGAAAATAAGAAAACAAAATGTAATGAATGGAATGATGTCAAATATTGATTTAAACTAGTTTGTAAAGAGTGATTTTGATAATGTTGCATATAGGAAATGACATACCCAATATTATGTTAGAGATACTAATTTTACCTAATGTATTGGAATGAAAATCTAATCAAACTAGCTAGGAGGATATCACAGTTGGGCATTTGGAAAGAAATGGTGGCTTAAAAGTATAGTAGAGACGAAGTCAGCATGTGCAGAGGAAAGAAGGGATGAGCGCAAGAGTTACAAAAAGTTCAATTCAACAAGACTTGTTTGATTGCATATGATGATGAACCAAGAAAGAGGTGTAAATGAAAGATGATTCCAAGGTTTCAAGGATGAGAAATTTGGAGAATGATGGCACCATTAAAATAATAACAGGAAATCAGAAAAATGGGTTGAAGTATAATGAAAGACAAATGATCTCTGTTAGAACGTGTTCAGTTTCAGAAATCAGTGTGATCTAGGTAGAACTACCTTGCAACTGCTACTCTGAGGCTGGATTTCAAAAAAAAAATTAAGAAGATTTTAGTTGGAGGGGCACCTGAGTGGCTCAGTCAGTTAAGCATCCAACTCTTGATCTCAGCCTAGGCCATGATCTCACAGTTTGTGAGTTTGAGCCCCGCATTGGGCTCTGCACTGGCAGGCACAAGGCCTGCTTAGGATTCTGTCTCTCTCTGCCCCTTACCTGCTTGTGCTCTCTCTCTCTGTCTCTCTCTGTCTCTCTCTCAAAAAAAAAACAAAACACACACACACACATTTTAGTTGGAGATACAGGCTGGAAATGACATTGGCATAATAGAGGCATCTGTAATTACAAATAAGTTTGACAAGGAAGGTATTGTAGGAAAGAGGAGAGTGTTCCAAGGATAGAGCCTTGTAAAATGCATACATTTCGGTTATAGGCATCTTTACTTATTACTGTTTCTCTCTCTCTCTCTATCTCTCTCTCTCTCTCTCTCTCTCTCTCTCACACACACACACACACACACCTATTATCAAGTCCTGCTGTTTATACTTTCTAAATATCTCTCCATGTGTCATCTCCATTCCAATGGTTGCTCTTACTCTGGATCCCATTATTTATCAACTAAAACACTGATATTTTTTTTCTAATACATCTTGAATTTATTCTTCCAATCTATGCCCTTTCTTAAAGGAAAATTACCTTACCATATCCCTGCTTAAAACCATTGAGTGTCTTTCTATTGCTCCTGGACAAAAAATCTAAATTTCTCAACTTGGTTTAGAAAATGTGGCATTATCTAAGAGTCTGCTGCACCTGCCCTTTCACCACCTCCCACTTCACATCTCAGCCATACCAATCTTCTTTTAATTTCAGAAAAATACAACATCTCAGTACCCAGATTTTGGACATGATCGTGTGTGTGTGTGTGTGTGTGTGTATGCATAAAACATTCCCTTCAACATTTTTCCAGATATCATATTCTTTAACACAAGAATGTGTTAAAAATGCTCTGGATTTTATGCATTGGTGTAACTGTTACTTCGTAAATGGACTATTCTGTTTGTTTCCACATCTCCAAACTACTCTCTAACAATTTCTGATTTTCACCATGCCAGGAGGCTGACTTCATGACTGAATCACTAGAATCTTTTATGATCTGGCTTCTAGTTGTACTCTACCTCAAATGGGAGGAACCAACAAATCAGTGGGCAGAAGTAAAGAGACATCAAAGTAGTTCTCTTTACCACCTTTCTTTGACACCACTTTTTTTTAAATTATTTTTTAAATTTATTTATTTTGAGAGAGACAAAGACAATGTAAGCAGGGAAGGGCAGAGAAAGAGAGAGAGAGAAAGAGAGAGTCCCAATCAGGCTCTGCAGGGTTAGCATAGAGCCCTAAGTGGGGCTCGAACTCACGAAACTGTGAGATTATGACTGGAGCCGAAATCAATAGACCGATGCTGAACTGACTGAGTTAGCCAGGAGCCCCATATTCGACACCACTTTCAGACAGTAGTTGTGTCTCTCTGCAACAATTTCCATCAGATGGCCCCAATTCTGTGGCTCCAATAAGACTATACCCTACCCTTTGCCCTTTCAGTTCTGGAAAGGTAACCAATATCTGACCACTAACATTAGGTTATGCATCTGGATTGCTCATATATTTGATGAAAACATGACCTCTTAGTGAGGGAAAAAATTAGGTACTTGTATGTGGAATACATTGCATCACAGTTATCCAGATTACCATTGGTAGTAGTTTAGGATAGGTCGCCAATATAGCACAAGAACTTGGGTGATTATGTGGTCCTTGTAATTCATTGTAATAGTGACAGTGACACATATAAAGAATATAGAAGAGGCCAGTGACATCAGAGAATGCTGAAAAGTGTAAAAAATAAATATACTTAATTCAAGGTTAGAGAAGAGAACTTGAATGTTTTTATGAGTCCCTTTTTAAAAGTTATCTTTTCTCCTGTAAGCATAAGACTAACAGGCTAAACACCTGACTCAAAAACTGATTGTTTGGGTTGCACAATTTTTATTCCAATAAAATACATCAATGCATCAAGTTTCTTCTCATGCTATACTTAAGAAAATAATAGGGAGAAGTGGATCCTTGAGAATTGAGAATTTGGGCATGCAGTGGTCCAGTTCATGCACTGAATTTGAACCCAAAAAAACCTTTCTTTGTTTAAATGCCTTTCAATAACTTCAACTGTAGCAGGAATATTATGCAGAGATAATACCTCTTTTCCAAAAGACACAATCTCAACACTTCTCATTGCTTCCAGAGTTAAATACCAGCATGTCACACATAAGGAGAACTGAAAGGTCTTTTCTATGGGGAAATAAAGTACATATCAATGTATCTGCAAGTACCTGCAAGATCTTACCAAGAGAAATATGGATTCAAATGGACTCTACAGTTATTAGGTCAAAGAAAGCAAAACCTGATATCACATAGTAACAGATCTTCCATTGTTGGTATATTTATCTGAGTTTTGCAACTTCATATGTTAGCTAAAGCACTTGGAATGCTCTAAGAGTTTGCTTGGTTGATTGTTTGAAGCCTGGACGTAATAGTGTCTTCCTATAAATGCAGTTAAGATTCTAGAATTTTTATTTCATACTATGAAGGACATGAAAATAAAAGCAGAATGATTTAAGACCCAGTTTCTGTTGAATTAGTCAATTGGGTAAGCCAATATAGGGCTATCTTACCAGCTCATAGAGGAAAAAGAGAATATAAAATAGATGATGGTAAAATAAAAAGTTATAATTTTTATTTTTGGTTTCATGACTAGAAAGAGTCAGGATTACAGGAATTATACATATATATGTATATATACATATATATAAAATTTGCTTCTTTCATGCTAACTAGTGTGAAGAATAATGATAGTAGTGTTATCATTTAGATTCTAGATAAGAATAAAGTGGCAGTTTATGCTTCCTCTAAATGAGAATTTCTTCATTTGAGTAAATGGTAAGAATAAATATTATTGACAAGAGAAGTAGTCTATATTGGTAATATGCCACCTTCCCCCACCCTAACCCTTGAATTTTCTTCTCTGTTCAGTACTCCTGGTGGTTGACACCAGGGGCTCCCTACTAGTTTGCTGTTAGTTAAATTTGGCAAATAGCAGACATTAACGACAGATTGAAGGATAGGGATTTGAAGGTTAGGGGAATGGAGAATTCTGGGTATTTTCTCTTCCAGCACTGCAGCTTCAACCCAGATAAGGTTGGCCTTTCTTCAGGCTCCAGCTCCCCTGGACTCCAGTAACACTATTTCTCCCTGTGTTTTTCAGCGCTGTGGGTGGTAATGGTCTTTTTTCTGTTGTTGGTCTCTGGGTGCCTCTAAAATCTTTATCTCTGCAAGCAGTCACATCCCTAATTCTCCTTAATTTTAGCCATCTGACTGGTTTTATGTGATGCCAATGCCTTGAATGAAACACTTTCCTCTAATCACTTCTAACCCTCCAGTATGGATTATGTGTTTACTCCATAAAAGCCCATGGCTGATCCTCTGAAAATCCCTATTTTCACCCTTAGTACACAGTTTTGACATTGTTTTGTTGTTTGTATCATACATGAGACATAGCTGAAAGAAATCTGGGACTTTTTATTTCCTTTTCATAATTATATATCTCCAGTCTGCAATAGTGTGTGACAGATAGCAATTATTCAAGAGATTATTGGTTTTTTTATTATTATTATTATTTTTATTTTTAGAGAGTGAGAGAACTCCCACCCATGCATGCAAGTCGGGGAGGAGCAGAGGGAGAAGGAGAGAGAATCTCAAGCAGGCTCCAAGCCCAGGACAGAGCAGGATATGGGAACTGATTTGAGGACCGTGAGATCATGACCTGAGCCAAAACGTAGAATTGGATGCTTAACCAAGTGAGCCACACAAGCACCTCAAAAAGATTATTGTTAAGTGAATAAATTCATAAATGAAGATGCACAGAATCCCAGGTCCTTAAGGCATTACAAGGTGAATTGAAATTTTGACCACCTGAGAAATCCAAGGAAGAAAAACATTTAAAAGGGAAAGTGGTAAATAGAAAAAAAGAAAACAAACTCAAAGGGAGAACAAAACAATGGCATGATTATGTACATATCTCAGTTAAGGAGAGGTGAAAATAATCAGTGCAAAAGCAAGAGAGAGGCAGACCATAACTATTTCAGTAACAAGATGGTGGTGAAAGGCAGATTGAAGCCATTAACAAAATAAGTTGGACTTGAGAAAATGAAATCATAAAATACAAAACTTTTATAATAATTTTGGTAGAGAAATACAAGAAAATGATGATATGATAAATTTGGGGTTATCAGAGTTGAAAGAAGGCTTCTCTAGAGGAAGGAAAGACAGGATAGCAGGAAGACAATTTGGGGGATTTGAAGTAACTGGCCAAAAATAGTAAGAGGTAAAAAGTCAAGTGATGTCAAATAACTGCCCAATGTGGCAACTGAAGCCAAAAATAAAAGTGGGGGGGGGGTTTGAGTCGATGGCTAAACAAGTGGGAATTGTTGAACATCTGAAAATTGTAATGAGAATAAAGAAATAAAAGAGAGTAAAAGAACATGAGACAAACAAATGATATGTTTTCTGCTATTAGATATCATGAAGGATACAGGATAAATCAGTAATTATTCACTTCAAGGTTTTATTCACTCAACAGTACACTGAAGTTAACAATTGTGAGAGAAAAAGAACATAGAACTAAGCAGGATTTCCTAAGCCTAAGTTAGAAATTGACACAGTCTTCTTCAGATGTAATTTCTCTTGACCTAAAGTGGGTTCGTAAACTCAGAAAAGATCAAGGCTACTAAATTTCCAGAGATGTGGAGTTGATTTGAAGAGTTCTCCAGGGAGTTTCTATTTTATTGTACAAAACTCATGAGTGTTTCCTAAATCGACCTATGTTCAAGGGTCATTTTAGTACTCCACTTTTTTTTTTTTTCTTGGTGATCTTCACAGTTATTTGGTCTGTGTATATTTGGTTTGGTAGTTAATATTAGTACTTGGAGTCTTGCCGTTTTAAGCTTATCTAGTTATAATAAGGTTAGCATCAGAATCTTTGTGGAGAAATGGTCATTAAAAATCAATTCTGATGAAAAATGTATTTGGTCATTTAATGCAGACCCAACAAAGCTGACAACTTTATTCTAGTCTCTTGGTTTTTTTTATTTACAATATTTTTGTCTGTCTTATTGAGCTCTACTCAATATTAAACTTAAAATTATCAAAGTCTATCATAGTTATTGACTTCATGGCATTCAACAATGTAATGAAAGAAGATTGTAGTTAGAAGTTTGATTTTCTATCTTGAGTTTTATAGGTGGAATTTTTTAACTAGTGAGATAATATGATATAGAGCTGCTTTGAAAATTGAAGAAGAAAAAAAAGGATTGAAATTGTTGAAGTTATGAAGCATTGAAGGCAATTTGTCCAAGGTATTAAAAGAAGTATAAACGTTGGTATTACAGTTTTTGTGAATAATAATATCTAGGATGATAAGTACATTTATTAAATACCTACCAAATGACAACAATTGAACCATGCATTTTGGGTAGCTCATATCATACTTCAAGAGCCTACAAATAGAAACAATTGTCCCATAATAATGCACAATAATTCTGAGGATCATGTAGGCAGTCCTGCTGATTTGATCCAAGCTTGGTAGGTTTTGGCTGGGCTCACCTACATATTTGTGACCAGCTGGCTAAGTAGACTTGGGACTGGCTCGTCAAAGATGACCTCAGCTGAGATGATTCGTCTCTGTCTTTATAGTCTATCTCCTTTGCTGGCTTTGTTATCATGGCAGAAGTCGAGTTCTGAGGAAGACATCCCATGAGCCTATCTTAGAAATTGGTAAACTCTCATATTCCCCATATCCCTCAAACACAAGTCAAAAATCCACTAACGATATAAGAGGCGGGAAAGTAGAATTCACTCTTAATGGAAGGAGCTGAAAAGTCTCTTTGCCAAGAATATTTGAATAAAAAACATTAATTGGAGTTAGTGCAAATAATCTATCACAATATCTTTTAGGTAAATATCACAGCTAGAAATCAATCCTAATGAGTCTGACTCTAATACCAATGTGATTCTTTGTCATTACCAATAATGAATGACTAAAGAGGAAAACTGTGAGTCAGGATCTGAATTACTTATAACATGAGAGTAATCTAGATGTTGATGAACTATAAAATTGAGTATTGGAAAAAGGTGGGATAACCAAACAATATGGACTTCAGTAGAGAAGACAAAAACTTGACTTCTGCCTCTACCAGTAACAGGAATATGTGAAAAAAGAGCTGCATTTACTTGAAATGCTTGCTTGGGAAGTGAACAAGGTCCAGGGAAAAACAAGTTTCGGTGAAAGAGAAACTATAAGGCAAATACTAAGGATTTGGTAATGAAATTTGGTTTTCAGTCTGAAAACACATTAGAGCTTATAGAGAGGCTGGTAATGGAAATGCGCTGAGTAAGGAAAAATAGAGGAAGTGTAAGCATTACACTCAGGCAATATATAGGCTATAAAATTGTCTTCCTACAAGGTAGTATGTCTGAATATAAACATATCATTAAAATGAAATGGTGGTTCCTGTTGATTAAACATCATTGATTAATGATGCATGTACCATTTCCCCTTTAAAGCCCCATTAAGTACTGTTAGAAAATATTTAAAAGTACATAATAACTAAAGAACAAAAGGAATGGGACAGGAGGTATGAGTGACAAAATCTTAGACAAATAAAGTCCAAAGTAGCTCAAAGTAATTGAGTTAGCAGTCAAAGAAAGCCAAGAATGAATTTTATCCCTGAGTTGAACACCAGAAATGCTATTACTTAGGTCAAGGAATAGTTCAGTTGAAAATAAAGCAATCAGAGGAGTACTGGAAAAATACTTATGGTTCTTGAACTGTACCTGAAGTGGTACAGTATTATTGAATATATATTGTGATTGTTAAATATGCATACTACAATCAACAATAAAACAAAAATTATAGCAAATAAGCCAACAACAAAAAATAAAATGGTATACTAATAATCTTTCTATTAATACAAAAGATAGAAAAAAAAGAAATAAAGAGATGGGGTATATTAAAAATAAAGGCAAGATGATAGATACAAATCCAATAGCATGCATAACACTAAATGTAAACAGAATAAACACAGGAATCAAGAAGCAAAAATTATCAGATTGGGTTTCTTAAAAAGCGATACTGGACTGTATGTTCTTTATGAGAAATAAATTTAAAATATAAAAATATGAGTAAATTAGAAATAAAAGAAGGTGAAAGATATACTATGCTAATGCTAATCAAACAAAGGGTGGAGAGGGCATATTATTATCAGATGAGTATATTTTAGAGCACATAATTTTGCCAGGGTTAAATAGTGTCATTTCATAATGATTGAGGTCAATTTAAGAAAGCATAAAAATCCTAGTCATTTATGCACCTAATAACAGAGATCAAAATGAAGCAAAAACTCAAGAGAACCAGAAGGGGAAATAGACAACTCCACAGTTACAACCAGAGAGTTTAACATCCTTCTACCAATAATTGATAGAATACGTAGACAGAAAGTCAGTAAGGATAGAGATTTAGATATCACTACCACCCAATTTATCTACTATCCTTTATGAGGTGCCCCAACCAACAGAAGTAGGAAATATTATTTTCAATTACACATAGACTATTTGCCAAGAAAGACCATATTCTGGGCCATAAAATATCAATACATTTCAATAGTTTCAAATATGCACTGTATATTCTCTCAACTGTACATTCTCTAATCGTGAAATTAAATAAGAAGTCAACAGCTGAAAGATATCTAGAAACACCCCCAAAATAATTGCAATCTAAATAATAAATAACACATTTCTAAATAGCATGCAGACCAAATAAATAATTGAAAGTGATATACGTAACTCTTGAATAAAAATGAAAACACAATGTAAGAAAATTTGTGAGAGGAAGTTATAACAGTATTTGGAGGGAATCTATAGCATCACACATTAGAAGAAGAACATTGTCAAATCAATATTAGCTTCCCTCACAGGTTGGGAACTCCAGTGGATGGCCCCAGACTCCTTTGGCAGTTCCCTTGGGCCTCATTTAGAACATGCAAGACATGCTACTACTGCACTGTAACAGCATTGTACTTCAAGGACAATGCAGCAGCCTATGCAATATACCATCCCACCCAGGCTCTATGGGAGCCATTCTTTTTATGTACCCAATCTGCTTATCTACCAAAGGGTCAGTTGCTAGGGCTTGTACACAAACTAGGACATTCCTAGTACACAAACTAGGACATTCCTGATTGCTAGGGGGGTGTTAGTGCCTTATGAGCTGGGATGTGGAAGATGGTGAAAACTGCCTCAGTAGTTTATAGATGAACCCAAATGTCTTTCCACACATCTTCATCCCTAACATACGCCTGGTTGTGGGCTTATTTATGATTATCAACCCTTGACTTCCCATTGTCCAAGCCATAGGGTCAATCCCTTTAGAACAGTCGAACTGTCAGTGCAAATGGTTAATAGCCAGGGCTCATGAGTAATCACCAGCCAAACTGGTGGACTGACATCAATCAGTCCCCTGGTTGATTCAGTTTATTCCTGTTTCCATCCACATGGTGTCAGTGCCGAGTTGAATAGCAACTACAGACCCTGTGGACAGATTGCCCAGACTAGACTGATCTGTATGTATATCAGGCATCAGTAGGAATTTCCCCTGCTCCCTCTCTGCTGCTGCAGGAATAGGAGTGGGAACATTTGGGAATCCACATATTCTACAGGGCCTAGTAGCTCCCATATTTCTAGATGAAAGGTGCTCCTCTGCAGCAGACAGGCATGTCACTTAGGCATTGTGGGAGTTTGAGCCATGGCAGAACATGGAACATGTTCTCAACTCACCCTTTGATAAGCAGGGCCGTTCTGACCACAATATGCTGTTCCTCTGTGAAAGGCTTTACCTGGAAGAGCGCCATGTACACTAGCAGGACCTGCTGTTCTAAGGGAGTACAAGGGCTTTCTGCCCCCTTCCAGAGCTGGAACCAAAATCTTAAGGACACTCTTCTTGTTGTCTCTGTCACAGTGCCCAATCCACACCTTCTGGAGTCACAGACACATCTAACACAAGCCCTTCTTGGGAGATGGCCAGAGATTTTATCTGTCTCACTAGTATTTTCACCTTCTCAAAAGTGCTTGCTGTTCTGATTCCCAGTTCCACACATACCACCCCCACCCATTTTTTTTTTTTTTTTACCAGCCAGTATAAGGGATGGAAGGAATAAAAATACACCAAAACTCAAAATCCCTGAAAAGGCTTGTACCTCTTTCTCATTCTTAGGGGTTGAATAGGTTTGCACCTGATCAATTACAGCTTTCTGGGACAACACATGTCTTATCTGACTAAATGACTCCTAAAAACTCACAGTCCATTGTACTGATGTGGGGAAGGAAAACAGGGACAGATCTTGGCTGCCATCCCATGACATACAGTAGGGCTGTGCAGGTAACCTTGGGCAACCCCTTGAAAGGTCCATTGTTGTCCCTCCCATGTGAAGGAAAAGTGATCTTGTGACTCAGTGGTCAGGCATTTTCTGAAAAAGGCACTTGATAAGTCCATTCCAGCATAGTATGCTCTTAGGACTCTGGCCAAGGTATCTAAGATGGTGGCAATATTGGACACAGCTATGTGAATGGGTGGAATATACAGTTTCACTGTGATTGTTCAAGCACGACCTTATTCAATCCTCAGCAGCCCGTTGTTATCCAGGTCCAGTGTCAACCAGAGCAGTCATCTTTGTTTATTTCTGGAGGACCAGTGAACAGTGAGCTTGATGTGAGGACTCTGATCACCTCCAACAGCCCTCACCTGGTGGCAGTCTTGGCCTGCATCCTATACTCAAGCCATCCTGTACTCATCCCTAATAGCACTGTATTTCTGAGGCCTCTGGAGCAGGTGGGGTGTCAGGTAAGATAGGAGCAGATGGCCCAAGTCTGAACCATTGTTCTGGTTTTAAGACTTCCACAGACCCACCAGCACAGTGTTGCCAGTCTATCTATTGTAGTGGAATCCCTGCAGCAATCAGGCCAAACCACATTTGTTTTCAGGTTACTTTAGCCAGACACTTTATAGCCAACTAGGATAGCCTTTTGGCTTTTTCCAGCTCCCTCTCTTTCTTGGGACTTTTCCATAGCCCATACTCATTCCTGAGATTTGTCAGTCTCCCCCAGATCAGCAATGGATTGCCCAACATCACATATGTCTTGTTCCATGACAGGGCTCAGCATGGATATCAGCATCCTATACTGGATGCTGGAGTGTACTGGAGAATCTTAGTTCTCATTCCTGCAGTGAATGTAGCCCAATTAGGTCCTTCAAACACAGGAGTGTGTATGACCTATCTTATTCCCAACTCCCGAAGAATTTGTGGTACCTACTGTGTAGATTTCCAGGGTCCCACATGCTGAGGGAAGTCTCCCTCATTGGGCCAATCCTCCCTGTGGGCTAGAATAATCCAGTGTATGAAGGAATGAGTACCTTGAACCTCCAAGCAGCATGTAGGCACTACTGGAGGACTCAGTGTGTGTGATATTGCTCATTTTCTTTGCCTCATACCTGGTCAGAAAAATGCCACTGTCTCTCCCTTCCCTTCCACCCATATTTCCTTAGCTGCACTAACCACGCCTGGATACTTGCTGGCCTTTTGCTAGAACTTGGCAGCTATGTCAACAAGCTCAGTGGGAGTATATTCTCTCATAGTGAACGTTTCCTGAATTGGAGCTGTCCTGCTGGCTGAGGTTGCTTTGCTTTTGCTTTCCTTTGTTTGGGGTCAGATGGCAGGAGGCATTTCATCGCTTCACTGTCAATCACCACAACACCTCCTCTTCAGTATCCTCACCCTCCCAGGGATTCCACCTCTTAGCATCCTACCAGGCTTTGTCACACATGGTCAGATCTTCATCTGTGACAGCCTGCATCTTCTTAGCTCTGCAAAAGAGCACACTAATATCTCCAACTGTTTATCCCACTCCCCCACCTTGTCTGTCTCCCAGAAGCCAGTAGAAAAGCAGACATCCATACATTCTTCTTTGACCTCAGCTCTTCCATCTTTCTAACCTGAGTTTCAGCCTCTTCTTAGACATCAGTGACCCACTGAAGTGTCTACAGTAGAAACCAGTTCACTGTGGCAGCCATTTGCTTTCCTTCTCTGCCATGTTGGTCTCTGTGCAATTTCTCAAACAAGTACTTTAAAGCAGCTAGCAGTCCACAAGCTTCTGATCTACAGGAACTTCTCCCCACAGAGATGATGGTGGCCAATGCAGAATTTCCACCATGGATGCCTCTTTCCCAAGGTCCGTTTATTTGGTCTTCTGTACATGGAGAGACCGAAGAAAGGCAGGCCAGTCCAGATTAGTAGGTTCCAGGTTTAACTGGCAAGGTGACTTAGGAGGCTTGATTTGAGAAGCTGCAAGACAAGTAGATCTCTATAGATCTCTACATCTGCCCACCAGAATCTTAAAAGTTTCTATAAATGTCTCAACTGGATGCAGTCACTTATATCGTCCAGACACACTTCTCAACAACACATAACTGTCTCAAAGTTACATCTTTAGGGAAGCTTCTAGTGCATGGAAGGCAAGAGGAACACACATTCCAAGGATAGGGAAGTAAGGAGTCTTTGATTGCCCATGTTGTGCTTGAGGGTCAGCCGGTGTTCATATCCTCTCAATGACCTCCTCCAAAAAAAAGGGCACAAAGTTTCAGTTATGTAAGATGAATAAGTACTGGATATTTAATATACAGCATGGTGAAAATAACTAATACTATATTAGCTATACAGATAATGTGTTTAAATGTGTGGAGAGGAAATTAACACTTCAGTGGGGTTTGGGGATAAATTATAAACTGCCTACAGTGATAGGTACTCAGTAGTAAGAAAAACATAATAGACTATATAATCTAAAAAACACAAAGTTGCACAGAAGTTAAATGTAATCATAGTACACTTCATCGCTCAACTGTGAATAATGTTCACATTTTCATAATACAATGTTATGTATTTAACAAAAAAAACTACAGATACACCTATACTGGGAAAACAGAGAAAGACATGTGCACGAAAGAAGGCAAATAGCAAATTGGCAGTAGGAAGTCAATGGATAGGTCTAACATAGGAAAATCAAGAAAAAAATAAAATAATTAGGTCATTTAAAAATGCGGGATACTAACAAAATACAGGAATAAAATCTGTAAAAGCTATCTTCCGAGGAGCAGACATTTGGCATTGTCGAGATGTAAAGAAGTTTTTTTTTTAATTTCTATTATAAACTTTATAAAACTGTTTAACTTTTAAAAGTATGTGCATAGGGGCACCTGCGTGGCTCAGTCGCTTAAGCGTCCAGCTCTTGATTTTGGCACAGGTCATGATCTCAAGGTTCATTTGTTCGAGCCCTATGTGGGGCTCTGTGCTAACAGCACAAAGCCTGCTTGAGATTCTCTTTCTCTCTCTCTCTGTTCCTCCTCTGCTCATGCGTGAAGTCTCTCTCTCCCTCAAAATAAATAAACCTTTTTAAAAAAAAAGTCTGTGCACACGTTAATGTGATAAAGCATAAAATTAAAATTAAAGAATTAAAATGGGAAATGTCTAGCTCTATGTAATGTAGTGACTATAAGGAAAAGCATTATAGTTTAATGTTAATTATAACAAAACTTTAATAGTTTTGAAGAAAAAATAATTTTGAGGTTTACTCTGATGTTATAAGTTACTAAATTATTAAAATGGAAACATTAATACTTGACCCATTAGGTTGTCCTCATAAGATGACAATTTCTTTAAAGTCTCTCTCTCTCTCTCTCTCTCTCTCTCTTTCTCCCTGCCTCTCCTTTAAACTATGACTTCTCTACAAGGAGTCTTTAACTTGAATTCTCAGAAATTTCCACATTTAACGCAGAAAGAGACTACCAATGTCTTTGCCACTCAGCAACTGTCAGTTTTCACTAAGTCCAATTATCATTGGGTATCACTCTAAGTTAATTTGTTACCTGATTCGTTTCACTGCATTTTCAGACCTGTTTTACTTGTTCTGATGACAGATGTATTTCCGCCATTTTAGCAGTTGAATTGAAACTGCAGAAGGCAATTGATTATTGAGGAATGATAACTCAGCTACACAGCAGCACCATCTTTTGGCCTTCTAAGGAAAGTGATCCAAACTTGTAAATTCTGAAGTCTGCATTTTTGACATTTTACTGTATGAACCACCTTTGCAGTATAATTTTAAAAAATGGCTTCAAAGAATGAAGGCAACATTTTGTGCAAGAGAAGATAGCCACAAAAATAAGGTCATCTGAAAAAAAGTTATATTTTATTCATTTAACAAAAATTAAAATATGTTAGAAACTGCTTACCTTTGAAATTGTTAATTTCTCCATTATTACTTATAAATTCAGTGTGCATTAATTTTATATGAATCTTTAATAATGATCATTTAAAATTACTTGATATTTATGGCTTCTGAAAGGAGTTTCTGCAATGTACTTATTTGCCAGAATACAGGACCCAGGATACTATTTCTTCAGTTATCTTTAGAGTAGTAACGTATTTCTTCCCAAATACTCATGATTCTAATATATATTTATCAAATATTCCTATCTTTTCAAATCCTATTCTCAAGTGTTTCCTGAGGAAAATTTTCATAAAGTACAAATCCTATGAAAACTGGATTTTTACGTCAATGTAAATAATAACACACATGCTATGTCTTAGAATATAATTTTATTCTGTCATTACTAATTTAGTTACAGAAACTAAATATATGAAATAAACAATGCAGCATCAAAAAAATGTAAGTTTTATTCTGATCCTAAGAATGACAAGCTGGTTATATGAGAGAGGTAGTTCAATCTCTATTTTATATAGAGAGAAATAAATCCTAATATTGATCTAAAAAATTACTTTTCTAACTCACTTAGATGTATCTGGCATATTTTTTATAATGTTATTTTGCACTGCGATTTCTTTAATTTTACTAAATAAAACCCTGTGGCATTTACATTTTTATAATAACATTTTATCACTATAATCTTTGTTTTTTATAATTCTATTATACCTATATGGGTAAAGCTTTAAGAAAATTCTCATTTCCATATTCTAAAACAAATAATTTTTCTATAGTCCTCCTTATTAAAATCAATCTTATAGTATAGGCTTAAAATATTTATTCGTAATTTCTTTTTTCCTCCTCTAAGACCAGTGTGTCCTTTAGACCACTGAATTGGATCATATCAGAAATAAAAACATGAATCAATACAATGTATTTTCCAAGTTATTGAGATTTAGATTTAGGTCATTTAATTGCATGTAACTGTTTAAATTATTTTTTTAATTAAAATTCAGTTTGTCAGTCAGAGTAGCCATATTTCAAATGTTTAATAGCTACAGGTGGCTAGTGGCTTGGGTATTGAAGATAAAGAATATCTCTATCATCACAGAAGTACTAATGGACAGCACTCGTGATTATTTATACGTGAAATAATATTATCTAAAAAGTAGAAATCTAATGGTATGCCAGATTTTCAACAGCAAGTTGAAGTAAATAAGACCTATAAACCTTTAAATGGTTGTTTTTAAAATAGTGGTAAGCTGTCAAGAAGAATTGGGCATTAGAGTTTTTAGCAATTGAAGTAATTAAGACTTCAATCTTATGCCACTTGTATTATAATCTCCACACCTTTTTAAAAAATCAAAGAATACAGATATCTCTATAAAAATACATTTTCCTTTACTTTATTAAGTTGTGAAAGTTAGTTATATAGCCATTTCAAGTCAAAATAGGTAGTATCTAAAAGAAGTTTACTAAGGCTGTGCCCCAAAAAAAGCCTGTAAATTAATCTCTTCATATTTATCTTCCTAAAACATCTCACTCAAACCATAGTCATAGGGGGACAAAATTAAACAATGAAATACTGTTGATTGTGTTACTTGGTGGGAAGAAACTCTAGGCACCTTGATTCAATGTGTTTTTGTTTGCCACATGCAGTTCATAAGAGGTTGAGGTTGGTTATCTTAAACCACATTTAAATTCTAAATTCTAAATTCTAAACAAGTATGAATGTAATATATTTAAGGTCTTTGGATTCCTTTGCTTAGTTGGGCATATGTGATTAATTTCTACAGGCATGTTTAGACTCTTGTGTTTTCCGATGTTGTGTCTCTTCTTTTTACAAATAACATATGTGGGGTGCAGTGGGCAATATTTGGATGCCCATCCAGTCTAAAAATATTGCCACTTCTTATGAACAGAGATGTACACCTGGCAGCCATGTTTGTGTTAAATGGCAACATCACACTCAATCAATTGTACTGGGTTATACCAGCTATACACACTGAACACAAGTTAGGTCTATCAAATGGCCTCAGAATTGGGAAAAAAAAATTCAGAGAGAGCCAGTCACTTCATGTGTCTGGCTACAACCCAGGAACATGAATTTTGGTGCATCGAGACATGAAAAAAAAATCCAGTTTCCAACACAAATGATAAAATCGTAAAAAAGAAAAAGTGAACAAAAACAATATACCAGGTACCTAAAATTAATTCATTATCTTAAGCTTCATTGGTCAGTGAAATCTCAGCTATGCTGCAGTAGCAAATGGTCCTGCAATCTTAGTGCCTTTCAGACACATTTCATGTCCAGATTACATCCATTTCAAGTCAGCCACAGCTCTGCTTCACATTCTCTGCATAGTGGGACCAAAACTCTAGTAGTAGCTAGCTGGGACATGATGGTCTCATTGTAGCAGGAAAAAGTGTTATCAGAGCTACATGATCACCCTTCTTTCTTCTGCACAAAAGAAACACATGCAACTTTCACTCATATTTCAGGGGATAAACTAGGTCATAATGCCAAGAAAGGTAACAATGGAGTGAAAAAAATAAAAAGTGATTCACTTTCCAGATCAGACCCAGTAGGTAGAAGTGAGAATATATTTAGAATTTATCTCAAGGCTCTTTCTAAGACCTAATACATGCTTGCTCATAGATCATTAAAGACTTCCCTAAGAATGATATCAGCAAAACTTTCTATTTTGTAAAAATATGTATTTTTTATAGTTTTCCTTTTTTTTTTGCGGTTAAATACACACAATGTAAAATTTACCATTTTAACCTTTTTAAAGTGTGCAGTTCAGTGGCGTTAGGTACACTCACATTGTTGTGCAACCATCACCACCACCCCTCACCAGAACCTTTTCATCTTCTCTAACTAAAACCCTGTACCCATTAAACACTAACTCCCCATAGCTCCTCCCCCTTCTCCTGGTAAACACCATTCTACTTTCTGTCGATGAAGCTGACTACTCTAGATCCTAAATATAAGTGGAATCATACTTTGTCATTTTGTATTTGTCATTGTGTAACTGGCTTCTTTCACTTAGCGAATGTCTTCAAGGTTTATCCAAGAGGTAGTATGTGTCAGAATTACCTTCTTTTTTTGTGGTTGGATAATATCCCATTATATGTATATACTACATTTTATTTGTCTATTCATCTGTCAGTGAACACTAGGTGGTTTCCAATTTCTGGCTTTTGTGAGTAATGTTGCTATGAATATGGGTGTGCCATAGTTGAGTTTCTGCTCTCAATTCTTTTGGATATATAGAAATAAGTGAAATTGCTGGAACATATGGTAATTTCACTTTCACTTTAATTTTCTGAATTCTGTTGTAATACTATTTTCCACAGAAGCTATATTATTTTATGGTCCCACCAGCAGTGCACAAGGGTTCCAATTTCTCTACATTCTTGCCAACACTTGTTATTTTCTATATGCTTTTTTTTAAATAGTCACACTAGTGGGTGTGAATGGTATCTCATTATAATATTGACCAGTATTCCCCTAATGATTAATGGTGTTGAACATTTTTTCATGTGTTTACTGGTTATTTGTATGTCTTTTTTTGAAAAATATTGATTCAAGTGCTTTGTCCATTTTTAAATCATATTTTTGCTGTTATTTGAGTTGTAGGAATTATTTTGTTGTTCTGAATCTAATTCTTTGCACTATATGATTTGCAAATATGTTTCCCCATTCCATTAAGTGATTTTTCACTCTGTTGGTAGCATCCTTTGATGAAAAAAAGTTTTAAATTTTGATGTAGTCTTATTTGTGTTTTTTTTTCCTTTGTGTTTTGGTGTCATTTCCAAGAAATCATTGCTGAATACAATGTTGAAATTTTCCCCTATGTTTTCTTTTAAGAGTTTTATAGCTCTGACATGTATGCCTTTGATCTGTTTTGAACTAAATTTTGTATATGGTGTAAGGGAAGATCCCAACTTTATTTTTTTGCATGTGGATATAATATAATCCCAATATAATTTCCCAAAAACATTATCTTTTACCCATTGAATGGTCTTGGCAACCTTGTTGAAAATCATTTGATCATATTTGCAAGGCTTCATTCTGGCACTCTATTATGTTATGTTTATCTATATGTCTGTGTTTATACTAATATCACATAGAGGATTCAAAGTGGGCTCTGTGCTGACAGCAGCGAGCCCGATGTGGGGCTCAAACTCACAAATCATGACCTGAGCAGAAGTCAGACACTCAACCACCTGAGTCACCTAGGAACCCCTGTAGATTTTTTTTTGATAATACAATACCTTAATATTAAGGTGAACATGGGTGTTGTTCCATTTATTTGTATGCTCTTTAATTTTTTTCAACTAAGCTTTCTACTTTCAAGTATATGATTGTTTTATCTCCTTTGTTAGGGGTGTTTTATGATTTTGTATCCAGCAACTTTGCTGAATTCATTTATTAGTTCTAACAGTGTTTTTGTTTATTCGTTTGTTTGTTTTTGGAGTGTGTATGTAACTTTAAGATTTTCTACATAAAGATGATAATCATTTGCAAATAGATATAATTGTACTTCCTTTCCATTTTGGGTGCATTTTATTTCTTTTTCTTGCCTAATTTCTCTGGCTAGAATTTTCTATACTATGCTGAATAAAAGAGTAAAAACCAGGTATTTCTGTCTTATTTCTGATCTTATAGGAAAAGATTTCAGGTTTTCTTCACTGAGTAATATGTTAACTGTGAGTTAATCACAAATAGCCCCTATTTTGTGGGAATGTTTTCTTTCCACTCCTAGTTTGTTGAGTGTTTTTATCATGAAAGAATATTAAATTTTGTAAAGTGCTTTTTCTGCATCAGTCAAGATTATCATGTGGTTTTTGTCCTTTATTCTGTTAGTGAAATATACTCTATTGATTGGTTTTCATATGTTGAACCATCCTCTTATTCCAAGAGTAAATCCAATTTGGTCACGGTATATGTATTTTTAAATGTGCTGTTGAATTTGGCTTGCTGATATTTTCTGAGAATACTTTTATTTTTAATTCAACAACTACCACACACAGACACACACATACACATACAAAACACATAAAAATATCACTCTTTCCATATAATAAATGTATTTTAAAGAAAATATTAAGTCCTTAAATACATTTGTAGTTGAGATAATAGATAATATCTTGCTTTCTTCCCATCTGCTCTTCTCACTGAAGCAGGAATTTCTTCTTTTTTTTTTTTTTTAGAAAGAAAAAGACAGCATGGGAGCAAGGAAGAGGGTCAGAGAGAGAGAGAGAGAGAGAGAGAGAGAGAGAATCTTAAGCAAGCTCCACCCTAGTGGGGAGCCCAACAGGGAGCTCAATCCCCATGACCCTAGAATCATGACCTGAGCTGAAATCAAGAGTTGGATGCTCAACTGACTGAGCCATGCAGACATCCCCAAGACATTTTATCTAAAATGTGAGTCTTATCATATCATTCTCTGTGGTATATTGCTAGTTAAAATTTCTTCATTTTTATTCACTGTCCCAGTATTTGCACCTTTTGGAATTTGAAATAACAGCTTCCCCTATCCAAGAGGGAGTCTATTTCCCCACCTCTTTACTCTTACCCTACCTTATGACTTGTTCTGGGTAACGGGCTATAGAAGATGTGATAACATTCCAATTTCGAATCCATGTTTCAATAGTGCTTGTGTATTTCTGCTACTTCTTTTGAGACCTCTGCCTCTGACACAGGCCAGACTATCAGAAGATAACAAATGTGAAGCATAGATGAATCAAGGCCCCAGACAAGTCAGGGAGCTTCAACAAGATCAGCAAAGCTGACTCTCAGTTGATAGCAGATGCATGGCCAAGAACAATAACAAAAAAACACGCACTTAGTCTAGACAAATTGCTGACCTGTAGATTCTTGAGATAAAGTCATTGTTTTAAGCTACAAAGTTTTGGGGGTGATTCTTTAGATAGTGTTAGCTAATTAATTTATTCTCCTACTTAAACTCCTTCAATAGCTTTCCATTATCTTTAAGGGAAAGTGTAAATTACTTAGAATAGCCTAACACATAACAAAGAATAGATCAAATACATTTAGATCAATGATTAAACAACCACCTTAATATAAGCCGCTTTTGTTATCTTTAAAGTATAATATAGCACATTCAGGAAGATGAAACAGAATGGAAAAAAGAGCTATTTTTTGGCTGTGCATAGATAATTCTAAAATAAAATATTATATAGGATTATCAAGTAATCAAAAAAAATAGTTTCTCCTTTGTATTCAATGACTGGATATAAAATAGCTTACCCTAAGTAATGCCATGCTGCCTAGGATGTTATCTTATTAATATAGAAAACTTATCATTGGAAAAAAGAATAAACTCATTGTTATATATGGCAGTTAGGCCTTCAGTTACATCTACTCCCACATACATACAAGTTGTGCTTGTGTCTTTTTGAATTTTCACAGAGTTCCTGGATTAAATGTTTTGGCTGATAACATTTTCAATACCTATGAGCTAGAAGTTAGACAAAAAACTTTGTAAGTCAAATCAACTTCTACTAAAAAGTGTTGATGGATCTGCCTTTTGTACTTAGAGCTGTGAGGGAAAATTGCTTCCATGCCTGTCTCCCGACTTCTAGTAGTTTGCTGGCAATTGTTGTTATTCCTTAGATAATAGATATATCAGCTCAATCTCTGCCTTCATTTTTACATGACATTCTCCCTGTGTATTTTTCCCTAAATTTTCCATTTTTAAAAAGATACAGTTAGTATTGGATTGGGACTCACCTTAATGACCTCATTTTAACTTGATCATCTGCAAAGACATAATTTTAAATAAGGTCACACGTGTAGGTACTCAGGGTTAGGACTACAATATTTTGGGGGGAGATTCAATTCAACTAATACATTATCTGTACTCCTATCTAAGATCAAGCTCTCTTATGAATTTGATCCTAACCCCGCTCACCTATTTAAGGACTTAATCGTCTTCACTAGATTTTTTAAAATTTTTTTTTAACCTTTACTTATTTTTGAGAGACAGAGGGAAACAGAGCATGAGTAGAGGAGAGGCAGAGAGAGAAGGAGACACAGAATCTAAAGCAGGCTCCAGGCACTGAGCTGTCAGCACAGAGCCCGATGTGGGGCTCGAACTCACGAACTGTAAGATCATGATCTGAGCCTGAGTCAGACGCTTAACCGAATGAGCCACCCAGGCGCCTCCTTAGGTAGATTTTCTGTCCTTCATATTCAATTTTTCTTTTTCTAATATATTGTCATAATTGTATATGTGTCAAGCATGTTATAACATTTGCTACTTTTAAAAATCTCTCTTTAGACCCCTTATTTCACCCCTACATGTCAAAAGCTTGGAAGTTGTCACTTCTGTCTTAATAAGAAGAAAAATGGTGGGCAAACTGAAAATGAACACTTAAATGGTAATTTTGATGAATTGCTTGAGACTAAGGGTGGACAAGCATAAGAGTGAGAAATTCCTAGGGATTTTGATATTAGGGTTGCCCAGATTTTCATGAGCTTTATATGAAGGAAACCCACCAGTCTTTCATGGTAAAGCAGTGAGAATTCAAACTCCAAATTCCTTCATGGTTTTGCAGGGGAGAGGAAGAATCATTCATTGTAAAATGTACCTAGAATTTTCTACCTAACAAAGAACCTACTATCCAGGGAAAAACATCCAGGCTAAAGCTTTGTCCTAAATCAGAAGTTCATTCCTCCCACTCCAGGAACTTTTAGCCATTCTGTCTCACTTGAGAGAGGAAAAAACAAAAAACAAAACCATCCAAACGAATCAGGGCTTCATGGAAATAGATTGAGAACACTGCAGCCAGATAAGAGCATAATGGACAAGAGGAAAAAAATAATATATATATATATATATATATATATATATATATATATACCACTGCAGAAACAGTTATGAAAGTCACAGCCCTGAAACACAGGCCACTGAAACAGATTTAATAGGATTGTAGACTAATAACCCTTCCCACACACATTACCATCACACCAAAGGAGCTCTAGTATATTAACAATGTATTATAGCTGAAGGTGCTGCACGACACAGTATTTCTTGCTGAAGAGGAATACAGAGAGAAGTCCAAAGTAAAGAGGGATTAAAAGTAAGGGATTAAAAGTAAGAATACTATAGACACTTAGAGTTTCTGAATCTACAGCTATAGCAAACATAAAATACAACTTAACTCTTAGCCAGATTAGTATATACCTTCACACTAAAGACTTATTTACCACAGTTCCTACAACCCAGTACAACTTGTCTAGTTTGGCATATATATATATATATATATATATATATATATATATGTGTGTGTGTGTGTGTGTATACACACACATATGGAAAATAAAAAAAAAGAAGAAGAAAGAAAACAAAGCAATCTGAAAGATGAAGTCATGTCAGAACCAGACTCAGATGTGACACACTTATGGAAATTATCAGACAGGCAATTTAACAAAGCTATGATGAATAAGTAAGCTAATGGAAAAAGCAGGCAACATGCAAGATAAATGAGTAAAATAAGCAGGGAGATGAAAGCTCTAAGGAAAAATAAAAAGTAAATGTTGAAAATCAAAAACACTGTATCAGAAATGAAGAATGCCTTTGATAACACATCAATAAATCCAATAAAGCTGAGGAAAGTATCAGTGATCTTGAATATAGTTAAATAAAAAACATGCAAAAGTGAAATACATAGACAAAAAAGAATAAAAATAAAAAACAGAAGCATAAAAGAATATCCAATAGTTAGGGGTCAACTTCAATGTGCAATTGAAATGCCAAAAGGAGAAGAAAGAAAGAATGGAGCAGAAGAAATATTTGAAATAATATTTGAGAACTTTCTAAAATTCATGACTGACACCAAACCACATATCCAGCTCAGAGAACATCAAGTAAGATAAATGAAAAATAAACAAACAAACAGCTCCCCAAACTCTATCTATATTTAAACAATGGAAATCCAAAGACATAGAAAAAATTTCTTTTAAAAAGCCATAAGATTTAAAAAAATACTTACAGAGTAACAAGGATATAATTACAGTGGAATTCTTGCTAGAAACCATACGAAAAAGAGTAGAATAACAATAAAAGTTTGAAAGAAAACAAAAGTCAACCTAGAATTCTATATCAAGCAAAAGTATCATTTAAAAGTGAAAGAGAAATACTTCCTCACATAAACATAAATTGAAGAAATTCATCATGAGCAAACTTGCCCTGCATAAAATGCTAAAAGGAGTTCTTCAGACAGGAAAAAAAAAAATGACATAGGAATAAACTTGGATCTACCTAGACAAAGGAAGAGCTGCAGAGAATAAATAAATGAAAAGGTTTTTTTTAAATCTGCTCTTAACTGTTCTAAAAGATATCTGTTTAAAGTAAAAATAGTCATAATGTAATGGGTGATTATAATCACTTATATACAAATGAGGTAATTGACAGGAATGTTATAAGGAATGGAAGGAAGGAATTGGTTATAACTACACTCCACATGAAACCATATAGTGTTACTTGAAGTATAATTTAAGGTAGACTTAAATTATTTAAATATACTTATTTTATACTTAAATTATTTAAATATACTACACTATACAGCAAGCACTACAAAAATTATAAAAATTAAGTACAATTGATAGTCTAAAGGAAGAAATCAAATGTAATCATATAAAATGCTTAATTTAAATATGAGAAGGTAATGGAGCACCCGGTGGCTTAGTTGGTTAAGGGTCCAACTTGCACTCAGGTCATGATGTCCTGGCTTGTGAGTTCAAGCCCTCATCGGGCTCTGTGCTGACAGCTCAGAGCCTGGAGCCTGCTTCAGATTCTGTGTCTCCCTCTCTCTCTGACCCCCTCCTGCTCACGCTGTGTCATTCTCTCTCTCTCTCAAAAATAAACATTAATTTTTTTTTTAATTATGATAAGATAAAAAAGAGAGGGGAAATAGAGAACAAATGCAACAAGTAAAAAACAGTTAAACACAGTACCTACTAAGAAAAGTATATTAATAATCACTTTAAATTTGAAGTCTAAATTTATCAATTAAAACATATATTGTCAGAGTAGAATTTTAATTTTTTTTAATTTAAATTTTTTTTTCATGTTTATTCATTTTTGAGAGAGAGAGAGAGTATGAACAGGAGAGGGACAGAAAGAGGGGAACAGAGCATCTGAAGTGGGCTCTACACTGACAGCAGCGAACCAGATGTGGGGCTTGAACTCACCAACCATGAGATCATGACCTCAGCTGAAGATGGATGCTCAACTGACTGAGCCACCCAGGGGCCCAATTTTTTGTTTTTATTTTTTGTTTATTTATTTTGAGGGTGAGGAGGGGCAGAGAAGGAGAGAAAATTGCAAGCAGGCTCCATGTTGTCAGTACAGAGCCCAATGTGGGGCTCAAACTCATGCACTGAGATCATGACCTGACCACCTTACCCAAAATCAAGAGTCGGTCATTTAACTGACTGAGCCACTGAGGCACCCTAGATTTAAAAACAAAACAAAACAAAACAAAAGCATTCCATATTGTCTATGAGAAACGCATTTAAATGTAAAGACTTATAGGACATAAGTAAAAGGATTGAAAGAAACACCCAATATTAACACTCCAAAGAAAAGCAATGTAGTTATAATTTCAGACAAAGCAGATTTCAGAACAAGGAAAATTAACAGGAATAGAGAAAGGTATTGCATAATAATAAAGGGGTTAATTGTGTAATAACTCATAACAGTCCTAAACGTACATGTCCTTAATAAGAGAGCATTAAAACACGAAGCAAAAACTGATAGAAGTGAAAGAAGAAATAGACCAATCCACTGTTAGGGCTGGAGACATCAACAACCCTCTGTAAGTAACTGATAGATCAAAGAGATACAAAGTCAGTATGAATATAGATGACCTGAACCATATTTTTAAAAATTTTTTCTGGTTTGTTTTTCATAGACAGAGACAGAGACAGAGACAGAGACAGAGACAGAGACAGAGAAGGAGCAGGGGAGGGGCAGAGAGACTGGGAGACACAGAATCCAGAGCAGTCTCCAGGCTCCATTTGTCAGCACAGAACCCGAACTGGGGCTTGAACCCACGGACTGCAAGATCATGACCTGAGCTGAAATCAGAGGCTTAATTGACTGAGCCTTCTTGGTGCCCTGACCTGAATTATATTATTAATCAATTGTATGACAATTGACGCTTACAAAGTTCTCCAACCAACAAGAGCAGAATACATTTTTTTCACAATCCACATAGAACATTCACCAAGATTGACAATATACTGACCATAAAGGCCACCACTGAAATCATACAAAGTATATGCTTAGAACACAATGGAATTAAACTAGAAAACAATGTATGAATTGAAACTACAATTATAATACAATTTATCAAAAGTTAAGCAATGCAGCAGAAGCAGTGCTTAGAGAGAAATTTACTTTAAAAAATGAAAAATCTACAATCAATATCCTAAATTTCTACTTTAAGAAAGTGGTGAAAAAAAGAGTACTATAATCTTAAAGCAAGAATAAAAGAAATAATAAAAATTAGGAAATAAATAAATGAAAGTGAAATAAGCCAAAAAGAAAAAAAAAAATATATATATATATATCAACCAAAGTAAAAGTTGAATATAAAATATTGATAAGACTTATAAACCTCTAGTCAGGCTAATCAAGAAAAAGATACAAGACACAAATTACCACTATCAGAAATAGATGATGGGTTTTCACAATTGATCCCATGCAATGGCTAATCAAAAAAATATTAACTATATGTTCACAAATTTGACAACCAAATTCTTAAAAGACACAAGCTTTCAAAACTCACAGAGAAGAAATAGACAACAAGAATAACTCTATAACTATTATATAAATTTAACCAATAATTGATAATCTTCCAAAAAAAAGTATAGTTGGGGCACCTTGTGGCTTAGATGGTTGAATATCTGAACTCTTGGTTTCAGCTCGGGTCATGATCCCAGGGTCCTGAGGTCAAGCCCCACGTCAGGGTCTGTGCTGAGAATGGAACTTGCTTAAAGATTCTTTCTCCTCCTCTGCCCCTCTTACCTGTTCACATGCTCTCGCTCTCTCTCTCTCTCTCTCTCTCTCACTCTCTCTCCCCCTGTCTCTCTCAAAATAAAAATAAAAAAATAAAGTATGCATTCAACCCAATTGATTTGATTGGTGAATTCTAGCCACAAAATTAGGCAAATTCTCCATATTTTCCAGAAAAAAGAATCAAAAGAAATACCTTCTACGTCATCCTATAAGGTCAACATTGCTTTAATATTGAAACCATATGAAGATATTTCAAGATAAGAAAACGATAGACCAAAGTTATCAAAAATAAGAAAGTCTGAGAAACTGTCACAGCCAAATGAAGCCTAAGGAAACATGATAACTAAATACAATATTGTATCCTCAGTGGAATCCTGGAACTCAAAAAAGGTAATTAAGGAATCTAGTATATAGATATTTCAGAAAAAGCAGATTGTCAGACAAAGCAGACAAATATACTAGTTAGTATATAGATACTTGTTAATAATAATGTATCAGTATTGGCTCATAGTGACAACTGTACAATATTAATTTAAAGTATTAATATAAGAAACTAGGTACAGGGTACAAACAAACTGTCCTATAAATGTAACACTATTATAAATTAAAAAGTGTAACTTTAAAAAATACTCTATAGGTACTTCCTCCCTTTACACCACTTTGTTGACAAAATTCCACAAGAGTGAACAGTGAACTATGTTCACCATTTCCAATTACTCTTATTTGTTTTCTTACATCTACTCCAATCAAGTTTCTACACTCTCCCTTTGTTAAAATATCCCTTATGGACATTGATGAGTCTTATTGCAATGGTCAAGTGTTATAATTCATGACTGGCCAATCAGCAGCATTTGACATCAATTGTAATTCTGTGCTTCTTGAAAGATACTGTTTCTGGGACAGTGCAGCCATGTAATTGTCATGCTACCCTACTGATTGTTGCTTCTTTGTTTCCTTTGCTGATTCCTCTCATCACTCTTGTTTGTTGAATTTGGAGTGACTCAGGCCTCTGTCTTTGGACTCCGTGCCTGTTTGTACTTACTGATAATCTTAGGTTTCACGACACATTTCAAATTTAACATGTCACGAAAAGGACCTTTATTTCCTCTTCCCTCACTATGTCTCTGAAGACATTCTTGTTTAATTGATAGCAACTCCTTCTTTGTAGTTGCTCAAGCCAAAATGCCTGTAGCATCTTTAATTATTCTCAATCTTTCCTGCTCCACGTTCATCCATAAGGAATTCTGTTGACTTTACTTCTAAATTATACCAGTTAATCAACCATGATATGGAAACAACTTAAGTGATCTTCAACAAATTAATGGTTAAAGAAGAGCAATGGAATATTACTCAGCTATTAAAAAAAATCCAGGAAATCCTGTCACTTGCAACAAAAGGATGGACCTTGAGGGCATAATGCTGAGAGAAGTCATACAGAGAAAGACAAATACTGTACTATATATGTGGAATCTAAAAAAGCCAAACTCACGGAAACTGAGAGAAGAATTGTAGTTACCATGGACTGGAAGATGGTGGGGAAAATGGGGAACTGTTGGCCAAATGGTACAAACTTCTAGTTAGAATATGAATAAGTTCTGGAGGTCTGAGGTGCTGAATTGTGATTATAGTAATAATATATTACATACTTGAAAGTTAAGAGTAAATCTTAAATGTTATATAACAAAAAAGTAATGTTGATTATGTGATGTGATAGAGCTATTAGCTAGCACTCAGTTGGTAATTCATTTTGCAATATAAAATGATATCAGATCCACACTTACACCTTAAATGTATACAATGTTATATGTCAATTATATGTCACCAAATCTGGGGGTGAACAAAGAAATATAGCAAATGTTAGTTTACCTACAAAGCAACTGTCAGAATTGGACACTGAATGAAGTTGTGAAACTAACAACAGCACTAAAAATGTTCAACTAGCAATTTTTAGTAAAGTATAACTAGTTCTTAAGTGAGGAAGAATGTTGGTACAACTAAAGTGTCATCTTCATAGATGTACTAAGTTGGCTAGCAAATCCAAGAGAATTGACAATATATGCACAACACAAAAACCTGTACGTAAATGTTCACAGACGATTATTTATAGTAGCCCAAAAGTGGAAACAACCCACAAATTGCTATCAACTAATGAGTGGAAAAACCAAATATGGTATATCCATACAATGGAATACTATTTAGACATAAAAAGGAATAAAAGATAAAACTTGAAAACATTTTGCTGAGTAAAATAAGCTCATGAAAGTTTGATGACCCCATTTATATCACATGTTCAGAAGGTAAATCCATAGAGACAGAAAGTAAATCAGTGGTTGCCTACAGCAAGAAGGATTGGGAAGAAATGAGAAGCAATTGATAACAACCAAGGATTTCTTTTTAGGATGATGAAAATGTTCTGAAACTAAATAGTGCTGATAGTTGTACAACCTTGTCAATGTGCTAAAAAAAAAAACAAAACCCACATTACATTGTACACTTGAATAGGGTGAATTTTATGGCATGTGAATCATATCTCTAAAGTTATTTCAAGTCTTTTAAATAAAAAAAAAAGAATGAAGTGAATAGATGAGCTGGAGATTTAAAGGTCACTGAGTTCTGTTTTGTTACTTTTATGGGATGTTTGAACTATATTTTATTTTATACATGTATATACATCAACAGTCCTAATAGATGCTTAATAAATATTTGTTGAACAAATGAACTTGCTTCAATACAGACTCTTAAACATGGAATCCCTCCTTTCCTCTTGTAATTTAAGTGACATTGATTTCCACCTTGATGCCAAATTATTTAATCAATGGATTCATGTAGGTACAATCACAGAATACATTGCTTCTCAGTTCTTTTGCTAACTTCCTTCCTTGTTGGTTTGGTAAAGTATCCCTTTTATAGATTAGTTTCCTTGCCAAAGTTTTATTTCAATGATGTTGCTCTTGACACTGGTTTAAGTGAAAATGTTACTATACTACTTCATAGATATTCAGAACCTTTCAGGTTTTGGATGAAGAGGTCTGATTGAAAATCAGATACAGACACATATGGAGAATTCTAAGTTCCCAGTTGCCTTGAAGTTAACTGGAGTGGGCACTTGATTATTATGAAGGCTAGAATTGGATTGAAGAATCATACTTAAAGGTGTAATAGAGCTCAGAAAGTGCCAGACCTTAGAAGTACCTGGCCCTTGATTGTAGCAGCTGGAAGTGATTTAACAAGCACTCGAGGTGACAGAATCAAATGCTTTATATGATGAATGGGCTGTTTCAATATAGTAAATTATTTTGCTCTTTAAAAATCAGAATTAAATAGTTTATGTTTTGTGAAAAAAATAAAAAGGAGCTCCAACAGAAGGACACACGGTCATCTACATAACAAATGGGACCTCAAATCGCAGACACATTAACATATTTTTCTTTGGCCTACTGCACACAATTTATGCTCTGTATTAACTATATGCTCCTTATTAACTAAAGGAAATTATATCTCAGTGATTATTTCTTGTAGCATTTGTGAAGGCTCTGTTCTTTAGAGAAGTAATATTAGGTGGCTTGCATTTTAAAGAAGGTTGATTTAGAACTTCCAAATACATTAAACAAGTTATCATTTTATTTAATGTATTAATGTATCAATTGATTCCATTCTGTAATTCAGACACTAACCTGGGTTATGCCTTTTTGTCTGCCTTCCTTCCTTCCTGCCTTCCTGCCTTGTGCCTTCCTTCCTTTCTCCCTTCCTTCCCTCTCTGCTTCTTTCTTTCTTTCTTTCTTTCTTTCTTTCTTTCTTTCTTTCTTTCCCTCTCATTCTCTCCCTCTCTCCTTTTTCTTGCTTTCTTTCTTGTTTTCAATGTTTATTGAGCAGTAGTATTTTCTAGGCACTAATGACTAGGTCCTGAGAATATAATAGTGAATAAGAGAGCCCTTGCTTTTAAGATAAATTATTATATATAGGTGTCAATGGGAATTTAAATGGAATCTTCCTACTATCAAATATCTGTCTTTCTGAATTATGCAGTGCTGTCAAAATTCCCTTTTATTATTTGAAAAATTTTCTAATCCTTGATTTGTCTAGTTTTATGCCATTTGAGTTACTGCTCTGATACCCTCATTTGCATGTTTTATTTATTTTTAAAATTTTTCTTCTTTTTATGTTTATTTATTTTTGAGAGAGAGAGAAAGACAGAATGCAAGCAGGGGAGGGGCAGAAAGAGAGGGAGATACAGAATCCAAAGCAGGCTCCAGGCTCTGAGCTGTCAGCACAGAGCCTGATGCGGGGCTCAAACTCATAAACCGTGAGATCATGACCTGAGCTGAAGTCAGATGCTTAACCAACTGAGCCACCCAGGCACCCCCTCATTTGCATGTTTTAAAATAATAAATTAAAAACTACTAAAGACCTTAATAACTAATTTCCTTGATGTGTGTGTGTGTATGTGTGTGTGTGTGTGTGTGTGTGTGTGTAAGAAGATATAGTTATATAAATGGTATGTTGAACATGAGATTATTTGCTTTTACTGTCAAAGCAACCAAAACCAGTACACAAACACACACACACACACACACACACACACACACACACACATTTTGGAAAATCAACTTTTATTAAGCATTTTAATATAATAATAATATTAATAAAGACCTATAAGAGTACATTTAAATGAGAATATTAAGGTGTCCAAATAATTAAATTTAATCTGAGGCTATAAAATTAAAGCAATTGCTTTCTTTACGATCAACTAATTTTCAATTAAGAAGGAAAACAAAATTCATCAGCAACAATGATTTTTAAAAGAAAACACTGGAGGAGTGGGAGGAGGGGAGGGAATCTTTGTTTGATTATTCTATTTTACTATGGACCCTGATTAAATTAATTAACCTATATGCATATTTGTCCTGTAAAAGAAATAACTTTATTCTTTATTTGGAGTTCCAATTATGCTTTGTGCATGTTTTCTTAACTTTTAATTTTGATTATTTAATTTCTTAACTTGGGAATTAATTGCAGAACTAAGTGTGAATTTTCTTTTACTTGGATTCATTGATCTTATAGCATATAACATAGAACTTCAAACCTAATATATGTATAATAGTTTTTTTTTAATCTTTTTTTGAGAGAGAGAGAATGAGAGACAAAGTGGGAGAGGGGCAGAGAGAATTCCAAGCATGCCCCACACCATCAGCATGGAGCCCAATTCAGGGCTTGAACACATGAACTGTGAAATCATGACCTGAGCCGAAATCAAAAGTTGGACACTTTAACCAAATGAGCCACCAAGGCGCCCCTATAATGGATTTTTGTTAAATAAATTAAGTTAGCATATGCTCTAAAAATAATGATGGCTACTCATGGGAAATAAAAAAATTCTTAAAATAATTATGATTGATTATTCATTTATCACAAATATTTTTATCATATCATTTATATAACTCTTTATAATCTCTAGTTATTTGCATATATACCTTCTTTACTCAATTTTAAACTTAGAGAAGTATCAAATTCCATATATCTTTTTAACTCCTATCATATCAACCAAATTAATTGAACAACATAAATATTCAAAAATATGCCTATGTAATAAATAATATATTAAAGTTTGAAATATAATTTATAGGGGCGCCTGGGTGGCTCAGTCGGTTGAGCGTCCAACTTAGGCTCAGGTCATGATCTCACGGTTTGTGAGTTCCAGCCCTGCGATGGCCTCTGTGCTGATAGCTCGGGGCCTGGAGCCTGCTTCGGATTCTGTGTCTCCCTCTTTCTCTGCTCCTCCTCTGCTTACACTCTGTCTCTCTCTCGAAAATAAATACAGATTAAAAAATTTTAAATAAAATTTATAGATACAATATACCTATAAATAAATAGATATTATTTATATCTATATATATATATAGTATCTAAATACTATGATATCTAAAATAAACAAATATATTTTTCAGAAATAATTTTATAATAAGAATACATTTAATAAAGTTTTGTCAATGATATCTACTAACAGCATCAAAAAACTTAAATAAGAATATTGGAAATTTTTTCCTGTGCTTTTTGCTTTTACATCACAATTTTATGATGCTAAATTTAAACCTTGGTTATAAGTTTTGCATAAGATGTTAAAATTTTAAAGTCAAATTTAACATTTTCATTACAATGACTTCCTAAGTTTTCAGTATAATTCTTCATAGGTGAGGAGATAATTGCCCTCTGATTCATGATGCTTTACTTATCACATATTAAATTGCTTTATGTATTAGGTCCAATTTAATGGCAATTCATTATAGTTATAGACCTACCAATTTATGTTTTTATACAGCACATTATATAAGAGTATTATACCCTAGGGGACCACATTCATTTCCATCTTTGTTTTCAAAATTATCCCAGCTCCTGTTAACAACATGCTTACATAAATTTTCAATACATTCGATGAATGTTGAAATTATATTAAATATCTGGTATAATTCTGGAAGCATCAACATTTTATAAACATCCACTCCTCTAACATAGGAGCAACAAAGTATCTTGTTCCATTTTCCAAGACTTCTCCTATATCTCTAAATAAATATGAGTGTATGCTTTTAATTGTTTCCATTAATTTTTCTTAAAGTTAAATTTCATAGTTTGTTACTTGGTTTAAATTTTTACTGCAAAGGGCTTTCACCATTATACTTTTTTTCTGATTATTTTGACATTTTATAGAGAAACTACTGAATTTTGATATTTTCATTTAGCCAAATTACTCCATTAGCATATTTCTATTGATTGTCTTAAGTCCTAAACAAACAATCATTTATGCTAATGAAAATTTTGCCTCTTTCCTCTCAGTATCCATAGCTATTATTTTTCTTTCGGGTATTTGGCTAAAAGAATGATAAAATAACTATAAAACACTCCAACCAATCTTAAGGGTTAACCTGCTTCAAGTTTACTGCACTCCTTGCTTGCTGACTTGAGTCCCTTGGTCTAGCAGAACTAGCCTCCTTTCCTTGAGATTTACAGACCACGGGCCTTGAAGAGTGAAGAACCAAACTTTCCCAAAAGATAAGGCCTGACTACATTTGAAAATACCTAGTGCTGACACCAGCAAGTCTGTTCAGGACCACAACTGCCTGGGCACCTACTTCTTCTGCAGATAGCTGACTACCTCTCCCACCCCAGGTTCCCATGCCTTCTCCTTTAAAACCCTCTGTTTTTACCTGGACAGAGAAGATGGTCTTTGGGACATTAGTCCACCATCTTCCCAAGTTGTCCACTTCCTGAATAAAGCGAACTTTCCATTCCCATTGTGACTTGTCTTTCAAATATCGATTTTCCAGCAGTGAGCAGCTGAACTTGAGTTCAGAACCAGTTCTCTGTCCAGTAACAACCATTTTAATCATTAGAAGAGTTTGCTTTTTTTTTTTTTAACGTTTATTTATTTTTGAGACAGAGAGAGAGCATAAACGGGGGAGGGTCAGAGAGAGAGGGAGACGCAGAATCTGAAACAAGCTCCAGGCTCTGAGCTGTCAGCACAGAGCCCGACGTGGGGCTCGAACTCAGGGACGGCGAGATAGGTCCTGAGCCAAAGTCAGATGCTTAACCAACTGAGCCACCCAGGTGTCCCTAGAAGAGTTGTCTTGTAAGCCATTTTTAATTGCCTTAAAATTAAACTTTAAGATTGATTTACAGACACCAGATCATTATGATATATATTGAATAGTACCATTGTCCAAACTATGAAGAATAGTCTTTTTTTTCTCAGAGACTTAACTATGCTATTTATTCAGGCCCCACTGATTATTTTTGCTAAAAATAATAACCATTAAAATAACTTGATGAGCAACATTAAAAAATAAAAAAAAATAATTAAAAAAATCAAAGGCAAAATAAGACATGTTGCTAATTGCTTATCTTTTTTAAAAAAAATATTTTTAATGTTTATTTATCTTTGAGAGACAGAGACGTGGCACGAGTGGCAGAGGGGCAGAGAGAGAGGGAGACACAGATTCTGAAGAAGGCTCCAGGCTCTGAGCTGTCAGCACAGAGCCCGACGTGGGGCTCGGACTCATGAGCTGTGAGATCATGACCTGAGCCTAAGGCGGATGCTCAGCTGACTGAGCCACCCAGGTGCCCCACTAATTGGTTATCTAATACCTATCCTCTCTTTCTTTCTTGTAAGCAGAATCCCGATTTAGGGGAATAGCAGTACACATGATTATAGACACTTGCCTCCCCAGACAAATTTGCAACTATGAAACTCCACTGCTTTATATCCTGACAAAAAGATATTCAATTGACATATATTTTACTCTTTTGCTCATGCCTCCATTTTTCAAAATGTAAAACACAGATGTAGTTCCCAGGGCTTCAGTCTTATTATAAGCATATAGAGGATTACCATATATTAGCAGACCAGGTGCAGAGATGGGGAGTAGGAGGAAGGTGATCAAAAGGTATGAACTTTCTGGGGCACCGGGTGGCTCAATTGGTTAAACTACCGACCTCGGATCAGGTCACAAGTTCATGCGTTCAAGCACTGCCTCTGGCTCTGTGCTGACAGCTCAGAGCCTAAAGCCTGCTTCAGATTTTTCTCTGCCCCTCCCCTGTTCACGCTCTGTCTCTTTGCCTCTCAAAAATAAATAAACATTAAAAAAATTTCTTTAAAGGTACAAACTTTCAGCTAAAAGATACATAAACACTAGAGATGTAATATACAATATGTTTTCTACAGTTGTCCCTGCTATATGATATATAGGAAAGATGTTACAAGAGTAAATTCTAAGAGTTCTAGTCACAAGGAGAATGTTTTGTTTCTTTTCTTCTTTCTTTTCTTTTTATTGTCTCAATATGAGATGATGGGTGTTAGCTGAACTGATTGTGTTAATCATTTCACAACATATGTAAATCAAACCATCATGCTGTATACCTTATAGTTATACAGTGATGTATGCCAACTATTTCTTTTTTTTTAACTATTTCTCAATAAAACTGGAAAAAATAGGGCTACAGAGTTAAAAAAAAAATGTTAGAATACCAGAAAGATGTCTAGATTTTTCAGTACTGAAAGCAGTTTCAACTGATTTCAGAAACTTTTTATTACCATAAAATTGGTTACTTGTTCATGTCAGTCCGGTCAAATTCCTGTCACATAGATTCAAAAGCAATTCTGAATACGTCTAAATAACTTAAAAGAATAGATTCATTATAATAAAATTAGGCAGCATACAAAATGTCATTTATAGGTTTGTTCTTTAATTTATAATTCATACTTTTTTTTTTTTTTTTTTTTTTTAATCAGCTGGGTAGTTGGTTGTCAAATACTTGGCTTTTGGCATCAAGAACTCAATTATTTACCATTTAGACCAAACATATTCCTCGGTTTCAGCTATAGACATTATTGGTACCAGAAAAAAGGGGGCAAAAAAGACTATTCCTTAGAATCATCCTACATTCAGTCTTCTGCTTCTATACAAAAGAAGAGGGCTCTTTATTTTTGCTGAGAGTGCAAAACATCTTCATATTTCTTTTCTCCTTTATTTTCTTTTATAACTCATTCAGAAGGAAGTAATTAACTACTCCTGATTAGAAAAGAGGAGAGTTCTCTTTTATCATAAAGTTTATTATTCTATACCCCCAAATATATTTCCATATTAGCTCAATGTATCCAAGACACCTCAGCAACTCCAGCTACACCTTGCACTAGTAACTTCAGTGAAAACCATTTTATTTTATTATTTAAAAAAAAAATTTTTTTTAACGTTTATTTATTTTTGAGACAGAGAGAGACAGAGCATGAATGGGGGAGGGTCACAGAGAGAGGGAGACACAGGATCTGAAGCAGGCTCCAGGCTCTGAGCTGTCAGCACAGAGCCCGACGCGGGGCTCGAACCCACCATGACCTGAGCTGAAGTCGGACGCTTAACCTACCGAGCCACCCAGGCGCCCCCAGTGAAAACCATTTTAGATGAGAAGGTCCATATCCTCTTACACAGAGTCTAGAGTTTGAAAGTAGAGTATTGCTGATTTCCTCAAACTATATCCCTTTGCCTTTTTGCTTTCCAACTGAAATGAAAATAACAGAAAAAACTGTCCTTTGGATGTTTCTTCTGTCTCCAATGAGTAAAATCTGAAGTGTCTTATGAGCTGTAAGAAACGAATTCTTTTTAACTTGAAATGATGCTTGAATTTTTTTCTTTTATTTAAATGAATAAATGATCTTTTAAAATCTTAAAATACACAATACAAAGGATAAAATGTAGACGAATACTGATTTTTCCAATAAACTAAAATTAAAGATTACAAAAAATCAATTATCTATTAAAAGGTTTAAAAATACTCTAATCAGTGTAATAAAAAGCAGAGCTCATTAATTTATATTGCTGAACATCTGTTCCTAGTTATAATAAATTTGGAGTGGTTGCAGAGTGTATTTTCACATTTAGATTATCTAAAATCAGGTGCTTCAAAAAATTTTAAGCATATTAAACTTGATGATAGATACCAGTGTTGGAAAAAATTACATTTTGTATTATTTGTACTATCAAAATTAGATGTTACTTAAAGATGATATCATTATTTAGAAAATTTGGAATAAAATTGCCATCCTAAGATGTGATATTAGGGTCCACGAAATATTTTGCAATATCATACCTACTTGCATATGAGCTCTCTAATTTTGCAAGTTTTGTTTCCCATGTCCCATATATTAGCCGAATTTGGCACACTGGACTTTGCATAATCCTCCAAAGTACTATGGAATGCAAATCTAAGTATATGTTTTAATCTGTTAAGATATGTGTAAAATACTTTTATATTTAAAAATTTTTTTAATGTTTATTTAAACATTAGAGAGAGACAGAGAGAGAGACAGAGTGTGAGCCGGGGAGGGACAGAGAGAGAGGGAGACATAGAGTCTGAAGCAGGTTCCAGGCTCTGTGCTGACAGCTCAGAGCCTGACACGGGTCGCAAACCCACAAACTGTGAGATCATGACCTGAGCCAAAGTCGGACGCTTAACCGACTGAGCCACCCAGGCACCCCAATACTTTTATATTTAAATAAATTTCCTTTAAATCACATTCAAGAAGAAAGGCATCCACTCAAACAACCTGGGGTTATTGAATGCCAGCACTGTGCTAGCATTGTTCTAGGTGCTAAGGATTCAGTAGTGAGAAAAACTTTTCTCATATTAGTATGCATTCTAATAAGCAAATTGCATTCTAAACTAAAGAGCCAAACAACAAATTTGATTTGAGCACACTGTATCCAGCTGTACAAATCTCTTGCTTTTGCTCATCCTATTCTATTTATATTTAACTCATTTTTTTCCTCAGTTTTCTACCTAGTGGAACCTACTCAACCTTTAAATCTTAGTTCAAATTTCACTTCTTTGCAGCTTTCTTTTATGCTATTTCCATCATATCACCCCTGTGGAAAATTAATTACTTCTGAGTTATGACAATAGCAATTGCATATATATATTACATAGATAATGCTTTATTGTTAATCACATACTTGAATGTGAGATTTAAATATTTTTTTGATGTTTATTTATTTTTGAGAGGGAGAGAGAGAGACAGAGTGCGAGCGGGGAAAGGCAGAGGCAGAGGGATACACAGAATCTGAAGCAGGCTCCAGGCTCTAGGCTCTAGGCTCTCAGCTGTCAGCACAGAGCCCCACGCAGGGCTTGAACACATGGCCTGTGAGATCATAACCTGAGCCAAAGTCGAACTGCGAGATCATAACCTGAGCCAAAGTCCCACGCTTAACTGACTGAGCCACCCAGGTGTCCCTTGAATGTGAGATTTTTAAGAGGGGCCATACTTTAGTTGTTTAAATAGCTTCTACACCTAACATATTGCTGGCTATATACAGTTATTTTTTTTTACAAAAAGGATTATATGAAAAAGTGAATAAACAAATGAACGGAACAATTTTGGGACGTCTTCATAGATACCATATTAAAAGGACAAAATGGTTCAGTGAGAAATTAATACTTGATTAGTTTCTTATTGCTGCCATGACAAATTACAACAAACTTTGTGGCTTAAAAAATTGCAAATTTATAATTTTATAGCTCTGTAGGTTAGAAATCTGACATGAGTATCACTGGCTTAAAACCAAGACAAGACTGCATTCCTTTCTCTATTCTTTTTTTTTCTTAATGTTTATTTATTTTTAAGAGAGAGAGAGAGAGAGCATGTGAGAGGGAGGGACAGAGAGAGAGGGAAACAGAGTCTGAAGCAGGCTCCAGGCTCTGAGCTGTCAGCACAGAGCCTGATGCGGGGCTCCAACTCATAAACTGTAAGATCATGACCTCAGCCAAAGTCAGATAGATGCTTAACTGACTGAGCCGCCCAGGAGCCCCTGCATGCCTTTCTCTAAACTCTAGAGGAAAATCTATTACCTGGCCTTTCCCAGTGGCTAGAGGCTGCTGCATTCCTTGACTTGTGCCCTGCCTCCATCTTCAAAGCTAGCAAGGTCTCATCACTTTGACCTTTCTCTCTCTGACCTTAGCCAAGAAAATTTTTCTGCTTTTAAGAATTTGTGTGATTAGATTGGGCACACTGAGATAATCCAGAATAATCTCCCCATTTCAAGTTCTTCAGCCTTAATTGTATCTGCAAAATACCTTTTGCTATGGAAGGTAAAATCATCGTAGGTGCCTGGGATTAGGATGTGGAAATCTTTGGCGGGGGAGCGAAGGCATTATTCTGCCTGCCACAGGTAAAAGCATACCAACGGTTTGGTTCATGTGTTGTAGTGACTGCTCATAATATGTAAACACAAAAATGGCCAGGAGTAGAGCAAGTTGTAACCATCAAGTTAAGAAATTATAGGAATGGTCTAGTGAAGATATTTTCTTCGTAGTTGGTGAAGAATTGAGTAAGTAAATAAATAATTGAATAAATGGAGTCAAGGAAAGTTACATTAAGGAAAGTTGAAAAGCATACAAGCAAACATTTGGCAGACTAAATATGAGCCTAAAAGACATCGAAGCCAAAACCTAGTTTTTTCATAGAAAGTGAGCCCCAGAATTATGACTCTCTTTCAACTGAAAAGCCACAATATGAGAGAGCATTCATAAGTCTATTTTCACCATCTTAACTTCAGTTGCCAGATATCTTATAAGTTTTGAATGTAGTAAAAAAAATAGATCTTTTGCTATTTCCCCAAAGAGGTCAAAGTACTGTTAGGGCATTTGTCCTGAGATTCAGGCTGTGATTTCACTGGCTCAGTTTGTCCTGTCACTTCTGCTTACATTCCCATGAGCCACCCACAATAATTCTTCACCATCTTGATAAACACATCCGTCAAATACTACTACTTGTCAATGACATCAATTTAATTTTATTGGAGATAGGGTCAGAAGCAAATATCTAACAGACTACCATCCTCTAAATCAGATCTAAAAATACCCACATTTGTTGTTGTCACCGCCATTTCTTTGAAGGTAAGAGAGGAGGAAAAAAATAAAACAGACCCTTGTAAATGTCAGCAAGGTACCAAAAAAATGGGTAAAAGCAGAGTGGTGAATGCTCAATGACTGTTTGATTTAAAAAGAAATATTAAGCAACTTCGAATTTCTAGTCTTATTTAAGTTGATAGATGTTCTTATGATTCTGGTTTTAGTGTATTCATTTGACTTTTCAACATCATATAAAATTGCCATTCAGACAATATGTTTCATTTGTGTAAAATGCAGTTACAAACCTGTGTTCTGTCATAGGAGCAAAGTTATGTTACTCTCTTTAAATCATTTTGAAATATAATCACATAATTTCAAGACAATATTGTGTTTTAGAAATTATCTCATTTAAGCACACAGTTTAAAGATGAGAAACTTGGATGGGATTTAGTGATTGCCCAATGTCACAGGGCTAATTGGTGGCAAAATAGGAGGTTAAACTCGATTTAAATGTCACCACTCTTCCTCACAACCAAGCTTACCTTCAGAATTTCTCCTTCTTTCTAGCAACATTAACATTTGCATTCATGGTATTCTGTAATATATGTGTATTCTCCCACCTCATTATTGGGAATGGGCCAGAATGCTGCTATAAAATAATCTCTGCCATGATGCTATTTGCATTGTTAAAAGATCAGTCTGATTTGGGGGGCAAAGGCAGGGATTACAGGAGAGGAAAACAGTGCACATAGGATGAACCATTAAGAATAGATTAGTGTGATAGAGGTGAGAGATGAAAGTAAATTGGTCCAGGGGAGTGTCAATGTAGAAACAGGGAAGATGCTTCTAAATTAGTTAAAATTAGTAGGATATGGTGAAGGAGTAAGTATGGAGGAAGAGGGAGAAGGAGGTAATAAAGATAATTTCCAAATATCTGGATTACTCAGAAATATAATGATGTTATTTACTGAGGTAGGAAATATTAGAGAAGTACCAAAGTATTAATTAGCTTTTGGTAGGTTTTGAAGCAATAATACACTATTTCCCAATTTTAGTAAGAATAAAAGTTTAGCTTTTTCTTCATTATTAGTAATGCAGAGATACATATACTGAAATGTCATATAAATAATTTCAAACTGGACCTGATGCAAAGCAAAACTCCAATAAATGTTAGCTAATATTACTATTATTGCCCTCATCCCAATGAAGAGGAAATTGAAGTGTAAGAAGCTTAAATAACTTGTCCAAGATCACACAGGTAGTTATAGATAGAAACAGAATTTGAGGCCAATTTTATTGAGTGCAGATCCAATTCTTAATCACTATATTAAAATTTCTCTGCTTTTCTTCCATCTAATCAGTTCTTGTGGACCAAGGGGCTCTGGAGTACTGACATTCCATGACTAGCCTATTGTTGGTGGCAGGCATGGAAGTCCTGCTTATAGCATTACTTCTGAAGTGACCCAAGAATATATAAACATTTTATATATAACAGAAAAATGGCTTATCAGTGGAGAAGGGGAAGATATTTTAGTGAGTAGCCTGGACACTTAAATTTGCACTGGAAAAATAAAATAAATTTGGACCACTACCAGCAATCAAGTACAAAATTCTATTTCAAAGAATTCAATGACTTCATGAACTCAGATTAGGAAAGAACTATTTGTTTGTTTACTTACTCATTTAATTATTCCAGATTTATTGAGATATAAGTGGCACACAACAAGTTTAAGATTCAATGTGATGATTTGACATGTGTATATGTTGCAAAATGGTTACCATAAGATTAGTTAAAATGTTCTTCCCTCACATAATTAGTACTTTGTTGTTATTAGGTGAGAACATTTTAAAATCTCATAGTAACTTTCAAGTATACAGTGCAGAATGGTTCAGTGTGGACACTATGTTATTTATTAGATCCCTGGAACTTCTTTTTCTTAACAACTGAGTTTGTACCCTTTGATAAATCCTTCTTCATTTCCTCCACTCCCTGACCCCTGGTAACCATTAATATACCCTCTGTTTCTGTGAGTCTGACATTTTATTTAAAAATTTTTAAGTTTATTTATTTATTTTGAGAGAGAGAGAGCACAAGTGGGGGACGGTCACAGAGAAGGAGAGACAGAATCTCAAGCAGGCTCTGCTTGAGCCCAGTGCAGAGCCCAGTGCAGGGCTTGAACTCATGGACTGTGAGATTCTGACCTGAGCCGAGATCAAGAGTCAGACGCTTCACCAACTGCACCACCCAGATGCCCCAGAGTCTAACATTTTAGAGTCTACATATAAATGATACAATATAATATTTGTCTTTCTTTGCCTGATGGATTTCACTTAGCATAATGCCCTCAAGTGTTATCCATATTGTCCCAAATGGCAAGGTTTCCTTCTCTTATTGGTTAAATAACATTCCATTGTAAATATATACAGATACACACACACACACACACACACACACACACACACACACACACCACATTTTCTTTATCCATACATCGGTCAATGGGCATTTAGGTTTTTTTCATATATTGGCTACTGTGAATTGTGAATAATGCTAAGATCCAGATTTCATTTCCTCTGGCTATGTACCCAGAAATGAGATTGCTGAATTATATGGTAGTTTTATTTTTAATTTTTTGAGGAACCTCTATACTGTTCTCCATAGTAGCTGTACCAATTTATGTTGCCACCGGGCTCCCTCTTCTACATATCCTTACCAGCACTTGTTATTTCTTCTTTTTTGATAACTAACCAGACTAACAGATGTGAGCTGGTATCTTCTCATTATGGTTTTGATTTGCATTTCTTTGATGATTAGTGATGTTGAGCACCTTTTTGTGTACTTGTTGGCCATTTGTATGTCTTCTTTGTGAAAATATCTATTCATGTCCTTCATCTATTTTTAAATTGAATTATTTGTTTTTTGGCCATTGGGTTGTATGTATTCCTTATATGTTTTGGATATTAACTCCCTGTCAGATATATGCTTTTCTATATTTTCTTCCATGCCATAGGTTGCCTTTTCATTTTGTTGGTTGTTTTTTTGCTCTGCAGAAGCTTTTTAGTTTTATGTAGCAGCATTTGATTTTTGCTTTTGTTGCTTGTGCTTTTGGTGTCATATCCAAAAAATCATTGCTTAGACATTATCAAGGAGCATTTTCCTTATGTTTTCTTCTAAGGAGTTTTATGGTTTCAGGTCTTATGTTTGAGTAGGCAATCCATTTTGAGTTAATTTTTGTGGATGGTATAAGATAGGAATCCAATTTAAGTCTTTTGCATGTGAATGTCCAGTTTTCCCAACACTATTGGGACTGGAAGAGACAGTCCTTCCCCCATAGAGTCTTCTTGGTTTCTTTATCAACTATTAGTTCACCATATATGTAAGGGTTTATCTCTGGGGTCTCAACTCCGTTCCATTGGTATGTGTCTGTTTTTATGCCAGTACCATACTTTTTCCATTATCATAGCTTTGTAATGTAGTTTGAAATCAGGAAGCACAATGCCTCCAATTTGGTTCTTTCTCAAGATTGCTTTGGCTATGGGGGGTGGGAGGGAGGGGAGGGTGGGTGATGGGTATTGAGGAGGGCACCTTTTGGGATGAGCACTGGGTGTTGTGTGGAAACCAATTTGACAATAAATTTCATATATTAAAAAAATTAAAAAATAAAAAAAAATAAATTCTAAATGGGAAAAAAAAAAGATTGCTTTGGCTATCAAGGCCTTTTGTTTCCCTATGAATTTTAAGATTGTTTTCTCTATTTCTGTGAAAAATACTTTTGGAATTTTGATAGGGAATGCACTGTATCTATAGATGCCTTTGGGTAGTATGGATATTTTAACAATATTAACTTCTAGTCATGAACACTGGATATCTTTCCATTTATTGGTGGCTTCTTCAATTTCTTTGATCAATGGCCTCTAATTTTCAGTGTATACATTTTTTACAGTCTTGGTTAAATGTATTCCTAAATATTTTATTGGTTTTGATGCTATTGTTAATGGAGTTGTGTTGTTTATTTTTCAGAGATTTCATTGTTAGTGTATTGAAAAGCAACTGATTTTTGTATGTTGATTTTGAATTCTGAAATTTTGCTGAATTTTTAAATTAGTTGTAACAGTTTTTATGTGGAGTCTGTAGGATTTTCTATATACAATATGAAGTCTTCAGAAAACAGAAAAATTGTACTTCTTCCTTTCCAATTTTGATGTCTTTTCATCTTCCCGCCTGATTATTATGGCTAGGACTTCTACCATGATGTTGAAATGGTAGTTATAAGAGTGGGCACCCTTGTCTTGTTCCTGATTTTAAATGACAAGCTCTCAACATTCCACCATTAAGTATGATAATAGCTGCAGATCTATCATATAGGACCTTTATTATGTGGACATATATTCTTTCTTTACCCAATTTGTCTACAGGTTTTAGCATGAAAGTATGTTGATATTTGTTAAGTGCTTTTCTGAATCTATTGAGATGATCACATAATTTTTGTATTTACTTCTATTAACGTGATGTATCATATTTATTGATTTGCATGTGTTGAAATGTCCTTGTTTCATAGAGATTAATCCTCTTTAATCATAGTGAATCATTCTTTTAATGTACTGCTGAATTCAGTCTGCTATGTTCTGTTGAGAATTCTTTCATTTATACTCATCAGGTGTATTGGTCTCTAGCTTTTCTTGTAGAGTCTTTATCTGGCTTGGGTATCAGGGTAATGCTGGCCTCGTAAAATGAGTTTTGGAGTGTTCCTTCTTCAACTTTTTGAAAGAGTTTGAGGATTGGTATTGATTCTCCTTTAATTATTTGGTGGAATTCACCTGTGAAGCCATCTAGTCCTGGGCTTTTCTTTGTCAGGAGGTTTTGATTACAGATTTAATTTTCTTTCTAGTAATTGGTCTGTTCACATCTTCTATTTCTTCATATTTTAGTCTTCATGGATTGTGCATTTCTAGGAATGTATCCATTTATCCTGTGTTGTCTAATTTTTTGGTGTATAATTCTTTGTATTTTTGTGAAATTATGTAATATACTCTTTTTCACTTATAATTTTATTTAAGTCCTATTTATTTTTTTTCCTTCGTAAGTTTAGGTAAAGGTTTGTCAATTTTGTTTACCTTTTCAAAAATCCATTTCTTTTTTTTTTTTTTTTTTTTTATTTTTTTTTATTTTATTTTTTAATATATGAAATTTACTGTCAAATTGGTTTCCATACAACACCCAGTGCTCATCCCAAAAGGTGCCCTCCTCAATACCCATCACCCACCCTGCCCTCCCTCCCACCCCCCATCAACCCTCAGTTTGTTCTCAGTTTTTAACAGTCTCTAATGCTTTGGCTCTCTCCCACTCTAACCTCTTTTTTTTTTTTTTTTTTTTTTTTTCCTTCCCCTCCCCCATGGGTTTCTGTTATGTTTCTCAGGATCCACATAAGAGTGAAACCATATGGTATCTGTCTTTCTCTGTATGGCTTATTTCACTTAGCATCACACTCTCCAGTTCCATCCATGTTGCTACAAAAGGCCATATTTCATTTTTTCTCATTGCCACGTAGTATTCCATTGTGTATATAAACCACAATTTCTTTATCCATTCATCAGTTGATGGACATTTAGGCTCTTTCCATAATTTGGCTATTGTTGAGAGTGCCGCTATAAACATTGGGGTACAGGTGCCCCTATGCATCAGTACTCCTGTACCCCTTGGATAAATTCCTAGCAGTGCTATTGCTGGGTCATAGGGTAGGTCTATTTTTAATTTTCTGAGGAACCTCCACACTGCTTTCCAGAGCGGCTGCACCAATTTGCATTCCCACCAACAGTGCAAGAGGGTTCCTGTTTCTCCACAGCCTCTCCAGCATCTATAGTCTCCTGATTTCTTCATTTTGGCCACTCTGACTGGCGTGAGGTGGTATCTGAGTGTGGTTTTGATTTGTATTTCCCTGATAAGGAGCGACGTTGAACATCTTTTCATGTGCCTGTTGGCCATCCGGATGTCTTCTTTAGAGAAGTGTCTATTCATGTTTTCTGCCCATTTCTTCACTGGGTTATTTGTTTTTCGGGTGTGGAGTTTGATGAGCTCTTTATAGATTTTGGATACTAGCCCTTTGTCCGATGTGTCATTTGCAAATATCTTTTCCCATTCCGTTGGTTGCCTTTTAGTTTTGTTGGTTGTTTCCTTTGCTGTGCAGAAGCTTTTTATCTTCATAAGGTCCCAGTAATTCACTTTTGCTTTTAATTCCCTTGCCTTTGGGGATGTGTCGAGTAAGAGATTGCTACGGCTGAGGTCAGAGAGGTCTTTTCCTGCTTTCTCCTCTAAGGTTTTGATGGTTTCCTGTCTCACATTCAGGTCCTTTATCCATTTTGAGTTTATTTTTGTGAATGGTGTGAGAAAGTGGTCTAGTTTCAACCTTCTGCATGTTGCTGTCCAGTTCTCCCAGCACCATTTGTTAAAGAGACTGTCTTTTTCCATTGGATGTTCTTTCCTGCTTTGTCAAAGATTAGTTGGCCATACGTTTGTGGGTCTAGTTCTGGGGTTTCTATTCTATTCCATTGGTCTATGTGTCTGTTTTTATGCCAATACCATGCTGTCTTGATGATGACAGCTTTGTAGTAGAGGCTAAAGTCTGGGATTGTGATGCCTCCTGCTTTGGTCTTCTTCTTCAAAATTACTTTGGCTATTCGGGGCCTTTTGTGGTTCCATATGAATTTTAGGATTGCTTGTTCTAGTTTCGAGAAGAATGCTGGTGCAATTTTGATTCGGATTGCATTGAATGTGTAGATAGCTTTGGGTAGTATTGACATTTTGACAATATTTATTCTTCCAATCCATGAGCAGGGAATGTCTTTCCATTTCTTTATATCTTCTTCAATTACCTGCATAAGCTTTCTATAGTTTTCAGCATACAGATCTTTTACATCTTTGGTTAGATTTATTCCTAGGTATTTTATGCTTCTTGGTGCAATTGTGAATGGGATCAGTTTCTTCATTTGTCTTTCTGTTGCTTCATTGTTAGTGTATAAGAATGCAACTGTTTTCTGCACATTGATTTTGTATCCTGCAACTTTGCTGAATTCATGTATCAGTTCTAGCAGACTTTTGGTGGAGTCTATCGGATTTTCCATGTATAATATCATGTCATCTGCAAAAAGCGAAAGCTTGACTTCATCTTTGCCAATTTTGATGCCTTTGATTTCCTTTTGTTGTCTGATTGCTGATGCTAGAACTTCCAGCACTATATTAAACAGCAGCGGTGACAGTGGGCATCCCTGTCGTGTTCCTGATCTCAGGGAAAAAGCTCTCAGTTTTTCCCCGTTGAGGATGATGTTAGCTGTGGGCTTTTCATAAATGGCCTTTATGATCTTTAAGTATGTTCCTTCTATCCCGACTTTCTCAAGGGTTTTTATTAAGAAAGGGTGCTGGATTTTGTCAAAGGCCTTTTCTGCATCGATTGACAGGATCATATGGTTCTTCTCTTTTTTTTTGTTTATGTGATGTATCACGTTGATCGATTTGCGAATGTTGAACCAGCCCTGCATCCCAGGAATGAATCCCACTTGATCATGGTGAATAATTCTTTTGATATGCTGTTGAATTCGATTTGCTAGTATCTTATTAAGAATTTTTGCATCCATATTCATCAGGGATATTGGCCTGTAGTTCTCTTTTTTTACTGGGTCTCTGTCTGGTTTAGGAATCAAAGTAATACTGGCTTCATAGAATGAGTCTGGAAGTTTTCCTTCCCTTTCTATTTCTTGGAATAATAGCTTGAGAAGGATAGGTATTATCTCTGCTTTAAATGTCTGGTAGAACTCCCCTGGGAAGCCATCTGGTCCTGGACTCTTATTTGTTGGGAGATTTTTGATAACCGATTCAATTTCTTCGCTGGTTATGGGTCTGTTCAAGCTTTCTATTTCCTCCTGATTGAGTTTTGGAAGAGTGTGGGTGTTTAGAAATTTGTCCATTTCTTCCAGGTTGTCCAATTTGCTGGCATATAATTTTTCATAGTATTCCCTGATAATTGTTTGTATCTCTGAGGGATTGGTTGTAATCATTCCATTTTCATTCATGATTTTATCTATTTGGGTCATCTCCCTTTTCTTTTTGAGAAGCCTGGCTAGAGGTTTGTCCATTTTGTTTATTTTTTCAAAAAACCAACTCTTGGTTTCGTTGATCTGCTCTACAGTTTTTTTAGATTCTATATTGTTTATTTCTGCTCTGATCTTTATTATTTCTCTTCTTCTGCTGGGTTTAGGCTGCCTTTGCTGTTCTGCTTCTATTTCCTTTAGGTGTGCTGTTAGATTTTGTATTTGGGATTTTTCTTGTTTCTTGAGATAGGCCTGGATCGCAATGTATTTTCCTCTCAGGACTGCCTTCGCTGCATCCCAGAGCGTTTGGATTGTTGTATTTTCATTTTCGTTTGTTTCCATATATGTTTTAATTTCTTCTCTAATTGCCTGGTTGACCCACTCATTCGTTAGTAGGGTGTTCTTTAACCTCCATGCTTTTGGAGGTTTTCCAGACTTTTTCCTGTGGTTGATTTCAAGCTTCATAGCATTGTGGTCTGAAAGTATGCATGGTATAATTTCAATTCTTGTAAACTTATGAAGGGCTGTTTTGTGACCCAGTATATGATCTATCTTGGAGAATGTTCCATGTGCACTCGAGAAGAAAGTATATTCTGTTGCTTTGGGATGCAGAGTTCTAAATATATCTGTCAAGTCCATCTGATCCAATGTATCATTCAGGGCCCTTGTTTCTTTATTGACCGTGTGTCTAGATGATCTATCCATTTCTGTAAGTGGGGTGTTAAAGTCCCCTGCAATGACCACATTCTTATCAATGAGGTTGCTTATGTTTATGAGTAATTGTTTTATATATCTGGGGGCTCGGGTATTTGGCGCATAGACATTTATAATAGTTAGCTCTTCCTGGTGGATAGACCCTGTGATTATTATATAATGCCCTTCTTCATCTCTTGTTACAGCCTTTAATTTAAAGTCTAGTTTGTCTGATATAAGTATGGCTACTCCAGCTTTCTTTTGGCTTCCAGGAGCATGATAAATAGTTCTCCATCCCCTCACTCTCAATCTAAAGGTGTCCTCAGATCTAAAATGAGTCTCTTGTAGACAGCAAATAGATGGGTCTTGCTTTTTTATCCATTCTGATACCCTATGTCTTTTAGTTGGCGCATTTAATCCATTTACATTCAGTGTTATTATAGAAAGATATGGGTTTAGAGTCATTGTGATGTCTGTATGTTTTATGCTTGTAGTGATGTCTCTGGTACTTTGTCTCACAGGATCCCCCTTAGGATCTCTTGTAGGGCTGGTTTCGTGGTGACAAATTCCTTCAGTTTTTGTTTGTTTGGGAAGACCTTTATCTCTCCTTCTATTCTAAATGACAGACTTGCTGGATAAAGGATTCTCGGCTGCATATTTTTTCTGTTTAGCACACTGTAGATATCGTGCCAAGCCTTTCTGGCCTGCCAAGTTTCAAAGGAGAGATCAGTCATGAGTCTTATAGGTCTCCCTTTATATGTGAGGGCACGTTTATCCCTTGCTGCTTTCAGAATTTTCTCTTTATCCTTGTATTTTGCCAGTTTCACTATGATATGTCGTGCAGAAGATCGATTCAAGTTACGTCTGAAGGGAGTTCTCTGTGCCTCTTGGATTTCAATGCCTTTTTCCTTCCCCAGTTCAGGGAAGTTCTCAGCTATAATTTGTTCAAGTACCCCTTCAGCACCCTTCCCTCTCTCTTCCTCCTCTGGGATACCAATTATGCGTATATTATTTTTTTTTAGTGTATCACTTAGTTCTCTAATTTTCCCCTCATACTCCTGGATTTTTTTATCCCTCTTTCTTTCAGCTTCCTCTTTCTCCATAACTTTATCTTCTAGTTCACCTATTCTCTCCTCTGCCTCTTCAAGCCGAGCCATCGTGGATTCCATTTTGTTTTGCAATTCGTTTAAAGCGTTTTTCAACTCCTCGTGACTGTTCCTTAGTCCCTCGATCTTTGTGGCAAGAGATTCTCTGCTGTCCTGTATACTGTTTTCAAGCCCAGCGATTAATTTTATGACTATTATTCTAAATTCACTTTCTGTTATATTATTTAAATCCTTTTTGATCAGTTCATTAGCTGTTGTTATTTCCTGGAGATTCTTCTGAGGGGAATTCTTCCGTTTGGTCATTTTGGAGAGACCCTGGCGTGGTGAGGACCTGCAGTGCACTTCCCCTGTGCTGTGGTGTATAACTGGCGTTAGTGGGCGGGGCCGCAGTCCGACCCGATGTCTGCCCCCAGCCCACTGCTGGGGCCACAGTCAGACTGGTGTGTGCCTTCTCTTCCCCTCTCCTAGGGGCGGGATTCACTGTGGGGTGGCGTGTCCCGTCTGGGCTACTTGCACACTGCCAGGCTTGTGTTGCTGGGGATCTGGCGTATTAGCTGGGGTGGGTAGGCAAGGTGCACGGGGGCTGGAGGGGCAGGCTTAGCTCGCTTCTCCTTAGGTGATCCACTTCAGGAGGAGCCCTGTGGCAGCGGGAGGGAGTCAGATCCGCTGCCGGAGGTTTGGCTCCGCAGAAGCACAGAGTTGGGTGTTTGCGCGGAGCGAGCAAGTTCCCTGGCAGGAACTGGTTCCCTTTGGGATTTTGGCTGGGGGATGGGCGGGGGAGATGGCGCTGGCGCCTTTGTTCCCCGCCAAGCTGAGCTCTGCCGTCCGGGGGCTCAGCACCTCTCCCTCCCTTTGTCCTCCAGCCTTCCCGCTTTCCGAGCAGAGCTGTTCACTTATGACCTCCCAGACGCTAAGTCGCGCTTGCTGTCGGAACACAGTCCGTCCGGCCCCTCCGCTTTTGCCAGCCAGACTCGGGGGCTCTGCTTGGCCGGCGAGCCGCCCCTCCGCCCCGGCTCCCTCCCGCCAGTCCGTGGAGCGCGCACCGCCTCGCCGCCCTTCCTACCCTCTTCCGTGGGCCTCTAGTCTGCGCTTGACTCCGGAGACTCCGTTCTGCTAATCCTCTGGCGGTTTTCTGGGTTCTTTAGGCAGGTGTAGGTGGAATCTAAGTGATCAGCAGGACGCGCTGTGAGCCCCGCGTCCTCCTACGCCGCCATCTTCCGGCACTCCAAAAATCCATTTCTTAATTTCATTGATCTTTCATAACTTCTCAGTTTCTATTTCATTTATTTCTATTCTGTTATCTCCTTCCTTCTGCTAACTTTGCACTTAGTTTGTTCTTATTTTCCTAGTCCCTTGAGGTATAAAATTAGGTGGAGATCTTTCTTTTTTACATGTAAGCATTTATCATATAAACTTTCCTCTTAGGAGTCCTTTTGGTTCATTCCACCAGTCCTGATAATTATTTTTGTATTTTCCTTTGTTTCAAGGTATTTTAAAAAGTTTTCCTTTTGGTTTCATCTTTGATTCATTGGTTGTTCAGAAGCATGCTGTTTAATTTCCACATATTTGAGAATTTCCCAATTTTCCTCCTGTTACTAATTTCTAGTTTCATACCACTGTGATGATGGAAGACACTTGGTATGATTTCAGTCCTAAATTTTCTAAGAATGATTTTATCAGCTAACAGATGTCTTATCCTGGAGAATGTTTCATGTGTATTTTAGAAGAATCTCTATTCTGCTGCCATCAGATGGAATGTTTTGTGTATTTCTATCAGGTTCATTTAGTCTAAAGTATAGTTTGGGTTTAGTGTTACTGATTGATTTTTCTGTCTGAATGATCTATATATTGTTGAAAGTGAGATAGTGAAATCCCTTATTATTATTGTTTTGTTGTCTATTACTCCCCTCAGAATGGTTGGCATTTCCTTAATAAATGTAAGTGCTCTGATGTTGTATGCAGATATATTTATAATTGCTATATTCTTTTTTAAAAATTAAGTAGGCCCCGTGCCCAACATGGGGCTTGAATTCATGACCTGAGTTCAAGAGTCACATGCTCTACTCACTGAGCCAACCAGGTACAATAAAACCACAATTGTTATATTCTTTTGATGAATTGATTGTTGTGCCATTATATAATGACCTTCTTTGTCAGTTGTTATCATCTTTTACGTAAAGTCTATTTTGTGTGGTATAAGTATAGCTACCCTTGCTCTCTTTTGGTTTCCATCCCTTCACTTTTTTTGTTGTTGTTGCTGTTCACTGGTTTGTTTTTAGTTTCAGGTGTACAATATAATGATTCAACAATTCTTGAGTTCCAATTATGAGTGAAATCATATTCCATCCCTTCATTTTTAACCTTTGTGCAGTCTCTTGTTGGTAGCATACAGTTGTGCCTCCTTTTCCTTTTTAATCTATTCAGCCACACTTCTCTGTCTTTTGATTGATAATTTCACCCATTTATGTTCACAGTAGTTATTGATAAGTAATAACTTACTATTGATATCTTGCTAATTGTTTCTGGTTGTGTTGTAGTTCCTTTTCTCCTTTCTTCCTCTCTTGCCTTCTTCCTTGTTGAGTTGATTTTCTGTCATGTTATATTTTGATTCTTTTCTTTTTACCTTACATGTAACTATTATAGGTTTTGTTTTATGGTTATCCTAAGGCTTACTTGAAACATCTTATAGTGATAATAGTCTATTTTAAGCTAACAACAACTTAACTTTGATTTTAATATGAAAAATTTACCCTTTACTCCTGTTACACATTTTGTGTTTTGATGTCACAATTTTCCACATATAACTATATATTTTTGTGTTATGTATCCATTAACAAATTATCATAGCTATAGTTACATATATATGCATATATGTTTTTTAATATGGTTAGCCTTTGATCTTTATAGTACAGTTAAGTGGTTAACACATCATATTATAACATTAGAATATTATGAATATACAATATAGAACATTCTGAATATGACTATTACCTGATTTGGGGCATGATGTCTTCACAACCCAGACCACTGGGTCTACAACATTGACAACTCTGTGGTCTTTGCCAAGCGCTGTGGTGGTCCCCAGTAGTTTCAAGGGCTGTTGGAGTCCTCAGTAGCACCTCCAAGCCCAACAGCTAAGAACCAGGGCAGTTGCCAGTGATGGCTGGAGATGGTGGTTGGTATACACTCAACTCTGAGGCACCAGATGCCTGTGCCTGTGTAGTGGCAGGGGTCAGTTGAGGACACACATATATGAGTGAGGACTGGGACCAGCAGGAAGGGCCAACACCAACAATGGGCACATTAGCATCTGCAAGGCCCTGGTTGTTGTCATGCACCCCTGTGACTTCAAGATCTCCTCATAGGTATGTTCACAGCAGTGGAAGCCATTGATGTGAGCTGTGCTGATAGGTCAGAGCTTGAGCCTGCCTTGGATTCTGCGTCTCCCTCTCTTTCTGCCCCTCCCAACTTGTGCTTGGTCTCTCTCTTTCAAAAATAAACATTAAAAAAAATATATATATATATTATAAAATATATATAAATATATAATATAAATAAAATATACATATAAACATAATATAAATGTAAATATATATTTATAAATATACATATATATACACATATATATTTATTAACACACACACACCCACATATATATATACAAATAAAATGAAGTAAATAATAAATAGATATGTAGATCTAACCAAAGTAAAACTATTCTTTGAAAAAATGAATTGGGGATATGGGTAAAATGGAAAAAGAGGATTTCTTGATGGTGATTGATGGTAACTAGACTTTTGATTGTGATCACTTTGCAGTGTATACAGATGTCAAATTATAATGGTGTATACACCTGAAACTTATATAATGTTATATACCAATTTTACCTCAATTAAAAAAAAAGAAAAAAAGAGTAAAAAAGAATACATAGAATGAAAGAATATATTTCCAACACAAACTGGCATAATAATGTGTTTTTTTCTGGAAACTATTAAAAACACTTACAAATCAATTCAGAAAAAGCTCAATAGAAATATGGGTAAAATAATTTCACAGAAACTTCACAAATGAGGCTGATGAAAGGCCAAGTAATGTATGAAAAGTTGTTTAACGCTAAGTCTCATTAGTAATCAGGAAAATGCAAATTATGATGAATACATGTTGCTATTATAAATGGGAAAAATTGGCAAAGATTATAAACTTTAACAATATCAAGCAATAATATGGAGTAATTGGACATTTTTATATCATGATAGTGCTAAACTTAATACTATCATGACTTTGCAAAACACCATGTCAGTTGATAGTAAAAGGCACATAACCTATGACTGAGTATTTCCATTCCTAGTGGTATACACCATATAAAATTTCTAAAGTGTGCATCTTGAAAGGAATGTATATGAATGTCTATAACAGCATTGCTTGTAGAGGCCAAAATTGGTTTGACATTATCAAATTAATGAATGAATGAACGTATTGTGATGTATTCTTACAATGGGATACACGTGGCATACACATGCACAATGCTTTAAACAAAATATAATTAACTCAAAAGCTTTAGATAAACTTAAAACTGAGATAAGTAGAATAAACATGATGAAAATCTGACATATCCTATATATGAATATAAAAAGTTAGCATTTCTGATAGTACACTAAAAACTTTACAGCTAAAATAAACTCTATCTTATTACCAAAAAATATTTTAGCCTGATTCCTGAATTCACACAGACTTCTTACTAAAGAAAGTAATATTTACTGAAGAATTCAAACATATTATTTCTAAGTGCCCCTTTAACTATTCCCATGATTCTCTTACTGATCATGTAAAACAGCCTATCAAAAAAGACAAATAATGATCTTGCTGAAGCAAATGGGACTTTATGACAACACACTTTGAAGAGCCAACAAATCTGTAATCTTATCTAGTTTGACACTTATAAAAGGCATTTCAAAAATTGATTATATCTACTATGAGTTTAAGAAGGTTAGCATATGACTAGGGAAACAAATCTTAAAACCTCTTCTCTAGGGAATGTGCTCTAAAAGATTTTATTCTTAATTCACAAATACTGTCACCCTTCCTTTAGATTTGATACAGATTATTATAAAATATTCCACTTTCTTTCATTCTAAAATGAAATATCTCATGTTATATGTATAGAGTTAGCTATTCTTTACTATATTATATGAAATAAACATTGCTTCTAACTTCTGGAGTTTCAATACCTTTGTGTTTCCAGTGTGCTATACAAATTTAAACACTGTTGATTTTCATGTTTTTTAGTTATAAGTAATAATCTTCAGGTGTAAAATTTCAATGAGGACTCAGTTTTATTGATACTTCTTGGTTAAGGGAATTGACTCCTATTTATGTAAAAAGTATATTTACTTCAGCCATATATTCTTTTGTTTTGCTTACTCTGAACCTACTTACCATAGTCCAACTCCCCAACTCCCAAAAATGCAATTTATGTAATAAAAATACTTTTGAACCTGAAAATGATTTTTTTCCCACTATTGGCATTTCTGTTTTTAATAGTAGAAACACTGATCTTTTGCAAATGGAATCAGGCATTGGTGACTTCAGCATCCTATAGAGGAGAAATATCACTTTCAAGTTAGCTCAGTAGATTTATAACTGGCCTAAAATCTTTTGATTGTATCTTAGGGGGAAAAAGTTGCTTTATGGTATTGATTTATGGAATATTGACTTTTGGTAATTACTTTTAGGAATTGATTAACTTTTGATAATTGTTTGCTCTCCCAGTTTGTCACTTATACTTAGTATCTTAACAGTGTCTTTGCATAGTAAAATCATTGGCTTTAATAAAGTCAAATGCATCTATTTTGTTTTAATGGATCATGCTTTTGGTGTTGTATATAAAATTCTATCACTAAATCTGGGGTGCCTGGGTGGCTCAGTGGGTTAAGCCTCTGATTTCAGCTTAGGTCATGATCTCACAGTTTGTGAGTTTGAGCCCTGCATCGGGCTCTGTGCTGACTTTGGATTCTGTGTCTCCTTCTCTCTCTGCCCCTCCCCTCTTCATGCTCTGTCTCTATCTCTCAAAAATAAATAAGCTTAAATTTTTTTTAAAATAAAAAAAAATCTATCACTAAATCTAATGTCACATAGATTTTCTCCTAAGTGTTTTCTTCTAGAAGTTTTGTTGCTTTTCATTTTATATTAGGTCTATTTTGAGTTATGTATTTGGGGAAGTATATGAATTATGTCTAAGTTCAAATTTTTGCAGATAGATGTCCAATTTTTCCAGCATAATTTGTTGAAAATAATATCATTTTTCCATTGAATTGCCTTTGAATTTTTGTAAAGGATACATTTAGAATTTTTGTTTTGGTCTATTTGGGGCTTTGTCTTCTGTTTCATTGATCTACAAATCTGTGATTTCACTAATACCATGCATCTTGATTAGTATAGCTTTAAAAGAAGTGCAAATCAGTGAATGTGAGTCCTCCAACTTTGCTTTCTTCATCAGTATTTTATTGGCTATTTTAGGTCTTTTTGCCTTTCCATATAAATTCTATTATTTATTTATTTATTTATTTATTTATTTATTTATATTTTAAGTCCATTTATTTATTTTTGAGAGAGACAGAGACAGTGTGAGTGGGAAAGGGGCAGAGAGAGAGAATCCTAAGCAAGCTCTATGCTGGCAGTGCAGAGCCCCACATGGGGCTCAAACTCATGAAACCCTGAGATCATGACTTGAGCTGAAACCAAGAGTGAAACATTTAACCAACTGAACCACCCAGGTCCCACCATATAAATTTTAGAGTCAGTTTTTCATTACCTAGTGAATACCTCCTGGGATTTAGATTGTAATTCTGTCAAAGATAGTTCAAGTTGGGAAGAATTCACATCTTATCTATATTGTATTATACAATCTATGAACATAAAATTTCATTTATTTCTTTGATTTCCTTTTTTTTAAAAATGTTTATTTATTTTTGAGAGACAGAGCACAAGCAGGGGAGGGGCAGAGAGAGAGAGGGAGACACAGAATCTGAAGCAGGCTCCAGGCTCTGAGCTGCCAGCACAGAGCTTGAGGCAAGGCTCCAACTCAGGAACCTTAAGATCATGACCTGGGCTGAGTCAGCTGCTTGACCAACTGAACCACACAGGCTCCCCTTAAGTCTTTGATTTCTTTCATCAATTCTGTGTAGTATCTACCTAAAAATGTTGTATATATATATTGCTGTACTTAATCCTAAGTATTTGGAAGGAGTTGTTATAAGTGACATTTTTAAAAATTCCAAATTCTAATTGTTCATTTCTGATATAGAAGAGCCATTGACTTATGCCTACTGACCTTGTTTCTTGCCACCTTGCTATGGTTACTTATTTACTCCAGAAGTTTTTTTGAAGATCTTTGAGTTTCAACACAGACAATTTTGTCAGCTCTGAAAAAGACATTTAAATTTTTTCTTCTCCAATTTTTTGGGAAGATGAGAAATCTTTTGTAAATGTTTTTCAAAATTGTCTTATTGTACTAGTATGGTGTTGATATGGATTTTTGTCTATAATTTCTCTATTTCATTGATCTTTGGTCATTTTAAAAATTATTATTTCTTTACCCATTTGGTATTTAATTCATTTTTTTTCTATTCTTAGAGTGAAAGCATAGATCTTGGATTTTAGGTTTGTTGTTTGTTTTGTTTTGTTTTTAATAGAAGCATTTAATGCAACATATTTCTATCTAGGGACTACTTTAACCACAAGCTTTGATATGTTGTATTTTCCTCTTCTCATTCAGTTCAAAATGTTTTCTAATTTCTCTGTGAATTTTTTGCTTTATTCCATTAGTTATTTTAGATATTTAAATTTTTTTAAATGTTTGATGATTCTTCCTGATACCTTTTTAAAAAATGATTTATAGTTAATATTGCTATAGCCAAAGAACACACTTTGAAGATTTCAAAGTTTTTAAATTTATGAAGACTTTTCTTATGACCTGGAATATTGTCTATGCTAGTAAATGAGTAATGCACACTTTAAAAATGTATATATTCTGTTAGAAGAGCAGAATGGCTAATGGCAAAGTTTCTGGAGGTGGGTGCTTGGGTTTGCATCTGCACTTTACTGCTTTCTTTTTTTTTTTTTTTTGATTTTTTAAAATATGTATTTATTTTTGAGAGAGAGAGACAGAGTGCAAGTGAGGAGGGGCAGACAGAGAGGGAGACACAGGATCCAAAGCAGCCTCTAGGCTCTGAGCTGTCAGCACAGAGCCTGATGCGGGGCTGAAACTCGGGAACCTCGAGATCATGACCTGAACTGAAGTCGGAGGCTTAACTGACTGAGCCACTCAGGTGTCCCTGCACTTTATTGCTTTCTAATATGTAATCATAAAAAAAAAAATACTTAACCTCACTGTGACTTAGTTGTTTTTATTTGTGAACTGGAAATCAACTAAAGATACCTGCCCTCATAATGTGTTATAAAGATTAAATTTTTTCGTTCATATAAACCTTCTGATCATTTTTTACAGGCCATATATGTTACCTGCCATTATTTGTATTATGATTATCATGACATTTGTTGTTTTGATTATCAACACCTGTAGCAGCAACAATTGTATCAAATAAACTTGAAAAACATATTGATGGGGCTCCTGGGTGACTCAGTCAGTTAAGCATCTGACTCTTGATTTTGGCTCAGGTCCTGATCACATGGTTCATGAGATAGAGTCCCACATCAGGGGGGGTTGTGCTGACAGCATGGAGCCTGCTTGGGATTCTCTCTGTCTCTCTCTGTCTCTGTCTCTGTCTCTCTCTCTCTCAAAAACACATACCTAAACATTTTTTAAAAAGAAAAAAAATATATTGAGAAGCAATAGGTGATATGCAGACAGAAAGTGAGAAGGCTGTAACAGAAGTCTGTCATAAACAGAAGTGGGTGAATAGAGAAGACATCAGTACAGCATTTCAAAGGTAATCTCTTTTTCTGCTGTACTTCCTCTATAGCCAACCTCCTCCACATAAATTCACGTATAACTTCACGCACCATATATACATTTGCTTATGATTCCCAAATGCCTAACTTTGAGCCAAACCTCTTTGAACTCCAGCTGTCTTAAGCTACTGTTTGCTAAAAAGTATTACTTAGATTTCACAAAGCCCTTCAAGCTCAACATATCTATGCCTAATTTCATAATCTTTGCCCTGAAATCGTTGTCCTCCAAAGTTTTTGTTACAGTACTGAACCATTCATCTTCTTGCATAGGCCAATATTCCCCATTTTAAATGTATCAGGAAGTCCCGTTACATTTTCCTTTTAAATACTGTTAGATTTAAGTTTTGTTACATTTGCACATTACTCTCTTTCCTTAGCATCATCACTTAACCAGACTCTTAACCAGTCTGTCATTCATCTCAGTGCTTCCAATTCCACACCTGTATTTTAGCCAAAGTGGTCATTACAAAATGCAAATCTGATCACATTACCCTAACACAACCATCTCCATTATTTAAAAAGTATTTGGCTTTCAATTTCTTTGAAAGATCTTGATCCATTTCCCATTCTTATTTGTTATCATGCTTTCTCCTTTTCTTCACATCTCAGTCACACCAACTTTCTGGCACTCAGTGTTTTCTACTCCTCCTAGCCAAAGTACCTTTGCACACTATTTCCTATGCCTAGGCTCTGCCCTGCTTTTCTTCAAATCAGACTTCAGCTCAAACGGTCCTCCCTCAGGGAGACTTCCTGACCATGATTCTCTGTCTATGTTCCCATTGTTTCTATTAGATAGGTACATTTATGCATGTGATCTGTGATTAATGTCTGTTTCCTCCCTATACTTTAAATGCAAATGAGTAGGGACAGTGTTATTGTTTACTACCGTATCACCCGTAACCTGCAAATGGCTGATTGCTTTAATAGGCATAAAATCATATTTTTAATATCTAAAGAGAAAACAAAGGAATAAGATTCCATTTGAGAGTGGCATAACTTAGAAGAATCAAGCATTATTTAAAAAGAAAATTAGCAAAATATTAGCATTGCAAGACTGTTAGAAGAGCAAGGTTCTTGTCATATAATCTTATCTTTGAATTAATATTTTTTTAATTATAAACACAAATTTATTTTCCTTAAAAAAAGAAAATCAATATATTATAGTGAAAAGAAATCTAGAAAAGAAAAGATAATAGAAAAATCAGGCTCTGGTCCTGACTTTTGCCAAAGGAATCATACAATAGAGTTGCACACAACTTTCATAAACTGAAAAGAGGCTCTTCTGGAATATAATTCTTGTCCCAGGACCAGTTTCCTATTAACCTGTAACAAATTACTTCAAATAATTACATATATTTTCTTTGTTTGCATTCCACTTGTAGAAAATCCAGAAACAAAAATTTGATAGTAAAATCATTTAGGAGATGGAACCACAGAACATCTGGGGGTAAAATGTGGAGGTAAAGTTGAGGGAATCTGAAAGTCAGTGCAGATTGTGTGCTTCAAAATTGTTTCCCACATATTAAGGGACCCGGGGTATTTATTTAACAAGTTCTGTCAGTCATTGGTAGACTGTTATTCCTGGGGTGGATGGAAATTTCTAGTACTTGTTTTCTGCCTGGCAAGTGGACATAGTGGAGTCCAATCATAAAGAAACTTGAATGACTGGAAGATAGACCGAGAGCTAGTGCCCTAGGAAAGCTCAAAAGGATACGGGTAGGACATCAAAACTATCTGCTACAGTGTACTCCTTGCATGGCAAAGACTCACTCGTGTCCCATAAGAATATGTTCTTATAGCTCCCATACCACTCATTCAACATGTACTTCATCCATGGCCAGCACTTCCATTGCCCTAAATTTATTGCCTAGTGGAGTAACTCAGACCTTAATTTCTGAGAGGAACGACCACTGGTTATGATGTCTTTTCAAGCCATTATTGCTAAAATTGCCCATTGTGGGACATGGACAAAGAAGCCATAGTGAATTCTCTGATTTCCAGATACACTCTTACTGGTCCTCATTATGTAGCATCAACCCTCTCTCTTACGATAATACAATTTTCGCTATCAGTATATTATTCCAGGAGAGTATTGCGTTCTTTGCCTCTCTGTCTCCTATGAAACACTTTCTGTATCTCTTGATAGATGCCTGTGTGTGTCTAAGGGCCCAGTTGCATGCCAGAAGCTGGACTTTGAATGATAAATAGGTCCCTGCTGCAGAGAACATGGTTTTGGAGCAGTAACCTAGGGGTCTCTGCTGCTAAATTCTTAGACTTTTCCTTGGGACTTGCCAGAAATGAGACTTGGTGTTCTCATTTTATCACATGTTATTCATTCCAAAGCCCTAATCTGTGCAGAGCTCTCTCTTTGTCTCTTTTCTACTCTATACTTGTGGTCTTCTGAGTCATTAAATGCATTATTAATGTCCCAAATATCCCAAGAGGCCCACCTAGCACTGTGTATCTTTCTTAAAGATAGGAGTTCCAAGAAGCAATGACTTGCTCTTTATCTTAGATGGGATATACTAGATCATTGTACTTCTACAATATTCACTAACAAGGTAGTCCCTGGGTCTCTGCAGGGTTTATTTTCTAACCTATGGTGCTCGTGTCTCTTATTTTCCCACAGTTCTTTCCATTCCTTGCTTCCTGAATATGATTAAAATAAAGTCATCAGTTTAAGAGAACGATTTGAGGTTTACTAGAATATCCAGATGATCAAGTTTACTTTGGACGATATTGTGACAAAGAGCAAGAAAACAATTATAGCTATAGCATAAAACAATGAAGGTATATTGCTGCCCATTTCAAGGGAATACAGATTGCTCTGACCCTCTTCCTTTGTAGGGATGAAAACAACATATTCACCAAATCAATAGCTACCTTAAAGTGCCAGAGGCTTTGTTGATTTGTTCTAGTACCAAATCCATATTCAGCATATCAGCTAAGATTGGGGCTATCACTTGTTTAGCTTAATACAGCCTTCTATTATTTACTCATCTTAAGGACCTTCGGTGAAATAAACAGTGGTATGATAAGACTACCACACCTAAGTCTTCTTCCAGAGTAGCACTAATTGCTACCATTCAACTTGAGATACTGTATTGCTTCTGATTTTCTATGTGGGTCAAGGATGTATGTAGTTTCAAAGGATTCCTCCTGGCCTCCCTACAGTAAAATCTAGGTTCTCATTCCACAGCTAGCTAGTGTGAGGGTTCTGTCAGCTGCTAAATGTGTTCATGTTAATTACAAATCCATGACTAGAAAGATGACCAGTGTTTGGTACTCATACCCTTTGGATTCACTAGGAAGCAAACTTAGGGCAAGAATGCATTTATCATCTGACCTGTGTATTCCCTGCCTCTCATGGAGGGTCATAATGGTGTTTTATGTACCTCAGTATTGCTTAACTTCCTAATATATCTATTAGCCCTTAGAAGATATATTGCAAGTCAGGAAACTGGATTATGATTTTCTACTGTGGTAACTGACATCAGCATTCTGCTCACCAATTGTTTATTGTTTCTGATGTTTAGTCAAAATAATGACCTTATTGGCTAACCATCTCCTTACTCCTAATAACATAATGGTTTATTCACCCTCATCACATATTCCTGTGTGTGGATGGCCTCTTGCTGGCTATTCCAATCTTGCTGCCTACTCATTACAGTAATTGCATACACCTTGCTGTTGACAATTATGTGCTGCTATCTGGCTTCTGCTATTCTTGAATGCAGTCATCTCCATTGATGTTATAGTTCAAATTGCTGTATCTGCCTAGAATGACCTCTTTTGAACCCCTGTTCTTTTCTTCCCACAAAGCCATCCTAAGCATTTAACTTTCTATGCCCACATTAAACTCACGTCTTTGTCTTAAAGGTTTTTCAGATTCCCCCAGCCAGGATTTGTTACTCCTATATTTTTCTCATTTTTAGTTTATATCATCACATCTTCTCAGGGTATGTATTAGAGGGAGTTGTGTATTTCACTATAGTATAGCATCCTTTAGTACAGAAACTTTGTCCAGTTTATCATTATATCCCTTGAACTACACTTCCTATAGTCCTTTCTCCTTTTTTGGAATAATTGGAGTCATCTGAATAAAATTAATACATGATTTGAGAAAACATGAAATGTATAGTACAAAGATTCTGAATGTTTATATACTTCAATAATTAATGTTTGAAAAATGTGTAAACACTAGAAATTGAGCATTAAGAACAATTCAGGGTTGTGATTCTTTGGACCTATGTAAGGCAGGTGAATAAGGTATATTCTATAAAAATGTATTTATTATATATAAGAATCTCATACCTGAAGAATGACAGGTAAAATGGAAATTTATTCATTTTAATGAAAATTGGCATGCATTACACCAAAACCATTCTACATCTAGTATATTACATTTTCCAGTGACTAATTTAAAGTAACATGGATGAAGTACTTGTAATGATACATTTATATAGAGAGAGATATATCAGTCTACCTGTAAATATCTTGAAATTATTAGAGGAAGAAACATAACAATAGTGATTTCTTTATGTTAACAATTCTGTGCTAGTTTACTTTATCTAAAGATCTCAAAAGCTTTACAAACATTAACATCTCCCACTTATCCAGTGAGATAAGTATCATTATCCAAGTTTTATAGTGAAGTGATGGAGGCACAGAGAGATTAAGTGATTTCCTCAAGGTTACTGCCAGTTATGACAAAGAAAAGGATAGAAGTTAGATTTATGACTCTCAGTCTTATGCTTTAACTATCCTTGGGCTCTGTGTATTTGTCACCAAAGACATTCAGATTAAAAAAAAAATTGAGAACACAGTAAACAAAGAGCATATAGGTACAAACCAAATATTTGGATATTCGACATCAAATTAATTAAATACGTAAAAACATTAAATACAAATCTGGAAAGCTAACTTAATTAAAAAGAAGCAGGTCCATGCTTTGTAATTAAATGAAGCTGGAAGAGACTGTGTTACTTTACATATCAGTGAATTGGTATATAAGATTATACCATTGTGTTTTGAGAAAAGTCTAAAAATATATGTTTCTACGTTTACATCATTTGAAACTTACTAACATGGCCAATGGCAATCTATAGACCTAGTAGCTACATTTGGGTAACATGTTTTCTTTTCTTTTTGTTTTTAACAATCTGTCCTGTCAGATTATAAAGGTTAAATTATTTTTCTAAGTGACCTCTATGTGAAGTAAGAATCATATTGTAAAAGAATTTATTCTTTTATTCTGGTAAGTCAGACAAGAGAATTATCATTGTACAGGTTGCCTAAGTATTCATAAATCTACACCTGCAATATGTATTTGTTTATATAATGATTGTTTGTAAGAAATAACATTGATCTCAGGTAACTACAAAGTCCTGGGCATTCTTTTTGTTGAAACTGTATTTCTGAGTCTTTTGAAGACCATCTGGTGTTGGTAGAGAATGAAAGTCAAGTCATCTGACATTTCTTCACTGTGAGCCAAGGTCCACTTTTGCTAATGGAGGGTATCTGCAGGTTCCTTGATATTTAAAGTTAGGAATTCTATATCCTCAAATTGATTTTCTTTTCACTAATATGCCAATACCCTCATCCATTCATAGTCAAATGTGAAAGGACAATAAAAGGAAGAAAGGTAATTTGCACCACGGATCATGGATTACCCAATGTCTCACAAACTGTTTTCCTTCAATCCCTTTGACCCATATCCCTCTGCCAGTGACATATAATAAACTGCACATATTTGAGGTGTATATTTTGATGAATTTTGTCATATGTGTACATCCTTGAAGTCATTGCCACTGTCAAGATAGTGAAACTGTCCATTGTGCCCCAAGGTGCCCTGTTGTGATTCTCCCAGTATCCCTTCCCACTCCTCCCTAGCCCACCCTCCACTCCTACCCCAAGCAATCACAGATCTGCCATCTGTCACTACGGTCTAGTTTTCATTTTCTGGAATTTTGCATAAATGAAACCATACAACATGTACTCTTCTTCATGATTTATTTTATTCAACATAATTATTTTGTTATTCACCTATGAAGTATATATAAGTGGATCTCTTTTTTTATTATTACTGGATAATAGTCCGTTGCATGGGTATACCACACTTTAAAAAATTCATTCACCTTTTTATAGCGATTTGAGTTGTTTTCAGTTACAAATAAACCTTCCACGAACATTTGAAGTATTTGCATGTACATACATCTTCATTTCTCTAGGTAAATACGTGGCAATGAAAAGTCCACATCTTATGGTAGGTATATGTTGAAGGTTTTTTTTTTAATTTTTAAAAAATGTTTTTCATTTATTTTGAAAGAGAGAGACAGAGTGCAAACAAGGGAGGCACAGAGAGAGAGGGAGACACAGAATCCGAAGCAGGCTCCAGGCTCTCAGGTGTCAACCCCCATCCAGGGCTTGAATCCATGAACCGTGAGATCATGACCTGAGCCAAAGTTGGATACTCAAACGACTGAGCCACCCAGGTGCCCCAAGTGTATGTTTAACATTTTAAAAAACTATCAAATTGTTTTCAAAAGTGGTTGCACGTGTTTACCTTCCATCAACCAACTTCAAAAGTTCCAGTTTCTCTACATGTTTGCCAACTTTTGGTATGACAATTAATTTTGGACATTATAATAGGTGTGTAGTGATTTCTCATTGTGGCTTTAATTTGCATTCCCCTAATAACTAATGATACTCAGCATCTTTTCATGTGCTTATTGCTATCCATATATCTTCTTTGGTGAAGTGTCTGGTCAAAATTTTTGCCCATTAATTTTTTATAATTAACATCTACTCAGCAAACCTGAAAGTTACTGTAACTGAAGTCTGCTTGAATGGTGTGAGTCCAGATCTTTGAAACATGATGTGATTACACAATACGTACACTATCTAATGACTTTGCAATCATGAGAACAAACAGTTGTTTGGAAATAGTATAAACAAATGGATGACTCTCCATATTTTTATTGAAGCCATTAGCTGATTAACTTGATCTCATAGAAAAACATATTACAATTTCTACAATATTGTTTGCTTCTTCAATGCGATAACCATCAGCCCTGTGAATTTGCTATTCCAGCAATGGATAGAAGAGCTGGCATTATTGTTTAAATAAGAAAATAGCTTATGTTCACGTAATTAAAAAAGTAATTGACTAAATAAATTTTAAAACATCTTTTGTGATTGTCTACTATTTCTAAGGTATTTTTTATGGTATGATAAAAACTAGAAATAAATGCATATTCTCTGGATGCAGACCCAAATCACAAAAGCCAGAAAACCAAAATATGTATGCATCAAAAGTGTTTCTTCTAACTTTTCTTATGTTTATAAAATGCTGTATTTGTGCCAATTCATGCCCAAAGTTTAGTGCATTATTTTTGGATAGACATTTTTTAAAGTTATTTCTTTATTTAATTTGAGAGAGACAGCATACAGAGGAGGGGCAAGACAGAGGGAGAGAATCCCAAGCAGGCCCTGCACTGTCAGTGCAGAGCCCAACGTAGTGTTCTATCTCATGAACCAAGAACCATGAGATTGTGACCTGACACGAATTCAAGGGTTGGTTGCTTAACTGACTGAGTCACCCGGGCATCCTGTGGATAGACCTTTTTGCAAGTATTTTCTATTTTAAGAGTTGTACATGTCACAAATGTCAAGGGTTTTATAAATGGTGGTGAATTTCTTTCTTTTAACCATTTTAAATCCAGGTCGTCCTTCCTATTGTGTGAATCTTCAAGTTTCTACTAAATTAATAAAACTTGTTCTCTACTTATTTACAATATACAAATCCTACAGTTTAAAGAGAAATAGCAGTTAGGATCTGTGTTTTAAAGTGCCAGTGGTGTATGATTTTTACTGATCCAAAAAATTTTACAGCACTGAAAACCAAAACACTTCCATAGTAAGAAATCTAAACACAAAACATGCTTAATATTCTATATACACAATAAAATTTTCAGGTGTCTTGGACATGTGAATAATTACGTGCAGACTAAACTTCCAGCTGGTATATTGACAAGCCAAGTTTTTTTTTAATATTATTTTATTTTAGAGACAGAGAGAGAGTTTTTTAATTCAGACTCAGCGTGGAGCCTGATGTGGGACTTTATCCCATGACCATGGGATCATGACCTGAGTCAAAATCAAGAGTCAAAGGCTTAACCGACTGAGCCACCCAGGCATCCACAACATTTGTTTTTTTTTGTTGTTTTTTTTTTTTAATTTTTTAAAAGTTTTATTTATTGAGAAAGACAGAAATAGTGCAAGCAGGGGAGGGGCAGAGACAGAGGGAGAGAGAAAATCTCAAGCAGGCTCTGCTGTACCAGCACAGAGACAGTCTTGGGGCTTGAACCCACAAACCGTGAGATCATGACCTGAGCCAATACCAACAGTCAGATGCTCAACCATCTGAGTCACCCAGGTGCACCAAGTTTTGTTTTAATATGCAATAATCTGAGTGTGTATGTGTTTCTCTGTGCACACATGCTTGTGATATATATATATATATATAATTTTTCTCCCTCTTTCTATCTCTGTGTGTGTGTGTGTGTATATATATATATATATATATATATATATATATGTATATATATATATATACATGTATATACACATATATGTATCCATATATATACATATATATATACAGCTGTATCTACTCCCTGCAACTCTTCTCTTTGACCTCTCAAGAGAGGAAATGTAGTACATTTGAAATTCACAACTTCCAAGTTTTTGTGAATCAATAATTCCTCTTCTTGAAATTTTTGACATGTTGTTTTTTAAACAAATTTCTCTTGGGAGCAGGGAGGACATTATTAAATAATCTTCAGAAACTTGACAGACAATAATACCTATATATCATAACCTCATTGATGACCAGGGTTGAGTCTGATGATTTGATCAAGTAAGTGGAGTTTCTCTTCATCTCTTCATCAGAAGACACATACATTGCTGCCTTCCTCTACTTATTCTACCTATCAAACTCGTACTCCACCTCAAGATAAGGTCCAGATTCCACCCATTTTCTTAAACCTTCTTTAATTTTTTAGAACATACTCTCCATTAATACTGTACTATTATCTATCTGTCTCTCCAACAGACTTCAAGTGTGGTGTCTTTTTCATATCTATGCAGGCATACCTTGAAGATATCACAGTTGGTTCCAGATCATTGCAATAAAGCAAGTATCACAATAAAGCAAGTCAAGTGATTTTTTTGTTTCCCTGTGCATATATGTTTATGCTGAACTGTACTATAGCCTATTAAGGGTTCAGTAGCATTATGTCTAAAAAATAAATATTTTAATTAAAAATACTTTATTGCTAAAAAATACTAATGATAATCTGAGCTTTCAGCAAGTCATAATCTTTCTACTGGTGGAGGCTCTCACCTCCATGTTGATGGCTGCTGATCAGGGTGGTAGCTACTAAAGGTTGAGGTGGCTGTGGCAATTTCTTAAAATAAGACAATGAAGTTTGCTGCATCAATAGAATCTCCTTTTAATGAGTGATTTCTCTGTACATGTGACGCTATTTGATAGCATTTCATCCACAGTAGAACTCTCTCCAAATTGGAGGCGATCCTCTCAAACTCTGTCCACCGCTTTATGGCCAAATTTATAGAATATTCTAAATCCTTTCAACAATCCTTTCAACAGTCTTCACAGATTCTTCACCAGAAGTAGATTCAAACTCAAGAAACCACTTTTGGGGTACCTGGGTGACTCAGTCCCTTAAGCATTGACTCTTGATTTCAGCTCAGGACATGAGCTCACAGTTTGTGAGACTGAGCCCCATGCCTGGCTCTGCGCTGACAGCATGGAGCCTGCTTGGGATTGTCTCTCTCCCTCTGTCTCTGGTGCTCCCCTGCTCTCTCTCTCAAAATAAATAAATAAAAACTTTAAAAAAAAGAAATCACTTTCTTTGCTCATCCATAAGAAACAATTCCTCATCTGTTAAAGTTTTATCTGGTAAAGTTTTACCCACTCAAATATAATAATAATGAAATATTTGAAATATTGCAAGAATTACCAAAACATGGCACGGAGACTCAAAGTGAGAAAGTGCTGTTGGAAAAGTGGTGCAGATAGATTTGCTTGGCACAGGGTTACCACAAACTGTCAATTTGGAGAAAACACAATATCTGAGAAGCACAACAGAACAAACACAATAAAACAAGATACGCTTGCAGAATATCCATAAATACTACTACTACTAATTTGTTACTGTAAGTTTGCAGAAATAAAAAAGAAAGTCTCTTCCCTTGGGGAGATGGAGATCTCAAAGTTTAGCAGAAAAGATGGACAGGAAAAACAATTAAATAGCAATATAATAGGCACAAACATGTGATATTATTTGACACTATACCCTGAAGGAGTCAAGGACAGCTTCCTAGAGTAAATGAAGCATAACTTCAGTGTTAAAGAGCACTTAGGCATTAACCATGTAAAGGATGAGTGAAGGAAAATAATCCAAAGAAATGAGACAGCATGAAAGACTGCTTTGAGATCTGGGATAGTAAAGGCGGATGGGATATGGGATAGTAAAGGTGAACTTGCATTTTGAGATTAGGATCAGAAAAGTTGAGACTGGAAAAGAAATCAGACACCAGGCCATAGAAAGCATCTTAATCTGGACAACCACATATTTCCATTTACTAAGTTTCTGCTCGTTTTTGCTGATGCAACTAGAAATTGCATTCCCCTTCACTCATATGTGTCTCACTCTGGACAATCAATTCTATGGTCATTGTAATTTAAGACTATCTCCTGATTTTTTTATTCTATCTATCATCTATTTATCATCTATCTATCTATCTATCTATATCATCTATCTATTTTGCAAGTAAGAAGATGCTTTTGAAAGATGTTAAATAATTATTGATAAGGTCAGATAAGCCATTTAGAAAGACTAATATGGCACCTGGTTGGAAGATGACATTCAAAGGAGTAAGACTAAAGCCATAAAAACTAGTAAGAAACCCCTGGAACAGTCCAGATGAGAAACAGTAAGATCCTGAATGGCAGCAATGGCAAATAGGGCTAGAGAGAAGAAATAATTTCAAGAAGTATTTAGGAAGTAAAATAACCATCAGTTTTGAACAGCGGAGAAAAACAAGGAGAAAAAACTAGATACTAAATGTGATGCAGAAGAATAAATGCCAGTAAGTGAAGGCATAGAAACAGGGGAAACTGTAAGATGTGTTCTTTGATGATGGAAAAACATATTTTAAGGATGATGGATAGCATATTTTATGCTATTTTAGATAAATCATAACATGTGTGTGGTCGTCATTGTAAGGTGACTCTGGTAGAGTTTCTTAGACACAAACACCAGACAACATTAATGTCAGTGCTGTGAAGTGTGAGCCTGGAGAGAAGCATGGAATATTCAGGAGGTTTGGACTTGGACTCGTGTGGCATAATGGGGGCAGGCTGCCAAGGTCTGCAGTAACGTCCTGGTATGAGCTGCCCAGTGAGTCAGGTGTCAGAGCCAGCAAATCGGAGCTGGAATCTGGTAAACAATTCATTACTGAGGCTAAAGGTTGAAACCAAGATAAATAAGCTGAGGATACAATAGGTAATCGACTAAAGCTCAGGTAGGAACAAAATCAAAGACTCCCTGCTGGGGCCGGGAACCCTGAAGAGAGCATTTGTGATGAAAACTGACAAAGATATGGTTGAAAAGCCTCTCCTGACCACAGGAGCTGAAGAGTGACAAGGCCAGAAGCAGGCAGAGGTAAGACAAAAGAACTGAGTATTCATTCTGAGGTTAAATTTTACCCAAAAAAGTAAACTGTTAAATGCCAAGCTTAACAGATTAGTTTGTGGATTCACAAGCAACTACATCCAAAAGCAGTCTATGAAAAAGCAGAGGGTTTTGCTCGGGCCATGGTCAGTTAATTTTTTCACGTGCAGTGAGAGCAGTAGAAAATAAATATATAAATGAAATGACTTGGGGCGCTTGGGTAGCTCAGTTAAGTGTCCGACTTCGGCTCAGGTCATGATCTCACAGTTCATGAGTTTGAGCCCCGCGTTGGGCTCTCTGCTGTCAGTGCAGGGCCCACTTCAGATCCTCTGTCTCCCTCTCTCCGCCCCTACCCCACTAGTACTCTCTCTTTCTCTTTCAGCCTCTCAAAAATAAAAAAATATAAAAAATAAAAAAATAAAAATGAGATGACATAATAAGTGTTGGTAGCTACGTGATAAGGTCTATAGGCTTTGTAAGATATCCAGAATATTCTCTTTTATTTTATATAGGCATGTGTAAAATGTTAAGCAGTTTGACCTATGGTTGCATGTAACTAAATGTTTTTAGTGAAATAAATTATGTCAATAAAAATTTTTCTTCTGAAAGAATATTTTATCTTATAATAGCTTTATTACTTTTTTTCATCAACAACCCTCATATTTTCAGAAACTTGGTATTTTGCTCCTCCCCTAAAAACCCTCACTTTAAAATGATGTGTTCTATTGCGTTGCAGTCACAGTTAATAGTCACAGGAAAGAAATCAAGAACTAAAAGCTGTCGTGACAGTAAGGTTCAGGAAATTACTGAAGAGTAAGTAGTTTGGAACTTAAAATGAGAACAACTTTCAAAGTGGTATCTGGATGTTAGATTCAAGCTTGTATATCTAATCTTAGATATCTGCTTCTAGGGTGTCCATCACTTTTTCTTTATTTATGGACTTAAAAAAAAATTGTGTATTTTACGTCACACCCAAATGAATGCTGGCACAATGAGACCTACTCTCTTATTGAACAGATACTACACTAAAAAAGGACAAAATGCAAAATGACCCTTTGTCCCATCTTTGGAGTAGATCATCTATTTCAGAAATAACTATCTGTGGATCTATGGTCAGGAAAGATTATATACAATGAATTGATATGCTAAGGAGGAATAAAGACAATAAATATTAGTATAATCTATAAACAGTTAATATAATTAGGGTTTGCAGAAGTACTTATTTTAAAATTTGGTTAGTAAGATTTAAGCAAATTAAGTTACTAAATAAGTCTGAGTTTTTATAAGTAACATAATTAATATGTTATTAAGACCTGTTGTTAGTGTCACTGGGAAATTATCTTTTCATTGCATCTGTCCAGGCTGAATACAATTCATTTGATTGTCTCTCATAACTCACTTCTTATGGTTTTATGAAAGCGTATGTAGTAGTTTCACCTCTGGCTCTACCCTGTGTTATACTACATCACAAACCCATTTAATGGTGATATTAATGATTTTAGAAATCACTACAAATGGTTGGCAGCATTGTTGTCGTTAATGTCTCAAGGGAACCATACAAGTGAGTTTTATCAGCTGGAGGCTGAGGTATTTGATGAAGTAATAACAAACTGGCTCTGAATTGTCTTTCATTACCCTTTATCTCTCCCAGAAAGAATATAACTTATTCAAATTATAATGGCCTCTGTTATCAATGAGCTTTACTATTTATTTACCTGCATCCAGACATGCAAATGCACATGCATTCTGGTTTTTCAACCTACCTGTAATGAAATTTCCTCACTATCAGAATCATGCACAATCACAAATTACAAAGTAGTTTCTAGTATAATTTGCTTAGCATAAAAAAGCCCTACTCATTCTTTTAATATACTATCTTGATTAAAGGAGTAAAATCCAATCATTAGAGTTGAAATACAGTATATGGTAAACAACTTTTAAAATAAGATCACTATTTCAATTAGGAAGTAGTTTTGTTTTTCTCTTAAGCACTGTATGAAGTTGAACGGTGTTAAGGCTAACTTAGCTTGTAGAGAATTGTTAAACACTGGTACTGGTACTCCTTGGCACAGGTTTCTAGGTATCTACTTTTTATTTCAGCTTGGTTATCTTTATGACAATATCCTTTATATTTGCATAAGCCGGATGGATAATTTCAAAGAGTTTTCATACTCCACATCAGTTGCATCCCCTTAACCAATTGTAAAGTAGGGTAAAAAGGTATAATGGTGTATAGTTGACAGAGGAGATCCAGAGAAGTGTTTTGATGCCAGGTAAAGAGAATCAAGAGAAGAGTGTTCCCTGGGCCATTCTTCTTTCCTCTCTGCCTTGTCTGCTTTTGACCTTGAGAAAAACTCTTTCTTTCCTTGTCTCTTTAAACATACATTAACTAAAAATGCAAAAAAAAAAAAAATGCTTACAAAGAAGTTAATGGTGATCTGTAAACTACACCCTTTTTCCATTGATTCATTCACACAACAAATATGTATTGACTGCTGGCTTCATGCCAGATACTTTTCTAGATACGGAGGATAATGCAGTGATAGTATAGGCAGGAAATCCTACCTTCCCTGTGTTATACTGAAGGTGATAAGTATATAAATGCTATGGAAAAAAATAAAATCATTTAAGGTTGAAGGAGACGCCTAGAGATTGTTTTTACCTTAAAAAGTATAATGGAATAGGCCTCAATGACATAGTAATAGACCAGAAAGAGATGAGGTAGTAAACCACCTTATAGGAAAAAAATCAGGCATTTGTAACAATAATTTCCAATGGCTTACCATTTTCTATTTTGCAAAATGTTCTTGATATATCATTAGATTCAATCCTCCCAATACCCTATGAAGTAGGCAAGACAATTGTGACCATCCCCCTCTGACAGAGCAAACACATTTGAAGAAATTAAATGTCGTATGCAACACCTGCATTAATTTTCCTCTACCAGACCATATTTTAATCCTTTAATTTAATATTCCACACGCCAATTCATTAGCTCTTCATTTGGGATTTTTTTTCAACCCAATGAAACTTCTTAAAATTAAAATGTTAATATTATACTAGTCAATGACATCCACAAAGATAAAAATCATGTTTCATTAACAGATAAAAAAATCTGTTTTATTAACTGATAACTTCATATCTTTAAGTTCATAAGTGCCTAGCTACATGGGATTTCTTCTGGATTCTCAAATACACCCTTCATTTTTTACTTATTTTTTATTTTTTAGGTTTATTTATTTTTGAGAGAGAGTGAGCATGGGAAGGGCAGAGAGAGGAAGAGAGAGAATCCCGATCAGGGTCTGCACTGTCAGCCCAGAGCCCACCACGAGGTTTAAACTCACAAACCGTGAGATCGAGACCTGAGCGGAAATCAGGAGTCGGATGCTTAACCAACTGAGCCACTCAGGCTCCCCACACCCTTACATTATTTTCTGCTTTCTCTGACTAGAAGTAAATACTTTCCCACATACTCTCTTCTTCCATTTTTATAGTTGCTGTTTTCTCAGACGGCAGATATCTTATCATTTGGGTCTCATCACATTCAAATTATTTATTATCTACCCACTTCTTTTTTTAATTTTTAAAATATTTATGTAGTTTTGAGAGAGAGAGTGTGTGAGCAAGGGACGAGCAGAGAGAGAGAAAGAGAAAGAGAATCTGAAGCAGGCTTCAGGCTCTGAGCTGTCAGCACAGAGCCCCAGTGTGGGGTTTGAACTCAGAACCGTGAGATCATGACTTCAGCCGAAGTTGGACGCTTAACTGACTGAGCCATCCAGGTTCCCCTGTTGTCTACCTATTTCTAACTAGTGTGTGAGCTGGCAGCAGAGATGCTGGCAGCATGATCACGGCAGTGTTTTAAATTCTCAGAACTTTACAAAATACATTGTAAGCACCTTGTATTTGCTGTTCTAATGAATAAATAATGGGTATCAGGTCATCTCACAACTCCAAATATGTCCTTAAGCATCAGTAACTACAGAAAGTATTTGGAACTAATAAAAGTAATAGTCATTATATCAAGTTTTTTCCTTAGCATTAAATGATTTAAATACCATTACTATTATCATTTTTGATATCAGAGAACTGGGTCAGAGAGAGTCTCAGAACCAGGATTTGGGTACATAATCTTAACTACTTCACTCTTTGAAATTCCTCTTTTGACACAAAAGATTATGAATATTTCCTTTGAATTATTATAAGTATAGTTATTTCCTTTGAAAGATTATGTATATTTCCAACACATTGATAAGTCTAGGGATGCCATTTGCATTATTGTTACATGAACATAGAAAATAATATGAATAAACTCCCTTGTGCTAGGCAGCATGAAGGTCATTGTTTTATTTGGACTACCTTGAACAGCATATAATTTTCTCCTATTCTATTGTCTTCTGCTCTTTCTGACTGGTGAGTAGGTAAATACTTGTCCACATACTCTTATCATTTTTCTATTCACCGCTAGAAGAACTGTTAGTAAAAGTATAAATATTTTTTAAAAAAGAATATCCTAATTCTACAATGTTTATACTTAAATATACATTGGAAAGCTTAGGTTTGTACCTGGAGGAAGAAGAATTTCCCATCAAAATTGTAACACAAATATTGGTGGAAGAGAAAACTAGAAAAAATTCTAAGGTATACATTTGTCTATGTTTTAAAATTAATAATTAGAAACTCTTATTTCAACATCATAAATATTAGTTATCACAGAAATTGGATATTATTGTGCAGGGGAAAGATATATGCAAGACTTTTCCACAGACTATAAAAGGTGAGCCCCTCTTCATCCCCTCAAGGTGAAAGAAAAAATGTAAGATCAAGAAAGTCACATGAGGATATATGCAATGGCACGAAGCTTGGAACCCTGCACCCACTATGCAGTGTTTGGGAAATAGTATAAATGAGTAATGATCCTTCAGTGCTCTATATTAGTTATTCAAAGTGTATTCTGCAGAGCCCATAAGTAGAATCTTAAGTGTTATACAAAATGAGATTTCTGTGGCAGATACATTTTAAAAATGTTTAATGAAAGTTAAGTTTTATTTCTGAAAAATTTCTTGGAACTTAGTACACCGATGTGAGCTGCAGGTATTCAAGAGTCATTTATACGTTGCAGGGTTTCCCAAGTTAACTTGAATTTGAAATCACATTTTCATAAAAAGGAATCATGTGCCTTGGAGTTTACTTGGGATCGCTAATTATTCTGATTGACAATGCTAGGAAAAGTGAATTAGCTTATGTCATTCATCAGTTGGTGATATAAAAAGAGTAACTACTGTGGTTGCAATGGGTAGAAGATAAATGGAGAGCACTTACTTGACAGGATTTTGGCATAATTATATTGGGAGTTCCTAGAGATAAGATTCTCTGTATTCAAATGCAATTTCAATTAAGTGCTATCATCATAGTAAAAAAACAAAAACAAAAAACAAAAAATTTAGGGTAGATTAAGCTGTAATTGAGGATTTTATGATTGTTTCTAAATACATATTTAAAAGGGATCTTATTGGGGCACCTGGGTGTCTCAGTTGGTTAAGCATCTGACTTCAGCTCAGATCATGATCTCATGGCTTGCCTCCTGAGTTCAAGACTTGCCTTGGGCTCTGTGCTGACAGCTCAGAACATGGCGCCTGCTTCGGATTCTCTGTTTCTGTCTCTCTCTGTCCCTCCCCTGTTCACACTCTGTCGTCTCTGTCTCTCTCAAAAAGATATAAATATTAAAAAAAAAAAACCTTTTCAAAAAGGGGGTCTCATTGTACCGTCATATATGTATTTCTTTCAATCCTGTTTTGAACTAATAGTTATTTTTATGTTTCATTAAATTTAAAAGATTTGTAAAAGTCATTATTGATTGCAAAAAGGATGTGCACTCTAAGTACTATTTTTCACCTACAAGAATTTAGCTTTTTAGACCTGGTATCAGTCTAAGAATATACACCATTTTATCAAGTAGCACCCTTTCTCAAATGTAGATATGGATCTCCAGAAAGAAGCATATGAAATTCTAATTTTGTGTATTCAGTCTATAAAGAAGTAGAACGTGTCAGACTAAAATTTACTAGGTAGGTATCTTCCTGTTTATGGGATATGTGACAATAAAATACTAAGGAGACGAATACAAAATCTAGTTCATAGAATTTTTTTGAGTCTTGGAAATGAAGAGGATGATACTGAATAAATGAAAGATCAAATGACACATACAGTAAATAAAAGATCAAATAAATGAAAGATCAAATGAGAACATTGTTACCTCCCACTTTCCACCTGTTTCACAAGCAAGCCCACAGGCTTCCTTAAACTAATGTCCAGAGGAAATATATTAAGGGACTGCTTCCCTTAGAATGTCGGGTGTGACCTCAAAAATGATTAAAGATCAATGATGATGCCTGGCAGAATATTAGAGGGGTTTAAGGCAGGAGGGAAAACATGGTAAAATAAAGGGGAAACCATAGAACTTGACTGGGTAGTTAATACACGTAATGCTTGGTGCAATTTTTGGAGCATCTATATAAGAAATGAACTTCTTATTTAGGAATTTGTAAAATGTATTGGAGTATAATACAAAGAGTGAATATATCATTAATTTGCAGTGAAGTTAATTATCATAAAAAGAACACAGCCATATAGTCAGCAACCAGGTAAAGATACAGAACATTACTGGTGCCAGGGAACCCCCCTTAAATCCCTTGAACAGCTCTCTTCATTCCAAAAGAAATATCATAGCTTTTTTTTTTTTTTTTGACTCCTTTTGAACCTTAAAAAAGGGAATCACATACTAGGTACTTTGTTTTCACTTTACATAATGAGATTCGTCTACACTATGCCACCATGTAGTGACTGTACTGATTTGAACTTTTAATAAAACAATGATTACAATTAATTATTGCAAATCATAGAAAATAATTCTATAAGTTGCCAAGATTTTAAGACGAATTTCCATCTGAGTGAACCAATGACTTTTTTTTTCTTTACTTCAAGTATGGTGTTGATGAATCAAAGAATTACCCTGAATGCTTTATACAAAATTATAATAAAAATTAAATACAATATCATATGAGCATAGGGATTTTTTTCATGCATGTAGTAGTATAACTATAATGTAAAAAGAATGATTTTCATGTATGGTCCATAGGATTCCTTTTGAATGATGGAACTTTTTGAAAATCTGGAGATCACCAACATAGATCACTCACTTGAAAACTTTCCATATTTACATACACAATATTTTGCAATTATTTTAGAGTATCAGACCACCTGAAGGAATTCACAAATCTATTATGCTGAGATGAAGAACACTAACTTTAAAGTCATATTTTACCAACTTAAAAAAAATAAAAACAAAGAAAGACTCTTTAGGACAATACTGTCCTTCTTTTGTAGACAAGAAAGTCATAGAGGTTTTTGTCACAATAGGTTTTAAAACATAGTAAGCAGGCAGAGAGTTTGCTTTTCTGGGTAGTTGAAATTAGGCCACCAAGGCTTAATTAGTCTTGCCTTTGAGTAGACTCAGATTTATCTTCTTGCTCTACTCTAGTCCAGATACAGCATATTAGGATTCTCTTTCTCTCTTTCTCTCTCATACTCTTCTAACATGTAATTTTTTAAAAGTCTTTAGAAATTCTTAGATTCTTCTCATTTTATCACTGAATAATTTTGTGAAAACAAGATCAGTCAGGTCTAACTGTAGCTAATAGAAACTGCTTTAGCAGTACCTCCAGCAAAGACGTACTTAAAAGGAATTAAGTGCTAACAAATCAGTATTTGGACATCCTTGAATAATTCCAGAATCACATCACAGAACTGACCACTAAACTGCCTGAAACAAAATCAAGAAACTAAAGAAAGGCACTGATATTCCAAATTGTGACTTCATGATCACAAAATGTTAGCTGGAATCTGGAGATCAGACAACTTTAGTTTGGGGAATGCTCCACCTGCTGTGATCCAGGCATGAAAAGGCTGGCTGCGGGCTCCTCTACACCAACCATATTGATAGTAGGGCCCCTCTTCCACTTAGATTAGCTCTGAATTCAAGACTTAACATGAGTGCTCATGATCAGTAGAACCTCACTTACATCCAAAACTCCTGCCACAAGGAAGTCTGGGAAATGTAGTCTTTAGCAGTACTGAAGGAAGACCACAAGGAAGCTGAATTTATGCTGAGCAAGATTATTTACTTTACCTGCCGCAGACATCTCCCAGTATTCCAACCGGGCTTCACGATTGTTAGCATGTGATTATCACAGGAACAGCAATAAAGCTTCAAAATAAACTTGATTTAAAGGCTGTTCCTTTTTTTGTTTGTTTGTTTAAAGATTACATGATTTTTACATGTCAAGGCTATTATATAATAGCAAATAAAGAAAGAATATACAATTGAGGCCATGTCTTCTGAATTTTACACAGTGTATAATAGAGATTGCTCACAATGTCTTACTATACTGAAATTATTTTTGCATTAAGTATTGTTTTAAATAAGAGAGCCTGAAATTGGCTCGGGCTAACTTTTTTCTTTTTCTTTTTTCTTTTTCTTTTTTTTTTTTTTTTTTTGGTAATGTGTGTGTGTGCACCATTTGCTATGCACATTCCACATATCTAGAGAGACAGGAAAATAGCAAAGCATTCTTTATTTTTTCTGTATTTAATTAAACTTTTAACTTACTCAACTTCAGATGAGTATTGTACTGCAAATGCTGCATTTTTTTTTAACTTTGCCTCTATAATGCTCTATAATCGTGATGCCACATACCTATTCTCTGAAAGCAGATGTTTTGTTTTTAATATATAACAACAAGAGATCAGAATTAAAAAACAAACAAACAAACCAACAAAAAACTCTTTGGGGCTCCTGGGTGGCTCCGTCAGTTAAGCGTCAGACTTTAGCTCAGGTCATGATCTCACAGCTCATGAGTTCCAGCCCCACAGCAGGTCCTGTGCTGACAGCTCAGAGCCTGCTTTGTATTCTGTGTCTCCTTCTCTCTCTGTCCCTCAAAAATAAAAAATAAAATGTTAAAAAAAACCCAAAAAACCCACTTTGAACTTCTAAGTAGATGACCTAAGTGTCAGTCTGCTTTTGAACTCTGAGGAATGGCACTCATATTAGGTTTTTTGTTGTTGTTGTAATTTATGCATAATAAAAATAATTCTGGTTAAAATCAATAGCTAGAAAATGCAGTTCAGCATGGTACAATATAGGGAAAAATAAGTTAGCTATTGAGGCAGGCATCATATGTCAACTATAAGGTGTCAGATACATCCTTATGTCCTCTGTTCATTAAAACTAAAAAAAAAAACAAAAACAAAAACAAAAAACGAAAACCTCTTTGGTATGCTAATACAAAACGTTTTAGGACATCCCTGTTAAATTAGCCTCTATCCATTTAAGCCTCCTTAGTAGGTGATAATACTCTTTGACAGATGACCTCACTTAAAATGCAATTCCATCCAGAAAAACTAGGAAAAGTGCCATCTTACCCCTAAACTACACGTGTATAACCTTTGTTAAAGCAAGACTATAGACAATAATGTAACAAACATAAAAAATGTGGAGGTGTAATATAAACTAAATATGCCCAGATCCTCAATTATATATATATATTATATATATATTATATAATATATATTATTATATATATAAATATATATATTATATAATATATATTATTATATATATAAATATATATATAATAATATATATTATTATATATAATATATATATATATATATATATAAATGTCTCTGCATTTCTCACGATCGTGTCTTCCTCTCCACCCCTGCTGTGCTCCAGCTCCAATGCTCAGTGATCAGTCAGCCTCTGGCAGGAGATACCACATTAGAAGAGCACTAGCCAGTCAGGCTGGCAGCTTGGTCCCACCTCTGCCCATTTCTGGCCAGTCTCATCCTGAGCATCTGTGGGGTGGAGGTGTGTCTGTCTGTGTGGATGTGTTGTGGGAGAGTCAGAAGGCAGGGGGGACATAACAGAACACTCCTTTCTTCCCATTGTCATTGTAATTATTCTCAACTGCTTCCTACTATCAGAAAACACCAGCAAGCTCTCCGGGGAGTAATGGTAGACGCCTAGCTGAAATGCTGGCTTTCTAGCTCTATCACCTGAAGCCAATCACAGCCGTTCTGACCATCAGAAAGGCTATTTATCCTTAAATAAAGAAACTCTACCTTGGAAACTTTTGTAAGAATTACATAATTGCATGCAACATAGGTAAAAACGGCAAGCCTCAAGGTCCACGGCAAGTAGCTTCTCCATGCATAGTCCCTTTCTGTCTTCTCCAACTGTCACCAAACTGTGTTTGCTCTCCCCCTAGTGGCAGACCCCACACTCACATTTGCATAAATTACTCCCATCAAACACTTTCTTCTTGCAACAATCCGCCCAGAAGGTCAAAAGAGAAGACAATATTGTGTCCACATTAAATACTGTGGAAGACAAAATGCAGACTTACAGAAATAAAAAGAGTACGAATACTAAATGGGATGCTTCCCTCAGAAAAGACTATTAAAGTGAGAAAATAAACAGCATAATTACAGAGAAGGAAGAACACGTGCTGCTTGCCCAGCCTGGATATAATTTTTGGTTCTGGTTGTCACAATTACAAGTTAAGTAGCATTATGTTGTTCATGCTTAATTTACTTCTGAGCTACTTAAAAGGACCAACTCTTAGTGTGTTTGTTTTGTGAACACACATCTGTTGATGCTGCCTCCATCTTACAAACCACAGAAGTTGATGATTACAGAGTCAATCCTCTGCTTGGAAATAAGACTGCCTTCAAAGAAAACATTTGTTTCTATATTGCAAAAACCTCCAGTAATTTCAAATATTGCAAACCATGTTGTTTTTTATAGCCAGATTTATTTATTTTTTTTAGCGTGCTTTTTTGGTCAACTGTTAAGCATTAGCCACAAAGTGACTTCTTCATTCTTATTGTACATAAGGTTGACAGCGTGTTACCTATCCATTCATGTATGCTCTTATTTAATTTTATGAACACACTAAAACCAACATTTAGCATTTTTCTAGTGGGTGCAAATGGACTTTCTATTTACTTGTGACTTAAAAGTTGGAGTCTCTTAGGGAAAGTAACTTTTTACCTCATATATCTTTGAGAGATGAAGAGATTTTTGTAACACCTTTTGTATCTATAGTCAAATATCTCTTAACACCATGAAAAATTTATATTGATTAATTTATCTAATGTTTATTAAGTAAAAGTTTCCTGAAAAAATTTTCTAAGACATAATTAATGATGAATTTGTAGATTAGCTATTTACTGGTGAATTTATTCCCATTTTCCTCCTTTTTAACTTTGCTTATCTTCGTTTGTTGTCTTTCACAGATAAGAAACATTCAGGTCAGCAACATCAATAGATTTTATTACCCAAAAACTCCAGATGTTATCATCACCTATTCTGTCAGTTTAATTAGAAATATTGAAATGCGCTCTATCCCTGTTGAGCTTAAGACTGTGGAAAATCTCTTGTTTTCCAAGTTGTTCACATGCTTATACAGCTACCACTTTGAAAAATGAATCCTTTTTCACATTTTAATGGGACGAGAGAAGAAGCAAACTTTGGGCATTTTAATTTTCAAACAAATAACCTAGGATGTTTCAGTAGAGACTGATCACATTTAACATTGATTTTAATGGTACAGTACAGATCATGGTATTATATGAGTGGCATAAGCCCTATTTTTTCTCCAGCAAAATAGGACAGTTAGCTCTCAGTATGTTACACTAATAAGTGGACTGAAAAAATTACAGGTGGTTTACTTTAGGACCAAATTTATTATTTAAAGACCAAATGGTTTATTTTCTTTCATAAGTAATACTTCAGGGCAGTGATCTCGACACTGTCCTTTAGAAACCCTAGCTGATACCTTTTTTTCCTCTTCAGTGAGTGACTTCCAAGATCTGGGCAGCATCATCTCAGTCTGCCAGAAAGGGGAGGGCACATCAGACCTGCAAGTGGTACAGCATTTCCACTAGAAATGAGCCAGAGCTCAGTCCCATGGCCACAGCTACCTGTGGAAGGAAAACGGAACAGGCTAGTTATGTGCCTGTGAGGAAATAAACATATATGATGAATAGCTACTAGCATTCTCTGCAATAGCCTGACCGCTAGTAATCAAATATCCATTTGTATATTCCTTCCCACACATGGAACAAGCTGACTCTCCTTTTTAAGGAGAAAACCTGAGGTCCTATTTGGCTCAAAGTCCAGAATCACGTGGTAATGTGTAGATATCCCCATTACGTTCAGAAGCAAATCCTATAGCCAATACTTTGAAAAGACAAATTATGTCTTCTATCCCAGTATGGATCATTGGGATCACTGGAGAAGTTTGCTTTTTCACTCTCTGGTAGAAATTTGCAGAACCCCCAGCAATTCTGGCTAATGAGCTCTTTGTTGTCAGTTTTCTTCTTAGCCACATCTGAACAGGGTGTTTAGGAGTACACCTGCTTTTGTAGTTGCTCAGATTTTGCAGGCTGATTCTAGCTTACAGAAATTGGGAAGCCTGAATTGGTTTTAAGACTCGAACAATCTAAACTGTGTTAGAACACAGGGGTGATTTCCTTGGCGTGAGTAGTGGTTTTTCTAAAATTAATTAATCATTCTATTTGTGTCAGTGACTTTCATGTGCATGAATCACAGAAACAGTTCTTCCCAGATAGTTTCCAACTCTAATTGTTTTGGTCTGTCTTCAATATACCTGCTCAAATTAATAGCAGCTATCCAGCAACATTGAGTTCATCTAAAGAATAGGCTTAGATAGGAAGGCACATTTTTCTATGAATGACTTGGTGAAATATATAAATTATTTCTACATTGTACTTCTAATTCTAAGCTATATTTTGAATTAGCAAAGCTGATAAAAAAGAAAAATTTTGAATAATTTCATTGCTATATAAAAAGTTCAGTTCAAATAGGCAAAGAATCATGCATATGCATGTATATACAGAATAAATGTTTTATAGCTATTTAAACATGTGCATTTACACAATGATTGTAGAAGATCTGATTAATATTCTCTCTAATTAAACTTATATTTTTCTTAGAGGGCATATGTATCTCACTGTGTGTACCAGTATGCACACATGTAAGTCTAAATCGAGCTGGAGAAGACCAGCACATTTCATTTAAAATATTCTTTAATTCTCTATTGCTGCCTTAAATTGGAAAACAAGTAATTTAATGGAATGAAGTCACTGAAGCTACAAGACTGATAGAGGACTAAATAGTAAATATTAAAAAGACTATCAAATAAGGGAAGAATATGTTTGATAGGCTTGGATCCTAGGTATAATAAATGGTAAGTTAGGATTTGAGATAATCAAAATTACATATTTAGGATACAATATTTAGGATACAATAAATAAAGTCCTGGAATAAGCACAAAAATAGAGGCTCTCATACACACAGATGTACATGTACTACATACACACAATTATGCAAAACAAATTCATCATATACAAAATTGGCTCAAACAAAACCATACAAAAATCTATTTTCTTCCCATAGACAATATTTCCAAAATGTCTCCTAACTTACCAACAAGGAAATTAGTCTTTCTTATGGGTTGTAATAAGGAAACCATGCCCAAGGAGAGCAATTTAAGTTCAGAGAATGCCATTTTCATATTGTATTCCCTCATGAAAGTCTGCATTGCATTAAAATGTCAGGGTTGAGAACTGTGACTTTGAAACCAGGAATTCATTTTTCTGGCTTCAAATGCTGGTTAGAAAAATTGCCTTAGAGTTCTTATTAATTTAAAATCCTTTAATTATTTTCTAGTGATTGATCCTTATCATATAATTTAACTCATTGAAGGATGTCAATAGCTAGTTAAGACATCTTCTCTACAATATTTCAAAAACTAATTTATGGTATTTTGTGTTAGCATACTAAAGACAGACGTACGAAATAACTGATGATGAGAATGTGTCCTTGCCCAGAACAACCTGGGAGTTTGCAGCATCCAAAATAAGAAAAAAAAATGTATCTACCTATATCTATATCTATATCTATATATCTGTATCTATATCTATCTATCTCCCAATTGGTAATCTACAGGCTCAAGTAAGACAACAGATGACTATAAATAAAATTATACTGTGGAACATGATACAAGGGGACAGCCAAGAGTGAAATTCCTCTGAAGCACGCAACAAGAGAGTTAGGACATCGGAAAGACCTAAGTTCTAAGTGCTGATTCACTTACTGCAACCTAAGTGATTTTTTTATTTCCTAAGCAGGAGTTCTAACTCTGGGTCTCAGTATCTTGATCTAAAAAATGAGAATAATAACACTAAAACATACTTAGTAACTATTATTTAGCTCAAAGTAGTGTGAGTGAACACACACGTGAATATAATCCAGAGCAATATTACAGTTTAATTTTACACTTGAGTGTATTCGTTTTTCTGAAGTATACATGCAAACCTTATGTGTTCTCTTCCTGGATATGTGAGGATCAATTATGTCCCTGAGTTTGGATCCCAGGAGAGAAAGAAGATCCTCAATTTCCTATAAAGATGTTCTTGGGAAGTATCAGAAATGCCCAAGTTCGAGGCCATGTTAGTCTATGAATTGCCCCAATACAGATATTAAGATTGGAGTATGCACTTTTATATGTACACACAATGTGTTTCTTTCCTGAATAATATCAGAGCATTCTGAATACATGGTTCCTGAAGCACTGTGACCTGAAAAAAGTATGATGCACTGGGGCTACTAAAGGACTCAGAAAGGAGAGTTTCATTGATGTAACAAGATGACAGCAATAGGACATGAGCAGCGATCCTTGAAGAGAAAAATCCCGAGCAGAGAGGCTGTTCTTGGCTGCTTCTCCAGTATCCGTTTCCCCTTTCTCTCTTCTTAATAAGCCCTGGATTTCCAGAAGGTAACCCCTGACTAGACTCACTCATTTGGTATATGCCAAAACTCCTTAGCTGCAGTGACTGGAGTAAGGGTGGTCACTTTAGCCACAAACACTTGTCCTGCTTCAAATCAGGCAAAGGAAGATTCAAGATTTGTTGTTGATAAAGGAAAAAAAGTCACCTCTTTCTCTGTGAAGAAAGCCTGTAATCCTTGGATTGCCAGGAGTCATCTTCTTACCTTAAGGACAAAGCCAGTTCAAATTGGAGGGCAAAGCTGAGATTCACAGAAAAGCCTCATTCATGAGCCTCTGCTCCATGATCTTTGGTCATGTGGACAAATCCCAGTTTTAATTGCATTTTCTATATCTTGCTACTGAAACAATCATAACTGATACACAAGGGTAATAAATCTGCCACAAAAATGTTATAATTCATGTCATCTAATGAAATCAGACTTGTGGTGATTAATTTAAAAATGGTTGTCTATGAGGTAGAGAAAGATATTAAGAATTGAAAAAAAAAAACCAATATGCAAGTGCGTAGTAGGAGAAGAGCAAAGAAAATTTGCAGACAAAGTCAAAAGTCAACCATATTCATAGTAACATTAGTTTTGATAGCCAAGAGATGGTAGCACCCTAGAGGTCCATGGGCAGATGAATGGATAAAGAAAATGTGGTGTATTTATGCAATAGAATACTATCCAGCCTTAAAAGAAGAAGAAAATCCTGCCAGAGGCTCCTACATGGATGCACATGAAGGATATTAGGCTAAGAGAAGTAAGCTGGTCACAAAAAATAGATACTGTATTATGCCACTCATAAGAGGTATCAAAAATAGTCAAACTTACAGAGACAGAAAGTAGAATGAAGGTTGCCAAGGGCTGGGGAAGGGGGAAGTGGGGAGAGCTGTTGTTCAATGGATATTGAGTTTCAGTTCTGCAAGATGAGAAAGTCTTAAAGATGTGTTTGCACAACCATGTGAACAAAGTGAACACTACTGAAATGTACACTTAAAAATAGTTAAGATGGTAAATTTTATGTTATGTACTTTTACCACAATTTTTAAAAAAATGGCCCTGGACCGGGGCGCCTGGGTGTCTCAGTCGGTTGGGTGTCCGACTTTGGCTCAGGTCATGATCTCACAGTTTGTGAGTTGGAGCCCCGCGTCAGGCTCGGAGCCTGGAGCCTGCTTCACATTTTGTGTCTCCTTCTCTCTCTGCCCCTACCCAACTTGTGCTCTGTCTTTCATGTCTCTCAAAAAATAAATAAATGTAAAAAAAAAAAAAAGCCCTGGAGGGAAGGGAGAATGGAGATAGCTTACTTAATAGGTATGGAGTTTTCTTTTGGGGAGAAGAATGTTTTAGAACTAGATAGAGGTGGTGGCTGCACAACATGGAGAGTGTACATTTTTTTAAGTTTATTTATTTTGAGAGACAGAGAGTGCAAGAGTGGGGGAGGGGCAGAGAGAAAGGAAGAGAGAGAATCCCAAGCAGGTTCCACACTGTCATCACAGAGCCTGACTTGGGGCTCGAACTCACGGAACCGTGAGACCATGACTTGAGCCGAAATCAAGAGTTGGACCCTTAACCAACTCAGTCACCCAGGTGCCTGGGAAAATGTACATTTTTAATGGTTAATATTATAATATGTGAATTTCACCTCAATAAAAAACTAAAGAAAAAAAAGGTGGCTATGAAGCTTATGCAAAGTAGGAGCAAAGTTCACACATACTTAAAGTATACTGAGGTCCAACCAAAATATAATGGCTTTACATGTACTATAATCATTTATTTATCACAAGCCAATGGTGTAGGTGCTATTATCATCTGTATTCTACAGAAGAGTGAAAAGAAACAATCTTCCAAGAACACACAGCTCACTCCACTGAGGATTCAAGTGAAACCATCTTCACTAATATCTAACATCTTCACTTCTTGAGAAAGAAATGGTTTCCAGAGCTATTTCACTTACTGAAGAAATTCTTCCAGATTCTGCCCATGGGATTCTTAATTATAAATCACATGTTTATTTAAGTTGCTTGAATGAGTCTCTTTCTCATTCATTCTTTGCAACCAAATGACCCTACCTAGATCTCAACTTGTTGGAGAGGGGCTATGGAACCAGATACAGTCCTTGTGCTCAGAACAGGAGCCAGGAATCAGGCTCAGACTATGGGCAAAGTAGAAGTGATACTGAGTAAAAACAGGAGAGGATGGAGAGAAATGGGACCTGGGAAGAACCAGCTGGGCAGAATGTTTGTTTCAGCTTGAGGAAGAGAAAGTTGTAGGAGATTGAAATGAAGATTAGCCCGGTGGTCGAATTTAAATCTCAGAAATTCCAGATGGAACTCTCACTAATAGTCCCTGGAAAGTAGAATAGATTACTTTTGCTGCCGACTGCACGTGCAAAAGTGTTGATATTGTTCAGGTAGGAAACTATTGTTTTCGCTATGCTATTTTCTTTCAGTTTTATTAGTTACAGGTTCATAATCTGTCATCCTGTTAAGAATGTGAGGTCTTGGAGTTAGAATACTTTGAGTCTAATTTGCCACTTTCTAGTCAAACCATTTAGATATGTCACTGGGTAGCAGTTTCCTCATATGTTTAATGGAGATAAAAATACTTTCCTTGACTCATGTGGAAAAGGATAAAATGTAAAACATGTAAATTAACCACCCCAGCACCTCATTGATGATTCCAAGTGGTTCACTATTATGTTACCATAATAGCCATGATGACTATTTGGTATGTAAAATATCTAACCACATAGAACAAATTCCTAAAATAACACTGCTCAGGGAAAGCAAGCTCCATTTTTCCTCATATATACTTATTTTAAATAAGTTTCTCCTGATGGAAAACATTCACGGTGATTGACTTTTCAGGAACTCTGAATTTTAACATTAAATTGCTTCTGGACAACTGTTAATTTAATTTAAATATTTGAAGTTTACTGAGACTTAGAGTCACCTTCTCATTAATATCACAAACATGATCCTGCTGATTATACTTTTACTTCAGACCAAGTTTCCTTTTACTCACGTATTTTTAATTTTATTATTATTTATTTATTTTTGAGAGAGAGAGAGAGAGAGAGAGAGAGAGAGTGGGGGAGGGGCAGAAAGAATGGGAGACATAGAATCTGAAGCAGGCCCCAGTCTCCGAGCTGTCAACACAGAGCCTGAGAGCCTGACCTGAACCAGGGCTCCAACTCACCAACTGTGAGATCATGACCTGAGCTGAAGTCAGACCCTTAACCGACTGAGCCATCCACACACCCCTCCTTTTACTTATTATGCACTTGCTGTTTCTTTTATCACTTTAAACTTTTAATTGTAGCACTCAGGAGGGCATTGCTGTCTTCTTACAACTTTGCAATCAACTTTTAGCTCTCCCTAATTGCTGTGCCCACATACTTTCCTCTCCTTCAACGACAACACCCTAACTCTTTTCTCTCTGATGTCTTTCCTCACCACAAGCTATATGCACCATTATCTCCTTTTCTACTGGTGGGAAATCTGCTCTTATGTCAGCACACCTTCTTACTCTTTTCTCTGCCTCCTGACTGGTGTTATAGACTCTGGGATTTTGGTTCTTCCAAACCTTGGTTCTTCATAACCAAAGCCAAGATTTTGGAATCTCAGAAGACCTTTTCTGGCTCAAGAAAAGCAAAAGCATATAGAACATTGTTTTCAAAACTCTTGCCTCTCTTATAAAGGTATAAAATCTGTGTAGCGTGAAGGGTATGTGTGTATTATGTGTATGTGAATGTGTTCTAAATGGCACTTGTCTGCCATTAATATAATTACCTAAGTCTCCTTTAATTACTGCAAGTATTCTATGCCTTTTTCCACCCTTTTACTTAAAAGTTATGTGTATTTTCTTTTTTCTTTTCTTTTCTTTCTTTCTTTCTTTCTTTCTTTTTTTAATGGGATTCTTCTTTACAATATACATGCTGGGTCTTGCTTTTTAATGTAATCTGACAATCTTTGCTTTTAACTAAGATATTTAGATAATTTTAATTTAATGTATTTATATATGTGTAAATTTATATTACCTTGCTATTTATTTTCTATTTGTCTCATCCATTCTTTATCTTTTCCTCTTTTTCTATCTTTAGATTAACCAGTATTTTTTTATGAATTCATTTTATCTCTGTTTCTTTCGTTATTTTCTTGCTTGGTCTAGGGTTTATAGTGTACAACTTTAACATGAAGGTATAGTCCACCTTTATGTGCTATTATATCACCAAAAACGTCGTATAAGGATTTCACATCAGTATACTTCCATTTCTCTTCTCCTGGCCTTTGTGACATATTTTAATGTCATATATTTTATGCTGCACATGTTATAAACCCAAAAACACATTACTATTATTTTCACTTAAGCAATTACCTTTTAATGAGATTTAAATAATAAAAAAGTCACATATTTATCCATGTAGTTATTTCCAGTGCTTGTTACTCCTTTGTGTAGATCCAGATTTCTCCATGCTATCATTTTCTTTCTGATTGACAGGTGTGCCAGTGAGGAGTTCCTTTCGTTTTTTTATGTCTGAAACAGACTCTTTTTTTTGGTTTTCCTCTGCAAAATTTATTTTTGCTGGATATAGAATTCTATGTTGCCAGTATATTTTTTCTTTCAGTATTTTAAAGATGCTGCTTCAATTTCTTCTTGCTGCATTACTCCCAGTAAGAAATCTTCTATCATTTTTAGCTCCATTTTCTGTAACATGATTTTTTTCCCCTTCTGGCTGCTTTTAAAATTCTATATCATTCATTATCAACAATTTGATTATGTGCTTTGGTTAATTTTCTTTATGTTTCTGTGATTAAGATTTATTGAGCTTCTTGGAAAACATGACAATATATTTTATCAAATTTGGAAAATTTGTAGCTATTATTTCTCAAATATTTTTTCTGCCTCCTTGTTCTCTCCTTTCTTTTGGAAATCGCCTTTATACATATACTAGGTTTCTTGAAGTTGTCCAAAGTTCATTTTTTACAATTTTATTTTTTGTTTTTCTCTGAGTATTTCATTTTGGAAGGTTTCTGTAGCTGTGTCTTCAAGTTCTCTAATTCTTTTCTCCTTCAATGTCAGATCTGCTGTCAATGACACACAGTGTATTTGTCATCTTCGAAATTCTATTTGGGTCTTTTTATTATCTTATGTATATCTCTACTTAAGTATTTTAGCACAACTGTTTTTATATCCTTTTCTACTAAAGCTAACATGCATGTCCATTCTCAGCCTTAATTGCGTGGTATTTTCCCCCCTTTTAAGGCTTATGTTTTCTTGAATCTTTTTTTTAATGTTTATTTATTTATATTTAGAGAGAGAGCGATAGCGGGAGAGGGGCAGAGAGAGAGGGAGAGAGAGAAACCCAATCAGGATCTGCACTGTCAGCACAGAGCCTAACATGGGCTTGATCTCATGAACCTTGAGATCATGACCTGAACCAAAATCAAGAGTCGACACTTAACTGACTGAACCACCCCCATTTTCTTGAATCTTTGCATACTTGATCATCTTTAATTGGATGCCAGACATGTGGATTTTACTTTGTTGGGTGCTGGATTTTTTTTTTTTATTCCTACAAATATTTTTTTAATGCTTATTTTATTATTTATTTTGAGAGAGAGAGAGAGACATAGTGGCAGAGGGAGAGGAAAGAGAGAATCCCAGCAGACTCCATGCTGAGTGTGGGATTAGCAGGGCTCCATTCCATCACCCTGAGATCATGACCTGAGCTAAAATCAAGAGTCAGAGACTTAACCGACTGAGCCACTCAAGTGCCCCATATTCCTAAAAATATTCTTGAGTCTCCTCCTGGGATACACTAAGTAACTCACAAATAGTTTGATCTTTTTGTGCCTTGCGTTTTAAGTTTGTTTTACAGGACTAGAGTAGTATTTAGTTTAGAGTGAATTATTCACTACTGTTAGACCCCTCTCCATTCTCTACCTGTGAATTATAAAATTTTCTAGTCTGACTGGTGGGAATAAGCACTATTCCTGGCCTTGTGTGAGTACCATGTGCACTTTCTCTAATACCTTCACATTTCTGTCCTCCCTGTGAATAGTTTCCCCAGACATGTCAATTGATCACTGTTCTGTTGACTACATCTAAACACCTTTTTTTGCCTTTAAAAAAATATTTATTTATTTTGAGAGAGAGAGAGAGAGAGAGAGAGAGAAAGCAGGGGAGAGGCAGAGAGAGACAGACAGACAGAGAATCCCAAGAAGGCTATGCAGCTGTCAGTGCAGAGCCTGAAGCGGGGCTCAAACCCACGAACCATGAGATTATGACCTGAGCCGAAACCAAGACTTGGACACTTAACCGACTGAGCCACCCAGGTGCCCCTATGTCTAAAGACCTTTTAAGAGTTCTCTTGTGCATTGTGTAGCTTTCTTCTCCTATTCTCTATTTTGTGAACGCTAAGTGATTTTGTTTTGCCTTTTTCTAATGGCCAATGATGGGCATATTTTCAAATGTGTATTTTCCATCTGTATATCCTCTCTGTGAAATGTCTGCATATATCTTTCGCCCATTTTCTAATTAGAATATTTTGTTTTCTAATGTTGACATTTGAAAATTCTTTATGTATTATAGATAAAAGGATTTTTTTTGTCAGATATGTGACTCCAAAATCTACTCTTCTGTCTTTTCTTTCTTGTAACAGAGTAAAGCTTTTAAATTTTGCTGAGATCCAATTTATCAGATTTCTCTTTTATGGATTGTGATTTGGTAACAAGCTTAAAAATTATTTGCTTACCCATAGGTCCCAAAGATTTTCTCCTTTTTGTTTTAGAAAATTTATGGTTTTTAATTCTACATTTATGTTCATGATTCATTTTGAGTTAATTTTTGTATAAGGTGTGAGATTTGCGTTGAGGTTCTGTTCTTTTTTCTTATGGATGCGCACTTGCTCCAGCATTATTTATTGAAAAGGCTCTTTACCACTTGAACTGCATTTTCATCTTTGTCAAAAATCAGTTGAACATATTTTATGGGTCTGTTCTGAGTTCTCTGTTAGGTTGTATTGGCCTATGTGTCATCAAATTATGATTTGATGATAGTAATTGGGTTGCCTCATCTTAAAATGGCATTTTTTTTCACAGAAATGAGGAATGATCTGTGCATCAGAAAGAGATATACATACACATATACATATACATATACATATGCATATATGCATATACATATACATATGTATATGCATATACATTTACATTTACATATTCATATACATACACATAAGAGATAGGGTCAAAAGAAGTAGTTTCTTCTTATGGAAAATAATTACACAAAATAAGTGTGCTGATCATCTTTCCTCTTATGCTTTTACAAAACAAAATTACCCTATAAATCTGATGCACTTTGTATATAACACTATTCCTTCAGAATCCTTATGTTATTTTTAATAAACTTAATTTAAATAAAGTCACATGGAAAGTATATAGTGTAATAGCGTACAGCTTGATAAATTTTCAGAAATGAAACCATAAGGTAACTGGCACCCAGACAAAAAAATGAATTTATTATCCAAACCCCCAAAACTCCTTTTATTGTCTTCCAGCTACAGTGCCCAAGTTTATGCACTCTCCTCACTTACAATAGCATATAATGTGCATAATATGTGTGTACATTTTGTGTTAGGCTCCATTCACTCAAATTATATTTGTGAGATTCCTCCATGTCATCACTTTGTGTTACTATGTGTAATCATCCTTTCATGTCATTGTGGGTAAGTGTGGTTTACTCATTGTTATTATGATACCCTATTCCATTGGATGAATACACCACGATTTATACATTCCAGTATATCTGAACATTGGAAGTGATTTCAAGTTTGTGGCTATTGAGAAATTGCTGATATGAGTATTCATGTTCATGACATTTTGTGTATAGACATGTTCAAATCAATATTTACAAATCAAATCAACAGCAGGTGCCATTCTTTTAAATAAGTCTTCATCAAATATATATTTCTGTTTTGTACAAGTTATTTGTAGAAATTTTCTTTCAGGTTAAGGAAGTATCCTTCTATTCCTGATTGTTAGAATTTTTTTTTTTTTTTTTTTTGTGGCTTGATTTAGAGGGTACACTGTAGAAAATGTATTGGATTTGTCAACTATCTTTTCCTTTTTTTTTTTTTAATGTTTATTTGCTTTCAGAGGGAGAGAGAGAGAGAGACAGAGCGTGGGTGGGGGAGGGGCAGAAAGAGAGATGGAGACACAGAATCTGAAGCAGGCTCAGGGCTGTCAGCAAAGAGCCCGACTTGGGGCTCGAACTCATGAACCATGAGATGACATCAGACGCTTAACCCACTGAACCACCCAGGTGCCCCTCAACTATCTTTTCTGTAACTGTCAAGTTGATTGAACAAGTTTGGTCCTTTTTTTAAATGTGATGAATTGTATGGACTATTTTTTTCTGTTAAACCAACCTTTCAATCCTAAAATAAACATTAGTTTCTCAGTTTTTCATATATATGTGTGTGTGTGTGTGTGTGTGTATCACATATATAGTAAATTTTAAGGAAATGTTCATTATATATATATATATATATATATATATGTGTATATATATATATATATATATATACTTTATGCATATAAATAAATATGCATATAATAAACATATAATATATATTTCTAAATTTTATGGTTATTTTTTTGCTGAGATTTATTTTGCCTTTACTTTGCTCAGCAACATTTGTTAGTAATTTTCTTCTTTTAAATTCCTTTTTCAGGCTTAATTGACCTGAGAAACTTAGGAAGTGTTCCTTAGTGCATCTGTGTGACATTAGAATTATTTTAGGAGTCATATCATCATTCCATTTGCTTTAACTTTTTTCCAATTTCCATTATATTTCCTTCAATGACCATTTGGTTATTTACTGGTATTTTGTTTCATTTCTGAGCCATTGAGAATTTTCTGATTATCTCTTTGATTAATTTCACTATAATCTGAGACCATGCTCTCAATAATTTAAATTATTTTTTTAATGATGCAGGGTATAGTTAACTTGGGGAAGTACAATATATGCTCTTGAAAAGAATCCACATACTATCTGTATGTCTAAAAATTTGAATTTCTTAATTACAATAAAGTCTTCTACACATTTCCTCATTTTTTGTTTTTTATTACAATATTCCATTATGATTGTACATTTGTCTGGCTCTTTTTGTTTGTTTCCTATCAATTTTTATCCTTCATATTTTGAATCTGTGTTATAAGCGTATAACAATTTAAAGCCTTCTTGCTTTAAGTCCATTTTGTCTGGTGTTTGGCTTTCTTCTAATTAGTGTTTTCATGATTTGTTGTTTTCCATCTTATTACTTCAATCACTCTGTGTTCTTATATTCAGTAGATATCTTTGATTGAATTCCAGACATTGTGTTTCTAAAATATTATAGTAATTTGTGTAATATGTTTCATATGTTATTTTCTGTAGCCAGAAAAGCTCTCTCTTTCATTTCATAGCTCACATAGAGAAGCAGCTGATCATCTTAATCTTACCAGACATTATGATAAATCAAAGCTGGGTTGAAGTTCTAGTAAGGCTCAATCCATCTCTGATTCATACTGCTTCCCAGGTTGTGTTGTGTTTTGTTTTTGTTTTTGTTTTCCACTAAGAATACCATGTATTCTGTGCATCTTTCTTCTACCAGTAAAAACCTCTAGTCTCTATCCTCCTGAGAATGGTGAACACTCTCATGTTCTTCAAAATTTTTCTGCTAAACTTTTACCCCTGCACTCCATGTAGCTTCAACATTTGGCAAATGTACTGAAGGAAATTTAGCTAGGTACTTGAGTCTAAATTCCCGTCCATAATTCTTCTGTTTTCCCTGTCCTTTCTCATCCAGCTACTTTAAATGCCTGAGTCTGGTAGACGCCCCAGGCTGTAAGCACTGAAGAGCCATCCCTTATCTCTGAGTTTTCCTCCCTTCAGAATTCTCTCTAGTTCTTTTTACTTCAGCAACTATCTACTTCCTTCAAACAGATTCTTTTTCTGAATTTTATGCTATATGTGTTTTATTCATTTTTATTTTATTTTATTTTATGTATTTGATTTATGTTTATCTATACTAGATGGGAATGCTGGTCCACTGATAACTACTCTCTCCACATTGGAACTGAAAGTCCCTACCATAGAAATGTATATGTAACAATACATGAAGTTCATATTTTTCTTTCATCTTCTCCTGGAAAGGCATGCTCTTTTCTAGATTTTAGTTGTGTTTTGAACTTTCATCTACTCCATTTATATAATATAATTATTGTTTTACCCTCTCCTTATTTGTCTAGACGCAACCACATTTACAATATATCTGATGCATTACTGTTAAATCATGGGCTCTCCTTCTGGGACCCTTTTTTCTCTCTGCATGATAAATATGAATTATAACTAAGTGATTTTTCTGCTATGTAACTGCATGAGTGTCTAAGTGTCACTTTATTCAAATTTGAAATCTAAATGAGAAATAGACAAGTGTAAAAAATATTAATGGGCACAAGCCCTCAGAGTTGGTTTCAGAACAAAAGACAAGTCATATTCAAAATTAAACACAATATTGTTTGTCTATGTCTTTGGTCCGAGAGCTTTGGTGTTAGTTTGCAACTCTGAGACTCCATGAACTTAAAAGCCAACTTTTTTCTCATCTTTTTGTGAAACCAAAGCTAATGACGCTGCTCTTTAAAGTGCAGCTGAATCCATGTTAATAGAGTGCAGATTATTATGGAAGCTATAATAATCACAGAGAAATTGATAATGACTTGAATCAGTGTCTGGCTTGTTAATTGTAAAAGCTTTTACTATAAAAAGAAATTATTTAACAACTGCACTTAACTAGTTATGAAGTTTTATTAGAAATGGAGATTAACGGTTCCTATGGTGTCTAGTGCAGGATATAAAACATCATCGTGTATAAAATAAAACTGTGGTATTAAGATGTTGATAATCTATAACTAGGTAAAGATTTGGAAACCATAATGTTTCACTTTGCCTTCATGTTTCATATATTTAAATGATTTTATTGACAAGAATACAGTGAAAGAAGCTTTGTGACTAACAGAACCGAATATTCAAGTATTATCCTCTCCAACACACAAGATTCACTGAAATAAATTATATCTCGATTCTACCCGCTCAAACATTTTAGAATCCCCTTTAATATAGAATAAATTGGATACTTTTCTATTACTTAGAAAGCTTAAAATTTGAAGTCTCTCAGGACAAGCAATTCACTGACAAAACTTCTCCTTTTAGTGTAGCTTCCTGATATTAGACTTTTACAGGAAAATATATTCTAATAATGAAAAGTAAGTGAGGAGGTAAGAAACATGTATTGACCAGTTTTTGTTTGCTCTACAGTACATGAAGTACTTTATATACACTCTCTGATTTAATGCCTCCAAACCTATGAAATAGACATTGTTATTTTTATTTTCAACATGTGACAATAGCAACAAAGAAAGGCAATTTACAGCTAGTAAGTGTGAAGCTCTAATTTGAAAAGAGGTGTGTCTAAATTTTTCCACCCAGTAAGCATTATATGTAAAAGTAACAGAGACAAATAGAAGGTGGAAAGATTCAAAGAACAGGGGGAAATGAGTGCAGAAAAACAGCCTCAATATCTTCACAACCTCCTGTGAAGCAGCTCTCTAGATCCCAGAAATCCAAGGATCGTTTGTTTATTTTTTCCACATTTTTTTCTTTCAGTTTTTTATACGGTCCATTTACTCCTTAGAAGCATCCCTCAAGAATGAACTAAAAGAAGTGGAGTGGAGAAAGAAAGAGAAAGACACACACACAAAGAGGGAGTGTGCGTGTGCTTTGGGTATATTTAATGGAGTTCATATGACTACAGTATTTACTACCACCCTAATACCAAGAATTAACTTCAGTTGCTTCTCAGGGGCTTTGCAACCTGTAACTAGATGAGGTCCAGTAGGTTGGCACGGGCATATAAGGTAGACAGCATTTCAGGCTATGGTAAGGATTATTGACTTTATTCTAAGTGATGGCTAATTTACAGTTTCACTCCTGCGAAATCTTTTGTGCTCTACACAATGAAAAAACAATAAAGGAAAGAAAGGATATAAAGAAAATGAGCAAAGGAAAGGAGAAAAAAAGAATAGGAAATTAAAGGGAAAAAAGGAAAGGAAACCAAAAGAAGAGAAAACTTACAGGCACAAGGCATTTTTATACCACTAATATGTCATGGACAAAGAGCAAACTCTTTCCTCCTCACTCTGCTTTTTTTTTTTTTTTTTAAGTTTATTTATTTTGAGAGAAAGAGAGAGGGACAGAGAGAGACAGGGAGAGAAAGAGAGAGAGAATCCCAAGCAGGCTCCACAGTGTCAGCGTAGAGCCCAACTTGGAGCTTGAACTCAGGAACAATGAGATTATGACCTGAGCCAAACTCTGGAGTCTTGACACTGAACCGACTGAGCCACTCAGGTGTCCTACCCCTCACTCTGTTTTGCAAGGAAGTTTCTAGCTGAAACTATTGAGTCATTTGTGATAATGGATGCTGACGTTTGCCTTATCAGAGAGTGATTAATCAATCTACAAAACAATATAAAAGAAAGAAGAGAGAATATTATGAAGTTGGAATTAGTGTTTTCAGAGAGAAAAAGATGTTTTGGATGAAATCCAAAATGTTAGTCAGGGCTGGGGACTTCTGTAATGTTTGGGACTTCAAGGAAGTTAGCAAAGGTAGGTGGACTTTTAACATATTTGGCTCTGTGGCAGGTTGTATACTTTCTTTTATTTGTGAGCTTATTTGCCAACTTATTTAAGACATTTTAGGAAAAATATTGCTTTTCAGTGCTTTATAGACTCCAAATTGATGACTCTTTTGAACGTAGGTGCTAAATGAGTGTCCAGATGGAGTGTCACCTACACCAACAGTAGACCAAACACATCAGTTGTATGTGTTTTCACTGGCAGTGAATTCTTTGAGAATAGGTCAGATGCCATGGTGCCTATTTTCTCAATCCTTCCTCTTTTATACTAGAGGTGACATGATTCCTTCCTGCAGGCTTAGGTATATCCATGGGTAGCCCCAACTATAACCTCAGTTTATAGGAATTTGAGAGACTATCAAGGGTTTCTTATTACTATGTGAGACAATGACACATGCATGTAATCTGTTTTTATCTAAAATTTGCAGTTGCTTATGTAACTCACTATGTCTTCCTCCTTGTGCAGCTAATGACCTTTATGTCAAGGTATTTCTCCTAGGAACTAGTGAAACTGTTAGGTCCTAGTATGTGTGAAACCATAAACTTGGAAACATACATGCAATAGCTACCACAAAACTACTTTTTGCAAGTAGTATGTGCATAAGATTTAATTAAAACCTAGTGAATGTATGGATTACATGAGTGCTAGGGCATCTGTTCTATTTTTAATTCCAAGTTCTCAATTCTTAAAGAAATATATATTCCACTAATAATAAAACCACTCTTATTTCTCGACTACAGTTAAATTATTGGTTGGTATAGTTTATTTTGTGGCAACCACAGTAGGTGTTCATCTCTTTTATGGTTGTGTTCAGTGAGTACTTTTATAAAAGTATTCCACTTGATCTAAGTGTCTTATAACCTTAATTTTACTACATAAGTATGTGGTCCCAGCTTGAAAGGATGAAAGTATACTGAGGCCTAGGAAGAGAAAAGAGTTTCATTCTAAATAGCAGAGAGTTATTCTTCCCAAGCAGAGACAGCCATCCATTACCCTTGGCTTCTCATCCTCACTTGTCAAAGCGGTGAGCAACCTCTCCTATGTGCTTCCTAATCCCCATATGAGATACATACGCCATGAGATTATTCTAGTAATAGCAGCTAATGCATTTTGCATGCTTTCTGGTAACTCAGTAGTAGCAAAGAAGGCATCTAGAATTGTTTGTTCTGTCTTACGTATGGATACATCCAAAATGAAACTACATTTTAAAGGAACTTTCTTGCAAACACTGTCACTTTTAACTACACATAATGCAATCATCCGTTCACCACTATAGCAGTTATACTACTACAGAGTGAGGAAGGAACTGTTTTATCAATATTTAAAACTGCTATTAAGCAGCCAACTCTGGTGCACCAACAGAAAGCCAAGAATACGACAACCAAAATACTAAGATTCCTTACTCTTGTATAGCGCATTATGCCATTCAAAACATACTCTCACTACTGCTCTCCTTAATGCCCAGAACTCCCATGAGATACAGGAAAAAATCTTATAAAAATGGTGACTTTTCCAAGGTGGGAAAAGTTCTAAAAATCACCTGTACAATATTGTACTTTTAGTTAACAATACTGTACTAACTTAAAAGTTTGTAAAAATATAGATTGTATGTTACATATTTCTTAACTGAATAAAAAAAAGTGAGTGACTTGTCCAAAACTATATATTAGTGATAACATTAGAATCTAGTACCCTGCCTACTGAAAATATAGTCCCTTCCTTCCTTCCTTCCTTCCTTCCTTCCTTCCTTCCTTTTTCTTCCTTTTTGCCTTCCTTCTTTTCTCTCTTTTTTCCTTCCTCTTCCTTTAATTCCTTTCCTTCAACCATACCTACCAAATTTTAAGCTACAATTATATTTTGTCTTTACCCCACCTTTTTTTTATTTCTAGAATCTACATTAATGTTTATCAAGGGAAGAGACATTACAATGTCATATTTCTCTGAGGAATACAACAAAAATGTAATTATATAACTTTGCATTCTATGAAATAATAGTATCGATTATTATTAGATGTTTGTCAGGTGTCAATCACTTCTTAATTTTTTTTTCTGAGCTAACAATTCTATGGAATTAAGAACTATTTTTATTGACATTTTACATGATGCTTAGGCACAGAGATTTTGAGTAACCAGCCCAAGGTCATGAAACTAAACAATTAGGGGCATCTTAACTCCAGACTCTGGTCTTACAACTACTACTTTATATATTAAGTCTATTATCCTTATCATCATTATAATAGTACATGCACTCCATAAGAAAACAAACAGTAAACAAAGAAATATAAAATACTGATCTTTGTTTCCATTTCAGACCTCCACTTCATTTCCATAGGTATATGAGCCTTCTTGTGTGTTTGTCAGAAAAATTGCAGGTATTAATACAGACACACACACACAAATACACAAACGTATAAGATTTCACAAAAGTGTATGTTGAATAAAGCTATGTCTTCTTTTTATACATATAGGAACATGCTACACACACTTTTATACCTTCTATTTTAAATTCCATATATTTTCTGAGATCTCTTTTTAATGGCTTCAGAGTATTCTTTTACCTCTTAATAGATATTTACATTATTTTAAAGGTTTTACTATTACTTTACACAAGTCTCTTTGTGTACATTTGCAAACATTGCAGAATAATTACTAAAAGTTGAATTACTGGATGAAAGATAATTTGTGTAAATTTACACAGTCATTAGTACATGTATTCCCATTTCTCTATTGGTTAACACTGTATGTTATTAAAATTCTTCACACAAACACCTAATAATGCTTAAAATGTATTTAAAAGTATTTAAATTTACAAGTGGGAAGGTAAGAAAATGTCATGTGAGAAATTATCTTAATACAAAGGTAGCCTCCAAGTACAAGTATGCTACCAGACAACCTCCCCCAGAGATCAGGGAATGGAAAGGCTCACAGAACAAATTGAATGACTTGAGTTAAATTAGAGCACACAGCACAAAGCTGAGTGACAGAGATGGGTGCTTAACTGGCTTAGGATATAATGCAATTAAATCAAAAGGGCACTACCTGGCTCTTGGGTGTGTAGTGTTTGTGGTATGATGACGGGATGGACACAAGGACAAAAACTGAGGTTTGAATGTTTCTTGCAAGGGCAGAGGACTCACGGGGCCATGATGGCAGTCATCAAATGTTGGCTGAATTAAGATTGCAAGGATATTGAATGTCTCATGTATATTTAGTATGTCATGAATATTTAGTGTCCCAGGTGCCTCATGTATATTTAGTGCCTTGTGAATATTAGTTAGGTATTTCTGCTTTCTCCCATCCCCTTCTATATTCACAGATATATGATCTACTTTATCTTTCTAAGCCGCACAAGTTAAACATGTAAGTTATTCTATTCACTTTCCTTTCTTCCGTAGCAGAATGAATATTCTCAAATGTAGAAAATGAATTTTGTAGTAAGAAAAAGTCCCCTAAGGCCCAAATGCAGAAGATATTGTAAAACCAAAGAAATAATGGATAAGCAAAGATACTGTTATACCTTCAACAGTACTGGAAATGGTGTAAGTTGGAAGACTTACCTAGCAAGTAATTTGGCAATAAGTATCAAAAATCTTAAAACATTGCAATCGTTTGACTTTTTTCCTATTACACAATGTTATCCTACCTGTATAATAATCTTACGAAAAACTAGGTGTATCATAACACATATAATTGCAGTATATATTATAACAAAAGTTGAAAAAACATAAATATGTGACTACAGAGCATTCATTAAATAAGTGTTAATACACGCAAAATAAAATGACCAATTTAAGATGATTATGTCAAAAAACTATTATCACATCGATGGTTAAAATAATGAAATATAATTTTATAATTCACTTTGTGGAATTTTTAATTGTATAAAACTGAAATAAGAAATAACATTTATGCTAAATACACACATCTATAAAATTAGTAATATAAATTAATTGGATAATTAGTTGAATACCTTAAAATTTCCTACTAATCCCATTAGATAAAAACAATTTGTAAAATGAATCCTGAAATACTAAGTATATCATGGCAAAAAAAAATACAAATATTATTTCAAAAGACTGAGTTGTATGTGTGTACCTCTTTGCATCTTGAAGGAGTTAAAGAGGAATAATTGCCCTATGTATTATTTCTATCTTGCCCTGTAACATCATTAGAAATTTAAAAGTTCCAAGTAGTACATTTGGTCCTTACAATATTCCACTGAAATAATGAAAGAATATCCCAGGGAAAGTAAGAGCTCTTACCACAAAGCCAGCTTTGACTAAGAATTGAAGTAAATGTGATCTTTATATTTTTAAAAATTAGAAACATAATGAATAAAATGCTGCCGATAATTCTGACCCAGGTCCGAACAAAGGGTCTTATGGAAAAAAAATTTCTATAGTTTTAAGTATAGATCTACTCAAAAACATATTATTTAAACTTCAAAACAAATTTTTGCATAAATTTCCAGTGTGTAATCAAGTGGACTGTAACTATGCATAGTAGAACAAGAAAATCAGAATTCATTTCTCCTTTCCACATAAAAACATAACTGAAATAACTTAAACATTAAAAGAAAACATTGTAGAAATTTAAACTAACCTACTTTTTGATAGAGTTTGGACTGTTCTAAATCTGAATATTTAGAGAAAAATCATAGGACTGCACAAAAATTTGAAAAAAGGGAATATACATATATTTTCCTGTCCACTCCCTCTCTAAATTTAATAATAATTAAACAATTATGTCAGAAAAAAGTGAATAATGAGGAGTTATATAAAGCATTATTGTGTATTTAATGTGTTTATTTTTTAATAAAATGTACTAAATCTACACAATACCATGCACATAGAGAAAATCAGATTTTTCAGGCATAGACTCTTGATACATACTGACAAATTAATTTCCTGTAAAGTTTAATAAATGTGTATGCTACCAGCAAGGTGCAGGAAATGCCAGCCTCACTATCCTGGTTTTTTCACTGAGTATTATTCTCATCTTAACATTTACCCATGTGATAGACCAGGCTGAATCTTTTCACTATTTTTATCTTAATTTTTTTGGTTACTAGAAACTTGAATAATTTTTGATCTGTTTTTTCATTGGTTATTTATATTTTCTTCTTTGTGAACCTTATCCATTTTATATGGAGTAGCTGCTGTATTATTTTCCTTTGATTTATGAGACAACATCAAGTATTGAAGACATCACATTTGTTACATCAAAAGAAATATGCTCTGGAAGTTCACAAATGTCATCTATTTCATATCACATATCAAATATTTAAATTTTTATTACATTCTTACTCATCTTTAACTGTATTTCTTTTGCAGCTCTAGACTTTTATATTGTTTTTAATATATATGTGAGACAGAATACTTTCTGATTACTTCTGTGCAAAGGCAGACCTATATAATGTCTTTTGTTATATTTTGCAATATTTCTAAGGATATAATAAACTTTAAATTAGAAGAATTTGCTGTAATTACTTTGTGAGATATTTTGATAATGCAGAAAAAAGAGCAGGGCATTTTAATATCAAGCATTGTTCTACAACCTACCACAGTACGTTATGAAGGCCAAGTTAAAATTTCTGTGTCTACTTTATACAAGGTGTTATTCTACACTTGAATAATCCTGAAATTTAATCCCTTCAATAAATGTTTATTGAGTATTTATTACATTCTTAAACTACACATGTTAATGTCCTGAACCATTATGGACCTCACAATATTATTATGGACAAAAATACATATATCAAAGATTAATTTTTCCATGTATATATTTATAAAAACCTGAGTATATCTATAATAGAATAAACCAGCGTGATTAACAAAGAATATTTCATGTGTTAAGAGAAAGTTACAAAATAGCCCTTGTGATGGGGCACCTTGGTGGCTTAGTTGGTTGAGAGTCCACCTCTTGATTTTGGCTCAAGCTGAATCAATCCCTCATGGTCGTGGGATTGAGTCTTGCGTGGGGCTCCACACTAGGTGTGGATCCTGCTTAAGGTTCTCTCTCTCCCTCTCTCTCTGCCCCTCTCCCCTATTCGCTCTCTTAAAAAAAAAAAAAAGGCCCAAGTGCTATGTGGGAAAGAATAACCACCAATACTATAGGGAATGAGAAAGGAAAAACAATAGTCTATTTGACTAGAGTGTGCTGGAAATGGTTATGTGAGAGGAAATTGAGCAGAGTAACTAGGTGATGATATTCCTCTTCTAATAAAAGACATAATGATCCTGAGAATATTAAGTCTCCTTTAATTGTAAGAAAATCATATCAGTAAGTTCACATCAGAACACCAAAAGGAAATAAGGCTTAACCCACAATTTGAAATCAGGATTGTAAAACTGCTCTGAAATAAATGCAAAAATAAATAACGATAGATGGCATCAGTCATCTGTAGAAATATTCCAGGGGTTGTAAACATGAGATCATTTCCAGATCACAGATGACAAATGGGGCAGCCTAATCTTCATCGTCATTCCTTAAGCGGTTCTCCAAAAATGAAGATATTTTAACATCTTTCAAAAACTAATATGTGTTATTATAAGTTTTCACAACAAATGAAGAACTCTAAAGAAAAGTAGATGAAATTTTCACTGAAATAATCATTTAAATCCAGGTAGAAGTTTTATCTTTATGTGGAATGTGACACTTAGGGAAGCCAGAGAAGACAACACTCTGTAAGTGATTTTTCCCACTCATAGTGTCCACACTGGGAAGACGGAAATCACAACTTAAATTATGGGCTTCCTGAGAGCAAATGTGTTTATGCACACATAAGCCTTACAGGGATATTGTAAATGCTCCTGGATTCAATGCTAACACTGTTGGCTGGCTTTCTGCCTGCCTTTTAAAATGCTCATTTCTTAGTCTCCTTAGAGAAGGGTGGCTTTATGTGCTGGCCGACCTGGGTCAGAACCCACTTATGCCCATCACCTCACTGTAATTATTACCAGTGTCTCCTTTCACTCTCAGAGAGACCCAGTTTGGAAATATTATATGGTAACAGTTTTAGACACTTCCTCCTCCCTGCCTGTTAGTGCTCTTAATGTTTTGCTGTAAGCCTTCTTTTCTTCTCACTGTATTCAAGGATTTGGATATTAGACCTTGAGTTTCTTCTACGTGCCTCTGACTTTTCATACTACAGTCTTATACTACATACTATAAATACATACTACAGAGATTTGTATCACAAACTCCAAAATGTTATATTCATCTGCCTATTGGACATACCTACATAGATGTTCCAGAGACATCATAAACTCAAAATCCAAAACTGAATATATTCTCTTTCTTTCTACCGTATTCGCTGACACCAGCGAAGAATATCACAACCCATCCCAAGTTCCAGGCCTCATCTCAGGCCTCCCTATCTCTTTTGTCATATAAGCAACTATCGATCCTGCAAATTCTGTCTTTTCTGTGGTTCCCTAATCTGCTGCTTCACTGCTTCTTACACAGTAACACAGCAATTAAAAATATGGGCAGCTGAGGGGCGTCTGGGTGGCTCGGTCAGTTAAGCATCCAACTTTGGCTCAGGTCATGATCTCGCGGTCCGTGAGTTCAAGCCCCGCGTCAGTCTGTGCTGACAGCTCAGAGCCTGGAGCCTGCTTCGGAATCTGTGTCTCCCTCTCTCTGCACCTCCCCCACTCGCACTCTCTTTCTCTCTCTCTTAAAAATAAATAAACATTAAAAAAAGTTGAAAAAACATAGGCAGCTGAGTCTGACATGTGGAATCTGAATCCTTGTTTTACCACTTGCTAATTATATAAAGTACTTGATAACTGAGTTGAGATTTTCTGTTTTGTCTGTATAAGGATAGTAACTGTTCCCACCTACCTCATACGGTAGTTTTAAAATTTAAGTGAGAAAATGCTTGTAAAGCACTTTTTATGGTACATAATAGCTCAGTACGGGTTAGCTATGGCTTTTAATATTGTTTTAATTATTATTAGTGCAACCCATGACCATCTTGGGGCTAGATCATTACAACCACCTCCTTCCTGACTATGGTTTCCCTGATTCCATTCTTTTCTTCACATTGCCCTTATTTACACTACAGGTAGAATAGTATTTTAAAAACACAAATATGTGCACATCATTCCCCTGTCCAATGGCCACCCACCATGTTAAGCATAAACACCAAATCCCTTATCGTGAAGCCTAGGCCATCTTGACCTGTCTCCTGCTTACCATGCCAGCTTTCTTGATTCCTTCTTTAACAGAAAAGGTGTTTCAAGCTCCAGTGAGCCTAAGAAATACTAAAAAAAAACATATTAAGACTAAATCCTAGGGTGTGCCCACAGATTTTAATTTAGTAAACCCAGGGTGGAGCCCAGGACTCTGCCTTTTTTTAAGTTTTTCTTTAATTTCCAGTTGGTTAACACACAAAGTAATATTAGCTTCAGGTGTATAACATAGTGATTCAATAATTCCATACACCGGACTCTGCACTTTAAATTTACTCTATCCCCTCACATCTACCCCCTTCCCCCAGGAGATTCTGCTATAGGGAACATAACTTCAGAAGCCTTGGTTTATGTTGTATTAAACTCCAAACGCCTTTATCAGCATTTTTTGCCTAACTGCCTCTTATTTTTCACTCACCTTGGCGGTCACTGTTTTTCAAGGAAGCAGTAAGATGTTTTGAGTTTCTTTTATTACAATTCTATGCAGAAGAGCAAACTTCTGATATTAACGTGGTGTCTCACACAGGTTTTTGTGTTTAGAAAATAAATCATTGACTAAAGTAACCACATTTCTCAGTCTATATTAACACATTGTTATCTTAATATTTCCATTTCTCTGGGGTGCCTGGGTGGCTCAGTCAGTTAAGTGTTGACTTTGGCTCAAGTCATGATCTCACAGTTTGTGGTTTCCAGACCCACGTCGGGCTCTGCGCTGACTTCAGATTCTTCTCTCTGCCCCTCCCCCACTTGTTCATGCTTGCTCTCCCTCACTCTCTCTCTCTCTCTCTCTCTCAAAAGTAAACATTAAAAAAGTTTTAAAACATTAAAAGTTTTTTTCTGTTTCTGATGGGTCTTTCCTAAAATCTGAATACTATCAGACAAAGCAATGAAAGTGTAAATTAACATTTACAAATGAAGTGTAACTTTTTAAGTTGAATGTCTTTTGAAGTATCACCTAAAAACAAAACAAAGCAAAAAGGACACACATCTCTCTTAAGTTTGGCTTATTTTCAACAACATCTGGGATGAAACAGGACCATTTCTTCTCCATATCCAGTGACTTTGTAACTTTTAGAACAGCAACAGCATTTCTGTTTACTGAAATAGCCATTTAAGACATAAAACTTAAGAGAATACATTTTACCTATTGTTAGTTTTCCCGTTTGCAACAATAGTAATCCTTCATGTGTCCTTGATTTTATTTAAATTTTAGTTTTTGGGGGTTATTCGGTGGCTCGGTCAGTTAAGCGACTGACTCTTGACTTCAGCTCAGGTCATGATTTCGCGGTTTGTGGGTTTGAGCCCTGTGTCTGGCTCTGCATTGACGGTGTGGAGCCTGGTTGGGATTCTCTCTCCCTCCTCTCTCTGCCCCTCCCCCATTCTCTCTCTGTCTCTCTCAAAATTAATAAACCTTATTTAAAAATTTTTAATTTTACTTTTTGATCTGTGTGTTCATTTTCCCTCAGGTCATAGGTAATTTGATTGTCAAGTACATGTCTGTGTGTATGTGTGTCTGTGTGTGTGTTAGAGAGAGAGAATTTGTACGTGTGTGATTTATTTTTTTTTAACAGCTTCCCGGTAAAATCTCAGATTTTGCTTTTATTCTCCCTACATTTGACAGATATAAACATGAAGATAAGAATCATGATAGGCTGTTGAATAGTTTATCTGTTTGTAGTTTAGCTTCAAATATATGACTCTAAAATTCAGAATAGATACATCACTTGGTGTAGTTCAGATAATTGATTCATAAGTCAGCTACATCAGGCAGTTTTTGATGGTATCTTTATAAATAGGCTGGAGCTTTCAAATGCCTGATGGTATCTCTCATGCTGACATGAAAGGCATTTAGAGGTTGGAATATGCTACCCGTACAACTTGTATTCTAGATACAGTTCATGAAGCCTATTAACTTCCTATCGTACAAGGAACAAAATATCACTGAAACATAATAAATTTAACGGTGATATAAGAAATGCTTTTATAATTGTGTTTTAAAAGGAGCAATGTTAGATACTGACTTTTATAATAGATATTTAGAAATATAAGCATAAGCAGTTTTCATGTTTAAAACAAAAACAAAAATAATAATAAATAAGAGGATTAAAAAGTCCAGAGATATAGCCAATGTGCATAGTGCTAAGATGGTTTCTCATCCATCTGTGAGTTAGATCGAGCCTGCCTTTGCAAAGTGCATTCACTCAGTCTGTCTTCATAATTACAGATGCATGCACACCTCTTTTTTATCCTAAAATTGGGTAAACAATTAAGCGTTTTGTAGTGAGATATTTATCAAACAACTGTAAACATAAAAGATTCTGGGCTAGTAGCAGTATATTAAGCATTTATTTGGTAATTCTAAGCAGGTCTCCTGTATACGTTGTGAATTTCTTTATATGTATTTATATACATATAAGTATATGTATATGTATTTATATACATATAAGTATATATTTATATATGTATATAAATATAAATATATATATTTAATGATGTTGATATTTTTTAATGCTTTATTTCTTTTTGAGAGCGGGGGGAGGGGCAGAGAGAGAGGGGGGATAGAGTATCTGTAGTGGGCTCCTTGGTAACAGCAGAGAGGCCGAGCTGGGGCTCAAACTCTCCAACCACGAGATCATGACCTGAGCCAAAGTCAGAAGCTCAACCGATTGAGCCACCCAGGTGCCCCTCTTTATATTTTTCAATTAGGAAGGCCAAGCATTCTACAACACATATTATGCCATCATTGTCTCTCTGACTGCTGTCCTATCCTGACCTCCCTGTCAGCTCTCAAACACACAGAGGGTTTTTTCACTAGGCTTGAAATACTTTCTCTAGGTGCTGTCCCCCCACTCTACTCTGTACCATAAAAATAGGTACCCAGCACCTATAATCCTAGATAGTATGTATATTCCTTTGAAAGAAATCGTAAAGTGCCACCTCAGAATCTGCCACTTTGGCATAGTAAATTACTTTGAATTCAAGGCAGGTAAGAAACAGGTGAAAGAGGGGACACTCAAGACCTTCCTTTTTCTGCCAAAACGTGCCTTAGCAAATAGCATCTAAAAATTGACAACAGGAAACACACTGGGGAGGAACTCTTCCAATGTCCCAAATGTGCACAGGGTTTTTTTTGGAACAGGAGAAACTCTTGGAGCATGAAGCCCGAAATTATATGAACGGCTGGGAACAGGTCTTCTCAGGTTCCATGCGTTGGGAGACCTTCCACCGGAGGCTGGAGCCGCAGCTGCACCCGGCGTCCCACACGGGGGAGATGTGCTCTGCGTGTTCTTCCTGCACCCAGCAGTTCACTAAGGAGGACTCGAAGAGGTACGTGATCAAGCTGCATAGAGCTGCCAAGCTCCATGCCCGTCCCGTCTGTGCCAAATGTTCATGTCCCAAGAGAACTGCAGCTGCGTGAGCCTTTTAAGCACTACGGGGAGAAGCTGTTTGTGTGCAAGGAGTGGGGCCTCTGGCAGAAATGGCCCGCAGATGCGCATGAAGGCCAAGCACAGGAACGAGAGGCCGTGTGTCTGTGAATTCTGGAGCCACGCCTTTCTCTAGAAGGCCGGCCTCGACCCGCACCTGAGCACGCACACGAGCAAGAAGCCCTTCCAGTGCCACCTCGGTGACAAGACCTTCTGTACCCCAAGCCAGCCCAGACAAGCACAACTGTACCCCCATGGGCGAGAGGCCCTTCAGGTGTGAGTTCGGCAAGCAGCGCTTCCCCTAAAAGGGATCCTGCTGAGGCACATGGCCCGCAGCCACCAGGAGGGTCGGCCCCACTTCTGCCAGATGGGCGGGAAGACCTTCAAAGTGGTGGCGCAGCTTCACGTGCACATCAGAAGGCCCAAGGCGATGAGGAAGTTCAAGTGCGCCAAGTAGGTCCACCTGCGGAGCACATGGAGCTCCGCAACCAGGTGGAGAAGTACAGCCCACAGCAGCTCGAGTCCTGGCACCTAGTCACTGAAGACCAGGTGAGGATGGTGGTGGTGATGCTCCGCCTGCAGAGCTGGATCGGGGCTCGGTGGAGGCCCCTAAGTCCCTTCCCAGGCCTGCCTGGCCTTACAGCTCCCCGGCCAAAGACTGCGGTGGAGAGCTTTGCGAGACCAGGAGACATGCAGCTCAACGCCGCTGAGGACTGAGGCACGGGGCTCCTCCTACCCATTACAGCCCGCAATGGTGCCAGCCCCCAATAAACCACATGGCTTTGGACTAGGGGGAAAATGTTTTGCTTTTTCTGTGAATGCTTCTCTCCTGATTTTCGCTCAAAGGATCTGCTAGAGAATGCCAAACCTAACCTTCTTTTAAAATAGCCACCACTCTTGGGGGCTCAACGGGCTAAGCCTCTGACTCTTGATTTCAGCTCAGGTCATGATCTCACAGTCTCAGTGCAGGTAGTGGAGAGCCTGCCTGGGATTCTCTGTCTCTGTCTCTCTTCTCCTCCCCTGTGCTCATGCTCTCTCTGTCTCATGAATAAATAAATAGCCACCAGTCTTTCACTGCCCCTCCTGCAGCATGCCTGTCCTTCTTGGCTGACTTACTTCTCACCTTAGTCTTCATGCATTTATCATTATCTGACATCCTGTATAATGTACATATTTTGTTTATCATTGTGTCTTCCCACTAAAATACAAGCTTTACGAAGGTATGGACTTTTATATGTCTCATTTGCTGCTCTATCCCCAAAGCTTAGAGCAACACCTGGCCCATAACACATTGTCGATCAATACTAATCACTTTACTTGTTTTTAAAATATGTTTTACAGATGCTAGGTTCCACACATACTAGGCCCTAAAAGTTTCACTAGTTTCTCAGAAAAATACTTTGACATAAAGGTCATTATCTGCACAAGGAGAAAGACATATTGAGTTACATAAACAATGGCAACTTTTAGATAAAGAACATATTATCTGGGGGAGGGGGTCTCTCACATAATATAAAACCCTTGAGGTCCAATAGCTAATAATCATTTGGTATATTTCTTTGCGATCCTTTTTTTGTGGTACTTTTGTCCCTAAGTGAAATCATACTTAACCTGTACTTTCATATTTTACTTTTATATTTATTATCAAAACATAAGGGGTGCCTGGGTGGCTCAGTTGGTTAAGCGACCAACTTCCGCTCAGGTCATGACCTTGGAGTTCACGAGTTCAAGCCAGATGTGGACAGTTCAGAGCCTGGAGCTTGCTTCTGATTCTATGTCTCCCTCTCTCTCTGCCCCTCCCCTGCTTGTGCTCTGTCTCTCTCAAAAATGAAAAAAATAAAAAAAAATGTTATTATCAAAACCTAGGCATCTTCTTGTATAACTCAAAACCACTTGTAGAAATGATTTAAAATGTCTATATATTTTTCAGTAGTATTGAAGGAGGGTATTGTGGTGGGGAGAGCTGTTTAGAGCCAATTACATTTATTTGTGAATTCTAATTCAGACAATAATTGGCCTTTGATCTAGATTAATCTTTTTAATTATATTGAGGTGTATAAAAGATTCAACCATGTAAAATAAGATAATGTCTTCTTTGCAGGGCACTTTATATATTTACATAAAATATATTTAAGCCATATAGCATGTATGTACTCAATACATACATACATACATAGTATGTACTCAATAAATGATTATATAGTCTACATATCATAACTATTTTTATATCATAATTATTTTAAACATATTGTTAGACAATAATATTGTTAAATTTTTTCTCTGCTCTAACAAAGTCTACTTGAAATAGTTTGTTTTTCTGATTAATCATATGATTAATCATAGCCTAGATTTCCACAAATGTCACTTTAGTCATTGATAATAAATAATATCACATACCTCATTCTATGCATATAATTAGACTTATCACAATTTCTTTTATAGCCTTCTAGTTCCTAAATTCTTCATTTTGATTATTCTCTGTTTTTTGGAATTGAAACTTTGATAATTTTTAAGTAACATTGAGTGTATTTTTTCAGAGCACTTGCATACCTGAAACTATCTTTCTTTTGTCTTATTTTAACCAGAATTTAGCTGTCTTTATAATTAGACTTTTGCAAAACCTTCCCTCTAAACTCTTTAGACTTTTTACTTTTCTTAACTAAATTCTGTTCATATAATTGCAAAGAGTTTAAGTCATGCTGAATTTTTTCAATTGCTTTTACTTGTTTTTTTTTTCTGGGAGACCAGAATTTTTTTTTTTTTTTTTTTTAGTTTATTTATTTATCCTGAGAGCGGGAGAGAGAGCGGGGTAGGGGGAGAGAGAGCTGAAAAGAAAGAGAATCCCAAGCAGGCTGGACACTCTCAGCAGGGAGCCTGACAAGGGGCTCAGATTCATAAACCCAGAGATCATGACCTGAGCGAAAATCAAAAGTCAGACGTTTAGCTGACTGAACCACCCAGGTGCCCCTGGAATTTTTTTTTTTTTTCTTTCTGAAACACACTGAATCATATTTGAGATGTAGAATTTTATCTCCTTACACTACCAGGATAAGGACTGTTGCTTCTATATTCCAAGAATATGTATTATTATTATTATAGTTAGATTCTAATCTTCATATCTATAATATTTATATTATATGCTTTTTAATATGTTCATTTATTTGACTGTCTTCATGTTCTTAAAAAATCTTCTGTTTTATATCAATGCCATTTAACTGATTTTCTGTAATGCTAATTTGACTCTTCATTAACAAAAATGCAGATTTTAAAGTCTGCTCTAGACTTCCAATTTTCATTTTCATTTTTAAAATTATCTTCAGACATATACCTTCCTCTTTCATATTACTATTGCTGTGTTTTTGTCTTAAGGAATATTTTCAAAAATCCATTATTTTTAATGTATGTGTAAGGTGGGGGGATTTAACTGTGTTTTATGTTTCTTGATCCCTCTAAAAAGAAAGATGTCTATGGCCTGGATTGCCAACATATGGTGCACCTATCTTATCCTATCTTCATCTTCCTGTCAATCATTATTTTGGGAAGGGAACGGTGTGCATTCTCCAGCACTCTGGCTGTTGTGTTCATCTCAGCATAATTTCTATGCATAACCAGGACTGATTTAGTTGGCTGTGCTCTTTGAGGTGGGAGGTGGTTCCTAAACTTGCCATCTTCATATTACAGGGAAGAAATTATATGTGGTGAATAACATGACACAAATTGTTTTGTTTTGTTTCCATTAAACAAATGCTACACACACAAATAATTGTAAACCACATCTCTGAGCCTCTGCCCTAACATTTCCAACAACCAAATCTCTATCTCATCGGAGTTTGCCTTTAATAAGCACTGTTCTGGCCAGTCCTGCTTTTGTTAATCTTCTAACTGTGAATATTGATTGATTGATTGACTAATGCTTATTTATTTTGTGAGAGAGAGAGAGAGAGAGAGAGCAGAGCGTGAGCAGGGGAGGGTCAGAGAGAGAGGGAGACACAGAATCTGAAGCAGGTTCCAGGCTCTGAGCTGTCAGCACAGATCCCAACGTGGGGCTCCAAGCCATGAATTGTGAGAACATGACCTGAGCCAAAGTCGGATGCTTAACTGACTGAGCCACGCATGCGGCCCTCCTATTATTATTATTTTTCTAATGTTTATTTATTTTTAATTTAAAAAATTTAAAAATACATGCCAATGTGTCCAAATTAAAGTTTTTTTCATAGATACCACTTACTAGTGGTTCTATAAAGGTAAAATAAAATTACTAAAGCTATGTTGTTTTATATTTTCCTTATGAGAGGAAATTATGTTGTTTAAAGATATTTTAATAAATATTTAATAAAATGATCTTTGATCATTAATCAAAGTTCTGGGTTTACCTTTCATCATTTTCCATCAACAGTGTTTGGTAAGTGTCCTCAAATAGATAATTGACACAGCAGCAGGCGTTACTAACAGAAAAAGAAGTAGCCAAAGCATTTGTTGCTCTATTCCTGATTTTTAGAACATTGAATATCACAAACTAACATACTGATTTTAACAAGTAAAAATGTAGTAAGAGAAAATACATTTTCCAAAATATCTTTTTTTTCATTTTACATAGTTTCTTGGTTACATGTTATTCACTGTTATAAAATAAGGTAACCAAATTGCGTATATTTTGGTTTTGGTACAAAATTCCCCTTTTGTGAACTTTTCTCCTAGATTTAATTTTCTAATACTTTATAGACGTCCACTAATTCTTCTTCAAATTCTGATGTTTGCTAAGAACAATGGGGACATTATCTCATTCCTCAGTTATATTTCAGTTTCATCTGAACTGTTCAATCTCATTTTTGTCTCATGCCCACTTATTTTAACTATAATGCTATACTAATGAACAACTATCCATTTTTTGTAACTACAAACCTATTGTTCTAACACTTATATGTATCCAATCATTCCCCATGGGATGGGATCCATCCTGGAATCTGTCCCCAATTTTATAATTTTGAATGCAACTTTTCTCACATATACCAACCCTCATTTATTTCTCTTATTTTGTTGTTTCCTTTATTTCTCTGCCTTTAACTCACTTGATATTTTGTATTCCTTCTGACAGAATGGGTTATTATCTGATTAAATAATAACATATCTATGAAAACATTATTTACGTATATGGTAGTATATCTATATACATATACCCAAAGACGTGTTAATCTTATCTACAAAATGTTAAGCCTTAAAAAGATATTATTAAAATAATAAATAGTAATTTAGAATGATCAAACCCATAATTTTTAAACTACTTTTTAGCAGGGTTTGCTCAAAACCTCTCTTATTGTGGAGAATGATAATGTAAGCAAAATACACACTTCTTATAGTCTAGGCTTTAAAATTTTCTGACAAAAGTCATCCAACTAGTTATTTTTAAAAGACTTTTTGTTTAGGGGTACCTGGGTGGCTTAGTTGATGAGCATCCCACTTCGTCTTAGGTCATGACCTCGCAGTTTGTGAGTTCGATCCCCACGTCGGGCTCTGTGCTGACAGCTCAGAGCCTGGAGCCTGCTTCAGATTCTGTCTCCCTCTCTCTCCGCTCTTCCCCTGTTCACACTCTGTCTCTCTCTCAAAAATAAATAAAACATAAAATTTTTTTTTAAATAAAGAATTTTTGTTTGAATGAATTAAACATTCTACCTCCAAACCAACCCAAGAATTTTAATTCCTAGATGTGTTTACATGTAGAACTGTACCCAAATCATCCAAAACTAAATAATTGATTACCTTGAAAATAAATTTATGTCTGGAAAAAACACCAGCTTAACTTAATATCTGTTTGAATGTTTCCAAGTGTCTAGATATTAGTCATCTTTAGTCCTATAGAATGGTCTAGACGCTACAGCAGTAACTCATGGTCATACTCTCAAATGATGGCAAGTAATCTCATATCTTACTCTTCTTCAATGGTCTCGTTTTTTTCTCTTAATTCTTCATGCCTTAGTGGTTCCAGGATTACTAAAATGTTGGTAAAATTCCACATTGCGACTAGTACTGTAGAGTCTTCTAATTCCCTCCTTGGAGGAACTTACGTTCCCATTATTAAATTGTATCTCTATCCAAAAGAAAAAAAACAATCTGTTTGGTAGTTTATACATTTGAAAATTATGATGACCTTCTTCTTTACTTTGAAATAATATGTTGTCATTATAAAGTATATTTCCAATTTATAGTGTGTCTTTTTTTTTCTTTGGGAATTTAAAATACTTTAAATAATTTGGGCTTTGCCTGATTCCCCCAGAATTGTAGAGTATGACTGATAACTGCCTTTAGAATCCTTAATAGCTAAATTACAATTATTATGCAAAGTCCTACAATAGACAGTTATATGGATTATTAAATGACTTTGCCTTTTTTGCAAACTATAATCATTTTCCTTTATTAGCTGAAGGATTTCATAATTTAAGGAAGATGAGAAACCTATAAGTCACGCTTTCAAATAAGGAACATGGATATTGCAAACATTAAATTCCCCCATAAAAATGTTAAGGCATCATTAAACTAGGTTCAGATTAATACAATTCAGTCAACTCTAGATAGATATCTCCCATAATAAGCTGAAACAATACCTAGTGATCTAAGATGTAAAATATTTTACTACAGCCAATTTATAAACCTATAAAACATACAGGTATCATTCAACCTCTTTATTAATAGTGCATGCCTTGTATTAAATCAAAACCATTTTAAAGGCCCCTCCCTTTTGGCATTCCCTTCCTCAGCTGTTGCCCCTCATTATGTGTTATCTCACTGAAGCTCATCCAAAGTGAATGACAGCATCTTTTTTACTAGAAGCAGCTTAGGCAATTCCCAGCCTAGTGATACAGCTTAACTATCTCTGAGATTTATAGACACACTTGCTATCCTAAACCTACAATATTCTATGGTCTCATGTTGATGTATTTGTTTCTCTGTAAGCAGATGTGGTTTTCTCACTTTGGAAAACTGTAATTTATTACTTTTTAGGTTCTTGCAAGTTGCTTTACGTGTGAATTACATTCACAAGAAAACTGATATTGCAACAACTTCAGGTTCTAGACTGTTTTGAAGTGGCTTAAAGCGGGTTTGTTCTTTTTTTCACATTTTTTCCCAATAAGAAAGCCAAATATTTTGTATTGTCTGAACTGCCAAGGGTTTTAATAAGTTATCTATTCTGGTTATCTATTATCACATAACCCCAAAACAATGGTTTAATAGCCCCCAACAATGGCAATTACGCTCACGAATCTGCAATTGGGGCAAGATTCTGTGGGCTAACTCGTCTCTGCTCTGCTTGGCATCAGTTAGTCCAAGGGTAGAGGCTGGATATGCTCATATATTGAGTGGCTGTGTGGTTACTAATCCTGTGTGGTATCTCCAGCCCTGTGCCTTCAGGGCAGCAAGATTCATATATGTTGACTCATGGCTCCCAAAGCTAAATCCCAGGGAGGAGCCGATGGGAACAGGTGAGAACAGATGATGTAGGAACAGATCAAGCTCAAGCCCCTTTCCCAACCTGGTCCCCTTTTTTCCAGGTTTGGTAAATTGAAAAATAAAGTTGTAATAGATTTGGTATACAACATAATGATTTTATTTATATATACACACACACACACACACACACACACATATGTATATGTTTTAAAATGATTACCACAATCAAACTGCAATCACGTTAATTAACATATCTATCACCTCCCAGTTATCTTTCGTGTGTGAGAGAACATTTGTTTGCGTTACTCTGTTCCATTGACTCCTTATAACAAAATGTGTCATCCCAAGTCATCTTGACAAAAAAATCAAGGTACAATAAATAAAATTGTAAAATATATTCAAATATTTGTATCCTTAACAGAGGAATTTTGAATTCTGACTCATCACAGACAGGTATGCATGGATTAAACTATTAAAGAATTTTCATACCATATCGACATTAGAGTTCTTGCATACCACATAAATTAACATGTTGTTTTTCACACCAAATCATCCCAAAGGAATCTTTTTTGAACTGGGAAAATAATTTTAAAGAATGAAGACCAAATCTCTAAAACGGAAATTATCCAAGAGAATAATTAAAACAAAATAAAACAAAAAATTAAAATATAATGGTTAAACTGATATATATAAATATATATGTATATATATATATTTACCTATGTACATATATATATATGAAGACAATATTGAAACTATAAAATATTAATGAAATCCTTGCAAACAGTTGACTAAAAAAAGCATAACATTGAATTTGCTAGAATAACATTACACAATAAAATTTATTTCTCATTTACATAGCAATCCAATCTGAATGTACCTAGTTGATAGAGATCTTTCCTAAGCTTGAGATATTAGTGCCAGCCATAAGAGGACTGTGCCTCATTATACAGAGGTTACCGTGAAGTTCTTTAGTAGAAGGAAATTATCCCATTTGCCAGTTTCAAGAAGTGCACTATGTTGTCTACCTTTTGTATGTTATGAAAAGTGGCCCATGGTACAGATTTCTAGGCAGCAATCAGTGGTTTTGCCAGTTGGCTAGAGATCAGTACGAAACAAAACTGGGTGAGGATGACAAAAAGGACCAGAGAAAAAAATGTGTGAATGGATCTCTTAGAGAGAACATAAAATATTCGTATCTTTGTGTATCATGTTTATGCCCATCAGAGAGCATCCACCAAGGAGAAGTCACTTTACAACCAGAGGGACAGGATGACCTGTCCTGCAGATATCAACCTGCCTCTTGGCCGTCTTTGTGCTTACAACAACCATCCAGGATAACAGTGGTCATAGTGGCATGGATGGAAGCAATGCATGTGCTTATAATATGGACTTTGCCTCAATATAACTGATTGAATAGGTCACTTCTAAATTTCCAACCAGCCACTATTAGAAATGGAACCTCTGCCTTGGATATAGCACCGTTTCTTTGTGGGCTGAGTGGGTGGGTAACAGGAAACAAGTTAAACACTGATATCCAGGGGCACCTGAGTGGTTTAGTTGGTTAAGTGCCCAGCTCTTGATTTCGGCTCAGTTCATAATCTCATGGGTTCATGAGTTTGACCCCAGTCAGGCTCTGTGCACACAACTTGGAGCCTACTTTGGGTTCTCTCTCCCCTCCTCTCTCTGCCCCTTCCCAACTCCCACCCTATCTCTCTAAAAATAAATACATAAACCTAAAAAAAAAATGCTGGCATCCAGATTCTGCTGTTCCAGGATTCTATCAAGCAGCACAGTTTGATGACAACATTCCTACTGCCAACTCTGACCTGTAGAGCACAGTCACTATTAAGCTTCTCAAAATTGTCTGTGTCCCCTCACCAGTGCATTCCTCACTTTCTTAGTAAAGGAAATTCCTCTGAATTGTCCCAAGCACCACCATTACATGGTGGGTTCCTGGGCAAACCTACCATATCAATTCTAACTTCCCTACCTTTATGAATGTTCTGAACTATTCTGTATTCTACCACACAATGTTCTATTATTTCCACTACTTTTACTCTAGTCTATCATCAAGGCCAGACTTCTAAGGAACAGCAAAACTACATTGATGAGCTCTAGATGTCCCTCCTATAATGTGGAATCACAGTTCATGGTGAGTAACACCAAGTCAATGAATTCTCTCCTATGCAGACTAACGTTCTGTGTTACTGGTCCCCCACTTGCCTACCAACCTCTACTCAAGATCTTCTTCCAGCTTCACCCCCAGATTCTCGCTGATACATGTTAACTGGGGTACGGAGCACTGCTTGCACTCCCACTTTAATTTCTGGGAGATGTAACCTTAATTATCAGTGATTTGGCTGAAGTTAGGCCGAGGGCCCCAACTTAAAAGGCAGCGAGGCCAGCGGCAGGAGCACTGAAGTACAGAGGGTAAACAGTTGATTTCTGAAGGAAACTGCACTCAGAGAAATCTGAGAAGGCCCAAAATGTTTGTCTAATACAATATTTCTTTCATGGCAATAAGGTCTTCAAGGTTATATGTGTGCCAACCAGCTTTTACTTTTCCCCTGTGATGTATGGATCTCTATTATTAACTAAAAACAACCAATCCTTTTTATATGAAAAGGATCTTAGCTGTATAACTTAATTTGTGCTAACTACCCTTCTTATATGGATTACATGGAAGGCAGAATTTTTCATTATCAGACCAAATACAAACTATACTTACAGGCAGAGAATTCAACTTCTTAAGGTCTAAATTATAAGTGAAATAAGTAGTATGAGCAATAAGTAATATCAAGATGTAAACGATATCAAGAACTCACTGAGTTACTGGAAAGGCACTTTAAAAATTAAATTCATGCATTTCTACCAACTTGATGAAATATAACTACATATTTCTTTCAAAGAAATAAATATAATAAAAGTAAACTGAGGCCTGTGGAGGTAGTTTAATAAAATCATTAAGCAGTTATACAAGCAAACTATACAGCAATGCATTGGTAAGTTATAGTGAGTGCCATTTTGTGTAATAAGGAAAAGGCTGGGTGTGAAGCATGAGTGTACAAGATACAAACAACCAAACGGCAAGCTATATATTTGAAAACACAGCTGTGGTTTATGTTCAGTCAGTTCATATCTCTAAGAGAACTATTTTTTTTAATGCATACAAAGGGCAAATTTCATTATCATGTGAATATTTAAAACTCTCTGATATAATAAATCCCCTAGGATTACATGTCTGCTAAACAGATTTCCGTCTCTTTCCAAATACATTATTGATCAGTTTAGCCATTGATTTAGATCCACTGGGTCTTCTCTTTTCTTTGAGTTTGAAGTTTGTCAGGATGTCCTTGATAATTCTGATAAACATCATCTCTACCTCCAGACACTGCTCTGCTGCAGATAATTCACAGAATTGGCAGCGGTTATCCAATGCCAGCTTTTGCCCTTCTTCCCAGCCAACCTCTCGCACGTGGCAGAGATCTTGCTTGTTACCAACCAAAAGCACCGCTGATTCCACAGCTCTGAAATGTAGAACACAACTTTGGCAAAATTATTTTACATCTCTTTTTTTTTCATTAGTAGGTTTATATAAAAATTAATTAAGGACAAAAAAAATATTGTGTGTGTATATGTGCTTCTTATGGTCATATGTAAGTGTATGACACAAATCCCCAATTATTTACAAAAATTATAGAATGTGGTATGTGACACAGAAGTAACAAGACTATTAAAGTATAGGATTTGCATTGATACAAACCTATTCTTGAATAATGGCTCTGTTTACCAACAAGGCATGATTATTAATTTTCCCAAGTTCCATTATCCTATATGTAAAACAATCGTGAAATAGCACATGTTACACAGAATTCTCATGGAGATTTAATTAAATGATGTACATAAAAATACCTAGCACAGTCAGCAAAAGATGCTTACCAAGTATTATTTTTCATTTCCTTATCAATTGAAAGAGAAGGACTAACTAATGTGTTTTTACTGAATAGCTACTATAATTGAACAATTTAGATATAATTTTCCTAGGGAAAAATATTACTCAATACTCATTGCTGTTTGTTCTTTGTTATTATCCATTATACCATAGTCTAGAGATAAATGTTATAATCTCATGACCTTGTGCAATTTTTCTATTTATTTAAGAAATATGTTTCCAGAGGTCCTGGGTGGCTAAGTCGGTTAAGCATCCAGCTCTTGATTTCGGCTCAGGTCATGATCTCACGGTTTGTGGGAGTGAGTCCCGCACCGGGCTCTGTACTGACAGCACAGAGCCTGCTTAGTATTCTCTTTTTCCCTCTCTCCTTGCCTCGCCCTCCCTGTCTCTCAATATAAATATTTTTTTTTAAAGAAAAACATTTCTTTGTTAAGATAATGTCTTCAACAAATATCAATAATTTTTCCTTGGTTACAGAGACAAATTTCTAAAACAGGGTTTCATTTGAAAGATAGAATAAGACAACTAGTCCTTATAAATGCCATGGAACTCTGCCAAGTTATCTACTATAGGGAAGAAATGAATAAATGCAGTCTTCAACTCTTTCTATAAAGATACTGTCTTTAGATTCTGCTAAAAGTCAGTTTCATTTGCATGATGGTGTGTGTGAGTGGTGAGGGGAAAAGCACTGTGTCTGTTAGACTTTTCAGGGTATTAATATTTTTTCTATAAAATTCAGAAAAGTATTGTAAAGGATTAATGGGGAAGGATAAGTGAAATATTTTGAAGAGTGACTCATAATCAGATGTAATTTTATAAAACAGTAACATATTTTGCTATCCCAGACTATCTACAGATTGAGAAGTGGAAATACTCTAAAAATTACTTAGTACATTAAGAAGATTGCCTGAAAAATGTCAAGTATAGGTGTTTTCATTTTTATGTTTTGACTATGCTTAAGTGATTCTTTTGATTTGGAAGAATAGTGAAGGAATTTTATTATTATCCTTTACCTAAGTCATGCTGCTTAAATATGAGGCATTTAATGCTTAAAACAATGAAGTTCAAAACAAAAATCTGTAATATAAGAGGAAATCAGAGCTGCAAGTTACCTCAGTAAAATCAAATCCTTTTCTCCTACCATATTTCTATCAGTTTTATAACCAGAAAAATGAGGTCTAGAGATTAAAGTGGTTTACCTAAGGTCAATCAGATATAAACAAGAATTTACATCAATTGACTTCAGGGAAACAACCTTTATCAATCATTATCCCATGGTTTCTTGATAGTGGGCATTTAAAATAGATACAAAAACACATATACCAATTTTCAGTAATAATATTGTGCTTCTTGCTTCCCAGATTAAAGTGTTATTTTGGATTCTAAGGGCAAATCTTATCACGAGCACAAAGAATCCTTTATATCAGCATGTCAAATAAAAATAAATATTTTAAATGGGAGAGGTTCAAACAAAAAAATAAAGAAAATGGGAAATTCATGTGTAAATGTATATCTAATAATACAAGAATGGTTTAAGGCAGGTATGCGTTCCCTCATAGTTTCTTTGTGTCAAGACAATTAACAATGGGTAATCATTGATCAGTTCTTTATTTTAGGAGGTGAAACAGAGAAAAATGTATTCTCATACTTAGAATTCATAATGGTTTGATTATTCAGTCTATTTTGCTTTGATAGATTGAACAACCCAACGACAAGGAATTGGATGCCAAATGTAACAAATTTGGATTTATTTAATATCCTTAACATTTTTGTGGGAATGAAAAGAAAAGGTTGAAAAGTGAACTATCTTGTGTACAGAGTACCATTTTGCAAGTGAGTGTCATGTTAACAATAGAAGCTGTCTTGTAAAATAGCCATTTACTCAGAGCAAGTAACTGTTTATGTCAGCCAGGATATAAAGTATTCTCATCTTATTCCTTTTACTACATGTGTAACTCCTGTGGAATGGAAGGTGAATTGTTCAGGGCTGTTAAATTTTGTAATTGGAAGGCTGTATTAAGCTCTTCCTAATGATGCTTATAGCTATGATGATTTACTAAAAGGAAAGGCAAGAGGAATGGAGAATATCTTACCTTTTACAATGACTAGTTTGTGGCTCCCGAATTCTGTAGACCAGTGCTTTTGCAAAAGCAAATGAGGACCTGTCACTGATGTCATACACAATAACAAACCCATCTGCCCAATGCAGTTCACTTGTGAGGGAAAATTTTGCTTTCTTTGGCTGAAAATAAATCAAGCAAATTGAAATTGGTGGGATATTCCACCTATAATTGACACTTCAGACAATTAATTAATGGTAACCCATTTTATCAAAAAATAGATAGATATTGGAGTTTATAATATTAAAAATAATCTCTTAAAATTTTAATTAAAATTGAGAACACATTTCAGTTTTAAGACTGGCAACTTTACATTTACTCTTACCCAATCTTCTTCAAATCATGATTGAAAAAAAATAAAATAAAATAATACTTTGTTTTACTTACTTGAGAACAAGGGTCATATATTTCTAGGTTCAGTTGCTTCCCTTCCAAATACAAATGCTTACTATAGACAGATTCTGCAAAATATACATATATTCATTGTCATTATGGAAATACTCTAGAATTAAAAAAAATAAATTAATATTTGTATTACAGTCTTGCAAATTCAACTGGTCAGATTTTAGTGGAATAGAACAGTGGCTTTTTTTAACTGTTAGTGATCAAATACATGCATGTTATATTTGCTCATACATATATGTATTTCTTACAAATAAATTTTTCCACCATATCTATTCAACTACATGCTTTTGTGCTTATCTACTTATCTTCCATGTTACAACTATGGACGAATTATCTGTGTTTCCAAGGCCAATCCATTCATCATGAACTAGTTACCATTTCCTCTGATCTACTGAAAGACATAACCGTACCAATTCCACCTCTCTCTTCTGCATCATAAACTGTTCCTCTCTACTATATCATTATTAACTGCTGAATTTCTCCTAACTTAACAACCCTTTAGAACCCCCAATCTCTTCAACTATTGCCACATTGCTCTCCTAGCCTTTTAGTAAGTACCTACACCTCTGTGTCCAATTTCTGTCTCCAACCAGCTCTTTGAATCATTCCAATCAGGCTTTAGTTCCAAGAACTTAAATAAACCTGTTCTTATCAAGGTTATGGTTTTAGATTCAATGGATAATTCTGTCTTGAGCTTATGTGTCCTAGTAGAATTAATAGAGCTGATCACTGCTCCCTCCTTATAATGTTTTTTTTCTTTATTCTTTGTTGCTCCGTATTAATCTTTTTCATTTGTCCCATCATGTCTTCTCACACTCCAGACATGGGTCTAGGTTATGGATCTCTTCTCTATCTATACTCCCTGGCTAATCTCATTCAGATTTTTATACAACAGTTATTGCTGATGAACCCAATTTATATCTCCAGCCTAGACCTCTTCCTTGAACCTCAGACACAAACAACTACTGCTATCGGACACCCCCCTTTAGATACTTAATAGACATCTCAACCTGAAAATACTTAAAATGGAATCCCTGACTCCCCTGAAAAGATTGTATCTTCTACAATTTTCTGTTTCATTAAATTATATACCCATAACTCCAATTTATCAGGTTAAAAGCCTTAAGTCATCCCTGATCCTTTCTTTCTTTTACCTCCTATATTTATCCTATTAAAAATTCCTTTTAGGGGCACCCGGGTGGCTCAGTCGGTAAAGCGGCCGACTTCAGCTCAGGTCATGATCTCGCGGTCTGTGAGTTCGAGCCCCGCGTCAGGCTCTGTGCTGACAGCTCAGAGCCTGGAGCCTGTTTCAGATTCTGTGTCTCCCTCTCTCTCTGACACTCCCCTGTTCATGCTTTGTCTCCCTCTGTCTCAAAAATAAATAAATGTTAAAAGAAATTCCTTTTATTCTATCTTTGGAGTATAGTTTGAATTTATCTGTTTCTCATTATCTCCATTGTTAGTACTATGATCCAAGCCATCAGTTTTTATTTAGAGTATTACAAAACCTCCTCATTCATCTCTCTGTTTTACCTCCTTCTTAACTCCCTTCTTGTGCCTAGTCTATTCTCAACACAGGAGCAAAAGTGAACCTTGTAGCCAAATCATATCCCTTGTCTGATCAAATCTCTCCAATGGCTCCCCATCTCACTTGGATAAACCAAAGCCTTTAAAATGCCTGAAAATGTCCCTCTTTGTTTAGTCTCCCATCACTTCTATGACTTCTTTGGCTATACTCTCTCAAATTATTTGCACACAAACTACACCATCCTCCATAGCGTTCCTCAACTTTTTTCAGAAATTTCCTCCCTCAGAATTTTGGTAATTGTTTCTTCTGCCTGGAATGTAATCCTCCAGATATCTTCATGGCTCAATTTCACCACCTTTATTTCTCTGTCCAAATATCACCTTCTCGGCAAAATCTACCCTGACTACCCTATTTTAAATTTAAATTTTAACATACCATATTAGTGCCATTCCCCCATGATATTTTCTTTTTCTTTATAGCAGTTATCATCATCTGACATAACTTATACTCTTTTTTTTTAATTGACCCTTCCTTCCAGAATATAAATCTTATGGGGGCTTGGATATTTGTCTATTTTGTTTAATACTGTAGCCTCTCTATCTAGAAGAATACCTGGGACATGGTAGGTGCTCAATAAATATTTGTTTAATGAATAAAAGACTTCCTTTCTGTAACTGTTCCTCCAGAGTTTAATAAAAGACCTACTTCTCTCCAAAATGGCACACTGACAAAAAAATCATGACCCATTCTGGCAACATAACCCATAGTTAAAAAGATAGAGCAAGATTTGGGGAGCTGACTTCAGGGGTTAAGGATGCATTTTAACATCCTTTTAGGTTACATTTAATGAAATTTGTTATAGTTTCATTAAACCTGAAAATATGTTTTCAGACAGTTCCTTGTAACTTCATAGGTTACTACTGACTGTGAACCCTACAAGTTCCTTCTAGACGTTTAAACATATCTACTCAAAAATCAAAAACTGTCAGCTGGGGTCACTAACTCTTAACTTTTTAGAATTTTATTATTTCCCCTTCTGGTCTTCATTTACAAGATGGAATCATTTTCTGCCAGTTTTTCCTCGTGCAGTGATGATCTTTTTGCTCATTTGTCTGTCTTTTCAAAATGTCTCTAAGTCATATATTTTTTAATGGAAATGTACCAGCCTGGAATGTACACACTTCATTTGTTTATATAACTATATCTTATAAAAGATTAAGGTGATTTTTTTGTTGTTGTTGTTGCTGTTGTTATTTTTTGGGTGTGGTTTTATTTGTGTTGGTTTGGGTTTGTAATTGTGGAACATCTTCTCCTGCCTGACTCTTTGTGTTATATTGACTGTTTTTGACAGAGGTTTTTCACCTGAGAATTTAAACAATAGGAATTTCTTTTTCTATGTATTTCTTCTATCTTTAATCAGTTTTCAAGCACTTTTCCTAAAATATTCCCAATGTCACATGGATTGAAGTAGTATGTTAGATACGTGTAGAAAGTAATACAATATAATACCTTAACGTTAGTTTCTAAAATTCTGGAATAATGCTACCTCATGAATAGAGGCTTTCTTTCTTTCTTTCTTTCTTTCTTTCTTTGGTGGAGGAGATTATTTCTTATGGAAAAACACGTTTTCAATTATAACTTCCTCTTAATCTAAGTAAGAATTATTGCACAAAAAAATCAGAATCATTCCCCTTTCTTCCAATTCTCATAATTTTTTTATACTCTGCTGTTCTTGTTTAAAAAACATAAAGCAAAATCACTTTTCCCTCATGTCTTAAATCAGGTGAGATATTAGTACTAATTAGCACTAATGTTGATTATTAATATTAGTATTAATATTGATTAATTGCTGAGCCAAAAATATACTCAAAACTCTGGCAAAGTTCCTCACTTTTTATTAATGCCTCACTCTGATATTTCCCATATGTCATGCTAATTCTGAACAAAATAAATTTAGAGCAGAGTTAGTAAAATTATTCTAAGATTATATTAAAACACTTGTTTTAGAATTTCTCTGAAACTTAGATAAGCAACCTAGATAATTTTGATATGATCTTTAATCAAGGTATAATTTTCCCATTATTTTCACATGGGAATAAATTAAAATAAGCTTTATTTTGTAGTTACTAGTGCTTTTATGATTAATATGTCTTCATCTTTCAACAAATGTTTATTTAATTTCAAAACTGTTTCATAGTTTACAAAAATATTCCCACTGACACACTTCACAATATTAGGAGAGGGGGATCTTAGTTTTAATGTTCTTCTAATTCTAGACTGAAACAAACTGACTTCCTAATCCATCTCACTTAACATCAAATTGGGTGAATTTTATCATAAAAGCACATTCTATTCAAGTACCTATTTTGATATTTCCAACCAGAATCTGAATAAATAAGCTGTTGAAAAATGCAAAAATGGAAAATTCTACCAAAATGCTTCAGTGACCTTAATTGTGGTTTAATTAAAATGATGAAATTTTAAAGGTTAAAAAAAAAAGTCTAAAGTGGTGACTTACCAAAATTAGAAGCATATTCTCCAATGAATCTCTTGGTAAGAAACCTTACTGTAAGTGCTACAAGACAAACAGGCTGGACTTAGGGTCTTTTCTATTTTAGGATACAGATAACTTAGTTATGTACATAAGGTTTTATCTTTCAGCTCAAAAATTACCAAGCATTAACGCAGACCTTAAAGCTTTATTAAATTCTAGTCTAAATAATAGTCATCAAGATTTTCACTGTACAACCATAAAGATTAAAAGACTAGAAAGTGATCTGCCTATTCAAATCACTATGTAATTAATTCATGAATGCAAACAGGTAAGACAGCTTACTTTATGTAACAGAAACAGAGTTCTCATTAAGTTTCAGATTCAAGAACTATACCATCTCTTTATATTCTTTACCAGGTCAAATCTGGCTCTAATAGTAACAAGGACAATATCACACATTTGTTTATCACACAGTTGTTTGCAAGGATAGAGGGACTTCAAAACCCAGGAAACAGAAGAAAGACCTCTAGTGTGGGTTTATCTTGCTGCAGCTCCTGGGTCTGGACAGTTGTCATCGTTCATTGAGATCAGGTAGCTCTATTGATGGCATCCTCACCACCATCATAACGGAACCAAAACCAAAATCCGGTAAAATAAAACAAAACCGTGACTTCCAAAGTCAGGGGCACCTGTTGCTCAGTCTGCAGGCATCTACAAAGCCACGCCCATCCTGTTTTTTCACCTCAGGAATGTTGCATTTAAAACATAATCCACAGGTCTCCCTGCATTCTTCTCCACCCTTAGGCTCCGAGCAGAAGAATCAGTTCAGGGCCATTGTTTGGCCACTAGTGGATGTGAGGGCAGGTGTGTTAGAGTGAGAAGTAGGTGGGATGGTAATGGAGTGATTTACTGTTATTCCTACAAATTAATACTTCAAACAGTTATCTTTCTCAAAGTGCCTATAAGTTCTATAAATATACAGTTAATTGCATTACTTCCTCATAAAAATGAAAACTCCAAATGAAAAGTAGTACACATAATTATGTAGCTATATTTACCTATTAGGTCAATATATTTCTCACTCGTTTTACACTCTGCACCATGCCACAGTATGCAACACCACTCACCAGATTTGCCTGTTCCTTCGCCACCCAAGACAGCAAGCTTCACATCGTTCATCTTGTCCTTCTGATCCTTCTTGCTCAGTCCTGTCTTTTGGAGCTATACTGACTTGAGCCCAGCATGTGCTTTTTAAAATCCTTTTTACTAATGCTGCTATCATTTCTCTAAGGCCAACTCCGCCCCATATTCCTCCCATCCAATAATAACTTTAAAAATGTTTTCCTGGAGTCTTTTTTAAACATATTCCATTTAAAAAAATAAACATTGCAGTTACTATTTAGACATAAAGTCTTCGTAAGTCAATAGTTAAGAATTTCACAGAAATTCTGCAGAAGATTCTGAAGTCAGCTAAGAAAGCTTAGTTCCCAATCATCTATTTTTTGTGTACCAGGAATTTACCTTTCTAGGACCTAGAAAAATGATTTCTCTAAATAAGAAAATGAGGTTTTAGAGGATGAGTATACATTCCTGTAAATCTACTTTGATTGGATCAGTTTTGATTTTTCTATAAAACCTGAGCCTATATTTTCTTGGACTTTTTCTGTGAAAGACAAAGGGAATAAGTTTACTCAGTCAAGACAAGAAATGAGAGAAGGAAGCGGATGGCTGTCTCAGATGTAGTTGTTTAGGGGTGACAGCAGGGCACATAAACACACAGCCCATGTTTTTGAGTCATATGAGGCTTTAATGAAAAATTTGGACACTACAGAGTTTTATCTCTCCAATGTCTTTCTTAATAAGCTCTCTCTCTCTCTCTCTCTATTTTAGGTCAATAGACAATAGTAAGGTTTCTGAGAAAAAAATAAAGCAAGCAGCTTCATGTTGTTTAAAAAGCAATAAGCAGAAACCTGTCATGTTTCCTTCTGTGGTACTGTGGTACCCCACATTACTTTCTTTCCTTTCTCTCTCTCCATTTGTGTATGTATAAATTGGAGAGTTGAGAAAAGAGTGCAACAACAAATAGAAGAACTCAACCTTGTGTACTAAATTTTGAGACCCAGGTAAAGGAGTTTCATTTCTAGGCTGGGTTGATCACAGGTATAACATGCTTTTTAAAAATGCATTTATTTAGCAAACATTGAGCAACTGCCGCTTTTTATTGAAGATGTGTTGGGTTAACAAGGTCAACAATTAAAGAATTCATTAAGATTCCTTAATGAATCTACAGTCTACTAAGATGAAAATTGACATAATTAGAATTATAATAGACATGATCAAGGCTAAAACAGAGCTCTAACCAAGGGCTGAGGAAAGCAGAGCAGTGCATTGAAAGGTCTTCAAAAAGTAGTTAAAGCTTGAAACATGAGCAGGACCCAACAGAAGAAAGAAAAAGTGATTGGGAATTAGGGAGATGTGTCTATTCCAAAAGAAGAAATAGACTCTGTAAAGAAAAAGAAAAAAAAAGGAAGCGAGAATATGGCAATTTGTGATATCAAGGTTAACACATGAACCAAAAAAAAAAATTAAAAATAACCTATGTTCTCTCTGTAATCCATACACCTATTTTAAGAGTAACAGGTAATTACTTTTTTTTATTAAGGGAGTTTACTAGCTGATTTATTATATTATGAAATTGAAAGTTTTTTCCTCTATTTGGAGAAATTATATTTTTATCTTAAAGTTCTGACTGATGTCTTTAGAAAGTTTAGTATATCTACTGATATGAAGGAAAAGCTTAATTTCATAGCATGCACGATATTGAAAACAATATATAGATATATATATATAGATAGATAGATAGATATAGATATAGATATAGATATAGATATAGATATAGATATAGATATACCTACATTTTTTTTGCCATATCCTCCTCCTCCCCACTGCCACTGAATTCCAAAAATAAATCTAATAAAAAAGCAGCCTAAGGGCACTTGGTTCCAGGGATCGAGCCCTGCCTCAATTCTCTCTCTCCTCTATGCCCCTACCTCCAAAAGCACACCCACTCATGCTCTCTCTCTCTCTCTCTCTCTCAAAATAAATAAACATTTAAAAAAAAGCAGCCTAGTGTTGGAATAGAGTGAATATAATTATGTACATGCTTTTCTAAGAAACAGAGTGTCTATATATTTTTTGGCCTCAGGTAAAGGGTGCTAAAATATGAATGTTCTGATAGACATATTACTTATACTACCTAAAATCCTTTTACTTTTCCCTAAATAAATATTTATTCACAACCAATATAATTTTTTGTTACTTTATTCATTTATTGAATGAAAAAAATTTATTGAGTGTCTACTACAGGCTTGGCACTATTTTCAATGCTAGAAACATATTAGTGAATAAAGTACTTACAGATTCTGTTCTTTGGAGATGGACCTTAAATATTAAAAAATAAGTAACGATTACATATCAGGTATTCATTAATGCTATAATTTTATCTGTTTAATTTTGAGGTCAGGTTAACCGGCCCTTTTCAACTAATCTCATTTCCCTGTAATTTCTGTTAGAATAGATGCAAAGTTTTTTCACCAAAAGCTGCGGATTCAGAGGGTGGAGTGATTAAAAAAATCTCCAAGGAGAAAGATTATCTTTGTTCCATTATACTGTTCTGAACATTAAAAAGGTGGACTACTTCCCAAATCACTTTCTGTGTCTATAATAATCTAAAATAGACATGAATGGTGTACATAGACAAACAGAAAACAAAGAAATCATAGAAATACAATGTTATTTATGAATATAGATCCCCAGGTCTGAAGTATATTAGCAAATCAAATCCAGAAGTGTATTTAAAGAGCCAATTGTAATGAGCTAGTAGAATTTATTCTAAGAAAGGCAAGTTGATTGAACAACAGGAAGTTTGGTAAAATATTCTAAATATTAGCATGATAAAGGAGAAAAACTGTATGAATAACCTGCTCCTAAAAGCATTTCATGAAATTTAACAACTGCTTAAAACAAAATACTTAGTAATCTAAAATTACATCTAACTTGATTAAGTTTATATATTTTAATCCACACATCAGAAAAATAACAAATACATATAGAATTTTTACTCTTAATTTCCTCGAAAAAGAGTATTTTGTCTGTTAATTTTAGCACAGAATTGGTAGTCCTATTCAATACAATGAGGGGAAGAAATTACATATACGAAAAAGGGGAGAAAAATAGTTACAACCTACAAATGATATTTTCCTTACCTGTATTTTATCTACATTATTAGCATACGTAAGATCATTCAGTAAGCTGGCCAAGTAAAAGAAAAACATAGAAACAATAATTCCAGATGATAAAAATAGCAGCTAACACATGTTTTACACAGTGTATAACAGGTAATTTTTTAACTTGTTTTCCAAGTATACTACATTTAATCCTCTGAGAAACTTCAGGTAGGTGCCATTATTATATAATACAAATACAGTCCTTTTTCACAAAGAAAGGAAAAAAAGAAGTAAAAAGAAGAAAACTAAAAAGGAATGTATAGGATTTATATGATGAATTCTCTTACTGAAGATTATCAAATAAGACTTGAATACATGGACAAACATAAATAGAATGGTCCAATGTTATAATTATTGCCAAATCAATCTAAAAGTAAAATGCAATGACAATTAAAAGCCCAACAAAGACGGTTTGATTGAATGTAGACAGCTTATTTTGAAAAAGAAAATATGTAAGAATAAATGAGAAATTTTTAGGTAAAAGAGTGACAAAATACCTCTCATGAACCAAATAATACCAAAAAAAATACTACTCTATTAAAATGTGATTGATAGCCTCATTAATCGAATAGATTTTTGAGTATAGAATTTAAGTACATAGGAATTTATTTTATTATGAACGCAATGCTTTTAATACATGTTATTTTTAAATTATGTTGATGCTATTAGAAAAAAAATCTTAGAACAATGTGTTATATCTGTACCTCATGCCACACAGAAAAATAAATTATGAATACTAAAAATCTTAGTGTGAAAATTAAATTCAGAGAAGTTTACATAGCCTTTGACATATATATGGGAATCTTCCAAATAATTGTAGACAGGGAAAAGTCTTCTTAAGAAATAGATCCAGGGGCAACTGGGTGGCTCAGTCGGTTAGTGTCTGACTTTAGCTCAGGTCATGATCTCGCTGTTCATGAATTTGAGGCCCGCATCAGGCTCTGTGCTGACAGATCAGAGCCTGGAGCCTGCTTCAGATTCTGTGTCTCCCTCTCTCTGTCTGCCCCTCCCCCACTCACGTTGTGTCTCACTCTCTCTTTGTCTCAAAAATAAACATTAAAATATTTTTTAAGAAAAAAATCTAAAGACATATACAAAAATATATACAGAAAAACAATATAATGACTTTTCATAATTGATCTTTAAGTGTTGGTTATGTTAGTCCCATGGGATTATTTAACAAAGTGTGTGAATTTGTACGTTTAATAGAAAATAAGTTTCTAGCTACAAATGGATTCTTTTTAATCAGAACTGAGGTATTTGTTTCACTTCAAATTATAATCCATGTTACTAAAAGAAAGTTCTAGCAGAAAACAAGTGTTTTTAAAGTGGAATTACTTCTGGATAATGTTATGTGATAATATGGAAATTTATAATGGAAGAGTAGTTTTGTTTTTGTTTTTTAAGAAGAAAAATGGTATTATTCTAATCTCACAAAGCACATGTTTTCAAACAGCTAACAGATTTAAAGTGCATTAAGAGTGTTCAGGTGTTTCCACATTATGTTGGGGTTAGGTAAGCAATCTAGGGAATATTTATAGAAAAAAAGAACATTTGATTGCTAAGCTCTATCTCTCCTTGTTCTCAAAGCACTTTATGTTATGTTTCATGACATAAATAGCACAGATAGCATTCTCAGCCAGAGATTAGGAGCAATTTCTCTGCAATCATAAATCCTCCAAAATCTCTTGCAAAGGAATTATTCAAACGGGGACATTTGCCTAAACAAATGATGAAGATATAGGAATGGTGGCTACTATACAAAAGCTCTATTAATATTAACAGTAGCTAGCATACGAAAACTTCTATTAGTCCACAGTCTGATTTGGGGGGCTATAATATATGTATTTTAGAACATATTTATATATATATATATATTATATATATATAAATATATATAAGTATATATTTATATATATAATATATAATATATATTATATAAATATTATATTTATATATTATATATTATATATATTTATATATTATATATTATATATTTATATATTATATATATAAATATATATATATTTATACATATAAATATATATAAATATCTATAAATATTATATATATATTTATAGATATTTATATATATAAATACCTATAAATATATATATAAAATATATTTTATATTTAGAACTAATATTTGCTTAATACATCAATTTATGTTCTAACAATTCACTTATTACACTTTCCTAATAGATTCTTTTTTGTATGTGTGATTATTTTTGATGGATTGGCTATTTATTTGAACAAGTATGTAAAACAGATTGCTATGTAACAAAACTACTCCCACATTATTTGGTCTGGGAAGACTATTTTCAGAGTCTACACCTATTTTCAGTGTAGAGTCTATACTAAGTTTTTGGCTTATAGCCTCTTGAGTGTCTGTTTAAAATTTAACAAATCATACCTGAATACTGAACACCTACCTATTCTACAAATTGCAACTAATCTGAGTTTATCTTTTCTTTTTCCTCTTCCTCTTTGTGCCCCATTTCCCTTCCTGTTGGTGTGAATGTGTTTCTCCTTGCTTGCTTTCTTCCTTTATTCTTGGCTGTTTTTAAGAGGTTTTAGGTGCCTTTCTTCATCAGCAGTGTTCTAAAATTTCACAATGTTATTTTCTGGTGCATGTCATTGTTTTCATTAATTGTACTAACACTCACCTCACCTTCTAAATTTAGAGATTCCTGCATCTCAGTTCTAGGAATTGTTTTTGTATTATGCCTTTAACAATTTTTTCAACTCTAGTTTTATGTGTTCTTTCTGTTTGAAATGGGCATTAATCAGATTTTGAAATTACAAGATTCATTCTTTTTTTTTTTTAAGTTTATTTATTTATTTATTTTGAGAGAGAGAGAGCACGAGCAGCAGAGGTGGAAAGAGACAGAAGGAGAGGGAAAATCCTTAGCAGGCTCCGCACTGTCAGCACAGAGCGTGATGCAGGGCTTGATCCCATGAACTGTGAGATAATGACCTGAATCAAAACCAAGAGTTGGGCACTTAACCAACTGAGCCACCCAGGATCCCCCAAGATTGACTCTTAATACTGACATTTTCTCTCCTATTGACCTGTTCTGTATCTTTAATTTCTCCTTTATGATTTATTTCATAGATTCTACCTTGAGTATGCATATATATATATATATATATATATATATATATACACATATATATGTATGTATATATGTATACACACACATAATTTTTAAGAGTGCTTTCTTATTTGTTGCTATCGTGTTGAAATAGTGTATACATTAATTTCAATTTAAAGAAAAAGTTTGACATATGCTGCAGTAGAATTTGAAACTATATAATCCCTTTCATAGTTAACTTCACCTTTATGAATTAGTTTTGTTCCAAATCACACTGTAATACAGTAATTCAAAATAGGAGAGACAGTTTACCAGACCAAAAAAAACCAAAAAACAAAAAACAAAACTAAAGGAGTTCGAGGAGTTCGTGACCACTAAGTCACACCATAATACATAAATATATGATTTTTACTATATGATATACGTGTGTAGGAATTGCAATTAAACAAGGTAAAGATGCTTATATCATTCCCAAACAACTTGAAAACTCAGTTGACATCATTAATAGAACTGACCTATGAAAGTTATGCCTTTCTAATCCTAAATCACTTTTAGAACAAGTTTTGAAAGCTAATCTTTCATTTGGGTATCATATTCTAAAGGAAAATTTTATTCAATATGTAATGTTAGTAATTCACTAAATTACATGGGACTTTTTTTTTTAAGAAAAATAATGAATACCTCACCAATTTGCAAAGATTTTCAAAGCATATGTGAACTAAATAATTGAATGCCTTTGCTAATTTTTCTCAGCGTGCATACTTATAATTGCAATTATCTTTTCAAGGTAACAATTCAGTATTTATCTTACTCTTTTAAATTATTCTTGAGGTGTTTATTGTTTGATGAGGTTTTAGTTTCCGGCTACATATATAATAGTTGAAACATGATAGCTAATAGTAATTACAACTCAGCTATTTGCCCTCTCTCTTCTCTAAAAATGTATGTCAGTCTTTCTGTAGGCGCTAGTAATTTTCCTTGAAGTTACTTTAGTTTTTGTCAAAAGTTTGTGAGTACACTAAAAAAGAATTTTGTTAGCTCTTAGCTGTTTCCTAATCACTTTAAGTTGGTCAGTAGAACAATAGTGACTATGGTCTTCAAGAACTGTCTTCCTCTGTAATGTGGCCGCTCTATCAGGAAGCTTGAGTGAGCACCACGGGGTTTACTACAGTGAGGGCACATTCTGCAAAAATAGGCATTTAAAAGGCTGAGCAATGCATCTGTGAGAAGGATATGTTACTCATATTTTCTCAACTCCTTTCATTGTCCTTTAGAAATAAATAATCCAGGGGCACCTGGGTGGCTCAGTCGGTTGAGCATCTGACTGTTGGTTTTGGGTCAGGTCACGATCTTGCAGTTTCCTGAGTTCAAGTCCCGTGTCAGGCTCTGTGCTGGCAGTGTAGAGCCTGCTTGGCATTCTCTGTCTTTATTTCTCTCTTCCCCTCCCCTGCTCATGCTGTCTCTGTCTCTCTCAAAATAAATAAATAAACTTTAAAAAGAGAGAAATAAATAATCCAAAATTAAATGTTCAGAATTCAAACTGAATCATACAATTAAATGGAATTGAATGAATAAAAAGTATGATTCCTCTGAAAGACTGTTATAAACAGACCTCAAAATATGTAAAGCTTCAAACAGAAGAAAAGTATATTTCCTGCTCACATAAAATACTAAATATGTGTTCCTGATCAGTGAAACATCTCTCCTCCAAGATCTTCAATGTCTGGCTTCCAAATATCGTGCCCCAGGGCACTGGAAAGGGAAAAAGAAAGACAAGTCATGTGTGGGAGGTTTGGGTGGGCTAGTCCGGAAGTGGTGCGCTTCTCTTCTGTTCACATAAACCTGAATCATAAATGAAACATCAGTTCTTTGGCTGTTCTTGTGTCTCAAATGTTCTAGCTTTTGGACTAGCAATCATGCCATCAGTTCTGGTTCTCAGGTCTTCAGACCTGGACTGTAACTACACCATTGATTCTCCTGAATCCCCAGCTCACTGACTATAGATCCTAGGACTCCTCAGTCTCCATAGTCATATAAGCCAGTTTCTTATAACATGTATATTATTTGTGTGTATATATATACACACATAATGTATATGTTTTATATATATATACACACATATATACATATATATGTGTGTGTGTATATATATATATATATATATATATATATATATATATATATCAGGTCCTATTGGTTCTATTTCTGTGAAAAACCCTAATATAATTTCCAAGATGAAATTTTATTTTCTCTAATAGTATATCTCAAAATGTAATTTGCTCAGGGTTACACAAAGAGTAAAGGCAAGCTGGCCTAAAGCCTACAGTCTTTCCACTATAACACCCCACAGATCTCTCCTTTCCCTGCTGATTGATTCTTATGTGAAATAAAACAGATTTTTCTCTCTCCAACATTTTTTGCAAGATTTTGATATTATTGCTTCAGCCTCAATGATGTTATTCCAATAGGGTTATGATACATGTTTATATTTGGCTTTTTTTTCTTACCTCATCTCCTTGGTTATTTTTTTGAAAAGTTGAGCCCATTAGAGCACCATCACTTTATATTCATAAGTATAAAACCATGGTTAATTTTTTAGATATCTATTTTCTTTCTCATTTGAAGTAAATGTAATTGATTTTTTTTTTCAGGCTTGCTTCACACCAACTATTTTCTTCTATGGTTTTTTTCTAACTTAAAATTCTGCAATGACTTTCTTACATTTCTGCCAATTCTCTATTACAAAGAAAGCTACGTCCCACATTAGTTTGTTATTGCTGCAAAACAATTTACCATGGACTTAATGACTTAAAACAACCACATATTTATTGTCTTGGAACTTCAATAGATCAAAAGACCATGCAGCAGTGTTCACCTGGGTTTTCTGATTTGGGATCTCACCAGCCTGCAAGCTAGGTGTCAGCTGGGGCTGTGATCGTCTCTGAAGCCTTATTGGTTAAAGTACTATTTCCAGTCTCCTTGTGGCTGTAGAACTCTGATTTTTCTCTTTGTTGTCGTAGTTGGTGGTGGTGGTTGTCAGCCAGGGACCTCTCTGTGTTCTTGGATACATACTGCTTACAGTTCTTGTCACTTGGGTTTGTCCATATGACCTTGCAGATAATAGATGGATAGATAGGTAGGTAGATGGATAGATAGATAGATAGATAGATAGATAATATAAACATATAGACAGATATTGATCTTGTGTTTGTGTGAGCCTTATACATATTTATCTTAATGTAATTATAGGACTGATATTTCATCATTTCTGCCATACTGTACTAGTCAGAAGCAAATCCCAGGCCCCACCTGCACTCAAGGGGAGGGGATCACATGGGATGTGTCTCACTGGGGATCACCTTAGGGTACATCTGTAATGTCCCCTAACTCTTTATTTGATGTTTGTTCTAAACAAAGTATATCTTTATTTTGTTTTATTTATAGATGGCAAGTGTTAATGGTGATTAGATCACATTTCACATGAATAATTAAGCATGTGTGGACCTGTTTTTTAGTGTGTTCTATATAATTTTGAGTCAATGTGCTCCATATAATCCCATTAGCCAGTTATGTCTTGGAATTTCATCTTAAGAAAACAAATTAATAAGCCAGCATTTGAAAAGTGATGCATTTTTACTTGCATCATTTTGTTAGATATGGTCAGGAAGTAGGCCACACTGGTTGTGAGTGCTTTGGACAGTGAGATAAGCTTATACTATCTTTCTGGTTCTTTCTCACTCGGTAAGTCATCTACTTTGAAAATAAAAGAGCAGAGCTGCCTTCATTTCAAAAGATTAAGAAATACACAGTGAGTGCTTACTATGGGCCAGACATCATGCTAAGACATTGACAGTAAGAAAGGGAAATGAATAAAATCATTCATCCTCTGCCCTTGTAAAGTTTTCATTTTAGTGAGGAAGATTCAATATTTATATATCAAGTATAAATTGAGGTAAGTACAAGGTGCCTTGTACTTGCACAGATAGGAGAAACCTAGCTAAATTCTAAAGGGTAGGTGGAATAGGCTGAATAGTGGCCCTTTAAGATATCAGGCTCTAATTAATCTGGAACCTGTAAATGTTAGAATATGTAGAAAAAAAGGATTTGCAAATGTGATTAAGTTAAGAATCTTGAGATGGAGAGATTATTGAAGCGGGCTCTAATATAATCACACGCATCCTTATAAGAAGGAGGCAGAGAGGAATTTGACATGGAAGAGAAGACAATGGAACCACAGAGACAGAAATTGGAGTGATCCATCACAAGCCAACGAATGCTGAGCCACCAGAAACCTGAAGAAGCAAGGAATGGATTTTCCCTTAGTGATTCTGAGGGAGCAGAACCCTGCTGACACATCAATTCCAACCCAGTGAAACTGATTTTGAATTTTTGGTCCCCGGAACTAGAAGAGATACTTGTTTTGTGATTTTATGCCACAAACTTTGTGGTAATCTTTTACACAAGCCTTAAGAAACTAATAGAGAAGGTATTACAGACAGAAAGAACAGCTTGAACAGTCATAGAGTAGAAAGTAGATGGTAGATACTGGGCACTGGAGTACCTCCGCATTACTGGAAAGCAAAAACTGAGTAGAAATGGTGAGAATCAGGGCTCCTTGACAAAATGAATACAAATTATGGTGGCCTTACATGGCATGCTAAACACATTGTCTTATAGGACATAGAGAGTTATGAAGCATTTTTTTTTTAATTTTTTTTTAACATTTATTTATTTTTGAGACAGAGAGAGACAGAGCATGAACGGGGGAGGGGCAGAGAGAGAGGGAGACACAGAATTGGAAGCAGGCTCCAGGCTCTGGGCCATAAGCCCAGAGCCTGACGCGGGGCTCAAACTCACGGACCGCGAGATCGTGACCTGAGCTGAAGTCGGATGCTCAACCGACTGAGCCACCCAGGCGCCCCTGAAGGATTTTTAAGTAGAAGGGGCACCTGGCTGGCTCAGTCAGTGGAGCATGCAACTCTTGATCTTGAGGTTATAAGTTCGAGCCCCATGTTGGGTGTAGAGATTACATAAAAATAATTTTTTCAAAAAAAGAATTTTTAAGCATTAGAGTAATACATTATTATTAAATGCTCCATTCTGGGAAATAATATAAGATATGGCTTGAAGTAGGGAAATAGAGAAGGTAAGAGAAACTAAATAAGTAGAAGCAGTAACACCTGTTATGTTATTTTACACTCTCAAACGGTCTCATTTAGAGTGACAATGGGATCAAGGGAATATTGTTTTGAGAAATGCTTGGCCAATAAAAATTTAAAATTCAGCAGGATTCGGTGATTAGGGAGGTGGTATGAGAAAAGGAGAATAAACCTAAGATGAGTACCAAGGTCTGACTCAAAATTATGAAGTTGATAGTGGTGTTGTAACTGAGCACTTGCTTTGTTAAATTTCACTTATGAGAAGCAGTTTGAAGGAGCAAATGCTTCCCGTTTTGGGCATGTGAAGTTTGAGATATCCTTGGGGGTGTCCAGTAGTAAGCTGGCTGTACAAGTCTAATGTGAGAAAACAGGCAGAGCTGAAGGGAAAAGCAGTTCATCTTATCAATACACATTCAGCACAGAGTTAAGTTTGTTTTTATGACAGGGATTGCAAATTGATATGTGATTTTCTGGAAAAAAAAAACCCACTTTGATCTCTATAGAAGAGAGAAAGCTATTTACAAAGAGTTTTCCACATTTGGCTTTTTTAGATGATTTCTTAAGCCAAAATGCCTTAGATATTTTGGAAATTCTAAAAAAAAACACTAAATAAAATATTTCTGCTTATTTTAACAACCCCATAAATAAGCATTATGGATCCTATTTGTCCCAGTTTGTAAGCATGCATTCTGAGGCTCAGAGGGGATTTTAAGTATGCAACCCGGAGAAATTCTCCTAGTAAGTAGAAGCTAGAATTTAAGCTACAGTTTCTGTGATGCATAATTTCAGTAATTTTTCTACTGTATCATGTTATCTCTTGCTTTTAATATACCTCTTCTCTAAGCTAGATGATTCTTATTGGTAGCATTTCTTGAAACTGTTTTTTTAAATCAGTTTGTAGTACCATATAACAAAACTGAAAATGTTACAGAAATTAATTTTCAAAACAAATTACAGTCCTATAATGTATAGCATAGCACTAAACATAGAGTGGGTGTCCCAAATGTCATATATTAATTGTTGGCTGACAATTTTGATTGTACCAATCAAGCCAAGATTCATCACCAAATTTTCATTTTAAAAGATGATGAGTTGTGTAAAGCCAAAGTATTATTTTAACTTCTGTTACACAGAAATCTTCTGTCTCTGATAGACTTTTTTTTAACTTATTTAAGCAAAGACTTGGTCTCTGTCACTCTAATAATTAAATTCTTTCCAAAGGAACTCTAGCTGAGAACAGAAACTTCCCTATTTAGAATCTGAAGTGAAATATCCTTTTGCAAATCTCTTTTAATTTTGTGATCCTTATTCTTACACTTGTTTTTCTTATTCAATGGTGACAATATTTAGCTATGTTCTTCTCTAGTTGCAAAGGGAACTGTATTTTGTTAGGAATCTTTGAAAATACATTCACAAAAAGTATATTTCATTAAGGAAAAATGTTGACAATTTTCTTCCTCAAGAACAAATTTTTTTTCATATTACCAATGCTTTGGTTGGTTTTCTGCCCTATATGGACACATATTTAAAAGCCATTTCCATCACTAGCCTGGTTCCTAAGAACTTGGATTTGTTCCCACTATTCCCTGTCTACCAGGTTTAAAGTTGTAATAGTGACCATTTGGAGAATTCTAGTTGAGCATCAGGCTTCTCTGAACTATAAGCCTGGACAGGCCAGCTGCTCCTCAGGAACTCGTCTCTAGGGTTGGGTTCCACATGCTCATATCTATCGCAACCAAGCACATCCCTCTGTCTGGGGTATGCTCTATTCTTTAGTGATCATTGAAATCAAGTAGGCTTTAATACTTCAATCAAGTCATGCTGAATCAGAAAAGAATTAATATATATACAAGCATACCTCAGAAATATTGGAGGTTTGGTTCCATACCACCACAATAAAGCAAATACTGCAACAAAGTTAATAAGGGTGTTTTTGGAACATATAAAAGTACAGTGCATATAAAAGTTATGTTTACACTATATGGTAGTCTACCAAGTACACAATAGCATAATATCTAAAAAGCACTTGTATACTTTAATTAAAAAATGCTTTCTTACTAAAAATGCTAACCATCATCTGAGTTTTCCATAATCACTGATCACAGGTCACCATAATAAATATAATAATAATAAAATTTGAAATATTGTGAGAAGTACCAAAATTTGATGCAGGCACAAAGTGAGCATATGCTGTTGGAAAAAAAAAATGGCGCTGATGGACTTACTTCAGGCAGGGTTGCCACAAACCTTCAATTTGTAAAATCACAGTATATGTGAAGTACAATAAAATGAGGTATGTCAGTAGAAACAAAAAATGTTCAAAAATGTCCAAGATAACCATGCACAGTAATAACTTTGGAGATGATCAGTGGTAATGAAAATGAATGAGCAATTCTGAAAAACACTTAGGAAAATTTGTTTGCAAAGACAGATTCGGTTTAGAATGATGACAACTTATCAGGTCTATAATATTGGTATACTAACTGCCTTATTAACAGCAGTGGGGAAACTGATTAGAAAAGATAATTTTGGTTTCAAGATATATTACATTTGAGAGTAATCTGATTATTAAAATAACTATTAAATTTATTACGAAAGAACTGTATTACCTAGGGGCACTGGGTGGCTCAGTCGGTTAAGCATCTGACTCTTGATTTTGGCTGAGGTCATGATTTCACAGTTCATGGAATCAAGCCCTGTGAAGGGCTCTGTACTGACAGTGTGAAGATTGCTTGGGATTCTCTCTCTCTCTCTCTCTCTCTCTCTCTCTCTCTGCCCCACCCCTGCTCTCCTCACATGCACTTTCTCTTTCTCTCTCTCAAAACAAGTAAACATTAAAAAAAGAAAACTACAGTACACAAAATCTCCGTGATATTACTCAGTTTTAGAGAAGAGAAAATAAGAGTGTCTGAGTGTTAAATATGAACTAGTATCTCTTAGTCAGTCCATACAGAGAGATGACCTGTTTCATTTTTATGTTATGTTTATTTTAAAACTTTCTGATATAACAATCCCACTTATAGTGCCCATATAATACACATGGTAAAACAGATATAATACAAAAGGGGATTCTTAACATGGTAGCTAATTAACTAAGGAGTGAATTCCCACCCCATTTAAAGGTATTCAAATACAAAGTTAGTACAAAAACAAGCTAAAATTCTCTGGCTGGACTGGTGCCCCAAATTGCCAGTTTATATTTAATTAATTAATTAATTAATTTTATTTATTTATTTTAGTTAATATCCCATGATGTTCTTTCCCAGCAGGTTACGTCCTGGTAAGATTGCTTTCTCCTGAGGGCAGGCTTTGTTAAGAAGAACAGAATGATCTGGCATGTTTAAAAATGGTTCATTTTCTTCTCTCCTTGCCAGAAGCATGAGGGCATTTTTCTCTGGTTTACACTCTAAATAGCTGGTAAAGCTCCTAGAGGTAAAACTCACAAAAATGTAGAGCTTCCCTGTAACTGGGTCCCCCTGGAGACTTTCTCACACTTGTCTGAAGTGAGCCTCCATCAATTCATCAACTACAGTTCAGGTTTTCCTATCCTGGCACTGGTTCCCACAGAGGGTTCTGCTCTGGTAAGTTGTGATTTTCCATATTTACCTCTCTGTCTCTCCACCTAACGCTCTGCCTTGTGACTTCACTTTTCTAATGAATTTACAAAGAGTTGTTGATTTTTTCAGTTTGTTCGGTTTGTTACTTGTTAATAGGAGTGAGTGACAACTTCTAAGCTCCTTACATAACAATAGCAATATTTCATTTTAGGGGGTGGGAAATTACAGAAATCTGGGAACAGAAATCTACACAGCATGCCAGTTGAAATAGGGTAATTATTATACTTATTTTACAGATGGTTAGCAGACTCAGAGGGATTACATAATTAGCTTATGATTTTACATCAACAATTGGCAAATACATGTTTTAAATAAGTCCTGGCATTAATATTACATGCTAGACTTTCTTAGAACAATGAAAGCAAGTTTATAGAATTTCCATTTTTTAAAGCTGGAATACACATATCTCAGATACTCATCATCTTGTAAGTCACTAATCAAGAACTCAAACACATTTAAGTATTAGGCATGTAACATAACTGTATGAAATGGCAAGAAATGGATAGAGAGATACTTAACATGGTAGTTAAGTAAGGAGTGAATTCCCACCCCATTTAAAGACGTTCAAATACAAAGTTAGAACAAAAATAAACTAAAATTCTCTGGCTGCCCCAATTTGGTGCCCCAAATTGCCATTTTTTATTTCTTTCTTTCTTAAAGATTTTATTTTCTAAGTAATCTCTACCCCCAGCATAGGGCATGGACTTACAACCCTGAGATCAAGAGTCCCATGCTCTACTGACTGAGCCAGCCGGGTGGCCCCCTCTCCAAATCGCCAGTTTTTTTAAAAACCTTCTTATAAGCAATTAAATTTTAGGTTATTTTGTGAATTTTTCAATTTTTACCACTACATAAAACAATTTGATTATGATTTTCAATCATTTTGAATTCACCTAAACATAAGAAATCAGGATTTATGTCCTTAAACTATTGGTTCAAATCCAGGACTAAAATATCTCACACAGAAAACCAAAAAAGAAAACGAATACATACCAAAAATAAAGTTGAAAATAAATTATAAGACAAGCTAAAAATAAAACATATGGGAACAAAACAAATATACTTATCCTGAAAGTAATCTGATTGTAGAGTCCTAACTCTCCTGAAAGTAATCTGATTGCAGAGTTCTAACTCTCACTAAATATTGTGTTAGGTAAAAATACAAACTTTTGCAAACCCTACATCATTCAAACCTCACAATAATGATATCAATAACAATTCTTTTCCCTAAATCCTCAAAATTACACGTTATTATTGTTATTATTAGCAGTTTTTATGGTCCAAGTGACTTTTTAAAAGACTTATCCTCCTAATACAAATGTTCACCATTTCCTCTTGCATTTCAGGTCTTCCTTACAGAATAATTTCCTTCTACTGAAATGACATCCTTAAAAGTTCCTTTAGTGACCATCTCTTGGACATATGATTATTTTGTCTGAAACTGTCTTTATTTTTCTCTTGCTCTTGAGAGATAATGTCTTTGGATATTTATTGGTTGCTTTAGAGTGAGTGTGGCAAAATTTTCTTTTGCAAAAATATAGAAGCCTAGTACTCACCTGCTTCCTCTTCATTTTTATTCATTCCCACAGTTGTTACTATCATCATCATCATCATCATCATCATCATCATCATAACTGTGACTCTCTGTTTCTGAATTTAAATTTAAGAAAAACATTTCAATATTTTTTCATGTAAGATAATTTGACTAATGTCATAAAAATGTAAGATACTTAGTTTTATTCTTTCATTTAAATTCTAGTTTGTGGCAATTTATCAGTTTAGAAGTATAAACCTTAAGCTGTCTTGATGCAGCTTCAAAAAGGTTAAAATCTGGATTCATGAAATTAATTGCTCTTTCCTTCTTCCCTTGATCATTTTAACTCTGATCCAAATAAACAATTTAAATCTATTTGTGAAGAGATAATTATGCCAATTAAATTCAGTTGACTGCTCTCAAAAACTTAGAGCTTGGAAAATTAGTCTTTACAAGTTGTTGTAAATCTTTGTAATTCACAGCTAAGTTATTGGGGTACCTTGGTGGCTTAGTTGGTGAAGCATCCTACTTTGGCTCAGGTCATGATCTCGCAGTTTATGGGCTCGAGCCCCACGTCAGGCTCTGTGCTGACAGCTCAGAGCCTGGAGCTTGTTTCAGGTTCTGTGTCTCCCTCTCTCTCTGCCCCCGCCCCTCTTTCTCTCAAAAATAAGTAAACAAAAAAAAAAATAACTTGGTTATTTTGAAAGTCTTGTGGATACTGAGAACATTATGGGCTTAGCATTAGATATGTATCCTATGTGTTTTGTAATTTTTACTATCTAATTTATATTGAGTAATCTTGAATAATCTAACTTTATTTCTGTAGAAATCATGGAATAAAAGTCCATGGTTGTTTATTTAAAAAGAAGAAGAAGAAGAAGAAGAAGAAGAAGAAGAAGAAGAAGAAGAAAGAAAGCAAGCAAGCTTGTCTCTTTAATTCCCCACCCAAGCTTGGTGGGAAAGCCAAAGAACATGAGAAAATTTCAGAATCCATTGTTTCAAATATTCATTTTTTTAGGTTTGTTTATTTGTTTATTTGAGAGAGAGAGAGAGAGAGAGAGAGTTAGTGAGCATGAACCGGAGAGATACAGAGAGAGAGGGAGAGACAGAGAATCCCAAGCAATCTCTGCACTGTCAGAGCAGAGCCTGACATGCGGCTTGATCTCATGAATCATGAGATCATGACCTGAGCCAATAACAAAAGTCTGATGCTTACCCATCAGTGGGAAGGCCTTTCACTTCCTCTTTCCAGAATCCTGCTTACCTTTTTTTAAACACTTCTTCTGGCCTTGGCTCTGGTATATATAATTTCTGACCTAATTTTCACTTTCTTGCCCATAGTTCATCTGTCTTCAAAATTTGTCCATACTTGAACTAAATTATTAATCAATCCATCTATTAGCTTTCACCTTCGGCAAGTCTCCTAAGTTCTCCTTCATGTGGCTTTTGTGAGTACGGACAACTCTGGTAAGACCGAAACCTCTCTTGGCTTTCAATCTAATAGACTCAGTTTTTTGACATTTTTAAGGCCTCTATTTCATAGATCAATAAGACTTGGAAAACAAATTGAAAGCATTAATGTCAAAAAAAAAGAGGTTAGAGTGGGAGAGAGCCAAAGCATAAGAGACTGTTAAAAACTGAGAACAAACTGAGGGTTGATGGGGGGTGGGAGGGAGGGCAGGGTGGGAGGGAGGGCAGGGTGGGTGATGGGTATTGAGGAGGGCACCTTTTGGGATGAGCACTGGGTGTTGTATGGAAACCAATTTGACAGTAAATTTCATATATTAAAAAATTAAAAAAAATAAAAAAAAAAAAGAAAGAAAATAAAAAAAAAAAAAAAAAAAAAAAAAAAGACAAATTGACAACTTGCCTGTTCAAAAGAAAGTATCTGATCTGTGGGTGGAAATGTGTTAAGGAGTTTACAGAGAATATGCTGATAAAGTTGACTTTTTCACAGCAGGGCAGTCTCAATGGTGTCCTGCATTTGATAAAATGACCCCTCAGATAATAGAAGACCCAACAAAAAATTGTAGTAGTTAAAAGTTTGAAGTGCAAATTCTCAGCATCCACCAATGATAACCAAATAAATTCAAAAAAGTTTCTTAACCTTTTTTGTGTTGTGACTTTTCCATCTATAAAATACACATAATAATAACGAATCAGGCAAGTAGCTGATGGAGGGATAAACAAATTCATGCACAGAGTAAACACTCAGTAAGTGCCACCTTGTTATGATTTCACTGTTCCTTTTGAAATCAGAAACATTTTGATTCTGCAAATCTCCAGCTCTTATAACAGTCTGAGAGATTGTTCCTGTCCTTCATTCTCTTAGCAAAGAATGTTGTATCAAAAGATATCAAAGAATATTGAATGTTGTATCCAAATCCTCAATTACAAACAAACATTCACTCAAGGTTCTGCAGTCTGAGCCTAACTATAGAATCTACTCATATATTAAAAATAGCAGATGACACATCTGTATTATCTGTCCCAGAGGATGCAAAGTATAGTTAAGTGCAACTCTAGCTGGCTTTGCTGTGATAAAGGCTCTGTGCCATTGAGTTACAATCTTGAGCCAAGATTATACCTGGAAAGATGATTTCCTCTGTGTTAGTGGTCTTAACACTGGAGTGCACCTAAACTCCTTAAAGTCTTGTTAAATGCAGCTTCCAGGACCACTCTAAAACCTACTAAATAAGAATTTCTGTGGAGCTATGCTTCAAGAAAATGCATTTTAACATGTACCCTAAGTAATTTTCAAGCAGATGGTAGTTGGTTACAACAGGATTGGAAAACCCCTCTTAAGTGCTATAACTAAAGGCCCAAGTGAGATGACTACAGAAGCCTAATGAACCTATTCACCCAGTCAACCCAATGTAATGTGAGATTAGTCCACCACTTGCACATGCATGCCAATTTCCAAAGTAGTATCTGTCCCAAGTATATTCTGTGGCCATTGCCATGGAAGATAACGCACATGGTGCGAGAAGCATGATGTTCCTCAGTTGTATTTCACAGAGGGAACATGAAGTTTAAGCCGTGCCCTATAGAATGGGGAGCCAATTTGCATATTTGACATGTTTGAGGAACTGAAAACTTATACTCCTTAATATTGTATATCAGGGAGGAGAATTTACACCAGATAATGTAAAAATAGACATGGAGCAGATCATAGAATGTTTTCTAGGTTAAAGTAATGATTTTGAATTGTATTTTGAGAGCTAGGGGAAGCATTTATAGATGACCACTTTTGCCACTGTGTAGAGAATGTGTTACAGGAGGCAAGAGTGGAAACAGAGGGATGAAACAGGTTAACACAGCAATTAGGCAGGAAAGAACAATGGCATGATTAAAACAAAGCAACAGAAATGAAAAGAAGAGTTTGTATTCAAGATGTATGAAGACAGAATAAGCAAGAATTTAGAAATAAGTTGAAAGTAATGAAAAAGGTAAAGGAAGAAATCAAGATCCTTTAAGGATTTTGAATTGGGAGAAATAGGATTTATGGTACCATCAATGGTATTTTTAAAAATGTTGGTGAGATCTGGGAACAACTTAGACGAGATGAAGAATCAAGAACTTGATTTGGAATCTCTTAAAGTTTAGGATGTTAGATGTGAGTCAGCTTCTCAGAGGAGATGTCTGGATAAAGATGTATATTTTGAATCATCAGCATAAAAACGGAGGATCTATATAAAAGGAAATATTTCTGCCAATCCATAGAGATTTGAAAGGCTTGAGAAACAACTATTGCCATTCATCTGGTTTATGTATTGTTTCTTGTAAAATTTCATTTTCAGATGAAGAGAGTTTCCTTTCTAAGAATGCTTTTGCCATCACACCAGCAGCATCAGCATAACCTGGGAACGTGTTAGAAATATAGAATTGCAGGCCCCATGCCTGCCTTACTGAATTGCTATCTACATTTGAACAAAATTCCTAGGTTATTCATTTGCACAATGAAGTACAAGATACAAGACAGTACCACTCTATGGTATGGTGGGGAAGAGGAAAAAGAACTAAGGAAAAACAGTACTACTGCTATACATGGGAAGCTGCAGCCACTGACCTGGCCTCCAGGGTTTTAAAACAACTCTGATAGAACTTTAGGGGTGCCTGAGTGGCTCAGTTGGTTAAGCGTCCCACTCTTGACTTCAGCCCAGGTCATGATCTCACGGTTCATGAGACTGAACCCCACGTTGGGCTCTGTGCTGACAGTGAGAAGCCTGCTTGAGATTCTGTCTCCCTCTCTCTCTACCCCTCCCGCCTTGCTTTCTATCTCTCTCAAAATAAATAAAAATAAACTTTAAAAAATAATAAAATAAATAAAATAAAACAAATCTGATCAAACTTTAATATGCATTTGTGTATTGCTGTTGCTACACACAATTACGCAAAAGGATTCACCAACCAGTACGATAAGAAAGGCATATGCATCAAGGTCAAGAATAATATTTTCTTCATCTATACATCCTCAGTACCTATCTAGTATTTATATGTAATGTCAGTAGGTAGTATATAGAGGGGTAGTATATCGAGTTTTTCAACTACTCTTTTAAACTTCCATGATTCATGAAGTCAATACAAAGCCCATATGCTTCATGGCTGTTGTATCATTCTCTTTAAATTACTTTTATTATTATTCTTTAATATTATAATGTAATTTGACTTGTGTAATTTTTGTGTCATTTTAATTAAAAATGCTTCCTTTCTAACTAAAAGCTACTTTAAAAATTTTTTTTAATGTTTACTTATTTTTGAGAGAGAGAGACAGAGCATGAGCAGGGGAGGAGCAAAGAGAGAGGAAGACAGAATTTGAAGCAGGCTCCAGGCTCTGAGCTGTCAGCACAGAGCCTGGCATGGGGCTTGAACTCACGAGCCACAAGATCATGACCTGAGCTGAAGTCATATGCTTAACATATTGAGCCACCCAGGCACCTGAAGCTACTTTTTATTTTAAAACTAAACGACCATTTTTTGTGTGTGTATATGTATGAATAGTTAATACAATAATACATCAAAATGAGTTATAGATTAATTAAATTAAGAATATCTACAGATTTATAAAAAGCTTTTATTCATAAATAAGTGTTGTAGTCCCCCCCCACACCCCACCCAATAGGAACAGGATGTACAACCAACCAAAAATTTGGTTTTGATGTTAAAACTGATAGCACACAGCAAGGGTTTTTAAAAAGGTTTACATAATGAGGCTTTCTGAGAAGAGCAGTGAGGTTTCCAAGCAGATCCAAATGGCTTAGATGATCAGAAAAAGGAGACTACCTTGAAGTTTATTATGATTACAGGGTGGAGCTGGGGTAAGGGTTCCAGTGCACATAGAGATGGCTTGCAGTATTCAAACTTTTCTGCTGGCACTAAATGTGGAAGCACTTTTGTGGTTACAAACCCACAAAAAAGTGTTTCGGAACTCTTGAGGTTTTATTATAATTAAAAATGTTTCTAATATTGACTCTTATCTTCTGACCTAAAGAAGCCTTTACTACTGTATTAGCAGAAGTTTATCCTAAAACCTCAGCATTACCACCGTAATGAGAAAATAGAGGTTGAAAAGTTCTGAACCTACTCATGACTTTACTGTTTCTACTTTTAGAGCAGGGCTGACCTTTCTCAGGCGTTGGTTTTGAAAGGAACATTCACATGACTTTTGGAGACTAAAAAATTAGGAACTTTACCCTTGAGTTTGATATGATTGATGTCCATACATTTTTCACTTTATAGCCATGGTGGATGGCTATGATGAAAATTGATGTTATTTTGACAATTTGATGGTAAAAACTCTAAAGCATGTTCTTTTCTAAAAATAGCACAAAATGTCTATTCTGGAAATAGGAGCCTGGTAAATCAAATCCTGGTTACCTAAAATTATCATTTCTATTACATATTCATTTTGTGCGTGTGTGTCCGCTCTTCCTAAGATTCTGACATTTAAAAATGCATGTGAAAAAACAGTTCTTTATATATGTAAACTGACATGTGTTGAAAGAACATTGTGAAGATAGAATGTGCATTTCTTCTTTTAAAAAAAAGAGCAAGAATATTTCTGCTGTTGAAATTTTTATACTCCTCAAACCCAGTTCAAATCTACTTTGTCCTTCATATTTACCCTGGTCTATCCAGATACATTCAATCTCTCCTTTGCTTAAAGATTTCAACAAGAGAAAACAACCAGGTTCGTAGATACAGAGAACAGACTAGTGGTTTTGCCAGAAGCAGAGAATGGGCAAGTGGGTGAAATGGGTTAACAGAGTCAAAAGGTACAAACTTCTAGTTATAAAATAACTAAGTCATGGAAATGTAATATACATCATGATGACTATAGTTAATAATGCTGTGGTACATTTTTGAAAGTCACTACAATAGTAGATCTTGAAAGACCTTATCACAAGAAAAAAATGTGTAAGTATGTATGGGGATAGATGTTAACTAGACTTATACGGTGATAATTTCATAATATACACAAATATCAAATAATTATGTTGTATACTTGAAACTAACATAATTTTATAGATCAGTTATATCTCAAAAAGAGGATTTCGCTGTGTAGCCTTCATTTATAGTATTTAAACATACTCTGCCTTGATTACTGCTTTGAATTTATTTAACTCTACTGAAGCTTCTACTACAAAACTTTAGTCTTGGCTTGAAGATATATATATATATATATATGTATATATATATATATGTATATATATATACATATATATATATGTATGTATACACACACACGTACACATATATGTTTACATATATACATGTATGTATATACATATATGTAAATGAAATTACAATCTTTACAAGATTAAAAAGATATGAGAAAGCAATATAGGGAGAAAGTATATAAATAGCTCTTTGGAACTGAGCAAAATATTTGAGGATATTTGTGTCCTCTAATATACTGACCAAAAAGCACGCATGAAAAGGAGACTCTTGGGGTGCCTGGGTGGCTCAGTCAGTTAAGCGTCTGACTTCGGCTCAGGTCATGATCTCATGGTTTGTGAGTTCGAGCCCCGCGTGGGGCCCTGTGCTGACAGCTCAGAGCCTGCTTTGGATTCTGAGTCTCCCTCTCTCTATCCCTCCCTGGCTAGTGCTCTGTCTCTCTCTGTTAAAAATAAATAAATGTAAAAATAAATTTTAAAAATTATTTTAAAAAAAGAAAGAAAAGGAGACTCTTAATAATGAAGTAATTATTACTTAAGTAATTATTACTTAATTAAGTAATTACTTAAGTAATAATTATTACTTATTAAGTAATTATTACTTAATAATGAAGTAATATGACCCATCTTGTGAAATTCTGTCAGGTACTCTCTATGTGCTTACAAAGAGTCCATGGCAGCTGGGAGAAAGGCTATGCATGGTTTCAAAATACGGAATATCCCTCACCCAGGCTGATCTTCCAACTATGACTATTAAGAATCCAACTAACAATCGCAAACTAATTTGGAGTCTGATCTGGCACACTTTCTGGCAGTACTAGCCATAACAACAGGTTGTTTTCACTATCCCTTTGCATCATGGAAGGAGTAATGATTTATCCTCAGAGGAACAGGTTCATATACCAGATCAGATTTGCTTTCCTAGCTGGAATGTTTTGGTCAGAACCACTATTCTTGCTTTATCTATTATTTTGACATTCCATGTATCATAGGAAATTCATTTCATGGCAAACATATGGAGGGAGAACCTATTGGAGGTTCAATTATAACACCATTTGGGATACACAAACTACACATTTGGGAGGCTATCCTATAATACATGGTACATTCCTCAAAGCAGAGGCCCAGTAACAAAGGAACAGCTAAGAAATCCACTTTTCTATATCTGTAAACTTCATCAGTTGGTTAGGTTTCAGTTCCTAAAAGAGAACTAGAAAGTTTCTACTAGGGCACAGTCATGGTTCTATTAAATTGGAAACTGAAACAGCCCCTGACCATTTTGGGCTCTCAAGGCAGATTTAGGAAGGCAAACAAAGTAAGGGATCATTGTAGTGAATGATTCTAAGTCCTCAGATGAGCCACTATTACTCAGTGAGGATAAGGAACATATATTTGAAAACCAGAAGTTACCACTGATGCGCTGCTTAGTAGTCCTTGTATGAGAATGCTAGTACATTGGAAATATTTAAATGCCAACTTGATAGACACATGACCACCAAGAATTCAATCTATGTAAATCTGCAGGTTTCTCCATCACCTCATCAGCAGAAGAATTTTGTCTAGCTGAGATACTGATGGAAGGTAATCCTCAATCACAAGCACTAAATGTAATTATTTTGGTTTTAGTCATTAAAACCTTGATTAGCAAAAAAAATAATTTATTGTCCATCATTTAAAACAATTTTGTAATGTTTATTTATTTTTGAGAGACAGAAGGAGACAGAGCCATGAGTGGGAGAGGAGCAGAGAGAGAGAAAGACACAGAATCCAAAGCAGGCTCCAGGCTCTGAGCTGTCAGCACAGAGCCCAACGTGGGGCTCAAACTCAAAAACCGTGAGATCATGACCTGAGCCGAAGTTGAACGCTTAACCAATTGAGCCACTCAGGTGGCTGTATCGTCTTTTTATCCACAATTTTTTTCATGTATTTTAGTGGTGATGAAATATTTTGCCACCAGAGGATTGGGTATATAATTATGTATATATAGCCATCTAATTATTTACGAGGTTTTTTTTTTTTAACTTCCACTACTCTATTCATTTGGAATTTGATGCAGTTTGAAGTATTTACATCCCTCTTCAATAATTAATTAATAAGGGTGCCTGGGTGGCTCTGTCGGTTAAATGTCTGCCTCTTGATTTCAGCTCAGGTCATGATCTCACAGTTCGTGAGTTTGAGCCCCAGAGCCCCATGTTGGGCTCTGTGCTCTGTCAGCATGGAGCCTGATTGGAATTCTCTCTCCCTCTCTCTCTGCCCCTACCCCACTCATGCTCTCTCTGTCACTCTCTCTCAAAATAAATAAATAAACTTAAAAAATAATTAATTAATAATTCTACTGTTATTATTTGATTTTAAATTTATTTATTTTAATTATTACATATAAGGAATGATTTCTCAAATGGTTTGAAATATGTTTCATTATTTACCAACTTATTTTGTGTGAGGCAAAATAAACACATATTATTTCAACTGCTAGCAACAGAATTTCTTTTAGTATAGAACTCCTTTTTTAAATTTTTTATTTTAAGTAAACTGCGTGCCACATGTGGGGCTGGAACCACAACCCTGTGATCAAGAGTCACATGCTCTACCAACTGAACCAGCCAGGCACTCCTAGCACTTTCTTTAAGGAGGAACATTTTGACAATTGCTTAGGGATGGAACATGATTCTTTAAAATCATGGGGCAAGATGTATATGCTCCAAAGACATAAGCTCAAAAAGGGGGAGCAGAATTCCTAAAGAAGAGGATACTGAAAAAAAAAAAAAGGAAGAGGAGAATGTCAATACAGAGCAAGTCCTAGGTGAAACGTTAGGATAGGTGGCCAGGTGGCAGAAGGACTTTGAAGAATGGAGATTTCCTCCCTGTTTTTATTCAACAAATATTTATTGAATTCTTCTGGCAAAGACATTTACTTGAGTCCCTTAGGTATTAGGTGACAACACCCTCATAAATTTTATATTTTGGTGGGAGAGAAAGACAAGAAATACAAAGTTAAGGGAATATAAAAATTTCTAACACCAATATTGAGAAAATAAAACACTTAAAGAACATAATGAGAATGTGCTTGATATGGAAATTGAGATAGGATGGCTAGTTAAGACAATCTAAAATATTTCTATTGCTGTTACATAAAAATTCTACTATCTGCAAACTTGTATATTCTGTTAAAAGTCTATTATTTCAAACAACAAAGATGACTTCCCTCAGTAGACTAATATGGAAAGGAACTCTGAGGCTGAAGCATGAGATATAAGCCACTGGAACTGAGAGGCCAGCAATGGACTCACAGCTAGACAGTAGCAAAAAGAGGGGCTTCTGGGTGGCTCAGTCCCTTGAGCATCCAACTTCTGATTTCAGCTCAGGTCATGATCTCGCCATCATGGAATTCAGCCCCATGTCAGGCTCTGCACTGAGCCCCCTCTCCCTATGCCCCTCTTCCCTCACTTGCGCGCACTCCCTCTCTCTCAAAATAAAAATAAATAAATAAATGAAACAAACAAAAAATAAAGATAGTAGCAAAAAGAGGGATGACCTCTGCTAGCATGTAACATACATTTATATACCTATACTTTGTATTCGATCTCATTTATTTTTCACCTATTATAGCAATATTGAACTCTATTCATTTAGGCAGCATTATAATTTATTGATAATAGGTGTCCAACATTTGAGTTCTTTTGAAACATTTTTTGTTTTTTTAATATTAAAATAATTTGTCAGATTTTAAAAAACTCTTATTTGACTGTGATGTGCATCTGTTTTTCACATAATGATGGGTGGACTGAAGTTGGTATAATATAAAATGGTATATAAGATATATAAAATGGTACAGAAGATAATATAAAATAATATAATATTATATTCAGAACCAGAAACTGAACTTCAATATTTTTTCCCATAACCTAGTCATATCACCAGAGATAGGAGGAAAAATAATATCAAAAATTAAAATAAGAAATGATAAATATAATTATCATCATAATGTATTGCAAAAAGGACAATGTGTAAAAGTAAGGAAAACTCAAATCCAGAAAATTTTTGTCATTTACCTTTCTCTCAGTGCCCCAAAGTCACAATAATGAACATGTCTATACTGTTTATCAAGTTTTACATTACATTTTACTCCAGAATTAAAATATTTTTAGAACCACTATAGGAAGCACATAGAATATTATCCTTAATATTTTACATTTTATATCACCTCTTCTTCATCTGTTTCACATGCACAGAGGAGTGAAACTATTCAGTGAAAATCTAAAAGAATGAATTGTTGTGTGGCAGTGTGTTTCCTAAGAGCAACTATATTTTAAGAAGAATAAAAACAATTATATTTATGTTTTCTGTATACTTCCTTTCTTTCTTCATGTACAGGTTATTCTGGACTAGTGTTATGACCCCTTTTAAGAAGTTCCATAATGGTAGCTGCTTGTTGTTTTTTTTTCTTTTTAATATTTTATTTATTTCTGAGGGCTGGAGGGGGGAGAGGGAGGGAGGAGAGGCAGAGAGAGAGGGAGATAAAATCTGAAGCAGGATCCAGGCTCTGAGCTGTCAGCACAGAACCCGACTCGGGGCTCAAACTCACAAACTATGAGATCATAACCTGAGTGGAAGTTGGACGCTTAACCAGCTGAGCAACCCAGGGTCCCTGGTAGCTACTTGTTCTGATAAGAATTATATTTCAAATATGGATAAGCCTAAATTAATACGATATGGTTGTAAGGCGAAATTATTAATTTTAGTCATCTGACCTATTTAATTACCCTTAGCTTCCTAGGCATTGAACTAATAATTATTCTTATTAACCCTTCTCATATTTGCATACATTTTGAAGGAATTCTGAAAACAATAAGTATGCTATATAATTCATAGGATCACAGGACATTAAAATGTGATGTTTTAAATGTTGCCATTAAAATTTAATTTGAATCTTAAAAGTTACTTGAATTAATAACAAAAATAACTTAAACATAATATGGTTAGTAAATGGCTTGGCATATAGTAAATGCTCAGTAAATGGTAGCAATTATAAATAATTTAGAAAGGGAAATAATGCTCTTGTCCCTGGATATGTGATTGTTCATAATCATATGTAGTTTGCAGCTGTGTTCTTAAACTGCAACAAAGTTTAGAACCATTTAAAATGTAAAATCTCATTAGTAAGACACAGACTCAGTAGATGTTAAAAGCTACATTAGAAAGTTAATAAGTAAAATAAGTAATATTCTTCTTAAGAATACTTAGAAAACTTTACGGTATTTTGGTCAGTCTTTTCATTGGCTTGAAATTTGTTTCTCCAACTCAAGAAAGATTATCCATCCATTCATTCATTTAATGTTTATTCAGTGACTCCAACATGACAGTGTTCAGTGTGGATGATATGAGTTGGTCTGCCTGAACTAGCCTTTTCTTAATCATGAATGTCCATCAAAATAACCCAATTCTCTCTTACTCTTTATCTATGCCTCCTTCTTCATTCCTTCCTTATTGCTTTCTCACCTCTTTTCCTGTAAACCTTCACTGGTAAAGAATAGATTTTGGAAACATCAAGTGTGCTTCCTTCAGAATATCATCTATAGTCTCTGAATTTTCCCAGAGTGACTGAACTACAAATTGGGATCACACATTTGATAAATTAATTAAATGGTGTGTAAGTTTTTCCGATTAAAAGCCAGAGTAGGTCAACAGTTTATCACAATCCAAGACATATCTTTCTCACTTTTTTTTTCCTTTCAAGTTGCACATGCCCTGTGCAAATTTGCCATTTCTCTTGTTCATTCTATTCCTCTTTTATGTTGCTCATTAAAATGTTACATTTTATACCCAATATTGTTCACACTCTACAAGGTTTTTATCACTTAGGTAAAAGCAATCTACTTGATGCACAGCTGGTTTCCAGTATGATCTAATTGCTTTTGTGATACATCTCAGACACCTAATGCCACACAGAACATTGCTGTGCTTTTTCACATAAGTAAATTAAATTACTTGCAGATGAACTTGTTTTATAACATGTACCTGGAAAAAGTTTCAGCTCATTTAGTGAAATGTCTAACATCAAATTTCATTGAAAATGTGCCCGCATTCAGTGTATCTTTTATCTCTGATTTATTTTGGTTTCTTACCACATATTTCTAAGCCATAAATTGTTTATAAATATTGATGCTATTTTTTCATTCCAAATTTTATGCCTTTATATTAATGATTTCTTTTTATTTTCAACTCCAATATACTAATCAAATTTATAATTAAAGAAGTTTAACTGAGCTGTATTTTGTTTGTTTTGCATGATTATTTAACTGTTACTAAAATAAACCATATCACTTAAAGACTATGACCCACATTTCTGAAAATCAGCTAGTTGGTTTTAATTTTACATGTCTGCACCATTTTTAAGAGATCAAATTTTGTCAACTTGCATTAGATTATGTTTATTTTAACTTTCAAATAAAAAGATTTCTAGCTCAATACCATATGTTCATTAAATGTTTGCATCATTTTATATGTAAGTGAACATTTTTCCAGTTTTATTTTATGAGGCAAAGGGTAAAAATACATAGGCAAAGAGTAGCAAAGAAAACAATATAAGTAATTGCTCGACTAAAAGTTTAACATTATTACCTTCATTTTTCATTTTAGAAATTGAGATTTTGGTAAAAATAATCATGTTTACTACACCTATTACTTTGTATTATCTTCGTCTAATGAAATATTGAGCAGAAGCATGGGTTGGATGGAACTGGTAGCAGAGAGACACTTTGTAGGCAAAATGAAATAAAATCACTAAAAAGCATTTATTCCTAATTATTTAAGATTTGAGAACTTTATATTTGTAGAAATTTTTAAATCATGATGTATAAATACTATTATCTTTCACCCAAGTATAAGTAGGCATGTATTTTATATGATTATTCAATTCTATCAATGCATGTATATGAAACGTTTGCTTGCAGTTTACAAAAAGTGGTGACTATTTATGGGAACTGCATATGTTTTGTATTTGCAGCATAAAATCACTAAATAAGCTTTTAAAGTTCTAAGATGTGTAAAAATGCCTGAACTGTGTGTAACAATAGAATAAATTAGATACTAATGAGTATTGGAAGCAATCAAATAGTCTAGGGGACTAAAATGGAAATATAATGACAAAGATGGATTAAGAATATTGATGAGAGAGAAGCACAATTAGAAATTAGATAATAAAAGCAAACTGCCATAGGACTAATCAAGTAGATGTATCACTTGGAAAAAAGTTCAATAGGGTGTAATCACCATGAAATGGTATAAAATACATGTGGTACATTTGTGCACTCTGAATTTAAAGATATTTGGACAAAGTTTAGAAACACTAAATACATATGCAAAATGTAGTCATGATTGAAAGAATTCAATCAAACCACATTCTAAAACTATTTTAAGAATTGCTCTATTTCAAGAATTGCTTATGAGAGATACATGAGAAGCAAAAACTATAGAGAACATATATGAGAAAAACAACTTAGAAAAGAATCCATATCAATACATATCAAGATTAAACCATGTCCTGAAAATAACCCTTTTGTGTCAAATACAAAGACAGATTATTAACACAGTTTAAAAATCAGCTAAAAATGGCATACACTTCCCAGTATATAACTAGTTATAATTTATGGAAACAGAAAATATGGGCTAACTAAAGTAAAGGTACATTCAGCATAAAGCAAACATTACTCCATATGGATAAACTCATCTCTTCTGAAGTTTCCTTTAAGACCGCAAAGGAATTAATGAGTGTCGTCATCTACACTGCCTTGTACTGATTACGTTTCATTGTAAGTTATATTCATGGTTGGTAACTGTTTTACAAAATATTTTTAAATTTATTTTAATGTTTATTTATTTTGAGAGGGAGAGAGAGAGTGAGCGAGCAAGGAAGGGGCAGAGAGAGAGAGGAAGAGAATCCCAAATGGGCTCCATGCTCTCAGCGCAGAACCTGAGGTGGGGCTTGAACTCACAAACTGTGACATCATGACTGACCAAAACCAGGAGTTGGCCGCTTAACTAACTGAGCCACCCAGGTGCCCCTATATTTTATTATTTTAATGTTTATTTTTATTTATTTATTTTGAGCAAGAGAGTGTGTGAGCAGAGGAGGAGGCACAGAGAGAGGGGGAGAGAATCCCAAGTAGGCTCCATGTTCAGCACAGAGCCTAATGAGGGGCTCGATTCTGCTACCAGGAGCTCATGACCTGAGCTGATACCGAGTGGGAGACTCAACTGACTGAGCCATCCAGGTGCCCCACACAAGATATTTTAAGTCAAGTAGCTGAATGTTTAATTGCCTTCTAGAGAAGTTTATTATGAATTTATGACAGTTGTGATATAGTATTTTTTTTCAATTTTTATTCAATAAAAATGATTTGGGGGCCTGGGTGGCTCAGTTAGTTAAGTGTATGACTTCTGCTCAGGTCATTATCTTGCAGTCTGTGAGTTGGAGCCCTGTGCTGGGCTGTGTGCTGACAGCTCAGAGCCTTGAGCCTGCTTCAGATTCTGTGTCTCCCTCACTCTCTGCCCCTCCCCCCTCATGCTTTGTCTCTCTCTGTCTCTCAAAAATGAAATAAAATAAAAAATGATTCAAGAGCTTAATATATAATGGTATAAGTTATTTATCATGCCAATATGAGCAAGTAAGTTTAAAAAAAGACAAAAACCTAAGAACTGAATTATGGCCAGACAAGAAAATTACGACTACGAAGACAAATAATATTTTTGTTTCTGTGTAATGCAACTGTAATATGTAGCAAACTAGAAATAAAAATACCATCCTAAAATGTTAAGATATATGATATGTAGCTGGTGAAATAACATTTACACATAAAGAAAGACCAGAGGGACTCCTGGGTGGCTCAGTTGGTTAAGCGTCTGACTTCAGCTCAGGTCATGATTTCGCGGTTTGTGGGTTGGAACCCCGTGTCGGGCTCTGCGCTGACAGCTTGAAGCCTGGAGCCTGCTTCACATTCTGTGTCTCCCTCTCTCTCTGCACCACCCTGGCTTGCACTTTGTCTCTCTCAAAAATAAATAAACATTACAAAAAAAATACCGGAAACTCCATGGCACAAGATCTATAACTGCAGTTAATACGGTGATAAACATAAATGCAAGCGTGTGTGTGTGTGTGTGTGTGTGTACGCGTGTGCATGTTGTGTTAAAGAGGTTTCAGGAAAGCCTTCCTGGAGTTGGTACTTGAAATGAGTGGCTTTATTTACCTGCAGGGGAGAGTAAAAGTTACAAAGTTCTGAAATTGAGGCAGTGAAGACAAGGCATTGGACTATGACGCAGTACAGTATGTCTGGGCACAATCAAATTTGTGTTGTTGAAAAGGAAGGAAAGAAAGGGAGTTGTTCAAAATGAGACTGGTGAGACTGGCAAGACTTGACTCATTTAAGGGCTGAACGAACGGAATCCCATTTGAGGAGCTTAGAATTTAGAAGGATTGGTGAGGTATTTATCATTTTTATAATGGGAGTAGTATGCTTGCTTATATTTACTTTTTAGATTCACATTTTTGTCATGAATGTGGAAAATAAATCTAACACTTCTATTTTCAGTTATATGGCAGGATAGAATTACCCAAATAATTTTCTCTCTTGATACAACTACAATATCAGATAAAATACACTAAAAATAATTATCTTTAAATGCTGCTAACTGAGCGAAAGCAACAATTTTGAAAGGGAAACTAGGACAAAACCCAGAGATAAATGAGTGCTAACGACAGCTTAACCCTTGAATGGAATTGTCAAACAACTGGGGCACCGAGGTGCTGCCTAGGCTCAGAGCACAGGATACAAAGGTCTGGGCTCCACTTCTGTGTATAATGTTCAAGCCACTGCCTGAAACTAACCAAACCTCAGTTGAGTAACACTTGGAAAAGCAGAGGAAGAATAAACGATTTGATGGCACTGGAAAGCAAAAACAGACCCAGAAAATTGAGAGACTGTGATCCTCGATTCAAAAGAAATACTCAAGGTAGGCATTTACCTAACTTTGTCCATGAGGCCTTTCCAGTTTGCTGCCTTACCATGGATTAGGGGCCCAACAGAAAGGAGTGGTCTTACTGGTCTGAGAAGACGACAGGTTGGAAATCACAGTTGCCAGCGGATTTAGAAATTGGAAGGCAAAATCCTGACGCAAAAGGAACAAAATCTTGGTATTTGGAAATGACATTAAGTAATTGTATTTGACACATCCCTGAAATCTACGGAACAAAGACTCTGCTGGACCCCACAAAGTGATTAGGAGTGAAACGGAAGCCAGCTGTGGGGTCCGCCTGCAGCCTGTCAGAGGGGTTAGCTTATGGTAGACCTTGCTCATATTTGGATCTTGTGGAAGGTTGTCAAGGGGTTATTTTTGAAGGGCTTTCCAATAGGGGACATATTCTCAGCATGAAGAACAGTATCTATCATTGGTAGACATCGAATGATAGAAGTAGGTTATTGTAAGTACCTTCTGGAGGACCTGCATCATCCTTTAAAAGAAAGCTGCAAGAATGTTTCTGACACTAAAGTATTCCTAACAATCTGAAAACGTCTCAAAAAAAAAAAACCCAACACTGGAAAGTACCAATATCTAATTGCAGGGAAGGTTATTGAGGGGATGTGACTGCCGGTGGACTCATGAGCTGAACTCAGTAATCAGAGGCTCCTCATCCCAACCTGTCCTTGGAATGTGGCTTCTGTGTGCCTTCCCCACTCCCAGAAGCTGACCCAAGGACAAAGCCTTGAGATAGTGATGTGGGGTTGAAAGCATGTTGTCAGTATATGAGACTGAAACAAAGTAAGGCCTCTATATAAACTTTTAAGATTTGGCAGGTGGGTGCAGAGATCTATTCATCTTGCTGCTGCCTAAAAGAAGCCTCATCTGGATGCTCCTTTGCTTATTAAACCTGCCACCTACAAATCTCAAGTGGCCTGCCTTTTTCTTCTGTCTCTCCCTCCCCTCCACATGCAAAGACTGTTTCACATTTTATCCAGGAAGCTCCCAAGAGGGTTGTGAACCAACAAGGCAATTGAGTAAGGCTTTTTCTATTCTTTACTTTTCCAATCCCCAATCTCTTCTGACTTTGCTTGGACTTTGTCATGTAAAATCCCACTGCCATGTGACTTCCATGCTAGAGATGCCACATGTTAGCTCTCTAGGCAATAGCCAGGTGAGCTTTTAGCCAACAGCCAGCATCAGTGTCCAGCCCTGTAAGTTCTTGGTTATCTAGCCCTTTTATCCATCTTCAAGGACTGCAGCCTCAGCAACCATCTCACTATGTCCCCTGAGATACTTGAAACAAGAACAATATGGAAATGGGGTGCCTAGGTGGATCACTTGTTTAAGTGTCTGACTTCGGCTCAGGTCATGATGTCAGGGTTCATGGGTTCAAGCCCCACATCGGACTCTGTACTGACAGCTCAGAGCCTAGAACCTGCTTCAGATTCTGTGTCTCCCTCTCTCTCTGCCCCTCCCCACTCTCTCTCAAACATAAACAAACATTCAAAAAATAAAAAAAAAAAACAGTACAGATAGGTCATGCCCAAATTCCTGGCAAACAAAATCATGAGCAAAATAAAAATTGTTTTTTAATCACTTATTGTGAGGTAATTTTTTATATGTCAGTAGTAATTAAAACAAGAAAGTTATGATCGTTTAAATTACCCAGCAAATATTCACTTTCATGGATGTTGGATTTAGACTTATGATTTGCTTTGGCCAAAGGAAAATTCCTGAAATGGGCTTGTACACTGGACTTGCCTTCTTGTAGTTTTGATATTGTGATGAGAAGAAACTTGTGACCTTTGATATCTGGGTGCAGAATGAACACGTGAAGAGCAGAACTGAGCCTGGGGTTAACAGCAAGAATCCAAGCCCAGGCAGGCATATAGCCTGAAACACAGTTATCCATCTGAGCCAAGACCAGCAGAACTACCTCAACTGAGCTGCAGGTATTAAACATTTACTATGCAGATATTATGGTACTGAGAACAATATATATGTGTATCATTTGTGGTAGAAGTCAAAATCAGAGGTGGGGAGACTATGATTCAGCTCAGATAACCAATAACTGAATTTGCATAGCACAACAGTGGTGATTAAGAGCATGGGATTTGGGGAGGGACCTGAAATAGCTGTAGTTACATCTAGAGAAATTGTAATATCTTTTTTGAAACAGAGGAGAAAAAAAGCAGTGGTTCCAGAGTGTGAGACAGCTATATAAGGAGGTTAGTTTTCTAGGGTAAGATTGTATAGAGTGCATAGGATCACAAGAAAGTATTACCATACATTTTAAACTTCTCAGGTACAGACTTTAAAATTTATAGAAAGCAAAATAAGCTGAAGACTATCCCAGGTTGACTACAGCTGCATATGTCACAAGGAGCTTCTATCTCATCTTCCCACTGGAAAAATGTACTGTGGTTGTAACACAGAAACATGGACCAAGGTCCCATTCATACTGACTTCCCTTCCCTTCCCTTCCCCTCCCATCACATCTTATAATTACCCAGCACTGCAGCTTTTAAATTTACCTTTAAACAATCACAACGGTATTAAGTCTTCACTCTCATTAAGAGATTGTAATTTTGTCCTTTGAAAGGGTGATTTGGCCTTAAGAACAATTTGAATTTTTCTTCTTATACAGGTCTCAAGAGAGAACAATTTGAATTTTTCTTCTTAAACAGGTCTCAAGATTTTCCTATGCTAGGAAATATCACACCTTCTATTAAATATTAATTATGATCTGGATGACCCACTTATAAATGTTAGTGTTCAGCTTTCATTTGCAAGAGCTCAGAGAAAGCTGCCCTCTGACTAATCAAAACTCACTTATACCACTAAATACGCTGATTGTTTTACCTTGATTTTGCATTTCAGTTTTCATAGTAATGCCACATGAATATTATGTATAAATTTTAGGGCCTCTTACATTAATAGGAAATACAAGATAATTGGTTTGGTTTTGTTGAAATAAGTAGATTTTGCCTAACATGGTCTATTCCAGCCCCAAATTTCCTACTACCCAACTTCCTTTTAACTTAATATTTGGGTGTAATTATCATAAAAATACACATGGAAGAAATTTAGTGAAAATTTAGTCCTATCATCAAGCTGCCTTAAATTATATTCAGATAAGTATGGAAGAGTCACAGAAAATAGAGAGAGAGAGAGAGAGAGAGAGAGAGAGAGAGAGAGAGAGAGAGAGATGGGTCTATGATGACAGTAAAGACGGTTTCAGAATGTGTTAATATTTATTATTGTGAAAGCTTGTGATCATTTAATTAAGTTGCCTTATCTATTGCCTTAAATTCTTAAAAAGACAACCATATTAATCCAGCCTAATAATCACTTCAGAATTTTAAGTCTATTGATTCTTTTTCCTTCTAAAATCTCTTCAATAAGATCTGTCCCTAGAGAATTCTATAAAAGGGCAAATGATGTCTTTGCAGCCTTGGCTCTCCCGGACACTTGGCAGTTTAATGAGTCATTGTACTTATAAATGTTCCTGATTAAGCTCTTTTATTTTTATTCTGTAATTTAATTTATATCATTACATTTCACACAGAATTTTCTCATTCCAGCTACCTGATTCACACATCATTAAATGTCTACTTACGCCATTGATAGTCTCTTATAAACATCAAGTATGTTTTCTCTACTTGGCCTTTGATGATCTTTTGTAATAGATCTCTTCTTTCAAATGGACAGAGGTGATTTTTCATGTGTAAGACACCTGTAACATAGTGTGTGAAATCACTTAACTTAAAATCAAACTTCAATTGCATATATGCTGATACTGAAAAATAACTATGACTAAATGATAATGCTAAAAATTAATTACCTCCCCTGGATTTAATTTTCCCTAGATCTTGGACATATCAATTTTGAAGCAGTTCTTTGCTTACCAGGCTATGACTTTCCTACAACATAGTGTGAAATTTTAGATCAGACATACAACTGAGTATATAAATATGTATATAATTTTACACTGAAGCCTAAGCTGTAATAGATATGAAATTCTAATGTAAATTGTCAATTCAAAATATAATCTTCCAAAATATAATTATCAGAACTGTTTCTAGATTTCTTGATTCCCCTCACCAACTTCGAGAATATAAAATCACTAAGTGGAAGAATCACAAGGAAATTTTCTTTAATGGGGGCTTTTGCTTCCTTCTGAGCCTTCTCCCTTGTCAAGTGGAGACATGAGGCCTCTCTCCCTTTAAGCCATAGGAGGCTTCCCTGGTATGTCTTAGTTAGAAATAAGTTCCCTGAGATTTGCAGACATGGGAGACTGAGACCTGGCAAATGTCTGATAAAGTCAAAGTCACCTTTGAACTGGGATATGATTCCTATATGGAAAATCTAGAGACCAAGGAAAAAGCTGATAAGACTGTTTTTGGGCAGATCTAAGTATCTGCCTTGAGATAGGTTTGCAGTCAGAGTTTTGTTTTTGGTTTTTTTCTTAATTTTTAACCTCTTTATTTTAGAAAAAGAGAAAGCATGTGAGCAGGGGAGAGGGGCAGATGAGAGAGAAAGAGAGAGACGCAGAGAGAGCGAGAATCTTAAGCAAGCTCCAGGCTCAGCACAGAGCCCAGTATGGGGCTTGATCCCACGACCCCAGGATTATGACCTGAGCTAAAATCAAGAGTTGGGTGCACTCAGAGTTTTCAGACATGACTTGCACAAATGTTTTCTCGAGATGAGAGTTGCATATAACTGGGGACCACAAAGAATCTGGAGGTATAATTGCTGACATTCTGGGAGTCATAAACGGTTATCCATCAGGGAACATCAGCAGGAAAAGACGGCAAAAATCTGCCAAAGACTCCCGGACACAGTCAGTTTTAACCAGCTGCCAGGGGTGGTAAGCTGGAAAGGATCCACAAATAGAGATTATGCAATTACCTTAAGTCTTCTCCCTCCCTCTTACCTGGAATATAAAAGAAGGCAAAATTTAAGCCAGCTGTGGAAAGTCTGGGATAACTCTGAGGCAAGAAGGGCAAATCTCAAGTCAAGTTTGATGTTTTTATTTTTGTAAAGAGCTTGAAATTCCAAATACTAAATTAAGACAGTATTTGAAGATTAAAATGTCTTGGGAATGCAAACTGGTGCAGCCACTCTGGACAACAGTATGGAGGTTCCTCAAGAAACTAAAAATAGAACTACTCTATGATCAAGCAGTTGCATGATGGTATTTACCCAAACGATACAAAAATACAGATTCAAAGGGGTACGTACACCCCAATGTTTATAGCAACATTATCAACAATAACCAAACTATGAGAGAACCCAAAAGTCCATCGATTGATGAATGTATAAAGAAGAAGTGGTATATATGCAGAATGGAATATTACTCAGCCATCAAAAAGAATGAAATCTTGCCATTTGCAATGATGTGGGTGGAGCTAGAATGTATTATGCTAAGCAATAATAGCCAATCAGAGAAAGACAAGTACCATATGATTTCATTCATATGTGGAATTTAATAAAGAAAAGAGATGAACATATGGGGTAGGGAGACAAGAGGAGGGAAACAAACCCCAAAAGACTCTTAATGATATAGAACAAGCTATGGGTTGAGGGAGGGAGAGGGTAGGAGATGGGCTCGATGGGTGGTAGGTACTAAGGAGGACACCTGTGAAGAGCACTGGGTGTTGTAAGTGATGAATCACTGAATTCTATGCCTGAAACCAATATTGTACTGTATGTCAACTAAAATTTAAATTAAAAAAAAAAGAGTAAGAAATAAAGAAAATTAAAATGTCTTGAAAGACTTACCTATAAGCAAGCAAAAAAACAGGAGACCAACCAAAGCGTTTATACAGGGCCAGGGAATTTTTACCCCAACTTGGTGCATTTACAAAGAATGATGGCTGACAAAAAAAAAAAAAAATAGGGACGTTATTACGTTATGAATTTTGCTTATTTGGAGTGAAGATGACATAATTTTTGTAAAGAAATGTACTTTGACTGAAAATAAATTGTACTTTATTAAAAATAATAACATTTTGTTTCTAAAATATGATCCTAAAATTAACTAATTGCTTATATAACAAGGTTCCCAAAATTGTATTAGTTGAAACTTATTTAAATATATGTCAGGGCTTGAATTTAACTGGAATTTCAACCCAGAGTAAATAATATTAATTAGCTGTTTCTAAATTTTTTTCCAACAAGTATTAAGAAAACATCTCTGTGTGTATACTTCCCTCAGTTAAGCCTAGCATGATACCTGACAAAATATATCACTCATAAATGGTGACTGATTCACCTGGAGGAGGCAATCTGTTAGTTTTGAATAATCAAACATTCAAATTAATACAAAGTCACATTTCTAGTTTACCTATATACTACAAAAAAGGTTATCATTACCTCCAACATCAGTAGACAAAAATCAAAACTCAGAGTTTAGTTTCCCCAAATCACACTGCCACCAAAGACAGGAGTGGAAGTTGTTCTGCTTGACTCCAAAGGCTGCGCTCTTTCCACTACATTTTATCCCTCATAATGAGCGGAAATAATTCAGTAACATACATGTATATCTTTCTAATGTAATTATTTAAAATCAAGTAGAGTTATCAATATATAACTGAACTAAGTCATTTTGCAAAGCTTTGATAAAACAAAGCAAAACAAAAACACTAAAATCTCTCAGTACTAAAATCTCTGTACTGATCTGGTTCTTTGAAACAAAAACAAGTCTTGATTTGCATGGTCTGTTAGAAAACTAGGAAAATTCTGAAGCTAATTTGTCTTAAAATGTTTACAATAGAAAGCATCCATTCATTGATATTTGCATTCAATGATTCATCAGGCATTTGTTGGGCCAACCTTGTCCAGTACTGCTTTGCAGGCCTGGGAGACTGATCCATGAACAAGACTATTCTTTTATGTAACTTACATTTTAGGTGGTTATTAAATTTACTAAAAGGCTTCCATGTAATAGGCATTTTTCTAAACGGAAAATAATTTTTAAATCTGTTTTGAAGCAGATATTTATATTAAGATTGAAACAAGGGGTGCCTGGATGGCTCAGTCGCTTAAGTATCTGATCGGCTCAGGTCTGATCTTACCGTTCGTGAGTTCAAGCCCTGCGTCCAGCTCTGTGCTGACAGCTCAGAGCCTGGACCCCGCTTCAGATTCTGTGTCTCCCTCTCTCTCTGACCCTCTCCTGCTCACACTCTGTGTCTCTCTCAAAAATAACCATTTATTTACTAAACATTTTAAACATCTTTTTTTTTAAAGATTGAGACAAAACTGCTTATTCATTGGCTAAATACATGTCTTACTGACTGAGAGACAAGTACTAAAAAAGTAGTATTATTATATTATTAATAGATATAAAAATAACCTTTAATACCTTTAGCAGCAATATCTTAAAACACCACAAGATGGTGACATTACTCTATAAGAACAAGACTGGTTCAATAGTATGAATATTTTTCAGTTTTCTAAAGCAAAAATTGAAGTTTTTTTTTTTACTGTTTTAAAAGCAAAGATGAGATTTCAAGAATACATAACTGTTGAAATCACATTAAAGAGTGATTTTCCAAATTAATATTTTAAAAATCTCTTAGACATTTTAAATAGTAGTATGAATAATGCATCAACCAGAGCTTTGGCAAACATTGAAGTTTCGCTTTTATAATTCTTGACCTAAAGTTATTGTGGCTCATCTGTTATGTTTACACACAACATTTTTTTTTCTCGTGGAGTTTCACTACTTGAATTTCCCTTGGCTGACCTTGATAACAAATTGTGGAATGGTTATATATCAAAACAACTTAAAATACCTTGATATTAAAAGAGATTGCACTGATGGTTTCTAATTATGCTAAACAGATGACTTATTTCAAGCTGATATTGATAAGTGTCAAAAGCTAAGAATTTGCACTAGCAACACACCCTAATCATACATGTCTTCCGTCTACATCAGATTTTAGGTTTTGCTCATTTATCAGATTGTTGCCAACCGTACATCCTTTTCACCCCTTACATTCTCCTCTAAATCATAGGAGAATCCCTTTCCAGTGTGGTCTTAGGTTAAGATCTAACAATGAGAGGCTCTCATTTGAGATCTCAAAGACAGAAGAAAAAGAGAAGCCCTTATTTTCCAATGGCACTTGCCAACAGGGACACAGGCAGGCAGCACATAGGAGGTTTGCAACGACTTTCGAAATGAATTCCTATAAATCCTCCACCTCCATGCTACAGGCACCTGGGAGGAGCAGCTTTTCCTAATATCATTCAAGTTGATAACATCTAAGTGAACTTCTGCAAATTACCCATTTGAGGATTGTAGGCAGCTGAGGTCATCGACTGCAATGTAATTTTTGTAACCTCTAGCAGGATTTTCCTGACCTTTACTCCCCAGACCATTTCAACAGATGTGTAAACCTCCAACTTCCTGTATTAAAACCAATATTTCTTGGAAATACACAGAGTGGTATCTGCTTTCCTGACTTGGCCCACACTGATAACACTCGTATAAATTCCAACGAAAAAAATGTGAGAACAGATCATGTGAAAGTGTGTAGCTACGTTTTAGTTACCAGACTTAAGTACATAAGGTGATGTAACAACCTCAGAAGTACAGTTATAATAATCACAACAAACCCTCCCATTCAGAAAGAAGAAAGGGAGGCACATAGCAGTCACTGATTCATAGCAACTGTGAGTTCCTGCTGGCAAATTTTGCCAAGAGGGCTTATCTGGATGATAAAGAATGTTCCTTAGAATTTTATTATGCTTGCTTACCAGGAAGTGCCCCCCAATCCTTGTTCTTTTGACTTCACCCTCTGCATATTCCTTTCTTTTTCTTTTTTCTCCTCAGCCACTTCTTGCCAATAGAAATTTAGGAAATTTCAGGTCATTACACACCTTGAAGAGCCTCACTCTTTTTTTTTTTTTTTAAATTTTTTTAACGTTTATTTATTTTTGAGACAGAGAGAGACAGAGCATGAATGGAGGAGGGTCAGAGAGAGGGAGACACAGAATCTGAAACAGGCTCCAGGCTCTGAGCTGTCAGCACTGAGCCCGACATGGGGCTTGAACTCACGGACCGCGAGATCATGACCTGAGCTGAAGTCGGCCGCTTAACGACTGAGCCACCCAGGCGCCCCGAGCCTCACTCTTAATTCAGGTTGGTTGCACTTTGACAGTATGTTGCTCTGGAACAATTTATTGGTCTTTTGTCAATTTTATTCTAATTAACTAAATGTTGCAAATGTGCCAATAGCAACACCTACAAGTATTTTCAAGAGAAGGCTCAGTCTAAAGTTATCTAGCTTTCTTGGGGGAGCCAAAGTTTTAGTCTTTTTGTTCTGAGCCACCTTCTGCAATGAAAACATTTGCTAGGACCACCTTGATCCATTCAGAGATTTTACGATAAAGGGCTTTTTCAACAAACATTGAATTGAATTTTGCTTGTAGGTTGAGTTGGAATCATTCTTTGCTTCTCAGAGCATTTCTAATGCATCTTTTACTATTTGGATAACAGAAGGAGTTGCATTTTTCAGCACTGCAACGTTATCTCTAATAACTTGGATTTTCTAACTATCTGATGCTTGCTGGAATATGAAACCATATAGTTGAAGTTTTATATTGCTTGGTATCAAAAACTTTGTTATGCTTCTTATCAATTATAAGAGTCATCTTTACAGTCTATACACCAAGGCACATATTGTTTCCAAATATTGACAATATTATTTTTGTCCAATCTTATAATTATTTTTCAATCCTTTTTTTGTTTGTTTTTGCTTTGTTTCTTTTTGCTTCATCTCCTGCCAGGCCACTCAGTACAATGTTCAATGGAAATGATGTATCCTTCATCCATCCATGTTAGAGAGAAATCTACCGATGTGTCATCACTAAATGTGAGGTTGGCAGTAAGTTATCATGCAGACACTTTATATTAAGGAAGTTTCTCTCTGATCCTACTTTACTAAGAAGTTTTATCACTAATATATATTGAATTTCTTCAAATGCTTTCTCTGCATTTACTGAGCTAATTAAATGAGTTTCTTCTTTATTCTACTAATGCAGTGAATTACATTATTTGGCCAAAGAATGTAAAAAGAAAATCCTTGAATTCTCAACACAATTCTCATGACACATTATGCTTTTTTATACATGGCTTGATTGGCTTTTTAGTATTTTTTTTCTAGGATATTTGCATTTATATTCTTAAGTAAAATTGGCATGTAATGATCCTTTCTTGAAAAGTCCTTGTCAGGTTTTTGTATCAAACTTTGCTTGATACAAAATGCCACCTTCACTAATGACTTAAAACATTTCTTTCTTAAAAAACAAACAAAGAAACAAACAAACAAAAAATAAAACAAAACAAATAACCAAAACAAGAAAAAACTTTCCCTCTTTTTCTATTCTATGGGAAGTTTTCCTCCCTTAAATTTTCAGTGAAATTCACTGGGAAAGACTGGAGTTTATTGTATTTGAAGACCTTAAATTGTGGTTTCATTTTATTAATAGTTTTTAAATGATTGAAATTTTCTCATCTCTTCTTGTGTTTTGTAAGTTCTTTATATAAAGAAATGTGTCCATTCATCTAAATTTTCAAATATTTTAGATTAAACTTGTTTATAAAGATCTCTTAATACCTTTTGATATATGAACTATCTATGGTGATATCTCCTTTCACCCTTTTGGTATTAAATTTTTTTCTCTCTTTTTTGATCACTTTAACTAGAGGTTTATTCTTTCAAAGCTTTTCTTTGAACCAACCTTTGTCTTATTTGACACACACTAGTATATGTTAATTAGCTATTTCCTTAATTTTATTCAGGACTAATTTAATTTACTCCCCTAGTTTTACTAGTTTATCCTCTCATTTTTATCATTTCCCTCCAGTTTTCTTTAATTATATGCTGGTGTGTATTTTGCAACTTCAGGAGTTGGATTCTTAGATTACTGAGCTTAACTCTTTCATTTATTTCAAATATATCTGTTTTAGTTTTATATGTCTAGATGAAAGAAGTAGGAGAAAATAATAGCTGTAAAAGATAAAGACCAATGGACTAATGCTGAGGAGGCCAAGCAAAATGTAAAACCTGTGTATTATATCTGATATTGCAAGTCAGATTGCTATGCATTCAGATACAATTTAACTAACTTAACTCCACCATGGCATCTTTATCCTTAAATTGATTCCTCTGATAACAATATGGGTTCAGCTATTAAATGGAAAATTCTCTAGAGTTATCCGTGATATTCTAGGAAGATCCTTTGTTTTGTTAATGCTTACTAACACCAGGTTTTTACTTGTTTGCTATAAAATCTGTAATACAGCAGGGAAAATAACAATTTTCTAGGCAAGTTGAAAATACACTTAATAAAATATTTATTTCTAAATATGTTCAGACTCTTTCAATTCTATGAATCAACAAAATAATCAAATTATCTGTAACATTTTATGGGTAAAAGTGTATATTTTGACTCTATATCAACAAAAATTTCTAAACATGTTAGAGCTAAGATTGTGATAGTATTTATATTAACAATGTAAACCTAGAAGAATATTTAATGACATGTAAAAATTTCATGATAATTTATTAAACGAAATAGCAGGTTGAAGAATCACAGTAGTCAAAGCCTGATAATGATAGCCTAAAATGTCAGCAGTTGGAAGCTGTATTCACTCCAGATGAAATATAAACACCTTAAGTTTTTGAAAAGATTATTTTTAATGTCTGGAGTCTTTAGAAAGCTAAATAAAGGAATTGCATCACTAGGTAATCTTCTCCAAAGTTGAAAAGGCATAAATGATACAAAAAAGAGGTATGAAAAAGTAAACTGAAAATCTGACAAGACAAAAATGCCATCTCTAAAAGAAAAATGTCTAATGGAGGAGAGCTGAACATAGTCAAAGTAATGAAGTGCAAGTAATGAAGTTCCGTGGAATCCAATATTGAGAGACAATTAGACATAATAAGTGCAAAAGAGTATTAGGAGACTTGAAGAACAAACTGAGAGGCTTCACCACCTCCAATAGGAATCCAAAAAACATGGTCGAGTCATAGAAAACCACTTAAGAAAAGAAAGGCTTGAGTCCTGAGAAACAATTTGCATTCTGAGTAACAGGTAACATAAATAAAATAAGTTCTTACGGAGTTATATTACATTGAAACTACAAATTAACAAGAATTAAAGGTAAACAATTATAAATGCAAATGGAGAGGAAAGTCAGATCACAAACAAAAAATCAGACAATTAGACTCACAATATACTTACTATCAACAATAATAAATGCCAAATGACATCGGTATGATGTGCTGAAGGAAAATAACATTCAACCGAAATTTCTATTTCCAGCTGCATTATTGTTTAACAGTACCAGTGGGGCACCTGGCTGGCTCAGCTGGTAGGGCATGCAACTCTTGATCTCAGGATCACAAGTTCAAGCCCCACACTAGGTGTAGAGCTTACTTAAAAAATATTTAAAGTAAAAATACCAGTATAATTTAGATAATTTCAGATAAAAAGAATGAGAGTTCACACAGATACACACTAAAAGGGTTATTAAAATAGATACTTAAATAGGAAGAAAATTGAGCCCAGATATGAGGAGTGGTTGTATAAAACATATGATGAAAAATGGTGGATTGAATTAGCTATTGATTTGTGAGCCATATGGTAGCTAATTGGTGAGTGAAAAACATGACAAAGATTATAAATCAATAGTAGCAAGAGAGATTGTTCAGAGAGTGGTTAAGACAATGAACTTTTTGTCTTTTGAAGAGATAATATTGTTGCATAATTTTACATTTGTTAGAAAAAAATAGTTAAGGATATATATTACATATTTAAGAACAGTTATATACTCTATTGCTTCTAAAGCAACAGAAGCATGAGGAAGAGATAAAGATTACATTATCTGTCCACGCAGGTGCATAAAACAAAAGGGAATAAGGTATTAAAAATAAAAGATAACAAAAAACTGGTAAATAAAAAACACAAAATAAATCCCACAGTATACAGAATCATGATAAATATAAGCTAGTTATACCCATCCATTTAAATAAGGAAATTAAAACATAACATGCTTCATCTGCTCTCAAGATGTATGGTAAAGCTATATATCTTATAAAAAATTTGAAAAATAAAAAGATGAGAAAATATTAAGCAAAAAGTTTTCAGAAAAATACTTTCCAAAATACAGCCAACGTAATAACATTAAAACAGATTTATTTGGAAACTGATACATTAAATATAAAAGGAAATAAACTTGAATTTAAGGTAAAAGGCAGAGAAGCAGATGGACAGAGTACATAACAACAAAAGGCATAATTTAATAAAAATTGTGTTAGGCTTACTAGTACTCACAAATATCTTGTTACCTTGTCCTTCTAGACACATGGAAACTTGCACTTTTCATTTCCTTTGCAGTGAGGTGGTCCTATGTGAGTAATTCTAGGTAATGAAATGAGAGCAGAAAAGACGTGTGTCCCTTAGGAGTTGAGAGAGTGGAGAGCACATGCATGATTCTCCAATCTGGCTCTTCTACTGCCAAAAAGACTGAGGCTATCTGTTCTTGATCAGAGTATTCCAACAGAAATATATGTGACTCACATAGGTAGTTATAAATTTTCCTTAAGCTAATTAAAAAAAATATTAAACCAATAAAACTAATTTTAATAACATTTTATTTAACCCAAATATATCCGGCATAATGCCATTTCAGCATGTAATCAATATAAAAATTAGTAATAAAATGTTTTACATTTTTTCATTGAAATTCAGAGTATTTTATACTTATAGCATATCTCTGTTGAGAGCCACATATCAAATGTTCAGTAATTAATATGAGTCCTACCATATTGGATACCACATTTTTGCAAAGTGGACTTTCCATGCGGAGCCCACATCACCTGGGGTTGCTGAGTTATCTTACAGATGACAATTTCCCCAAGGAATCCACTAGGTCCATAATGGATTTTTGTATGGGAAAGAAATAAATCTTTGCTGCCATTGAAAATTTATTCTTTATGCTGCCTCATATTTTACATATCACAAAAATACAAAGATAATAGCAATGATAACTTTCTAAGCATACACAAACATAGCTTTGAAATATACAAAGCAAAAACTGATATAATTCCAAGAATAATTCATAAAACTTGATCATTCAAGGAAGTTTTCATGCATGTCTATGAAAAAGTTATAAACAGTAGCTCATTAAGTAAGGTTACAGAAGCTTTGAATTAACAGTTACTCTATTGAACATATACAAATGGAACCTATATCTAACAATAGGTACTATTTGCTTTTTTAAGCATAGATGCAACATTTTCTTTATAATTTTCATGGGCCACTCTTGAAAGAATTATCAATAAAACCAAAAAAAAATCACATCATATAGACTATTTACTCTCACCATAATGTGATTATGTAGTGGTACAGAACTGAAAAGAGATCCAAGTCTTGTGGGTTTGAAAACTCAAATGCATGTATATTCCACAATCATTCTCATAAAGAGAAATGATAATAGGTTCCAAAATCATAAGAATTGTAGACAACATAAATAGCCCTGTCAGTGAATATAGAATGCAGCTAAATAGTTTTTAGTGGAAATTTTACAACCTCAAATGCATTAATTTAATAAGAAACTTTGAAGAAATTGTTAAGCAGTCAATTCAAGAAGCTTGGAAGAGAACAGAGACCTTGTCTTAAGAAAGTAGAAGAAAGAATATCAAAAACAAATAGTATAAATAAACTTTGAAAAGCATGAGAAAATATTTTTTAAAAAATTAAAAAAACACAATTATGTGAAACCTCTAGTAATATAGATAAAGAAAAAAAGTGATGGTACAAATAAAATATATTACAAATAGAGAAGGGAAAAATAAGTACATAGAGTGTTTTTTCTTTATAATAAGGAAAAAATTTAAGAAAGGTTTTTGTTTTGTTTTGTTTTTTAAGTTTATTTGGGGATGCCTGGGTGACTCAGTTGGTCAAGCTTCTGACTTTGGCTCAGGTCATGATTTTGCAGTTTGTGGGTTTGAGCCCCACAACAGGCTCTGTGATGACAGCTCAGAGCCTGGAGCCTGCTTCGGATTCTGTGTCTTCCTTTCTCTCTGCCCCTCCCCTGCTCATGTTCTCTCTCTCTCTCTCTCTCAAAAATAAACGTTATAAAAAATAAAGTTATAAAAAATAAAGCGTATTTGGTTTTGAGAGAGAGAGAGAGAGAGAGAGAGAGAGAGAGAGAGAGAGAGAGAGAAAGAGAGTGTGCCCAAGTGCACGTGAGTTGGAGAGGGGCAGAGAGAGAAGGAGAGAGAGATTCCTAAGCAGGCTCTATGCTGTCAGCACATAGCCCACTCTAGGGCTCAATTTCATGAACCTGAACCGTGAGATCATGACCTGAGCCAAAATCAAGAGCCAGCTGCTTAACCAACTGAGTCATCCAGGCACCCAAGAAAGTTTTAATAGGAGAATTTTAAGGGCTCTCTACTTACTACTTGCCTGGTAGACTTGCTTAGCACTAAATAGTAGAAAGTAATGAGAGATAAAGGAAAATTATATTGGTTGCCCTGTGTGAAGTAATTATTGCTGCAAATGATATATCCCTTCTTGTCTAATGTATATAAGTATATTCCCTCATACTAAAGTGTGTAAAACTGTCTTGTGTTTCTTATGTGTGATGATTTCTCTATTAATTATGCATCTATATATTTAAGTGATGTTTTAATTTTGTAACATAAAGTAAATTCAAGTGGTATTATACATAGAATTTTCATTCAAAATATTTTTATACCACCTCCTACATTTAAAGCCAATCAGATGCAAAATAAAGGAAAGGTTATTTCTTTTAGTTCTAAGATGAATCATAATTATATTGAAGATTGAAAAGGGAGGTGGAAAATCCCTTTTGTCAAAAAAATTATTACCTTAATAGCGATTTGTTTGTAAGCGAGTAGAAGGAAAAGTAGTCTAAATTTGAAACCTGTACTTTTCAGAAGCTAAATTGGCCCTGAACTCAAAATAGCTTCATATGACCAAAATATCATAGATATTTTGCTACTGATGGAAAAATAGATCATTCTGTTAAAATTGGGGCAATATATATAGTTGTTGCTCTGTAATGTTCTATACACGATCTGGTATACAATAAACATAAGGAATTAGCATCTTTACTGTAAATGAGTATCATGCAACCCCTATTGTGTATCATGAAGTAAATTCACAACACGGAGTTTAAGTTATTTTGATGGATGGACTAGATATTGAAGGCACAACACGATGAAATTACAAGTTTCTTGCTTTAGTTATCAGTTCTTAACAAGACTGATAACAGGTTGATTTATTAATTTCAACCAGGCAGAAAGATCGAGTGGGAGGATATTGGAAAAAAGAAATGTCAGGATTTCGAGTTATCAGATGCAGATACTTATGAATAAACCAAGATATCCTCAAGTACATAACGTAGAAAAAAAAGGATAGCTATCTAAAATGTGAGAGAGGACTTGCTGTTTATCATGAAGACGAAGATACATAATGTCTTTTATTCAATATGTAAAGTGTTACAGATATAAATGTCATAGTTATTTTCAATTCAATTCAACAAACATTTATTAAGAAACTATTCCCTGCCAGGCATTGTGAAAGGTCCTGGGATACAGAATTAGACTAGGGTTGCAAAAAGCTCCTGCCCAAGTAAAGAAGGCAAGGAAAGTAATAAAGTCTGAAGATTGAAAGGGATATAATAATTGAACAATTTGTAGAATTACTAGAGAATAAAAATAAATTTATCTTAACTAAGATTCGGGAAGCCTTCCTGGGTGAGGTAACATCAGATCTGAGTTCTGAAGACAGAGGAAAGAGCCTGTGTCTTTGCAGGGACAGAGTGCTACTAGGTTAGTGCCTGCAGGTCCCACCTGATGGGTCACGCTTGTTCAGTAATCTGTGCTAACATGATGACCATAAACCTGGGTAAGATAACAACTTATCTCAGCTTTGGTCACCTTATCTGTAAAGAAAGGATTTCAATACTTACTTTTAAAATAGTCATGAGGTTTAGAAATATGTATATATAAGCACAATAAAAATTAATAGCAATAATAATAAATTAATAATCATAATTCATGGAGTGCTTAATATAGTAAAAACTAAAATGAACACTTTTCTTTTTTTTCCCCCGTGCTTATTTTATTTTTATGTTTTTTTTCAATATATGAAGTTTAATGTCAAATTGGTTTCCATTCAAAACCCAGTGCTCATCCCAAAAGGTGCCCTCCTTATACCCAGCACCCACCCTCCCCTCCCTCCCACCCCCCATCAACCCTCAGTTTGTTCTTGGTTTTTAAGAGTCTCTTATGCTTTGGCTCTCTTCCACCCTAACCTCTTTTTTTTTTTTTCCTTCCCCTCCCCCATGGGTTTCTGTTAAGTCTCTCAGGATCCACATAAGAGTGAAACCATATGGTATCTGTCTTTCTCTGTATGGCTTATTTCACTTAGCATCACACTCTCCAGTTCCATCCATGTTGCTACAAAGAGCCATATTTCATTCTTTCTCATTGCAACGTAGTACTCCATTGTGTATATAAACCACAATTTCTTTATCCATTCATCAGTTGATGGACATTTAGGCTCTTTCCATAATTTGGCTATTGTTGAGAGTGCTGCTATAAACATTGGGGTACAAGTGCCCCTATGCATCAGCACTCCTGTATCCCTTGGGTAAATTCCTAGCAGTGCTATTGCTGGGTCATAGGGTAGGTCTATTTTTAATTTTTTGAGGAACCTCCACACTGTTTTCCAGAGCGGCTGCACCAATTTGCATTCCCACCAACAGTGCAAGAGGGTTCCCGTTTCTCCACATCCTCACCAGCATCTATAGTTTCCTGATTTGTTCATTTTGGCCACTCTGACTGGCGTGAGGTGATATCTGAGTGTGGTTTTGATTTGTATTTCCCTGATGAGGAGCGACGCTGAGCATCTTTTCATGTGCCTGTTGGCCATCCGGATGTCTTCTTTAGAGAAGTGTCTATTCATGTTTTCTGCCCATTTCTTCACTGGGTTATAAAATGAACACTTTTCATACATAATCATATTTAATGTCAAGCACAACCCTGTTATCCATATTACTATCCCCATTAAAGAGGTATAAACTGAGGTTTAGAAAAATTAGGCAATCTCTAAAATATTATTTAATATTAAATTTCAGCATCACCAGCTGAAATTCCGTTAGGAATGGAAGGCTCACAGGCCACTGTGACAGCAGCATTTAGCACAGTTCTTTGTTCATAGTAAGGGTTCAAGAAACATTTGTTAAATAAATGGATAAGTGTTTTGGAAAGACCCAGGCATGTCTGATCCCAAAAGCCACACTCTAAAATTAGAAAGTAAATATTTTGGAAAAATAGCTATTCACATCCACTGCCCATTTTTAAATCAGGTTGTTCTTTTTTTGTGATTGAGTTGTACGAGTTTTTTTTTTATCTATTTCAGATATCAACCCCTTATTAGATGTACCATTTGCAAGTATCTTCTCCAATTCAGTAGGTTGCCTCTTAATTTGTTGATGGTTTTCTTTGCTGTAGAAAACGTTTTTAGTTTGGTGTAGTCCCATTTGTTTATTTTAGCTTTTGTTGCCCTTGTCTGAGGAGACATAGCCAAAACAAATATTGCTAAGACCAATGTCAAAGAGCCTATTGCCTATGTTTTCTTCTAGGAGTTTTATGGTTTTAGGATTCACATCAAGTCTTTAATTCATTTTGAGTTTATTTTTGTATATGGCATAAGATAATGATCCATTTTCATTATTTTTGCATGTAGTTGTCAAGTTTTCTGAACACTATTTATTGAAGAAATAGTCTTTTCCCCATTGTATGTTCTTTTTTCCTTTGTTGTAGATTACTTGAGCAAGGAAGCATGGGTTTATTTCTGGGATCTCTACTAAGTTCCATCAATATAAGAAGACAGGCAGATGGCCAACAGGCACATGAAAAGATGTTCAACATCACTCATCATCAAGGAAATGCAAATCAAAACCACAATGAGCAGCCACCTCATGCTTGTCAGAATGACCATAATCAAAAGAGAAAAAATAACAAGTGTTGATGAGGACAAGAAGAAAAGGGAACCTTCACACACTGTTGATGGGAATGTAAATGGATGCAGCCACTATAGAAAGCAGTATGAGTCTTCCTCAATATAAAAATTAAAAAATAGAACTATCATAGGATCCAGCAATTTACTTCTGGGTATTTTTATGAAAAAAAATGTAAATACTAAGTCTATATATCTATATCTATATATCTATATCTATATCTGTATCTATATCTATCTATACCTACACACATTGTAATATTATTCAGTCATAAAAAAGAATGAAATCTTACTTTTGAAACAGCACAGATGGGCCTGGAAGGTATTATGCTAAGTGAAATAAGTCAGACAGAGAAAGAAAAATATTGTATGCTTTCATTTACATGTGGAATCTAAAAAACAGAACATGAACAAACAAAACAGAAATGGACTCATAAATACAGAGAACAAACCGGTGCCAGAGGGGAGGGAGTAGGGAGACAGAGAAAATAGGTAAAGGGGATATAAGTCATAGGAATGTAATGTACAACATAGGGCATATAGTCTATAACACTGTAAATTACTTTGTATGGTTACACATGGTAACCTAGACCTGTCATAATTATCATCTCGTAATGTACAAAAATATTGAATCACTATATTGTACACCTGAAACAAACACAATATTGCATGTCAATAAGTCAATAAAAAAGTAGTACCAAATACTTGGAAGTCATTATCATTGTAATGTTTAATGTCTGCTAATTGAAAATTGTAAATACTTTCTAAAACATCTGATAGAAAAATGAAGTTTTATTGGCAAAAACATATTAGAGAAAGAAAAGTGAAGAGAAATGAGGAAAGACCAGGCAAGAGAAATGGTACCTTAAAATAAATCTGGTGGTAGTTAAAAACAGTGTGGTTCAGCAGCTGTTAAGACTTTCAGAAATAGGGAGAAGGGAAAAAACAATCAATGTTCCATAATAAAGACAAATCAATCAAAGAAGACTTCTTTAATATTTGATATGTGACATGGGGAAAAGAAATATGAAAAGGTAGTAGAAATGAGCTACCTTGCCTTTTGGGGAGATATGATATATTACTAGAAAATCCATAAATCAGGATCTTTTCCAATAAATTAAGCTAACAGGACCTCTTCTATACTTAATAATTTCTCTGTACCTAAAGTTATAAAAATTTTTATAATTGTATGACTAGGCAATCCAGAAAATGTATGTGGATGTGTGTGTGTTTCTGTGTATTTTTTTTTATACTCCTTTTTTACTTTGGACCTGAATTTTTAAAGCATATATTAAATTATACTATTTTACGTGAAGATTGAGAAGTCTGAGGCATATATTATATATATTTTAATTATATTAAAATTAAAATATAAAACTGGTGCTCAGAAATTTTAAATTTTTTTTTAATGTTTATTATTTATTTTTGAGAGAGGGAGAGACAGAGTGCAAGCTGGGGAGGAGCAGAGAGAGAGAGGGAGTCACAGAATCTGAAGCAAGCTCCAGGCTCCAAGCTGTCAGCACAAAGCCCGACGCAGGGCTCAAACTCACGAACTGCAAGATCATGACCTGAGCCAAAGCCGGTCGCTCAACTGACTGAGCCACCCAGGCACCCCTAGGTGCTCAGAAATTTTAATTTAACAGTTTAAAGAGTTCTTGTTATGACTACTGTTGGAAGACCCATACTTAAGAGCTTGAATTTCCTGAATTCCGAGCCACTCTGTCCTAAAGAATCTAGGGATAGCTATTGAACTTTCAGTGCTCACCAACACCATGGAAACACTGGATAGCACAGTTAAGTCCAAGCCAGTGAATGAACTTAGGCATAAGATAACTCAGGTTACACTCATCTGACATCTGAAGTCCTATCTGGGTTCAGTCTCCAGCCCTTTTTCCCCTTATAACCCACATCCCTAATAAGTAGGGAGATTTCATTAGAGATTATATAAAAGGACTGTTTGGCCTTCCTCTCACTGATTATATAGAGACCTTATGCAGTGATGGTTTAGATGTTAAAAATTTCTTAACAAGTGATTTGTACATTAAGCAACTGCAAATGTCTGAGAGGTATTAATGCATTCTCTTGCAAGACAGGAGGGGAAGGAATTCAGGCCAACCTGGTTAACCATATCGACCCTTCATTTCAGTAAGAAAACTCACTCCAAATCCAAATCCAAATCCAAATCTAAAGATAGTACCCTTTTTACATAATTTTGGATTTCATATACTAATACTTCATTGAAGATTTTTGCATCTATGTTTGTGAGGAATATTAATCCATAGTTTTCTTCTCTTGTAATGTTTTTATCTGGTTTGAGTAACAAGGTAATGCTGGCCTCATTACATGAGATAGAGTTCTATCCTCTTTTATCTAGATAAGAGTTTTAAAGAACCCATCACTGAAGCTATCAACATGATTTTTTTGTTCAAAGTTTAAACTATAAAATTCAATTTGTTTAATCAATGACCCCCATTTGGGTCCCTTCTCCATTTTTTCATCTTTTTTTTTTTTTTTTTTTTTTGAGAGACATAGAGAGAGATGGAGTGGGGGCGGAGAGAATTCTAAGCAGACTCCACACCCAGCACAGAGCCTGATTCATGGCACTGGGATTATGACCTCAGCCAAAACCAAGAGTCAGACACTTAACCAACTTAGCCCCTTCATTTCTCCGTCTTTTAACTTCCTTCCACAGTCACAGTCTTCACTTGAGGCAGTTACTCTTTTTGCTGCTACCACAATACATTTTTTCATTAGGAAAAAAATTCAATTAACTATTTATTTAACTATTATTTTCTGAATGCCTATGACGAATCAAGCCCTCATGCAGATTATCTCATTTACTCCACATGAAAATGTTTGTTTACTTACTATTAGTTATTATCTTTGTTTTGAAGATGATGATATAGGTTCAAAAGAATTAAATAACTTTACGAAACTCCTTCAGTCAAAAATAAAAAGAACTTGAACGCAGGTTGCAGACCAACAAGACCTATCTATATTCTTACCAACATTCACAGCCTTTAGAAAAATACAAGAACTGTTTCATTAATTACTTTTCAACATTTATCAGAATATAAGATTAAACCAGATACTTATGTATTTGAGAACATTTAAAGAGAGTTTTCATAATAATATTTGAAAATAGTTTTAAACTTCTTAGTAACTAACATTTTCTCTTGAAAATGATTAGTAGCATGTTTCAAATAAAATCTAACCTATCCTTAAGCTCACATTCCTTCATTAACTTTATTTAATAATTAAAATGAGAACAGTATGGCAAAAGTGAAAATTACATAATTTTAATAAGATACTCAGTGGTACGTTATACATTTGGAAAGTTTACACAAATACCACATTCATATAAATACAAATTACTAGCAGTCATCATTTAACTATTTTGAAACATAATTTTGCAAAATTGTTTCCTATTTCATGTAACAGATGTTTAATACCTCCAGTCACATCCACTATTCTTCAAACACTATTTCAGTATTATATCTAAAATAATAGCTAACATTTAAATTGTATTCCCAATGTGTCATATTTTCCTGCTGAGTTATATATCTATAAAAGCTTTAATTTTCTTCTAGTTTTCAGTTAGTAATATTTTCTAAAATATTGTTTCTCTGTGATAAACAAACATACGAGTATCTAAATCAAAGAAATCACTATCAATATACCTCAATCCAAAATATGACTTTCACTATAACAAGAAATATTCTTTTGTAAACAATAACCTTTTTATGTTTGGTTTTAAAGTGTGCATCTTCCACAGCATTTGTTTAAGACAAAAATTGTTTCCTCTTCTGTATGTAGGTTGCCAAGTAAGGTAATATGTATCAGGCTCTGTTCATAAGGGTAGCACTCTGGGTAGTTACTGTTAGCATCTGTTCGTTATAGACCTCAGTATACCCTCAAGACATACCCTTCATAAACATGGAATGTGAGAAACACTGTTCATATTAAATTGGGTTGCATGAATACAGAAGTCATGAATTTAAATTATTACTGGTATCCAGAGAAAATGGTAGTATTTCAGCCTTTAAATAAGATCTCCACTTTATTCCTAAAAACTGAAGTTATTAAGTTGTAAATCAGAACCATGTCAGGGTTCTAAACTATTCATGATTTTCAAACCACTCGAAGGTATTTCAAAAATACTGTTCTACATTACCTCTCCCCTCAAAAGAATGTTAAGTTTACTTTTATAAAGCACTGAAAGCCTTTCAGATGGTTTGTTTTTCATTTTCTTATTTTCACAAACAAACAGAATAAAATAGGTAGCAGGTGCTGAAATATGTACCTGACCTAGAATATGTGAAAAGGTGGATTCACAAACTACTAACAAGCTCTATAATTCAGCACAGCTCCAGGGCAAAGTGTGCTTTTTTAATGAAGATACCTAACTTAAACATTCTTTTCTCTACCGCACATGTTCGTACTATGCTTTTTGCTACCTTGGAATTGTAATGGTATAGGATTCTATGAGCTGTATTTATAAAAAATCATAGGGGCGCCTGGGTGGCTCAGTCGGTTAAGCATCCAACTTCGGCTCAGGTCATGATCTTGCGGTTCGTGAGTTCAAGCCCCGCGTCGGGCTCTGTGCTGACAGCTCAGAGCCTGGAGCCTGTTTCAGATTCTGTGTCTCCCTCTCTCTCTCTGGCCCTCACCCGTTCATGCTCTGTCTCTCTCTGTCTCAAAAATAAATAAAAACGTAAAAAAAAAATCATTGGGGCCTGGAAAATATGTGTTAGAACCATTGCTTACATTGTTAACCCCACCTGTAATGCTGTCTTCTTTCCTCTTTCCTAGCTGAATTGAGCTAAGTGCTTAACAGCTCAGTTCAGTGTGGGAATATTGAAAATACTTTTTTTTTTAATTTTCTAAGTTTATTTATTTTGAGATAGAGACAGAGAGAGAGCCGGGAGTGTCAAAAAGAGAGGGAAAGAGAGAATCCCAAGCAGGTTCCATGTTGTCAGCATGGAGCCCAATGCGGGGCTTGAACACACAAACCATGAGATCATGACCTGAGCCAAAACCAAGAGTCAGACATTTAACCTACTGAGCCATCTGGGTGCCCTGAAAACACTGAGGGTTTTTCAGGTATAGAAACCTGAGTCTGTATTACTTCTTTTCTATATGCTTGCAATAAGTCCAATGCAACCTTTCCTTCCCTTCCATTTCTGAAGTGTAGATACGATTGTGATACATCCTACACCAGAGAGATGAGGGGAAGATTGTAAAATGGTGTAACAAGACAGGTGTCAATCCCCTTAAAACTTCTCAGCACAGAGCCAACGAATAAATCAACTTTTATTTTGTTTAAGCCATGAATATGTGAGGTCTGTATATTACCGCAACTGAAATTAAATTCTTTTATTTTTTTTTCTTAGAGAGAGAGAGGAAGAGTGTGAGCAGGAGAGGGCAGGCAGAGGAAGAGAGAATCTTAAGCAGGCTCCAGGCTCAGCACAAAGCTGGATGTGGGGCTTGATCTAAGGAACTGTGTGGTCATGACCTGAGCTGAAATCAAGATTCCAGTGCTTAATTGACTGAGCCACCAGGTGCCCCTGAAATTAGATTCTAACTAGCATGCTTATATGTCTTGTATCCAGCATGCAGATACATACACCCTGAAGAGCTACTATTACACATAATAGAAAAGGACAATGGTATTCTCATTAAAGTCACAAATAAAACAAGAACGTACCCTATTACCACTTATGACCATTGCTGCAGTAATAACCACCATTGTAATTATGTTAAAGCAGTATATTCAAGGCATAAAAAATTGAAAAGAGAAAATAAAATTATATCTGCCAGTTATGTGGTTGTAATGTATAACATTCAAGACAATTAATTGGAAGTATATTATAAAATTAAAATATATTTTAGTTTAAAAAGGTAAACATCAATACCAAAGGCATTTATTAGAGGTTAAGAAATATTTAACATGCTGTACTTCTAAGGATAATTTGACTTTTTTTAATGTTTATTTATTTTTGAGACAGAGAGTGAGAGAGAGAGAGAGAGCAAGTAAGGGAGGGGCAGAGAGAGAAGGAGTCACAGAATCTGAAGCAGGCTCCAGGCTCTGAGCTATCAGCACAGAGCCTGACATGGACCTTGAACTCATGAACTGCGAGATCATGACCTGAGCCAAAGTTGGGTGCTTAACCAACTGAGCCTCCCAAGTGCCCCAATAACTTGACATTTTACTCATGAAATTTAATCTAAAATTCTAACTTTATGTTATGTTTATGTTTCTTAATAAACTGAATACTTTAAAATAGAGCTCTTGCAAATTTATGTTATTAATAGCTTATTTTAAGTCTTAAGTGATCTAGGTTTCATCAAGAAGGCATCAGTTATCACCAATCTTAGTGACAGTTGATATAGTGAAGCATTATTCTCAGTCAATATCAATCCTATTCTTCACAGGTGGGAATTAGAAGAATTTCAAGAAATGTTTGGTTGAATTTCCTGGAAATCTCATAGATATGCTGTCAGTTTCAAGTAAATATTCTGTCTGGAGTATTTTATAAGGAAGAAAATATTTGGTTCATAGAATCATTGCCTTAAGTTATACTTTATTATAAAGAAGTGGAAGACTAAAGTTATTATTTTTACATAAAATTTAACAGAATTTAAAAGATAACAATATATTTCTTAAACAACACATATCAAAATTTTTCTTACTTATCTCTTATAAAAAATTTTATTGAGCTTGTTTTGATGATAACAAGGTAATTAAGAAAATCCGAGATAGCTGTGAGAATATATGATTTAGCTTTAACAGTCACCTACTGCGGCTCCTGTCCATTTGGGGCATTTTATTACAAATAAAATGGTAATTGTAAGTGGTGTCACTGAAAGGGAAATAATTAATAAGAGTACATCTTATTTGGTTTTCAAAAGAAAGCTGTTTGTTTCTATTTTATGTAGCTAAAATGAATTCACCTTCACACAAAGATTTCAGAAGATCAGCTGAATACATTTTCAATAATGGGAGAAATTACATGGGGGTACAAGTATGCTTTGATAATGTAAATTGTAAAATTCTATGACTGGTGATTTAAGGTTCATGTTTTCCTCTTCTCCTCAATCCAAACTTTCATCCAGCCCCATATTATTACTATATGTTTGTTCACTTCCGTATTTAGTACACATGTGTACAACGGAGTATTAAAATATCCCTCTAATTGCCTACTGTATCTCTATTATTCCAAACTAATCTCCATACAACACTTGCCTCGTTATAGTGCGTATTCCAGAATTTTCAATGTTTTCTTATCAACTATAGAATGAAGTCTATATATTTTGTATCTTGGTATTTAAAGCTCATTTCATTCAGTCTCTAAACTACTTTTCAGCATTATCTTTTATTACCCTCCAACATGAACCCTTAGTTCTACTCAAAATAGCAAAAGGATTTCAGGCTCTAAGATAACTTTTACTAAGAAGGTTTGACACTAAACAAGTAAAAAATAAAAATCAGATAGTACCAAATGCTACATAGAAAAATAAATAGGGTAACATAATAAAGAATGAATCAGATAATGCCAGTGGGAAATATTAGATAGGATGTTGCTGGTGCTTTACTTTCAGTCTCTGATATTTGAGCTAAGAGCTGCATAATAAGTAACTAATCCTTTGAAATGCTGAGAAAAATAGGTTCCAGGTCATAGGAATAAAAATAAAGACTCCAAGGTAGAAACCAGGAACATACCTGTAGCAGTAATTTCTTTGTTCAAGAAACCAAAAGAAGGTCAGTGAGATTGAAGGAGAATGAGCAAGAAGGAAAGATTCATCAGGGCCTGCTTCATGACATTATAGGCCATAGTGAGGAGTTTAGATTGCATTCTAAGTCTGTTCAGAATCTGCTGAAGATTTCATGCAATAGGGGGTCATGATCTGATTTATATTTTTTAAAAAGCATTTTGGTTGTCAAGGATGGAATTGAGAACAACAACAACAAAGCAAAAACAAGCAAACAAAAAACAAATAGTCTAAACAAGAGGCTGTAATGGTCAGGGCTTAGAGATCAGCGATGTACAAGAGTGGAAGATTTGGAAGTAATTTTTGAAATGGGACCAAAACTCTTGCTAATGTGTTAGACTAGGGAGTTAGAGAAAAATCAAGGATGGCTCTCAGATTTTTGTCTGAAGCAACTGGGTACAATTTACTTAGATGAGGAGTCTGAGAGAGAAAAAAATCATTCATTCAATTATTTATTCGATAGATATTTTGGACAATTACTATGAACTATTGCTTTAAGTACTGGAAGTCTAATGACTAGGCAAGATACATCCTAGTAGGAAGAAGAAAGAAAACAAACAAAAGAAATACAATGTTAGATAGTGATAACTCTGATACATAGACTCAAAATAGGATACAACATACCTTTTTTCACCTGGGCAGTTAGAAGTGGTTTTGTCTGAGGAAGTGACTTTTAAACTGAGTTGAATAGCAGGGAAATCACTGGAAAGATCATTCTAGGCACACAGAACAGAGAGTACAAAACTCTAAGGTGAAAATGACCTTGATGTGTTTCAGAAATGGAAAGGGGAGTGTATGAAGAGCATGGTCTGCAAAAGGGGAGTGTCATAACATGAAAGGGGAAGGCCAGATCCTGCATGGTTTTGCAACCAGGATCATTTTGAAGGTAATTTATAGGATGACTTTAATCAAGGGGAGTGCATAACCTGGTTTATGTTTTAAAAGAGCACTCTGGTTGTGGTATGGAAAACAACTTATAGAAAAATCAAAGCAGAAGAAAGGCATTTGTTGAGGAACCATTAATTTCAAAGCAGATAAGAGTTTAAGTGGTCATAGCAGAGGGAAGTGGAAGGAAGAAAGTAGATTCTGAAATAGATTCTGAATAGGTTTTGAGAGTGTGGGTTTAAGAGTCCTATTTTTTAAAAAGTTAAGTTTGAGATGCCAAACAGACATACAAATGAAGAGGTCAAGGAGAGAATTGCAATTAATTGTGAGAAGCTTAAATGCGAATTCAGTGTGGGAAATTTACTGTTGGCAATCATCAGCCTATAGATAGAATTTTAAAATACCCTGTTTATAGAGAAGAAAAGAGAGTCAAGGACTAAACTCTGGAGTACTCTACTTTTAGAAGAGGGTTAGAGGAGTAGATTAGTAAACAGTGTTTTGCACATTGTTCGTGTTCAATAGATGTTTCTTGAATTAAAGTAGTGGTTGTTTTAATATCTGTTAACTGGGCTGCCCTGTTCACAGAGGAAGCTTTGTTAGTACAGCTGCAGTGGAAAAATCAGGCAACGAATGGTAGATCTCCCAATAGAATGTTACTTGTTTTGTAATTCAAAATTAGAAAAGTTTTGCAATTTTACGACATTATAAAACTTGATTTATAATTTTTCAGTTATAATGTATGTGGTTAAATATTAAAAACAGGTAATTATAAGGGGCTAAAATCCATTTCATACTAGTTTAGGCCAGAATATGGAGAGTAAATATATTTGTTAAAAAAAAAAGGCAGGAGGGGGGTTTGCTTGGGTGGCTCAGTCAGTTAAGCATCCGAGTCTCGGTTTCGGCTCAGGCCATGATCTCACAGTTTTGTGAGTTCAAGCCCCACGTCAGGCTCTGTGCTGACAGTGCAGAGCCTGCTTGGGATTCTCTCTCTTTTCCCTCTCTCTCTGCCCTTCCCCTGCTCACACTGTCTCTCTCTCTCTCTCTCTCTCTCTCTCTCTAAATAAACAAACTTAAAAAATTATTTCAAAAAAATATGGGAAAGGCAAAGATGAAACTCACCAAATCAGATGCTGTATGTATCCTCCTCTATTTCTTCATCTTCTGTCTTCACCTCTCTTCATTTTCTCCTTCCGAACCTTGACTTTTCCCACATGGTAGGAGATAGCCATGGATAACATCAGAGTTTCATACATAGAAAATTCTCTAAACCTCAGCTGACTTCACTGTAAACTGGAGTTAATAGAAATGATGCTATTTATCCAAAGATAAGAAATTAGAGGTATGTAAAGTGCTTGGAACAGTTCTTGGCTCAAAGATATATATATATATATATATAGATATATATAGATATATCTATATATATATACACATATCCCTTTCTTTGTCCTGGAGGAGCTTTTTGTCCAGTAAGACTGTCATATTAAGATAAACTGGAAACTTTACTTTTGACAAAAAAAAATAAAATAAATTACAATTGGGGGCAGCTGGGTGGCTCAGTTGGTTAAGCGTCTGACTCTTGATTTCAGCTCAGATCATGATCTCATGGTTTGCGAGTTGGAGCCCTACATCGGGCTCTGGATTCTGTCTCCCTCTCTCTCTGCCCTTCCTCTGCTTGCTCTCTATTACTCTCTCTAAGAATAAATAAAAATAAACTTTAAAAAATAACAATTTTTAACTTTCTAAAATGAATCTAACCATTTTCCATTGAGATTTTTATAGCATTGAGTTAAAGTAAGGGTTAACATTTTACAATTAGCTATTTCCATCATTGTAATGAATATATTTTGCATTAATATTCAGTTCAACTCTAGGAATTCTGTGTACTGGCATCTATATAACTGAAGCACTCACTAATATGGAACAAAAAGATATGATTTACTGCTACAGAAATTGTAGTGAGACACAAAAGTGTTTCACTATCTTTGCATATGAAGGCACAGACACATATGGTTATTTTATTTTATTTTTTAAATTCATTTATTTAAATTCAAGCTAGTTAAAATACAGTGTAGTATTGGTTTCAGGAGTAGAAGCCAGTGATTCATCACTTACATAACACCCAGTGCTTATCTCAAAATGTGTCTTCCTTAATGTCCATCATCCATTTTACCCCATCCTCCCACCCACCTCCTCTCAAGAAATCCTCATTTTGTTTTCTGTATTTAAGACTGTCTTATGGTTTCTCTCTCTCTCTCTGTTTTTCTTATTTTTCCTTCCCTCCCCCTATGTTCATCGGCTGTGTTTCTTAAAATACACATGAGTAAAATCGTATGATATTTGTCTTTCTCTGCCTGACTTATTTTGTTTAGCATGATACACTCTAGTTCCATCCACATTGTTGCAAATGGCAACATTTCATTCTTTTTGATCACAGAGTAGTATTCCATTGTGTGTGTGTGTGTGTGTGTGTGTGTGTGTGCGCGCGCGCGTGTACACATTCTTTATCCATTCATCAGTTGATGGACATTTGATCTCTTTCTATAATTTGGCTATTTGGTAGTGCTACTATAAACATTGGGGTGGATGTACATTTTATCCTCAAATTATTTGATGTGATACTAAATCATTTACTTTGGTACCATCCTTTGTTTAGAACTAGAATGTATTCATGAGATTCACTCTCTTTGTAGAAAATTGAATTACAAGGAATTTATACACATATCTAGAATGAAATGTTAAAATTCCTTGCCCCCTGAATGTTTAAATTCACCTTTTCTGGTGACAAACATCTATTGAGAAAGTTGAGCTCCAGAGCATAGCACTTGAAGAATTGATTTATTCTGTTTGTGAACATTCAAGTGATCCTCCTAAATTATTTAGGTGGTGTGATATAGGAAAATTAGGAGCTATTTATAAGGAAATATAAATGTATCTTGAGGCAACCTTGAATACATTAATTTTTGTGAGTTGAAAATTAGGTTTGCAATACATATAATATCTCCACAAGCTAAATAGACTAGAAGCTGTTGATTTTATCCCAGATGACAGAAATTATGGTAAAGAAAGAGAAATGAGAAGCACTGAACTGTGTTATAGCAGGAAACATCTTGAATATGCATAGGAAGACTTAAAGATTTAGGTCTGCGATTGCCATTCTGTAGCTATGTGACTTTGGTGTAAGGCCCTAAATTAATGTCTCTTTATAGGAGTCTCTAAGATTCAGCATCTCAACTATAAAATGTGTCCATATGTGTGTGTGTGTGTGTGTGTGTGTGTGTGTGTGTGTGTGTGTGTGATTGAACTTGGATTCCTGGTGTCAGCTTCTGCATGTAAAAAGCACAGAAGTTGCCACTGTCATCCTTACAAGTAAAAGCTTGACAAACTGAAAATCAATAACTTGTCTTGCATCCATCAGAAAACTGAATTTGCAGGGTGAACTGCCACACTGAAATCTGGAGGGAAAGGTGAATCCAGAGAGTCATAGCCACAATCTATATATCTTCAGCAGAAGCTGCTGTAATCATAAATCGGTAGGAACATTTCCAAGGTGAGTTTTACAAATTGTTGGAGACTAAGTGAAGTCTAATTTGGGAGTGAGAAATTCCTGGGAGTTAAAATCTTGGGGGGAAGAAGCAGCTACAAACTTCGGTTTATCACTGCGAAGGTCTAAGAAAGATTTCCTGATGGCTCTGGCAAGCAGGTGGAGGGGAGTAACAACCCCTGTGAAATATCTTCAGAACCTTCTCCATAATAAAAGCCTACTTTCCAGGGAAAAAGACCTGTGCCAGAGCCTTTTTCCAGAATGAGGAAGGGCATTCCTTTAACCTTATCGCTCTCTGGGTTTGCTATCTTACCTATACGGGATAAAAAGTCAACAGAAGTTGATATAGATATAGACTGAAAATACTACAGGAAGAGGTTGAGGTGGGGACAGGAGAACAAAAAAGACCACTGGAGGAATCCTGAGGTCAGAGCCCACATACCTGGACCCACTAAAACACTGAGATTTAATCTGAAGATTATAGAATGCAAAAAGGGAAAAGAATGAACAAAACAGAACAAAACATACAAGAAGTGTGGGATGATATCAAACATCATAAATGTGATTAGAATTGCAGAAGAAAAGAAGGAAAGAGAAAAGGGAACTGATGGAAGACCCGCAGTAATAATGGTTAAGAATTTTCCCAAATGAATGCCAGACATCAAATCACAAATGCAGGAAACTCAGAAAGTACAAACAGGATTAAGAAAAAAAATGGTCATATCATATTCAACCTGTAGAAAACCAGAGAAAAAAATCTTGAAAGAAGTCAGTGAGGAGGGCAGGGACATTTTGTCTACAGAGAAATAAGGGTAAGAATTTCAGTGGACTTCCATCTGAAGCCATGCAGGCAAGAAGACAGTAACTAAAATATTTTAAATACTCAAAAGAAAAAGACAAAACCCCATCAGTGTAGAGTTCTATATCTAGTGAAATTATCTTTCAAAAGTGAATGAGAAATAAAAACCTATCAAACAAAAATTGACTTATTTATTGCCAGCAGAAGTACCTTATAAGAAATGTTAAGTTCTCCAGGGAGAAAGAAATGATACACGACACTCGTTTAAAAAAAAATGGCGTTGGAGAAGGACCAATAGAAGATAAAATCTTTTACCTTTCTTATTTTTAATTGTTGGAAAAGATAACTACTTTTAAAAATAATAACAATGTATTGGGCACCTGGGTGGCTCACTTGGTTAAGGAACCGACTCTTGATTTCAGCTCAGGTCATGATCTTGTGCTTTATGAGATAAGCCCCATGTGCGGGACTCTGCACTATCAGAGCAAGAGCCTCTGCTATCAAGTGGGGAGCCTGCTTGGGATTCTCTGTCTCCCTCTTTCTCTGCCCCTCCCCTGCATGCATGCTCACGCTTTCTCTCTCTCTCTCAAAATAAATAAATGAAATTTTAAAAATAATAATGTATTGCATGACTTTGCATATGGAAAAATAAAGTGCATGAGAGCAATACAAGAAATGGGATGTAGAATTGGGAATATTCTGGTTCAAGACACCTGCATAACATGTAAGGCAGTACACTGTTATTTGCAGGTGGACTAGGCTTAGCTTAAAATGTATACTGAAAACTCTAGGTCAACCACTAAATATTTTGAAGTATAATTGATACATTGAGAGGAGATAAAATAAGATCATATAAATTGCAAGTTAAAACTAGAAAAGGCAAAATATGAGGAGGTACAAGAGAAACAAAGAATGTACAAAATTGTTGGGTGTTAATCCAATTACATCAATAACCACTTTAGGTTTCAATGCTCAAAATACACTAATTATAAGATAGAGAATGTCAGAAGGGACTTAAAAGTCAAAGTGTATGTCGTCTACAAGAAACCTACATTAAATAAAAGACTCAGATGGAAAGCAAAGGGATAGAGAAAGATGTACCATACTAATGCTAATCAAATAGCTATGTTAATTTCAAAGGTTTCAGAACTAAATTATCATGGATAAACAGGAATATTACATAATAATAGAGGCATCAATTTTAAAAGAAGACCTTAAATGTGCATGCACCTAACAGAACATCACAGAGTATGTGAAGCAATACAAGTGAAATAAGAAATAGACAAATATACTTTTACAGTTGGAGTCTTCAAAACCCCTCTGTCAGTGATAGATCAAAAAGGCAAGAAATCAGAAGATAGATGACAGATGAGAAACATAGATAAATAGGATAAATGCTACAGTAATCAGGCCACTTACTAGCTTTACTCTCTATGTGATTTTATATACATTACCTAAAATTCAGTATTGCATTCATATAATAGAAATAATAGTAGTGCCTAATGACTCATAGGGTTGTTTGAGGATTAAAGCAGTATCGCAGATGAACTACTTATCAGTGTGTTTGACATACAGTAAATGCACAATGAAATACAACACCATTGCTTACATAAAAGCACTTTATGAGCATCAATGTACAACATGAACGCACACAGTTAATCACTGCTAACCTCAAAGCAAGTATACCATTTTCCCACTCTCTTTTGAACGTTATAACTTTAGGCTATTTCAAGTTGCCCTGCTATATTCTTCTTTTCCCAGGAAAGTTATTACATTTGAGAAAAGAAAAAAAAAAATGAGACGAAATTAGAATTAACCAACAATGTAAATAGTTTTGTACCAACTAGATGCCTCCAAGAACATGAAGGGGGGCTGCCTGGGTGGCTCAGTCGGTCAAGTGTTGGACTCTTGATTTTGGCTCAGGTCATATCTCACAGTTTGTGAGTTTGAGCCCTGCTTTGGGCTCCATGCTGACAGGACAGAGCCTGCTTGCGATTCTTTCTCTCTCCCCCTCTTTCTCTGTCCCTCCCTTTCTTTCTCTCTCTTCATCAAAGATGAACATTAATGGGGTGCCTGGGTGGCTCATTTGGGTAAGAGTCCCACTTCAGTTCAGGTCATGATCTCACACTCCATGAGTTTAAGCCCCACATCGGGCTCTATCCTGATAGCCCAGAGCCTGGAGCCTCTTTCAGATTCTGTGTGTGTGTGTCTCTCTCTCTCAAAAATAAATAAACATTAAAAAAATTAAGAAGATGAACATTAAGAAAAAGAACATGAAGGGAAAATTAATTTTAAAGTTAGTTGTTTTGCTTTATAAAGTTGTCAAAAATAACTCAAAAATGTATATTTTTATATACTCCCCCAAAATGTATATTTTTTACATGTTATCTAGGTAACAGATAAATACAACTTATAATTTAAAGAAAATATTTTCACAATGGTTTAAAGAGGAATTTCTGTGTAATTTATCACTCAAGTTCCAAATTAAAATGACTTGTTTCTGAAAATTCTCTTAACCTCATAAATCTTAACCTCATTTACTACTCAGGTGAAATGCTAAGTGGAGATTCAAGAAAATGGAATGAGTCTTCTTAGCTGAAATACATACTCTCACAAATTTGCCTAAGATATGAAAATGTAAAACAATGATATATGTCAAACAAATAAATTTATGCCTAAACACCATAACAATTTAAACAAAATATACATTATTCAAGCAACTGTAACCCTGAGTCAAGAAAATTTTAATGAAGTTTTATTTTTAAATTGCCAGAACGATTTAATCTGAATGCGTTTTGATTCTTTGCTTGAAAGTTAGACATATAGGAACATTAATATATTAATATTAATGTTATATAGTATACAGTAATATAATATAGAGTAATATATTAATTCACATTAATATGCTCACATTGGATATTCACTTTGGATTAGAGTTTTTCATAAATGTTTCCCTAAAACTCATAAAATACATGAACCCGTCAGAATGAATTTAATTCTTATGTTTGTACTGCCTGAATGATGTACTCTCACAACGTAGTTTATATTGGCTAAGTATATTTTAATAAAGACGATAACAGTCAAATAATCTATTTTAGTAATTACCAGAGTATTTTAAGGTAAAGTAAAAAAACATTGGTTATAAATGCAAAGATCAGTAAGTTTTATTTATGCCCTGGCTGTTAGAGATATACAGTAACTTAGATCTTCTTTTCTATCCTAAATGCCTCAGTAAAGTTTCTTAAGAATAGCAAATTCTGTTCTGTCTCTCTAAAATCTACCATTTCAAATTATTCATTTGCCTCTCATTTCTGGCACCATGGTGCATAACTTCTTTATACTCTCCCTTACAATTCTGACAGGCACACCAGGATTCTTGTTCAAGATCAAGAATAAAAGGCTAGAAACACCATTATATTGTCAGAGCCCATACAAAAGAATGTAGAAATGAGTGAGCCTGTGAATGATAGAAATGCCAGTGGAATTTTTGTCCATTACCCAGTATTCTCAAGAAGAAGTATCATATATTATTTGCCCTTAAACAAAAAAAAACCTTTCTCTTTTGGGAGAAAAATAAACTATGTAAATGAAGAGTTGGATGAGTTTGATCATTAGTAAACTACCATGGACAATTTATATTTTCAACTATATAGAAGAAATAGAACATTGTTATTGAATAGTTAGATTTTTGACGAGACACAAGGCAACTTTAGAAATGTGTATTTTTTTTGCAATGAACAATGCTTTCTCTGCATGGTAGAGGTCTCTTCACAGTAAGTCAAAATAAAACATACTTTTACAACCAAAAGAATTTTTAGAGTTCTGCATTAGGCACACAAAATGATACATATTAATAAAAATACAGCAATGGCAAAATAGGTAGCTATTTCTTAATCTGAGAGTAGAATATTTTGGTAAGAAGTGTGCATTTTTCAAATGTATTAGATACCATCAGATTATGTGCCGAGTTATGCTTGCTGGTTATATTGCCACTATCATGGTGTAGCAATAGAAATGTTTGTTTCTCCACACCCCTCCAAAGCAAGTGGTGTTAGCAAGTATTTTCATTTTGCCATTCTATTATGTGTAAAATGTATCTTAATATCATTTTATTTTGCATTTTCTCAAATATCATAAATAATTAGGTGGAGTTCTTGTTCATGAGGAGCTTCTGTTACATATTGTGCTCATTATTCTGTTGATGAGTCTTTCTTAACAATTTAGAAATATTGGTTACTGCTGTTTGTCAAATATTTGTTGTCTTTATTTTCTTCCAGTCTTTGTTTTTTTTTAATTAATGCATATTTTATCTTCTATAAAAACTTTCTAATATAGCCAAATTTTTCCAAGTTTTATTTCAGGTTTTATGACATTGAATCTTATTTAAGAACTACTTCCCTACTACATGGTGATATATTTTCTTCTAAAAATTTAAAACTTATTTTTTATCATTTAGCTCTTTTGTCCATCGGGAATTTTCTTTTTTATTTGCCACGAGATAGGGTTTTACCAGTTTTTATTTCCACGCAGAAAATCAGTACTCTTTGCACCATTGAAGAGTCCATCCTTTCTGTGCTGGTCTGCATTGCTTCCCAATTCATGAAGTTAAAGTGTCATTTGTGCATGGATCTGTTCCTCAGCTTTCATTAATTAAACTATTGTAGCAAAGCTTTCCCCAATACCAGCCCACTTGAGTTGATAGACCTTTATATTACACCTTGATATCTAGAAGTCAAATTATTCCCCAAATGCTGGGTATATTTCATTTGCACATCTACTATCACTCTCCATCTTTCTCCATCTTGTTCTATGCTTTTCATACAAATGGGTATTGAACTTTTTTTTCACTTAATAGACTTATTTGTTAAAACAGTTTTAAATTTATGGAAAACTTCAGCAGGTTGTACAGAGAGCTCCCATATACTCTCCTTTCCTGTGCACAGTTTCATTTATTAATGTTTTGCATTAGTGTGGTGCCTTTTTTATCATTAATAAATCCAGTATTAATACATAATTGTTGTAAGATCTTGTTTTCTTCACGTTCACCACATGAGTAATATCTTGTGAGCTCAATAAATACAGAGACGAAGCCCTTGTTCAGGGCCCTTGTCTCTTCCCGGACATTAGCCTCTCATGTATTCAATTCTGCATCTACTCTCTTGCTGGACAAGCGAGAACTCCAGACTCATAGTCTGTGGCAATAGAGGGGGAATCATATAGCAGCCATTAGAGACTAGCTTCTATTATTTAGTAATATACAATTAAGATTCATTTATTTTTTTAATGTTTATTATTTTTGAGAGAGTGAGAGAAGAGTACAAGTCAGGGAAGGGCAGAGAGAGTGGGAGACACAGAATCTGAAGCAGGATCTAAGCTCTGAGCTGACAGCACAGAACCAGAGGCAGGGCTCAAACCCATGAACTGTGAGATCATGACCTGAGCCGAAATTGAATGCTTAACTGCCTAAGTTACCCAGGCGCCCCAGACTCATCTTTGTGTGGCTTTCTAGTTCATTTTCTTAAATTATTGAATGATATTCCATTGAATGGATGTACCACAGTATGTTTATTTTGTCACCTATTGAAGGATACTTTGGCTGCTTTTAGTTTGGGGGAATTATTAATAAAACCACTACAGAGACTGTCAGGTGGGTTTTTGTGTAAACACAGTTGCCAACTCATTCAAGTAAACACCTAGCAGAGTAATTACTGGATCATTCAGTAACACTATGTTTAGCTTTGTAAGAAACTGCCAGAGAAGGAGGGAGGAAGTGGAGGAGAAGAGGAAGAAGAAAAGGAAGAAAAAGGGGAAGGAGAAGAGGAAGGAGGAGCAGGAGGAGGAAAAGGAGAAAAAGAAACTGCTGAAGTGTCTTCCAAAGAAGCTGTAGCATTTCACATTTCTACTGGCAATGACTGAGAATTCCTATGGCTCTGGATTCTTGAAAACATTGGGTATTTTCAGATTTTATGGTAAGTTTTCTTGTTTGTTGAACTTTAGCCATTCTATTAAGTAGTATTGTGGTATCTCGTTTTTAACATACAATTCTTTAATGACATGTAATTTTGAGCATCTTTTCATATGCTTATAAGCCATTTGTCAATCTTGGAAGAGGTATCTTTTCAGATTCTTGACCATTTTTAATTGTTTTCTGATTGTATAGTTTGAAGGTTCTTTGTATATTTTGGATACCAATGCTTTAACAGCTATGCATTTTGCAAATATTTTCTCCCAGTCTGTAGCTTATTTCTCATTCTCCTATATGTGTCTTTCACAGAGCAGATGTTTTTAATTTTAATTTTTTACATACCAATGTCTTCTTCTGTGGCTAGCGGTTCTAGTGTTGTATTGAAGAAATCATCACCAAATCCAAGGTCACCTAGATTTTCTTTTGTTATTTTCTAGAAGTTTTATGGTTTTGCATTTTACATTTAGGTCTATGATCCATTTTTTTGCATTATGCAATCCCACCTTTTTAATACTTTCTTAACAGTTTGCATAGGAAGGACATTTTCAGTTCTTTGAAGTTTTAGTAAATTCACCTGTAAAATGGTATGGTTCTGGTGTCTTTTCAGGATGAGTAGTTTATCTTGATTAATAATTAAAATTTTTAGAAGTGCCTGGGTGGCTCAGGTCATGATCTCGCAGTTCGTTAGTTAGAGCCCGTGTCGGGCTCTGTGCTGACAGCTCAAAGCCTGGAGTCTGCTTCAGATTCTGTGTCACCTTCTCTCTCTGCCCCTCCCTGATTACTCTCTCTCTCTCTCTCTCTGTCTCTCAAAAATAAATAAACATTAAAAAAATTAATAATTAAAAATTTAAATTAAAATCTTTAGTGCTTAGAGGATTTCAAAGATCTCTATTTTTTCTAAAAAGAATTTTGGTTATTGATGTTATAATTGTTATTGATGTAAATAATCAATTACATAAGGATTTTCAAATTTATTGACAAATTGTTTCACTATATATAACATATATTGATATATATTAAATATATATTTAATCTCTATTATATCTGTAGTTATTTCTGCCTTTTTTTGTTCCATATTTTAATGAATAGTCTTTTGCTATTGCTTTATTTTCCTCATAAATGTTACTAAAGATTTTTCTTTCCAAAAAATCAGCTGGTTTTGAAGATCCTCATATGTATATTATATGTTTTACTATTTTATATTTTATTAATTTCTGTTCTTATCTTTATTTTGTTCATTCCCCTTTTCTTTCAGCTACATCCTTGTCCTTGTAAGTTTCTGTGTTAGATTCTTAGCTCACAGAATTTCAAATTTTCTTGACTGAAAATACAATTGAAATTATGGATAGAAATATTCCAAAATCTTGTTGTATCTTTTAAAATTAATACATTCAGGGCCATCTGGGTTACTCAGTCAGTTAAGCATCAGACTCTTGATTTCAGCTCAGGTCATGATCTCACAGTTGGTGGATTTGAACCCTTTTTGGGATCTGTGCTGGCTGCTGGGATTCTCTGTTTCCCGCTCTCTCCCTCCCCCATTCCTGTGAATGAACTCCTGTGTGTGTTCTCTCTCTCTAAAAAATAAATAAACATTTAAAAAAATAGTACGAAAATAAAATTAATACATTCAGTTCTATTTTGTAATGTTCATTGATTTTCCCCCCTCAAAGACACGGATTTTTTTCTGGGCATTTAAAACTTTTGCAACCTATAGTAATTTTTTTTATTATATTAGTTAATTTTTGCATGTCTCATTTAACTGCATTGTGTCAAACAATGAGGTCTCTATAATATTTATTAAGTTTCTAGAAACACAGTTGTGAAAGGCACATGTTCTTTCTTTGTCAATATATTTATACATAAAAATGATTGCATTGTCTCATACTAGGCTTCAGAGATTAATATATTTCTATTAGATAAACCCATATTAAATCTTTATTTGTATTTCTTAATTTCCTTTATCTCTTTATTTTCATTAGAAATGCATTAAAATCTCTCCACTGACTCTGTATTTAAGAATTTCTCTATTGGGACACCTGGGTGGTTCAGCCAGTTGAACCTCCAACTCTTGATTCAGCTCAGGTCATGATCCCAGAGTCATGGGATAAAGCCCCGCATGGGGCTCTGAAATGAGTGTGGATCCTGCTTAAGATTCTCTCTCCCTCTGCCCATTTCCCTGTTCTCTCTCCCTCTCCAACCCACCCCCCCCAAAAAAAACCACACACACACAAAACTCTATTATTTTTTTCAGATTTGCTTTATAAAGTTAAAATCATGTTATTAAGGATGTACATAAGTTCAGTTTTTCTATATCTTCTTTGTAAATTCTTCATTTGATTACTAACTTGTATTCCTACCTCTTATCTTTGCTGTTTGACATTAATATTGCAACATCAAATTTTGAGGGCCTAATATTTTTGTTTACCCTCCTCCCCCCCAACTTGGATTCATTTTCTTCATGCTCAATAATGTTTTGTAACAGTTCTTTCTGTAACAGTCTACGAGTAGAAATTTTGCTTAATGTTTTATGACTCACAAATGTCTTTATTGTTTGGACTCCTAGATGATAGCTTGGTTGTCATAAAATACTAAGTTTCTCAGAACTTAGACAATATCCTGGGAGTGTATTCTGGTATTTATTGTTGTTCACGAGAAAGAACGTTTTAATCTAGTTATCATACTTTTGTAGATATGTCACTTCTTTCTAACATACTTTAACATTTTCATTGCAATGTCAGTATTTTACAATTCAGTTATTTTCTGAGTATGGCTTCATATTGGTTTAACTGGCTTTGTACACAGAGTGGACATTTATTTTGGGGTTCATAAATTCCTTCAATTCTGGACAATTCTACATTGTCATCTATTCATGTACTTCTTTTTCTCTTTTTCCTCCATTGTTTTTTCTTCTACAATTCCTTATGTTTAGTGCACTAGTGCCCAGAATATTCACAATATACTTGAGAAAGGGTTATTTGTCTCTACTACATTATAATTGGACTTGTCCGTGTGACATGTTTTGACCAATGAAATACAAGCGGGAGTGCCACATTCAAAGCAGATGCATTAACAGTAATGACATGGTTGTATCATGTTTCCCTCCCCATCACCCCCCACCCACGTCCCTCTGATGGACATGTTTTGTAAATGAGAACTCAACATTTTTTTGTTTCATTTTTTTCAATTTTACAGAGAGAGAAAGTGAGAGAGAGAGAGAGAGAGAGAGAGCATGAGTAGGGGAGAGAGGCAGATATATATATATATATATATATATATATAGAGAGAGAGAGAGAGAGAGAGAGAGAGAAGAGAGAGACACAGAGAGAGACACAGAGAGATTGGGTGGGCTCCATGCTCAGTCCAGAGCCTGATGCAGGGCTTGATTGCATGACCCTGGGATCATGACTTGAGCCAAAATCAAGAGTCAGATGCTCAATCAACTAAGCCGCTCAGGCACCCCTCAACATTTGTTACTTTTATTACTAACACATTTTTACTTAGCTATGTATTAGCAAATCTATGAAAAAAGACATTAAAAATTCTCAGTCTATCCTCTTTGAAATCTTCTACTTATATTTTTGTCTGTTTTTTCCTCTGGGAGAATTTCTTGATAATTACTGATCTAATATATCAGTGGAAATTTCTATAAGAAAGAGATGGTTTATTCCAAAGGATTCAACTGGAGTATTTAATGGATCAACTATTTTCAGGAGTGAGGGTATACCTGAAGACACTAATAATGAATGATGAAGCACCCAGTGAGAAGTAATAGTGGAGACTGTTACCATCTTAGACCTGAAGAAAGAAAAAGGAGAGAATGGTTTGAGAAATTAATACATGCTGAGGCTATGAAAGAAGGTAAGGTCTACAGGGACTATAAGCACAGTCACAGAGGAATGCAAGCATTGCCAGACTGTCATGGGCTTACAAGAGTACAGAAAATTTTCCCAGTCTGTCTATCCTAGTAACTGCCAATCTACTGCAGGGGCCTCCCTGTGTCTAGGCCCAACTTGCTGTCAAAATGGAGGATGCGCAGATGAAGCAGTCTACAGAATTCAGACTCTAAGAGTATAGAATATGGCACAAAATGGCAAGGAATAGATTTAGGTTCTAGGGAAGAGGAAAACTAAGAACAGTCAGAACACTTTTAAACCACTACGTTCTCTGGCCAAGTCCAGCAAAAAAGTTGTCACACCTATTGACACTTTCACATTTTAGGTCAGGAAAATTTTAAATTAGGAAATTAAAAAACATTTTAGATTACAGGAAAAGAAGCTGGATATGCATAATTCAACTGTTATTAAAAGAGCAGTGAGGGGGTGCCTGGGTGGCTCAGTCTACTTAAGTGGCTGACTTCGACTCAGGTGATGATCTCTCCGTCCATGAGTTCGAGCCCCATTTCGGGCTCTGTGCTGACAGCTCAGAGCCTGGAGTCTGTTTCAGATTCTGTGTCTCCCTCTCTCTCTGCCCCTCCTCGGCTCACACTCCATCTCTCTCTGCATCTCAAAAGTGAATAAACGTTAAAAAAAATTAAAAAAAAAACAAAAGCAGTGAGTAGACTACCAAAATATTAGAGAATAGCTTGTATAAAAATAACCTGCCTGCCAAACGACTATAAAAACAATGCAAAATACATGGAACACCTATCTGAATGTTTTGTAGATTAGCGACATGGTGATCCCTAAGCAAAGGGAAATGCATGCACATTTTATCAGAAGTTTTTATCAGATTTATATTGTTTTGAGAAAATAGAAGTTGGAGTTCAAGAGATTTGGTAAAGACCTCAGGCTTTTGGATGAGATTCTTGAATGTTTATGTCGTAGGAGTGAGGGAAAGTACACCAACCTTAACAAAGCCAAAAACCTACCCATGACAATAAAAAAGTCACCTTCATCTAATAATTGAATGGTCTTAAATATTTTCCCACAGACTTGTTGTTGTCCAGAAAAATTCCACCAGTAATTTCCACCAGTGGAAAAATCAGACCTTGATGAAATGATCAAAATTGATATCACCGATGAGGAACAACTGGAAAATATGTACCCCTCCGATGTGATATCCTGAGAAAGACACACCATCATACATGTAATTTTTTAGCCAAGAATACATTATATCAAATCAGAAAAAAAATCAGAAAAAACCTTTCTCTTAATAAAAAGTGAGGGAGCTATATTCTCCAATATCACAAAAGGGCAAAATAAGACTGTAGAAATGTTCCATATTTTAAAAGGCTAAAGTGGCATGATGATTAAATGCAATTTCTGAAGCTAGACTAGTTCTGTACTGGAGGGGAACAAAGGCTATAATGACATTACAAGTGAATTGGGAAAAAATGGAGTAAAAATGATAGCTTAAATGAAAGTATTTAAGATTATGTTAAATTTACTGCATTTGGTAACTGTACTTTGATTAGGTAATTTCTCTATTCTTAAGAAATAGACACTGGAGCATTCAGGGGCAAAGGAGTATTATGTACCCAAACTACTTGAAACAGTTCATCAATATACATATATATAATACAAAAAATGTATGTATATACAAAAATACATATATATATATATTTATAATGAAGGATATATTTATAATGAAGAGAGTGTACATGCATCAAATAATTTTAAAAGTGAGATAAAATATTAATAATAAGTTATTCTGGATAAAGCATATACAGGTATTCCTTTAATCAGTTTGATTCTTATAACATTTTGTAAATTTGAAGTCACTTCCAAAAATTTCCAAAAATAAATACAGTAATCTCACCAAGACACTGAGCAGAAAAATCATATGTTCTTCTGTTAGGTATAGAAAAGTCATTAGATAAATAGCACCCATTCAGGATAAAATTGTCAATACAATAGCAACAGAAGGGAACCTGCTTGATCTGATTAATAGAATTTATAAAATCCCTACATCCTAAATCATACTCAAAGGTAAAAATGTACTTCTCCTTTAGGGCAGAACCAGGCAAAGGTGTCAACTATTATTACTTGTATCTAGATTTGTACCAGAGGTCCTACTCAAGAAAATAATGAGAGGAAAAATGTGTTACATAAATATTGAAAAAAAAAAAAAAGACAATCACAGAACTAGTACCCAGATCTTGCTTTTAGAAAACCATTCTCCATTTAGAATACCAGGGTTCTCTGAAGAAATGATTGATTTTAGATCTTCAGAATACAAAAGTGAACCTGGAATATGTTATTGGTCAAGAAGAAAATACTCAAAGACCAATGGTGTCAGGATACATGGAAGTAGAAACTGGCTAGTAGAAACTTCTCCTAACAAAATGTGGGTCCATTTTAGTATCAAAATGAATAATGAACTTAATGGTTGACAGATAATACATGGAATTAAAACAAACACGCATGGATCCACAGTAATTTTTAAAAGAAAGAGGAAGGGAAAGAAATATTGGGTTAGGAGGAGTGTACTAAAAATATCATCAGAAAATTATGATTTTCTATCTGCTAATGTAGTTTTAGTGATTCTAACAAGAATAATCGATAGGACCTAAAAGAATTTGTGACATGTTGGATAAAAGTATATTTACAAGATCTCAGAGTTTCACTCCACAGATGATTTGTGAACTATCAAAAAGGGAAGTGTGCTTTTACAATGGAGAGATCTGGGTGTTACTCCGGGCATTGCCACTAGTGGAAAGACCCAACATTTTATGTTTCCAGCTATAATATAGTAAGAGGTACCGAACATCACCCATGCCATGGTCTTGTCAAAAATATTTGACCTAAATCAAGTCATAAATATAAACATAATACAAAATGTGGGTTATTCTGCAAGACAAAAGGACTGGACTCTTCAAAGAATCAAATATGAAGAATGACAGAAAATTCTAGGACTTCTACAGATTGTGAGAAAATGAAGACATATGACCAATGATAATTCATCAATATTGACTGGTCCTCAATGGTATAAAACAAATTTATAACAGACTTTTTTGCTACAACTGAGGAAATTTTGCTGGTTGCATCATGATTTTGAATTCATACTAACTTTCTAAAATGTAAAACATTGTGGCTGGGTAGAGAAATGTCCTTGTCTTGGATGGTTCATGCTGAAGTAGTTAGAAGTGAAATATCTTGATGTGTGCAACATTCATTTGGACAGAGAAAGGAAAATAGAGCAGGTAGATAGGATATTAGTAATTGGTCAATGTTAGTGATGGGTGCACAGGTGTTCATTTAACTGTTCACTCAACTTTCCTGAGCATTTGAAAAATTTCAAAATAAAAGATAAATTTTTAAAAAGTTAAAAGCACATCTCTAAATTGAAGTATGTTTTTGTCTTTGACAGCTGATTTCTCATTTAAATGAATTTGACACAGGTCCAAACTAATTATCAAAGCATGAGACTTTTGAAGGATACCATTAATTGAAATTCAGAGTTGCGATACTAACTATTCAGAGTGAAGTGGCTATATTATGAACAACTTGATTTTTTCACAGGGTCTGATCCATATTATTTCGAGTGTTTTCCTTTTTTGATTGAAAACATCAAGGTTTTATTTAATTGTATAAATTATGCCCTTGGTTTTAAAAACCCAACAAAATAGATGCAAAAAATTAATTACAATATTGTCAGAATCAACGATTAAACAGCAGGATACAAGCATCATAAAATTAGCATTTTCATCTAATCATTCTAGTGTCATCTGCTAATTTCAAATAGACCCCATACACAGACATCATTTTTCAAAGCATCCTTACACAAACCCTTAATTCATTTTGAGCCTTGTAACAACATTCAGAATGAAAGTGCTGAAAGAGATGATCCTTACTTCTCAAAAAGAAATTATAAGAATTATGGTTTATTAACTTTGAATTCAAAGAAGGTGAATACTATGCAAAATGATGTTTTTTGACTTAGTTTTTATGACTGGGAATGCTTCCAAAGACTAAGTTATCTCAAATTGCTCAATATATCACTCATTTAGTGAAATCTTGTCAGGTAATATTTCTTTTCTTTCTTCTCATTACATTCTCACAAGCATTAAATGTTTTTGTTATACTAAGAAATGTGTGCAGTTATCTAAGTGTATTGGGAGAGTAAAGGTTGAATTTTCCTAACAATCTCTTAAATATTCTCTTCCTTAATATGCAGCCTACAAAAAAAGTTCATTACTTTTGTGTATCTACAATATCAATCACTTTATTACGTGCTTAAGAAACAAGTGTTATTAAAAATAAGTTCTGTACATGAAACACTTTTTTTTTCAATAGACTGCACCTCCTTTTAACCTCTTAATGGGCAAAATTTTTCTTGATTGGTTTATGATTTCTTCAAACTCTCCTTCAATAAATATGTACTGGAAGCCTCCTATAGTTCAGAGTCTATGTTAGCTTCTGGATTTACAAAAATCATTAAGGCATGTTCTCTGCCCTTTAGGGGGTCTTAAATCTAGGGGAGACTAAGATATTTGAAAACAGATCATAATGGGGCGCCTGGGTGGCTCAGTCGGTTAAGCATCCGACTTCAGCTCAGGTCACGATCTCACGGTCTGTGAGTCCGTGAGTTCGAGCCCCGCGTCAGGCTCTGGGCCATCAGCCCAGAGCCTGGAGCCTGCTTCCGATTCTGTGTCTCCTTCTCTGTCTGCCCCTCCCCCGTTCATGCTCTGTGTCTCTCTGTCTCAAAAATAAATAAACGTTAAAAAATTAAAAAAAAAAACACATTACCTTATGATAGTATTAAAATAATTATCTGCACAGAGCCATAATCCAAACTAATTTGCTAATGATATGTTGGTCTTCATCTCAAATGGTTAATTCCTCCTCTTTTGTACTGGAAGGGAAATAATTATTAGGGTAAGAGCAGATAGGCCCCTTAAAATATGTAGTTCTTAATTATTAGAGATAAATCAATGTTTGTTATTAAAGATATAGTAGAGATTGAAGGTAGTTGATGAGAAAATGACACTCCAGAAAAAAAAAATATTGTAATCCATTATTTAATCACCTGCACTTATCTCACTTAATCTTGGTTAAGTTTTTTTCCTGTTTTTGTCAAACCCAAACTATTAAGAGGGATTTGTGTTGAAATTGTGTTTGAAATTTGACTCCCTTGAATTCCTGCATTTGTTGAAAATTCAGTAATTTTTCTATTTTATATAATCCTGCCAATATTACTAGACTAGTGAAGTCAGGTATGAAGAAGAGATCTCTGATCATAAAAGCTGGCTAGGATCTGTGAAAAAGCAAGTATTGTCCTCATCACACACATCTACTTTTAATAGAATAGAATAAAAAAGTGTAAATGTAACTCTTATATGAACTAGATACTTAGAGAAGTATATTTAAAAGCTTACTTGAAAATAAAATTCTTTGGGGTCAGATCCTGGGCTGTAGGAGAGAGCTCGTTGTCATTATGAAACTTTATGCATTTGAGGAAAGAAGATCAATCATGGTTATTAGTGATTCTATGGAATGCAGGTACTCAATTTCTGCTATTGCTTCCAGTATTTTTTTCTTGTCTTAAAGGATGAGGCATCCATAAGTCGTCTGAGGACAATCTTCACCTGTTTTGGAATTCCATCACCACCCACCACCTCAGAGACCTTGTAGGTACGTAGGACCTTGCAGGTTAAAATTGCTAGCCCCCCCCAAAAAAAAAAAAGCTAAAAAAAAATTGCTAGCCAAATACTGATCACAGCCAAATCTCTAGCTGAGAATTTTTTTTTCAAGAACCAAGACCCATGAGTTGATACTTCCTATATGACATTTCTAATTGTATATTCTACAGGCACCCAAATTCAAATCATCAATTTGAGCAAGAATTATTAGTTACAAGCAACAGAGCTGACTCTAGATCATTTAAATGTCCAATCAAATTTTTGAAAGGGCCAGAAAACCTGAAGTGAGACTAAAGAGCCAGGAAGAGTGACCAAAACTGTGGTGCAAAATGAGTCCTCCGCCAATCAACTGAGCACTAAACACCAGAAAACATTTTTGTGCTGGGCAATTGATCTTGCAGTTTCTACCCTACTCTGATGATTTACTACTATTACTATCAGTACCACTGCTGAAACCACTATTGCTACTACTAACAGTAGTAGTACTACCACTTGAGAGAGAGAAGAGAATGGGGAGAGAGAACAGCCCAGCACTGCCTCAGAACTAAAGCCTGCTGCAAGAAATCACTGAGGCAACGATCACGTGTTTTTGCCTGCTCCATTTGAAACTGGGAAAGTTTCTAGTCTGAAGTCCAAAGTTGAGTTCATCATTCTCTCTCTCTTTTCACATTATATTTTATTTTTTCAAAATGCCATCACGTTCCACCCACTCATTTAAGCTACAAACTTGGACTCACTCTTTAACTCCTCACTCTCCCATTTTCAATCATTCTTAGTCCTATATATCAATCTTCTTATTATCTGTTAGATCTATCTTTTTACTGTCTCAATTCGGGTCCTGATAATTTACATTATCATAACAACTTATTAGCTTCTTTCCCTCCCTCCAGTCATTCCTCAGCAATCCATTTTCCAAATTATCAGAATGTTCTTTCCAAAATGAAAATCTTCCCAAGTGTCTCACATGTTCTAATCCTTCAGTTTCTCCACTAGCTTTCAAGGCAGACTAAAGTAACTAGGAAGTCTATATTCAAAACCATTGGGGCGCCTGGGTGGCTCAGTCGGTTAAGCATCCAACTTCGACTCAGGTCATGATCTCATGGTCCGGTCCGTGAGCTCGAGCCCCACGTCGGGCTCTGTGCTGACAGCTCAGAGCCTGGAGCCTGTTTCAGATTCTGTGTCTCCCTCTCTCTCTGGCCCTCCCCCGTTCATGCTCTGTCTCTCTCTGTCTCAAAAATAAATAAACGTTTAAAAAAAAAATCGCTAACTAGTTCCTATTTATCTTTCCAACCTTGTCACTAACTTAGTTCATGCAAACCACTACCACCTACATCACCACCATTATCATCATTTCCATTACATCTATATATTAGTTCAGAGTCTATAGAAGTGAATATAGATCCATTACCACCATGGATGTTAATTACAGCAAAACAGTGTGAAGCTAGATTTAGATTTTTCTTTAATGAAAAAATTAAATAAATAACAAAACTAGAGATGGATAGTTATTTGTTTTTGCTTTCACATTTTGCATTTTACTTATTTTTTAAAATTGAGGTATGACTGACATACAAAATTGTATTAGTTTCAGGTATACAACATAATCATTCAATATTTGTATACACTGTGAAATGTTAACTACATTAACTCTAATTTCTGGAGAGAGGTAGTGACTGGAGAAGCCTCAAGCAGTGAACTTGGAAAACCCAGAGAAAAGAATTCTGATTGTGTTAATGGGGGTGGGAGGAAGCCTGTTATGTGCTTTCCATTTTATTTGTTTTACTTTTAACTGGAAATTAACAATAAAAAGCCAAATGATCTTCCATCTGATCTTGAGGATACAAACTTGAACTAATAAAGATGAGGACTCAGGATTGTGAATGGTTTTGTTGTATGGAGAACAAATTAAAGGTTTGGGGTCAAAGATCCAAAATTTGGAGTTCTAAATTTACTACTTACCGGAAATCTTAGAACACTACCTTTCTCAGAGCCTCAACTACCAAAAAGTTGCCTGTTCCAAAGAATAAGACAAAATTATGAAAGCACACAGCACAGTGTTAGATGAAGAGCAGAAGGTTGATAATTGTTAGCTTCTCTGTTTTCTCTATGTGTACAAACATTAAAATTTAATGTGAATATAATTATGATGACAATAATAGTAACCAATGTTATTGAGCATTTTCCATGTGCCATTAATCTAACAGTTTTATGCATATTATCTAATCTGATCCCCATAACAACCTTTTGAAGGCTGAATCAAGGAAAGAACTAATTATAAGGGATGTATAAAAGTATATTAGAAGTTTACATTATTTTCTCATATGCAGCTATGAAATTATAAACTAATTTTAGAAAACTAATTCTGTTCAGTGAAATCAATCTCCAGTTTTTATAGAACTACACCTCCAACTATAATATGGTAGAAATACCCATGCACTTTTAAAGCCATGTTCTCATTAAGTCATGTGATGTTGATGGCAAGTGGTTTTCTCCCACCCAGAATTTAGGCCAAAAAGGACAAATGTCTTTGTAGTTTTATTTTGCAGACAGGTAGATTTTTTTTCTCACAGTCTTTTTCAGTGAGTGAGGTTTAAAGATCCTAGCTTTATGTAGTGGTCTCAGTTTCAAATCCACTCCTTGTTGAGAATTAAGAATCAAGACTCTTGATTACTGAAAAAACACCGACAACCACAGGCTCACATAGTTAATAGGCTAGGCTTATGATTCTGGTTTCCAAGTTCTTTCTTTCTTTCTTTCTTTCTTTCTTTCTTTCTTTCTTTCTTTCCAAGTTTTTTCTTTCTTTCTTTCTTTCTTTCTTTCTTTCTTTCTTTCTTTCTTTCTTTCTTTCTCATTTAGAGTTTATTTTGCTGTGAGAACAGCAATATAATGAAAAGATATGTACTTGGTTTTACCTACTATTTATAGTCAGGATATCTGGTCTGGACTATTGTTAAAAATAGAAAACAATATTCATTTTTTAAAATATATTTTGCTGAGACCAGAACATAAAAATAGGGAATTAGCAAGAGATAAAACCAGAATTTAATATAATTTATTTATTTGCAATGTACTTGTTTTTTCTTATTTCTTTATTCATTTATAGATTTATTGTCAATATTTTTTACAACTATTCCACTGAAAGCAAGCAGAAGAAAGAGTACATAAATCAAAAGTTTACAGTTATTAATAAAACAAACTCATCTATGAAAATGCCAACCAAGAAGTATAAAAATTACTATCTTGAATACACTTAAAACATTCAGAAACTCTATTTAATGCCCATTTTACACATATGTATATATGCTTACACATATGAAATTAAATTATTGTTGTTTTATACTATCAATATGCACTTAGACTCACTAGGTAACTAGGTAAGTTACTAGGTAACTTACTAGGTTATGTCCTCTGCTGTTTTTCATTAAGTCCTATGTCTGTCTTCCCATCTTCAATATTTTTCTGTTTCCTAAAATCACCCTTCAGTATTCCCTTTTATAAAAATACGGATTGTTGACGAATTTTCAGTTTTAGTTTGTCTGAAAATATGTTTCATGTTTATTTTTAACGGATCTTTCTCTGGGTTTGAAATGTTAAGCTCACAGTTACATTCTTTCAGTAAGTACTTGGATGATGTCATTCTGTCCTCTTCTGGCTTCTATTAAAAGTAAGTTGTTTGTCATATGGTTGCTCTTGTGACTGTCATTGGCCCTTTTCTCCTGGCTGTTTTTTAAACTTTTATACTTGAGTTTTTAGCAGGTATACTATGATGTCGATAGGTGGAGTTTTCTGTATGTATGTCCTGCTCAGGTTTCACATGTTTTAGAACATTCTCGGCCTCACCAGACATTGCTTCTGCTCCCAATATATCCTTCTTTTTGCTCCTGGATTTCAATTTCAGATATGTTAGATTTTTCATTTATCTTCATTACTTTTATCTTCTCTTCAATATTTTCCATTATTATGTCTCTCTGTGTCGTTTAGAATGTTTCCTGTCCTATATTCCAGTTCACTAAATCATTTTATTCAGCTCTGCCTAATATGTCCAACTGTTCTATTTTTTTGAGGAATTAGACTTTCCATTGATTTCCTTTTTTTTACTGCTTCTAATTCACAGCCCAAATTCTTACTCTTGTCTTTTACGTCCTTGAATTTATTCATCATAATTGTCCTGCAGTCCATGTGTAATAATAGCTTCATGATCTGTGTCCCCTATGGGACTGCTTCTATTTTGTATTCTTTCTTCTGGTTTTCAAGAATATTGTCTTACCTCCTCATATTACTCTTACTTAGTTTTTGAGTGATGAACACTGTTTATAAATTCTGTAAAAATAATATTACTTTCTGCATGATGTCATCTTCCTTTTTAATGAGTCCTGAATTCTAATTTTGGCCCTTATGGCCTTGTGAGCTTTTTGAAAGATTTTTATTTTCTCAGCTATCTGTTCAGGAGCAGTAGACTCAAATGCCCATGCTATTATTTTTCTGTTTCCCTCTTTAAATTTTTACCTACATTTCTTTATTATCTTCAAATATTTTATTTTGTTTTGTTTTATTTTATTACTTATTTTTCAGTTTTTTATCCAGCTTCTCTAGGGTTGGTTTAATAATTACTTCTTTTGCCATTATCAGAATTGAATTACTCCTAAGATAAAAGATATCAGTGTGTTTACTGAGAAGCCAGCATAGAAATGTTCAAGTTGTAGGTCAGATCATCTACTCTGGTGAAGACAGTGCTGTCATCTAAATGCTGGTGCAGCCCCAAAATGCATATGTTGTGATCGTAACCCCTACTGTGAAAACGTTAGGGGGAGGAGTCTTGAGGGGTGGTTAGTCATGAGGATGGAGCCTGCATAAATGAGGTTAGTGCCTTTATAAGAGACCACAGGGAGATTGCTTGCCGCTTTTCCATGTGAGATTATAGTTGAAAGGTACCATCTATGGACCAGAAAGTGGGCTTTCAGTAGATACTGAATCTGCTGGCAACTAGGTCTTGGATTTCTCAGCCTTCAGAACTGTGAGAATTTCTATTGTTTATATGCCACCCCATCCATGGTATTTTATTCTAACAGCCTGAATGGACTAAGATAGCAAGGAAGCTTTACAAAGAAAAAAAATGACTTGGACAGTTGTGTGACATCCTCTATAGAAAAGAAAAGAAAAGAAAAAGAAAAGGTTAATTAGAAATTGTCTGAAAAACTGTGTGGAATCATAAATTGTATTATTTCAGAGTGGACCAGAATTTCATATACCAGATATCTCTCTTAACAATTTTCTTTGACTTGAAGCATATGTGACCTGCTCAATTTAATCAACCTGTATTCATTGTTTTCCTATACAAATTATCACTAAATGAATAGGGTTTAGTCATACCCTTTTAGAAGTTCACAATCTAGTGTGTATTTTTGTGGATGTGCACATCTGCTACACACTTAAGTATACAGTAGGAAAAACACACAAAGACTGTATTAAATTTTTATACCAGATATATTGGGATAAATGTTAAAATGGAGCTACAAAGCACTGTAACAAGTTTATGGGAAAATGGAGAATTCAATTGGTACTGAAGGGATATTGTGGAGATTCTTGGGAGTATACCTTGAACAGTCTGAGAGGGATATAGAACAATGACAAATATTAGGGGTAAGAAGTGCATGCCAGACCCATGTGAAGAGCCTGAGCGAAAGCCTTCAAGGAATAACACACGGTGGACACTGGACTAAAGTGTATCACTAATGGGAATAAGGTCAGATTAAGATATGCCAGAGAGCTCTAGCTATTTGAGGATTAAGCCATAATGACACAGAGAATTTTATTCATCAGAAATTCCTACAGACCATTTTCACAATGAACATAATCATAAAAAAGAAAGGCTACACTACCCAGAGAGGGCTTGATAGTTCCCTTCATGAGAAAAAAATAGAAGATCAGAGGTGTCATCAAGTCCTTCTCCAGTTTTAGACTAACCTAGTGCATCTGACAATTGGAAAAACATATTTTAAAAACTGGATCATGATGCCAAAAAGCTTTTAATAGAAGTACACACTCATGCCATACCATTCTCCTGTTTATTAATTAATTGAAGTACTTTTAGCAGTTTTTCCTTCTACTTACCCTCTGTATTACTATAACTGAATATATAGTTAGCAATTTTAGATATTATCTTCTGACTCCTCCTGTAGTTGAAATTAATTTCTTATAGACCTAACTTGCTGTCTCATTTATGAATATAGCTTAATCCAATTTTTTTAAGTTTTTTAATTTATTTTGAAAGACAAAACATGAGCAGGGGAGGGGCAAAGAGATAGGAAGAGAGAAATTCCCAAGTAGGCTCCACACAGTGTGGAGTCCAATATAGAGCTCGAACCCATGAACCATGAGATCATGACCTGAGCCAAAATCAAGAGGCGGACACTTAGCCAAATGAGCCACCTAGGCGCCCCTTCATCCACATTTTAATAAGTGCTACACTAATAAGAAAATTGTGAATTTTTCATTACAGAATCAAGTAGCATTCTATGATCTCTTTTCTTGTACAGCTTAATTTTCTGAACTTAATAACTCTCACAATTTTAACTTGCCAGGTTTTCTATAGACCTATCCCTAAATTTTCCTATTACCTAATGAGATCAAGCACACACCTAGCAAACTTTTTTCCCCTGAATATTCATACTCATCAGATAGCTATTATTTTTTTCTTCCTGTTTCAAACTGGATAGATTACTTTCATGACATGTTGCATATCTATAATTCTGAGGTTCTTTTTACGGTTCTCTTATGTTGAACTGCCTGTTTGCTATTTCTTGTTCATTATTTTTCTTCTTCTTTGTTTACTTCTTTCCTTATATTAGTACCTTCATAACTAATTGGTTCAGTAGAGGAAGGGTACCTATCTGAGTCCTTGAATTTCTGCATTTTTATTTTAACCTTACAGTTCAGTAATTATTTGGCAGGGTCTATTATTCCAGGTTGATATTCAGAATTTCGAAGACTTTATTCCATTCTTATAGCATGTAAGTTTTATTTTTTAAAATGTCATTCTTTCTGGGGCACCTGGGTAGCTCAGTAGGTTAAGTATCTGACTTCGGCTCAAGTCATGATCTCACAGTCCATGAGTTTGAGCCCCACACTGGGCTCTGTGCTGACAGCTCAGAGCTTGGAGCCTGCTTCAGATTCCATCTCTCTCTCTCTCTTTCTCTCTCTCTCTCTCTCTCTCTCTCTCTTTCTGCCCCTCTCCTGCTTGTGCTTTGTCTCTCTCTCTCTCTTTCTCTCTCTCTCAAAAATAAACATTTAAAAAAGTAAAAAAATAAAATGTCATTCTTTCTCTTATTTTTATAGAAACTATTTTTTCTTTCTTTAAGCTTTTACCATGTGCACATTAATATCTAGCATTATATTCATGTTTTTATGCATTAGTAAAAGATTTGTCTAACCCAGTTCACTTTTAAAACTAAAGTCTCGTGTCTCATGTGCATGTAAGACATTTTTTCCCTTATTTTATTTCTCGGAGAACTTTTTCCTTTAATTTTTTTTTTCTATTGTCTTTTTCAGGAAGTTTTAAAATCAGAAAATATCCTCTATCTTTTCTCTGTGTTTGTGTGTGTATCCCTGTTTTTGAATATTTCTACTTTCCAGAAGTTATCTCTGACATTTATGCTTTCAGTCTTCTAGTGGATGTTTTATTTATGCCATCACAACTTATTTCTAAGGGCATTTTTGATCATTTCCTCTGATTGTTTCTTACCAGTATTACCCTGATGGCAAAAAGCATATAAAAAAATGTTTAATACCATAGGTCATCAGGGAACACAAATTTAAACAATAATGAGATACTGCAACACATCTATTAGAATGGCCAAATTCCAGAACACTGACATCACTAAATGCTGGTGAGGATGTGGAGCAACAGGAACTCTCATGCGTTACTAGCAGGAAAGCAAAATTGTACACCAACCTTAGAAGGTAGCTGGTCAGTTTCTTACAAAACTAAATGTACTCTGACCATACAATTGAACAACTACAATTTTTGGCATTTATTCATTTTATGGTTCCCTTATGTTGAACTGAAATTTCTTCCAAAACCTGGAAGAAATCCAAAGGCCCTTCAGTGTGTGAATGGATAAATGAATGACGCATATAGACAATGGAATATAATTCAGCACTAAAAAGAAATGAATTATTATATCAAGAAAAGATATGAAAGAAACTTAAATGCATATTACCAAGGAAAAGAAGCCAGTATGAAATGACTGCATATAGTATGACTGCAACTATATGGAACTCTGGAAAAGATGAAACCATGGAGACAATAAAAAGATCAATATTTGCCATGAGTAAGGTGGGTAGGGAAGGGATGAGTAAGCAGAGTACAAAGGACTTTTAGGGCAGTGAAAATACTTGCTATGATGTTATAATGATGGATATATGTTATTATGCATTTATCCAAACACACAGAATACACAGCACCATAAGTGTTGGACTATGGACTTTGGGTGATTATGATGTTTCGATGTAGATTCATCCTTGGTGGGGGATGTTAACAATAGAGAAGTTTATGCATGTGTCTCTCTGTGAATTGGGGCAGTGTGGTGGGTGGGGAGAAGAAAGGAAAAGAACAAGAAAGAGAATGACTTCTGTGTAACACAAAGATCTCCTGGCCCATATCTGATAATCATTCATCAGTTTTACTATATGCTTCCCCTTAGAGTTCTAATTCCTCATAAACCCTGTACTATCCCTTGAGTAATATTCTCTTTTTTAAAGCCCCTTCCTGTTGATATCACATGCCTCTTCTCAAAACAATTCCAGAAAAAAATATTCTGAACTCTTCTCTCCAATATTTTTTACCTCAGTTGTATCTTTTCAATTGTCATCTCATCTTCTTTCCTAAATCTGGTGACAAATAGATTCCATGACAAATGTCACTTGCAATGGACTATAATGGCTATTTGAAAGACTGTGAGGAGAGGGAATTTAAGGCCAATTCTAGCTTAACAGAAATGAGTTCTGGGATCTGATTAGTGAGGTTTGTAGTAGTTTGATGCAAATGAGGAGTCTGATGCAAGTACTGTGCGTTTGCTGATACTGATCTAAACCTCTCACACAGACCATAAACTCTTTTCAGTTTAACCCTCCTCTGTTTTTATTACCCATTTGTGATGGTGACTCATTTATATAAATGACAACTACTTTAACACAAAGTGTGAAGACATGATATTACCTTGATATTACTAAGGCAATTTCATCATGCGTGAAACATGGGACAAGACCTCACCTAGTCCATAGAATATTTGTGAAAATCAGATGAGAGAATATGCATTAAAATGGCATGAAAAATTCCATCTTCATAAATTATTAAGTTCTTTCTTAAGGCAAAAACTATGTTATTAATCTTACTTTTTACTAGGCGACACCTAAAACAAAGCTTTGCACACAAGAGATGTACCATCAATGTTTTTTGAATTGAGCTGTGTCACTCACTTGCTCTATAAAACACTTTCCTGGTTATTTTGACCTGGAGAAAGAGAGAGTGTGTTTATGTGTGTGAAGCAGCAATGGAGTGCAATAACTATACTAGGCTCAAATCAATAAATTATCTTTTTGAAAAGTCAGACATAATTGATAATGGTATTTAGCATATCTCTTTTGCAATATGGCATCCTTAGGGGAAAGGAATTGTGTCTCTTCCTATCTAGCAAATTATGTAGTAAAATGTCCTGCACTATAGACATCAGATAAATAATAATTAATGCTGATGAATTAGCCTGATGATGTTCCCTAAATAGCATCCCATAAGACTATAAAATATGACTTGTTCTAAAGTTAAAAGTAAAGGCTCCTAGTTCATTAATTTCCCCCTCCTCTCCACCCCACATTTCTTTTTCATCTTGGAGTAAATGGTTTTCAGGACCATTAACCTATCTGGCACAGTTCCACTTTGTTATTTGCCAGCTCTGGATTTTTGTAAAGCTATCCTCATTCTATCAAGTTAGAGCATTTCTACCAGAATGCTTACCTTAGGACTTCTAATATTAAGAATGATAAAAACAACTTTCCAACTCACTGTTTCATTGGAGAGCATAAGATACATGCACACTTAAACTATGTTTAAACTAAATGTAAATATGACTTTATTCCCTAATTCTTCCTAGCTCAAATCTGCTCCATTTTCTGACTTTTCAAATCACTCAAAATTGAATCACAATTTATTTATTGATTCAAACAAGGCAGGTTCTAATCATCCTCATATTTGCTTCTCCTTGACTACCATACTCAGTTATGTACCGAGAGTGCTCAATTTTACCTTTTCAATGCCTTTGACTCTATTCTCTTCAACACCACTGTCATTGACTTTGTTCAGACCATTATGATTTTGGGAGATAGTAGCCATAACATCTTAACTGCTTTCTTCTCTTCCCTTTCCTCTCTTCAAATTATTGGCAATGCTGCACCAAACTTGGTTTTCAAAAATAATAGTGTCGCACTCCTACTTAAGGACCTCTGACAAATGATCACTGCTCACTATATAAACAACACATGCCTGCATAAATCTGGTTCTAATCTTTTTTGCTGACAATACCATACCTCTTTTTTCTCCTTTCACAAAAGCCAATGTTCCTGCCACACTGAACATTTCACCATCTATCTCTTTTACACTGCTATTCCTTGTCCCAGAGCACTCTTCTTTCTAGCAATGCCATTCCTTTCCCGTGTTCACTGTGGAACATCTTCATTAATCCCTCAGAAGATAGAAACTGGTAGCTATTGAACACACATAGTCTGAAGATGGTATTCATTTGGATGGAACAAGTTCAAAAACAAAACTAAATTTAAATGCTTTTTAATATACTTTTACCCTCATTCCCCACCATTCCTGAATATCTTAATCTATCCTGATCCACCTATTTATAGTACCTGATGAGCTTCTATATGCCTCTGTTTCTGTGTATGAATAATAGCCTTTATAACACAGGATGGCTATATGAAATTACCATAGAGCAATGTCCTATAGGGATTATGATTATTACAAATAATAATATGGAAATTATTAGCATTATTATTAAAAATTTGTCCATAAATATATCATACTAAAAAAATTTCCAGTTTAGGCTGACCAACTGTCCTGGTGTTCCCAGGCTCTTCTGATTTTATCAGTGAAAGTCTTGCATCCAGGGAAATCTCTCAGTCCCAGGCAAAGCAGAACAGCTATATACTCTACCAGTACCGCCAAAAAAAAATCTATCATTTTCATCTCTAGGCTCCCTTTGTTCAGTATTCACACCTACTTGTCTAGAATTTTATACATTTTTTTGTGCTGGAACATTCATGTGTTTCCCTAATTTCCAATTGCTTATGGACTATTTTGTGCCCTCAATTTCCAAAGCAGCATACTAATTTTAGGGAAAACATAACTAAATGAATTCAACAGAATTCAAATGCCAAATTATGAGCTGTTGGCTTGAAATAATACATATTTGTTGAATCAATATTTACTTTTTATGGGAGGATTTTGGAAAACAATTTGTAGATAGAGTGGAAGAGGTGGAAAATTACTTGGGTATGTGTTCCTGCTGTTGATATGGATGAGGAAACCTGAATGGACCTAAGACCATCACAGCTTTTCCCCAAAATTTAGACTCTAAGCCCTAATGTATTAAACTCATCCTAGACATATGAGCCATATATAAATTCTTCCTTGTTTCCTCTGTATTATATATTAACATAATTTTTGTTTTTACTGTAACAAAAACTGTGTATCTTCCACTGATGACTTGAGTTCATTGTCTGTGGTTGGAAATATTACTTGGAGAAAAAAATTGCATATTTATAACTCATAGGTGTCAGGACTGTTTTTTAGAAAATACTGTAAAACACCAATCTATAAAACTCACACTGCCAAAATTTGTAATATTAATGAAATACAGCTATACTGAAGCTTAGAGTGAGGCACAATCAACAAGAAATGTATGTGGCTATCATCTTTATAGCTCAGTTTACTCAGCTGTGAAATAGGAAACACATCTAACTATCTGGATTTTTGTGAATTAAATAAGATATCACTGATTAAGCATTTAGTTTCATGAATACATGTAGCATAAAAATTTGTATTTCTAATGGTTGGACAGCTGTATATAACTAAAATGCCACAAAATGTGCACTGTTTGTTTTCCTATATCTGTTTCACATATCTAAATCATTAATGGTATTGAGGTGCCTGGGTGGCTCAGTTGGTTAAGCATCCAGCTTCAACTCAGGTCATGATCTTGCAGTTCATGAGTTTGAACCCACGTTGGACTCTGCTGACAGCTCAGAGCCTGGAGCCTGCTTCGGATTCTGTGTCTCCCTCTCTCTCTGCTCTTCCCCTGTTCACACTGTCTCTCTCTCTTTCTCTTTCTCTCTCTCTCTCTCTCTCAAAAATAAACATTAATTTTTTTAAATAATTAATGGTATTATTTATATATTGCCTACTGGCTAGTCTGAATGTTTAAATTCTAACCAAACTGTTAGTTGTTTCAAATTTTATTCATCAGAATGAATTAAATACTTAGGAATGATGGGGTGTGTCTGGGTGACTCAGTTGGTTGAGCATCCAACTCTTGGTTTTGGCTCTGGTTATGATCCTAGGATCATAGGATCATAAGATCAAGCCCTGCATTGGTCTCCACATTAAGCATGGAGCCTACTTAAGATTCTCTCTCTCTCTCTCTCTCTCTCTCTCTCTCTCTTTCTCTGTCTGTCTGTCCCTCTCCCTGCTCATGTTCAATCTGTCTCTCTCTTTCTCTAAAAAAAAAAAAAATACTTGGGAATGATGGGGACTGAGAAGGCTAGAAAGTAAAATGGTGTCTAAGGTCACTTAAATTTAGTTTTGATTTTACTTTTGAACTTGTTCGATCCCAAAACAGTTAAGTGTTTCCAATTTTTATTCATTAGAATGGATAAAAACAACAATGGCAATTGTCATAACATGTATCATGTTACAGACTAAAAGGTATAATTGTATATGTTGTGGATTTAGTACTCCAGCAAATACCTCTTTTACTTTCCCTGACACATTTGCAACTGATTGAAAGATATATACAGGAATGAGATAGATGAAGAACAAGATATGACTTTCTTGATAAGAACTGAATTGGTGGAGGGACGCCTGGATGGCTCAGTTGGTTGAGCATCTGATTCCTGATTTCAGCTCAGGTCATGAGCCAAGGGTCATGGGATCAAGTCATACAGGCTCATTATGGAGCCTGCTTAAGATTCTCTCTCTCTTTCCTTCTGCCCCTCTCCCCTGCTCACACTCTCTCTCAAAACAAAACAAAACAAAAAAAACCCACAAAATAAAACAACAAACCAACCAAACAAAAAACAACAAAACACACAAAAAAACAACAAAAACCAAAAAACTAAAAAAATTGAATTGGTGCACATAGCTTCTATGTGCAACTCTAACATGCTTCCTTATATTTTATTACAGAATTCAGTAACTGCAGTTTGCAGGCCTCATTCTCACAAGGACAAAGCCCATACCAGTTTGGTTATCATACGACAGAGAAAGCAGATCACATTGTCTTCTCAGTACACATAGGGCATGAAGTTAATAAATCACTGCTATTCCCTTGTCAGGAGGGAGTGAGAAAGTGCAGAAAAGATGAAGGTGTCCCACTTGAGCTTTTCCCTCTTGGACGTGGAATGGAAATTGTCTCCCTTTATGCAGGTATAATTAGTGGGGGAATAAGTGTCTCTAATAATGTCTGTGATATTATTTTTACAACAGTTGACTCAAACAGGATGTTATATGATTAAAAGCAGTTACTAAACCAAGAAAATAGCAGTATGATCAATTACTTACACTAATTATTATATGATCCTAGTTCTGAAACAAATAGGAAAAGAGGAAATTTACATAAATGATTTGAAGCTCCTAGAATACAAAAAAAATCTGCACTTAACTATAACCTTAAGGAGCCCATGCACTTTTTAAGTTTGTCCAAAAAATAATAGGAGTTTGGATAGCTTATAATCATGTTTTGCTCCCAGGCCAAAATGTATCAAAGCATGCTGTTTAGGGAATTTGAAGAAACAGTCTGAAAAATTCTATCATGCTGTCAAAGGAGAGATAGGAGATGGGGGGAGGAGGGAATGGATGAGAGGAGAGATAGGTTGTTCTTAAAGAGGAATAAAGACACCTGCCTTGTGTGCAGTATGGAGTTTCTTATAAGTGCTGACATAGGCAAACACTCCAGGGATCAGGGGAAATTGGTGATCTAGTAAAATATGGTCTTTAGCTAAAGGTCAAATGAAATTGTACTGGAAACCTTGGGGATACTTTAAAGTGGGAGCTAAAGACAGGGGGCTGCTCATTAGAGCTTGTGCTTAAGTACCAGTTTCACTTTATCAGGGAAATTGTTCATTTGTGTGAAAATTTGACCTCTGTCAGTTTGCCAAGCAGGCTGGGCCCGGGGGTGATCTCAGGCTCACGTGTGCTTGCAGAAGTTAAAGCTACCTGGGGACTCCTTTCAAAGGACACTGCCAAGGTTAGCAGACCCAAAATTTGACCTTCCTCTTCTTTCTTTCCATTTATATCTGTTTGTAAAGTTCAAATAGTTCTTTTTTTTTTTCCCAAAAAAGAAAGCGCTTCAAATGCAATAAAGTGATAAAAGATTCCAAAGGGATGCAGCTATAAAAAGAGAAGGTGAAATAAAAATGTTTCGCTTAGGAAGGCTGGTTATTTAGGGAAATATAATGCATTGCTAATAACAATCACGCTATTTCTTAACCTAGATTAGATTTAGCTTTAAAATTTTATGGTGCTACCACCTTTTAACCAGAGTCAAGTATTATGGCTAATGTATTAATGAAGGAAAAGAGAGAGGCTTTTTCACAGGAAGTTTGTTATCCAGAGAAGCTAATAATTCAGAATTCTTTAAATGCTCCAAATGGACCTTCCTATCACATATCCACATAAATTAAGGTACAAAGGAAAGGGACTGATGGGCCATGATTTAATGGTATGGATATATGATGATGAAAGAATCACTGAATTTCAAAAATAGGTTTTAAGTAGCTATTACCTGCTCAGATTTTTATCTTTTCTTCCATATCTCTGTATGCAATTATTTAATTATTTTGCTTACTATCAGTCTCCTCTTACCAGTGTCAATGCTTCCAGAAGAAATGGATTTTGTTTTATTAACTGCTGTCTTCCTGACATGTAGAACAGCACCTGCCATATTTGTTTGTTCTGTTTCTACATAGTACCTATTTGTATTATTTTACTCTTTCTTTAATGAATATACACAACAGGCATGCTCATGTGTATTTTCTCATATAATCATTTATACAACCATGTGAAGTAGTTACTGAAACAATAATAATGATGATGTTTACTTTCATGGCTGATGAGTAGTGAAGTGGTACCTATGACTTCTAATTGCATAGACTTCTCATTTGTCACAATAGAGGTTGTTTTATTTGTAATACAGAAAGTATTTTTATTTATATTGTTAGCATTGAGCCCTGAACAATTTTCCTAGCACAATTAAAATTACTATAGTCAAGCACTATAGTAGGAGCTTGGCACACATTACTTCATATATGCTTGGGAAGGGAAGGCTATTGTTAGCTTGAACCATAAGAAATTTTGATACTCCACTATTTCTAACTTGCAAAAAATAGCAATTTCATGTGGTTCATTCTGATATTAATTCCATTTATAGGGGTAGCTGAAGTTTAGAGAAATTAAATAAATCATATAAAGCCAATATTAGTAAACCATAAACTTAAGATCTGAATCTATATTTAATTGCAAATGCCATTTTCTTTCTCTTGCTTCTAAAAGAGGGCTTTGAGGGACATCTGGGTGGGTCAGTCGTTGAGTGTCCAACTATTGATTTTAGCTTAGGTCATGATCTCATGGTTAGTCATGGGATTGGGCCCCACCTCAGGCTATGCGCTGAGCATGAAGCCTGCTTGGGGCTCTCTCTCTCTCCCTCTCTCTCTCTCTCTCTCTCTCTCTCTCTCTCTCTCTAACCTTTCCCCCGCTTGTGCACACACTCTCTAAATAAATAAATAAATAAATAAATAAACACTTAAAAAAAATAAAAGAGGGCTTTGGAGTGGGATTGCAATAGTACTGAAGTCAAGGATAAATATGACACACTATTTGGGATATTCTCTTTCTTTTAAAAGAAACATGGAATTATATGGAGTAAAAGGCAAAATTACACAAATTAAGTTAACAGGAGTCTCTGGAGATATTTCACACTATGTGGGATCAATTCACTGTTAGGAGCACTCGATTTGAAAATGCTAAAAAGCAGGGGACACTCAATCCCCTTCCTACCCCCATCTTAGAGTAAATGCCTAGGCTGATATTAGCCATCGATCAATACAACTGTATAATCTGCTGAGGATGAGAAAAAGGTTATTTTCTTTGAAGGGAAAAAATGTCATCATTATGGAATAATTCACTTCAGAGTCAGTGTTAATATATTTGCTAATAGTTCAAAATGAGTATGGACAGATATGGAATATATGTAGGTAAATGTACTTTTTTGGAAAATTAAGAAATATATGTTCTCCCTTTTTAAATTATGTTCTATACACCATTACTTTTTTTTTTTAAGTTTTTATCCAAATTCTAGTTAGTTAATATACAGTGTAATATTAGTTAGGTATACAATATAGTGATTCAACTCTTCTATAGAACTCATCACAAGTTCTTGTGTATTTAATTCCCATCACCTGTATAATCTGCCCTCACCCCCGACTTTGGTAAGCATCAGTTTGTTCTCTATAGTTAAGAGTCTGTTTCTTGGTTTGCCTCTCTCTCTCTCTCTCTTTTGCCTTTTTCTCATTTTGTTTCTTAAATCCACATGAGTAGAATCATATGGTATTTGTCTTCCTCCGACTTATTTCACTTAGCAGAATACTCTCCAGCTCCATTCACGTCATTGCAAATGGCAGGATTTCATTCTTTTATATGCCATTACTTTCTTCTCTTTCCTTCTCGATATCAAAAATTATAGCTGCTACATTTCTATTATGTTATAAATTATTAAAATGAAAGACAGTATTTCTGAAAATCTTTATTATCTAGAAGGCGATATTTAATTTCTGGTTGTAATTTAGAAACTTATGAAATCTCCAAACACTTTTTGATTTTCTTTGAAAGCAGAAGATGAAAAAGATTCCAAAATACAAAGTATTCAAAGATTCAAGAAAGAGACTAGTACAGGTAAATAGTGCAGTGACCCAGGTGTTATTTAGATAAGTAATTATCTCAATTGACTTTTGATGAAATGCATTCCTTTTCAATTAGAATTCTAAGTGAGATCACATAAATTATTTAAGAGACTGATTATCATGGTTATAGTCACACACAGCTTTCTGAGCAACATTACTCTCCTAAAATAACATGTATTCTCTATAAACATAAAAACATAAAAGCAACTTTGACCTTTTCTTCTGCCTTGAATTCTCATTTAGTAAGCAAAGATTATGTTGAAGAAAAATAAATGGGAATGTAATTTTATGTGTAGCTGATTTCTCTACTACTACTCAAACTCCTCTTTACCTATGATTAAAGAAATTAGAAAAAAAATATCCTGTAGAACTAGCATTTCACACTAGCACCTGGTTAGCTTTCCAGGGTATTTTATCAAGAAGTAATAAGGAGGACAGAAATAGTATTTGTTTTTAAATAGAGTTTAATGTGATTAGGGATAACTTCTATAACCCTCCAAAACAACAGACAGAAGAATTAATTTTTTTCCCTTAAGGAGAGGGAGAAGTTAAAGTCAAACTGAACACTGAGACTTGAAAGAGGTAGGCAGCATTAACATGGATAGTGCCTCACTATCACAGCGAGCAGGAGCTAATTGTATTAGTTATGGTAATAGTGCCCTCCAGAGGAATTTTGCAGGAATTTGAAAGGCATAGGGAAAATTAAAGGGTGTAAAAATGTTGAAATTTAAATACACAGTTATAAAGTCAATTACCATATTAATCTTAACTAGCTAATTAATGCATTCTTCAGTTTAAATTTAGTGCTGAGAGTCAACACTATATCCATCATTATAAATATCAACAAACATATGTTTTTTTATTATTTTAGGTCATTTGTGAACCCTTACTTGCATATTATATTCTTTGTATATTCTAAAATATGTGATGTTATTTTAAGGCTTATTGAGTTCAAGCAAACAGTGAAGGACTGAGATTAAGGCATTCGAATTTGTGATCTCATTGTTGCTTTTCCTTCATCGTATTTCTTTGGGCAAGTTTTTAAATTTGTGTAAATTTGAAATTAGTGCAAATAGAGCTATGTTCTTGTATTAATGTCACTGAAATGAGGCAAAATTAAAACAATCACCATCAATTATTAGAAGTCAATTAAAATGGGGGAATCAAAAGTACCAGATTATAGATAGCAAGCTCCAATTAACACCACAAAATGTTCAGTTAAAATAGGTTAAAATAGGTAATAAATACATGAAATGAAGAATAAGAGGCCTCCTTATGTCTGTCATTTAAATATTTATACTTTCCTAATTTTAGAGAATGCATAACGATTATTTCACATGATGATTTACTGTCATTATCATCAGCATTGCTTTTGCCATTTCATTATGCTAAGCATCGAGGCAAATGCTAGGAAAAGGAAATTTATATTTAATGATTTCCCTGTTTTTTGTTTTTTTTTTTTTTTTTACCTCACTCACCATTATCAGCTACCACCATAATGATTTTCTGCATTTGAAATCTTGGAGGAAAAACCAAATCATCAAAAAGCAAGTTCCAATCTATAATTTATTAAAATAATTTTAAAGAGTTGAATTTTTTCTTTTAAAATTTAATATGAAAAGCCACAAAAGGAAGAAAATGACTGGAAGACAAAAATAAGACCAAAGAACAAAGACAACAAACATAAAACAGCAACAAATATGGTAGGTATTAATCCAACTATATCAATAAACTCATTGAAGGTCAGTGGTCTAAATGCACCAACTGAAAGACAGACATTGCCAGAGTAGATCAAAACATGAGGCCCAAATACATGTTGTCTATACCCACTTTAAATATAAAGACACAGATAGATTAAAAGTAAATGGATTTATAATGCCACTACATTATATATGCATATATAGGGTTGTCAAACCCTGCTCAAATACCGTATCATTTAAGTTACTATAATATCTAATAATTCTAGAGACCTGGAGGGTGAAGTTTTCCTTAAATTGCTCTTACTTTCAAATTATCATAGCCAGTCTTGTTCTTTGCACTTCCAAATGAATTGCAGAAAAGCTTATCATTTTCATGAAAGAACATGTTGAGATTTTAAATAAGAATTACATTCACTTAATAGTTTAATTGAGGAACATTTCTATCTTTGAGGTATTGAGTTCTTATATCCATGACAGTGATAACTCTCTCCAGTTACTTATGTTTATGTTCTTGAACAGTAATTGCTTTCTCTGTAAAGATTCCATCTTTTGTTACATTTGTCTCCAGGACATATTCATTGTTTCCATGTTTTTATACATTGTATCTGTCTTTAAATTACATTTTTAATTGTTAATTACAAATTTTGGAATACTATTCTTTTTTTTTTTCTATTTATTCTATAGCCAGAAATTTTTCTGAATTCTCTTACTTGTTCTAATAGTTTGTAGAATCTTTTGGCTTTTCTGTATAGACTATCACATTAGCAAAATATAATCACAACTGTTCTTCTAATCATTACCATTTTTAAAAAATCCCGTTGTGCTAGCTAGGACCTCTAAAGCAATGTTGAATACATGTGGTGTTAGTAGTTCTTACTTTCTTTCTTATGAAAACACAATTGTTTTAAACACTTCATATTTCAATGCAAATGATACTTTATATTTCTGTTAGACCCTCTTAATTACGGTGAGGCTATTATCATCCATTCCATGTTTGCTAAGACTTTTTGTCTTGAATTAGTATAAAATGTTACTTTAAAATATCTATAATGAAATAATCATATGGTTTTTCTCTATTGACTGTTAATATGTAATAACTCTTAATAGATTTGCAATGGTAAAACAATTCTAGGTTAAAATCAACTTAGTTATGAGGCATCATTTTATTTTCATAAATACACGTTTGCTTTTTTTAAAAAAAAAAATTAATGTTTATTTACTTTTGAGAGAGAAACAGATTGTGAGCAGGGGAGGGGCAGAGAGAGAGGGAGACACAGAATCAGAATCAGGCTCCAGGCTCTGAGCTGTCAGCACAGAGCCCAATGCAGGTTTCGAATCCACCAACCGTAAGATCAGGACCTGGGCAAAAGTCCAACACTTAACCAACTGAGCCATCCACACGCCCCGCTATTTGCTTTTTAAAATAATGTTTTAAAAATTTTGTCCCTATGTTCAAAAATATACTTGGAGTATAATTTCTCTTTTCTTAGTCTGTTCTCCTGCTTTTATGGGATTTGGGGTTTTTGGATACCCAGGTTATATTAACCTCATAAAAAAGTAAGTTTTCCATTTTTTCAAAAAGCTTATGCACATGGGGTGCCTGGGTGGCTCAATCGTTAAGGGTCTGACTTCGGCTCAGGTCATGATCTCACAGTTTGTGGGTTCAAACCCCACGTCAGGCTCTGTGCTGATAGCCCAGAGCCTGGAGCCTGCTTCAAATTTTGTGTCTCCCTCTCTGCCCTTCCCTTGCTCTCACTCTGTCACTGTGTCTCTCAAAAATAAACATTAAACAAAAATTTTTTTAAAAAGTTTATGCACAATGAACTGTTTCTTCAGTGTTTTGTACATCTGATACAAAAAAATTAAGAAAAACAAAGAAAAAACAACTTGTACTCTATGTTGGAGGCATCTCCATTTGATCAAACTTGTTTTCATGACTATTGTTCAAATATTCTTTTAAAAAGTTTTTTTTAGCTGTTTATTTATTCTAAGAGAGAGGGAGAGTGCACATAGGAGGGGCAGAGAGAGAAGAAGAGAATCTCAAGCAGGCTCAGTACTGTCAGTGCAGAGCCCAATGCCGGGCTCAATCCCACAAACTGAGATCATGACCTGAGCCGAAATCAAGAGCTGGATGCTCAACTGACTTAGTCACCCAGGCACCCCTATTGTTCAATTATTCTATTTCCTTCTATTGCTTGTTTGCTTTAGCAAGTTTTCAAGAGTTGGGTTAAAATCTCAAAATACTATAGTAGTTTTTTAAATATTTCATTTTAATTATTTTAATTTTTGCTCTGTAAATTTTGAAGTTATGCTGTTAGATGTGTTCAGGTTCAAGATTTTCATTTTTCTACTGAATTTTTATCATAAATATAGAATCTTTACTCATTAATAATTATTTTGACTTCACTCTATTTTTTCTCATACTAATACAGATATCACAGTGTTCTTTTGCTAAATGCCTGATGTGGAAATGCTGGGGTTCGGAGCAAAGGGTCAAGAAAGAATTCTTGAGACATCTTTGGTGCAAAAAGGTGGTTTTATTGAAGCATGGGGACAGGGCCCATGGGCAGAAAGAGCTGCAGTGGGGTTGTGAGGAGTGACTGATTATATACTTTCAAGTTGGGAGGGGGGTTAGGGACAGCATAATTTCTAAGGAATTCAGAAGCAAGATTTCCAGGACCTTGAGGAGCTAGGTGTTGTTAGGAAAAGGTCATTTATTACTGTCTAGTAAAACCTTAGTTGTGAGGCCCTTCGGATATATATCCTTGGGCCATATGCTTGGAAAATGATTGCTAATGTATATCTTGGGTGGGCAGAGATAAAGGAAGTTCCCAAAATAATTTTTATATGTTAAAGGAGACTTACAGGATTCTGGAGGTCAAGATAATATTAAGGTAAGATTACCTTTTGCCCTTAGCAAAGTAGTTGAGTTCCTAGAGGAAGGTCACTCTGCCTGTCTCAAGGACTTGTCAGTGGTCTGTAAGTTGTAAAGAAATTTAATATTGTTTCTTTTGCCTTTGTTCCCCACATCATATATACCTGGCATATCTTTTTATATTGCTTACTTTAAACCCTCTTTGTTTTCCTAATGTCTCCATATTTCATATTTTTTTACCTTTTGTGTAATGTACTTTATTATTTTATTTCTCCATTCAAAATTGAATTTCAGGGGCACCTGGGTGGGTCGGTTGATTAAGCGTCCTATTCCTGATTTTGGCTCAGGTCATGATCTCACCATTTGTGAAATCAAGCCCCATGTTAGATTCCATGATGACAGCACAGAGCCTGCTTGGGCTTCCCTATCTCCCTTACTCTCAGCCCCTCCCCTGCCCACACATGATCTCTCTCTCTCTCTCTCTCTCTCAAAATAAGTAATTACACATTAAAAAAAATAAATTGAATTTCATTACGTCAGGGATGTTTGTATGTTTGATTCAGTGATGTACTGAAACATCTAGAAAAATGCCTGGCACATAATAGGATCTTAAAAGATAGTTGAAAAAGAAAGATATTAGTTCAATAAATATCATGGTATCTTCCAAAAATTACATTTAACTCAATACCTTTATATTTTAGTCTAAACCAGAGTCTCTGTCTTTTAACTTGAAAGTTTCTTCCTTTGTTATTTGTTACAATTATCAACATATTTAGATTTATTTCTACATTGTATTTCGTGCTTTCCATGCTTCAAAGCTATTTACCATCCTGTTTAAGACATTCTTGTTTTTCTTAATCCACTCCTTTTCTTTCTTCTCATTTTATCTGATTTTTCTTTATTCCTTTTTAATGGTTTCAAGATATGCATATTATTTCCATATTACTAAGGATTACAATAAAAGATTTTTTCCATGTATATGTGACTTAACAAGGTCTACAATGACCTCAGTTATTCCACCTCAATACCAAACTTTAATCACCCTTCCATTTTTTAATTTTAATCTATTATTTTACCTTTCAACTTTAAACTTCCCAATGTTCATCACATTATTATTATTATACAGCAATGTTTATTTATATATATATGAATACTACTAATTTATTCTCCCCCCCCCCCCCTTTTTTCTTGCATGCCATTCATTCCTGTGTTCGGTATTCTTCCTGCAGTATTTCTTTTGGAGATAGTACAATATTTGAATATTTCATATTTTCCTGAAAATGCCTTCATTTTTCCCTAATTTTGTAAACCAACTTAATTTGGTACAAAATTTGCTTTCTATTATTTCTCCTCAAAAATTTAAAGATATGTTTTTGTTAATTATGTCACTTATTTTGTTGCTTCCTAGAAATCTTTTGTAGTTGAATTTTTATTTTATTTAATATTGCTTTTAAGAGGATTTTTCTTCCCTTTGGTATTACATATATTTGGAATTATTTTTTTTAGTATTTATATAGATCTGGATCATTTATATATCTGGATTTATTGATTTACTGATTTACTTCTCCAAAGGCAATTTTCTTACCTTTCGTCAACTCTAGAAAATATTTGAAATTATATTTTTGAAAATCTTTTGTCTGAAAACTTTTCTATTCTTTCTTAAGGACTCTAAACTCTAAAGTTTGAGTACTCTAAATATAAACTCCTATTAGATATATTCCAATTTTATGTCTCTTAACTGTCTCAAATTCTTCATATTTTTTGATACAGCTGTGTGGCCATTCTGGTCAGTTCCCATCTAGATTATTAATGATTGCTTTAGCTGATTTAATCTGATATGTAATAATATTTTGTTCTAGTCTTAAGAGTTTTTATGCTTTCCTTTATTACTTTCATCATTCAAAACATATTTTATTTTATTATTTTGACTTAGTTCAATTATCTCAAAACTGGCTTCTTTTTGCTAAAACTGATGACACATTCATGACACTTTACTCATTTGTGTTGTGATTTATTTTTAATTGTGAGCTTCTCTTCAGTGAGGATGGCATTTTTTTTCATATTAAATTCTATACACCCTGCATTATAAGAGAATGGCTCTGGAGTGGCATTGCAGGTTCCCAAGGGTATCTCTGGGCCTGGATAATGTTGTTGCTAATCCCTTGGACTGGGGACTTCTGCAGCATACTTTGTGTCTTCATACTCCATATTATCTGAGCTACAGATCTCAGGTCTTGATTTCTCACAAGGAGACATTTTTCCTTATCTAATAGGGAAAACTTTTGATTTTCTTTTCTTCCAAAACTGGTGGTTTTGGAAGGTCTAATACCTCTTTCACTTATTAGGAAGCCTTTTACAGGTTCAAATTTTATTACATGAGTATTTATAAACACACATCCCCAAAGTAATCACAGTGGTTAGCTTATGCTCTGAAACCTAGTTTCTGTCCCCTCTCTCTGTGTGCACATGGAAGTTTCTCGACTTTTGGAAGAGCTCAGATGAACAATTCATATTACTCAGCACTTCCGATTGTTTTTAGAGATAAGGGAGAATTTTTGCATTGGTTTAAATGGCAAAATATGGAAATAGTTTTGTTGCTGTAAACTATTACACTGATAATACCTGGCATAAGTGAAATTTAATGGAGTGTGAGGAAGCTGCCCAAACATGTATCTGGGTTGTCATAGTACAGAATACAGAAAGCACTTGGAACAGCATGATTTCTACAGTAGAAGTATACAAGAGTATCACCAATATTTACAAAAATATTGTAGACTTCTGTATATTCACAAGGTGTATATTGGGAATTGAAGCTAATTTCACTTTTCAAGACCAATTATATAGATCTACAAAGAGATTAAAAAAAAAAGGCCTCCAAATGATGTTGCTGAACCAGTGAGTGTTTTATAATAATCTACAAAGGAAAAAAGTGATGATTATTAACTAGATCTATAAAAGGGAAGGGCCCAGGTGCATTGTTAACAAAGGCAGAAGTTTCAGGAATTCTTTTTGACAGTTATTCTTACTCAGCAACAGAATTTAATTAACTTGAAAATGCTATTACTACTTTTTTAAAGCAAAATTTCAGTGTATTTTCAGAATAGATTTCTCTAATTGGATTTTTAATTAAATAAAAAAGGGAAAAATAGCACTCTACCCTAATGTAATCCCATTTCTAATTACTAATATTGAAATAATGTGAAGTTACTATGTAGATATAACAAACTCACAGTGCACCAACTATAAAGTAATATTTAGGAATTACCAGTAATATCTACTATTATGTTTTAACAAAGATGGGTGGGTTTCACTAATTAAGCATATGAAATTTAATTGCATTTTATCCCTGTGTGGGATCTGGGATAAATAATTTAGTTAGTTAGTTCTAATGAGGCCCAGATTTTACACACACAAACACACACACACACACACACACACACACACACACACACATTTTCTAATAACATCACAATATGTATTGTGAAGGATGTAAATAACCATTAATCCTTTAATTTTCAAAGGCATTATAGGTGACTAAACTAAGATTAAAAATTTAAGAAATTTGCCACAAACAACAAAATGATTCCAGAAAAGCTAAGCTACTCACTCACTAGGTCTTCTAACTCTGGATGGAAGCTTTTTTCAGGGAAGACTAATGGTTCTCAAAATGTCATCTATAAGCATGCAGGTCCTGGACACCCTTTGAGAAAGGCCATGAGGTCAAATAATTTCATAAAAATACAAAACCTATTCTCCTTTTTCACTTTGTTGATATTTGCACTGATGGGGCAAAAGCAATTGTGGGTGGGGACACCTGAGTGGTTCAGTCAGATAAGCATCCAACTCTCAATTTCAGCTCAGGTCATGGTTGTGGGATTGAGCCCTGCATTGGGCTCTGTGCTGAGTGTGGAGCCTGCTTGGGATGCGCTCTCTCCCTCTCTCTATCCTTCCCCCACTCTCACTGTCTCTCTTTCTGTCAAAATAAATAAACATTTTAAAAAACACATATTTTTTTATAAAGTCTGATGAAGTTGTATAATCATTATTTGTACAAAATCTCAATCTTTAAATACAAGTTATTTTAATACTCTGTGTAATTAAATAAGAATTGCACATACAGCATGCTTGTTACATGTTAAAATATAAGATTACCATGAGGAAATGTGTAATGGCTTAAACTGAAAACTGAACTACACATTTCTAAAGAACACCATTTTTACTTATAGAAATGAGTGACAGAGAACTATGGCTATTCAACCTGGGTAATGAATATTTGGTATTCTTAAAAATGAATGAATTATATTTGTCATTTCAAAGAAAATAATTATTTGCTGCCAATAAAAAAAACTTAATCTTTGAAACAAAAATTTGAATTCTGGAAAAATTGTACCCACCACTCTGAACTCTACATGTTGCCAATACTTAAACTTAGATTAGTGGTGATATTAACAAATATGATTTGTTTTTAGATATTATATAATGAAATGTGCCAACATTTAGCACAAATGAATAACTCAGTAAATCAGTACTTTCCAAATAAACAATGCTTGATGTTATAAAATCATGCATGAGTAAAAGATCCATTGCAAGATAAAACTGTGAATTTTAATGTAGCAGTGTGAGAAAGGTTTGTTAACAAAATGTCAGATTACACTTAGGAAATTACCATTTAATGAGTTATGGTGTAGTGTCAAAGGATAATTTCCAAACTATTTGAAGAGAATAGTAAAATATTTGTCCATTTCCTCCTACATATCTGATGAGGGCAGTTTCAAAACAATACCCATAACACATGCAATGCAGAAATTAATAGGCATCAGTCTTTTATTAAACCAGACATCAACAGGTTTTGCAGATATGTGAAAAAAATGCCACTTTCTTCTTTTTTGGATACTATAGTTATTTTTTCATTAAAATATGTTATTTAATTTGTCATATATTAGTTTATTATTTACAAATGATATTATGCACATACAAAGGATCATAAGAGACTACTATGAACAATTGTATGGCAACAAATTGGACTAGAAGAAATGAATAAATTCCTAGAAACATACAACTTACCAAGACTAAATCAGGAAGAAATAGAAATCTGAATAAACCGATTACTTCTACAGAGATTAGATCAGTAATCAAAACTACCCCCACAACCAAAAAAAGAACATTATCAGGTGGTTTTGCTGATGAATTCTACCAAACATTTAAAGAAGAATTAATACCAATCCTTCTCAAACTCTTCCAAAAAACAGAAGAGAAAGGTACATTCCCAAATTCACTTTATAAGGCCAGTATTATCTTGATACCAAGTCAAGGAACCCAAAGAAAAGTAAATTATAGGCCAATATCCTTGATAAACATAGATGCAAAAAATCTTCAGCACAATATTAGCAAAACAAATTCAACAGTACATTAAAAGGATCATACAGCATGATCAAGTGGGATTTAGTCCAGGAGGTGAAAAAGATTCAACATCCACAAATCAATCAATGCAATGCATCACATTAACAAAATTAAGAATAAAATCATATGATCAACTCAATAGATGAAGAAAAAGCATTTGACAAAATTAAACATTCATTCATGATAAAAAAAAAAATTCAACAAACTGAAGACAGGGGAAACATACCTAAACATAGAAAAGGCCATATATGACAAGCTTACAGCTAACATCATACTCAATGGTAAAAAGCTGAAAGCTCTCCTCTAAGATCAGGAACAAGAAAAAGATTCCCATTCTCACTACTTTCATTCAACATAGTCCCAGAAATCTTACCCAGAGCAATTAAGCAATAAAAAGAAATAAAAGATGTTCAAACTGGAAAGAAAGAAGCAAAGCTGTCTCTATTTGCAGATGGTATATATATACAGAAAGACACCACCAAAAAACTATTCGAACTAAAAAACAAATATGGCAAATTTGTAGGATGCAAAATCAAGATACAAAAAGCAGTGGTGTTTCTACAGAATAACAACAAACAAAGAAATGAAGAGAATCCCATTTACAATAACATGAAAAGTGTTTTAAAATAATTAGGAATAAATATAACCAAAGAGGTGAATAATCTGTACACTGAATATTCTAAGAAGAATTAATATTGTTAAAATGTCCATACTACTCAATGTGATCAACAGATTTAATACAATCTCTATCAAAATTCGAATGGCATTTTCCACAGACATAGAACAAACAGTCTTAAGATTTGTATGGAATCACAAAAGACCCTGAATTGCTAAAACAATCTTAAGAAAGAAGAACAAAGCTGGAGGCCTCACACTTAATGTATTCAAATGATATTACAAAGCTATAGTAACAAAAACAGTATGTTATTAGCGTAAAAAGAGGCACATAGAACAGTGAGACACAATGGACTGACAGAAACAAATCTACACATATATATATATAGTCGACTCATTTACAACCAATGAGTCATGAATATACAATGGGAAAAGGATAGTCCCTTCAATAAATACTGTTGAGAAAACTGGAACACTACATGCAAAAAAAACAAAAACAAAAAAACATGAAATTGGGACCAGTATCTTACACCATACACAAAATCAACTCATAATGGATAAAAGACTTGAATGTAAAACCTGAAACCATAAAATTCCTAGAAGAAAACAAAGGAGAATATCTCCTTGACATTAGTCTTGACAATGATTGTTTGGATTTGACACCAAAAGCAAAGGCAACAAAAGCAAAAATAAACAAGTAGGACTGCGTCAAATTAAAAAGTTTATCCCCAACAAGGGAAACTATCAACATCAACAGAATGGGAAAAAGTATGTGAAAATCATCTATCTAATAATGGATTAATGTCTAATATATACAATTAATTCATACAACTCAATAGTGAATAAAATAATCTATTAAAAATGGGCAAAGAAATTGAATAAACATCTTTCTAAAGACATACAAAGAGCTGAAAGGTACATGAAAAGATACTCAACATCACTAATAATCATGGAAATGTAAATCAAAACTACAATGAGATGTCACCTCATACCTGTTAGAATGGCTATCATCAAAAAGACAAGAAGTAGCAAATGTTAACAAAGATGTTGAGAAAAGTGAACCCTTAATGCACTGTTGGTAGGAATGAATATTGGTGCAGCCACTAGGGAAAACAGTATGGCATTTCCTCAAAACCTCCCAAAACAGAACTATCATATGATTCAGCTGTCTCATTTGTGAGTATATATCTGAAGGAAATGAAAACTGGATTTTGAAGAGATATCTGCACTCACATTTTTTAGCCTGAAATGGAAATAACCTAAGTATCCATCAGCGGATAAATGAATAAAAAAGATACAGTATTTATATGCAATGGAATATTATCCAGCCATGAGAAAGGACACCTTGCCAGTGGCAACAACATGGATGGACCTTGAAGGCATTATGCTAAGTGAAATAAGTCAGAGAAAGAAAAATACTATATGGTCTCACTTAATTGTGGAATTTAAAAAATCTAATAGAAAAAAAATTAATAGAAACTGAGAGTAAAATGGGAATTGCCAGGGGCTGGGAAAAGAGGGAGATAATGGTCAAAAGTACAAACTTCCAGTTATAAGATGAAGAAGTTCTAGGGATTAAATGTATAGCACAGTGATTATAGTTAATAAATCTGTATTATATACCTGAAAGTTACTAACAGTATTTTCAATGTTTTCATCATAAAAAAATAAATAGTAATTAGGTGGAAACACTGAAGATACATGTTAGGAACTCTCAAGTTTCATGATGTAGGTGTTAACTAAGGCTATGGTAGCTATCACTTCACAATGTATAATTGTATTTTTTAATAGTATTTTTTAATTTTTATTTATTTTTGAGTGGGGAAGGGGCAGAAAGAAAGGGAGACAGAGGATCCAAAGTGGGCTCTGCACTGACAGCAGTGAGCCCAATGTGGGGCTTGAACCCACGAACTGTAAGATCATGACCTGAATTGAGGTCAGATGCTCAATCAACTGAGCCACCCAGGTGCCCCTCACAATGTGTAAGTGTATTAAATCAATATGTCGTGATTACAGTTCCGGAAGATGGCGGCGTAGGAGGACGCGGGGCTCACAGCGCGTCCTGCCGATCACTTAGATTCCACCTACACCTGCCTAAAGAACCCAGAAAACCGCCAGAGGATTAGCAGAAGGGAGTCTCCGGAGTCAAGCGCAGACTAGAGGCCCACGGAAGAGGGTAGGAAGGGCGGCGAGGCGGTGCGCGCTCCACGGACTGGCGGGAGGGAGCCGGGGTGGAGGGGCGGCTCGCCGGCCAAGCGGAGCCCCCGAGTCTGGCTGGCAAAAGCGGAGGGGCCGGACGGACTGTGTTCCGACAGCAAGCGCGACTTAGCGTCTGGGAGGTCATAAGTTAACAGCTCTGCTCGGAAAGCGGGAAGGCTGGAGGACAAAGGGAGGGAGAGCTGCTGAGCCCCCGGACGGCAGAGCTCAGCTTGGCGGGGAACAAAGGCGCCAGCGCCATCTCCCCCGCCCATCCCCCAGCCAAAATCCCAAAGGGAACCAGTTCCTGCCAGGGAACTTGCTTGCTCCGCACAAACACCCAACTCTGTGCTTCTGCGGAGCCAAACCTACGGCAGCGGATCTGACTCCCTCCCGCTGCCACAGGGCTCCTCCTGAAGTGGATCACCTAAGGAGAAGCGAGCTAAGCCTGCCCCTCCAGCCCCCGTGCACCTTGCCTACCCACCCCAGCTAATACGCCAGATCCCCAGCAACACAAGCCTGGCAGTGTGCAAGTAGCCCAGACGGGACACGCCACCCCACAGTGAATCCCGCCCCTAGGAGAGGGGAAGAGAAGGCACACACCAGTCTGACTGTGGCCCCAGCAGTGGGCTGGGGGCAGACATCGGGTCGGACTGCAGCCCCGCCCACTAACTCCAGTTATACACCACAGCACAGGGGAAGTGCACTGCAGGTCCTCACCACGCCAGGGACTCTCCAAAATGACCAAACGGAAGAATTCCCCTCAGAAGACTCTCCAGGAAATAACAACAGCTAATGAACTGATCAAAAAGGATTTAAATAATATAACAGAAAGTGAATTTAGAATAATAGTCATAAAATTAATCGCTGGGCTTGAAAACAGTATACAGGACAGCAGAGAATCTCTTGCCACAAAGATCGAGGGACTAAGGAACAGTCACGAGGAGTTGAAAAACGCTTTAAACGAATTGCAAAACAAAATGGAATCCACGATGGCTCGGCTTGAAGAGGCAGAGGAGAGAATAGGTGAACTAGAAGATAAAGTTATGGAGAAAGAGGAAGCTGAAAGAAAGAGAGATAAAAAAATCCAGGAGTATGAGGGGAAAATTAGAGAACTAAGTGATACACTAAAAAAAAATAATATACGCATAATTGGTATCCCAGAGGAGGAAGAGAGAGGGAAGGGTGCTGAAGGGGTACTTGAACAAATTATAGCTGAGAACTTCCCTGAACTGGGGAAGGAAAAAGGCATTGAAATCCAAGAGGCACAGAGAACTCCCTTCAGACGTAACTTGAATCGATCTTCTGCACGACATATCATAGTGAAACTGGCAAAATACAAGGATAAAGAGAAAATTCTGAAAGCAGCAAGGGATAAACGTGCCCTCACATATAAAGGGAGACCTATAAGACTCGTGACTGATCTCTCCTTTGAAACTTGGCAGGCCAGAAAGGCTTGGCACGATATCTACAGTGTGCTAAACAGAAAAAATATGCAGCCGAGAATCCTTTATCCAGCAAGTCTGTCATTTAGAATAGAAGGAGAGATAAGGTCTTCCCAAACAAACAAAAACTGAAGGAATTTGTCACCACGAAACCAGCCCTACAAGAGATCCTAAGGGGGATCCTGTGAGACAAAGTACCAGAGACATCACTACAAGCATAAAACATACAGACATCACAATGACTCTAAACCCATATCTTTCTATAATAACACTGAATGTAAATGGATTAAATGCGCCAACTAAAAGACATAGGGTATCAGAATGGATAAAAAAACAAGACCCATCTATTTGCTGTCTACAAGAGACTCACTTTAGATCTGAGGACACCTTTAGATTGAGAGTGAGGGGATGGAGAACTATTTATCATGCTCCTGGAAGCCAAAAGAAAGCTGGAGTAGCCATACTTATATCAGACAAACTAGACTTTAAATTAAAGGCTGTAACAAGAGATGAAGAAGGGCATTATATAATAATCACAGGGTCTATCCACCAGGAAGAGCTAACTATTATAAATGTCTATGCGCCAAATACCCGAGCCCCCAGATATATAAAACAATTACTCATAAACATAAGCAACCTCATTGATAAGAATGTGGTCATTGCAGGGGACTTTAACACCCCACTTACAGAAATGGATAGATCATCTAGACACACGGTCAATAAAGAAACAAGGGCCCTGAATGATACATTGGATCAGATGGACTTGACAGATATATTTAGAACTCTGCATCCCAAAGCAACAGAATATACTTTCTTCTCGAGTGCACATGGAACATTCTCCAAGATAGATCATATACTGGGTCACAAAACAGCCCTTCATAAGTTTACAAGAATTGAAATTATACCATGCATACTTTCAGACCACAATGCTATGAAGCTTGAAATCAACCACAGGAAAAAGTCTGGAAAACCTCCAAAAGCATGGAGGTTAAAGAACACCCTACTAACGAATGAGTGGGTCAACCAGGCAATTAGAGAAGAAATTAAAACATATATGGAAACAAACGAAAATGAAAATACAACAATCCAAACGCTCTGGGATGCAGCGAAGGCAGTCCTGAGAGGAAAATACATTGCAATCCAGGCCTATCTCAAGAAACAAGAAAAATCCCAAATACAAAATCTAACAGCACACCTAAAGGAAATAGAAGCAGAACAGCAAAGGCAGCCTAAACCCAGCAGAAGAAGAGAAATAATAAAGATCAGAGCAGAAATAAACAATATAGAATCTAAAAAAACTGTAGAGCAGATCAACGAAACCAAGAGTTGGTTTTTTGAAAAAATAAACAAAATTGACAAACCTCTAGCCAGGCTTCTCAAAAAGAAAAGGGAGATGACCCAAATAGATAAAATCATGAATGAAAATGGAATGATTACAACCAATCCCTCAGAGATACAAACAATTATCAGGGAATACTATGAAAAATTATATGCCAGCAAATTGGACTACCTGGAAGAAATGGACAAATTTCTAAACACCCACACTCTTCCAAAACTCAATCAGGAGGAAATAGAAAGCTTGAACAGACCCATAACCAGCGAAGAAATTGAATCGGTTATCAAAAATCTCCCAACAAATAAGAGTCCAGGACCAGATGGCTTCCCAGGGGAGTTCTACCAGACATTTAAAGCAGAGATAATACCTATCCTTCTCAAGCTATTCCAAGAAATAGAAAGGGAAGAAAAACTTCCAGACTCATTCTATGAAGCCAGTATTACTTTGATTCCTAAACCAGACAGAGACCCAGTAAAAAAAGAGAACTACAGGCCAATATCCCTGATGAATATGGATGCAAAAATTCTTAATAAGATACTAGCAAATCGAATTCAACAGCATATAAAAAGAATTATTCACCATGATCAAGTGGGATTCATTCCTGGGATGCAGGGCTGGTTCAACATTCGCAAATCGATCAACGTGATACATCACATTAACAAAAAAAAAGAGAAGAACCATATGATCCTGTCAATCGATGCAGAAAAGGCCTTTGACAAAATCCAGCACCCTTTCTTAATAAAAACCCTTGAGAAAGTCGGGATAGAAGGAACATACTTAAAGATCATAAAGGCCATTTATGAAAAGCCCACAGCTAACATCATCCTCAACGGGGAAAAACTGAGAGCTTTTTCCCTGAGATCAGGAACACGACAGGGATGCCCACTGTCACCGCTGCTGTTTAATATAGTGCTGGAAGTTCTAGCCTCAGCAATCAGACAACAAAAGGAAATCAAAGGCATCAAAATTGGCAAAGATGAAGTCAAGCTTTCGCTTTTTGCAGATGACATGATATTATACATGGAAAATCCGATAGACTCCACCAAAAGTCTGCTAGAACTGATACATGAATTCAGCAAAGTTGCAGGATACAAAATCAACGTGCAGAAATCAGTTGCATTCTTATACATTAACAATGAAGCAACAGAAAGACAAATGAAGAAACTGATCCCATTCACAATTGCACCAAGAAGCATAAAATACCTAGGAATAAATCTAACCAAAGATGTAAAAGATCTGTATGCTGAAAACTATAGAAAGCTTATGCAGGTAATTGAAGAAGATATAAAGAAATGGAAAGACATTCCCTGCTCATGGATTGGAAGAATAAATATTGTCAAAATGTCAATACTACCCAAAGCTATCTACACATTCAATGCAATCCCAATCAAAATTGCACCAGCATTCTTCTCGAAACTAGAACAAGCAATCCTAAAATTCATATGGAACCACAAAAGGCCCCGAATAGCCGAAGTAATTTTGAAGAAGAAGACCAAAGCAGGAGGCATCACAATCCCAGACTTTAGCCTCTACTACAAAGCTGTCATCATCAAGACAGCATGGTATTGGCATAAAAACAGACACATAGACCAATGGAATAGAATAGAAACCCCAGAACTAGACCCACAAACGTATGGCCAACTCATCTTTGACAAAGCAGGAAAGAACATCCAATGGAAAAAAGACAGTCTCTTTAACAAATGGTGCTGGGAGAACTGGACAGCAACATGCAGAAGGTTGAAACTAGACCACTTTCTCACACCATTCACAAAAATAAACTCAAAATGGATAAAGGACCTGAATGTGAGACAGGAAACCATCAAAACCTTAGAGGAGAAAGCAGGAAAAGACCTCTCTGACCTCAGCCGTAGCAATCTCTTACTCGGCACATCCCCAAAGGCAAGGGAATTAAAAGCAAAAGTGAATTACTGGGACCTTATGAAGATAAAAAGCTTCTGCACAGCAAAGGAAACAACCAACAAAACTAAAAGGCAACCAACGGAATGGGAAAAGATATTTGCAAATGACACATCGGACAAAGGGCTAGTATCCAAAATCTATAAAGAGCTCATCAAACTCCACACCCGAAAAACAAATAACCCAGTGAAGAAATGGGCAGAAAACATGAATAGACACTTCTCTAAAGAAGACATCCGGATGGCCAACAGGCACATGAAAAGATGTTCAACGTCGCTCCTTATCAGGGAAATACAAATCAAAACCACACTCAGATACCACCTCACGCCAGTCAGAGTGGCCAAAATGAAGAAATCAGGAGACTATAGATGCTGGAGAGGATGTGGAGAAACAGGAACCCTCTTGCATTGTTGGTGGGAATGCAAATTGGTGCAGCCGCTCTGGAAAGCAGTGTGGAGGTTCCTCAGAAAATTAAAAATAGACCTACCCTATGACCCAGCAATAGCACTGCTAGGAATTTATCCAAGGGATACAGGAGTACTGATGCATAGGGCACCTGTACCCCAATGTTTATAGCGGCACTCTCAACAATAGCCAAATTATGGAAAGAGCCTAAATGTCCATCAACTGATGAATGGATAAAGAAATTGTGGTTTATATACACAATGGAATACTACGTGGCAATGAGAAAAAATGAAATATGGCCTTTTGTAGCAACATGGATGGAACTGGAGAGTGTGATGCTAAGTGAAATAAGCCATACAGAGAAAGACAGATACCATATGGTTTCACTCTTATGTGGATCCTGAGAAACATAACAGAAACCCATGGGGGAGGGGAAGGAAAAAAAAAAAAAAAAAAAAAAGAGGTTAGAGTGGGAGAGAGCCAAAGCATTAGAGACTGTTAAAAACTGAGAACAAACTGAGGGTTGATGGGGGGTGGGAGGGAGGGCAGGGTGGGTGATGGGTATTGAGGAGGGCACCTTTTGGGATGAGCACTGGGTGTTGTATGGAAACCAATTTGACAGTAAATTTCATATATTAAAAAATAAAAAAAATAAAAAAAAAAAAAATTAAAAAAAAAATCAATATGTCGTATACCTTAAACATGTACAATGTTAGATGTCAATTATATCTCAAAAAGCTGGAAAAAATAAATATAGAGATAAAATATATGTATATATATATACATATATTTTAAAATATTTTTCAATTTTAATTTCCATGGTAAATCCTAAAAGATATATGAACAAAGCTCTTCAGCATTTTTATCTTTAAAAGGATAAAAGATTCTTGAGACCAAAAAGTTCTTAGAATTGCTGCATTAGATTTAGCTCAATTTCAACGAGACAAATCAATCTTGTAATCTTCTTATGCAGAAGAAGTATATTACAGAGTTATAACATATACCTTTAATCTCAACTCCACTAAACCATCAATAAAACTTTCAGATTTTATATGGGTGACAGAAAAAGAGAGTGACAATCTCAAACAATAATAAAGTTTCTAAGAGATGTTTATAAAGACCTTTTATAGCCTTTAAGCTCCCTGTCTGGGCCTTGGGAGCTAGTGAGAGAGAGGATTAAATAACTAGATTATTACTGGTAACTGTTTAGTTGTATAAACTAAATGTGCCGATGGAAGTGTTAATGTAAAAATTGGAAAAAATTGATTTTGATAGTTATCATGCCAGTCACTCAAGGTGCTCAAACAAAGCATGGGAACATGTAATTTTAGTTATAGCAACTGATAAGATAAAATCAAGGTGAACAGAACTCCTTTCACAGTGTTGTAGTGAATCATTAAACATGTAATAAGCTTCAAAGTTCAGTCTATTTGCATTTCTAATGGAAAGAGAAATAAAATTTAAAATAGAGAAGAAAACATAAGGTGACTAATATTAACATACGGTGTGTTGTAAAATATTTAATCACAAAATGCCTGAATAATTATGAAAATTATTAATTCATAAGTAGAGTTTAAGTTCCCATAAACAAAATTTTCTTCAATGTGCATTTTTAAAAAATTTATGGAATAATTGTTCTAGATAACAATTGTTGAGAGAATAGGGTAAAGCAAAAATACTTTGTATAATCATTTAACTGCTGAAGATCTTGGTTCAAAACTCTTCATTTAGAGATGGGACTGTAAAACCTAGAAAGGTCATGTGTTGTGGTCAATGTCAGTATTTGACTTCCACCTGGTCCAAAGAACAATTCAAAATCAAAGAAAAAATGGAGGTAAAATAGAAACTTTAGAAACACAGAGAGCTAACTATACATTTTAGCCACAAGTAGAGTGTGCACCCAAAGAATAACAAGCAAAAAAGAGCACTAGGCCTTCAAAAAACCATCGTCAAGACAATACAATCTTCATTACAGAGCCAAAACTTTGTGTTTTTTCATCTCTAGTTTATGAAACTAGCTTTCATTTTTAATGCGTATACCCTTTCCTATGGTCCTGCGTTTTAAAATAGAATTTCAAATTCAGAAACTCTGAACATAACCATCAGTCAATCTGTCATTTTAATAATATTTAAAGGGCACTCATAAACTCATTAATGTATTAAACATTCTGACTGTTTATGTGCTAGATATTCCCATAGATAACAGAAATATTAAGAAACCTATGACTGAATCCCTGCTTTCTAAAGTTAATATTAAGAAAACAAGTTAATGTTCAGTAAGAGAGAACAAAGTGACAATTATATAACTCAAGGTACAGTGTGATAATAACTGTGAGACACAGAGGCTCTATTACAAGAGTTTTGTATAAAAATAATGATACAAGAATATTAGCTGTCAAAATGGTCTTGGTAAATTAAAGGTATAGAATCAAGCAAAATAAATTTATCTGCCAAAGAAAATGTGTGAAGGATAAATTCTTTTTCCCCCAAAAGTCATGATGTATAACAAAGCAAAAAACTTCCAATCAATAGAGATACACAAGTTTTAGTGGATTGATAAAAAGGCATCATAAAATAGAGAACTGGTAGGCACAAACTTTGCATTACCTTTAGTGGAATTCTGGGCTTGTCTCATATCTGATTTCTGGGTATCTGAGAATCAGTACCTTAGTCAAGATAGTTTTAAGTCCAGGTATTTATTTTCTCTGATATCTTACAATATCTTTCTACAAGTGATTTAAAGTGTTAATTAAATCAGGAAAATATTAAGGTTTCTAGTCATTATTAAATGAGATACATCTTTAGCATTGCTATAATGCTATTAGTTGCTTGGAGCTGTGAAGAATAACTAAGAAGGTACAGTCTTGTCTTCAGAATAATTACAATACATTTATAACAATAAACATTAATTTGAAAAACAATTCAGAAATAATATATGACCATATGGAGTTAAATAGAAAGTGTGCATCATAGATAATACATAATACTGATGGTGTCTGGGAAGGAAAAAAGCAAAATCTCCTTTTTTAATTTAACAGGTAGATTATTATACAAGATTCCTCTTGAAATCAAAGATTTGGATGCGATTCCCCGATTTTTCTATCTGTGCACACGCAAGTCCTATATTTCTTTTGGCTTTCAATTTTTCAACTATAAATGGGATGCAATTTCACTTGCCCAGCCTTTTAACAGAAGTTTTATGAGAGTCAAATGGTAAACCATGTAACAATAATGCAATAAGAGATCAAATGGGCATCTGAATTTTAAGATATTTGATTTAAAAGTATGTGATCCAAAGATTAGGAAACACTTATGGAAAAAGGGAAAATAAAGATATATTCTATAACCAACAGGTCAAGAGGGGTATTTCTTATATAACAACCACACTGTTTTATTCTTTATGTGTTATTACCTCTTATTTCCAATGAATTCCCATTTTAATTCAGAGGTGACATCTGCATTTTACATTTTTGATGTGGGTATAAGATAATTAAGTACTGAAAAGAAGTCTACTTCATAGTGAAAGATTAACTTACATTTCAATATTATATCATAAAACTGTTAAGGTAGGGCTGAATACTTTTGCAGCACTTTGTTACATCATTAGTATGTAAAGCAGAGTCCAATTCAGTCATTTACCATTATCATTATCACTATCACATAGATTGGAATTTTTTAATTGTCAAAACTAGAACATCCTCTCCCTACAGGCTGACTTTTGTAGAAACTCAAATTATAACCAATTGTTTGCTTAGCAGACTCTGAATCAGAAAAACAGAAATTTTATAATTTGAACATTTAATGGCAATAGGCTAAGATGATGAAATTCACTTATTTTTATGTTGGAGACCATCTATCCCAGAATTTCCCAAGTCACATTATAAGGGGCTGATGAAGAAAAATGATATGCTGCGTAAAACAATGTGTACTCAACAAATTCTAGAAATTTGCTTTGTCATTGCAAGAATTCTCACAACTTTAGATTTTATTTTTATTTTTTGGCACGGGATGGGAGCTAAATATCTGATCTATCCCAGAACTAGAAATCCAAGAAACCCAGGCTTAGATTATGTATTTATAATACTCGAAAGGCTACAATTTCTCCTCTCAAGATGTGTGGACATCTCTTTTTGTGGCATCTTTGGGGAAGGGGAGCTAAGACCATCAGATTCAATGAGATTCAAATTATGGAGAATTGGTAGGAAGCAGAAAATGATACCTCTTGATATATGTCCCTCAGAATTTAATGAATCAAGTAGTTAGAGCATTGAAATAACACAGCCAGCATAAACACATATTTATATTTTATATTATTAGGAGAGATAAGAACATAGTATAGATGCAAAACTTTGTACAGCATAATGAAATATGTTTTGCTTAAAAAGGGAAGGGAAAGGAAGTGGAGAGGAGGGGAGAGAAGGGGAGGAGAGGGGAGGGGAGGAGAGAGGAGAGGGGGAGAGGAGAGGAGGAGAGGAGAGGAGAGGAGAGGAGAGGAGAGGAGAGGAGAGGAGAGGAGAGGAGAGAGAAGAGAAGAGAGAAGAGAAGAGAAGAGAAGAGAAGAGAAGAGAAGAGAAGAGAAGAGAAGAGAAGAGAAGAAGAGAAAAAACAAACAAACAAACAAAACCCAAAAAACAAAAGGGAAGGGAAGGGAAGAGGGAAGGGAAGGGGGAAGGGAAGGGAAGAGAGAAGGGAAGAGGCAAGGGAAGGGGGAAGGGAAGGGAAGAGAGAAGGGAAGAGGGAAGGGAAGGGAAGGGAAGGGAAGGGAAGGGAAGGGAAGGAAAGGAAAGGAAAGGAAAGGAAAGGAAAGGAAAGGAAAGGAAAGGAAAGGAAAGGAAAGGAAAGGAAAAGAAATTAACTTTCTGGATTATAAACTGTGGAAGTGGTACCTGAGAGCTGCCAAGGGTATCTGAGAATGGTGTGGACACAGAAACAGAAGTGAGATAGGAAGAAAGAAAGACCAAATCCTGATGATAGTATTGAATTCATAGATCAAGCAGTGTCTGATGTCAGCTATCTTGCTTAGCTTAATTTTTAAATTATATAAACTGGTAAATTCTCTCTCTCTTTCCCCTCCTCTCCTGCTAAACAAACTGGCAAGCAAACTAAGCTTTTACTGATTAACTTGGGTGATATCTGGATAGCTTCCCTCAACTTTGATTTCATAGCTGCTTTTTGTATTTTCTATTACTGACCAATCACCCTTAAAATTGTCATATTCTTTATATATGTCAAGGTTATATATTATACATAAAGAGAATATGTTGGGGCATCTCTTGCTCCTATCGTATATCTCATTGAGGTGATTCATCTCTGCTCTGACCAATTATGTACGGGTTTTAAAATTATTTCTCAAGAGAATTTTGTTTTATTCATAATTCATAAAAAATGTTCTCATATTTTCCCCTCTGTACTCCTTGCAGGCATAATCATGAACTCAATGAAATAGTTCCAACTACCTTCTTTTAAATGTAAATCTCCCTGATCTAATGGGGTCCTTTTTGTTATTAGGACTCGAGCACATATTCTCTGTATCCTAAGCACACAAAACAGCATCCAGCACATCACAGGCTTGAAGGTTGTTGGATTTCTTCCTAGACAAAGTAATTAATCTGCAATTTTCTCTTGCTGTGACTTTCACTTTGCCTGAGCTGCACAGGTGCTGAAAACTTTGGTCTGCCTCTCTCTTTCCCACTCCCTGCCAAGGATGTACCTCAAGAAAAATCTTGAGGTTTTTAGGAAATAAATATGATAAAATTTTAATGGTTGTGTAGTATTATGTTTTTGTTTTTGCCAGTTGATGGTATTTCCTGTTGAATAAGAATTACTTTTAAAAAAATGAATATGTAATGGTGAAATTTAATTGAAGAGAGTTTGAGACTATCACCCGCACTTGCCAACTTAAATTATATCACTAAACTAATTATCTTTCCACCTTTCCCTTAAAATTGGTATTATTCTTGTTCATCTTTTTCTCCCACTTCCATTATACATATTTTTATCCTTCTTGTGGTTCCTCTAGACCCTCAATAATCAGTAGGCTTCACATCATAAACTATTACATTGAAACTATCTGGGGCAAAATATTATATATATTGTTTCCTGTGTTAGTGAGAAATGTAGCCAAGATCAGTTAGTGATATCTGCCAGAGTAATTGTTCGTATAATAATAATGAACAATACAATAAATTTGCTCCTCCAAATTTAGCCAAATGATTGTATGATACTATTAAGATTTTTTGACTAGACACTATATCTACAATCTTCATGTGTCCAGAATTAGAAATTAAAACAAGTATTAGAGGTGCCTGGGTGGTTCAGGCGGTTGAGCCTACAGACTCTTGATTTTCAGCTTAGGTCATGAAATAGAGCCCTGCACTGAGCGTGGAGCCTGCTTGAGATTCTCTCTCCTTCTGCCCCTCCCCACTCCCCTTTCTCTCTCATAAAGAAAGAAAGAAAGAAAGAAAGAAAGAAAGAAAGAAAGAAAGAAAGAACAGGGCTTAAAATTTTTTTTAAATCTTCATCTGATTTTTTTGTTGAAGTAGTAAAACCTCAAAAATATCAATAGTTCTTTAAAAAAAAATTTTAATTGAAGTGAAAATACTGTTTTCCTGGAGATGACAAATGTGGGATGCCCTGGATTTAAATCTGAATTCTAGCTAGTGACAAGTTTAACTTAATGTAGTCAGAATTAGTCAAAAAAGAAAAAGTCTGATTGTGGCATGTCTTACAGCAAATAAAATATCTATTCATTAATTAGCCTGAGAATATGTTATTAACTAGCACTGCTAAGGGTTAGCACTTGTGTTAACAGTAGTATTCCATATTTCTATATACTATAACTAGATATAGGAAAGCAGAACAACTTTGTTATTTAGTTTTATTAAGGGAAAAGAGAAATGACAGGGGGCCTGGATGGCTCAGTTGGTTAAGCGTCCAGCTCTTGGTTTCAGATGAGGTCATGATCTCCATTCGTGAGTTTTAGCCCCATGTGGGGATGCACTGACAATGTGGAGCCTTCTGTGTATTCTCTCTCTCTCTCTCTCTCTCTCTCTCTCTCAAGATAAATAAATAAACATTTTTTTAAAAAATAGAATTGACAAATTTATCCCTAATATAGCAGGGATATATATATATCCCTAATACAAATATATCCCTAATATAATCTTTCACTATTCTGCCATTTACACATATTGGTGTCTTATTTAATTTTAATCCACCAATGGGGGAGGTGGGGAATAAAATATCTTAGAAAGGAGCATATAGTTTTCATAAGGCATGATTTTTCTCAGTACCAAATCCTACTTCTGCCACAATCACGAGTGGCTTCTTGATATTTAGAGAAGCATTTAATTTCCAGCAGGTGGCGCTCTAGAATAGTTGGGAACCCAGGTTTGCTTCCATCTGAAACAAGGCAGAAGTGCCTTCATTAACATTCAAGTTAACAGAAATTCTGGAAACACAGAATGCATATTCAAACCAAATAAATGCCTTGTTGTCTTTTATTTGATAGCATTTAAAACTCTAAATATTTTTCTGTCTCTGACCTGACTTACTGTCAGGGAAAACTAGCAACACAACAATGTAGATATTGCAGCATTCAAATAAAATAGACAAAAATATAATGCGACATGTTAGAAAAGTAGGGCAGGTTTAGAGAACAATATACCAGCTTCTGTTTTAACTTTCAATAAAGTGCATTTATACATGTATTTGAATAACATTTGATGCCACAGAATTGTATTATATGCAAAATATATGCAAAATCAGATAATTATAGAAATTTATAATTTCCCAGCAATTATTGAAAATATAACTGAAATTATAAAATCTTTGTTTGTAATAAGCATATGGAAAAGCTGGAGGAAAAGTAGAAAGTAAGAAGAGATAAAAAGAATTTATTATTTAAAGAAGAAAGGATCGGGGCGCCTGGGGGGCTCAGTTAAGCATCCGACTTCGGCTCAGGTCATGATCTCGTAATTTGTGAGTTCGAGCCCCGCATTGGGCTCTGTGCTTACAGCTCAGAGCCTGGAGCCTGTTTCAGATTCTGTGTCTCCCTCTCTCTCTGACCCTCCCCGTTCATGCTCTATCTCTCTCTGTCTCAAAAATAAATAAACATTAGGGGAGCCTGGGTGGCTCAGTCGGTTAAGCGGCTGACTTCAGCTCAGGTCATGATCTCACGGTTTGTGAGTTCGAGCCCTGCGTTGGGCTCTGTGCTTACAGCTCCGAGCCCGGAGCCTGTTTCGGATTCTGTGTCTCCTTCTCTCTGACCCTCCCCCATTCATGCTCTTTCTCTCTCTGTCTCAAAAATAAACTTTAAAAAAATAAAATAAAATAAAAAATAAATAAATAAACATCAAAATATTTTTTTCATTAAAAAAAGAAGAAAGGACAATTCTGTTAATTCTTGAATTTTCTATGTAGAATTCCTAGAAATCCTTGCCTAATGAAAAGATATGTGGCATTATGGAGGTATTATACTTTGGCTACAGTAAACTGATCCATTTTCTATGCATGGACAAATTGGGAACATTGGTGATCTTGCTGAGTTACTGATGATTTCTAGCACATTTATTTATTTCTATCAGCAATAAGAATTTATTCAATGGTCAAAGTCAAACTATATTTAGAATGTCAAAGTTCGTTTACACTGTCAACTAATAATTTTCTGAGGAAATTGGAAGTTTTAGTCATAATCATTTATGTCCTGAGAGCTTTTTGTCTGAGTATTACTGTTTACCAGTTATTATATTGTATACACCGCAAATGTGTCTCTAATATAACAGTAAGCATGTGAGAATAGTACAGGCTGCTTAAAGCAGATTTGAAACACATCATGTAAAACGTATTTAGGGCAGCACCTGCATCACAAATGCATCAATGAGTGTCACTCTTATTTTTGTGGAACTTTAAGGTGCTCCATAGTTTTAAAATATTTGTTATTTTAAAACCCCCATTGAAGGGGTTCCTGGGTAGCTCATTCAGTTAAGCGTCAGAATCTGGATTTTGGCTGAGGTCATAATCTCGTGATCTATGGGTTCAAGCCCCACACTGGGCTCCATGCTGGCAGTACAGAGCCTGCTTGGGATTCTCTCTCTCTTTCTCTCTCTCTCTCAAAATAAATAAATAAACTGTAAAAATAAATAAGTAAAATAAAAGACCTGTAGAGGTCAAGAATAGATCCCTGATTTAAATATTTGAATATGTATGCTGTTATCATAAATCTGTTTTTCTTGAAATATGCAACAAAAATGTTTTATCCAAAACATTTAATCCAAAACCACTTTAACCTGAAAATGGATTGTTCAAAAGTAATCATTCTTTGGCCTTAAATCACAACTCAACTTCTCTGCAGCCTCAATGCAACACATTATAGTCATATATACACCACACCCACTTACAGGGTTTTGGGAGGTTGTATGCAAATTAAACTAGTAATTTATCTTACAGGAAGAATACTGAGCAAACTAAAATTACATGTGACACTTGGGCAATATTAATATCTCTACTAATAATCTATCCCTTAATGTAATAAACTCTTCAATGATTGCAAAGTATGCAAATTTGTTTTTCTTTAAATTTATCTTAAAATAGTTGTTCCAGCTGAAAAGCTCTTTCAAACATTAACATTTGGAATTAAGTAGACCAAATATTCAGATTCAGGTCAATGTTTCCAGTTCTCAGGCAAATACACACACACATTACTACAATTCTCTAAGCAAAGTACAACTACGTATGTACAGCCTACAGATGAAACTAGAACTAATATAGTGCAAATTCCTAATTCTCAATTTTGCTTAAAGATTGAAGTGAGAAGAGAACATTATATTTTAATTAAACCCAACATAATTATCTACTGTATGCATATATTTTAATATAAAATGTAACAACCTAAATAAATTTTATACTTGCTATGGCCTAGTATAGACTTCTTTGCCAATAGGGAACTTTGTTGGAAAAGTTTGAGAAAAATTGATGAAGTTATATTATCACCTAAATTATATTGTTTTTCAGAATTGCATTCTCTTTCCTTACTTACGTCGATGTTAATACAGTGTGTATGTTTATGAAATGTTACAATAGTAATTATATTGAAGAGTTACGATTTTAATGACTCTGAAGCTATGTTATTTGGGGAGAAAGCTATCTTTTTCAAAGTTTATCTTATTTGATCCTAAAACAACCATAGACAACTGATATGAAATGCATTATTCTCATTCTATCTTTAAAGAGAGACTAATCAACCAAGATGGGATGTCAAAAAAAAAAATGTTAAGTAAAAATTAACCTGATAATGGGGCTTACAGTTCTGACCATGATAGAGTAGTGTTCATCAGATTTATAATTCTGCTGCAAATAGCTACAAAACTGTACAATATTGGAAAACAGAGAACTGGGGGTTGTGATCAATGAGAGAAAGAAAATACAGGAAATGAGCTCTATGTTCATCCTGGCTTTCTGCTAGGGATCACTTTCCAGTTTAAGAAGTGGAGCCCAAACACAAAACAGCAATCTCCTTGAGGAACAGAAACAAGGATTGGACTTCTGCACCACCAAAGTGCCTGTTATTTGCAGGGAAGGGTAACAGAGAGAAGGCAGCTGGACAGAGAATTCCATATCTGGGTAAGAGACATCTTGAGTCCTTGTGCAAATTCTAAGCTGTGCGTGTACAGAGAGGTACTCCACCAGTGTGGCACACTGCTCTGTAGAGCTATAAACCCAACAGAGAATCTAGGCTTGGCAGCACTAGAGTATTAAAAACCTCACCAGCCAGAAGGGAGAGACTGTGATGGACATTCTAGGAATTAAGTTGAAACTTCAGAATTGCCAGGGCTTAAGTGAAGTCCTGGTCTATCTCTGTGCTGCAATCAAGCTCAAAATGATCAAGTTGAAACACCAGTAAAGTCACTTGCCTGCCAAAGCAAAATTAAAGACCTTCACAGTCTTCTGAATCCAGAAGATCTGTAAAGGTGGGAGCAATCGATGGCGATAGCATTTAGGGCAGTAATTGTAACTGGGAGAAGAGGTAGGACTGTTTTGGAAAGAGGATAATGGAAATGTCCTATATTTTGACAGAGCTCTGACTTAGGTCTATGCATTTTTCAAAACATCAGACTGTGCACTTAAGACCTACACATTTTGCTGCATGCAAATTATGTCTCAAAAAAAGAGAGATTATATACAAACAAGATAACAGAAAAAAAGGAGTTTACATTTTAAAAAGTTGTGCTAAAATTTTTTATGGAATGGAAGAGGAATTTCTTTCTCTACTGTATTAATTTTGACTCCAAATGCAACAAAATTAATAAAGGAATAAATGCCAATAGTTTTTCTAAAAAAACTTTTTTTTTTAAGTGAATGTATCTAGTTAGTAGAAATAATCAATAAGGGTATGGGAATGCAAAAAGGCGCAGGAGCAGGATCAAGATATACTGACAGTGAATTCTTAAATGTGTTGGTGTTTACTATGTTCAAAAATCAAGAGAATGTGAATAAAACGCAGAAGAGTAAACATGCATGTAACCATATTATTATACAAGGCAGAAAGTAATAAATGCCTCAAAAGTTGTTGAGATAAAGAACAATGCAAGATGTGAACAAGGGTTTTTCTGGACAACTTAAACCTGAAAAAGGTGAAAAAAGACTAAAATGGAACCTAGCCACCAGGTCGCCAGGGCCACTGTACTTTGTAGCTGTAGTGGAATGCTATCCTCAAAGGCCTAAACGTATTTCCCAAATGCTCACAATAAAATTCTAGTATGACTGTCACTATCCCTTATGTTCAAATTCTAACGATCTATGGTAAGGTAAACTATAACCATTAGTAAATAAAATTAGCCAAAACCAACCTGGCAACTTAAACTAATTTCCTTTAACTTTCAAGAAAACAAATATTTTGGGGCACCTGGGTGGCTGAGTTGGTTAAGCTTCTGACTCTTGGTTTCGGCTCGGGTCACGATCTCGTGGTTCTTGAATTCAAGCTCCACATCTGGCTCTCTGCTGTCAACACAGAGCCGGCTTTGGATCCTCCCTCTCTCTCTCTCTGTGTCTCTCTCTCTCTCTGGCCCTCCCCTGCTTGCTGTTGCTCTCAAAATAAATAAACTTTAAAAAAAAAGTATTTGATTACCATATAATTATCTCTCTCTTTGGATCCTCTCTCTCTCTCTCTCTCTCTCTCTCTCTGTGGCCTTCCCCTGCTTGCTGTCGCTCTCAAAATAAATAAACTTAAAAAAAAGTATTTGATTACCATATAATTATCTTCTTACAAGAGAACTGAACACAACTCCCCCAGAGACTGCACACACTTTGTAGGCTACATTCTGCAAAGCCACTTTGGGAAGCTTCTGGAGTTGCTTTAAAGGTCAAACACACATTGGCTTTTACAAATCAATACAATCCCTAAAAAGCTTAGTGTGCTTTTGGTTTAGTTACTGACCATCAGATCCACAAGCAAATAACCATAACCAAAGATCTAATCTAGACAAGGTTTCCATGCTTGCAAACTATCTTCTTATATTTAGTGGTTTCTTTGCTCAGCACGTTTCTGCTTTCCTTTAATTTAATGCTGTCTACTTTGAAATTATCTGAAAATATTAGTTTAGATAGGAAAGCATCACCCTTACTCCAACCTTTGAAACTAGAATGGACCCCAATTAACTGAGAAGTTTTAATGTGGGCACTTCACACCATCAGAGACCTATTTACTGTTTAAGCTGCTTGCTTAAAATCATCTCTTATAACCAGCCCGAGTACACCTTGTCACAGAACTTTGCACAAGAAAGAGCCAACATATCTAAATGTTCTGTGTTTTTTCAATGTTCTGAGTTCTTTCAAACAGTTCGCATGTTCTTTCAGCAAGAAGACTACCTTTTTTAAGGATCACAAGTGACAGTTTTACCAAATGTTTTATTATGGTGTCATAGGGTCACTTGTTTTCCAGCCTCTGCAATATCTCTGCTCTTGCTTTCCACCATCTGTTAGACCAATGCCTAATTTATTTTTTTTCAGTATGGTAGAGTTCCACTTCTAGTAACCAAGTTATGTTTTATTTAAGATTCAGATGCCATCAAAAATAGGCTAAAATCCAACATTGTAAATAAGATAGAAATTTATCTTATAGGTGGTTCACTATTGGCTGAGCAATCCACCATTCTCAACAAGTAACTTATAACTTTAGATTCAGCGAAGCTGGTCAGCCTTTGCTTTCACACAGTGATCAGTAAGAGAGAAAGGTGCCAGAATATTGCATGCTATATCCTTTTGAGGACAAACCCCAGAAGAATCAAATCTAACATCTGTTTAAATTCCATGATCTAGAATTTAGACACATGGTCATACCTTCCAGTTAGAGAGGCTGAGAAAGGCAGTCTTTAATTGGGTAGAAATGTGACCAGCTGAAACTATACTATGGAAAGAGATTAAGAACAGATATTGGGCAACAACTCACAGTCTGACATGCTACCGTGTTATGCAGAAACAAATCTAAATATTTAGAGCAGGGAAGAAAAATGTAATTCAGAGAATACAGTGCTTCCAAAAAATGACGAAAGGAAGAGCCAAGGTTGTGGAAAAGAATACTCCAGAACACAGTATTATCTGAAAATATTAGTTTAGATAGGAAAGCATCACCCTTAATCCAACCTTTGAAACGAGAATGGACCCCAATTAACTGAGAAGTTTTAATCCCTTAGTCCCCCCAGGGATTGGACCACTGGAACTACTGAGTACACACTTTCCACTTTAAAAGCAATTCCATAAACAGAAAACTGGGAATTAGCTGTCACCACTACCTTTGTCACAGCTACCTCTCAACACCCAGGGAAGTGAGGAATGGACACACTGGAGTATTGCTTTAGAAACCAAGATCTTGCTTGCCAGGAGAAAAGAAAATACAGGGCAACATAAATATTCCTTGCTTTCACCTTTTAAAGTTTGTTTGAAAACATCTTCTTGGTAGAAACTAATTCTCATCTTGACTCCTGGCTGCAAGGTACATGGGCAATGTCACTTTAAGGTTTTCAGAATCAGTAGTCAGACAAGTACAGGAGGAAAAAGTTCGGGATGATGTTTAATGAAACAATCCACAGCATTCACCAGTGCTACTAATGAACAACAAGCACCCTAGTAGAGCAGGTATTGTTAAAAAACTATTTTATTCCAAGTGAATACTCTTTAATGAACGTTTCATTTGTGTTTATTCTTTAGTAATTGAATAATCCCTTAGAACAAAATGCTTGGATTAATTTCACAAAGAATATCAAAAAACATAGTTGGTGTAAAGTTTGGAAATATCAATATCAATTTCTTGCTCTTTTATACTAGATTTTAAACAAATACTATTTTTGAAGGCCTAAGAGTTCTAACTTTAAAAAGACTTCATTTTGTATTGATATACTTCTTCCCTAACACCAAGCTAAAGTGGATGAAAGAATAAGCAATTTACTTCTCATATAGCAGCAATGCAACTAGGACTTAATTTCAAAACGACTTGCTCAAAGCCTTCCCTTTGTCAGTTACCTAATATTTGAAGTAGGAATATACAAATAACTTTATCCTATCAGCAAATGCCTTCATTTGTTTTCCAGTGAGGTACTAACTGGGTTCAAATCGCTATACTAGGCAACAGGGCTGGGGGAAGGAATTGTAAGCTCCATGACAGCTGGGACGTTGCCAGTCTTGTTTATCAGACTGTACCTAGTACCAAGCAGGTGCTAAGCACCCAGTAGATACTCTATCAGAATTCTTGACTTCATAAGTGAGGTCCTATTTTCAAAAGGGTTTATGTAAATAATATTAAGAGGAATGAAGGGTAGGGCAAATACTAAGCATATATGAAACCTGCACGTTGCCTCAAGGTTGTGAACCATAATGCTCTGGATTAAAATGTCAAGATTACTGTTCAATTCAATCTTATTAAGTCAGTCTTGTCCAGGTTTGAGGCAAGACTGCAGGCTGACTACCAAGGATACTTACAGAACCTAGCTTGGAATGTATTTTCTAAAAATTAAGACATTTAAAAAACTTTAAAAATTAAAAAAAATTAAAATCAAAGCATTTGGAACAAATAAATTACATTTACTTTAAAGTGTGTGTGTGGGGGGGAATAAACACATCTAGAAAAAGTAGTTTATATGTACTTGGACATTAATTTCTTAATGCCGTGAGCAGTGGAAGTTTTAGGAGTCTATCCACCAAGACACTTAAAACTCTTGTTTCTAACACTTTTTAACTTTGCATTTTATTTTTAAAAAAAAGCATAGACAAAATAACCCAAAGTAATATTAACACAACACACAGGAAATGGAAGAAACACTGTAGAGATTGCCTTTTTCCCCCAAAGACTTGCAATTTCAGCACCACAGGCTGCTCATGTTGTCTTAAATGCTTTGCCTGAAAAATAAGTAGACTACTCTGTAAGACACAACGTTTTACCTGTTTAAAGTAGCAGGCATAGAACAAAACCACGAAAAAGTAAATAATAGAAATAGCACAATTGTCCATCTCATTTTATTTTTAATTAAAACTTCTACTGAAATAGGTAAGCATACATGTTAAGTAAGGAAACGGATGGTACTGAAGGGCATATTTTCAAAGAAAACAAGAGTACAAGGTACACTTTGGTACCCGTTCTTGTTAATAAATAATCACTATCAAACTGAGCTAGCCTTAATCTTTCAGTTCTACCAAGATTAGATTGCTCCTTTTCAAAACCGTTCAGCTCTCCTCTTAGCTTCTCCTGCAATGTACATGAGTCTACTCTAACCTAGGATAAGAGACTTGAAGGTACAAAAATTCCCAATTTTTCAAGGGAGTATTTTCTTAAAAATTAGTGGCTCATTCCAAGAATCAATGCAAAGAGACAGTGAGTGTTTAGCATAAATGTATTCAGGAAAGATCACTGCAAATAAAGCTATTTTTAAACCCTTCTACCTCTCCAGAATCTCAAAGTTAAGAATGGCAGTCTAGGTTATGACTAAAATATAAAGGTGCAACCATTGTCACCTTCCATTTCCAGGCTGAGTTTCCAATTTGTGTTAATCTCTCACACTTATGTTTCTCTCTAAGGAAAGGAGTATGAAGGGAGGGTGTACATTTTGAACCTTTCATATTATAAATATCTTTTCATAAGCAGCACTGAGAGTGAATGAAATTCTCAATTTTCTGTTCTCCATCCTTCTATCCAAGAAATCCCGTCTTAAAAAAAAACTAATACAAAATTAAAAGAAAGCAAAAAAAGAAGAAAGTGAGGATCCTATAATATATTCTGGTAACAAAAAAGTGACCCAACATAATTTTGGTTGCTAAGACCTTCTCCAATAAAGTAAGCATGCTTCTGGCTAAACCTCGTTCCTGGATCCAATTAGATAATTTTATGGGTTGCCACAAAATTTCCACACTCATTGCTCATTTTCAACAGTAGCATACAGAAACAATAACAACAAACTACCCACATGTATTTTCTTGTTAACCTTTTAAATATTCCTTTTATTTCTGTTTCTTTGAAATATGATTAGATAATAAGAAATACTTTAAAATTGAAATTTACTATGGTCTTAAAGTTGAGAAAACAAAACTGACATTTTCCTAAACCTGAGAAAACACATCAAATCTTAATGAAATAAGGAAAATAACTTGATAGTCAAACTCACAGAATGGCTAAAGTAGCATTTTCAAGGGTTCACTTCTGCTCCCGCGAATTGAAATCACTTGTTCCCTGTCCCCCACCCACTCCCACATTCAAATGCATGATAATATGAGGGGAAAAAAATGGAGAAATATGCTCGCCTTACTCACTTTTTTCAAAAATATATTTTTGTTTCCATATTGTTGCTAAGTATCGCTTGGCACAAATTCTGTTTAGCACAGAGAAGCTAATTCATTGTTGTGTGCTTAAATCCTGTATTCATTATGTAAACTCCTTCTTTCCATATAGCCCTCCAGGGTTTGATGAAAAATAGATTCCCAAACAAGCCAAACCTGCCAAACAGGAATAAAAGCTTTCAGAGGAAGCATAATGTTCCCTTGAAATAGAAGTGTTTTAGCTTGTATGAGCATATTTCACTCTTGCAAAGAAATGAGATCATGTTTCATTTCAGGAAGATGTATGCTTCAGGTAAGACACGGAAACAAATAAACCTCCTGTACTTAACCAAATACATAGAAGAATATTTGAATTCAAATGTACTGCTGAGGCAAAGCAGCTCCTTAATTGTATCGTGAAACTTAAATGGTAGAGGAGTTTAAGATCTGAGTAAGTTTGTAAATACTCTCCAGAAGATAAATACTTCCTGAAAAACTGATTGTGCTTTGATTATCCCTTCTCTCCCTCCCTCGTTACTTCTCTCCCTCTTTTCTCTCTGTCTCTTTGGCTGACCCTACAGATTGCCTTGATATCATATCCCTTTGTCATTTCCTCACTGCTCACTTTTATGTCCGTCAGAGTCTTGAGCCAATTTCAGTCACGTCTGCTGGTGGACTTTTCCTTTGTGCACATTTTCTTCAGTATCTTTCTGCTAGTGCCAGTAGTCTATAAGGCTGCATGCTGATGATGACTCCAAAAGGAAATTCTTATTAAAGGAAGGGTAGATATTCTTAACATATGGGTTTCAAACTGACTGGAGTTCCTGTTGGAGAAAAGCAGCTGTTTCCTTTCTGTTCTGTCACTCCATGCTGGGCTCCTGCCCTGTCCTGTCTGCCTGCCTCTGTACTGACAGCTCACTGAAGGCCGGCATGAACCCATATGTGTCCCAATTGCCCCCTCACTTTCGAGCCTGGCAAACAAATAGATTTCCGGCACTTACGATTAAAGACAGAAGTGATACGCCCCACTTTAAAAAAGTAATTATAAAATGTAACTTGCATATGGTGCACAGCTTTTAAAATGCATTGTCTAATGTAACACTGTATATCAGGTAACAGATTCAGAGAGATCTTAAAGAACAGATGTCATTTACGTTATGAAGAACGTCACCTATGTCATTATTAACGTCATTAAGAGCTTGGATTTGAATCAAGTTTTTCTTATTCCAACTTAAGGCTCTTTCCATAACATGCTACTCATACTCTACCCATCTACTTGCCATCTGCTCCGCGGAGAAAGCAAGTCTGTGAATTGAGCATAAGGAAATAGTAACCGTGTCTGAGCTGGCAAAAAAGATAGCTTCGTCCAGTGTCTATGGAAAGGATCACGTTATGTAGGTGAGTTACGTGATTCACTGAATGAACAAGCTAGTACGTTGCCAGTGTCAGCCTCCAGGCCATGATTTCACTTTTTTTGTCTCCGAGCTGGGATCATTTTCACCGTGAGGAAGCCCTCTTCAAGTAAGCAAACAGTGCAATAGAACTCTCTTGGAGTTTAGAAAGAAAAAGTAGTTTCATTTCCTGTCTAGAAATATATTGCATTGGATGTCTAACTAAATTATTAAATTTTTCCCAAATTTATTATCTGATTAAAGGATACACAGATAATCATAGCAAAAATGAATCCTTATAATTATTTAGGCATAAATCTGTTTTAATTGTTATCAGCTCTTGGCAGTAGTCCTTTTATGACACAACTTGTCCACTTTTAAGTTATCAGTTATGATTTATTTTTCTGTTGGATGGAATATTTTCAAGAATTATTTTCTGCTACAAAATAAGGGTGATGTATATCTTTGAACTCCTAATTTACACAAAATGTTTTTTTCCTCAGAACTTTATTTTGTATTTCTAAATATTTTCCATTTTTTGGTGATTTTTTTCCTCTTGAGTTATATAGAAATGTTTTTAAGTTAAAACTTATGAATTATTTTGTAAATTATCTTTTTATTGATAGTTAAGTATATACTGGGGTCAGAAGGAATAGTATGTGTAATGCTGACTTTGAATTATGTTAAAAGTCACAGAATATATGGTCAATTTCCATAAGCTATACTTGTCCTTGAAAAGAATATGTAATTTTCATTAATTGAATGCAATATTCTACATATGCTCATTACATAAAGCTTATTTTTTTCAAATCGTCTACATGTTTAATGATATTTTATCTAATTGATCTATAAATCATGTAAGATTTCAATGAAATCATTTAATTATGAAGGTGGATTTGTCATTTTCTCTTATAGCACTATAATGTGTAATGGTATGAATTTGTAATGAATTATTTTTAGTACATACATATCTCACATACCGACAAGGTGAAGTGAATCTTTTATTTCTATAAAGTGCTCCTTTTCTCCTCCAGATAAGTTTTTTTGCAGGTAGGCCTGTTTGGGTTCTTTTCAACATAACTACACTAGTTCTGTTGTTATTATTGTTACTATTTGCCTGGAATATCTTTTCCTGTCCTTTTAATTTTAAGCAATCCTTACACTTGCGTATCTAGTATGTCTGATTGGCTTTTTTTCTTTTTTAACACAACGTAACAACCTATAGATTTTATGTAATATATTCAGACCATTTACATTTATGTGCTTCTGATACATTTTCATTTCTACCATTTTAAAGAACACTTATATTTGTACAATTTTCTATATTTTCCTGAAACCGCTGGACCTTCTTCCAAACTGATCAAGGGTTGTTGCAATTGCTTTCATTTCCTTCCTTCTTTCTGCTGTAGAAAGATATACCCTCTATTATCTTACTGGTTACATCTAAAAATTTAACATGCATTTCTGAAAAATCTAAAGTTGTCTATATCTATACTTCCTCCTGGACAATACAAGTATCTTTCAAAATTTGGATCACCCAGCCCCAAATACTAGCCTTGTGGTCTAGTATTTAATTATATCTAGTCTATTTTGATCTCTAAATTAGCAATTATTGTTTATACAGCCAATGTTAGAGAATTACCCACATATTTACTACAACCTTACTCGTTATTTCCTTATGAGAACAGGTTTTCATTTTGTTCTACTTCTTAAAAAACAGTTTTGCTGAATTATTGGCTTATGTTCCTTGTCTGATTTTTTTCATGATCATGTTGGCTCCCTCTTTTGTTTTGATGTTTTTGCTTAGGTCTCATGCTGATTACTTTCTTATAGCTGTGCATCTCTGAATAGCAGTGATTCTTTCTGAGACAGCTCATTCTTGAAAGACTGTATATGAAGGAAACCAGGAAAATTAGCTATGTGAGCAGACCACCTCTATTCAGATCTGTTGTTCCAGAACATTTTCTCATCAACATCCTACCTTTTAGGTAAACACTGAGATAGAAAGATGTCTACTTAGCTCATAGTGAAGGCTGGAATATATGGTCAGATGGACCATGACAAGGTATTTGTCTTTAGCTAATTGAAATCAGTGTCACCACTTTTTTTCTCCTCTACCTTTTGAAACTAATAGCCTGTTCTCTAAAAGCATGCATGGGATGTCTGCACGCTTGCTCACTCAGTAACCCTTTTCTTCAATTATTTGGAGAATTCTTTCTCACAGTCTTCATAATGATGTTTTTCTCCCACATACTGAAATTATTCTATAAGCATTAGATTGGTTACTTATTCATTGTGTGTGTGTGTGTGTGTGTGTGTGTGTGTGTGTGTGCGCGCGCGCGCGCGCGCATGTGTCTGTTTGCATGTACACATGCATGGCTATATATTCAACCTTTAAGAAGAAAATGTTAATCCAGAGAAATTAATGATATGTGTTTTCTTTTGATCTGTACTCTGATCAATTAGACTATGGCTGAATGCCCTCAGATGTGCCCTATTTTCTAGTTTGCAATGAGCTTTTAATTTATCCAAGTCTAAGGAACTAAAAATAATTCCATACACCCATACCTAGTTTCAGGTTATCTGAATACATTATTACACACACATACGAGCGTGCACACATGCACACACACATACACACGCTCAAACACATACATCCTCAGCAAAAACTGCTGTCAGGAGGTTTTTAATCTTTGTTTCAAACTTACAGTGATTTTGTATAAGAACACTGTACCCTCTTTGATGTAATTCGCCATGATTAGCCACCCCCTACTAATACTACTTTATAGCTCATTATTTTCACTTGGTTGGAGTCTCAAAATTGAAGAAGGAAAGAAACCCTCTTTTTGTAACATGCATATAGCATTCAAAATTACTTTCCTATATTATTCTCAGGATTTTCAGCACCATAAAAAGAAGACCATAGTCTTATCTCCACTCAAGGTCATCTCTCCAGTGTCCTCTCCAGTGACTGACAGAATAGGAGTTCAATATACCCACACTTTCATTTTATGAATAAGAAGACAAACACCGATTGCCTCAAAGAGCAGAACTCACACAACAGGAAATTTTTTTTCTGATCTCTGAGACACAGAACAGGGTGGAGGCCTTCCCTATACCTTTCAAACTACTTACCATAGTTTTCCTTTTACTCAGTGTTCACATATTTGCCCTTTTTGTTGGTAAAGCATTCCACTTTAGTAAACTGTCATGTCAATATTTGTGTTAATTTTCATTAATTTGTATCAATTTCTAATTACTTTGCCAACCAAATATCTTTGCTATTTCAAATCATTTTTAAATCTCTACTTGAGAGTTACCAAATAGTTTTCTATTGTTAACTATAACAAATGAGTAATACATATACCATCCCTTCAAATCATAAAACCATAAATAGTGTCCAAAATAAAAATCAAGCCTAGAAATAGTCCTGATATATAAAGGTACAGTACTTGGCTTGCTAATCTTTATACAATGCAATACCAAGTAATTATTTTTTCACTTCATGCTTTATGTTACTGCCAATCAATTTCTTAAAACATTTGTTTCCAAAAAACTATAGCAAAATCATTACCAAGAGTGGGTTGTTGAGTTGATATCTTAAAATATAATAATCCTTTTTTCTAACTGTAAAAGTTGATTCCAACTCTTCCACTTCCTAGCTATATAAGCTCTTAAAGATGCTTAAATGCTTCTTGCCTCAATTTCCTCTAAAATGAAGAAACTGATAATGCCTAGTCAAAAGACCATCATAAGTCCATCATAAGTTTTGTATGAGGAATAAATAAGTTAAAAACAAAGCACTTAGAATAATGCTTTGCACATTCTAAGTTAGCACTCAATAAATGTTTGAAATTACTGAAATTATTAAATTATGTCTTTTTATTCCTAATCAGTACTTAGCAGAATACATTCTGATGGACAATCTTCTAGAAAATATTAATGAGTGTGGCTTAGGTCTCTGGGCTTTCATCCTCCTGTTAACAGAATATAGAGTTAGGCTCATGGTCCAGTCTTCACCCTCTGCTTACCACTGACCCCGGCGATTAACCCAAAAGACGTGCATTTGATCCAAGGTAGATCAACTAGATTCTTGCTCTTAATTTTTAAACTGACATCGTTTGCTATGCAGAAAAACATGTTTTCCCAAGTCTCTACCCATATTCCCCTCCTGGAGAAAAAAGTCCATTTTTCTGTAGAAAATATAGAAACCAATGTATTGAGAGAGAAAGAACTTCAAGAGAGAAAGAGAGGCTTAGTTGTGACAGTTGTTCATGCTCTTAGTTCACATCATATTCCCTTTTGCATTTTCTGCCACTTGTGACCAAGAGTCCTAACCAAAACAAAAGTGTTCTCAAAAGAGTATCCTGAATAAGCCACTTTTAAAGTACTGCTAACTGTAGTCCTTTCTTGACATTTTACAAAGCATAGTAAAATCTCTATGTATTTTTACATTAAAGCAAACCAACAAAAACATGCTTACCTTAGTGTAACTCAGCATCTCTCAAACAATTTGGACATTTTTTCTGACAACTTCCATAACAAATGACAAACTTGTGCTTCATAGTGGTTTAGGAAACACTGATACAGTATTTTCATGATTCCACCTTTTAGATCTTTATTCCCTATAGAACTTACTTCATAATTGTAATCCATATTTAATGGTGTTTAGATTTTTTATCCAGGTGATTAACTAAGTGTGCCTGCCCAGATACATCTATTAAGCAACCTACTATTTCCTTCACGTCTAACTTAACCTAAAAATTGATATATGCTATGGTTGATTCATACATTTTCTTTGACACATATGTCTATAACTAATCAGTTGGTATATTGTTTTAATTATTATGTCTTTAAAATGTGTATTATTTGGGGTGCCTGGGTGGCTCAGGTGGTTAAGCATCTGACTTTGGTTCAGGACATGATCTCACAGTTTGTGGGTTTGAGCCCTGCGTCTGGCTCTGTGATGAAAGTTCAGAGCCTGGAGCCAGCTTCAGATTTTGTGTCTCCCTCTCTCTGCCCCTCCCCTACTCATGCTTTGTCCCTCTCTCTCAAAAATAAATAAACATTAATTTTTTTTTAAAGTAAACATAAAAAAATAAAATGTGTATCATTTTTCATATGCAAGTCCCTACTAATATTTTTTCCATCATTTTCTTTACCAAAAGTGACTTAGAATCGGCTCATTAATTTCCCAAATAAGGGGATTAAATAAAATGTATGAATTCTTCAAATATCTATTTAAATTTTTAAATTTTGTATCTTCTCATCTGGAAATAGTGTGTCTCCACGTTTTTAAGGACTTAAGACATTCTTCATACATAAGCATACCATTACAAATAATAATAATCTCTTTTCTAGCGGTTATACATTCATTTATCTTATTGTTTGGCTATATTTCTAAAATAATTTGCCAGAAGAAATAGTTATCCTATTCTTGATTTGAAGGAGAAAGTTCATAGCATTTCTTCATTAAATAAACTTTGGTTGTTAGCATGTGCAAATTATTTTTTATCTGTTTAATTATGTTTTTCTCATTTATAGTTACCATTTAAAAAATGAATGGTTAAAAACAGCAAATCCAAAATTAATTTCTGCTATGATTTATTCATGTACTATTTGTTCAATGATTCATCTTGATCAGATTATGAAAGGAAAATTATAAAATATAATTATAAAATTTAATATTAATAAATTGAGTTGGATATAAAATCCCAGAAGTGTCCATTAGTTCACTTTTTAAGAAGTACATATGCATACACACACACACACACACACACTTTTTTTATACATAAATGCCCACATTTATTATAATTTCTTTAGAAATTGCAATAAAATGTTCTTGATACTTTTTGTCCTATATTGATTTCTGGTACTAGACACCAATATTTACTATCTTGTCTAATTTTGTGTTTTGTGTGTTTGTGTGTGTGTGTGTATGTGTGTGTGTGTGTGTGAGAATATAGTGTGTGTATGTTTGAGTAACATACTTGGAAACACTTTTAACTTTGCTTTGATGTTTTTTATGTTTTTGTTGCAGAAATTACACAATTGAGGATATATTTTTTGAATGATGATTTTTAATCCAACTAGATGCTTATATTTACTGTCATTAGAAATGCAATTGATCCTGTCACATTCTGTTTTCTGTTCTTAACACATAACTTTTAATTTCCTATTTCCCTGATGATTATAATGTAAATGTCATCCAATTTTGACTCTTCCAGTGTTCTGGAAATTATACATGCCATTTGTCTTCAACTAATAAGTCTCTATAATACATAACAATTATATATATTTATTAAAAAGTATATATGAACTTATTATTTTAATCATCAGTGAAAAGGAAACAGCATTATTTAATCCTCTTTCCTCTTGTAAAACAGAAAATTTAGCACACCTTTCAGTTTCAGATGAAATAGTCTATGATTTTTCATCTAGCTTATTAATACCAAATAATTTTTTTAAATTATCATATTTAAAATTATGTTTGCAATCATTACTAAGACTTAGTCCATATTAACCAATTTTCTTAATGTTTATTTAATTTTGAGAGAGAGAGAGCGCAAGCAGAAGAGGGGCAGAGCAGGGGGGAGGGAAGGGACAAGGAATCTGAAACAGGCTGAGCTGTCAGCACAGAGCCCGACGCAGGACTCAAACTCATGAAGTGAGATCGTGACCTGAGCTGAACTCAGAGGCCTAAGTGACTGAGCCACTTGGGCACCCCATAAATAATGTTTTTAATGTGAGACTAAACTTTTAGTTTCTTACATTTCAATAGATCATTAAGCTCTTTTTTAATTAACATCTCCCTTTCATCCAATTTCTTCTACATTTTTATGATGCATTTTATTGCTATATTATTTTGTATGTTATTTTCACATTGTATTTAATCAAACACATGGTTCCTTCATTTTATAAAAAATAGTTTAAGTTTTTTTAATGTTTATTTTTTTTGGGAAGGAGAGAGAGACAGCGTATGAGCAGGGGAAGGGCAAAGAGAGAGGGAGACACAGAATCCTAAGCAGGCTCCAGGCTCTGAGCTGTCAGCACAGAGCCCTATGCAGGGCTCAAACTCAGGAACCGCAAGATTATGACCTGAGCTGAAGTAATATTCTTAACCAACTAAGCCACCCAGATGCCCCAAACTTAAGTTTTTATACAATTTACTTAGGTATACTATAGCATATATTTTTTCAAAAGTAATTTTTCCTTTTGTGTCTTGATTGCTAAACATTTTATTTCTTACAAAATATTTTCACATCTTCTGTGTTGATTTTTTTTCTCAATTACTCACCTTTTAGGAATGAAGGTTTTCTCCACTGATTACTCATAAATAATATCTTTAGCTTTTTCTATTTCCCCCTTTTTTTATCTGGTTGCTGTTAGAACACGTTTGTTAAGTTTTCAGCTAGAGGAACAGTAAATGCGAACACAGTTACTGGTCACTAATAGCCAATTTCACTAAATTCTGGACTTCATTTATCTTGTTTTGTTTTCTGGTTGACCACTTTGAGAAGGTAAACATATTTCTAGGTAATTCTAATCAATATACAGTCCTTCTGCCAAAAAATATCTACTTTTGCACTTTCTCATGGGACTCTCTCATCTCCTTTTCCCAGATGTAGTAAACTAAATGCTTAGCCATTGTAGCCTCTGGATATTTGCATTAATGCAAGTTTTAGTTTTAGAAAACATGCAAAAAGGGGTATGGTAGAACAGCCCTGGTACAGATATCCCCTTTTGGGTTGTAAGGAGAGCTGATCAGAACCTCGAACTGAGTCAGGCAGTAGCAGGGAAATGAGTCATCTCCTTACCTTTTTTTAAACTGGCAGATTTATTCTCCTTCAGGTAACAAAGCAAGTGTCAGCCATTTTTCCCTTCTATTTCAGTTTGATCTACTTTGACTTCCATATGTTGAAAACTGGGGTGATCAAATGAATGGTTGTCAGTCCTTTTTGCTGGTGCTGTCAAACTGCAAATAGATATTGTTTGTTTTTTTAATTTTTTTAATATTAATTTTTAAAATCACATACTACCAGCCAGACACCATTCTAAAAAAAGTAACTGGACTGATCTTAAAAACCCCAATTTATTTTATTATTATTATTCTGAGATTAGGGAACTGAACTCATTTACTAAACTCACAGTCTGTCAACCAACTTTTATTGCCATAATATATAAGCTTCTCAGGATGTTTTAAAATGTTCTGATTTTGCCTTACTGTTTATTTTTTTTCATTTAACCTTTATATACTGTTCAATAACAAAAACTCAACCAAGTAAATTTTAAAGATCTAATTGGCTTTATCACACAATTCATAAATCAGGCAGCACCCCATGTAGCAAACTGAGGGGTGCTTTGGGGAGTTGTACAAAATGGACAGTTTTTATACAAGGAGGGTGGGTCAAGAAAATTATTAGCAAAATAAAATAATTGTTTCAAGCAAAGCTGCTTCCCCTGGGGGAAAGGCTAGGGTTCTTATGCAGATTACCTAGTCTTCCTTTTAGGGTGGGAAGGAATGGAGAGGGTTTTAAGCATTGGTGTTGATGGAAAAATTCCTGGCTGACCAGTTAAGACCGCATTTCTGGGAGAGACTGAAATTGCAATTATATTAGGTATGAAGCCCTGGTTTGGAAACTAGGTCAAAGTGACATCATTTTGGGCCTGTTTTCTTTTTAACAATACTAATTCACTTAACTCTTATACTATGTTGTTTTTTAAATGCATTCTTATTGCTGTAGCTCCTATGCAGTAAATAATATTATGTATGCCTTTCAGATGTATGTTTTAAATGGAACACACATATTTTAAAGAAATGCCTTGTGGGGTAGGAGTTGATACAATAAGCATGTCCTTAGAAGCATTACAATTACCACTATAATTACATTGTAATGGTTTTACCTACATTTGTCTTTTTAAAAATTTCTAGGCTCTCTCTCTAAATCATATTCAAATCAAATTTATCATAGCAAAAACTCTCTCGAAGATTCAGTTGAAGTTGTATTTCTTGAGAACTTATATCTTGCACTAATGGTAAAATATCACTAAGTAGACATTTCTTCAAACCCATAATATTTTGAACATTTAATTCACCTAGAAGTCTGACTGTATTTGGTGAAAAACATGGACATGTTTCTAGCTACTAGAACAGTAATGGATACCATACGGCATGCGTGTCTCCACTCTCCTCTTCTGCATAAGGGCAGACCTTGGTAACAGGGCATTATCACTCCCTGAGCTTTGCTCACCCACACAATTCTTCTCAAACCATGTCCTAGAAAGCTACTACCATGTAATGAGATTTCATTTGTGAGATAAAACTATTTACCACTTTAGTTTCAGATCCACATTAGAGTTCCCCCAAAGAAGAAACTATTTTTGATTTCCTTATAACAAATATTTACAGAAAGGATAAACTTTTGCATGTTTGGAAAATTTGGCTAAGCTATATTAGCAAGTAGCAATGAAGCTTAAACTAGATGGAAATAAATATGACAATAAATAAAGTAAATAAATATTTTATAGTGTTTTTTTGATGTTTTAGTTGCTTATTTTGAGAGAGAGAGCGTGCAAAGAGCGAGTAAGGGAGGGGCAGAGAGGGAGGGAGATAATTCCAAGCAGGCTCCATGCTTAGGGGGGAGTCCAAAGTGGGGGACTCGATCCCATGACCAAGAGATCTTGACCTGAGCAAAAATCAAGAGTTGGGCATTTAACAACTAAGACACCCAGGTTCCCCAATATATTTAAATTTATTTTTAAAATGCCTAAACACAGGGACGCTTGGGTGGCTCAGTTGGTTAAGCATCCTACTCTTGGTTTTGGCTCAGGTCATGATCTCATGGTTGGTGGGTTTGAGCCCACATTGGGCTCTGTGCTGATGGCACAGAGCCTGCTTGGGATTCTGTCTCCCTCTCTCTCTACCCCTCCCCTGTTCGCTCGCTCTCTCTCTCTCTCTCAAAAATAAATAAACGTTTAAAAAAATTTAAAAATGTCTAGACACAGATTTTTAAAAAGTCAAACAGATAAAAATTTATATATTGGAGGATAGGATAGAAAAGCAATTTACTTTAGCTTCATAGAACTATGTTTAGCCCCTAGAATTTTCCCAAGGACTATTATTGTTTTCCAAGAAAATATTTAAGGGTTAAGTTCCTGTGTCAGATAAAATAAAGTAGTCCAAATGATTGTGGATCAGGATACTATGAAATTTAGCCTAGTTATGTAACTGTTCATGGTTTTATTCTATAGACAGTTTGAAATAACAGAGAACAATCTATTGTGGGTACTTTATAATGAAAATATATAATGTTTCACAAATATAAATCCTTTTAAAGAATAGTCTCATATTCTTTTATTTTTTTAAGTTTATTTATTTTGAGAAAGACAGAGATAGTGCAAGTGGGGGAGGAGCAAAGGGGAGAGAGACAGAATCCCAAGCAGGCTTCACACTGACAGTGCAGAGCCTGATGCAGGGATCCAACGCACCAACTGTGAGATCATGACCTCATGGCCAAAACCAAGAGTCAGACGTTTAAACGACTGAGCCACCCAGGCACCCCAGAATAGTCTCATAGTATAAAAATATAACTTTGATGTGCCTGAAATTGTTTACTATAAACATACTAATATATTGTTATTTAAACAGTACTAAGGTATTTAAATTAAACAGCTAATTTTAAGAGCTAGATCAGAATTAACTAGCGTTTTGCTTTCCATGCCCCCTCAATATAAGAAGAATGACGGAAATTCCAAGTCGTAAAATATAGGGAGAGGCACTATTTTCCAGATGAGATTTAATCTATACAAGATGGATTGTTGAATTCTTTAGCCTTCCTTCACTTCCTTTTCCTAAAGGGAAACCTGGTTCTCCCCAACGACCTGCTCCTTTGAAGCCCTCCTCTGGAAACTGTTCATTCTCTCACCCCCCACATACCAAAGAACAGGAGGCAAGGTTAACATTCACCAGACTGCCACTGCCTTACAGGTCATTCATTTCTAATGCTTTATACTTAAACAACAGTTCATACTTCAACTCTACTCTTCAGAACCCTGTGACATCTTGTTCTACTGCCTATGTCCCTCCTACTTAACTGACATCCACTGACTTTGTTCCTCCACATCTATTAGGGACTTTTGCTCCTAGTGCACCTGGTTGAGTGTCTGCATTTCGCATTCTAACTCCAGGCCTCCCAGAGAACTTGAAAACCATTTCATCATGAATGTTCTAAATAAGATGATTTCTTTCTCTTAATACTAAAACAGTCATGTTTTGTTTTTGTTTTGTTTTTTCTGGTCTCACGGCAACAGAATAAGGAACCACATTTCCCAGCCTTCCTTGCAGTTATTTATTCAGGCAAAGGGATGTGAGAAGAAACATGTGCCACCACCCAATGAGGTTCTTAGAAGGGAGCCACTTGCCTTTCACTTCTTTCCCTCTTTGTAGTACCAGAAGTGGACACAGTGAGGTGATAGTGGCTTATGGTTTTCTCCCTACTTCTCAGACTACTTTGTACTTCTACTTTTGGGGTCCATTAATTAAATACGGGTTGTCTCCCACATCAGGATACCATTTTCTGATTGATTACATCTCTTCTTAAATAATTAAATCCTCCTTAAGCAAGGCTCGTGGTTTCAAATGCAAAAATTACCTCCTGAATTAAAGAACTATATGCACAAATATTCACTCAAAATCTTAGGTTAGATTTTATATAAATCCTCAAGTTCTACATACCTTTTTTTTGATGTTGTTTTAATTTTTTTAATATTTATTTATTTTTGAGAGAGAGACAGATTGCGAGCCAGGGAGGGACAGAGAGATGGAGACACAGAATCCAAAACAGGTTCCAGGCTCTGAGCTGTCAGCACAGAGCCCAAATGGGGACTCAAACTCACGAACCATGAGATCATGACCTGAGCTGAAGTCAGAAGCCTAGCCCACTGAGCCACCAAGGTGTTCCACAAATTCCACATATCTAAAAATTCAAGCTACCTATTTCTTTTTTAAAATGTATGGTATCAGCAATGATATAAAGCAAACACACAACTCAGTGTGCTATTATAAGTTGAATAATCCTCTAACCACCCTCCATGTCAAGAGACAAAACTTTCCTGCCACCCATAAAGCCTTCCATGCACCTCCCCATCACAATATCCTTCCTCTCCCCACAAATAAACACTCTTCTGCTATCACATTATATTCTTCTATATAGTCTCATCATCCAAATGTATATACATAAAGTATATAGTGTTGTTTTGCCTTTTTTTCTTTGGAAGAGGTGGGTGGGTATATTTTTACAGTTTTTTGTTGTTGTTGTTGTTGTTGTTGTTGTTAATGCATTTCATCTGCATTCCTTTTTTTCTTGTAATTTATTTTTTGAAGAAACTAGTTTGTTTTTCCTATATCGATTTCTATCCTGTGTTTAGTTTAATTTGTTCCTCTGTCTTCTGTGTTTCTTGAGCACTAGTGATTGGATACAAAAGTTTGACCAGATAGATTATGGTTAAGTTATTTGCAAAACTTCTTTATGGTAGTTTTGGATTCTATATCAGAGGGTACAAAATGCCTGGCTGCTTTCTTTTGTGATGTTAGCATCCACTGATGCTTGACGCCCAGATTTAATAATTCATGACTTATTGTAAACCATTGATAACACAATTTTATCATTCATTCTTCATTTATTAATTGCAATACTTCTACAAGGAGAAATTTTTCTCATCTATTACTTATTCAGTCTTATTTCATATAAAAAAAAGACAAAACAAATGGTTTAACGGTGTATTCTATTAACCCTATGTTGTACAAAGGCAATTAATTAGTTGTGTGTGTATGTGTGTCATTATGAATGCATGCATTTAAACATGTTTTGTATGTTTTCATCCATTTCAGTTATTGCACTTATTGGCCAATGGGAGCCTTTTCAAGTTGGCTTTCACTTCCTATTGGTACACCCTTGTATTCTCTGATATCTTCCTTACTAACTACAATAATAGGATCTCTTAGACTCATCTTATATATTCTCTAAATCAGAAATCAGCTGGTCCTCCAAGTAGCCCTACTCTCTTTCAGTGGGTAGTATTTCAGTATCACAATCTGGATGTTAGGGATGCTCACTGATATTGAGATGGACATTTTTTTCTACGCCTTTCCAAGGATACATAGAGATAGATACATAGAGATAGATACATGTAGATACATAGAGACAGAAAAAGAGAGAGAAAGATTAAAAAAACAAAAACAAAAACAAAAAACAAAACTTCATGAGTTCATTCTGATGCCTTCAGTTCTGATTCTATCTCAAGGGCACTGGGGATGCTAGAATTACTCATTTGTGTATCCAGCATTACATAGTTTTCATTCTCTTATTTACTCTTAAGATACACTCAGGGGAATTGAATGAATTACTGCTTCAACTGCTTTATCATGTTTAAGACTAAAATTTTAACAATACTTAGGAATCAAACATGCTTGAAACCAGGTCTCAATGACTTACAAGAAATTATCTCTGGTGTACTGGACAATGTAAATAAAAACATACCCAATATATAAGTCTTAAATATGTTATTCATGAATTTTACTTCTGTTTTTTCTAAGGCAAAATAAGCTTAACAGTATTCTACATAAAATTCCCCCAAATAAAATGAGGCCTGTGTTTTTTAAAGTAATTCTCACATGGTATAGTATTATAAACTTGTATTATAAATTTAGACACAATTTACCTACTTGAGGGTAAGAGCTGTGTTTGATCATTTTTGTATTCTAAGTGTTTTGTACAGTGCCTAAGATAAAATATACTTAAAAAACAGGTACTAAACAATTAAATCTTCAAAGAGTAAATAGGTTGATCTTTGAAAAACACAGGTTTGAACTACATGGATCTACTTATACACAGATTTTTTAAAAATAAATACATTGGAAAAAATTTTGGAGATTTGTGACAATTTGGAAAAATTCACAGTTGAGCTGCATAGCCTAGGAATGATGAAAAAATAAGAAAAATTAGGCATCTTATGAATGCATAAAATATATGTAGATATAGGTATTTTTTATTATTTACTACCATAATATATTCACAAATCCATTATAAAAAGTCAAAATTTATCAAAATTTACACACACACACTTACAAACCACACATGGCTCTATTCAGTTGAGAGAAATGTAAACAAATGTAAAGATACAATATTAAATCATAAAATTAACTATACTACACACAGTATTACTATAATAATTTCATAGCCACTTCCTCTTGCTATAGTGGTGAGCTCAAGTGTTGCAAATATCCACTTAAAATACCATGTGATGCTAATCATTTCCACGTGAGTAATTGGTCTCTCCAGTAAACTGCATATTGCAGTAAAAAGTGATCTTTTGAGGTTCTCACATATTTTTCATCGTGTTTAGTATAATATCATAAGCCTTGAATAACACCATGGGGCCCATACAAAGTGTCACCAGTGATGCTGGAATTTCTCCCAAGATGCAGAGAACAGTCATGACATTACAAGAAAAATTTGAATTGCTTGATATGTATTATAGATGGAGGTCTACAGCTACAGGTGCCCACCATTTTGAAATAAATGAACCCAATATATGGACTACTGTAAAAAAAAAAAAAAAAGAATGAAAGAAACTTTGTGAATCATGACTGAAGCTACACCAGCAGACACAAAAACTTGGCACTTTTTGTGACATATTTTTTTATCTCATATTCAAAGTGCAGCTTTTATGTGGCAGCAGGATTGCTAAAAGACAGGCATACTTATACGCCTTACATAGGCAATATATATTGCTATGTCTAATATGACTCAAGACAAAGCAAAGTCATCTTAAGGCAAAAGATGACAACTTAAGGCAAAAGAAAGGTGGAGGACCTAAAGCTGGAGAATTAAATGCCAGCAAAGGATGGTTTGATAATTTTAGAAATAAGTTTGTCTTTAAAAAAATGACAAGATAACGGGAGAAGCAGCTTCTGCTGATCAAGAAGGAGCAGCTCCCAGATGGCAGTAAGAAAATCACTGAGGAGAAAAGATATCTGCCTGGGAAGGTTTTTAATGTAGTTGAAAGTGTCCTATCCGGGAGAAGAAAAATATGAATTTTTCACATTATCTTTTATTTTTGATGTCTAGTGTTAATAACATGTATAACATCTACAGTGTGTTGTATTACACAAGACAATATTGATGTAGGTTCTGACAGGTGATTCATTTTTTAAACAAAGGACTTAAACTTTTTGTGTAATAAGTACAGTACAGTACTGAAAATGTATTTTGTCTTCCTTATTATTTTCTTGGTAACATTTGCCTAGCTCTAGCTTGCTTTTTTAAGAATGCAGTTATAATACATGTAACATACAAAATATATGTTAATCTACCATTTATGTTATTGGTAAGGCTTCTAATCAATAGTAGGAGGAGTCAGCATCCCTAACCCTTGCATTGTTCAAGGGTCATCTGTAGATGTATGAATAAATGAGTTCATTTATTCAAGTCAATATCTCCCCAAAACAAGAATAAATAAAAAACAGCTTCAATTTTTTTGTATACAAGAAGCTTTAGGCAGTCTAATGAGAAGTGAGGCTTCTATAGGATTATACATGTATAAGAAAATGTCAATTATTCATGTAAAAAGGCACCTAATAGAGACTTTTGGAAAGTAATGTTTTCCCGAAGCACCTCTTGTCTCCACTTAGGTGAAAATACTATCAGAGCTCATGATAATAATAAGATGTTTACCTTGTCATCACCCAATTCCAAACTAGACATAATGTAAATTATATATATATTTCATTGTGGTCTTATTTGTATTTATACAGCAAAGTGAGCTGAGGAAGTTCCAGTTTATGTCTAGCTAAAATATGAGCATCTCTGTGTCTGCATGATAAAGAAAGATGGTAATTTCAGATCATCCTTACAGCCAAGAGTTTTTTTTCAGGAACCAGGTTAGTTCCGTAGCTCTGCAGAGTTTCCCTCCAACTTACTGAAAATACAGATGGTTTGGCTTGATTGGACTTTAACATGTCTTATGTTGGCACAATCTTGATCTTCCATGACATTTATATACACCTTAAAAACTGGTACATTTTCAATGGCTACAACTTGCTCTCTGAAATAAAGATCATTTTCTTCAACCTCGTAATTTAATTCCCCTACCGTTCTCATGTCTCCTGTATAGATATATTCATTCAGTAGTGTAGACAAGTTTTTGAATCAAGATCAGACACTTTCAGACATTTTCTTTGTTCTTCGGTAAAATAAATATTTTTGTTCCCATTGTTGGGGTTTTGTAACCCCAAGACTGGGCTTATTTGGATGATATCTGTACCTTTGTAGATTTAGTAAATGGAAACAGCTGACAGGGGCCGCCTTTTCTCTGACAGGTGCCTAAGTTCTGTTGGCACTTTTTCCTTGAGGCCAAATGAGTAACTAACCCTCAATGAAAACTGATTTCTGAAAATTTTAACTGAATGGAATGTTATATGCAATTGCAGTAAACTAAGTTTTCATGATTGACATCTTTTAAATATCCTGTTTAAATTCAGCTGAATGTGCCAACGAAGACTAGAGGACTATTTTTGTGCTGTCTGCTATAATTCCGGTTTCTGATTTTCCAATCAATTAGGAAGCAGCTTCCAACTTGCACATTGTATTGATTTTATATTGCTACTGTAACAAATTATTACAAACTTAGTTACTTAAAGCAAGGCAAATTTGTCATACAATTCTGTAGGTCAGAAATACAATAGTCTCATTGCGTGGAAATCTATGTGTCAGAAGGGTTGTGTTCCTTTCTGGAGGCTTTTTTAGGGAAAAATCTGTTTCCTTTTGCTTTCTAGCTTCTTTCTACAGGCTCTTTGAGGGGCACCGAGGTGGCTCAGTTGGTTAAGCATCTGACTCTTGGTTTTGGCTCAGATCATGATCTCATGGTCCATGGGATCAAGTCCCCCATTAGGCTCTGCACTGACAGCCCAGAGCCTGCTTGGGATGCTCCTTCTCCCTCCCTTTTAAAGATCCTTGTGATTATATTGAACCCACTCAGGTAATCTCCCTATTTTAAGGTCAGCTGATTAAGAAATTTAATTCCATTTGCAACCTTAGTTTCTCTTTGCCATATAATCTAACATATTCCCAGGTTTCACGTATTAAGACATGGAGATATTTGGGGAGGCACTATTCTGCCCATTGTACATATTTTTTATGGTTCTGAAGAGTTTATTTGAATCAGAAACCGACAGCCATGTTCTCTCAATTATGGTGTAATTGCTTCTAATCTGTATGTACAGCTCTGCCTCAAAGTCAAGGTATATGAGTTTCAATTATTTTATTCATTACTTCATAATGCAGAGTGTACACATTGCCAGCTGGTACCAAATAATGTTTCTATTTGTTTATAAACTAAGAAATAATTTAGCTTTTGATTGTGTTGGTAAAGATGGGATTTAAAATTATTAGAAATTCCTTAAAGTCACCAAATTTAATATTGAAAAAGTGAATCTGGAAGTTTTTTTTATTATATTTTCAATACAGGTAAGTATTTCTCATTCTCCTTTGTCTCATGATGATGAGATTTTTCAGAGAGGCATCTAACCCATTTCAAGTTTTAGTGCTGTGAGAAATGCTTGAAAAAATACTGCTATTAATAAAAATTTTAAAGTTCTCAACTCTTTTCATTAGAGAGAGTTTGAGCTGAATACTGTGTTGCAGTGTCTAAATTCAGCCATGTTCTAGATGTTGTTTTTGTTTACTTATTTTGAAAGAGAAAGAGCAGGGGAGGGGCAGAGAGAGACAGAGAAAGAATCTTAAGCAGGCTCCACACTGTCAACACAGAGCCTGATTCAGGGCCGTGAGATCATAACATGAGTCAAAACCAAGAGCTGGATGCTTAACTGGCTGAGCTGTGCAGAAGCCCCATACGCCTCTCTTTAATCCTTGGTTATAACAAATCTGTAAACACAACTTGGAGACCTTTATGTGCCTCAGTTTTCTCATTTATTAAGTAGTAATAATAATATCCCAGGTTGAAACGAGAAATAAATGTGTTAATACATGTAAACATGTACATGTATATAGAGCAGTAGCACAGAGTTGGTCTCAAAAAATGTTAGGTATCACTATTAACAACAAATGGTACAGTCTAAAGGAAACTTTAATTTCATGATCAGACCACTGAGACCTTTAAAGACCTCTTTTAATGGTTCTACAAAATTAAAAAATAATTTAAAAAACTCTATCAGTTCTTTGAAGCCACTAAAAATTACAAGTCACTTTATTTTTTAATGTATAAAGCGAAAATCACAATTTTTTGTTTTTAAAATTTTTATTTATTTATTTTGAGAGAGACAGAGACAGCTTGAGTGGCGAAGGGACAGAGAGAAAGAAAAAGAGAGAGAGAGAATCCCAAGCAAGCTCCATGCCACATGCTACCTGCACAGAGCCTGAACCCATGAAACCGTGAGATCATGACCTGAGCTGAAATTAAGAGTTGAATGCTTGACCAACTAAGCCACCCACCCAGGCGCTGCCTTTTTTTCACTTTTAAATTTAATTCTTTTTTATCATTGATTTTTTTTTCACCATGATAAGTATACTCTTTAATATCCATGCTCTATTTCCCCAAATTCCCCACCTACCTCCCTTCTGGTAACCATCAGTTTGTTCTCCATAGTTAACATCTGTTTCTTGGCTTGTCCCTCTCTCTCTTTTCCTTTGGTTGTTCTGTTTCTTAAATTCCACATATGAGTGAAATGATGTGATATTTGTCTTTCTATGAGTGACTTATTTTGCTTACCATTATGTTTTCTAGCACTACCCATGTTTTACAAATGGCAATATTTCATGCTTTTTATGGCTGAAAAATATTCCACTGTGTGTGTCTCTGTGTACATGTGTGCATGTGTGTGTGTGTGTGTGTGTGTGTGTGTGTGTGTGTGTGTATACCACTCCATTTCTCTATCAGTGGACACTTGGGCTGCTTCCATAGTTTGGCTTATTGTAAATAATTCCACAATAAACATAGGGGTGCATATATCCTTTTGAATTAGTGTTTTTGTATTTTTTTATATTAAATATAATTTATTGTCAAATTGGTTTCCATACAACACCCAGTGCTCACCCCAACAGGTGCCTTCCTCAATGCCCATCACCCACTTTTCCTTCTATCCCACCCCCATTGTGTTTTTGTATTTGGGTGGTAAATATCCAGTATTTACTAGATCATAGCATAGTTCCATCTTTAGCTTTTTGAGGAATTCCCATACTGTTATCCATGGTAGTTACACCACTCTGCATTCCCACCAACAATGCAAGAGTGTTTTTTTTTTTCTCCACATCTTTGCCAATAGTTGTTTCTTGTGGTTTTGATTTCAGCCATTCTGACAGATGTGAGGTGATATTTCATTGTAGTTTGATTTATATATTCCTTATGATGAGGGATGTTGAGCATCTTTCCTTGTGTGTGTTTATCCATCTTTTTTGGAGAAATGTCTGTTCATGTCTTTTTAATTGGATTTTTTTTTTTGTCTGTTGAGTTTTATCAGTTCTTTATATATTTTTGATACTAAATCTTTATTGGATGTCATTTCCAAATATTTTCTCCCATTCAGGAGGTTCCCTTTTAGTTTTGTTACTTGTTCGCCTCGCTGTGCAGAAGCTTTTCATTTTCATGTAATCCCAATAGTTTATTTTTGCTTTTGTTTCCCTTTCCTCAGGAGACATACTTAGAAAAATGTTACAGCTGATGTCAAAAAGATTACTGCCTATGCTCTCCTCAAGGATTTTTATGACTTCAGGTTTCACATTTAGGTATTTAATCATTTTGAGTTTATTTTTGTGTATGGTAAAAGAAAGCAGTTTGGTTTTATTACATTTCATGTAGCTGTCAAGGTTTCCCAACACCATTTGTTGAAGAGACTGCCTTGTTCCCATTGAATATTCTTTTTTTTTTTTTGTCAATGATTAATTGACCATATAATTGTGGGTTTATTTCTGGGTTTTCTATTCTATTCCACTGATGTATATGTTTATTTTTATTTCATTACCATACTGTTTTAATTACTACTGCTTGGTAATATAACTTGAAGTCGCGGATTGTGATACCTCCAGCTTTGTTTTTCTTTTTCAAGATCGCTTTGGATATTCAAGGTCTTTTGTGGTTCTATACAAATTTTAGGATTGCTTTTTCTAGTTCTGTAAAAAAATGTGGTTGGTATTTTGATAGGAATTGCATTAAATGTATAGATTGCTTCGAGGAGTGCAGACATATTAACAATATTCTCCCAACCCATGAGTATGGCATGTCTTTCCATTACTTTGTGTCATCTTGAATTTCTTTTATCAGTGTTTTATAGTTTTCAGAGTACAGTCTATCACCTCTTTAGTTAAATTTATTCCTAGATATATATTTTTTGGTTTTGATGCAATTGTAAGTGGGATTGTTTTCTTTTAAAAAAATTATTTTTTATATGATATGGAGAGACACAGAGAGTGAGCAGGGGAGAGGCAGAGAGAAAAGGGAGACACAGAATCCAAAGCAGGCTCCAGGCTCTGAGCTGTCAGCACAGAGCCCGATGCAGGGCTCAAACTCACAAACTGTTATATCATGACTTGAGTCGAAGTTGGACACTTAACTGACTGAACCACTCAGGGCCCCAAGTAGGTCTGTTCTCTTAATTTCACTTTCTGCTTCTCCGTTATGAGTATATATGAATGCAACCAATTTCTGTTGATTTTGTATCCTGTTACTTTACTGAATTCATTTATCAGTTATAGTAGTTTTTTTGGTGGAGTTTTCTATATATAGTATAGGGTTTTCTATACTATAGTATAGGGTTTTCTATATATAGTATCATGTAAGGTGCAAATAGTGAGAGTTCTACCTCTTCCTTACCAATTTGGATCTTTTATTCTTTATGTAGTCTAATTGCTGTGCTTAGGGTCTCCAGTACTATGTTGAATAAAAATGTTGAGAGTGGACATCCTTATTTTGTTCCTGACCTTAGGGGAAAAGTTCTCAGGTTTTCCCCATTGAGTACAATGCTGCTGTGGGTTTTCATACAAGGCCTTTATGATGTTGAGGTATGTACCCTCTAGACCTACTTTGCAGAGGGGTTTTTTTTTAACATGAATAGATTTTGTACTTTGTCAAATGCTCTTACTGAATCTGTTGAAATGATTATAATGGTTTTTCTCTTATTGATGTGACATATCATGTTGATTGTTTTGTGAATATTTTTTTTCATATTTTTAAAGTTTTATTTATTTATTTTGAGAGATAGAGGGCAAGCAGGGGAGGGGCAGAGAGAGAGAGGGAAACAAAATCCCAAGCAGGCTCCTGTGCTGTCAGAACAGAGCCCAATGCGGGGTTTGAACCCACAAACTGCAAGGTCATGACCTGAGCCAAAATAAATAGTCAGACACCTAACTGACTGAGCCGCCCAGCCACCCTGATTGTTTTGTGAATATTGAACTACCCTTGTATCCCACTTGATCGTGGTATGATTTTTTAAATATATTGTTGAATTTGGTTTGCTAATATTTTGTTAAGGATATTTGCATCTATATTCATAAGAGATATTGGCCTATAGTCCTCTCTCTCTCTCTCTTTGGTGTCTTTATCTGGTTTTGGTATAAGGGTGATACTGGCCTCACAGAATGAGTTTGGAAGTCTTATGCTTCTCGGAATAGATTGAGAAAAATAGTTGTTAACTCTTCTTTAAATGTTTGGTAGAATTCGCTGTGAAGCCGTCTGGTCCTGGACTTTTCTTTTTGGAGAGTTTTTTGTTTACTGATCTCATTTCATTTTTGGTAATTGGTCTGTTAAATTTTCTATTTCTTCTTTCTTTACTTTTGATTATATGTTTCTAGGAGTTTATCCATTTCTTCTTAGTTGTCTAATTTGTTGGCATGTATATTTTCATAACATTCTGTTACAACTGTATTTCTGTAATGTTTGTTGTTATTTTTCTTCTTTCATTAGTGATTTTGTTTTTTGCTGATCTTTTCAAAGAACTATCACCTTGTTTCATTAATCTGTCTTATTGCTTTCTTAGTTTGTGTATCACTTATTTCTGTTCTAATCTTTCTTATTCCCTTCCTTTTGCTGGGTTTGGGTTTTATTTGTCACATTATTAAAGTCACTTTAATATAGCCACATTTATCATATTTAAGCTAAGATAGAGCAGGCTGGTCTAAGGAAGACTGTAACAGGATATTGACTCTGGTTGTCAGAGTTGAATTCATACCAATGACAATCCTGAGTTCCATGACAGAGACAGATGAAGGAGTCTCATTTGTTTTAATGAACCATAGTATTCACTACTAATGTGAAGATTAAAAAATGGCAATTACTGAAAAAGAGACTGTGGCTAGATAATGTGACCCATGAATTAGGATAGCTTAGAATAACAATTTATAGATTTTTTTTTTGGTTAACACTTCATTCTATACACTTCTTAAAAGTGTATATCTCTTAAAAGTCTTTCCCAAACCTGTCAGTTCAATTCTTGACTGGATTGAACTGAAATATTTTTTGCCAAATATATCAGTTCAATTTCTTGAGCAAAGTAGTACAATAAATCTAGTCCACTTATTTCTTAGGGGATTATGAGTTTTAAGTAAATCTTAGCACTAAAGGAAAAAAATTCAGTTGCCATTGCAAAACACTAATAAAGAATCATATCTGATGGTGAACCACTATCATAATTATCCTTTAACTTTTTTTATTCTTAACACATATAAATAATTATTAAGGGAATTAATAAGCTCATAAAAGTGAAAGGAATTAATTCATATGAGTTGACACAAATACTTTTTAATTTCATTTTCTTATAACTCAATTATAATTTTTTAACTTATTTAATCATCTGTTCAACAAATACAAATAAGCAGTAAACCAAACTTCTGGTTTACTGAGTAAACCAAAGTACTAGGTACTGAGCTATAAGTGGGAAAGGTTACATGGTCTAATGATCTAATTAATGGGAAAGAGAAATCTTACATATGTAACATCTATAGAGGTTATCCTAAGGCAGCACGAAAACCACTGGAAAGCTATACCCAGAGGAGATACTTGGTGAGTCTTTTAAACATATCACTAAAATATTAAAAAGTGGATTATAGGACACAAGGAATGGATACAGAAAATGTAGAAGTAGTTTCAGAGATAACGCCACATTCCAGGTGAGAAGATAAAAGTTTTAGACCAAGATTGTGGTGGTGGTAGACAGAGAGAACAAGATATCCTACAGGAACTGGCAGTTAATTTTATACTGAAGAATAAAAATGAGGGAAGAGTTAAAGATGAAACCCTGGTTTCTGGTCTGAGCAACTGAGTTGATGGTCGAGTCATTTTCCATCACAGAGAACACTGGAATAGGAGCAGGTTTTTGGATGACTATGATCCAAGTTTTAGACTTTCTTTTGGAGGTTAAAAAAATTTTTCAAGGGAAAATATTGAGAAGGTAGTAATAAAAATAGTCAAGGCTGGAGCCATTGACATAGAAATGGTACTTTAAACCACAGGAAGTATGAAATAACTTAGAAGGAGAGAATAATTGAGAAGTAAAGAAGCTCTGACAAGGGTCAGGTGCAAAGTGAATAACAAGCAAAGGAGTCTTTGAGAAAGAATAAACACAGAAGGATTCAGAGAGTGTAGTATCAGAGAGAGTCCAAGTAAGAAAGCAAGAAATTTTTAAATGAGAAGCATAGTGAATGGAATCAAATATTGTAGAGAGATAAATTAAAATAGAAAGTGACAAATGTCAACCGAATTTACTGACATGAAGTTTTTGGTGAATTTAATGAAAAGTCACTTTGGAGAAGTTGAAAGAAGTCTGCAATTGTTTAAAGAGTTTTGGGAAGGGGAAGAAAGAGTCTAGCCAACCCACAAGATAATTGGTTATAGAAAGAAGAAAAAAGTTAAAACTATGTCTAGGAATGGAGTAATTGCTCATCAAGGAGACTGTTCAGCTAATAAGAGACTTTAACATGCTAGTGTGCTTGTAGATGATTGAATACAGAGGAAGATAATGATTCTATGATGACTAGATCTTCAGTAGGTAAAGGAATTCAAAGGGATTCCCCTTGACTTTTGATTGATTCATGAAATTCCTGTCATAATTCCTGTCATAATTCACATGGACTTATTTTTTTGCTTATAGGAGTTTCACAAATCTAAAGTCAATAGTCCCCCAACAGACTTTAATGTTGTGAGACCTAATGGAGTTTTAGATTATTCATGAATCATTTCATTTACTAAGGAGAAGCTTCAAAACAATTGTTTATATTTATTCATCATATTCCTTTCTTGCAGGTTCTTTTATTTCTAATTAATCGAAGAATTTTTTTTCTTTTATGCTTTTTCTAGGAAAATTCCTATCATCTTTCATAATATCACCAAGTCAATATCTGGAGCAGAATCAATCCTCTCAGTTACATAAAATTAAAAAGGCATATTGTTGGAAAACAGATCTAAATACCAGTGAATCACACGAAGAGCAGCATGAGCACCAAGAATTTCACTCTGTAAATCAGTCCTTTTTCCCTAGCCACGTCAGTCTGGGTTTTGATCAGCTAGTAGATGAGATCAGGATTAAAATTCCATTCTATCAGAGTGAAATTGAAGAAAACACTGTTTGTGTACCCCATGCACCAAACTGGGACTCAAGAAGGCATTCATTACATGAAACACACCAAATACCCTTGAATGAATTAACTTCTCAGACCTCAGAACTCTCCTGTCACCAAGCTGGGAAAACACCAGTAATTGGTTTTAGGCGCTCTGTGCTACCGAATCCTGAAAATATGAACAAACAAAGCTCTTGTGGAAACCCCATAGGAAAATATCATGGTGGTGATGATTACAGAATAAATATTTCAGCTCCATCATCCACTAGTCTGGATAAAATTAATTCACAGAGAGAATCAGAAAATGAAAATCATAACTACCACATAGGATTTGAAAGTAGCATCCCTTCTACATATCCATCCTTCTCAACTGACTTCATGCCAAAAGAAGAGAATAAAAGAAGTAGAAATATGAACATTGTGAAACATTCTCTGATGCTTTCTGAAGGTTCTTTTCCACCCAGGACCTGGGAAAGTACACAGCCAGAGAATACAGAGGTATGTATGTATAACATATGTTGGCCTAAAAAAAAAACAAAAAAAGAATCTGAAAGAATCATTCAATAATGTACTGGATTAATTTGGTAATGAGGGTCATTCACCTTAATAGGAAAACGTATTGATATTATTTGTAAAAAAATAATTTATTATTCACAAATTCTGTGTTCCTAAATTAATGACTTTTTCTGAAGAAAAAAATTAAAATGGTACATCATTTTAAAGTTCCAATTTCATCAAAACTAAATAAAGTGTTACAGTCCTTACATTTTATTTGATAAAAAATATAATTGGAAATTTTGATGAAAGTAATTTTGATTCTTACTGTATTATTATTCATACATAAAAAACACATACATCTCATTTGATTGATATTTTTGAGTCATACTGTCATAAATTAAAACTTTATATCATTATGGTAGGAAAAATGTCCTTTTACCCAGAGACTCCTAAATTATGCTGTTGGCAGGCAACATCTATTGGGATCATTCCAAGAGTAGGAAATTAAGCAATAATTGTGCACTTCATCCTAATGGTTTCATCAGTAGTTCTCCAATCAATTTAGTTACCACAGAGTTTCTTGTACAATATTTGAATATTTCTCTGCTTACACTAAGTCTAGACACAAGCGAAACTGGAAGTAAACAGTAAAAAAAAAAAAAAAGAAACATTATTGCAGCTATAATTTACAGGGTGAAGCAAAAGGACTCCTCATTTATTCAACAACCATCATATTCTTAAAATATACATGATATACTAGGCATAATGAATGCAAAGAAATGACATGACACTTGAATTCAGAAATAGCATATTGCTCAAATTAACTTGCCAACAAATAATGGCAACAGAGTAAAATAACAGATAGAATGAGTTCACAGGAGAGGAAATACCTAATTCTGAGGCACTTGAGAGGAGGTAGCAACTCAACTGATCTGAATTAAAAGTCAGTGAATTTGGGGTGCCTGGGTGGCTCAGTATGTTAAGCAGCCAACTTTGGCTCAGGTCATGACCTCATGGCTCATGAGTTCGAGCCCTGCGTTGAGCTCTGTGCTGACCGCTGAGAGCCTGGAACCTGTTTCAGATTCTGTCTCCCTCTCTTTCTGCCCCTCCCCCGCTCAAACTCTGCCTCTCTCTCTTAAAAATAAATAAACATTAAAAAAATTTTTAAGTCAATGAATTTTAGGGACATCTATTTATGATCAAAGCAAAATATAACTTAGAATATAACTTCTCCTGATTTCAGATACTGAACAAAAGGCTGTATAGGACACAGTCCTTGAGGTCAACTTTACCAAAGTTTATCGTTTTGATAAACACCGCAGTGTTGCATCATCCTCACTTCCTCATGGGGGCACTTTCTTGCTTGCAGAGCAGGCTAGTAAAGCCCAGTCTGAGCAGCAATATCGCTAAGCTTGAGCAGGCACAGCCTGCAGTTCCATGCGGAGTGCCAGCGGAGGTATGCAATGGGCGGGAGTCAGAAACCTGTATGAGATTTACTGTAGGTTTTTGGACAAGTGATTGTGTTTAGCACACACAAGTACAAGTTATGTAGTATAAATTCTAATTCTAACCTAGCAAGAGAAGACACTGAGCTGAGTAGTAGTTCAGGCATTCGATTGAGATTACACAAAGCTATCTCTTTTTGTTTGTTTTGTTTTATGTTTGTTTATTTATTTTTAACAGTGAGAGACAGAGCATGAGCAGAGGAGGGGCAGAGAGAGAGGGAGACACAGAATCCAAAGCAGGCTCCAGGCTCTGAGCTGTCAGCATACAGCCCGACACTGGGCTTGAACTCATGAAACGTGAGATCGTGACCTGAGCCAAAGTCGGACGCTCAACCAACTGAGCCACCCAGGCACCCCATACCCAAAGCTATCTCTTAAGAGTGTTAAACATATACTCTAGAGTGAATGCTGTACCTGCCAAAATAGATATGGCCTAACAAAAAATAAAATAAAGGCTAAAGAGACCAAAAAGATCTTAACTGCCTTCCAGGGAAAAATCGTATACTTTGTAAAAAAGACAACACAATTTATAGTGTGTCATCTATAATGCTGAACATATAATAATAGATGCACAGATATGTAAAGAAGCAGAGAATTTTGACCCACAATCAAGAAAATAACCCAGTCAATTCAAAGAGATCCTGACATAGTTCAGATGTTGAAATTAACAGAGACTTTAAGGTGGTTATCACTGTTGAAGTAGATAAAGTAAAAGATGGACATAATGAGTAGACCAATGAAGAATCTCAAGAGGAAGACAGAAACTACAAAAAAATAAAGACTATGCATTTTCTAGTACTGAAAACACAATATCTGAAATGGAAAAATCACTAGGTGTACTTAAAAACATATAGAAGATAACAGAGAGGAAGATAGTAAACTTGAAAGAAAACTAAGAAAAATTATCCAAACTAAAGAAGAGAAAATAAAACGATTATATAAAAATGAGCAAGGACTCAAACTTATGTGGCAAGGAAGCTGATAATATGGACAATTTTGGAATGCTAGCGGAGAGGAAAAGAAAAAATAGGAAAACCAACTTAAAGAAATAATGGTCTGACCATTTCTCAAATTTGGTATAAAATGCCAAATTATAGATCTAAGAAGCTGAACAAGTCCCAGACAGAGTAAATACAAAGGCAATAACATGTAGACAAATAATGCTCAAATACCTGAGAACAAAAGGTAAAGGAAAATCATAAAAGAGAGCAGAGAGGGAAAACATTTCACACAGCAGAACAATAATCTGAATTAAAGCAAATTTCTATCAGAAACAATGGAAGCAAGACAACAATGGAATGACATTTTAAAATTATTTTTTAAGTTTATTTATTTATTTTGGGAAAAGAGAGAGAGAGAAAGCAAGAGCGAGCACATGCCTGCAAGTGGAAGAGGGGCAGAGAGAGACAGGGAGAAAGAGAATCCCAAGCAGGCTTTGCACTGTTAGCACAGAGCCCAACGCGGGCCTCATCTCAGGAACCGTGAGATCACGACCTGAGCCGAAATCAAGAGTCTGATGCTTAATCAGCTGAGCCACTCAGGTACCCCAACAATAGAATGACATTTTAAAGGATATATATCCATATTTATACACACAGAAAATATATATACATATATATGTATGTATGTATATCTATACTTTTGTATCAATTGAGTATATACTTCAAAACATAAAATAAAATAAAGATATCATATAAACAAATGTTGAGAGAAATTAGCCAGCTAACATGCACACAAAAATACTAAAATGCTTTGAGTACAAGGAAAATGACACCAGATGGAATCTAAAAATGAAAAAACAGCAGTAAAAATGGTAAATATATTAGTAAATAGGAAAAACTACTTTTAAATTTTGATAGCTGTTTAAAGCAAACAACAACATTTAACTGAGAGTTATTTTATATAGAGAGATGAAAAATACATGACAACAATAGCATAAAGGATGGAAGGGGTAAACATTATTAGCTATTATGAATTCTTACATTCATTTTAACTGCATTGGTACAGTATTAATTCCAAGTACACCATGATATGTTAAGGATGCATATAGTCATTTCTAAGTATAGCTATTAAAAAAAATAATACTGAGAAGAAAAACTAAAAATCCAACAGAATTAAATAAGAAAACAAAATCAAATAAACCAAAAAAGAAGGGAAGTAAAAATAGAAAAATAAATGATAAACAAATAGAAACAAAAATGAATATGGCAGTCTTAAATCCAATAATATCGATAAATATACTCCATAAATGGAGTACACATTCTAAGTAAAAGAGAAAAATTGACAAACTAGATAAAAGAAATGTAACTACTACTACAACAGATGAACTTAAGAAAGGCACATATAAGTTGAAAATAAATGAAACAGAAGATTTAGCCTTTGATCAGCAAACAAAAAGCTTTATTTTATTATTATTATTAATTAATACCAGAAAAAGTACAGTTCAAGGGAGAGCATTATTAGAGAAAGAAAAGGGTCATTTCTTAATGACAACAAGGTTCATCAGGAAAATACAACAAATGTAATGTATTACAACAAAATACAACAAATGTAAATGTGTTATGTACCTAATAATAGCTTCAATATATACAAACAAAAATTACTCCATTTAAAGTTAATCATGTACCCACCTTCTGACGGAGTCACTTATGGATTTTTTCATAAGAAATAAAACACAGGTCCTTATACATACTTGTATGTAAAAATTAATAGTTTTCCTTATAAAAACTATGAACACCCCAAATGCCCATTGACAGGAAGATGGATAAACAAATTATGAAACTGTGAAATATTCATCAACAGAATAGTACTAATTGGCAATAAAAAATGAACAACTGATGTGTGACAACATAGAAAAATTTAAAAATATATATCATTTAAGTGAAAGAAACCAGAAAGGAGGGCACACACTTAATCTATGATGTTAGAAATCTGAATAATCTGAATAGTAGTTACCAAACAAATGTAGTTTGATAGAAGGAGATGTGGGGGAACTTTCTAAAGTGATGGAAATGTTCTATATTTTTATTGTGATGTTGATAGCACAGTTGTATACATTCCTCAAAACTTAAATTATATTATTTAAGACTCATGCATTTTTCTGTATGCATTACCTCACCTAAAAAATCCACATAAATAATTAATTAATTAATTAATTAATTAAATAAATGATAAATAAATACAGAATGAATTGAAGGGATGTACGATGGGATAACCCAAAATGTGCCACTTGGGCATAAAGTTTATTTCAAGTTGAAAGTAATAAATACACAGCAGATGCAGGAAAAACTTTGCTTCCCTCATAACTGCCTGAATTTACATTGGAAAGAAGAGAATTATTAACAGAGACTCCCCTTTACCCAAGGAATTTATCTAGAAAATAAGGCAACCTTTGTTTTCAAACACATCTTTTCATCTTGTGAATGGCTTTCCTCCCCTTTGTGTTCACAGACTCCTACCAGTCTCTTTAGCTCAAGTAAGCTTCAAGTTGCCTCATTGTCTTTGGAATTTCCTGTGTGGATTCCCCATACATACATATATATGCCTGTTAAATTTGATTTTCTCCTGTTAATCTGTCTCACGTCAATCTGATTCTAAATCCAGCTAGAAGGACCATAGGACGGGAAGTTCTTCCTTCCGCACAGAATCTTTTTGTTTTTTTAAGTTTATTTATTTATTTTGAGAGAAACAGAGACAGTACAAGTGCGGGAGGGGCAGAGAGAGAGGGAAAGAATCTCAAGCAGGCTCCAGGCTGTCAGCACAGAGCCTGATGTGGGGCTTGAACCCACAAATATGCCAGCTCCTGACCTGTGCCGAAACCAAGAGTCAAACACTGAGACAACCCAGGTGCCCCTCGGACAGACTCTTTAAAACAAAATTAAAAATGTAGAATTGTATTAATTGTTTTCTCCACATCAAACTATATTAATTTGACAGTTTTTATTTTAAGCTGACAGGTTGTTCTATTCAGCTGGTTGAAGTACCTCAAGGCAGTAATAAGAGTCTGGCCTCCTTCTGCGACAAAGTAAAAAAGTGAGTCTTGCTATTTCATGAAACTTTGAAATTTCTGTGCCGGCATAAATTTGTCTATTTTATAACAGCACTGAACTGATTAATTTTGAATACAAAATGTTAAAGTTTTATATATTTTAACAGTGAAAAATATAAATTCATGACAAATTAGTTCATTGATTAACTTCTAGTATTGTTTTTGTTGTTTTAGTCAAATCATTTTATTTTCTTGATAATTCAGTTAAAGTTAAATGTTTAATAATTTCAGACCTGCCCTTGCTATTTGTTGACAGTTTAGTTTGCAGTGAATTAATTTCTTATTTAATGGCATAACTGACTGACTTCTCTGGCTCCCAAATTAGCATAGATTTATCCCAAATTAGCATAGATTTATCCTTCCTACCTGGGATATACTATTTAGAATGATGAGACTGCCCTCCTTTTAATAACTCAATCTTACCTTGAATGAATTTCCAGAATAATGAACAAATGCATGGGTGTTTGTCCATTGAAAAACTAATTTGTTCATTATAGGATATTACAAAAACATCACTGGTCCCCTTTTTACTTATTTAAAATGAACTTATAATATAAAGCTAGCTTCTGTTTTTTAAGACCAATTTCTTATTAGCAGTTAAAATTTATATAACCCCATCTCTTCTGCTGCTAGGGTTCCCAAAAGCTTTGAAAAATTCATGCATTTTCCTTCTCTTAATTTTTATCTATTTATAGCTACTATAAAAATAATAAATATACACATAAATAAACTTTAACTTATTTATCAGCTATAGCAGCTTCCTGCTAAATGATCATTTGGGACTAAAGACTGGAATCATTTATTTAATAATTAATTTAAAGACTATTTGAATGACTAATAACAAGTCCATGCATGAGAAAGATTCAAAAGTGGAACAAACCAACAGAAAAGCAAGGTCTCTGTCCTAAAAAGTCTGTAACCCTGCTGGAAGAACTGAAAGGCATACAGACAAAAAAAAAACTAAACTAAACTAAACTAAACTAAACTAAACTAAACCTAGGAGCTCAAATCCATGAAAATATTTAATAACTAATGTCTCACTCTTGCTCACAGAAAAATAAAATAAAATGACTCTTTGGATTGCTAAATTAGCATCTTTAAAGATATCAATATTGATTCTTTTAGGAATAAACTACTCACTGTCACAAACTGACAAGCATTGCCAGGAACTTGACATTTTAAATCTAAGATATGATCATTTCTACCCATTAAGCATGAGCAATAGCTCATCTTAATATCACAAGATATCACTCAGTATAAATCCATTGACAAAACACTTATTACTAGTCCTTCCCATCACTTCTTTTTTAACATAATGTAATATTCTCAGATGAAGTCTTCTTGTGGATGTAATAGTGACACAAAATACTTTATGTGATGGTTTGTCACTAGCTCATGGTGCATTTTCTGAGTTCCTAAATGTAATTTTTCTCAATGGTTCCTTTCAAAGTAACCATGAAACTAAAACAGATGACCAAATAATAATAAACTTTAGTGTAGTGAAAGGAAGAGATAGGTTATATTTACACATACTTATCTTGGTTTTCAATAATCCTTTTTGATGTATGCTCATATATAAAATGATTAAATTTATAAATGCCTAATTATTTTTTACACATACTATTCATCCAACAACAACATATTGAAGATCTACTATGTACTAGGCACTGTCCAACCCCTCTTAATTCAAAAGAAGACCAAATTGAGTTTGAAAGCCAGGTTTTTTAAGAGGGTCATAATAGAATGGATTTATGTATCCAGTTTAGTCTGTTTTTATTTAATATTTAAACATACCTAAAATGTTTGCAATATTCCTGTTATATACCCTTTAAAGAGAGTCTCTAACTTGTTGGATCTGGTTTCTTTTTTTGACATGCTTTTAAGCCACATCTTTCAAGCAATGTGTCATATTTTTGTAAAAAATACAATCAAATGGCATAGCATATGCAAAGTTCTGGCCACAGTAGATGCTCAGCAAAGTTTTAGGAGTGAATAGGTCATAAATTTGCATTTTAAATTTATTTCCTGAAAAACAGGAGAAACTTAAATCATGTATGCATGGAATAGTATCCTATCATATGGTGAATACTAAATCATGAAACTCCTCCACCAGATGTTGGAGTCTAGATCTTTATCCTAGGGTATAAGAGAGGAGAGACGCCCAAATATTTATCCTGAACAATGGGTTTTCAAACTGTAGCTATGGAGCAGCAGCAGTAATGGCTTACTTGGAAAACTGTTAGTAGGGGAAGTGAAGATTCCTCCACAGATCTATTGAATCAGCAAATATGAGGATGGGACTCAGAAATAGGTGATTCTGGCACATACCAGCCCATGCACTTTTTCATTTTTCAGGCCCCTCAAGAAGGGGCTGTTTCTGTGGAATTTAACAGCATAGAAATTAAGCTATCTCAGTGAGCATGGCACTACTTTAATGCTGCACAAAGTGAATGAATGCTAAGGATGTAATTCCTATTGATACATTACATCGAATGTATGACATACATTCTACACACAGAATGTATAATGTTCTCTTCAGGAATAGCACTACAAAATTTAGCTGTCTGAACAATTAACAAAAAACAATTTCATATTCATAATCAAAGGCATTTTAAATACCTAAGTTGCAAATAATCTTATGTTATATTCTACATGTGGGTAATAACATGAATCAAAAGGGATTCAGCTATAATAATATATGATAGTTATGATACATCACATGGGTATATGCTTACATTCTACGAAACTCTTTCACATGCATTTTCACTTTTAATCCTTGCCATAAACCTTTGAAGTAGATATAAATATCCTTAATTGTACAACCAAAGGAACTGATCAAATAACTTGCCTCTGACAATAAAATTACTAAAGGGAAGAGTCAGCATTCAAACTCAAGGCTTCTGGCTCCAAGGATAAACTATTTTGCAATTCTCTGACTCACTGGAGCAAGAAGGAATTGTTCAGTTTGTGCAAATGTCTTTTGGGCTAAATTACTTATGTAAAATCCAGAGATTTGTGTAAAAACCAAAAATTTTGAGCCAAGAATGGTATTTACCAATGGAACACAAACAAGATAATTTATTTACCAAAATCCTTAAATCAAAATGAGTGACTTCCAGCTTGAGAAAGTTAGCAAAAACCAAGGGGAGGTGTTCAGCTTCAAAAGTAATGTCAATGAAGGAAGGCTTCATGATTCAGAGTCAGTTTTCATGCCTGATAAATGCCAATATATTCTTAATTGCTTCAAATGAGATGCTCCTGGGGAAATCTAAAGAACAGTCTTTTATGGTTGTCTTGGTATAATTGTAATCTTTACCAATCTGGCCTAGTTAATAGCACTGTACCACCAATCACGTCCTGATTGTTTCCATATTTTAAATCTAAAGCAAAACTGAACATGAAGTTTCTTACAATCTCTCCTAAGTATTTTTTCCCATATATTTTTCAGGATAAGAGAAACATATCATGCAGCTGACATTAATTCGAATTCAGGGAAGATCTGGAGCACTACTGCAGCATTTCCATGTCAGCTTTTTTCTAACACTAAGTTTAATATAAATATTTGTATTGATAACTCAACACAACCACTTCATTTTAAGCCATACGGTAAGCAACCTTGCAAAATAAATATAAAAATCTACACAAAGCTAATAGGATGCACAGCCTTGAGTCCACAGACTGAAAGCATTAAAAGAAGCATTATTAAATGCTAGTATTTTGCCCTAAACTGGAGTTAAGAGGAAAATAGCTGGAAACCTTTTGTGAACATTTGTTGAGCTATTGTTTTTAAGAACTCTCTTCATATAGCTCAGCCCAGAACACTTTACTTTCCTACTATATAATACCCGATGGCAAGTATAACAAATTTTTGGCATATTAAAAACAAAACTAAATTTCAAAAAGATTATAGATAAAGCATATGAATGAAATGAATGAATATATATATAAAAATGGCAATACTAACCATTAGAAACAACTATGTCATTCGAATGTAAATAATAGGCATTGATACATAGTCTTTATTCTCACTGTAGGAAGTATAGGAGCCTTATGAATAATGAGCAGATCCATTCAATCAGTCTCTGGGGATGAATCCTGGAACCTGGATTCTGCATCTTATCAAACTCATCAGATGATTCTTTTTTTTTTTCTAGAGTTTTAGAATCTCTTTAAAGTTGTTTAATAATTTTAATATATATTAAATATATGTATCATGTATAATATATATTATATTATGTATAATATATGTTATAGATATAATATATATCTATATATATATTAGAGAAAGAAAGGGGGAGAGAGCATGAGCTGGGGAGAGATAAAGAGGGAGGGAGAACAAGAAATCTCAAGCGGCCTCCACACTCAAAACAGAGCCCAACGTGGGGCTTGATTCCATGACTCTGGTATAATGACCTGAGCCGAAAACAAGAGTCTGACTCTCAACCAACTTAGCCATCCAGGCACCCCAAAGTTTAATATTTCACTGTTATAGTCAACTATTTTGCAAAACAATAATAGTTCTTTAAACATTAGTTTCTACTAATGAGTTTCTACATATGAGCTATTTTTTCTTGGCAAATAATAACAAATATTTTCTTTTAGTGATTGTTATTAATATTATTATTACTTTGGTTTTTTTTTTCTTACTCTAGTCAAGATTCTGAGTTAGTACAGATGGCTACAAACAGCAATGTTATGTTGGAATATTTAGTTAGGACCATCTGGTTTGAAACTAACAAAAACCAACTTCTGCTTCCTTACAAAGAAAAAAAATTCTTAAAGAATATAGGGATTTCTTACAGAATTTTAGAGTAAGAATTCAGCAGATTCAGGAACGTACTAAAGGCACAGATGAACAAGCAGTCCAGAATTCCTGTATGCATCTCACCTCATCTCTTCTATATAATTGCTTCTCATGTTTCCCTTGTTTACTGCTGACTCATTTCCCTTGCTTTTCCAGAACATATGGAAAGCCAAGTTCTCAAGCTTAAATGCTATTTGGCCAGTTTACCTACAGAAAATTTAATCTCTCTATTAGATCCAATTCCAAATTTCTAAAAAGCAAGATTCTTATTGCCCAGCCAAAATCAGTGGTGTTGAACCCTGAGTCAATCACAATCTGTATCATCTTGGCATCAGTTGCTGGAGAAGAGGGGAATAACTGTAAACTAGGGAGACCACTTCTCTTCTTCTAATTTACAGTATTTAATTTCTAACATTTCTTTCTCTCTCTCTCTCTGCATGTTCTTTTGTTGAATTTGGCCAGTTGGAGGCCATTTCTGACTTTTATGAGAAGTTTCAGGAAAGTGATTAGGTCATTGTGTTTAGTGTTAGAGATGTATAGTGGTAAAGAGGATGTCTGCGCTGTCAAGGATATTTACAAGGGGGAGGAAGAGGAGGAGGAGGAAGGGGTGAAGTACAGGAGAAAAAGGAGGAAGAAGGAGAGAAGGAAAGGACACCTTCATGAAAACATACAGAGCGTGTGCCACTGTTGGGAGGAAAATTTTTCCCCTATCTACTTATATTTGAAGGGGATGAGGGTGGTGGCTGTGACAGAACTGATAATAGATTAATAGGAGAAAAGGCAAGGTTATTTACATACGCATGGAGGGGTTACTCAATAATGAGTAATCTGCTGAATACCCAGAGGTAAAGGTTTATATACCAATTTAATGTAAAAGCGTGTATATGTGTGTGTGTTGAGGTGTGTCAGTTAGAGCTTCACTAAGAAAGTAGGAACCATCTAGTGGATGGGCAATCTGTCTCCTTCCTGGAATTTATAGGAAATTCCCTCAGAAAGAAGTTAGTGGAAGCTGTATTTTAGGGAGTCTCTGCTTTAGTCAGATAATAAAAGTTCAGATAAGATTTCAAATACCTTCACTATGAAATCATCTTTATGCTAAAACTGTGATCCTTTCACCACTTTAAGTGTTTTACTAGTAAATACAGATGTGCTCTAAAGAACAAAATAGTGTATCTGAAGAGTATATCAAGAATGACTTCAATAAAAGATGTTGTTGCTAGAAATTTAGAGAATAATGAAATCTAGATAAATAAAGAGGACAAGATAGATGAGGATAAGGCATTTTCATCCAAAAAGAATACTGTTTCCCCAAGAGTGAAGAAATAGAATCCTTCTAGAGAAGTAGGTGTTTTAAGCAAAGAATTCTGTGTTCCACAATCTTCAGCCATCATTTCAATGAAGATAATTCCTGTGTCCTTATTTACAAGTACAAAGTTTCTCTAGAGTGTCTTTACTTTCAACTACATTTTAGATTTAGATGATGCATGGTCAGAACTGTATTAGGAGGCCATTTATGACATGCAAAGTGTTGGAAGTAGAAACCAGTTTGCAAAGATTAAAGAGTGATTTACAACTGTTTGTAAAAGTTATCTACTAAGAAGTTTGGCAATATTGGGAAGGTTAAAAAAATACTATCTTAATGTAATGAAATGTGTAAGGGGAGATTTTATTTTAAGAAAAAACAAAAATTTTAAGAAAAAACAAAATCATCTTTACCATGGAGAATATTGAATATATAAAAGAAAGGGTAGGGGCGCCTGGGTGGTGTAGTTGGTTAAGCATATGACTTTGGCTCAAGTCATGAGCTGTTCACAAGTTTGAGCCCCATATCAGGCTCTGGACTGACAGCTCAGAACCTGGAGCCTGCTTCAGATTCTGTGTCTCCCTCTCTCTGCCCCTCCCCCACTTTCTCTCTCTCTCTCTCTGTCTCTCTCTCTCTCTCTTAAAAATAAATAAACATTAATTTCTTTAAATAAAAAATAGGGGATTTAACCGATGGAAATAGAACCTAGGGTAGGAAAAATCTGAGATTAAGAAGTAGGATATAGTAAAAAAGTCAAAATACTTATATCTCACAAGATGTGTAAAGAGGTAGAGAATGATGTATAAAAGACTAGATTTAATGCACAGGTAGTTAATTAAAGAATCTCAAATGGGCATTAGCCTCTTCTATATGGTAGGCAATATAGTCAACAGATTGAGAAGGGCTGCATAAAGTGGAAGAGTACAAGAAATTGGGGAAAGTATTATATTAGCTGCCAAACTGAAGGTACAAGTATAAAATCTACTTAAAAGAGGTCATAGTACTTGTTCACTTACAATATGGATGAGAAATTTAATCATAGATACTTAATGGTTGACTTCAAGGAGAAAGATGATAATTTCAGGTTTAAATATGTCTAATTTGAAGTAATAATGAAACATTCAAAGAGTAACATGAAACAGATAGTAGGCGATAATTAAGCTGAAGCACAGGGGAGAAGTAATAGTAGAAATTGGATTATGGAGTCTACCATGCAGAGTGGAAAGATGTAGTGAAATAATGATTTCATGCATGCCCCCTATAGCACAGGGGATGCAGCCTGGAAATGGGAGAGTCAAGTTAATTAAAATGAACTGATATCCCTGGAGATATTTTCCTGCCATTATATACTGGCAATTTTCTCCCCTCCTTGTCAATGCTCTTACAGTCATGATTTTGCTGTGGCCATATTTTCTTCTAGTTGCAATCATACTATTTCAGTCATTATTCCCAAGCAACAGGGTGTTTAAGATAACTCTCTCCCAGGTCAAAGCATTTCCACAACCCTTAATTCCATGATTATCTTTACCATTTGTTTCTCTAGCCATTTCTTAGAAAATACCTTGATCTATCATACAACCCACATTTTTAGGGGCGGCTGGGTGGCTCAGTCAGTTAAGCATCTGATTTCAGCTCAGGTCATGATCTTGTGGTTGTAAGACCGAGCCCCACGTTGGGCTCCGCACTGAGAAGGAGCCTGCTTGGGATTCTCTCTCTCTCCCTCTCTCTCTGCTCCCCCCTTTCTCTCTCTCTCACTCAAAATAAATAAACACGCTTTAAAAAATGTAAAAATCCACACTTTTAAATCCAGTATTATTCTCCCCACCGCCCCCCCCCCCCCCGCCACCTTTTTTTGTGGCAGGTTCGGCAATACCAATTGCACTACATTTTGTTAGCCAGTTTGTGTCAAAAACATTTTTTCCAAACAGAAGGGTATGGCAGAAAAAGAAGACACAGCAAAGTAAACAGATAATGGCAAACTAAATACAACTCAGATGAATACAACTGAGTGTTTGCAATATGCTGTTCAAATTCTGATTAATGGTCATCAGTACAGTCCGTTTTTACTTTCTTCATTGATTGCGACCATGAATTCACATTCAAAGCATGGAGACATATATATATATACAATTTTCAACTATTATCATTTATGATAGTAAATGAGCCCTGCACTATTTCATAGACAACCATTACTGTAAACTCAGTACGGTGCTGGTCACTACTAAGTAGCATATGTATGTAAGAGCTTAGTGGGGAGATTACAGAATGTAAAGCCAAAGGATTTGTATCCAACAGTATGCTTACACTTTGAGCTCCAGAGAAAGAGTAGAAAAAAAGCACATGCTCATTAAAGTTATCACAATGCTGCCCAAGATGGAAACTTTGGTGATTCCTACATGGGGAACAATAAACTTTGGAGACTTAGAATCATCAAGAGCACAAGCTTTGGAATCTGACAGATTTAGGTTGGACTCTTCGCTTGCCACTATCACTCACTATACAATGTCCTTGGCATTTCCCAAGTCTCTGTGAGCACTCAGGGTAGAACACTTTTTCTGCAGAGCCACAGCATATTCAGGTTTTAATATGAGGAATACAATACCAGGCTCCATCAGTAATGTGAAGACAGATTGATCAAAGAAAATGCAAACAGTATTTTCAAAAGTACCTCCAAATTTAATGAGACTAATAAATGAGATGCATCTCATTTTAATTCCTCTTGATGGAGCTAGACAGTTATAGTTCATAATGTGTATATCTTTTTTGTGCTCAAAACCTTTTCCCCAGCCAATATATGATAAGCTCTTATTAACTTTTTATTATTCACCTTTGTCTTTAGCTAATTATCTTGTCAAAGACCTAATTGCAGAGGTTCTACATTTTTCTACAAATGACGAATTATTCCCCAAAGATCATCTTCTAAGTATATGTGGCTATGAAGAATTTTTACAGAAGTAAGTATCTTATTAAGGTAAATTTTGATCATTGTTATAACCTATATTAAGACACACTTCATTTTTTTTTTCTTTTAAACATACTTTGGACAAACACTATAGTCTTAGAACCAGCATAATTAAATCAATTTTGCCCTTTTTAATATGAATTCAAAATTTTAAGACTCATAGCAACAGGTGCATTGTTGGTTTTATTTTGTTATCTTGTGTATTTATGGCAACATGTATTTAAATGACCTGTTACCAGGCTGACATTCTCAGGACATGGAACTTTCAGTTTTGAAACGAAGAAAATTCTGGGCAACACAAATTACTGCAATAAAGCTTATTAAGGCTAATCACGGGGCGTCTGGGTGGCTCAGTCAGTTAAGCGGTTAAGTCTCCAACTTTGGTTCAGGTTATGATCTGGCCATTCACGAGTTCAAGCCCTTCTTCGGGCTCTGTGCTAACCATTCAGAGCCTGGAGCTTGTGGATTCTGTCTTCCTCTCTTTCTGCCCCTCCCCCGCTCACGATCTGTCTCCCTCTCCCTCAAAGAAAAATAAATATAAAAAAAAATAAAATAAAATGTAGCTTGATACACCTGACAGACACACACACAAGAATTAAAAAGACTGGGGCGCCTGGGTGGCTCAGTTGGTTGAGTGTCCGACTTTGGCTCAGGTCATGATCTCGTGGTCTGTGAGTTCAAGCCCCACGTCAGGCTCTGTGCTGACAGCTCAGATCCTGGAGCCTGTTTCAGATTCTGTGTCTCCCTCTCTCTGCCCCTCCCCTGCTCATGCTCTGTCTCTCTCTGTGTGTCAAAAATAAATAAACATTTTTAAAAAATAATTAAAAAGACTTCACAATTTAAAAAAAAAAATTTAATATTTATTTATATTTGAGAGAAAGACAGAGCATGAGCAGGGGAGGGGCAGAGAGAGAGAGGGAGACACAGAATCCAAAGCAGGATCCAGTTGTCAGCAGAGCCAGATGCGGGGCTCAAATTCATGAATGGCGAGATCATGACCTGAAGCGAAGTTGGAGGCTTAACCGCTTAACCAATAGCCACCCAGGCACCCCTGGTCACAATTTTTGAAAACAATAAATTTTAATGTAATAACTAATTTTTGGTTTACAATTGTATTAGTATGCTGATTAAATACTGATTTTTAAAAATCACAGAGGATTTGAGTATAAGCATTACAACATTTTCATAAAAGAGTAACTTTCTTCATTTCTTTAGTCAGGAAGCTCTTAAAGCAATTAGAAAAGTCTGTTCTCATGTAGGTCAACTGCAAATACTTATTTGATAGAAAATTCACCTTCTCTTATTTGTATCACAATTATGCCTATTCTGAAATTCCTTAAAGACCAACCTTGAAAATATAATACAGCTTTAAAGGAGATATTTCTCTGCTGTTATTACACAGATATTCTAAATAGTAAAGTAAACTGAAGTAGTCGATAAAGTGGTTTGTCACATTTTTTCCTTGTGTTCCCATAAGTGTCTAAAGATTGACAAGTCTCATCAAAGTGTATTTCTTTTTAGATACCCATTGTTACTGTCATTACTATTCTACCATAATGTAGAATAATGCCAAATGTGTTTGAAAATAACTTGTCAGTAATTTGGTGAATTTAGCAATATTATCAGGAAATCCAGTCTTTTACTGTGCAATGTTAACTGTGACTGTTTAAGACATTATCTACCTTTCTGTATTCCATTTATAACAAAATAATAATAAATATTTTTATGTCATAGATATTTCATTGCATTAACTCACAGATATCCCCCTTCTCCCTTATGTATTTGCATCTACCCATTTATATACCCAATGACTGGGCTGCTACCTTCTTCCAATATATGGTTTTGACACTGTATACAAAGAGCAAGGAGAAATACTTGAGAAATGTAATCTTATACTTAATACTCATTAAAATTCAACTTCTGAATGTTTAGCCTCCAAATGTACATCTGGTCTTCGGCTAATGTCAAACATTAGATGCAAAGAATACGAAACATTATCAAAGGGCACCTGGGTGGCTCAGTCGGTTAAGCATCCAACTCTTGATTTCGGCTCAGGTCATGATCTCTCGGTTCGTGGGCCTGAGCCCTGCGTCAGTTTCTGCGCTGACAGGGCCGAGCCCACTTGGTATTCTCTCCCTCTCTTTCTGTCCCTCCTGTGCGTGAGCACATGCATGCTCGCTCTCTCTCTCTCTCTCTCTCTCAAAAATAAATTAACATGAAAAAAAATTTTTTTTAAATTATCAAAATTTATATTGAGTATTATCAGTAGGAAATAACATCCCACAAGTAAAAGTATTGAAGAGACAGAAATTTGGAAAAGTATAATGTGAATAAATTTATAATGACTTTGGCTTAATTACTGTTTCAAATGTGTAAGTTATCTATAATTAGCTCAACTGTGACTGCTAAAAATGTATGTAACATTTTTCTTTTTCTTGTTAATATAAACATACAGATTTCCTAAATGTTTTTATAGTCATTTATTTCTATCAAATATTTCATTTAATTGGGCTTTTATTAAGATAGTAATAAATAAATAAATAAATAAATAAATAAATAAATAAATCAGGGATTTATTTACTATTTAAGATTAACATACTACCTCTTTGTTATGATTTTTTAAAATAAGCATAATATTCATTACTATTCTTTACAACATTTAAATCAGTAAGTTTTTTTTGTTGTTTATTCCTATGAAATTTGTCAAAAAAACGTGCCCTTAAACACTTGGATATCTTTTCATAATGTTTTTCTACAGAAGGAACACAGGTAACACAAAATAAAGTTAATGATACAATAGGTAATAATTTAGGCTCTAACAGTTATAGTACTACACTTCATCTGGAGTATTTGACTAGCTTTGATTGATAAAAATAATAATAATAGCCATTTATCAAGTGCATGTTTTTTGGTTACCTCATATTGAGTAGACTTCTAAGTCTTATGACATTATCAGTGCAATAGATACTGCTTAACCCCTAGTTTATAGATGGGAAGTCTGAGGTTTTGTTGAAGATCACATAACTAGGAAGCTGGTAGAATGAAGCCTGAATTCAAACCCAGGTTTGGCTGCTTGCCCTGGGTCTGAACTATAAAACAATAGTGCAGAAGCTCTTGAAGAATATACAAGAAATAGCAAATAGGTTCTTCATGCTACAGCACATGGTAGAAAATATATGCAGTTTTGTGGGTGTCTGCAAGAATGGGGTACAGAGATTGTATTAGTCTACTTCAATTCCTACTGAGAACTACACACATACAAGACGAAGATGGGTTATATACAACCTTTGCCCTCTCCCTTGCCTAAAAATTCATAAAGCCCTGTAATCAGTTCTTACAATGCCCTTATCATGAAGGCATTATTAGCATTATTATATACCAACTGCTTGTAGATCACAGAAAGAGATTAATGGGAAGAATATGGAAACAGTGCAAAGAAAAATCAATGATAAACTTCTATTTGGAGAATAAATACTGAAGAAGAAATCAGTACCATGTGATAAAATGTTAATAGCTTTTGAATATAAAAAATACACTTAAATTTTGTTTTTAAAAAATAATTATCAAGAAAAAAACAGGCTAAAAATGTGAATAGCATGAATATAAATTCAATGGACAAGAAATTATTCAGGGGCACCTGAGCCACTGGGTGGCTCAGTCAGTTAAGCATTGGGCTGTTGGTTTCAGCACAGGTCATGATCTCCCCATTTGTGAGACTGAGCCTCGAGTGGGGCTCTGCACTGACAGCGTGGAGCCTGCTTGGGATTTTCTCTCACCCTCTCTCTCTGCTCATTCCCTGGTCCTGCTCTCTCTCACTCTCACTCTCTCTCTCAAAATAAATAAACATTAAAAAAGAAATTATTTAGAGTTTGATCTAAGAACAAACATCCAATTAAGACAATGAAATACCATTTTTGCCCATCAAATTCTTAAAATATGATGAAATTCATTTGGAAATGGACGATATGTAAACAGATGCTAGAAATACACATTGATATAGCACTTGCTGAAGAGAATTTTGTCAAAAATGTGTTAAAAGTCTGTAGAAACATGTTTTAAACTGATGGATCATCTGTTTCAGCAATTCTGCCTCTATGAATACCTCTAAGTAACAATTATAATTATACAAAATGACCTAGTTATAAAGCATATTTACCATAACATAATTTCTAATATTAGCAACAATGACAATGAAAACTGGAAAAAAATGAAATCTCCAATAGTACTCCAAAATAGTGGTAAAACAGGCCATGAGCATAATTTTATTATAATATGGCACAGAATTTATAAATCAATAAAAAATATAGCATCATATGAAATAAAAACATGTATCATACCTTTAAAAGGTGAAAGGTATCTTTTCAAATAACATTTAAATATATTAATTTTTGTTACAAGTAAATTTCTATTTGGAAAAGAAGAAATCTTATACACTAAAATGTTAAAGTAGTTACTTACACCTTGAAAAAGGACTACAATAAAAATGATATTTACTCATTTCTTTTTTAATTTACAAAACATCTATGATAAACCTGCCTTTTTTACTATTAGGAGATTAAAGAAATAAATTATTCCTCATTGAGATGAAAATAATAAGAACAGTAAAAATAACAACAGTAAAATCTACTTTACTTGTTAAAAGTCTTTTATGGACTAGAATTTTCATATGTAGTACCATTCACTCTCATATAAGAAAAGCATGATTATATCCATTTTACAGATGGGAATATTGAAGCAAAGAGAAATTACATGACTTCCTAAAGGTTATGAAATTTGGAAGCAGCAAAGTGGATAGCATAAGTCTACCTGGCTATGAAGCCCAAACCTTTCTAATGTATAACAAAGTCTCCTTCATAATGAAGGGCCACTTGAAAATAAAAATTATGGGGATAATGTTTCATTAGAGATAATGAACATTAATTTGGGCTGTAAACATGGGTTTATAATCCAACATACAGAATTTGGGTCAAACACGAGAAAAAGAAACCATAGTTTAGAGAACAATCATGTTCTGACATATTTAAATTTTTAAAAACCTTTAATCAGAGACATTTTGAAGTGATTAGACTAAAATAAAGGAAAATCACAATCACTAAAGGTGGGCTTGTTCAATTTCATTTTTTTTTTTTTGTAATTTAAATCTAAGTTAGTTAACACATAGTGTAATAATAGTTCCAGGAGTAGAACCACTCCTGCAGCCCAGGAATAAATCCCACTTGATTGTGGTAAATTATTCATTTAATGTATTGTCAGATTTAGTTTGCTAGTATTAAATTTCTGATTAGACAAAAATATTGTTTTGGAATTTTGACACTCTTTAAGCAAATAAATATCTTCAAAACAAATGCTGCCCACAATTGATAATGCTACGGTATCACTGTTGCTTTGGCAAAATGAGTTTAACTTTCTTTAACATCAACTTATCTTTTAAATAATTTATTTCTAATGTATTTGTTCTAGTTTACAAATGAGCTATAGTATTACATTTTAGTAATCTTTAATTCCAGATTTAAAATTTTACTAAGCCTCTATTAATCTTTTCAGGGTATATAGATTGCTTTGAGCTCCTGTGGAGTGTAGGTCTAAATACATAAAAAATATTATGTAGTTGTCGGAGTGCCTGTGTGGCTCAGTCAGTTAAGCATCCGACTCTTGACTTCAGCTCAGGTCGTGATCTCAAGGTCATGAGACTGAGTCTTTGAGTTGGCTCCTCAGTGGACGTGGAGTCTGCTTGATTTTCTCCCTCTCCCTCTCTCTGTCTCTGTCTCTCTCTCAATCTCACCTTCTCGCCCTGTCCCAATTGTGCCCACACACTCTCTATCTCTTTCTCAAAAAATAAATAAATAAATACATAAATACAGACATAAACACATAAATAAATAGAAGTATATGGTTGTTAATATATAGTTAACTAAGAAGTAGAGAGTGTTCTCTCTGCTACTGCCCTAGCATAAAAACACCACCACCAACAAAACAAAACACTATTATTTTTGTGGGATGATGTAGAAATAATATTTTTCTCACATTAAGTTCTCCTTATGTTATCAGAAATATGCAATTTTAATCTGTCCTGGATTATAAAGATAGAGATAAATTATATTTAGTTGCCACTTTTGCAATTTTTCATCTACGTTAGACCAGATAAAGAAAGACAAATACTTAAAATTTAAACTTCTTGGTTTCTTTTAGTTGGTATATTTGTCTGTCAAAATAGTCCCAATAAGTAACTACCTCATGAACCAACCAAGTTTTGAGGAAGTAGCTAGGACTTTTTGTTAGCACAATTAAAATGTAAATGGTCAGGATACTTTTCATAACTTTGCTAATAAGTATATTCATGATGCTCTATTTGTGTTTCCTCCTTAGGTTATACTTTGCTATTTTATTGGACTCACCTGTCTTTAGAGGCCCAGGGATATTAATAACATAATAATTTAGACTCTATGAAAAAAAATTTACATATTTTTCCCAAACAGTACATTTTTGTACACTGAACAAAAGTGAATTTAATCAACAAAGCAAATAAGATGTTATTTATATTTTTGGGGTGCCTGGGTGGCTCAGTCAGTTAAGCTTCCAACTTTGGCTCAGGTCATGATCTCATGGTTCATGAGTTTGAGCCCTGTGCCTGCTTTGGATTCTGTGTCTCCCTCTCTCTCTGCCTCTCCCCTGCTCATGCTCTCTCTCTCGCTCGCTCTCTCTCTCAAAAATAAATATTTATTAAAAATTTAAAGAACATTAAAATTGTTTTAATTAAAGAAAAAGATGTTATTTATATTTTGTAACATATTGCAAAATAAAGAAAGAGAACTTTCCTAGCAAGTCCATATTCCCTTTTTTAATTTTTTTAAATGTTTATTTAGTTTTGAGAGCAGTATTGCTCTCACTTTTGCTCTGGCTCTCTCCCTCCTTGTTATTAAATGTTTCTATAAACACAGGAACTCACTTTAATAGCATGTCCCCACAACTATTCTCAAAAATGAGAAGGTTCCTGACCTCTTACACCTGGATATCATGTATTTACCAGGTACTTCAACATTATCAAATAGTTTCATTAGCTACAGTATTCTCCTTAAAAAATTGCTTTATATGGTTTTAAGTACTATATTACGAACAAAGAAAAAATTAAAGAATTAGGACAGAAACTATCCACTTTCTCATAAGGCTCAAGTTAGCTTCATACAAAATTGTTAGCAATACAAAGTACAGAATACTAAAACTGTACATTGCAGTCAAAAAATTAAATAGAGAAATAATAGAAAAATAAAAGTAATCTTGTACATTCAAAACACATTAACATCTCCCATCATGTTCCTGGTCTGTAGACCTCAAATTAATTACAATAGCTGGAATGTCCTGGGTAATTTCATTTCCCCATTTCTCATGATCTTATCCAGCAGACAGACCCCATCGGGCAAATACAGTGGCAGGTTGAGGACAGGAACAACTACCTTTTTTTCTTTCCTGTTAGATGTAGTACAGACACAAAACCCAGTGTGCCTGGTTCTTGTTTCTTTCCAGGGAGCAACAAGATTTGTACCTTCACCTGCACTTGTAACCATCTCACATGACCTTTTTCTTCATAAATGTATTTGTAATATATGAAGCATAATGTTACTTCATAATTGTACCCGGTAGTATCCAGCCCAACATTTACTAGGAGTACAGGTTTTTCATGTGATGTAAGTAATTTCTTCTCTCACAAGTCATGCTATATGTTTTACTTTCTAATTCAACTTAAAAATAATGTTTCTTAGGTGCTGCATGAAACAATAAAATTTACTATGCTTAAAAGCTTTTGTTGAATAAATCATGACTGCACCGTCAGTAGTAAACCACAAGTGCTGCATAAGAAGAAACTGAATAATCTTTCTGGAAAATTCTGCTTGAGCCTATTGCTTACATTTATGACCAGGTGTTTTATCAATGATTTAAACAAAACAAAACTGTTCTATATGATTTAATTGACTTTTGTCAAAGAATGCTAGAACCCAGAGTGCTAAAAATGTAAAAAGAAAAAAGAAAAACCTATGGTAATTAAAAATCTTACTTTGAAATTGCCTTATATATTATTTTTGTCATACATATTCTTTTTTAAAAGACATTTTTAATGTTTATTTTTGAGAAAGAGAGACAGAGTGTAAGCAGGGGAGTGGCAGAGACACAGAATCCGAAGCAGGCTCCATATATAGTTATATATATTCTTAAATCTAAATTTAAAAGGCTGTATCCACGTCTTTATTCATTAGCAGCATTGATTAATTTGATCTAGTTATCTACTAGGGAATCCCTTTTCTCTCTTCTGACCTTTCCCAGTTGAGAAAATCTTAAATAACCTTCGATTAGAGTGAGAAAATCCTCTTCAAAAATTGTATCTAATTAGAATTTTAAAATAATCTTCTTGAAAAAGAAAACCTTCTACTACTAAAAAAAATTAGCTAATTTCATGACAATCTGTATTAATTTATTCTTTAAATATCTGGTTATAAATTGGAATTGCTTTATTCAAAGTAATCAGACTACTAATTACCAGTAGGGAAAAGGCTAAGTTTTATAAAGTTAAGCTATACAAAGTTTAAACTTTATATATAATAATTATACTCACTAGCAGGAAAAACTGAATACTGTATACATTCCTGGGGGTGGGCGGAATGAGTCCCTTTCTTAATAAAATTAAGGATTTCCTTTAGCGACTTAAACAAATTGATTATTTTCAGCACATTCAGAACAGCCTAAGATTGCCAATATTATAATTGACTCTTTTTAGACTTAATTTTGTAAATAAATAGCTTACGGTGTTTTTTTTTTTTTTACATAATTTTGCTCTTCCACCTAGAAATCATAAAACCATGTCAGAGCGTTGGAAAGAATGTGTCAAAACTCTGAGAACTTTCACGTACCATAATAAAAGTTGTGTTCTGTTAATAGATCATTCATTAAGAGCATCTTGAGCTACTTCAATTTAGTTTTTAGATCTCTGTCAAAGGATTTTTCCTAATTTTTAAAAATTAATTTTGCTTTCTATCTTTCGCAAACAGCTAACTAAAGTAACAATAATAATAATGTACCATATAAACTTGCATCTGGTTTTAACCAACAATTCTACGTAAAACAAATGTCCTAATATGTGAATACTCTCTATATAATTTCATTTGAAAGCAATTCTCCCAAAGAAAAGTCTTGTGCTGAATACAGGTCATTTACTACTAAAAGCTACATGTAAGAATTAAAGCATATTTCAGACTCAGGTTTTCTAAAAAGCTTTATGATGACTGGACATGCATCATCAGCCAACAGACTTGATAAAAAGAATCACTTGATTAAAATAAAAACCCATTGCATTATTTTTCCAAGAAGACAAGGCAAATCAGAACTAAACATTGGTATATAATTTAATATCATTATACCTAAAATTATAATAATCAATAAGCAGCTATCAAGTTATTTTTGTTACTCAAAAGCACTTACTTCTAAAAGCTAAGAATTAAAAATCTCCCTCTCCTCACCAATTTTGAATTAATTGAAGGTTAAGTAATCTAATGATCTGTTTTTCTTAAGGAATAAGATAGAGAATATGTGAATTGCATAGTATTTCAAATTAGCCAATATCACCTTAATGAGGCTTAAATGTGCTATTTTAATTTGAGTTCTTGAATGGTTTATATTCATAAAGTCTGCAGAATGTTTCTCCTCTGGAGGTTTGTGGGGAAAATAATGAAACTTTGAAATGGGATAAGATCTGTATTTTTGATCTCTTGAGTTGGTGACTATATTACAACTTCTGCACAACATACCTCAAAAATAATTCCCATGAGTTTAGTATATATATTTTTGTAAAGGACACAAAGCTCCACATTCACTGATGTGTTTCTTCTTTATTTACTCTCTATCTTCTTCATTTATTTAACTTTTTTTTAATGTTTACGTATTTTTGAAAGAGAGAGACAGAGCGTGAGTTAGGGAGGGCAGAGAGACAGAGAATCTGAAGCAGGCTCCAGGCTCTGAGCTGTCAGCACAGAGCCTGACATGGGGCTCAAACTCAGGTACGGTGACATCATGACCTGAGAAGAAGTAGGATGCTTAACTAACTGAACCACCCAGGTGCCTCTAACTTCATTTATTTAAACTTTTGTGTTATTACTGATCTTTTGTGAATGCACAGCTTAAGAGAGGGCATTGTAAACTTGAAAGTTGTTATAAAACACTTCCTCTAGATTAAAAAAATTGAATTAAAAACTATGTGTATTATATATGTAAAGAAACACAATGATATTGAAGTGAAGAAGCATAAGGGAGAGTTGCTTTTTACAAGCTAGAGGGAATTCTTAAGGAAAAATGGCGCACCTGAAAAAAAAAGTTTAGATCTCTTAGGTGAGGTTCTCTCTTGAGTAGTAGCTGTTGATAAAATTTATGCCCCATAGAGGGTCTCTATTCAAAACTATGACCCTCCTCTATTAAATACCCCATGGCTGTAAGCCCTAGTTTTAGAATTTAACCTATGCTTGCCTCTCTAAACCATGACATTTAACTTTTCCTATTCATGGTTCCCCTGAAAGCAAAATAACAATAAAATTGAGGATCACTGGTTGAGGAAAACAATGTACCACTGATGTTTATTTATGCTGAGTAGCAAGTAACAATTTAAGCATAAAATCCAGGGTGTTTTCATTGGTTACAAAACATACTAGAATTAAGGATTATGACAGAAGTAACTTGATCAACATTTTTAAGTGGCAAATATGGAAGGAATATGTGTGTACTTGTGTGTGCACAGAACACACATAAATATTTGAAAAATATTCTCTTGAGTGCTATGGTATTATTAATATTTTAATATTTTGTTATATTCACCTTATATTTCTTAGTAAACATAAGTATTAAAAAGCAGCTTAATTGCTAAATTTCCTTAAAGAAATATATTTAATAGCTCTAGCAATACTGGATTTCAACATTTATAAAATCAAATGAACATAATTTTGTTCTATATATGACCATAATATTTCACAATTTATAAAATCAAATGAATGTAATTTTTTTCTCTATATGACCATAATATTTCACAATACATCTCTGTGACTATTTCCTACACATAAGAATAAAGAATATTTAAACCTAACTAGGTTATCCTATAAAATAAGGACTTGTATGTACTTATTCCAATAAAACAATAATGTTTGTAAATGTGAGTTTACAAGGAGTGCTTAAGCTGATGGGAATCAGTATTCATAGGTCGAACATTATTTAGGATTAGGATGTCTTTTTTGCCCATAAGACACATTTGAGGTTATTTGCATATCATTTTTTGGTGTTAAGGTCATTAATCTCTCCTTAAATAAACATTCTGCTATAGAAATACTTTAAAATAACATGAGCTACTTATGAATAGGAAATAGAAGTAATTATGTGCAAGGATTCAGACTGTGGTGTTCATTTTAAATGACAGGTATACTCATAACAGTTCTGAAGATAGTGACTAACACATAGATGGAATCCAATACTTGTTGAGAGAACAAATAGTGGATGTGCAGAATTCTGACTTACTCGTATACATGAAGAAAAACTAAACTTTTTATTGTATCATAAAGACTCAGTTCATTTAACAAAGTTTTTTACATGAATGTTCAATGAAACTACTAAGCACCCAATTTAAAGTGTTACCAGATTGAGAAAAAACATCATTGGCATAATCTGAAGTAGATAATTCCAATGTTCACCTTAGAGGTATAGTAATACCTAAATATGGGATTTCTCTTAGTGCTCAAGTCCTGTTCTCCAATATTACCCATCGTAGTGGCAATATTTTTTGTTCTCTTTCTCTTGGGATGGTAGGCTTTCTTCCTATATTTCCTGATACCTAGAGTCATCAAACACAAACCAGTTTTTCCTTATTCAACTTACTCATTAAATTCTGTATGCCAACCTTTCTATTCTTGAATGCTTTGTTTTTATTTTTCTCTCTTCTATTTCCTCTAAATCAGCTCTGTCCAATGGACATGTAACGTGGGCCACATAATTAAGTTTTCTACTAGCCACCTGAAAAACACATAAAAAGAAACTTGTAGAAATAAATTTTAATACATATTTTATTTACTTAACTCAAATATTTAACCAAAATTATTTCAACATGTAATCACAATTTTAAAAATACTGAGATGTTTTACATTCCTTTTTTTTTTGTGCTAAGTCTTCAAAATTCAAAGTGTATTTTATGCTTAGAGCACATCTGAATTCAGACTAGTGACATATTAAGTGTTCAATAGCCACATGTGTCTAGTGGTTACAAACAAATTGATTGAAATGGTGGTCTTGCCAAGAAGAGTGATGGCAAAGTGATGAATAGTAGTTTATAGCTCTTAGAAAGTGCTATGGTTAATGGAGACTCTGTAAGATCAGAGACTTAATCTTAAGTGACAATTCTAGGACAATAATAGTCTTGTTATTGTTAACATACCTAAAAAGGACTGTTAGTATTTTAAACATGATACCTGAAAAAATGAGGTACTGAATACAATCTCTTCTGCAATATAACATGTTACTGTAACATAAATTAGCTTATTCATAGAAGTTACCTTACTACATGTAAAACATTCTGGCATATTAATGTATTGTTCTGTTAAATAACAATGGCTGAATGCAAAGCATTCAGGAAGTTGCTGAGGCAGTGACCACTGACCATTCACCAAACATGCATTCTTTTTCTCACCTTGGCCTCGGGCTGTCTTGAAAATGTTTATTGCAGAATTTTCCACAATTTTTGGGCATTTTTGCTCTTGCTTCTGTATTCAGAAGCATCAAACTTTCTCATATTCACTTCTAACCAAATAAAGCCAACTCTTTTACTTACTATGATACTTCTTTATATTTTTAAAATTAGTGTGTCTTTTAAAAACTGTCCTGATTTTTTTAAGATTTGTGTATGTAGGGGCGCCTGGTGGCTCAGTCAGTTAAGCATCCAACTACAGTTCAAGTCATGATCTTGCGGTTTGTGAGTTCAAGCCCCGTGTGGGGCCATGTGCTGAAAGCTCAGAACCTGGAGCCTGCTTCAGATTTGTGTCTCCCTCTCTCTCCCCCTCCCCCCCACCTAGAATAAATAAACATCAAAAAAAATTTTTTTTTAAAGATTTGTGTATGTATGTGCATGTGCGCTCTGGTTAGAGACCTTATTGATTTGACTGGTCTCTTCCAACCCTTTTTTCCCAAGAGACCTCTTATTTTTAGCCCACAATTTGCAAAACACCTCACTGTACCCTTATATGGATAGAAACACATGGAAAAAAAGAAACACGTGTATCACATTATACCAGGAATGCTTGAATCTATAAGTAAGTTTTATGTGTGCTATTTTTACTTCAAATATTTATGTTCTAATCTCTGATCTTATTTTGTCAATATAAGTGTCCTTATTTGCAAAATGAGATATCTGGACCAGAACTGTACTTCTTTTCCAGTTTTTGAGATCTTTTTCATGCAAAACCATACATGACATTCCCACAATTAGAATGATGATATAGATCTTTAGGACTAAATTAGTATATTAAAATGCAAATTTACCCACCTGCCCACCAAAATTCTCATGAAAGGACAGGAAAAAATATTACTACAAAACCTGGTAAAACAAGAAGAGTGATAGCATGGGAAGGAGGAAACAGTTGCAAGGGGATTGTGGAGCTCCTAGATAAAATGTTGAAAGATACTTAAAATAGGAGGGACTTGAGACATTCATTTGATAGCTTTATAAAAAACAAGACGATTTCCTAAGGAATGATGAATTTTCAAAATTAGCTCAATGAGAGAAGTATAAAAGTAAAATTAATGCGCAGTGGGGAGTGAAAGTTAGTTTTTAGTTAAACTGCAACAAACCTTCAAGGACTAGAGATTTCTCAATTATAGAAACGGTTCCAGGACAGAGAAAAAGGTACATGCAGTTTACAAGTCTGACCTAATTATGATGCCTAAAACAAGTAAAGATAACAAAATGTTAAAATTATAGGCCTCTCTAAGTTTTGACATATACAAAAAAACCTTTAAAACTTGCAAATTAAACCTACTACGGGGACAAGTCTACATAAAAATGTAAAGATAATTTTAAATTAGGAAAATCTATCAATGTAATTAATACATTAACATATTCAAGAAAAAAATGATCTTCTCACTGTGATGCACCTAACAGATACAGAAAGCCCATCTGATAAATTTGAAACTTATTTATAATTTTTTTTTAAATTCTTAATACAATAGAACAGGAAAAGTATAAACCAGGAATACAGAGCGAATACATCCAATGATTAATCCTTTGAGGCATTTCCGATAAAAGCAAGAAAAAGAGAAGGATGTCTACCATCATTGCTACTATTCAACAGTGTGCCTCATATCCTATACATCACAGTAAGATAAGAAAACAAAAGGAAGAAAACATATTGGAAAGCGACAGACAAAACAATGATTATTTTTAAAGAAAATAATTTTCTGTTAGAAAATCCAAAATAATCAACTGAAAACCATTAGGTATTACAACAGGATTCCACCAGATAAATCAACATATAAAGCCAACTAATAAATACTGTGAGAAAAAAAAAAAACTCTGACTTATAATAGAACAGAATCTATAAAATATCTTGCAAAAAGCGTATGTGTAAGAACGATTGGAAAGAAAACTAACACTTTACTCAAGGGCATAAAAGAGAATTAGAGTGTATGTAGAAATATACTTATCCTTAAGGAGTAGATTCAATATTATAAAAATACCAATTCTTTTTATATAATTCCATAAATTAAATATAAGTCTGCACTATATTAGCATTTTATCCTTAGCAATGGCACACTAATTCTAAAATTGTTCTGGAAGAGAAACCATGCAAAAATAGATAATATAATCTTTTTAAATGGTGACTTTCAATTCCACACTTCAAAATATGCTTCAATTAAATAACTGAAGCAATCTATTATTGGCACAGAAATAGATATATAGATTAAAGGAATACTTATAGTCCAGAAATCAGATATCTATGAAAATTGGTCATGTGATGAATACAACAGGTCACAGATGAAAAGACATCCTCTTTAGAGGTGTTCAATAAAATTGCCAGTATATTGGAAAAATGTCTAAAATTGGAACTATGCATCACTCTTTACTCAACAAATGCATTTCACATGGATTCTATATAAGGACATAAGTATAAAAAACAAAAAAAGAGTGTTGCTCTGAAAAAAAATTACGCTTAATTCTTTTTTTTAATGTTTATTAATTTGTTTTGATAGAAAGAGAAAGCATGTGGGGGGGGGGTGGGGGGGAGCAGAGAGAGAGGGAGAGAATCCCAAGCAGACTCTGGGCTGTCAGTGCAGAGTCCAAGGATGGGTTCAATTCCACAAACTGTGAGATTATGAACTGAGCCAAAATCAAGAAATTTGGACACTTGATGGACTGAGCCACCCAGGCACACCTAAGTTGAATTCTTTATAACAACTGATAAAAAGGAATTATTAAAAACTATTACTGCTGAATTAAATGTGGAAGAAACAACTTTAAATGATTAGAGCAATAATTATAAAAATCTAAACCAATTCTTTATTCAGGTTGTTCCTCAAGTTCAAGTACCTGCTTTTTATAAAGAATGTGGAACTAGAAGTTAAAGATAATTACTTGTAGGTTTGGTTTATGCCAGAAAGAAGACATAAAATTGTAATCAATAGACCCTTCATCCTATATCAAAGTCTTCCTTTACTCTGATATCAAACTTAGGCAATTGAGAGTCTATTTAGATATTTTTAGTTAAAAATAGAATGTTTTCAGACATCTGTCTTTTTTATAATTCCCATCTCTAACTTTGTTTTACTTACACTTTTCTTGATTTCATCAGTTAAGTGATAAGAGAATCTAGACCTACAATTCATACAGTCCCCATTTGGACAATTGGAGGGCAATTGGAGGACAATGTGGGAGAACCAAACTGATGTCATATTTAGGTCCTAAGGCTTATTTGAGAATGTGATGTACACAGTGATTAAATTGAGGTTACAATGGAAAGAATAAGATACATGTTATTTAAATATTAGGTAACCACTGGAAGATTAAAAATATATATAAATATAAATATTTATATAAAATATAAATATAACTATATATAAATAATATGTGTATTATATATAGATATAAAATTTTATATAAATATAAAAATATAAAATATAAATATAAAAAATATAAATATAAAAATATATTTATGTCTCCAAGCCTCTAAAGATAAAGAAGAGATTCAAAGAAGATTCAGTAACCTCAACAAATGAAAGAAAACAATAAAAACTCATAGTTAATATAAACAGCAATAACAGCAGAAGGCATTGCTATGGGTGAAATAGTTTAAATTTTCTGATTAAAAAAGTCTTAGAAAGTAAGTTAAAAAATATTTAGCTATAGGCTAGAGACACAGGTAAAATAAAATGATTTCATTTTTAACCGAAAAATATATGTATTTAGCTTACATAAATAAATAAAATAATAAATAAATAATATAAATATATATAATATATATAAATATATATCTAAATATAAATATATAAATATATATAAATATATAAATATATATAAATATAAATATATATATATTTATATATAAATATATAAATATATATAAATATATATTTAAATATATAAATATATTTATATATAAATATATATATTTATATAAATATATATATTTATATATAAATAAATATATATATTTATATAAATATATAAATATATATAAATATTTATATAAATAAATATAAAATAAATATAAATATAAATAAAATAAATAAATAAATAAATGTATTTATTTCAGCTTACAAAAAAGTGCCATAAACTCTGAGTAAACTATTCTTCTGGAAAAAAGGAAAGAGGAGAATTTTTCTTATCTGTTTTGTTTCCCACAGCTTAGTACAATTCAGAAGTTTCCCATAATGTAACATAAAAAAGAGAGAGAGATGAATTATAGGGGTAAAAAAGAGACTTACAAACTCTGGTAATTACCCAAATCTGATAACTACTCAGATCCTGCCACACACACACAGACACACACACACATGCACAAACACACAAAGAGTGAAGGCAAGATAAGGGAAGAACTAGATCCTACTTCTAGAAAGGGGTAGAATTGGCAAATTTAGTAAATGAAAATATAGGCTTTCCAGTTAAATTTCAGTTTCAAAAAATCCCAAATTTTGAAATTATATATCAAACAGTACATGAGACATACCTATACTAAAAAATATATTCACTATTACTGAAATTCTTATTTATTGGCCATCTTCTATTTTATTTGGAAGCCCTAGTAAGGGGTATACATACAAATGGGTGAAGAAAAAAAAAAGTTAGTTCAAGAAAGCAGCAACCATATCTGAGACTAAGTCTCTAGACTGGGGTCCAGCCTTCAACACACGAGGAATTCTGATAGCAAGGTGGTCCACTACTCTTAAAATGTTTCCCAGAATAGGAATAGGAAAACAGGACTCTGCATGGAAAGAGGAGTTGGGGGTGGGAAGTGAAAGGAGAGGAACTTGAGTCCATGTGATAGAATATGGAGAATGCCCTTGCTGCAGAACTTGGTCAGTGAGGAAGGCAGGAACTCAGGGAATACACATGCCATGCCTTATGTGTAGACTAGCAGCAGAAATAACTCAAGGAACAATACAGGGAGTACTGGGACAGAAATCTAACAGGGGCTGTGGGAATGAGGTGTAAAACAAATGTTATGGATACCAACATTCACCATTTAGGGAGTGGATAGGTGTTGGGTCTTCTTAAAAAAGATATCAGTTGTCAAAATAAGAACATTTATAGAAAATTTACTAGCTATCAACTGAGTAATGCTTTATTTCTCTGTCACTGTTGGGAATAACCGATCCCAAATGTTTAGTGAATTTTCCAGATAAATGGGTATGTCAACTTAAGGGCCTCAGATGTTTTAATTTTTTTAATGTTTATTTATTTTTGAGAGACAGAGAAAGACAGAGTGTGGGTGGTGGAGGGGCAGAGACAGAGGGAGACACAGAATCTGGGTTCCAGGCTCTGTCTGAGCTGTCAGCACAGAGCCTGACGAGGGGCTCAAACTCACGATCATCACCTGAGCTGAAGTTGGATACTTAACTGACTGAGCCACCAGGCACCCCTCAAATGTTTTAATATAAGGGTTTTTTCTACTGAAATCCTTCATACATTTAACCAAGATCCTTAATAAAGTACATTAACATAATTCATCCTTTTTAATGGCTCTTACAGGGAGAGAGCAGAAAGGAAGGAAGAAGAAAATTATGCCTTTAGAAATTTCTAAAATATGTGGGGATATTCTATTTAATTTGCTTGTCAACCCTTTCATTTGGACATTAATAATATCAACTCTAAAATACATATACTGAGTTTCAGATAGTTTAATTGGCTTGCCTAAGGTCATGGAGCTAGTAAATCTGTCTCTAAAGCCCATGACATCTCCACCTCACTGCTCCACTTCCTTGATACAGTGGTCCCTGCATACACTTTGTGGCATCAATTAGACCTCCCAGAAGGATGTTGTCCTCAGCTTTGAGAGGACTGTATAAAAAAAAAAAACAACTAACTTTGGATATGTAAAATATTCTCTATTATAAATTTATCTCCATTGCAAAGATATCTAATCATTTTCTAACTTGATGCACTTGAAGAATAATTGTAATATCTTATCATTTAAAATGAATATAATGAGGATATATTTTTAAATAAGCATATAGGACTAGGATATATAGAAAATTTTACCAGACTAAGTTCCAAAAAAATGAAAAGAAACAAAGTCAGAGAGGAAAATAATACTCTTGGGAGTATTCTGGAGGAAATGACTGTATTCATTTTTTTTCTTCTTCAGTGATTACCCTTTGGGGAGCCACAAAATATTTCAGAAAGATAAATCTGTTATTCAACTTACTCTTCATAAAAATGGGAAAGTTCCAGGAAAATTATCTCGAAAGGTAAGATTTTTTTAGCGTTGGTTTGAATTTTCAAGCTGATCATTTTAAGGACAATATTCCTATCTTTATGGATGGTTGCCAGTTTGGAATTACATAGCTTAATGAATACATGTTCATTTGAGTATGTTTACTGAAACATAATGAAATATTTACCTAAATGCCTGTTAACAATTCGAACTGAAGCAATTACATGAACACATTACTGCAACCCTGGTATAATAGTAAATCAATTGGTCTCTTGGAAAAATAACTTATGAGAAACTTATTAAGGTTATTATATTCATACTATCCAGGAAGCCACTAGGAAGTGAACAGAGTAAAAAATGTGAGGGGGAAGCCATTGAAAGAAGAAAAATAACTTGTTCTATTTGAAGATTGTTTGTCGGTATCAACACAGTTTAAATCAAGACAGATTAATATTCATAATATATATAATAAAACTACCCAGAAAGGGATTACTGTGCTTTAATGACACAATTCCATGCTGTTAGATATGAATTTTATTCCCTATGTGATGTCTTGAGTTATTTCAAACCCAAATTGCACAGTATGCAATGAACTTTGATATTTTGGCAGCTTTATCTGTAGAATCTTCCAATTACCTGCTTTAAGCAAAAATCCCATCACCCTGTCATTTACATCAGATAACAGATTTCCAGTGCATGACTTTTTTTTTCCTAGTCTGAGGTGTTTCATCATAAAAAGTGTCAGGTGGTGCATTAGGTTGCAGTGTATCTATGTGGAATATAACATAATGAGGCCAAAAGAGAGTTGTTTAGAAAAATCTTTTGGAACTGGTACTCAACTCAGCCAGTGTTGACAGCTCCAGGGTTATGCATCTGAAATCTCCACAGAGAAACATTATAAAGTACAACTAATACTCTCAATATTAATAAACATAAGAGTCTTCAAATTGTCCTCAATGTTTTGAAAAAGCTAAAATCATCATGTTTCATTTCAACATGGGGGAAGAAGCGAAAATATATGATTAGAATTTCTACTCTCCTTGAGGACTTTCATGTTGCTAAAAAATAACTTATTTCATTGGTAGCAATTCACAAATCACTAACATTTCAATTCCATGTAAATTAAGGTTTATATTTAAATCCATTTAACACCACTACTCGAATACAATGTATGCTGACATATATTTTAAGTCTGGGACTTTATTTAATCTTCACAATAATTCTATGTGGCAAATACTATTAAAAATAAAGAAACTGAATCACAAGGAGCTCCATGGCCGTGCCCAGATCATATTCATGGAACTGGTAAGCAGAGGAGCTTGGATTTGAGCCCAGTCAGTCTCCATAGCCCATACTTTATGCTATCAACCTACCTGACAAGTATACTTGGGATGTGTATATATACATATCTATCTATCTATATAGATATCTAGATATCTATATATAGATAGATAGATAGTTTTGTTTTCCATGGCTATATTCACTTACCTCAAAGTCTGGGACATGATAGGTGTTCCATGATGATTAACCATATTAAGTATATATTAGATGCCAAGTACTATTATCAGTGCTTTATATGTATTTATTCACAATAAATCAAGAGCAAAAAAAGTGATAATTACTATTATTTTCCTTTTTTTAAATAAAAGTACTGAAAATTCAGAAGATAAGGGTGTTCTCAGCCTAAAGTCTCATAGCTACTAAAGAAGGAGATGAAATTTGAGCACAGCTAGTCTAGTCATAGAGCTCACTATATCATAATTCCAGCCAATGTAATATCTATGGGCTGTTGTCATCATCATATCCAGGGACAAGAATATAGTCATTTCTGGGTGTAAAGTATATAATTATCACTAGAAATTCCTAATTTTCAATGTCTCATTTGGATCATAGCAGGATTTAAGTTACATGGCTGCTTTTTTTATGCTTCAACTCACAAACTTTACTTCCTATAGTGAATATCACCATCTCTTGGCCAATTCAACAATTTACAGATAAAAAGTATAAATGCTTTTTCTCAACCACAACTTCTCCTACTCTAACACTGTTATTTAAAAATAGATGGGGTGCCTAGGTGGCTCAGTTGGTTGAGCACCTGACTCTTGATTTCGGCTCAGGTCATGATTTCATGGTCCATGAGATGAAGCCCTGCATGGGGCTCTAAGCTGGCAGGACAGAGGCTGCTTGGGATTCTCTCTGTCTCTCTCTGTCTCTGTGTGTGTGTGTGTGTGTGTGTGTGTGTGTGTGTGTGTGTGAGTGTGTTTCTGCCCCTCCCTCTCTCTCTCAAAATAAATAAACATTTAAAAAGATAATATGCTTGATGACACAGAAGTTTATATATTCTCCATTTACTCACATATTAACTATATCACTGTGGTGTAGTAGGTTAGAGTACTGAACAAAATCAACAACATCCCAGACTTCAAAGGGCTTAGTGCACAGGGGATTCAACTGGCTCTGACTCTCAGTTAAAGAGCAGTGGTAGCCTCCACACAAACTATTAAAAAGGCATCCCATGTCTCTATTCGCCCCAAATACTGGTTCTTGAAGGATTTTTTAGCATCATATTTCAAAGAGAAGATATTACATCCTTATTAAAATCTATAAGGGTTTACTTTAAGATACTATGCAAGTACATTATATATAATCTAAAAACAATTGATTAATTCAATAAATATTTTTTTAAAAAATTTAGTGTTTATTTTTGAGAGAAAGAGAGAGACAGAGTGTGAGCAGGGGAGAGGCAGAAAGGGAGGGAGATACAGAATCTGAAGCAGGCTCCAGGCTCCAAGCTGTCAGCACAGAGCCTGACTTGGGGCTTGAATTTATGAACTGTGAGATCATGGCCTGAGCTGAAGTCAGATGCTTAACCAACTGAGCCACTCGGGTGCCCCAATTCAACATATATTTATTGAATATTTTTTACATGCAATATTTAGTACTTGTCTTTGAGGGTCTTACATAGTGAATGAACAAGTTAGCGAACCTACTTAAAATTCAGAATTATGTCTTAGGAAACAAATACGTGCAGACAGATACTCATTTATTCATCAACTACCATATAGGCACTCTTCTAAATACTGGAGATACAAAGACAAACAAGACATTTCAGTACTTATTCTAGAATGCAGAGTTTTCATTCTGGTAAAGAAGACATACAATAAACAAATATACATTTAAAAGTCTGATAGAGATATGTGCTTCAAAAGAAAGAGATAACTATGCTTCTAAAGCCTGGAGTAAGAACACCTGACAGATGAATCAGGGGTGGTAATCATTTCTATGTATTAATCCTAGAACATATAAACCTAGTTCTCACCATAAATATAAATAAAGAGTGTTAAATTCGCTAACTTGGCATCTTGTTTAAAAACAGAGATTCCGGATCCATACTACCAAATTCAAATGTCTTCTCTTGGACAAATTATTATATTCACCCTACTTTCCTTGTTAAAAAATGTGAATAATAATATTTACCTAATATGATTATTATTGTAACTTAATTGAGAAATGTAAATGAAAGCTTAAAGCAGTGCCTGTGTCTAACTGGGACTACGTAAGTATCAGTTACTAATGTCATAAAATTAGGGATGGCATTTTAGCTTTTTACCATTACAAACTCTATATGGTAAGGAGATACTGAATGTTCTTCTCTCTTGATCCTATTGTTTAAAGTGGTTTCAAAATTCTCTACAGTTTTCATAATTTTAGCTGTATAAAAACATTTATAAAAATTATATTTTCTTTCCAGTAAAACAACATACAATGGCTTATTTCTTCTATATAATGCTAGGAACATTATGATAATTATCATTTCATTAAGTTTATTGACACCATTGCCTTTCAGTTGATACTTTTAGAGTTCTCTAATTGTACAAGGCACATTGTACTATTCAATTCATCTCAGATGCCTTTCCTATTTTAAAATTGCTTGTGTTATACAGAAATATGGTAATTTAATTCTTGTTCCATGAGATTATTCATAAAATAGTTTGACAGTCCATATAAATCTTTCTAAATTTCAAAATTTTACAATCTCCATCTTGACTAGATGTGTATAATTGAGTCTTTAAAAAAATGTTCTCTTTATGTCTCTCAAATTTGATAAGTATTTTCAACATTGTTGACATTAATCATAAAATCAAATTTCATTTTAGCTCAAGGAAACTCACAGAACACAGAGAGCAGATTTTTGTATGAAAAAGGAAAAAAAAAGAAACCTTAACTTTTTCCTTAAGATGAAGGTATGCCTTCAGCTTTGGAGAAAAGTAAAGTGTATGATATATTCCATGGACAACTGCTCAAGACTGTTCTCTAGACTTTTGAGCTCCCTTAAATAAGAACAAAACAAAACAAAACAAAACTTTCCTTGTAAGTGACAATATGACAAAGGCCAATTTCTCCCCCAAAGGCATCTCTGGAAGCCAAGTAAAGTGGTTTTAAAATGAATATGATTATGCTATACAGAAAGATGCAAATAAGCCATTATTTATATGCTTGCTTTGGTTGTTTTAACTTCTGAAAGAAGTTTCTTTTCTTCTTCTGAAAGTTTTTGGGTTTTTTTTGTTTTGTTTTTTTTAGCGTGCATTCAAGGTATTGTATTACAGTTATGACCTTATTTTCTCCATGTAACAACTTCTTTCTTCCTCACAAAAGAGCCCAATGATACACCTTTGACCTTAGGCCATATAAAGGTTTTCCTTCTGATGTTTCCTGTCAGGAGCTCTAATAGGCAGTTTTAAAAATAGATTGTGTATTAACATCCAAGATTGCATGCACTCCAGGCATTAAGCTCTCAAACTTAACAGCTGTGTATAGTGAAAATGGTGCAATTATGGGGAAGTTATATTGCATTCTCCTTTGCAGACTTGCACAGGATTTTCATGAATGCCTGTTGCAGAAGAGCTAATCAAGGAGTTATGGTGTGAAAATGTGTGTGTGTGTGTGTGTGTGTGTGTGTGTGTGTGTGCGTGCACGCACGCATGTGTGTTTATGCGTATGGACCACAGGACTGATAGTTTATGATAAGTAGTTTCTGCTAATCTTGGGAGAAAACACATGCCTCCTGAAAACTCCTGGAATTTATAGTTGTCACTCATTAGCACACTTCAATGTTCACGAAATAGAAAGTTCTGTTACACTCACATTTGGGAGGCAAGGTGTGGTGAAGTTGAAAAATTGGGAGTTCATTCTAGGCCTGCCAACTGATCTGGCAAGCTGTCAGGCCACACACTGCCATAGCATCCATAGCCTAAATGTAAAGAAAATGTGCATGTATGTGAGAGAACCAGTCTGCAAAACTGCCCTCTGCTAGGAGAACTTAATGTTTGACCTTGGTGATGTCAGGATGCTTTTCTTCTGTCCTTGAGGTTTATCCTCTCCCAAAGCTCAGCTTCTGATTCATTTTTGAAAAGAATGCTTATAGAGTTAAGAAGAGTCTTACAAAGTCTTTAAAACAAAGTATTAAAGTGATGAATGAGGGTTATCAAAAGAGGTGAATAAAATGACAGCAGGAAGCCACAGACCTATTTTTATCTGGTACTCATTCCTATTCACTCTATAAATATTAATATATTCTGCTGTCTACAGCATGAAGATGACCACAGTCAGTTTTATCTGAACCAACTTCTAGAATTTATGCATATTTGGAAAATATCCAGGTAAGACATTTTACTTTGTTCCAAGACTACTTTCTGACCAAGTTCTCAAGTGCCAAATCACAATATTTTTCAGTTGACTGTAAAAACTGTCCTTTCGTTAGTACCGTGGAAGCTATTGTACTTTTAATAGATATCTCCCTTTGGCAAATTCTGTTAATAATTATCTATTCTTCACAGCTATTCAGATACATTTGAAGAGCTGCTAACACCTTCCAGAACAATCTAACATTCATTTTAAAATATCTCTGCTACCGGTTATTATGTTTTCAAGAATTTTTTTCCTCATTCATTTTGTGAATTTGCGTGTGCATGTGTCACTAAGCTCTTTGTATAACTGAATTTCCACACTTTGAAAGTCACCGCATCCTGCTTTAAATTTTTCTTGAATTCCCTGAAAATAACTGGTATATCATAAGCAGAAGAGCATGAATTCAAACTGGGAAACTCAAATGACAGTAAATGAACATATCCTAACTGATTCTCATATCTAAATGTATGCGTGTATTATTTGAAAGAATAGACCCATCAGGAAGCTAGCCTGGGAGAAGATATCAGTGCTACAGTATGGGTTTATCTGAAATTAAAGTTGTTCTGAGCTGAATGAGCAAAAAATCGGGTATGGGAGGTATATATCATAATCTCCAAAGCAAAGCCTGATATAAAAAATATGAGTTAAAATCGTTTTTAGTGACTATTCATAATAGCTATCAATCACTTAGTGGAGTTATTGTACATTTTACATGCATTATCTCATCTAATTCTCCCTACAGCCCTGTGACAAGACACAAAATTTACTTCAGAATCAAAGAAACCCAAGTTCTGGAAGGTTAAATAACTTCCATAAGGCTATTCAGTTCATTAGTGGTAGGACAGAAATCAGGGCTGTGTGAAATTTGCAAAGACCCTATTCTTTTATTAAAACTATTCTGTCTTTCCCTGTATGCCTCTCTTTATTTTCCCCAAAATATTCATCCTCACACAACAAAGTCACAGAATGGGTAGGACTACAGAGGACTTTGAATATATCCTAATCTAAATTTTTATTTTATAGCTAATTACATGGATCAGGTATAGGTTCCCATCAAAATGGCATATTAACAACAGCTGTAGTTTCCTCATTCCAAAATAAATTTATCAAAAAAAAAAAAAAAAACCTTAGAGGAAAGCATCAAATCTGACAAATTCTTTAAAAAGTGGGAAATCCTTGGGAGACAAAGGACTGTTCTGAACTGGTTTGGTGGAGGACTGTCACTTGTATGTAGGTAGATGCTGTCTGGGGCACAGAGAGACAAGGGGAGGCTGTGAGAAGAAGGGGAGAGCAAGACAGTTTTCCTTCTGTTTCTGTCTTACCCTGCCATTGCCAGCCCCCTCACAGAAGTCTGGTGACCTTGACCATTGTGCAATACAAGTGTCCACTGAGTTAAATTCAGCAGTCACAGACTAATCTCAAAATCTAATTCCTCTACCCCTTCCCTTTAACCCCAGGGCATTGCTGCTTCTCCTCTGGTAAGGAAAGTAAAACACAGAAAAGTTTAAAAGTTTGTCAGCCATCATACAGATAATTAATGCCATAGCCAGGACTAAAACCAAATGTCTAACACTCAGCACTTATTCCACTTAACTATTAATATTGTATACAACATTAAATTATATAAATATAATTTTTATTTTATATATAGTATTTATAGTATTGATACATATTATATATTTTTCATATATAATAGCATTATACATGTGTGTATATATACATTTTATATATAATAACATTATATGTGTGTGTGTATATGTATATGTACACATGTTATCCATTCATCCATTGATGGACATTTAGGTTGTTTCTATGTCTTGGCTATTGTGAATAATGCTGCAATGAACTTGGGAGTGCGGCTATCTCTTCAAGATAGTGATTTAATTTCCTATGAATACTAGAAGTGGGAATGCTGGATGATATGTTAATTCTATTTTTTATTTTTTGAGGAAACTTCATACTGTTTTCCATAGTGGCTGAACCAATTTACATTCCCAACAGTACACCAGGGTTCCCTTTTCTGAATAGCCTTGACCAGAGTCTTTGTGATAATAGCCATTCTAAGGGCTGTGAGGGGATATCACATTGTGATTTTGATTTGCATTTCCCCATTTCTTTTCAGCCTTTGAGCTAAAGTCAAGCGTAGCATTTTCCTGATGATTAGTGATATTGTTTATGTACTTGTTATTCATGTGCTTGTTGGCCATTTGTATATATTTTTAAGGCAAATGTCTACTCAAGTCCTCTGCCCATTTTTTAAATCGGATTGATTTTTCACTATTGAGTTGTATGAGCTCCTTACACATTTTGGATATTAACCCCTTATCAGATATATGGATTGCAAGTATTTCCTCCCATAAACTAGGTTGCCTTTTCATTTTATGCATTCTTTCCTTTGCTGTTTTAGGTTTAAGATAGAGTGCAATTTCATTCTTTTGCATGAGAATATCCAGTTATCCCAAACTATTTATTGAAGAGACTATCCTTTCCCCACTTATTATTCTTGTCAAATATTACTTGACCATATATGTGTAGGTTTGTTTCTGGGCTCTCAAGACTATTCAATTCATCTATGTGTCTGTTTTTATATCAGTGTCATAATACTTCTGATTCCCAAATCTTTGTGATATAATTTGAAGTCAGGAAGTATAATGCCTCCAGATTTGTTCTTTCTCAGGATTGCTTTGGCTCTGCCGGATATTTTGTGGTTATATATTAATTTTAGGATTATTTTTCTTATTTCTGTGAAGAATAGCACTGGAACTTTGATAAAATTATATTGAATAGGGATGTCTGGCTAGCTCAGTTCGTGGAGCATGCTACTCTTGATCTCAAGGTAGTGAGTTCAAGCTTCATGTTGGGTATAGAGCTTACTTAAAAAAAATAAATTGAATCTATAGATGGCTGTGGGTAGTATGAACATTTTAACAATAGTAACTTTTCTGATATAAAAACTTGGATGCCATTCTATTTATGTGTTTTGATTTCTTTCATCAATGTCTCATAGCTTTCAGTGTATAGCTCTTTCACTTCCTTGGTTAAATTTTATTCCTAAGGTTTTTTTTTGGTTTTGTTTTTGTTTTGATGCTATTGTAAGTAAAACTTTTTTATTTTTCAAAACTTTCATTGTTAGTGTATAGAAACTCAACTGATTTGTATGTATTTATCTTGCATCCTGAAACTTTATAGAATTCATTCATTAGTCCTAACAGTATTTTGGTGGAATCTTCAGAATTTTCTATATACAAGACTGTACCATCATCAAACAGACACAGTTTTACTTCTCCCTTTGAGATTGAATGCCTGTTATTTCATTTTCTTGCCTGATTACTGTAAGACTTCTAGTACTATGTTGAATAGGTGGAGTGAGAGTGGGAACACTTATCTTGTTCCTGTTCTTAGAGGAAGTATTTTCTAAAATTTTTTTAATGTTTATTTTATTTTTGAGAGACAGAAAGAGACAGAGCATGAGTGGAGGAGGGGCAGAGAGAGAGAGGGAGACAAAATCTGAAGCAGTCTCCAGGCTCTGAGGTGTGAGCACAGAGCCCGACACAGGGCTCAAACTCACAAACTGTGAGATCATGACCTGACCCAATATTGGATGCTTAACTGACTGAGCTACCCAGCCACCCCTGAGAGGAAGTACTTTCAACCTCTCACCACGGAGTATGATGATAGCTGTGGGTTGTCATATGTACATTTTATTATGTTGAGATGTGTTCCTTCTATACCCAATTTGTTGAAAGTTTTTATAATGAGAGGATGTTACATTTTTTCAAATGCTTTTTCTGCTTCTATTGAGATGATCAATGATTTCTTTTATTAATGTGCTTTATTAAATTTATTGATTTGTGTAGTTGAATCATCCTTGCATCCCAGGGACAAATTTTACTTGGTCATGGGGTATATAATACTTTTAATATGCTGTTGAATTTGGTTTGCAAGTATTTTGTTGAGAATTTTTGCATCTATAATCTTCAGGGATATTGGCTCATAGTTTTCTTTTTCTGTATTGTCCTTATCTGGCTTTGGCATCAGGGTAATTCTAATTTCATATAATGAGTTTGGGAGTGTCCCTACCTCTTCATGTTCTTGGAAGAGTTTGACAAGAACTGGCATTAATTTTTATTTAAATATTTGGTAGGATTTACCCATGAAGCTATCTGCTCCTGAATTTTTCTTTGTTGGGTGGTTTTTAATTACTGATTTAATCTTCTTATTATTGGTCTATTTGGATTTTCTATTTCTTCCTGATTCAGTCTTGGTAGGTCGTATTTTTTAGGAATTTGTTCACTTCTTCCAGGTTGTCCAATTTTTTTAGCATATAATTGTTCATAATAGTCTCTTTTGATCCTTCTTTGTTTCTTGTAACAGCTTTTAAATTAAAGTCTACTTTGTGTAATATAAGTATAGCTACCTCTACTATCTTTTGGTCTCTATTATACATGAAGTACCTTTTTCCATCCCTTCACTATGAATATATGTATGCTTTCGAAGCTGACGGGCATCTCTTGCAGGCAGTATATTTGTCTTTTTTCATCCATTCAGCTACTATCTGTCCTTTGACTGAAAAACTTTACATTTAAAATAATAATTGATAGTTAATGACTCACTATTGCCATCTTGTTAATTGTTTTGTTTTGTAGCCTTTCTTTCTTTCTTTCTTTCTGTCTTTTTCTCTTTTTTTCTTTCTTCTTTCTTTCTTTCTCTCTTCCTTTCTCTCTTCCTGAATTGATGTTTGGCCATAGTAGTAGACTTTAATTTCTTCTCTTTACCTTTGCATATCTGTGATAGGTTTTTGTTTTGTGGTTACTCTGAGGTTTACTTGAAATATCTTATAACAGTCTTTTAAGCCAATAGCAATTTAACCTTATTTGCATAAAAACTCTACGTTTTACTCTGTCCTAACATTTTATGCTTTTGATGTCAGAATTTATACCTCTTTGTATTATATATCCATTGACAATATGAAACTTTAGCTATTTTTAATATTTTCCCTTAATCTCTATACTAGAGGTAAGTAATTGACACATCATTATTACTATATTAGACTATATACTTATCTTTCCAGTAAAGTGTGTTGTATATTTTCATGTTTTCCTGTTACTAATTAGCATCTTTTCATTTCAGCTTGAGGAACTAGCATTTTTTCTAAGGCATGCCTTGTGCTGAAGAACTCCTTTCCTTTGTTTGTGACAGTCTTTATTTCACCTTCACTTCTGAAGGACAATTGTGTTGGGTAAAGTATTCTTAGTTGGCAGGGATCTTTCTTGTTTTGTTTTGTTTTTTCTTTCAGCAACTTACACTTATCATCCTACTCTCCTAGTTTGTTGGATTTCTGCTGAGAAATCCACTGATAGCTTTATGGTGATTATTTTATGAGGAAAAATTATTCTCTCTTGCTGCTTTTGAAATTTTCTCTTTGTATTTGATTTTAGACCATTTTATTTTGTTATATGTCTTGGAGTAGATCATTTTGGATTGAAATTATGGGGTAACCTATTACTTCATAATGTCCAAATATCTCCCCAGGTTTGGGAAGTTCAAAAGCCATTATTTAACTAAGCTTTCAGCTCCTTTCTCTTACCTTCTTCTTTCAGGACTCCAATGACATGCGCATGTTTCTCTTTATGGGGCCCCATGAATCCCATAGACTTTTTTAATTCCTTTTTTACTTTTTTTAATTTTGTTTTTGTTCTTCTGCTTAGGTAATTTCAAATAATCTGTCTTTGAGCTTACTGTTTTTTTTCTTCTGCTTGGTCCCTCTTCTGCTGAAGCTCTATATTGAATTTCAGTTCGGCCATTGTATTTCTTATCTCCAAAACTCTTGTTCTTTTTTTATGTTTTCTATACCTTTATTGGACTTCTCATTGTGTTCTTACATTGTTTTGATGAGTTCATTAAATTGTCTTTCTGTGTTCTCTTATATTTCTCTGAGCATCTTTAGAATAATTATTTTGAATTTTTTGTCAGGCAATTCATGTGGCTCCATGTCTTTGGGGTCAGTTGCTTTAAGTTGACTGTGTTCCTTTGGTGGTGTCATATTTCCCTGACTCTTTATGATCCTTGGAGCCTTGCCTAGATGTCTGGGCCTGGGAAGAAGCAGACTTTATAGGCTGACCTCAGTACAGGATCTTCACCTGCAGGTGAGGCAGACTGGAGCATGCTATGGCTGTGAGTCTAGTGGTGCAGGGCACCAAGTATACAGTCATGTGGAAGACCCAGGTCTGGTGAATGTGATGTCTCCTCAGCTCAGGCCACTGGGGCCTACAACATCTTTAACAAGTGCTGTTGGCATCTTCAGTGGTGTTTCTGGGTCCAGCAGCTAGGGCCCAGGGTAGGCAATGGTTGTTGCTAGAGTTGGTGGCACGCACACATAGAGTTTGGGTGTCAGCTGCAAGTGCCTGTGTAGTGGCAGGGACTGGTTGCAGACATACATATAGTATGGGGGAGGGCAGGGATGGCAGCAAGGGCTACGACTAACTGTAGGTGCACTGGCACTGTGGGGTCTTGGATGTTGGTAAGCACTCCTGTGGCTGCAGTCTCAACTTGGTCATGTGCACAGCAATGGAGGCTATTATGGGATTCAGGCTGGTTAGATACAGGTACACAGCTGGAGCGGCTGGTTGCAAGCAAGCCCAACAGTGTAGGCCAGTCACAGGAAACAGGGCCAGAACCAGGCCCACAAGCATCTGTGGGGGTCCTGACAATTGGTGTGCATTCCTGTGCCTGAAGTATCTCCCTAAAACATGTGCATGGCAGTGAAGGCCAGTACAGAAACCAGGCCAAGGGCTTGCAGGTGCACACTTTGGGAACCAGCTGCCAGTGAGCCTTAGGGTGGCAGTGGGTGGGAAAGGGAGCTGGGAGGGACTCAAGCAGCTGCTGTTTGTGAATATGAATACCTGTGTGTGATAGGGGAAGGGAAATGGTGAAATCTGCCTGCGGGTCTGCAGCTGCTGTGTTGGCTGTTGATTTCTCCAGTGGTGAAAGGTACTGGGGCCCTCTGCAGTGCAGGTCACTGGGAACCATAGTAACTCCCCCTACACTGCTGATGCTGGCAGCCCCTTCTTCCTTGTTCCTGGCCATCTTTACGTATCTCAGCTTTGCTGGTCTCTGTGTAGGGTAAAATCAATGCAGGTCCTTCTTGCAGTGTCCCAAAAGGCTGGGGGAAGCTGCTGGCTCACCTACTGTCCCTTTCCCAGCAAGGGGATTTCCCTATGGACAGTGAGCAGTGCTGGCCTGCAGGATGAGATGATGCAGGCAAAATGAAAGTACCCTCCCATTTTTGTGTGGTTATTCTCAGGGTTTCTTGTTCTACGGTGTTGTCAAAGCTTCTTGCAAGGATTCCTAAGCTCTCCCAGAGCTGTTTTTGTTCATAGATAGTTGTCTAATTGTGAGAATACAGAGATTGGGATCTCGTACTTTGCCATCTTGGAGACCTCCAAGTTGGAGACCTCCAAGACTGCTCTCTGTAATACAATGCTATTCTGCCTTCCCTCCTCAGACTACTTTATGGTGTCATTAAAAGATCACACACTAGATGGCAGGAGCTTTATTTTCAGTTTCACTCTTCCCTGACTTAACTTCCTCTTAGAAGTTGGGCAAATCATACACCTTCATTAGTTTCCAGGGTTTTTTCTATAAAATAAATATAATGCTTAACAGCAAGGTGCTGAGGGTATATATTCTTGAGGGTCTTTTAAGTTTTGTGGTCATATTTTATATAAAAACCCTCCCTTCAATAGCCAAATCTTTCACTATTCTTTTCCTATACCTCCACTGATTTTTTACATGGTCAATGCATTTTGTCTTTGAACTGTCAGATTTAATCCAACTGAAGTGATGATTTAATAAAGGCTGAGAAGGCAGTTATTGTAAAATACATTGGTGTCTTTAACACTTTTTGTGTTGTATGATTTGTTCAATTCAGCGGTTTCCAGAAAGAGAAATAGGAAGAGAAAGTCATGATGTTTGGAAAATAATTTTGATTAGTGAAGTAAGAAGAACCTCTGCTCATCTCACATGTATTCCACCTAAACACAGATAAGGTTGGAGAAATAAGGGAAGCTTAGGGCAAAAAGATACAGAGGTTTGATGCCAAAGACAGACTTATCTATTATAAATATATGTCATTCATTCTGAGAGCAATTCTCTACAAGTGTTTGCATATTTAACAATTCTTGATGTTAGTATTTGTCATTATCTGCTCATAAATCCTTTCATAACTTACATTTTGAAGTAAGAATAGTTTGATATTATGAACAGGCTTTGAGAGGTTTGGTTAATTTGTCATGGATTTCTTTGGAGTTCTAAAGTTTTCAGATATGTCTGTAGGCTATCAAGTTACATAAAGTTTATAAACATCCTTCCGAAATGGTATTTAAAACCGTGTCAGTAGCAATCCTTTTTAAACCATGTCTGCTATAGAATCATGGACAAAACAGAACTTATGATAAATATGCTAAAGTTAATATAAGTTTTCTTACCCACTTTTAGACAAAGTCATTTTTTTTCTTTCCAGACAGTGCCTCTCAACAGTAATCAAAAAATATGACTTCCACCTGAAATGCCTATTGAAAACCCAGGTATTAACTTTTGTTACTTCATCTATCAATTCAATAAGTATTTATTAACCATAAAAAATTTTTGCAATTTTCTGAAGACACAAAGATGAATAAAGTAGAATGTCAATATCTGAGCAGCTTTCATTCTATTGTGGCAAAACACACAAGTAAATAGATGTGTATGAATAAAGTGTCATAGGTACTGTGAATGTGAAAGACCTATGTGTATACAGGACACAAAAGAAAGTTATCAATTTTACCTATTTGATCTGAATGTTGAAAAATGAGTATGCCAACTAAGGCACATGGTGAAAGAAGGTGGGGAGTGGGGATAACTTTTAGTGAAGAACAACATAAAGAGAAGCAGTTAGGAAAAGCCTAGAATGATTAGAAAACTGTATGAAATTTGGAATGGCTACAACTAGGGTTCAGTTTGAGAGACTGGAAAGAGACCAGATAAAAGGGGCAAACAGGGGCCAACTTATGTAGGATCCTAAGGACACTTTATGGACAATTTAAGGATTTTCTAATTTATCAGCTGATGACATAGAGCCATTATGCAAGGCAACAGAATGACAGATGGGTGACTAGAGGAGCACTTCATTAGCCCAAAGAGATGATGAGGGTATTGACAAAAACTCTACAATAGTGGTGGTCAGGAGGGGACAAATTCATAATATATGAAAATGTGCAATTTATATGATTTGGTGAAAGACTATGAGTAAAACAAAAGAAGAGGGTGTCTAGAATACCTCCACATTCCTGGCTGCCAACCGACTACATAGAGACATCAGTTTACTAAAATAGCAGAAAGGAGAAGCTAGCTTGGCAAGGAAATATGATGGACTTAGCCCAAGATTACTGAGATTTGGTCACCAACTGGGCATCAAAGTTGTGGTCACCATTAGGCAGACCATATCTTATAGCTTATTCTTCCAGGGAAGGGTTAAATCTTCCACAGATAAAACATGCTGTGATTATAGAAAATTGTGTAAATACAGTGTTTTAAAACAAGTGAGGATTTATTTTTCCATTAAATAATTGACTCCTGATATATATGAAAAGATAAAGAGCCTAAGTAACTATTCCTAATATTAATTAACAGTAGAAGATTCTGAAAATAATAAATACTTCTGGATAGATACCAAACTCATGTGAATTCCACATAAATAGTTAAAGACATGATGATGACAAATACACAACTCATATTCCCTCCCAAAATGTAATCCTATCACTCTAATTCCATTTTTCTTTCTTGAGTCTGGCTTAAATATATAAGTTTAAAATGTGAAATGTGAAAGAAATTCACAGAAGATTGGTTTGAGTCTCATAAAAGTGTCATAATTAGTACTTCTTTCAGCTTGATTCTTCACCTTTGTGATAGTCATTCTTTTGAGTGTAGAATTTGAAATTTACCAGGTACACAAGGCAGACGAAGACTTCATTCCTAGATCATTTATGTCTCTTCACTATATATAGATATACTTTTGAGGTTATGATAGCCTACTTATGATGACTGGTAATTATCTAAATGTCTCAGTACTGCTCATGTATCACAGATGCCTTTTTATACATACACACATGCATACAAATTGTTGAGAATCTGTAAAGTTCTTAATTTCCAAGAAGTTTCTAACTCTTATACAAAGCCTCCAATATTTCCACTTTGAAAGAATCCATTGATTATTGTAAATTTTTTCAGTATGACTTGAAAGTTGGCAAAACATCAAATAATTACTGTCTTTACATTAACACAGGCAAATAGTTATCATCACCCACATCTGACTTATCTTGTAAATAGGCCACAGTGTCTGTGATTTTCCAGATGAACTCCTTCCAAAACAATGATCTTTTTAAATGTGATTCTTCCTATGAGGCATCACTAGCAAATATCTGAGAAATGAGGACAGACCGCAGTACTTCTATTTATTTGACAACTGCATTAAGTAATATTTCATCACTGTCAAAAATAGTGCCAACATGAACAATGTTTTTTTTATATTTCCCAAACTTGGATTATTAAACAATTTAAAAAAAAATAGAAAACATGCAGGCTGAATAAATATGACACAGATATTATTGAATAATATGGGTAATTTAAATTTTCAAATATTTTCTTTCCCCAGCCATGGTCATTTAACACATTTTAGATTTTATTTATTTCACTTTGGGGGCCCTGATTATTATGTTTGCTAAGTAGCTAATTTTGTAAGCAATTTACATAGAACTTTTATTTTGGGCATTTTATTCCTCTCTTCTATGCCACTAATATCCAGAAAGGTATGGAACGTTTTCTATATTCATTCTATATTCTGTGTTCATCTCTAATATTTCAGAGAAATTAAGAATAAAAGAAAAAGAATTTCTCCCCTAAGGTATTACTTAATGCTTACTTAGCTTACTTAGCTTACTTAATGTTAATTAGTGAACTATTTATTCACTAGAATCAAGAGAAATAGAAATCTGGAGTGCCTGGGTGGCTCAGTTGGTTAAGCATCTGACTCAATTTCATCTCAGGTCATGATTTCACAGTTTGTGGGTTCAAGCCCCATGTCAGGCTCTGCACCAACAGTATGGAGCCTGCTTGGGATTCTTTCTCCCTCTCTCTCTGCCTCTCCCCTGCTGTCTCTCACTCTCTCAAAAAAAAAAAAAAAAAAAAAAAAAAAAAAAAAAAAAAAGAGAGAGACAGAGAGGGAGAGAGAGAAATAGAAAACAAAACCATACTCTGAAGTTGCTGATGATCTAGTTGGAAAGACAGCATATTCATAAATAATGCACATAGAGTGGTATATATAAAAGCAAAACTGTAAAGCAAGATTTCAATCTAGGTGCAAGAATCAACCTCTGATTCAAAGTTGCTTCTTCCTAGTAGCTTCTAATGCACTGTCTCCAAAATTTTTATTACAGTGCCAAATAGGACCTTTTAACAAAGCTAGCAATCCTTATTACTGATGACAAGCTTATACTAGAATCTAATAACTGATGAACTAATTATAAACTGATAAATGTGGGTTGAGAAAAATCTACTCATGCTTTAAAATATGGTTTGTCTTCATGAAACATCTGCTTGGTCTAAAAAGAGCTAAAAACCTCCAAACACTTTATCATCTAGCTCATGACACAGAAAGAGTACAAACTAGATAACCAGAATGGCACCTCTATTTTTCAGGTTTAAGTAACTAAATTAGTAACACAGAATAATAATTATCTCACACTTTCCCCTCCCTAAGACCTAAATCCAACTGTATTCAGTTTCTAGACAGAAGCTAAAAATTCCACGTGTAAGTAAAAATAAAGGGGGCACATAAGGATCTTCTGTATTTGGCTTTATTAGAACTGAAGCTCTTTTAGTAACAAGCAGACCTAATCCAAATTGTTGGGTTTTTAGAAGTGCCAAATTCAAACATAATTTGTTTTTTAAATGCTTATTTATTTTTGAGAGAGAGAGGAAAAAAGGAGAATGCAAGTACATGAACAGGGGAGGGACAGAGAGAGGAAGACAGAGATTCCCAAGCAGGCTCCACACTGTCAGTGCAGAGCCCAAGGTGAGGCTCGAACTCATGAACCATGAGATCATGACCTGAATGAAAATCAAGAGTCAGATGTTTAACCAACTGAGCCATCCAGGCACCCCTCAAACATAATTTAAACAGAGTGGCAGTAAGGACAGAATTTAGGTACAGAGACTCCAAAGTCAGATAGCAGTATATGCCAACCCTACACTAAAGAAAGTTTTTATTCAACTTTCTTAGAGTTCATATTATTCATCACTAGAGTGAATTTAATAAAATATGACAATGACATTTTTAAAATTAATAAAAACATATGAGATATGTTTAAATTTTTTTTTTCAACGTTTTTTAATTTATTTTTGGGACAGAGAGAGACAGAGCATGAACGGGGGAGGGGCGCAGAGAGAGGTAGACACAGAATCGGAAACAGGCTCCAGGCTCCGAGCCATCAGCCCAGAGCCTGAGAGATATGTTTAATATAATATAGTGGCTGGAAGATAAAACGTGTTCAGGTAAAGATAAGTACAAGTGTTAGTTTAGTGCTATTAGAGTGATTATTTTTAAAGTTATATATTTTGGGGGCTGATTATGGTAAGTTTTTATTGCTAAAGTAGAGGACCGAGTAGGATTCAGAAGAAAGAAGAAAAATGTCACAAAACCGATTTGTATTCAACATAGAATAGAAGAAGTGGGAAAAGAACAAAAAATCGTAAGAAGAAAATAGGACAAAATGAATAGGTAACAAGAACCTGGTTAAAGGTTACAAAAGAAGAAGTCAAGGAGATGAAGGAGATAAAGTCAGGTCACAAGAAAAATAAAACACAATTGCAGAATTGGAAACTACCCTAGCAGAAATAAAGGGCATAGTGAAACTACTAAAAGTCAAACCTATTATGTATAGGACATTTTCAGACTTAAGGAAGCAAAAAATGAAAAACTGAAAATAGATCTCCAATAAGGAAAATAATCACTAGCCAACATAATTTGTATTCCAAGTGAGATCAAAAGCATTGAAGGATTTTGCCAAAGGAATAACATGATCTGACATTTTATTTGGGATGTGTGCAGTGAATTATATAATACATGAGGAACATTTAATAATACATATACAAACTAAAGAATAATACCTGAGCAGGAATTCTTATTAAACAGTAAGTTTAGGAACAAAATATTGCCGGTATCATAGGATCTGCCCGTGTGCCACTTTATATCTCTTTTCTCTACATGAGAGGTATCCTTTGGTGAAAAGTATTTTGTAGGTTTTGTTTTCACCATTTTACCTTTTCACATTACCACCAAAGGATATCTATGCATTCATTAGAAATATACATTTTAGCTTTCCTTTTTAATGTCTCCATAAGTGGAATAAAACTGTATGTACTTTTTGAGCCATATAACTTTTGCTCATTGTTTTTCAGATTTATCCACCTTGTCCTATGTGGTTTTGATTTGTTTTCATCGATGTATGGTATTCAATTAGCTCAAAGAACCTCAATTTATTTATCTAATCCACTGTTGATGTACACCTGAGCTAATATCAAGAATTTTTCTAGGGTATATACCTAGGGTCATAGACACTTTTTAATAGGGTCACACATATTTCATAACAGATGAGAGTTCCCATTGCCCCATCTTCTCACTATGTGGTATAGTTCAACTTTTTAAATTTTTGCTTAAATGGGGAGAGAGTTAAGATGTGGAGTAGGAGAAGGACCTTATGCTTGCTATGTCTCTTGAACACAGCTAGATAACTATCAAATCATTCTGAACACCCAGGAAATTGATCTGAGGACTGAGAGAACAAACTGCACAACTAGAAGGAAAAAAAAGGTCACACTGTGGAATGTAAGAGGTGTGGAGATACGATTTGGGGGAGAAAGGAATCACAGATGCTGTGCAGGGAAGGGAGCCCTGATCATGGAGAGAGGGGAGAGAAGGAATGAGAGAGAAAGATAAAGCAGCATGCAGGGATTGCACAAGAAAAACACTTCCCCAAAACAATGCTGACTGAGAAAATGAGAGGGACTGATTATCGCAAGATTTTACAAGCAGCAGAGCTAAAAGTCTGAAGTTTTAGAAGCCTGTGCCATTGCCAGAGTCAAGCATGGCAGGCATAGGGGGATCCTGTGGAGAATGAGGGCAGAGGCCCAGGAGTGGACAGCATGCTCTGAGGATCTCCTGGATCATTCTGGGAGAGACAGTTCCCCTTCTTGCAGTACATTTGGAAGAGGTAGCACTGCCTCTCAGGACAAAAAAGCTAGTGGGTGCCACGGAGCTGCTTCATTCACTAGCATACAAGCAGAGACACCTGCTGAGGGCAGCTAACCTGGATGCTGGCTGTTTTGCTATGCTTTACCATAAAAATCCAAGTCCCTGCCAGTCGTACAACTGCTTTTCTGAGAGAAACCATTATCAGCCACAAGGGAGTGAGACCCTCCCCTAGGGTATCAGCACAAGTTTGCCCCACACTAAGTCCCTAAAATCTGGAGTTTTGAAACCCAGCCACTCATCTGAGTTAAAACAGAGGAACAGTGTACCAACAGGCCTTGAGACAGATCAAACATAGACAGGGTGAAGGCAGGGATCTGACAGAAGCCTGGGTCACAAGGGGAGAGATTGTTCCCCCTTCTGTGAAGACCTCCTCAACAGCGGTGGGCACGAAATACCCTCCCTGGGGAAGAGAGTGGGCTGATGCCATTGTTTACCCCTCTTATCAGTACAGCAAACTTTAGGGAGCAGTACAGCACACACAGTGGAGGATTGAGCCACTTACTGCAAGACCTACCCCCTGGCACTCTGCAGGTGGCTTTTTTACTAGGGCAAGTCTGATTGAGAGCCAGAGCAGCAGGGGCCCCTCCCCAGAAGACCAGCACAAACCTCCCATATGCACCAGATCTACTGATCATAGAGTGCTGCAAAGCTTCAGCTCTAGTGGAAACGGGACCAGGCACAGGCTTTCTGATACACAAAAGATAGAGTCCTAGAGAAAATTCCAAGATGGAGGAATTCATCCCAAAAGAAAGAACAAGAACATATGGCCAGGGAGTTAATCAAAACAGATATAAGTATTATGTTGGAACCAGAATTTAAAGCAATGATCATAAAATGCTAGCTGGTCTTGAGAAACAGAAGAAGCCAGAGAGACCCTTTACTGCAGTGATAAAAGACCTAAAAACTAGTTAGCCAAAATAAAAAGTGCTGTAACTGGGATGCAAAACCAAAGTGCTATAACTGGGATGCAAAACCGACTGGCTTAGTGACTCCAAGGATGGAAGAAGCAGAGGAACAAATAAGTGATATAAAAGATAAAATTATGGAAAATAATGAATCTGAAAAGAAGAGATTAAGAAAAATTATGGATTATGAATGTAGACTTAGAGAACTCAGTAACACCATAAAGCATAATAACATTCATATCATAGGAGTTCCAGAAGAAGAGGGGGGAAAAAGGGGCAGAAAGTTTATTTGAGCAAATTATAGCTGAAAACTTCCCTAATCTGGGGAAAGAAACAGACATCCAAATCCAGGAGGCACAGAAAACTCCCATCAAAATCAACAAAACCAGCCAACACCAAAACATTTTGTAGTAAAATTTGCAAAATACTGAGGTAAGGAAAAACACCTGAAAGCAGCAAGAGAAAAGAAATCCCTAACCTACAAGGGAAGACAAATCAGGTGAACAGCAGATCTATCCACAGAAACTTGCCAGAAAGGAGTGGCATAATATATTCAACATACTAAATGGAGAAAATATACAGCCAAAAATGTTTTATCCAGCAAGACTGTCATTCAAAATATAAGGAGAGATAAAGAGCTTCCCAGAAAAACAAAAACTAAAGGAGTTCATGAACACTAAACAGCCCTGCAAGAAATATTAAAGGAGACACTTTGAGTGGGAAAGAAAGATCAAAAGCAATAAAGCCTAGAAAGGAACAGAGAAAATCTCGAGAAACCACTTTACACTAAATGGCTCTAAATTCATATCTATCAATAATCACTCTGACTGTAAATGGACTAAATGCTCTAATCAAAAGACAAAGGGTATCAAAATGGCTAAAAAAAAAAAAAAAAACCACACAAAAAAAACCCAAGACCCATCTATATGCTGCCTACAAGAGACTCACTTAGACATAAAGACACCTATAGATTGAAAGTGAGGGCATGAAGAAACATTTATCATACTTATATGTTAAAAGAAGGCTGGAGTAGTAACACTTATATCAGACAAACTAGATTTTAAAGCAAAGACTATAAAAAGAGATGAAGAAGAGCACTATATCATAAAGGGGAACATCCAACAAGAGATATAACACTTGTAAATATTTATGCCCCCAAATTAAAACACCTAAATATATAAATCAATTAATAACAAACATAAAGGAAGTCATTGATAATAATACAACAATAGTTGGAGATTTTAACACCCCACTTACAGTAATGGACATATCATCTAAACAGAATATCAACAAAGAAACAATTGTTTTGACTCATACACTGGACCAGATGGTATTTAACAGATACATTCAGAACATTTCAACCTAAAGCAGCAGAATACACATTCTTTTCAAGTGCACATAGGACATTCTCCAGAATAGATCCCATACTAGGTCACAAATCAGGCCTCAACAAATACAAAGAGATTAAGATCATACCATGCATATTTTCTGAACACAACACTATGAAACTTGAAGCCAACCACAAGAAAAAATTTGGAAAAACCACAAATACATGGAGGTTAAAAAACATGTTACTAAAGAATGAATAGGTCAACCAGAAAATTTAAGAACTTAAAAATTACATGAAAACAAATGAAAATGAAAACATGACAGTCCAGAATCTCTGGGATGCTGCAAAGGCCGTTGTAACAGGGAAGTGTATAGCAATACAGACCTACCTCAAGAAGCAAGAAAAGTGTCAAATACAAAACCTAACATTACACCTAAAGGAGCTATAAAAGAAACAGTAAATAAAGCCTAAAGCCAGCAGAAAAAAGGGAAATAATAAAGATTAGAGCAGAAATAAGTGATACAGAAACAAACAAACACCTGTAGAAGAGATCAAGGAAACTAAGAAATGGTTCTTTGAGAGGATTAATAAAATTGATAAACCCCTAGCCAGACTTTTCAAAAAGAAAATGTACCCAAAAAATTAAAATCATGAATGACAGAAAAGAGATCACAACCAACACCACAGAAATACAAACAATAATAAGAGAACATTATGAAAAATTATATGCCAACAAATTGAGTAAACTGTAAGAAACAGACAAATTCCCAGAAATATACAAAACTGAATACCAAAACTGAAACAAGAAGAAATGGAAAATTTGAACAGACCCACAATCAGCAGAGAAATTGAATCAGTAATCAAAAATCTCCCAAAAAAAAAAGTCCAGGGCCAAATGCCTTTACAGGGGAATTCTACCAATCATTTAAAGAAGAGTAAATACATACTCTTTTCAAGCTATTCCAAAAAAGTAAAAATGGAAAGAAAACTTCCAAATTCATTCTACAAAGCTAGTATGACCTTGAGTCAAAAATCAGACAAAGACCCAACTAAAAAGGAAAATTACAGGCCAATATCCCTGATGAACATGGATGCAAAAATTCCCAAGAAGATACTAGCAAATCTAATCCAACATTACATTAAAAGTGTTATTTTCCACAATCAAGTTGGATTTATTCCTGGGCTGCATGGGTGCTTTAATATTTGCAAAGAAATTAATGTGATACACCACCTTAATAAAAGACAGAATGAGAAACATATGATCTTCTCAATAGATGCAAAAAAAGTATTTGACAAAATACAGCATCCATCCTTGAAAAAAAAAACACCTTAACAAAGTAGAGATAGAGGGAACTTACCTCAACATCATAAAACCATATATGAAGATCCACTGCTAATATCATCCTCAATGGGGAAAAATTGAGAGCTTTTCCTCTGCAGTCAGGAAAAAGACAGGGATGTCCACTCTCACCATTGTTATTTAACATAGTACTGGAAGTCCTAGCCTCAGCAATCAGACAACAAAATGACGTTAAAGGCATCCAAATTGGCAAGAAAGAAGTTAAACTTTTCACTATTTTCAGAAGACATGATACTCCAGGTAGAAAATCTGAAAGACTCCACCAAAAAAAATTGCTAGAATTGATAAACTAATTCAGCATAGTCACAAGATACAAACTCAATGCACAGAAATCTGTTCCATTTCTACATACCAATAATGAAGAAGCAGAAATAGAAATCAAGGAATCAATCCTATTTACAACTGCACCAAAAACCATAAGATATCTAGGAATAAACCTAACCAAAAAGGTAAATGATCTGTACTCCGTAAACTATAAAACACTGATGAAAGATATTGAAGATGACACACAGAAATAGAAAAACATTCCATGCTCATGGATTGGAAGAACAAATATTGTTAAAATAATTTTATTACTCAAAGCAATCTAGATATTTAATGCAATCCCTATCCAAATACTACCAGCATTTTTGCAAAAAAAAAAAAAAAAAAAAAAAAAAAAATAGAACAAACAATCCTAAAATTTGTATGGAACCCCAAAAGACAAAGTAGTGTTGAAAAAGAAAACCAAAACTGGAGGCATCATGATTCCAGACTTCACTCTGTATTACAAAGCTGTAATCATCAAAACAGTACGGTTGGTACTGGCACAAAAAAACATGGCACAAAAAACAGACACAAAGATCAGTGGAACATAATACAGAACCCACAAATGGACTCACAAATGTATGGTCAATTAATCTTTGACAAAGCAGGAAAAAATGTCCAATGGAAAAAGGCAGTCTCTTCAACAAATGGTGTTGGAAAAACTGAACAGCAACATGCAGAATGATGAATCTGGAGCACTTTCTTACACCATACACGAAAATAAATTTGAAATTGATGAAATGCCTACATGTAAGACAGGAAACCATAAAACTCCTAGAGGAGAACACAGGCAGCATCCTCTTTGACCTCGGCTGGAAAAACTTCTGACTAGACACGTCTCTGGAGGCAAGGGAAGCAAAAGCAAAAATGAACTACTGGGATTTAATCAAGATAAAAACCTCTACAGTGTAGGAAACAATCAACAAAACTAAAAGGCAGCCAATGGAAAGGGGAAAGATATTTGCAAATGATGTATCTGCTAAAGGGTTAGTATCCAAAATCTATAAAGAACTTACCGAATTCAGCACCCCAAAAAGCAAATAATCCAGTTAAGAAATGGGCAGAAGATATGAATAGACATTTTTCCAAAGAAGACATACAGATAGCCAATATACACATGAAAATATGCTCAACATTTCTCATCATCAGGGAAATATAAATCAAAACCACAATGAGGTACAACCTCACACCTGTCAGAAGGGCTGAAATTAACAACACAAGAACAGTGGGTGTTGGCAAGGATGGGGAGAAAGGGGAACCCCCTTATACTCTTGGTGGAAATGCCAACTGGTACAGGACCATGGAAAATGGTTGGAGGTGCCTGAAAAAGTTAAAAATAGAACTACTCTACAACCCAGCAATTGTACTACTAGGTGTTTACCCAAAGGATACCAAAATATTGATTCAAAGGGGGAAGTTAAGAAAGGGGTATATATGGAGCTGAAATCTCTGAATAAATCCCGGACATTGGATAGATTGTCACCTGTAAACAGTGAGAGAAGAAAAACAATGCCTACAGACCAAGAGAGCTTTTGAGAAAGCCTCTCTCTACCCAGGAGCTTTGAGTGAGGAAAATGATTACCTGAAAAATTGTCTGGGTATCTGTGAAGTATTAATTTACACGATAGTAAGAATTTATGCCAAAAAATTGTGCCAGAATATAGTGACTATTTTGGACACAGGCAGAAGCAAATGCAAAACCACTATAAGGGAACACTTTTCTAAACTCCAAAACCATGGAGTTTCCTCTAATATATACACACAAATAAATACGTGCTGGTAAAAGGGGAATAATCAGCTTAAAATTTACAAATCCTATGGTGGCTGATCCATCATATGAGAGATTCTTCAGATATGAAGCATGTATTTGCTCTGGATTTCAGGAGACATTAAGGCTAGATTTGAGCATATTTTTTCATAGAGGTGATACCTGGACAAGATTTGGTATGATTGTCCTAAGAAAATATATAAGAAGGAAAAATGGAAAGCTTGTTATGTTAACATTTCAGAACATCTAATATTTAGATGGAAAAGGGAGTTTGGATCACAAATGGAGTACACAAAGTACTGAGACCTAAGCCATAATAAGACTGTAGTTTAATGTACATCAAGTAAAGGTAGTTGATGTTACTAGAAAATTTTAGCCTGAAAAAAAAGAAGAGAAGGGAAACATGACAATCATTTTCATGTATTTGATAGCTGTTCAAGTGAAAAGGTAATTAGCTTTACTGTAAGTACCTCTGGAATGATAAGTTGGAATAAATGATTGCAAACTTAGAGACATTCATCTTGATTCAATATGAGAAAAATCTTTGTAAAAATTACTTGTTCAAAAATTGATAGACTGTCCTGTCGGTAGAGAATTCTTCCACATTACAGGTATGCAAGCAGTCATGAATGTTCTATTACACAGGGGTTTGCTAAATTCTTTCTATCTCTGTGACTCTTTGAGTTAGTGAATACTGACAAGAATGCAGCTTTGTTTTTATGTGCTACATTCCAAGCTTATCTCAGGAAATATTTGATGTAACATAGACTCTGAAAGAGCAGCATTCTATTACTTTAGATATTAATCATATCTTAAAATTATTTTGAACATTGGAGAAGATTGATGACAAATTTTTCTCCTCTGCATTGTTCTGGAAGACAAAACAAAACAAAAGAACATATCATTCCCTCCCACTGTCATTTAGCTGTTCTGGAGAATCATATTGAGTTCACATAAATAAAATAACTGGCTTTTTCCACATGAACTACTCATAAATTTTTCTTTTCCATGTTATAATTGAGTAGTTGTGTTTTCTTAATCTGGTAAAGACTTAAAATGCATCCGAATTAAATTGCATTTTCTTATTTTTCATCCATAGCAAAATGTAGATAATATTATTGAAGAAGTAAAAAATATATGCAGTGTTCTGGGGTGTGTGGAGACCAAACAAATTACAGATGCTGTAAATGAACTAAATCTGACTCTTCAGAGAAATGCAGAGGTAAATATACTCATTTATTAGACAGTAATTATTTTAAACCTGAGTTCAATAATTAAGAAGAGTGAAAGAATTTTGCCTACTGTGTGTGTGTGTCTGTGCGCATTATGTGCGCATTATGTGCGCATAAATATTTCAATCATTTGGGGGTAATGGAAACTTGATTCTATTATACCAAATAGATTATTATACCAAAAGGATTCAATTAAATTAAAAGGAAATTTCTTACACCTTTGAAGTTTGTAACTGCAATGTATCTTCCAAGTGAGACTCAAATCAATCCTACTATCCTACCTAGAGGAAACAATTATATAACATTCACAGACAAGTGTTTGTATAGACTATTAATGGCTTTCATGTGCACCAGTATATTCAGGAGCAAGTATCCATGCTTATGTGGACAAGCACACATATAGGAAAGACCAGTTTTTTGTGGTATCTTTTGCTGAACTTGCAGTGCATACTGCTTATATATAATGCATTAATACCATTTTTTTCCAGTTAAAAAAAATAAGTATTATATGTTTTTTTTAATCTCAGAAATCTAATATAGAATTACAGGTGTGATTATTGCCCAAGAAAAAGATTAGGAAATCTGGTCACAATAATCCATTCAATCTTGTTATTAGTTTAGCAAATGATGAAGAAGATATGATGATGATAATAACTAATACTTGATAGTACACTGCAATAATAAAATAGTTTCACTTATTTATTACTTCATTTCATTTCACTTTTATTTCATTTCAGTTCATCCTCCCAACAACACACCATGAAGTTGGTGTTTTAATGTTAATTTTATTATTAAAATCAGATGTTTAGAATGCTCATGTACAGAGGATTAATAAGTGGCCAAATAGATTTGAAACTAGGCCTCTTCCTCAATATATGTGAAACTTAATAAGAAAGAATGATTACATTCATTCTTTACCTGAAGGGAAAGGAACAGCACAGATTATATTACCTTGAATATGCCAACCTTGAAATTTCAAAAAGACTGATTTAGAAAGTGGACAACTATATTAATATATATAAATCATCATCATTGTTTCAAATGTTGGATTTTCTGTGTCTTATTTTAATTAGAACTTATTAATATATATAAATCATCATCATTGTTTCAAATGTTGGATTTTCTGTGTCTTATTTTAATTAGAACTTATTTTTGTAATTATAGAGTAATAATGAATATAGAAATTTGAATACCTTGTTTGCATTACATATAGGGACAGTGATGACTCAGGAGCAGTGGAATCATCCTATCAAAAGATTTTCCAGATAAACATTCATTAAAAGCTAAAATTACAAAGCATGAAGAAGTCAAAATTTAAACAATATAATCAATAAATATCAAAATTCGATGTCTGAAATTAATATGTGTTCATTTCCTTACATTTTTCTTAATGGGAAAATATCTACTCTTACACCTTCCAATAGAAGACAATGAAGTACCTATATAGTCTCCAAAGCTGTTTTTGTATGTACATATTAATATCCATGGTCTTCAGAAAAGACAACAAGGTAAAAAATTTGAAGTGATCATATTTAATCTGGTCATATTTTTCTATTCTGTGTTAGAGTGGGAAGATTCCACATAGTCGCCAAAAGCCTATCATCAGTATGTTGTGAAAATAAATATTTTGATAAACTCAAAAACTTAAGAATTATATGATGCTAAGAAGGACATTTCAAGGATATCCTTTCTGAGATAACAAGGTAGTGAGAGTTAACTTTCAATAAGCAACTAATTTCTCTTAGAGTATCACATTTGGGAGACATTACAAGCACCTAGAGCTGGCAATAAAATACAAAGAGCTTAGGGTCATGCAAATATGATTTGAACTCAATATCTACCAGTTTTTAGCTGAACATCCTTCGGAAAATTAATTCATATCTCTGCATTTCAGCTTTCCTCACTGCATAAATAAACAAACAAAGAAACAAACAAACAAACAGCAGAATCTACAGGGTTCCTGTGTTACAAATAATGTTAATAAAGGTCCAAATGATAGTGTTTCTTGCATAAGTCATTATTATTACTGAAGGTAGTAGTAATGGTGCTGGTGGTACTTTTTGAGATTCCTCCCCATATAGCCGACATGAAGGTTTTAATTCACACAAGCACCATGTAGGTCATTTTCTCACGACTATTGATTATAGCCAACATCATGACAAATGTGAACCTTTGCCAGAGGAGACCACATGCATGAATGTGAACACATGTCTTTCCATCTGCTAAGACCACTTGGTTGTGCTTCAATGTTTATGTTCGGCTCTCAGTGAATCAATACAAACAAATAACTGATCAAAGAATGAGGAAAATCTCATTTTAGGATAAGGCACTTCAAATGCCGTTAAAAATATTACAAGATACAAAAGCTTTATCTTAAAACATTCATTTTTGAAAACTCCCTAAAAGAACAAAAATGGCAATTTTCTCAGAAATGTCAAATTTTCAATATAGCTGAAGCCAAAAGAATCCTTCAAAGAGAAAGTGAATCCTAGGAAAACTGAACAATTATAATTCTTATGAAAAGCTCATAATCACATTTCACCTATCTTATATACTTATGAGCACTAACTTATATGTGATTACTCACACATAGAAATAAACAGTTGACAATTACCAGTTTTATTTCATATATGTCAATGGGAAAAACAGACAGTTTAAAACCCTTAGTAAACAGATTCTAGGGGTGCCTGGGTGGCTCAGTTAAGCATCCAACTCGATCTCAGCTCAGGTCTCGATCTCAAGGTCGTGAGTTCAAGCCCTGAGCTCGGCTCCATCCTGGGCATGGAACCTACTTTAAAAATAAATAAATAAAAATAAAATAAACAGATTCTACTTATTCTGAGCACACTTTAAAAGTTCACTTATTCTACATCACCTTCATTCAAACATGTTCACCTCTTTTTCCATCTTAATCGAAGAGCCCACCTATATATAAGAATGCTAGCACAAACAGTAAGTACATATTTTCAGAATTTGTGCAGTAACCAACTGCAGTTAACAATGCCAAAGTACCTCAGTCTGTCTAACCACCATGAACCTAAGATTAAAAAAATACTGAGAAAAATGAATCTTCTGCCAACAAACTCAAATTTGAAAAGCTTTCCTTTCCCTTGGCTGCCTTTTTTGGTCAACTTGCAAGAGACTATTTCCTGCCATACAGAGAAGTAATGAGGTATTTATTAAATGTAAGTTTTGGCAAGATGATGAATTATATCACAAATGCAGTTTATAGTCTTATTCAGCACTGGAAACAATTTTCCATCCTTCAAAATTCTATTCCAGAATCTCACATAATATATTTCCATTACATGTTCATACAATAAATGAAACACAAAGAGAAAAATATGGTCTTACACATTGTGCTGTAGGTGGATGTCATGGTGATTTTAAAATACAAGTTTATATTTCTGAAATAAATTGAATTCTAGTTAAGTCAGGCTAACATCTTTAATGGTCTCATCCACATGGGTGAGGTGAAGATCTTATGTGCAATTATTAAGCCTAGTGGTGTAAACTACACTCAGATGAAATATTATACTTAAGAGAAATGCTTCTGAAAAGGTTCACGTGAACAATGCTTTTAAGTGAAAAAGCTATATATAAATTTAATTAAATTTTAAACATGATACAAGTGTTTTCTTTCAAAAGGAATATTGTAGCAAGTTCTTGATTACAAAAAACCCCAAAAACACCACGATTATCCTTTGTTTGAGAAACTGGGCTTTAAAAACAAACTTAAAGCAAAATTTTTAAAAATGTAGCACCAATTAAAATGGATTTGACATATTAGAAAATTATGTTTGCTTTCAGACTGAAACCTCAGTTTTGTGAAACTGTGTATCGCTATATACAGTTTTCATGATAATGAAGTTATAACCAGTGAATCCTAAACCACTAAAGTAATTCTAGGTCTCCAACAAATAGAAACACAAATAAACAAACAAGCAAATAAATAATAAAACCATACTAATGAATATGAACTAAAATGACAAAAAATATAATTTCAGATAGTACTGTTTTATTTAGAATATGGTCACAAGTGTTTTACTGTCAGTTTCTTTAAATCTCCTAAAAATAAAGAAATGAGGGGCGCCTGGGTGGCTCAGTCGTTGAGCGTCCGACTTCGGCTCAGGTCATGATCTCACGGTCTGTTAGTTCGAGCCCCGCGTCAGGCTCTGTGCTGACCGCTCAGAGCCTGGAGCCTGTTTTGGATTCTGTGTCTCCCTCTCTCTCTGACCCTCCCCCGTTCATGCTCTGGCTCTCTCTGTCTCAAAAATAAATAAACGTTAAAAAAAAAAAAAGAAATGAAACTATACCATAAATCTGTATGATTCTGCCCACTTGATTTTTTTTTAAGTTTATTTATTTATTTTGAGAAAGAGAGAGCATGAGCAGGGGAGGGGCAGAGAAAGAGAGGGGGAGAGAATCCCAGGAGAGGGGGCTCAAACCCATGAACCGTGAGATCATGACCTGAGACAAAGTCTGACGCTTAACCAACTGAGCCACCCAGGTGCCCTTGATTTTGCCCACTTCCATCCAGCCCTCTTTGCATAGCAGTGCAAAGCTCGCAAGTGAACGTCTGCTAATAATAAGAACTGGACATACTACACAGAAAGAATTAAAATGCACTTATTTCAAAAACTTATTTACTGCTGGGAAGGAACTGAGTTTAGCCAATATATATAGAACTGTTCTAATAACACTAAACAGGCTTGGGGTGCCTGAGTGACTCAGTCGGTTGAGCGTCCGGCTTCGGCTCAGGTCATGATCTCATGGTTTGTGAGTTCAAGCCCCGCGTTGGGCTCTGTGCTGACAGCTCAGAGCCTGAAGCCTGTTTTGGATTCTGTGTCTCTCTCTCTCTCTGCTCCTCCCCTGCTCGTGCTCTGTCTCTCTCTCTCAAAAATAAATAAATAAACATTAAAAATTTTTTTTTAAAAAAAACACTAAACAGGCTGAATTTATTCTAAATTTTTTTCAGTCAAAATACCTAGATTGTTTAGTAAAACATTCAGAATGCTTTCCTTTTACTTTATAATTTAGCTTCCTTCTGTTTATTAAGCAACATTGATACATGATAACAATAAATATTTTGTCTTTTTATGATGCAAGAGAAATTTCAGTGTTTAGATCTGCATATAATCAGTTTGGTTGTTTTGTGAATTTGTTTTCTAAATAACTATTCTGTCTTTGCACTTATTTTTCTTTTTCAGAATCTTCATCAAAATTCAGAGACTTCAGCAAAAGGTAAAACATACATGTACCCACATTTAAGAAACAGTTACAGAAACAAAAATAATTTAATTCTTTTCAATTTTTTATCCAAATATTATGGTAGCACACGCACACAAACATTCTTTGAGGCATAAATGTTTTGCTAAACTGTTTTTACCGATGGAAATGATTATTCTGCAAGTGAATAAAAATCAACACTCTAAACTTTTAGCCTGACATTTTTAAGAAATGGGAAAAGTCAAGAGGTCTATAAAAAAGAAAGGAATACTGAAAATATTTTTATAACCATTCCAAGAACTATAAAATTTTATTTAGCTACTTATATTTTGATGTAAGAAGAGTCTAAAAAATAGCAGATGTCTTTCTTCAAAGTCACTAATTTCAAATTTAAATTAAAATAGTATTTGAAAGACCAATCTAACATAATATGTAGGAGGATTAGGTCCTGGAATAATTAGTGTTCACAGAGGCTCCGAGCCTATAAAACTGCAAGCCAAAGGAGGACTTTGCCTCTACAGAAAACAGTGGAGATGCAATAGTGTGGTATAGAGCAAAGGATCTGGCTTTTGGAATCTGGTTAATTTCAACTCTGCCACTTTTTGACTCTGTGATCTTAGGGAATTAAACTCTTTGATTCCCCAATATGCATAGCAGACATGATAGTTACTTAATGTGCAGGGTGTGGTCAGAGTTGTTCTTGCTTGCACAGGCAAGTGGTATTTGGCGTATGAACCCTGCGAGTATCTTCAAGGAAACAGATTCACATACAAACGATAGCCCCAACCTGTCCTCCATTCCCTTAATCATTTTTAGGAGAAAGTAATGTGCGGAGGGATATCCTCTCTACTCTAATTACCACCACTCAAAAGAAGACATTCAATTACATTTGAAGAGCTCCCCCCTTCACATCCCCGAGAAATATGGGACGGCAGAGGGCATGGAGATAAAACAAACACGCACACAAACAAACTGTACTGGCGCAAAAATCCCTGTTCCAGGCATTCATAACTCCAGAACATCATTAAGGAAGGGAAAGGATGGACGCTCCCTAACAATATCACTAACACAGAGTCCAAGTGATACAATGAAGAGAGAACAAGCTGGAGGTTATGTCAGATGGAATTGGCCCTCTCTTCCTTTCTTCTAGGAATGTTGGAATAAAATCCCTTCATTCCATAGTCCTAAGGGCTTGGGATATAAGATCCCAGAGAACTGTGTAGGAATGTTCACAAAGACTTCTTTTTAATGCTAAATCATCACAGATTCTAATTAATGCATCTTATTTTTTTAAACTTTAAGTTTATTTATTTACTTTAAGAAAGAGACAGAGAGAGTGCATGAGCAGGGAGGGACAGAGAGAGAGAGACAGAGAGAAAGAGAGAATATCCCAAGCAGGCTCTTCACTGCCAGTGCAGAGCCCTGCGTGGGGCTTTAACTCACAAGCCATGAGATCATGACCTGAGCCAAAACCAAGAGTCAAATGCTTAACTGACTGAGAAACCCAAGTGCCCCTAATTAATAAATTTTAATCAAATATATATTGTCACTATTTCTCAATTTATGACACTATAACTCTATTCCCAGAGTAAAATCAGGTGTGATAAATGTTATTACTCCACATTTCACCACCAACCCCACTATCTTGAGTCCCTAGTACATTTCTGATGATATGTGAAATGGACTCTTCATCCAGAGTTCTGGAAGTAAAGCATAATGCATAAGCACACATCTCTATACTACCTCAAAGAAGCAAATTATAACCAAGAACTGTATTTCTGCAGAAAAAGTCAAGAGTAGAGTTTGAGTAAATACCCAGATAATTAAGATTTCCCAAAATACATGCTGGGGCTTGAATTGATAAGATCTCTGACCCAACTTTATGGTTTATTTTAGATGTGTATTCATTTGCACAAGGTTGGGAATTATTAAGTTTATACTTCCTGATTCAGAGTACCAACAGCACAATGTGGGGACTGGGTAACATGTTTCTATAAATTTATAGTTCCCTGCCTCCTGTTGTTCAGGAGAATCCCTGTTGGTCGGCCTCAAGAATTTGAGTCCTCTTTAAAAACGATTTTTATGCTGCTTTACTCTTCTGTTTTATTAACTGCTACTGCTGATTTCTCTGAGAATTTTAATTAAGGCTTATTTCATGCTGCTCATTCCCTCAGACTGATTTCAACAAAGGGCACCATTTTAAGTAAAATGTGGCCATCTTATAAATTTTGTACAAACTTATGAATAACCAAGTGAATAATAGCATGTGTTGAGCAAGAAAAGAATGTTTTAATTATGGACAGAGCTTCTGAGGGACAGGATGGGGTTCAAAGAAGCTCCCTGCTGAAAGTGGCATGATTTTTGAGTACCAAATTGTCTGGTATTGGAACACTGCAGACTGATGGAGGAAAAAGCTGGCTCTTTTATTTTCTTTTCAAAACAACTAGAAACTACAAGCAATTTATGCTTCAGAAACAACTTGACGAGGAAGTGCATGCGTTTGAATAAATACCAGTACTATGTGACTTGACTTGGCACACATCAAATCAAATCAAAATCACTGCCCGTTTTAACAACGTAATTTCAAAGGACGCGCTTACCTGTTCTCTCGGTGACTTCTCAGCGGCAGATCTCCGCCGCCAGGCCCTTCTCCCTGGAGTTGGGAGCACCCAGCGCAAGCCCAGAGCCTAGCGGAGCCGCCGCCACAGTGGGCGGGGCCACGTGCCGCAGGGGTGTCTGGGACCCCCACCAGGTACTGGAAGGCCCACGGACCCTGATCAACATCCGGAAGAGGAGCCTGAAGTCTGCAGGAGAACTGATGCCCAGGCTGGACCATTACAAAGGCAAGGCCATGCGGCACATCTTCATCATCAGGCAATCCCAGTACCGGGTGGACGCCTCTTCCGATTGCACTACCGACTCTCCTAGGTCGCAGACAGGCTAGGCTGACTGGTGTTCCGACTTGTAAACTTGGGATTGAAACTTAATAAAATCGACCATTCCTCCATGACCCACGCGATAGAAACCACTGACATCATCAGCAAACACGTGCCAGGGGTCTGCAAAGTCAGCACAGACCTGCTGAGGGAAGGCGCCCATATCTAGCTGAACGAGCTGAATCGGCCCAAGTCGCACTGGAAGCCCGAGACTGAGGGTATTAGGAAGACAGAGCCGGAAGGGAAGTGGCTTACTAAATTGCATCCACCTGGCTGATGCCAGGCAGCAGAACGGTTCTGAAATCTGCCATGCCACCTTTTGCAACCTGATGTGTCTGGTGCCAGAGTTCTTTCAGAAGGCTGGCACCGCCTCTCCCTCAACAACCGCGGCATTATCCAGCTGGTGGTCTGGTCTAGTTGCAGAGTAGCGCTCAGGGCCCTCAGGGACACAGGGTTCAGGCCTCCTGATAAGATCTAACACTCCTGAGGAGGGCCTCGAGGCCCCGCTCTCCTCAGTGCTGTACCCAGCTGGATGTGGGTGTCACCAAAGAACACAGATTCCCTCTCTGGCTTCCCTCCACAAGTTAAGCTGCAGTTCCATTTCATTTCTCCAGGACGACGTGGCCGAAAAGTAGAAATATCTAAAGTGTGGCATTTCAGTACTTTTCTTCTGGCCCGGGAAGGGAAAGAATAACATTCAGATCAGATTAGGCTGATTTCTTTTTCAATAGTTTTCTGCCTTAAGCTGTCCAACCAGAATAAATTTATAGGATTTAAGGAGGCCTGTTTCGGGGATGAGACTGAAGCCTGGCAGATTCACACCGAGGAGCTCTTTGACCATTACCGTAGGTAGCTGTGCCACCTGCCTGGAGGCCCCTTCAGCAAAGCCCATCACGCATGAGGGACTCTGAGGAGGGCACCAGAGCTTCCATTCACAACTTACTTCCCTTCATACATTCTTTTCATTTCCTAAACCCTTTATCACTTAAATATTTGTTAAAGATTTTCTTGATTTGGGTTAAAAGATGGTAATTTTTGAGCTTTTAAATTAGAGTTTATTCTTCATTTAACTTTTGAAACACTATCATAGTTGAGTATTAAAACAAAAACAATTGCAAATGAGTGAAGTATATTCCTTCACTCATTCACTACTGCATACAAAATGTCGGTAGTTGGTGTTATTTAGTGGCCCCATGAAGAGGTCTGACACTGAACACCACCCCTAGGATAATGTTCATCATCCTCAAAAACTTCACCATTATAATGACGCTATCTTTCCTGATTTTGATCAAAGTCCACTACCTGAACTACCTGGTCCATTTCATCAGTCTCTTCCACTTCCTTCCTCTCAGGAAGGAATTTTATTGGGAGTTTATTAGGAGAGAGAAATCCAGGAAAGTTTACCTTAAATTCCGTGATTAGGTGACCCTTTCCATATGGTCTATGAAATTGGCATGCCTTCATTTAGTACACACTTAACAGCTATTAGCCCCTATACTTAGTCATTTTTTTTCTCATTTTTTTTCCTTCGTGACAAGTCACTTTTAGGAATAATCAATAAACTCCGTTTAAACAACTAATAGTAAAACTTAAGTCTTCAATTTTGAAGAGATTTAGTAAGCATCATAAATCTTTCATTTCAAGCTTATTTCAGATCTCAGCCAGGTACTTTTACTGTTCTCCTTTTACAATAGCACAATGTATATGATTAGTGTTCAGTTAATGGTAAACATAATAGCATAGTCAAATTTATTATGATTAATTTTTAGATAGTATTTGTTTGAAGTACTTCTAAGCCATGTAGAAAACATGTTCCTTGTCTGAAAGCTAATTCTTAACAATCATAAACTAGAATAAAAAATATTTCAAATTAAAGAATGCCAAATTAATAATCCAAAACTCTGATCTATGATAAAAGGCCATGATTCCAAGATTTTTGCAACTGAAGATGTGAAAGCTTATTGATTATCTACACAACTATCAACTAATTCAGGCTGCATAGAGAGGTACAGATGGCTAAATGGTGTCAGTTGGTAGATGGTCATTTTAATTAAATTTTATTTAAAAGTTATCATAAGAAATTTCAAAGCTGTAATTGATGGCTTATAATGAGTATGGCCCTTCACAGATGACCTGATTTCTATCCTTCCCCCCCTCTCCCCCACCTTAGGCTTGATAGAGAAAGTGACAACTGAACTCTCCAGGGCCATCTACCAGCTAATCAGTGTCTATTGCCGCAGCTTTTATGCAGATTTCCAGCCTCTAAATATACCTGATGACATTTCCTATGTAAATCCTGGACTCCATTCCCACCTGAGCTTCACAGTGTATGCAGTTCACAACATTCCAGAGACTTGGGTGCACAGGTGAGTGGTGGTGAGTTTTTCACAAAACTTTTAGTTAATATTTACATGGCTTCTAATTATAGTATAATTTGTCTTGTTCTTATTTGCAGGAGCGAATATTTTATAAGATTTTGAAATGTAACCAGTGTAAATTTATCTTAATTCTTAAAACCATTTTTAAAAACTTCATTACCAAATGTGCATTCCTTTTCCCTCAAGTCTTCTCCCATTCTCCATATTAAAAATAGCTGCATATTGTCAGTATATCATTATAGAAACAGAAAATTCTCAACCTACTTTATGTAATTGCCCTAATTTTTTTTTAATGTTTGAGTTTAAAAGACCAATGCTAATTAACAGAACAGAGGGATAGCACACACAGGGAGAAGTACTTAATAGAAAAAAAAAATCACTCTGATACCCATCAAGTTGTGAGTGGTAAATGTTTTGTGAAATTAGTACCTTGATAAAGTGGGAATTAGCCAAGAGTAATTTGAGTTACATTGGAAATTAACCACAATTATGCCTGGAACATTGCTAGATTTTAGGTTGGCTCTACTATGTAGTATTTTCTTTAATAACATGATTAGATTCATATTATGATCATTATTTTATTTTAAATGCTTATTTATTTATTTTTGAGAGAGAGAGAAAGAGAGAGAGAGAATTGGGGGGAAGGGGGAGTGCAGAAAGAGAGGGAGACAGAGAATCTCAAGAAGGCTGAGTGCTGTCAACGCAAAGCTGGATGCAGGGCTTGAACCCATGAACTGCGAGATCATGGCCCCAGACAAAACCAAGAGTCCGATGCTCAACCAGGCACCCTTATAATCATTATTTTAAATGCCTTATGGATTAAATCTATAGTAGAATGTGTATTAAATCAATTAAAGTTGATAAAAGAATAGTAACTTATAAATGGATTTATTGTACCCACTGCATTTAGCAACTCAAAGAAAAGCTGAAACCTTTCCAATAAATAGACAAAAGAAAATGCTATCTGTATTTTTGAAAATAACTGAACTGTACACATATTTATAAAGTTAATTAGAAAGAAAAATTGGCTTTTGTATGTAAAAAACATTACCTATCTACACATACACATATTTCTTTAAATCCATGGGATGATTCTTTTATGCCTTTTCTCAATTTTTTGAAAATTTAAAGGTCTGATGTATAATATAATAAATATAATAAAATAAATTTCTTACATTTTTTAACCATTAGCAAATACTTATCAATTTTAACTAACATGGAAGAACTAGCCAGATAAATACTGATAACACTATATGCACAGAGCCTGCATTTACATATGGTGTGACAGTTTTGTTTGTTTTTTTTTTCCATTATTTTTCTATTCTCTGCTTTATTTCTGCTCTAATCTTTATTATTTTCTTCCTTCTTTTAACTTTGGACTTAGTTTGTTCCTCTTTTTCCAGTTCCTTACATATAAAGTTAGGTTGTTTATTTTTGATATTTCTTCTTTTCATGTAAGTATTTACTGCTATAAACTTCTCTCTTAGTACTGCTTTTGCTGCATCCCATAAATTTTAGTATAGTGTGTTCATTTTCATTTGTATCAGTATTTTTTCTAATTTCCCATTTGATTTGTTTTATACATTGATTGTTCAAAAATTAGAGACATTTTGCTTCTTTCTTAAGAAACTCATATTTTTTGTTCTCCCTAGTGTCTGTTTGTGGTACTACAAGTTTGCCAGTGCAGCTGTAAGCTCCCCAGCTCTTTTTGGTTCTCAGCTGCTCCCTGCCAGGTCCCATCTGTGCTATGAGTTAGGTAAGACAGAAACCAGTCTCTCAGGCCACCACCCAAAACACTGAAACATTGGACTCACACTCCGACTCTTTTTCTCCCTAGGAAGAAGCCAGAAGTTTGGATGTTCTCCTCTTCATTTTCCAGTGAAGAGGGAGAAAAGACAGGGGCAAGTGAATTTGTGCTAGTTCAAATTAGATTTGGTTTAGGCATTTAGATTTAGGCAGGACAGAAACTAGTTCCTTGGATAGCCCCCTAGAAAGTCTGAATGCTGGACATATGTTCCAGTTTTCTCTTTCCCACCCCAGGGAGAAGCTGGGAGTTAGGTTTCCTCCTGATCACACTACACTCTACTAGGGGAGGAGTTCTGGAAAAGCAGTGCCACAAATTTTCCTACTGATTTCTATGTGACTGGTTTGCACTTGCCTGGAATGCAGGACACTCTTGTTTCTAAATTTCTCACAAAGGGAATTCATCCATGTATTGCTGAATTGGTGTTTCCATGAGGGAAGGAGGGTCTAGGGCTTCTTGTTGTACCACCTTGCTGATGTCACCCAACATGAATTTTTAAAGTAATTTTTGAGGTATACTTTATACAAGCAAATATAACTTTTTCATTTGACTTTTAACTATAAAAATAATTGATCCATATAGAAAACTGGTTTCTTTATAGTCTTCAGCTTATTGAATCAATTTTTTAAATTTTTATTTTATTTTTTTTTTAGCTATAAAACATTTTCTTTTTCCTGTTGGCTTACATATGCTGGAAAGAAGTTGTGCCAAGTGAGAAGCTACAGAAATATTCCAGTCAAAAAATTGTTCTTTTTCTTGGTCAACTGGAATGAAATGTAAGTTTAATCTTTATTTTGGCAGGATCATTTATCTAATAAAGATCAGGGATTCTTTTTTCTCTTTTTTTTAAACTGAAAGATGTGATTTTTTAAAGATATTACCAGTTGATGTGATTCAGTGATGTGATAAATATGCTCATTCTCGTAGATAACTGAGTGCACAATTCAACAGGTTAAAAAAATCCATTTAGAAACCTAGACAAGTATCCAATTTACATCAACGAATTGATCACAAAGGGAAATTGGAGAAAGCAGAATTATTAATCATTCACACACTATGGATATAAGAGATACCCTCTATTTGGGGCTGAGGGAAATAGATTCTAGATATAACAAAGAAGAAAGAAAATACCTAATAACATATGTAATCTCCATTTTCCCATGAGAGCCAATTATAAATGTATTTAAACAATCACGTTTTTTGATAATAATTATGCCTTGTGTAAACTACCATCTAGTTTTGGGAGACTGGCACCTACTTTCTCATTTAATGGAGACTTGTTAAAACGTGAAGAAAAAAGCACCATCTTGACACAATCCATGCCTTCCTGCTCCCTTGTATCCCCTCCCTCCTCCTCAAGTCCTTACTTTACTCAGAATCTCAGGAGACTCAGGCCCTGGCTATGGCTGTTTCATGATTACTTCTGCTTTATTTCATGATTGCTTTTCCTTGCTGTTCCTATGACATTATTCCACTAGCTTTCAGTCATTTCTCTGGCGTCTCCAATGCTGCCCTTACAATCAATTTTTTTCCTACCTCAAATAGAAAAAAAAAAACCCAACCCACTATCCCTCAGCCTTTTCACAAGATCTGGCTTGGGAGATGATTTGACTCCCCAATATTGTGCTTTTTCTCAGAGAAATATGCGTCAAAATTTCTAGGACTCCAAGGATGTTGTTAGATAGTGCCATTTATCCCAATCTTAGTGTTACTACAATCAATGGAGACATGACATTTGGCCTTCAATTTTTAAATACTCCATAGTTCCTTCTATGCTAAAGCAATTCCTCCTTCCTCTAGGACTATGACAACATTTATCTTCCTTTCTTTGGTTAGGTTCTTAATTCCTTTGACCAAAGACCTGTTCTTTAATTACAAAATCCTCTTCTATTGCACAAAATGAATTCTGCTTATACAATTCTTCAATGGCTCCCCAGTTCTTACAAGATAAAATACAAATCCTTTAGCACAACATACAAGGCTCCTAGTGGTTTGGCCCCTGCCTATCTCTGCACCTTTATCTTTGGAGTTAGCCCCACTCCCTGCCCCTGTACCCAGTCATTCTGCATCTGATCTATTTATCCTAACTATAAACTGAGAAATCATGTCTCTGCTAGGGGTCCTCCATCTATCAAGAGCACAGTGCCTTTACTGCCCACCTGTCCTTCAAGACACTCTTTTACCTTCCCTATAAACTCTTTTTACATCATTGGAAATAATTGGCCACTTTTTCTTTTGTTGGTTGATGTGAACCTCAATCTACTCTTATTGAATGTGTTTGCTTATATTTCTGTTTGACTTTGCCAAATGAAAAAAAGATCTTTTGTTTTTGATATTTTATTTTATTCTATTTTTAAAATTTTCCATTCTGTTCCTGGCAACACAAGCAGCATTAGATAGAGTAAGAGTTCAGTGTTTATGGACAGGCAAATGAATTTCATGTAACAAGTGATTCTTTAAAAATGTTATTAACTAGCTCAATGACTAAAATTATTTTTCTGACTTAATTAAAACTTATTCCTAACTATTTCAAAAAATCAGATTAATTTTCAGCTGATAGATATGTGCTATCATTTAAACAATTCAAGAAAAACACCTAGTAATTCTAAAGTCAATTTAAAAAATTCTCCTCCCAAACCCCAAATAAATTGAAAATCATTAGTGTTGTTGGAATAACTACACTGATGTATTTTTCTTCTGTTCCTTCAAGGCTGTATATGTACTATCTTTCCTGTGAGTTTTTGATTCCCCCAATAGAATTAGTGACCTCAACCTAGAATTATTTTCATTTGATTTCATTTCTATTAAAAATGGAATTAAAAATTACCATTTTTCTAGGTGCTTGTAGCATTCTTTATGTATTTCAACATGTATCTATTATACTATAATTGATTATACATTCCATTACTAGGCTGTACACTTAAGGACAGAAAATTTGTTATTTAATAATGTATGACATAGATTTGACATATTTAATCATCATAGTATATCCAAAATATATTATCTCATCTTGACAACAAAAATATGAAACAGGTATTGTCATCCTTTTTAAAAGATCAGTGTTTTGAGGGTTATGAAGCATAATTAACTTCTCCTAGTTCCCACAACCAGTAAACGGCAGAACTAGTGCTCAGATCTACTCTCACTCCAAAGCTGATGTTTTTACTGTGATTTCTATACTATTTCTTAAAACATATAAAATCCTTGGCAGAGTATTTATATTCTATAGATAGTCCTCGCATCTTAAATTTAAAAAAAGCTCCATTCTCTTACCAGCAGCTACCCTGTGTTTTTCCTCTGCTTTATAGCAAAACCCTTCCAAAGAGTTGTGTATATTCACTTTTTTCATTTTTTCCCCTCTACTCTAAAATATACTCCAGTTAGGCTTTCATCACTCTGTTTCACTGAAATTGCCCATTAGAGTCACTAGTGACCTGCATAGTTAAATCTAATGTTGGTTTCTCAGTCTTCATCTTACATCCTCTATTTAGGAGTATTTGGCACTGTTGCTCTCACCTTCCATCTTGAAATATGCTCTCCACTTGGCTCCCATATTCTTTTTGCTTTCCTCCTCCTGCACAGGACATTACTTCTCTATCTTCCTCTTTTCCCAGACTGATCATGATCTTAGCACTTACACCTCTTTTCTGTTGTGTCTAAGCTTACTCCTTTAGTTTTCTTTTACCATCACATATCCTTAAATGCATCTATATGCCAACAACTCCAAAAGTTATATCACCAACCAGGCATCAGTCACAAACTCCACATTTATACACTCAACATTTCTGAATCAATACTGTAAACCTTACATTCCAAACTTGTTCTATCCTTGGGTAGCCACCTTGGATGATCCTTTTCAGTTCCAGTTGTTCAGATCACATCCTTAACCTGAATCTCCTGCTCTCAGGAAATCCTACAGGGTCTCTCCTCAAAAAATTTCCAGACTATTACTTCTCATAACTTTCATTGGTATAGGCCCCCCTTCTCTCTCTCCTGAATTACCAGTGTTTTATAATGGTCTCCCTACTTCTCTTGCACCTCGATAGTCCTTCTCACACAGTGGCTAAAGTGACTTATTTTAAAAGGTAAGTCAGGCTATGCTTCTGATTCTGTGTCTCCCTCTCTCTCTGCCCCTCCCCCACTCATGCTCTGTCTCTCTCTGTCTCAGAAATAAATAAACATAAAAAAAATTTAAAAATAATGTGATTCAGGCTATGTTATTCTTCTCCTTAAAAATACTGAAATGGCTCCCAGTTTCATTCAGACAAAAATCAAAGTCCTTACAATGGTTTATTGTTATATATGTGTTAAAAGGAGAGTTCTAAACATTCTTACTTCATTAAATCTCCCATTTTTATCAAGAGAAACTTACTCTGATCTTAGGAAAACTATCTCATATGGAAGAAAAAAGTATTTCAGAAAAATTTTAGTGCTTATTCATTTTTCAACAGTAGAGTAGGCAAATATATGGTTAAATCTATGCCAGCTACTTGCATAAAAAGAAGCAATCCAACTTTACTTGTTGAATTGTCTCGTAAAGTATTTTTCTAACTTTTTTGTATAAAAGTTCACTCCTTTAATTTTTCAATAGCTATATAGAAGTTAAAAAAAGATTTCTTAGTGAGTATGAGATTATTCTGGCTTTAAAGATCCATATGTATGCAAGAAATGAATAAATAACTATTTAGAGAGCATGTATTCTTACCCTAGAAGAATTTATTTTTATTAATAAAAATGACAAAATGGAAATTGACAGTAACTATCCACTGTAACTGATTGAATTTTTGTCATTCTTGATATGAAAGCTCACTAACAAGTGAAGTTATACATGAGGAAGCCAGACTCAATGAGAAAAAGAACACTCCAGATTATGTGAGGAATAAAGTGAAATTATTATATCTTCCATTCTAGCACAGAAATATGAAAACTGAATAGAAAATCAATTACAAGTAAAAGAGAGCACATTCAAGAAATTACTGTGCATTCCATAGGGTCATCAACATTTTATGTTGAGTTTCAGAGCTTCTTTTAAGCTGAGAAGTATGTCCACAATATCTTAGGTGGATATTTTGGGTATAAAAGAATATGAAAGAAAATAAAGATTTTTAAATATATAAATGTGAAACAAATTAATTTTTTAATAATCTAAACTTTGCTAATCTTGAAAAATAGATTTTATTCACCATAGTCTTTCCTTTATTTACCTTTCCTACTTTTAACTAGAATTAATTTCATCTGTCTACAATGGCTAATATAAATTATTACATTATTGGTTGAATAATGAATGTATTGCTGATATATAACCAACAATTGCCACCTACTGTGTTATACAATGTTTGATCCATTTTGTGGATAAGGAAAAATGAGGCTTATTAGTCATGGAGCCAATATTTGAATGCAGATATATCTAGATTCCAATTTCTGACTTGTTCTCTCCACTCATAGCTTACATATTGAAATCTGAGTTGTTATTAATTCAATTATATCACACCTTAAACTGCACATAGTATTTACCCTTACCCCAATTTCCTGTTTCTTTTATATTTCTGTATCAGTTGAAGTTATCCACTATAACATAATCTACCAGTCTAGAATTCATCTTTAATTCTTCATTTTCCTATTCCAGTAATATGCTCACTCAAATATTAGTTATTAAATTTACCTCTATAATACCCCTTCTGTCTTCCTTATTATTAGCTGCTTTATTACACCCTGGATCTGGGACTCTTTATCACTAGGAATAGCGTGTTGGGAAGATGGATGTGTACCTTCTCAAAACCAGTATGGTCACTGGGCTGAATTAACTCCTCATTTCTTCTTAGACTGAATACTGCCCAGCCACTCACAAAAGGGGGTCACAAATGTGTTATTTGACATCTTGAGTAAGGACTTCTCCTTAGCATCCAGATTAGACAGCCAAATCCTAGTGTGAGAAAATGCTCAATATTACCTGAGGTCTCAACTGGGCCAGCCTCAGTCAGCACTTTCCGATTGAACATTGGCTTTGGTCATCATCAGTATTTTAACAATTACCTACTGCTTAAGAAATTGATGTCAAAATTCAACTGGGAATCACAAGGAATGTGAATTTTTTTCATATTCCTCATACCTAATACCATCAGATATCTTACAGTACAAGTGTCCCATTTTCTCTGTCACTTTTCTCTTTCTTTTCCCATTCCTTGGGGAATCAGTTGCCATGATCTTCCCCTATCTGCTAACCTGTTTTAGTTTTTCCATATCTTCCTAGCATTCTCATCTTCTAGTAAACACATTGCCCCATCTAAGCCATTTGAAAACTATATTTTTCATTTCCTCATCTCATAAATAGATCTTTCCTAAATGCCATACTTCTCTTGAGATTCTTATAGTAGAACCTGATCATTTCTATGGAATCAAGATGATTCCAGAAAAGAAAGAAAGGTACCCCTCTCCCTGCCCACCATTAGAGACTTCAGATCATACTCTCAACTTTCTGTCAAAGCTTCTTCTTCTTAAACACTTACACCACCCAGGTGCACTCCTTTCAGTCTTTATAGTATCATATGTAACCTTCTAGACATTCTCTTTTATATATTGATGGATTCAGTGTCTGAATCCAAGTTTTTCTCACCATTAACAATCCTGTCTTTACACTTGTCCCCCTTTTTTGCCCAAAATATGCAATCCATCCAGCGTCTGTATTTGAAGTTCCTTCCCTTTGACCTAACCAGAAATTGGTATGTCCATTACATTTTAGCAATCATCCCCCAAATGCCTGGGATTTCATCATTACCCAGAATGGTTCACATTGAAAATTGTGAGCAATTCTGTATATTTTTAGCTGTCTTTTTCAAATATTCTCTTTTGCCATGAGGAAAAAGCTCAAATCCCCTTGCCTGGCATATGGAGTTCTTAGGCATTCAGGCAACTATCTACCTTCTCAATTATATTCTGTATAACTTCCCCAACCAACTTGACCACATCGCTTGTTCTAGCCACAATGAGCCACTCAGCGTTTCTCAGCTACACTTAATCTTTCCATGCATAGATGACCTTGTTTTTGTACTTTTCTCTTCCTGGAATATTCTTTTCCAAATCTCAATATGATTATAGCAAATTTATGCTTTAAGACTTGTTTCAAGTTATTTCCTCCCTCCCCCCTTTCCCTAAAACAGTATTAGTCTGTGTTTACAAAGAGTAAATGCTTGGCATTGTAATTTTTGAAAATAAGATTGCATCTCAAAATTATAATTAAAGCAATCCACATTTATTGAATAACCAATCTCACATTATTTTATGTGTTTCTGCTATATTTCCATTTTTATAAGATCAAACACAAAAGTTCAAAAGGATCCCTCAATTCAAATAGTTAATTTTATCACACACCATTATATTACAAGGAAATATCTATGAAAAATCTTTGTAACTGGGTAATCTACTTCTTTCTTTTATTTTTAGGATCAATTTTCCTCTTGAAATAAAGTCACTTCCAAGGGAATCCATGCTCACTATAAGATTGTTTGGAATTATCTGTACAACCAATAATGCCAATTTACTGGCCTGGACTTGTCTTCCATTGTTTCCAAAAGAGTAAGTATATCATTTGTGATAAATAAAGCTCTCATCTCAATAAACCCCCCTTAGAAATGAACATTTTGCAATATATGGCATAATGAGAAAATCAAGAAGACATTTTATTCTAAAATTGAGGTAGATCAATATAAGTCATGACTATTAAAAGTGGAACTGAAAAGCAAAACTATAAAAATGGATTTAGAAACAAGCCTCATGCTCAACTTGTCAACTGGGTCATGTATAATAAAAAAAGTATTGGCATGACCAATCTAAATTGCTTTTCCTTCTCTGACCAGCCAGTTTCTCTGAAATTAGTTATTCAAAATGACTTAGATCAATACCGTCACTTAGAAACAATGTGAGTCATGGAATTCTGGCTGAAGTAAAATTATACAATGTAACTGGTTTGCTGATCCTTTATTGCCAAGACAAAAATATTTGATAGGTTTAGGGCAAATTTTTCAGAAAAATAAGCCAACTATGAGTTTAGATATTCTATCAGAACTGGTCATTGCAAAATTAACGTTGACTTAACTATAAGGATTTGGAGCAATTAATACTTAGAATGTTTGACAAAGTCAATTACATGGTTTTCTATGCTATTAAGGAAAAAATATTTCAAATAAATGAGCTTAGTCAGTTTTCACGTGGCAGGACTTGCTTTAGAATTGACTTATAAAATACAATATCTTTAAAAGCCTAGAATGTATATTGCTTTTTTAATATTGTTATAATGTTCATATATATATACATATAATGTATATATAGTAATAATATAATATAAATATTATAATAATAATATAATATAATATAATATAATATAATATAATATAATATAAATAATATAAAATGCTAAGGAAATTGTTCATCAGTTTTTTTGTTCCCAAATTTTGTCATTATAATAATTTATCATCAAAGCAACCATGATAAATCTTTAAGATCATCTTCGTTGGATTAATTCTGATCTGGTGTGTGTGTGTTGCTCTCTTATTTATTTTCATGCAAGAGTCCATTTCCACAAATATGTTTCTTTTATTTTTTTTCTTTTCTTTTCTCTCTCTCTCTCTCTCTTTTTTTTTTTTCTCAGAGAGAGAGAGAATAAGTTTGCACCCATGCACATGGGGTAAGGGCAGAGGGAGAAGGAGAGAATCTCTACCCTGGGCTTGGAGCCTGACATGAGGCTCCATATCACAACCGTGAGATCATGATCTGAATCAAAATCAAGAGTCTAATGCTCAACTGACTAAGCCACCCAGGCGTCCCCACAAATATGTTTCTTGAGGACAAGTAATGTATTTATCTTTATAGTATCTATCACCCAATATGGTACCTCTTAAAAATAGGAAATCAGTAGAGGTTTGTTTACTAGATTGAACTGGAAAAAATCAAACTCTATAGGAGATTTAAAAAGAAATAACATTTCCAAAGACTATAAGAAATAGTTTAGCCCTAGGGCGTCTGGCTGGCTCAGTCAGTGGAGCATACAGCTCTCCATCTCTGGTTTATAGGTTCGAACCCCACATTGAATGTAGAGATTACTTAAAAATAAAAATAAAATCTTAAAAAAAATAAAGAAATGGTTTAGCCCTAAAAGGAATACCTACTGCTACTAGCAAATATTTCAAAAATCTGATTGTGGGCTAAGAACTTTCATTACTTTCGCACTAGAAGCAGCTATGCAAGTGCCCTTCCTTCTCTTGAGTGAGTTTCTTTAAAGTTTCAACTGCTGAATTTGTAACATCCAGCATATTTGTAGAGTAATATTTCTAGCTATTCACTGAAAAAAAATTCAGTCCATTTTATTCCCGTCCATCATCTAATACACTACTTTGCACATAACAATCAATAAATATTAAATATATAAGAAGTTTGGAATATATGTCTTTCAAACTAATATTCAAGGCTTTTTTTCTATATGGTTATGATAGTAAATTACTGCCTCCGTGTTGTTTTGTCATATATCACTTATTATTAGTAAACATTTTTTGTAAATGCTCATCTTTAACAAATCCCATCTGGGACTGATACTTGGTGGTGTTTTCCTAAGGGAAAGTGTTGAAATTGTGGATGATGAGACATCACATCAGAAAACAAAACTTACTTCAAAGAGCGCTTTGATAAGCATTTGTAAATAAATTTCTGAAAGATCATTTCTCATGAAAATCAGAAAATCTGCTTCTCTTCTATGCTAAACAATTTGAAGAAATCCAGATCTTTTCAAGACATCAACAATCCATCATGTGGGGCAATTGGGGAAATGTGATGACTCCCACTGTGTTCATTGCTCTGAGTGACAGAGATTCTAACCCAATTTATTCGACGCACATATTTCCAGAGTACAGCAAATAGGCCACTTAATTTCATTTTCTTTCACAGAATGACCCCGGCCCATAAACATTTCATATTGAATCTGTCACTTATTACAGTTTGAATTGCCCATAGCTAGCCATGTGGAGTTGTATTGAGCACTTATATCTTTATTTTTTCCAACCTACCCACAATCTGAAAATATGCAGAATTAAAAGCTTCCTGCCTCTTTGTGGTTTCCAGAAGTGGTTTTCAAAAGAACCCATGGTGATTTAACTCAGATATATCAGTTATGGCTGCATCAGGACTGTCTACAAATAAAAATAAATTTTAACATTTTGAAGCACACAAATTCACCTTCAGGTCTATAAAAAATAACCAAAGTACAAAGGTAAAATTTTGTCCACAGAAGTTTTATAGTCCTTTCTTTTGCAGACAGAACTTCCATTACATTTATATTCACAATGCTTCCACACTGCAATAAGAAAGTGTTTTTCTCACCTCAACAATTTCTGTGAGCTACCTTCCCTACTTAAATTCAAAACAAATTTGTGGTAGTTACTTAGCATTTCTAAATTGTGGTCAACTCCTTCAACACAGAAATCCTCCACACTGATTGAACAATAGAATCTCCCGGGGAGATTTTAAAATAAATCCAAAAACCAAGTGCTCCCAAATATTCTGATTTAATTGGTCTGCACTGGGGCTCAGGCATCAGTTCTCAAAGCTTTTCAGGTGTATTAAAGCCCAGAAAAATTAGGATATTTTTTCGATTTTCGAAAGAGAGCCAAAATAAATCTTAATTTCAAAACAACTTGATTTCCTTAGATTTTTGCTTGAGTAGACAACTCTGACCCCACTGTGTCTTATCATTTCAGATATATCCTCAAAATCAAATATAAAAAAAGTTGTGGATAAGAATTCCCTATTGTCTGTTCTTCCCGTCCAAGAGAGGCCCTCAGTGTTCAAATAGTCCAAATACCTCGTTTACAGATGAAGATCTCTATGATAAAGGAAGGTTAAGGGGCTTTTTATAGGTCACCAGTCTACTTAAGAATTGAACAAGAACAAGAAGGCAGGGCTGACTTCTCTTCACAGGTTTTACTACCTTAAACTGCCTCCCTTCCTGCCCTTAGGTGTCACACCTTGCTCCATGAATGCACTGTGACATTCTCACCAACATACAAGAAGCTCCTGCCTCAGCTTTGCCTGTGGTCTGCTTTGGGACATGAAACCTATTAGACCCAGGATTGGCAGAATCCCAAAGAGTTTTATAACATCAGATCCTATGAACAGGCTGGCTGCTCAGATCTGGAGTTTTTTCTATTCTTGGTTCCAGAATGCCAGGCCATGGATGTACATAGAATCCTATAGCTAAAAGTGACAATAATTATTTTATTTCAACCTTTGATTTCACAGCTAGAGGAAACAGGGACACAGAGAGGGTAAACCAGCCCATCTGTTCTCCCAGTGCCATGGATTTGGGGTTGGTTTTTCTAAGCATAAAAATTTATACAATTTTGAAATAAAACATATCCTTAAGGGTATTCCAGAAAAAAATATTTTGAAATGTTATATTTAGCACTGTGGCCCTTTTTCTTTTTTTTTATTTTTTTTTTATTTTTTTTATTTTTTTTTATTTTTTAATATATGAAATTTACTGTCAAATTGGTTTCCATACAACACCCAGTGCTCATCCCAAAAGGTGCCCTCCTCAATACCCATCACCCACCCTGCCCTCCCTCCCACCCCCCATCAACCCTCAGTTTGTTCTCAGTTTTTAACAGTCTCTTATGCTTTGGCTCTCTCCCACTCTAACCTCTTTTTTTTTTTTTTTTTTTTTTTTCCTTCCCCTCCCCCATGGGTTTCTGTTATGTTTCTCAGGATCCACATAAGAGTGAAACCATATGGTATCTGTCTTTCTCTGTATGGCTTATTTCACTTAGCATCACACTCTCCATTTTGTGGCCCTTTTTCTAATGGCATCTTATTCAAAACCTCAGAGTATAAGAGTGATGACCAGTCCATGTATGTGTTGTTGGGTGAGGAGTGAGAGGGGAAATTTAAAATCCTGGAATCCAACCTAGTTGCCATCTCCTCACCACCTTTCTAAAGTCCACCTCCAACCATCAAACCACAGGGGGGAAAAACTACTTTGAAAAACCACAGATTTTATCAAAGAAGTTCAAAGAAGTTAAGCTATTTCAAGCTAGTTAATGAAGATAGGGTGCAGATGTCTTGATAACCTCTGGTGTTCTTTTCTCAAAATAAGCTGTTTCCCATCTTCTATCTTCATAATGTTTTTTTTGTATGCTTAATTTTAATTGACTTATAAACCTTTTAACAGTAGTACTATAAAAACGACTGTGGTCCCCCCTGGCCTGGGTATTAAATGTTTCCATTTTCTTTTCTTTATGAGACCACCATCACTCTTAGATGCATTCTCTTCGCATTTTAATTCCACTAATGGTCTTCATCATCCTCATATTTTCTATTTACAGAAGTCTATGGGAATTTATTTGCCATGTTTGCAATACCTCAAAAGATATTATATGTAATCTATTATCAGAAAGTGAATTAGCTAATATCAAACACAAGAGAGCTCAAAGAATGGTGCCAAACATCCTTTCCCCCATGAATTTCCTTGAAGTATGTGTTATATTAGCCTCACTTGGACAGCTAGAAGTTTATTCTCACTATGCTCTCTATTGCTTGATGTCTCTTCATGCACATACTTGAATTAAGTGTTCTGACTTCATTCTGCACAATATGCCTCAGGGTTAAGGCCATGGCAGCTGTTAATCCAGACTTCATCCAAGGAGAATAATGACAGATAGTAACAGTTATTCTTGAGTCCCTTCATCCACTGTAGGATTCAGCTTAGATCAGTTATATTTGCAAAGTGAGGTATACCCAGGACATATAAATATAGTAAGGTCATAAGTATAATTCACTGTACAACTTAAATGTGAAGAAAAATGCAATTAATAAATCACACTTTTCCTCATGAGTTCCCACCCTGTAACTAATGAGAAAAAACTTTACAACAATGACAAAATATTAGTCAATTCAGTAATTTAAATAGTTATTTTAGAAATAAACAGTCTCATTTGGATAAAACATTCAGTCACTCAGACAGCTTCCTGACACCCTCATTCTCTTTCTAATAGGGTGTCCGGATACACGGGATCAGAAGGGAACAGATTCTTTGTCTTGGTGACTTTTGATATCCAAATCAAATGCACATTTTAAGCTGGTGACTGCTTGTTACAGCTAGTATAGCTCATGATTGTGGCTCTTCTAGCTTGGCTAGGGTTTACTAGCAGTCCCTGAATTACTTGGTCTCTCTTAGGTACCATAGAGTTCCCAGTTGACCCCAGCTTGAATAGTTCAGTCAGGTGCCATTATTACAAACACACTTTATCCCCACCACATGACCCCTTTTTGGGGACTCTTCACCTAGATATTTTTAGCTGTTACTGCATCTCATCCCTTCTATACAAAAAACAAAGAAGGCCCAATAAAGTTAAACTCAGGAACTTCTTCTGTGTCCTTACCATGGGGCCCAAAGTTTAATCATAACACAAGTAGGTACAGGAGTGGCTCAAGATGTGGTTTTCCTCCAGGATTTGAAACACAGAGTGTTAGAGGAGCACGCTCTGTCTTCAACATTTTGCTGTGCTCATTCATCTAACATTCCTCCACATCTGCCTTGCAAAGGCAGAAGAGGGGAAATTGGGACACCTAGGTCAGCCATACTCATTCTACTTCCTCTTTCTCCGTCTTCTGCTTCCCATAATCTCAAATTGCTAGAAAGTGGTGGCAATCTCCACCCAATACGCCACATCCTCTTTCCCCATTCCTGTTAACCCTTAAGCATGGACAGAATATTTTCTATAAATGCTATGGAAAACATTAACATCTGTGCCCTCCAGGTTTGGTGTTAGACATGCTCCTTCCTCTTGCATTCTGCCTGAAGCTAATCCAGAACTCTTTCTAGGCAGATGGATGCTTCAGAAAATTTGGGGGAAGGTTATATACTCTATAATGAAAAGTGATATTAATAATTTTCAAATAATTATAGCATTAAGCTGACTTTTAGGTTGCTAATACCATCCCCTCTTCATTATTCTACCAAAAAAACAAGTTTCTTTCTCCAGCTGAGGGAGGGATGGAACAAAGGGATAAAGAAAATTCAAAATTCATCCTAGAATAGTCTTGGGTCATATAAAAATATCTGTCTAGTAATGTTTACAAATTATACTCCCTTAGACAGACACTTTCTAATAATATCTTTAGACATGGAAAATAAAAAAGCAGGACTCAGAAAGCTAAAGTTTAAAGAAAGCTTTAGTTGTTGGATTTCCTTCATATTTTGCATAGTTTGTGTAAAGGGAAAAATGAAATTATATAGTTTTTCATTTTTTTCTTTTTAGTTTCAACTTTTTATTTAAATTCTAGTTAGTTAAATTACAGTGTAATATTACTTTCAGGAGTAGAATTTAGTGATTCATCACTTACATACAACACCCAGTGCTCATCTCAAAGTGCCCTCCTTAATACCCATCACTCATTTAACCCATTGGCCTGCCCACCTCTCCTCCCGCAACCCTCAGTTTCTGTATAGTTAAGAGTCTGTTTTATGGTTTGCCTCTCTTTTCCCACCATGTTCATTTGTTTCGTTTCTTAAATCCCACATATGAGTGAAATCGTATAGTATTTGTCTTTCTCTGACTTACCTATTTCAGTTAGCATAATATTCACTAGCTCCACCCACATTGTTGCAAATGGCAAGATTTCATATTTTTTATGGCTCAGATATATTCCATATGTATGTGTGTATATATATATGTCACTTCTTTTATGTCCATTTAGTCGATGGACATTTGGACTCTTTTTATAATTTGGCTATTGTTGATATTGCTGCTATAAACATAGAGGTGCATGTATCCCTTCAAATCAGTATTTTTGTATTCCTTGGGTAAATAGCTAGTAATGCAATTGCTGGATCATAAGGTAGTTCGATTTTTAACTTCATGAGGAACTTCCATGCTGTTTTCCACAGCGGCTGCACCAGTTTGCATTTCCATCAACAGTATAAGAGGGTTCCCCAGGGTTGGCATCCTTGCCAACATGTTGTTTCCTATGCTGTTAATTTTAGCCATTCTGACAGATGTGAGGTGATAAGTCATTGTAGTTTTGATTTGTTTTTCCCTGATGATGAGTGATGTTGAGCATCTTTTAATGTATCTCTTAGCCATCTATATGTCTTCTTCGGAACACTGTCTATGTCTTCTGCCCATTTCTTAACTGGATTATTTGTTTTTTGGATGAGGAATTTGATAAGTTCTTTATAGATTTTGGATACTCTTTATCAGATATATCATGTGCCAATATCTTCTCCCATTCCAAATGTTGCCTTTTAGTTTTGTTGATTATTTCCAACATTTTACAGAAACTTTTTATCTTGAAGTCCCAATAGTTCATTTTTGCTTTTGTTTCCCTTGCCTCAGGAGATGTACCTAGTAAGAAGTTGCTCCCGCTGTGTTCTCCTTCAGAATTATGATTGTTTCCTGTCTCACATTTAGGCCTTTCATCAATTTCGAATTTATTTTTATGTATGGTGTAAGAAAGTGGTCCAGCTTTAGTCTTCTGCTTCTTGCAGTCCAGTTTTCATAATACCATTTGTTGAAGAGACTGTCTTTTTTCCATTGGATATTCTTTTCTACTTTGTTGAAGACTAGTTGATCATGTAATTGTGGGTCCATTTCTGGGTTCTCTATTCTATTCCACTGATCTATGTGTCTGTTTTTGTGCTAGTACCATATTATCTTCATGACTACAGCTTTGTAATATATCTTGAAGTATGGAATCATAATGCCTCCAGCTCTGCTTTTCTATCTCAAGATTGCTTTGGCTACTTGGGGTCTTTTAGGGTTCAATACCAAGTTCAGGGTTGTTCTAGCTCTGTGAAAATGCTAGTGGTATTTTGATAGGGACTGCATTAAATGTGTAGGTTGCTTTGGTCCTTATAGCCATTTTAACAATATTTGCTCTTCCAATCCATGAGCAAGGAGTGTTTTTCTATTTCTGCGTGTCATCTTCAATTTCTTTCATCAGTGTTTTATAGTTTTCAGAGTACAGATCTTTTACCTCTCTGGTTAGGTTTATTCCTAGGTATCTTACAGTTTTGGGTGCAGTTGTAAATGTTATTGATTCCTTGATTTCTCTTTCTGCTTCTTCATTGTTGGCATATAGAAATGCAACAGATTTCTGTATGTTGAATTTGTATTCTGTGACTTTACTGAATTTGTGTATCAATTCTAGCAATTTTGGGGTCGAGTCTTTCAGGTTTTCTACATAGAGTATCATGTCTTCTGCAAATAGTGAAAGTTTTACTTCTTCCTTGCCAATTTGATTGCCTTGATTGCTGAAGTTAGGACTTGCAGTGGGAGTCGACATCCCTGTCTTCTTTCTGACTGCAAAGGAAAAGCTCTCAGTTTTTCCCCATTGAAGTTGACATTAGCTGTGGGTCTTTTGTATATGGTGATTAAGATGTTGAGGTATGTTGCCTCTTATCCCTACTTTGTTGAGGTTTTTATTAAGAATGTATGCTGTATTTGGTCAAATGCTTTTTCTGCATCTATTGAGAAGATCATGTTTCTTATCTTTTCTTTTATTAATTTGGTGTATCATGCTGATTGATTTGCAAATATTGAACCACCCTTGCAACCCAGAGATAAATCCCACTTGGTCGTGGTGAATGATTCTATTAATGTATTGTTGAATTTGATTTGCTAGTATCTTGTTAAGAATTTTTGCATCCATGTTCATCAGGGATATTGGCTTATAGTTCTCTTTTTTAGTGGAGTCTTTGTTTGGTTTTGGAAATCAGGGTAATGCTGGCCTTGTAGAATGATTTTGGAGTTTTCCTTTTATTTCAATTTTTTTTGGATAGTTTGAGAAGAATATGTATGAATTCTTCTTTAAATGTTTGGTAGAATTCCCTGTGAAGCCATTTGGCCCTGGATTTTAGTTATTTTGGAGATTTTTGGTTACTGATTCAATTTCTTTACTGGCTATGGGTTTGTTAAAGTTTTCTATTTCTTCCTGTTTCAATTTTGGTGTCTATATGTTTCTAGGAATTTAGCCATATCTTGCCCATTGCCCAATTTGTTGGCATATAATTTTTCATAATATTCTATTATAATTGTATTTTGTGGTGTTGGTTGTTTATTTATTTATTAAATAAAGTTTATTTATTTATTGTGACACAGAGAGAACATAAACAGGAAAGGAGTATAGAGAAAGGGATAGAGAGAATCCTAAGCAGGCTCTATGCTGTCAGTGTGTAGCCTGATGCAGGGCTCCAACTCATGAATTGTGAGATGATGATCTGAACTGAAATCAAGAGTCAGATACTTAACCAACTGAGCAACCCAGGTGCCCCAGTTTCCATGTATTTTTTTTTAATTTCTTTTTTAATTTCCTGGTTGATCCATTCATTCTTTAATAGGATGTTCTTTAACCTCCATGTATGTGTGGTCTTTCCAAAGCTTTTTCTTATGGCTGATTTCAGGTTTCATAGAGTTGTAGTCAGAAAATGTGCATAGTATGATCTCAATCTTTTTGTACTTGTTGAGGATTTACTTGTGACTCAATATGTGATCTATTCTGGAGAATGTCCCATGTGCACTTGAAAAGAATATGTATTATGCTGCTTTTATTCTGCTCATAAAATATTTTGAATGTATCTGTTTAAGTCCATCTGGTCCAGTGTATCATTCAGTGCCGCCATTGTTTCCTTGTTGATTTTCTGCTTAGATGATCTGTCCATTGATGTCAGTGGAGTGTTAAAGTCCCCTACTATTATTGTATTATTGTCAAAGAGTTTCTTTTTGTTATTAATTGTTTTATATATTTGGGTGTTTCAAGTTGGGGGCATAAATATTTTCAATTGTTAGATTGTCTTGTTTGAGGTACCCCTTTATTATGATACAGTGCTCTCCTCATCTCTTGTTATAGTTTTTGGTTTTAAAATGTATTTTGCCACAGATGCCTGGGTGGCTCAGTCGGTTGGGCATCCGCCTTTAGCTCAGGTCATGATCTCAGTTTGTGAGTTCGAGCCCCATGTTGGGCTCTGTGCTGACAGCTCAGAGCCTGGAGCCTGCTTCAGATTCTGTGTCTCCTTGTCTCTCAGCCCCTCCCTGCTCATTTTCTGTCTCTCTCTGTCTCTCAATATAAATAAACGTTAAAAAATTTTTTAAATGTATTTTGTCCCACAAAATTATTGCTGCTCTGGCTTTCTTTTGACATCTATTTGCATAAAAAATATTTCTCCATCCCATTACTTTGAATCTACAGGTGTCTTTAGGTCTAAAATGAGTCTCTTGTAGGCAGCATATAGATGAGTCTTGTTTGTTTTTTTTTTTTTATCCATTCTGACACACCTGGGTCTTTTGTTTGGAACATTTAGTCCATTTACATTCAGAGTAATTACTGATAGATATGAATATAATGCCATTTTAATGCTTATTTTGTCATTGTTTCTAGAGATTTTCTGTTTCTTTTTCCTACTCAAAGAGTCTCCTATACTTCTGGCAGGACTGGTTTCATGAACACAAACTCCTTTAGTTTTTGTTTGTCTGGGAAACTCTTTCTGTGCTTCTATTCTAAATGATAGATAGCCTTACTGGATAGAATATTTTTGGTTGTTGGGTTTTGCATTCAGCATGATGAATATACTATGCCACTGCCTTCTGGCCTGCCAAGTCTCTGTGGAGAGAGCTGCTACTAACCTTATTTGTCTTCCCTATGAATTCTTTTATTTTGCTGCTTTTAAGATTTTTTTTTACCACTCTATTTGGCAAATTTAACTACTATGTGTCTTGGTGTTGGCCTGCTTTTGTTGATTTTTATGGGAACTCTCTGTGCTTCCTGTATTTGGAAGTTTGTTTCCTTCCCCAGATTAGGGAAGTTTCTCAGCTATTAGTTCCTCAAGTAAAGCTTCTTCCCCCTTTTCCCTCTTTGTCTGCTGGTACTCCTATGATACGAATGTTATTATGCTTTATGGCATCACTGAGTTCTCTAAGTCTACTTTCATGTCCAAGATTTTTGTTTCCCTCTTTTGATCAACCTCATTGTTTTCAATAATTCTATTTTCTCTGTCACTTATTCAATTCCCTGCTTCTTCCATCTATGTGGTCATTGCTCCAGTTGATTTCAAATCTCAGTTACTGAATTTTTCGTTTTGGCTTGATTGTTTTTAAGTTATTTTATCTTTGTAGTAAGGAACTCCTTGGTGCCTTTTCAAGTCCAGATAGTATTCTTATGATTGTTTGCTTTAAATTCTGGATCAGGCATATTACTTATATCAGTTTCAATTAGATCCCTGGCCATGACCTTTTCTTGTTCTTTCCTTTGGGATGAATTCCTTATCTTGGCATTTTGTTTAGATCTTTGTATTCTTCTGTGTTAGGAAAGCCTATAATGTTTCCTGCCTCTGAGAGTAATAGCTTTATGAAGAAGAAGAGGTCATATAATGTTCAGGACCTGGCACTTCAGGAAGTGTCTTTGGTGTATGCTGCACATACTCTGCCCCTGTGTTATGGCTGCTCTCCCTCAGGTCAGTCCTCTGCAGGGTTTCTCCTTGCCTGTAGTGGGGAGTGTTTGTACCTTGGCCAGAGTGTGGTGAGTTTTACCTAGGTATGCTCTGACCTGCCTGTTAAAAAAGACCTGAATCTATTTCCACTAGAGCTCATGCTTTGCAGAACTCTATGGTCAGTAGATGGGGTGCATGCAGGGGGGTTGCACTGGTCTTCTGGCAGAGGGACCCGCCATGCTGGTTCTCAGGCACACTTTCTCTAGAAAAGCAGTACCAGCAGGTACTCCCTCAGGGAGGTGGGAGTTGGCGTATACAGGTTAGGCAGCTAGTGTTGGCCCTGTGCTGTTTACTAAAGTTAGTTTATGCTGAGGGGAAAGGAAGGGAAAGGGCGCCAGCCCACTCCTTTGTCCCTGGAGAGAGCAATTCAGGCTTGCTGTTGTCGGGAAAGCCCTCCCAAAAGAGCAGATACTTCCCTTTGTGTGTTATAGGTGTTTTTCAGACCGCTATTTTCACATTATCTGTCTTCAAGTTAGTGCCTGCCTGGACAAGTACAGTGGACTTTTTGCTCTGTCCCGACTGAGTTTTAAAATTCCAAACTTTAGGGAGCTAGTGTGTCAGGGATCTGTGCTGGTCTTCTGGGGGACAATCTCACTGCACTGGGATTGGTATGGGTTTGACCCAGAAAGGCACTTGCACAAGAGCTCAGAAGTGTAGAATTTGGAACAAAACACACTAAGCAGCCAGTGTCTGAGTTAGCTGCCCTCAACAAGTGTCTCTGCACCTATGCTGAGGGGAGGGAGAGGGAATTGGTGCCTGCTGACTCCTTTTGTCCCCAGACAGGCAATGCCACCTCTCTCAGATACACTCTAAGAAGGGGTGAACTGTCTCTCCCAGTACATTTGAGGTGATCCACAGATTGAACCCTCTGCCTCTGGGTTACCTGCCTGCCCACTCTACAGTAATGCTGCAGTACCCTCAAGGCTTTACACCATCCATGTCATGGACCTCTAAAACTCTAGTCTTTGAGCGCCACTGGTTGCAAATACTCATGAAAATCAGCCCCTCTTGTTTTCCCACTCAGTGGCTTTGGGGAAGTGTTTTCCTTGTGTGATCCCCTATGTGCTCTTCTCTCTCCCCATGTCTCCACAACCAGGGCTCTCTCCTCTCTACAGCACCTGTGATCTGTTTCTCCCCAAAACCATGTCTCCACACCTCCTACCTTCCACAATGTGTCCTCCTCTCTCCTTCTATTTGTAAAGTTTTTTTCTGCTTTCCTTAGTTCGATTTCTTAGGTATTCATAATGATTTGACATTTATCTATCTGTTCAAGGGATGAGGCAAGCCTAGGGTCTTCCTACTACTCTGCCATTTTAGCTCCTCCCCACTCTATACTGTTTTCAAAAGACTCACTTGATGCCTTAAAGTTCTTTATAAACTTAAATTTAATTTTTGTTGACTTGCTGACATTTTTATTTTGGTATGTTAAAGTCAAAGACTGTCCTCCCTGATCAATTGGAACATTTTATCAATAATCTAATTCATATATATAATCCCATGTAGATTCTCTTTTAATTCCTATATGGATCTATGGATTTGGATGTTACTGAAGCTGTTAAAATCATCCATGAATTCTTCCTGTCTAAAGGCTTCTTGTATTCACTCTCATTTACAATGTTAATACAACCTATTTTTAAACATTCAGACTATGAAAAATCTTTCTATTTAGAAGCATTTCCTCTGTGAATTACAACTATTTTGAGTCTTCAGATCATATGCTAATTTAAATCTTTTCTTTCTATAAATTTAGAGCTCATACCTTTAATGATGCCCAAGGAATTTAGTCATTTTGTGGAGCAAAAAATGTTCTGAAGAGTTGATGTCTTCATTGACTTGAGGCACTCATAACTCCAAGAATATAAATCTAAGATTCTTAGTCTTATCTTGTAATCAATATTGTTGGAAATTAAGGAAAAACTCCCTGTCAGAAACTATTTTGGAAACAGTTTTCTCATGTGGAAAATAAATGTAGCTATCTGTGAACATAGCCATGCATGTGGTATATTAGAAATTAACTACTGGGGCGCCTGGGTGGCGCAGTCGGTTAAGCGTCCGACTTCAGCCAGGTCACGATCTCGTGCTCTGTGAGTTCGAGCCCCGCGTCAGGCTCTGGGCTGATGGCTCGGAGCCTGGAGCCTGTTTCCGATTCTGTGTCTCCCTCTCTCTCTGCCCCTCCCCCGTTCATGCTCTGTCTCTCTCTGTCCCAAAAATAAATAAAAAACGTTGAAAAAAAAAATTTTTTAAAGAAATTAACTACTAATAAGTTTCTAGGCTTATAGAATATTGTATTCCTTTCTAGCTACTGAATGAAGCCACTAAAATAGCTGGTTATGTTTACATTTCAAAAGAAAATATTTATAGATTATAATAACTTCCCTTATGAAGTGACTCCTGTATGTCTGTATGTGTTGTCTTTTGTAGCAAGTCCATTCTCGGATCTATGCTATTCAGCATGACATTACAGAGTGAGCCTCCCATAGAAATGATAGCTCCAGGAGTATGGGATATAAGCCAGCCATCCCCAGTGACCCTACAGGTAAGTGTCAGACTATGAGATTAAAATATGTATGGCAAGAAAAAAAAAAGTATTCATGGCAAGTATTGGTTGATGAGTAGCTTGTCAATTATAGAAACAATTTTCTTCTAGGATCACACATTTTAATAGTCTTCTCTTTCTCTAACCTGCTGGGATTCATAAAACCTCTGGTGCTTTTATTTTGTATCCAGTACTCTCAAAGCACTTTTCTCCCAGCTTACATAATAGCAGTTTCAAGCCATTCTCCACCAAACATGATCATAAAGGAAAGGGATGGAGCATTGCCATTATTATATTCATTATGTGTATTCATTTTCCTGTCCATTGTCTGAAAACAGTCATTGGTGTATATTATTAACTTGATACCTTACACCTGTCTCTGCATTGTGTCATGTTTCCTTAAAATACTTCAAGTTTGTGTTTCCTATATGACTAGTGATTAGCTCAGCAGTGGGGGAGAAACTTCAAACAAAATCTATCCAACATACTTTTTTTTTTCTTAAGGTCTCTCTTCTTTCTGTGATTTGTAATCATGAATAAGAGGTGGCTAATGATTCTGAGCTTTGGTCCTTACTGCTGAGAGCTCCTTGTGTGTTCATCATTATAAGTGATCATGTTGGTCTGATACATGAAGCATGGCCACTCCCATATATGGAAGTGCAGGGAATGTGAACTTTCCATATCTATAAGGAAAAACTGAGAACTGCTATATCTTTGGCTTCTATCTACTAACGTGCTGGTAGCACCTAAATCAATTAAAACTGCCTCTTGATATTGTCAGATGTCCTCTAGGGATAAAAGTTGCCCTCAGTTGAGCATAGTTGCTCTAAAGAAAGATAGTGGAGCCTCTAAGCTCTTAAGTTTCTAGGCTCAGGGTGAGGGACAATGTTTAGCAAGATGGATAGCAAGATGCTGAAACTGGAAGAGAAAAATAATACCAATAAAAATGTGGCTTCCACTCTGAAATAAGTCCTCACCAAGAAGTAACCAAAGGTCTATTTCCAATTTACAGACATGATGATGAATAAGTGTTTGCTCGATGTTGGCACAACATCATAGACACTCAACATATGATGGCTTATTGATTAGTAGATGTCCCATTGTAACAGGAAAACTACCTTCTTTTAAGGGGACAATGCATTTTTTTATCCGACTATTCCTTGCCAGATTCAAACTACCTCAGCTTAATGAGAATCTTCCAAGTCTGATCATTACCAGAGCTTTGAGGATATAAAGTTATGATTAGAAGGGTCTTTATCAGGAGTAGTGGGGGTGGAAGAAGAAGGGAGACTAACAGATGATTCTTCTCAGATGAGAGGAATAGCTCCTTTAGAACACAGATCCTGGCAAGTGGAATATACGGACAAGTTTCAAGTATTCAATAGCAGCATAGATTTTCAAGTAGACATCTGGAGCCATAACTAAATTTATCTTACATAAAAAAAGGAGAAGCATGTAAATCACTCAAAAGTATGCAAAAAGTTAAATCAATAAATTTTTATAAAATAATTTCAAATGGTATAGACATACAAGGAAACTTCTCAGGATATTTTTAATTAATGATGAAATATACAAAATAAAATAGGAGTTATTAAGGTATTAAAGTTAAAACCCTTAAGGACCAAAATCACTTTAATTATACACAGCTAAATTTAGAGCAGAATCTTTCAACCTAAAGATTATAGTGAGGAAATTAGAGATCTGCAACCAGTGTTTGTGTTAAGGAATCAAGATGGGTCTCAGGGAAAAGACATCAGGCTCAGAGTTAGAAAATCTAGATTATAGTCTTAGCTCTTTAACAAAAAACTTTATGACCTTGAACAAATCACCAAGCCTATTTTCACCTCTGTACAATGAAAGGGTTACACTATGCCTATCCAACTTCTTTAAGATTGTACTTTTCTGATCGTCTTTATTAGACAGACAGTTACTGCCACGTGGTAGCCACCCTAGTATGATAAGGGATGTGATATGGCACAGAACCTGAATCCCTCAAGTCCATCATTGTTTTGGAGGGGAGGGGGTTCTATGGCTGATGCACAGACCAGAAGCAGTGAATGGTGTGAAGTAGATCTGAGTTCAGAAATGGAGACAGATTATTGCATGATTCCATTTACCTGGATCAACTTCCTACCTCTCCCTGTATACAATGTAGTACAGTGGCTCTATCACAATTTAAGAATCAAAAGCAGAGTTTTAATCAATGTTGCACTTGCTCTATTCTATATTCCTCTACTACCCCATCCCCCTATTCATGTTTACATTCACTATTTTCTGGTTTACTTGTTATTCCTAGTTGGCCTATCCAGTGGTTTCACTTCTCTTCATACTAGCCCTCTCTGCAACTTTTGGCACTCTCTCTTCCCCATTACAGAATACTCTTCTCTCATTATCCTTTCTGTTTCCTTCCCAGGCTCCCTTTTTGCTAATCCTCTCTGTTGACAAGTTCTCAAAGGTTCCATCTGCTACCCAATGCTATTCTCAGTATATATACTCTCCCTGGAAAAATTTCTTAAAAAGCTTTCTTGAGATAAAATTCACATACCATATAATCTTCCCATTTAAAGTGTGCAATATAGTATTTTGAGGTTTTTTTTAGTTTTTTCAAAGATACGTACAATTATCATCAACATCAATTTTAGAGCATTTCATCACTTTAAATAGAAATCCCATAACTTCAGCTATCACCTCCTATTCCTCCATTTTCTCCAACTCTAAGAAACTACTAATCTACTTTTTGTCATTATAGATTTTCCTATTCTGCACATTTCATATAGATCAAATAATATAATACTTGGTCTATTGTGACTGGCTTCTTTCACTTAGCATAATGTTTCAAAGTTCATCTATATTGGAGCATATATCAGTATTCATTCCTTTTTTGTTGTTGAATAATATTATATTGTATGGACATACTACACTTCATTTATCCATTCATCAGCTGATTGCATTTAGATTGTTTCTACCTTTTGACTATTAAGATAGCACTACTGTGAACATTCATGTACAAATTTGTGTGTAGACAATATGTTTTCATTTATCTTGGAGATATATATATATATATATATACACACACACATATACATATACATATACAATACACATACACATACATAGCACTGGAATTGCTAGCTCTTATTCATTACTAAGGTTTTGTTCACAGTATGTATCCAGGTTCATTTCTTAGTCTATCTCTAGTTCAGGTTCTTTCACACCACAAGCTTCAGGCAAATATGGCCATATACCTGCTAAAACTCCCAACTGGATATTCCATAGACAGCTTCAAAGACAACATATCCCAAACTGAGCTCACCTTCCTCTCCAAATTGCTTTCACCCCCTGAATTATTTATGTTTATGTCCCCCATATACCCTCACTTGTTTCATTTGCCTCCTCCTTGTTTATCCCTACTCAATCAGTATATACTATATCCTGCCAATTTATCGCCCATATGTTCCCTAAGTGTATCCTCTCAATTTGCCACATCTGCCCTAGTTCAGAAATTCCCTCCTAGGTTACAACAGTTTAGCTGGTTTCCTTGCCTTTAGCTTTGTCATTCTCTCATTCAGAATCCATATGTGATCCTTCTAAAACTTAAATTTGAACCTGCTACTCTTATATTTATACTCTTCAATAGCTGAACACTACCTAGAGAATTAAGTCATGCTTTACAGTATGACCCCCCCCCCGCACACACACACACATTGTTTTCTTACCATTCCTTGTCTGACACTTCAAGCTCCAGCAACTTTGAAAATGTTATTGTTTCTGACATGCACTGTCCTGCTTTTAGCTTATGTGCATTTACAAATACGGTTTCCTCTTGCAGTGTGCCCTCCCTCTTCCTTTCACCATCCACTGCCCACCCCTCCTCTGACTTTGTGTAATTAATATTCATCTTTTAGAATCCACAGGCTCTCCCATAGGAATATCTCCCACATGCTTTCCTCTGTTTCTACCCCAAGTGTGGTTAAGTGCCCTTCCTCTGTGTTCACATAATAACCAATAAGATTTTTTTCAACACATGGGCCACATATTTCTTTCTCATTGACTTGTTTTTCCTATTGACTTCTTGATTTCTGAAAGCATTGAGTGTTTTATCCCCAGAATCCAGCATAGTACCTGATATCTAGTATTTCTAAAATTGATGCTGTGCATCTATACCTCTGATCACTATTATAACCCAATCTACAGATGTTTCTAAACTTAACACTTTGGTCCACTTATTAGAATCCACATACCGGAGTGTATGGTTTTTCCTTTTATGTAAGTGGCCTTCTTCTTCTTTTTTCTAAGTTTATTTATTTATTTTGAGAAAGAGAGACAGAAGCATGAGTGGGGAAGGGGCAGAGAGAGAGAGAGAGAGAGAGAGAGAGTCCCAAGCAGGGTCTGCACTGTCACTACAGGGAGTCTGATGCTGGGCTCAATCTACATAAGATCATGACCTAAGCCAAAATCAAGTCAGACACTTAACTGGTGGAGCCATCCAGGCACCCCTAAGTGGCCTTCTTCTTAAACCAGTTCTTCCTTACTCACTCACCCAAAGTATTTTACTTTACCTAACATTTTATTACAGGCTTACTTTTCATTATCAACAATGTTAGGGGGAGGCAACATTCTTATTATTGATATGAGTCCTTTGAACACAGTACATTTGCATCCTAATGTATCAGAGATTTGTTTTGTTTTGTTTTTTCTTTACCATCTCTGCTGAAGTGTCTTATGGGTCCCTCTTTTACAACTCCTTCCTTAAGACTTACCAAAACTGCCATCCAGTTGGTAGGTATGCTTTCTTGCCCCTGAACTACTATAGCCCTTCTGGTCTAACAGTTGTATGCCTTATAAAATCCAAAATACATCTACAGTCTAGAGAGTAGTTCTTAGAACAAGCTGACAGAATCATGGGGCCCCACGCTAGGCCCATGGGCACCTATGGCCATGGACGCTAGGGACATTCACAGAAGCTCCTTCAAGGCATTCCAAGTCATGAAATCATAATAGGAACCATGGTGGTCAAGTGTAAATGAAGAAGGATGAGGAGAGGAAGTGAAACCAAACACAAGAAACCAATATCCAAATATATAAGGAGGTGTGAATTAGAGGGTTGATGATCAGGTCTGAATATTTTCCCATACCCCAGAAGAAAGAGCCTCATAATTTTTTGTTGTTATTGTTCTTGAAATCAGGAGTTTATCCTCAATGCTTGAGGCAGGAATGTAACAAATAGGTATCATGGCACATGCGATGGAGACATTTGAGATCTCCGGGATTACTCCATTAAAAATAATTTTGAGACCAAAGGCAGGCTTAATTAATCATAATCACAGAAGAAGACCAGAGTCTTCTTAATTAGGCTTTAAGTTCTCTGAAGGTGAGGATACTTTTTATATCCTCCATAATCCGTGGTACCCAAAAAAAATTCTAGAGCAAATATAATGACATACACTTTAGGGGAACTTCACTTCTGTGAAAAATTAGAACAAATGTCATCTGAGAGAAATTCTAATCTTTTCTATCAATGGCTCAAGAACCAGTAATTTTATCTTCATAACATATGAGATAATGCAATTTGTATAAGGTGTCACTCATATATCAGAAATTTCAAATTTGTAAGTGAAATATATCAAATAATTTATTATATATTTGTGCAAAGGGATATATCTATATTTTCATCCAATGGCTTTAGTTTCCTCACCCACCCTGCCCTCTACTTAAAACCAACATGAAATGGAACTAGCTCATCAAATACTATTTCCAGTATTTTTTTAAGTTTATTTATTTATTTTGAGAGAGAGAGAGAGAGAGAGAGAGAGAGAGAGAGAGATAGCGCATGTGAGCAGGGGAGAGGCAGAGAGAGAGGGAGAGTGAGAATTCCAAGGCTCCATGCTGTCAGTACCGAGCCTGACATGGGGCTCGATCTCACAAACCATGAGATCATGACCTGAGCTGAAATCAAGAGTCAGACACTTAACTGACTAAACCACCCAGGTGCCCTGATTTCTAGTATTTTTATTTCATGTGTTTAAACATATTTGGGCATGCAAAGAGTAACTTGTAGCCTGCTAATATTAGAGTTACTTCTCTCTAAGACACCCAAATTAATCTTTTTTTTTCAAGAGGCAGAATTTATTATAATATTATTTTTCTGTGACTTAGTTCTTTTATCATGTTGGAGTAATAAGTGGTACAGTATAACAAAAATTATGCCAAAAACTAATGTAGCAACAAATTGTAGAGGTTATAAAATTGCTAAAACTTTTTTCTAGTAAATAACCCAAATAGATTCAACTGTATTTCAAACTGTATCCTACCGTCTACCTTATAGTGTTCCTCAATTTTCTCTGAGATCCCAAACGAATGTAGTTCAGCAAAGAAAAATTATTTACATTTTTCAATATGAAAAAAATGTATTAAAACATTAAACACACATATGGAGCACTAAAATATCTAGCTCATTTACATAATTTGAAACTGTATATTTTGTTAACTGTTTTTTTTATTTACTAGAATCATATTTTCACTGAAACATGATCTAATGGAAAGCATATTCTGCCCCAAAAAAGGCCTGAATTCTAGCCCTATCTATAAAGCTAAATGATAGAGCCAGAGCAAAAATACTCTATTTGGTTATGCACTTGCAAAACAGATCTTTACCAGAGATTTCATGTCTACAGAGTCGTTCATAGCCCTGTAGATTCCTGAGGAAGAAACCAACATAAAGTAATTATTTTTCTATTCCCAGGTGTTTACATGAAAATCTATAATTACCATTTGCAATTTTTATCATTTAATAATAGAAACACATTTTGATACTGAAATGTAGAAAGGATAATTTCAGCATTAAACAAAAACATAATATTTAAATTTATGAAACCTCAAATATTCTTATTATTTTTCTCATTTTTCCTCACACAAAATTACAGATTACTAATTTATACCATTTATATAAATAATGGAGTATTTTCCAAATACCATGTCTATTTTAATACCAAGTTCAAACCCTAATGATTCTTTTAAAAATATTTTTAAGTAATAAAGAGCACAGACACATAGGAATTTTCCTTTAGTTTCTACAAACCTAAGATAGAGATTAAATTAATGGTGCATTTTGAGGTATTCAATACATGACAAATCTTTTTTTTTTTATTTCAGATTGCTTTTCCAGCTACTGAGTGGGAGTATATGAAACTTGATTCTGAAGAGAATAGAAGTAAACCAGAAGAACCACCAAAAGAGTGTTTAAAACATATTTCCAGACTTTCACAGAAACAGTCTCCCTTACTGTAAGTGACCCAGGTCTTGTGAGTGAATTTTGCCTGATGTTCATAATACCAACAACCATATTGGAAGCACTGGTATCTTTAAAGAGTGAACCTTCTAACAAAACTCCTTTCATTTTCTAAAGTGACACCTGTTGGATGATCAATTAATGTTTAGGAGCTAAATTAGAATTTTTATGTTTTTTAAAGATTTTTCTCCCATGGCATTTAGCAACTTTAACTTTAGTCAAAGGATGAATAAAAAGATTGGCAATCATTTAGTTTGGTACAACAAAGCAGAGACTGATTAGATATATTTCAGTGTTTAACAATGATAAACCATTGCTCAACCATCCTTCAACTGAGTAGAAAGTTGTTTTAGTAGATTGGAAAAAGCAACATTTAATTTTTATGCATATTTAAAAAGAATAGATATAAATCATGTTTTAATAGTACTAAATTAGTGGCTAATGCATACTTAAATTTTGTCAAGCACTCATTCTCTGAAAAATGATATCAAATCCCAGGAAGAACTATAAGAGAACTAGTGATATTGGTATTTTCTACTTGGTAATATCTAATCCATCACTGATGGTGCTCATTAATAGCATGCAAAAGCATAAAACTTAAGAAGTAACTTTTTAAGTATATACTGTGATGATATATAATGTGATAAAGCTTTTTATTCCAAGAATAAGAAATTGTTTAAATATTTTTAACAAGAGAGTAATGTGATCTAAATAATCTTTTTGAGTGATCTTTGTACCGCAAGTTGAAGAATGTATTGTAGAGAAAGAAAGAATGGAAGCAGTAGAGCAAGAAGGTTGATATAATTTTTTAAAGCAAGAGGTCATGGTGGTTAAGACTAGGGTGATGACAACGGACATTGGTAGAAATGGCTAGATTTGGGAGACATGTTTTGCAAGTTGAGAAGACATGACTTGATGAGTAATAGCAATTAGGGGATAAGCCAACCGAGAAAGCAAGAAATCAAGTTAAGTCAATAGAGGATCCAAAGTTTTGAAAAATTGAATGGGCAGATGTTAGAGTCATTTTCTGGAGAAGGAATAAGTTTGGGCCATTTCAGACTGAAGTGTTCAGTATGATCAAGGGTTCTGTTTTGGAGAATCTTATTGCTGCCCTGATTTCTAATTTCACTTTGTAATACTCTTTTCCTCAAGCCAGTGACATCAGTCTCCATGTACTTCCCGTCTCAGGGCCTTTTCATTTGTTGTTCCCTTTACCTGAAATATTCCTTCTTCAGTTCTCCACACAACTGAGTCATCTCATTCTGTAGGTCAGGTGTGCACTGAACTGTGATCTTCTCAAAGAGTTCTTTGACTCCCCTATCTAGTGACCTTTTTCTCTTTACTCTCTACCTTATTACCTTTTATCATCACACATAACACAATCTATTGTCATCTTCTTCATTAATGCATTTTTTCCTTGTCTTCCTCATTAAATTGTAAGAATCGAGAGAGCAAGAAACCCATTTATCTTGTTTGTCACTATATTTCCAGTACTGTACGCTGTGCTTAAAAATACTGCATGTAAGTGGTGCCTGGGTGGATCAGTCGGTTAAGCGTCAGCCTTCAGCTCAGGTCATGATCTCACAGTTCGTGGTTTTGAGCCCCGCATCGGGCTCTGTGCTGACAGCTCAGGGCCTGGATCCTGTTTCAGATTCTGTGTGGGTGTCTCTCTCTGCCCCTCCCCTGCTCGTTCTTTGTCTCTGTCTCTCAAAAATAAATAAACATTAAGAAAAATTGTTTTAAATACTACTTGTAAAATAAATGTTATAATGAATAAAGTTCCCTCACATAGTATCTGATATAAAAAGTTACCTTAAGGGTTGTAAATGATGGACATTCTCATAGTCCTTATGATACATTTTGATAATCCATTGTTATACTAAACTACTGTCAACTAGGTGAAGCATCTTTTCCTACCACTTACTCAAAAATATAAAAGATTACATTTAACAAATGTGTCACATATCAGACTAATATATTTTTAATTGGGGATTTTTTAAATATGAAAAAGATGCCATGCTTCGAAATTTTAAATATATTCAAGCAAAAAAACATCAAAGCAACAAATAATGACAGTAACTTCCTTTAAATATTAGGAGTTTGTGTTTTTAAATTTACCCCAGTGAATCTCAACTTGTTTCAGTCCTCAGTTTCTACTTAAATTAATAATTTACACATAAAACAAGCAACATTTTCCTCTGTTTCACTTACTCAAATACAATTATTAACCTCAATACAGGACAATTTTATTCTGGATTCTGAAAAAGAACAGCCTTCAATTTGATAAAACTTGTGTTACAATCAGATTCACTTAAAAAAAAGAATCAGATTTACTTGTTTCAAAATACCACATTTTGTCATTTAGTTGATGACAATTGTTCCTTCTTTCAAATTGATCAAATGTAATCAGAGTCAGGAAGTTCAGACTCAATGAAATTCAATGAAAATATACTTACAATATTTGTAAAAATTTTAATATATATATATATATTTAAAAGGTTTTGTTTTTATTTATTTTAAGAGAGACAGAGTGTGAGTAGGAGAGGGGTGGAGAAAGAGGGAGAGAGGAAGAACCCAAGCAGACTCCCTCATGGTCAGTGCTCAGAGCCTGACACGAGGCTCAGACCCATGACACCGCAAGATCATGACCTGAGCCAAAAGCAAGAGTCAGAGGCTTAACCTACTGAGCCACCCCAGCACCCCTAAAATAATATATATTCTTGATGACAAGTAAAAAAATGTTTCTAGTATGAAGAAGATTCTAGAAAAAAAGATAGGAAAATATTTGTTTTGAAAGAAATTAATGCTTCCACTTCTAGCCATGAAACGCACCTATCCTCCTAACTTAAAGGAATATGACACAAGAAAATACATATGAAATAACTGATTTCAGAAATTGGACAGGGCTTGAGGTGAGCTCATGAATAAAGTGGTTTTCAGCCTAGAGGCACTTTCTACATTATGGCTCTGGGAGCCATAATCAAAGAAGAGGTCTTGCTGAGATTTAAAAAAGAAAAAAAAAAGTGGGCAGAGATCAGATTTTAATGATGCTGAGGCAGCTGGAATTTCTAGTGTGTAATAGTAAAGAGAAGGAAGATGTATAGGATAAGAGCTACAGAAATATGTAACTGAGTACTAAGCTACTCATGAGCAGGTAGAGAGTTTGCAGGGCCTGCAAAGGAACCACCACAGGGAGAAGTGAAATAGATACAGATTCCACAGACTGCACAATGCTGGGAGACATAGAAATATTGGCCAATAGAATGAAGAAAGATCCCAGAACACCTCAAGCATTCAATAAAGAAGTCAGAAAGATGCATATTAGGAGTAAGTGTACTTTAGCCCAAGATTAAAAACTATGCTACGCCCAACCTAACATATTATAAAAACAAGTCTCAAAAGGCTGAAGCTCATCTGCTAGTACTTGAACTGCCTACTAAAAAAATTGAAACATTCAACACCCAAAAGATGGCAAAATGCAGACTCTCAAAAATGGAGCATTTTAAATATTTAACATAAAATCAATAATTGCTAGACATAGGAAGACTCCAGAATATATAATCATAGCCTGGGATAGGAGGAAGCAATTAACAGAAACAAATCCAGATATTTTAAAATTAGTAGAAAATGATTTCAACACAACTGTTATAAAGACATCTATGGATTTCCAAAAACAAGATGTATATGGTTGAACAAATGAAATCTCAGTAAAAAAATAGGAAATTTAAAAGCTGGAAAAAACACAATATCTAAATTTTTTAAAAATTACTGGAAAGACTTAATAGATTTCATAATAAAAAAACAACAGTGAGCTTGAAGAGAGGGCAATAGAAAATTAGCCATGTTGAAGTACAGAAAAAAATAATCCTAAAAGGAGTGTTCGATTCTTGTGACCTGTTAGACTGACAATATATGTATTAGACACACAGGAGTGGAGAGAAAGATGAAGGCAAAAAGAAAAGGTGATAATAGCCAAAATTTTACAAATTTGTTTTAAAATTGAAACCACAGAAAAAAAAAAAAATAAATTAAAATGAAAAATATAAAATTCAACCCACAGATATAAGAAACTTAGCAACTCCCAATCAAGTACACATGCATACCCATATTATAGTCAAATTTCTAAAAACTGAACATATGATAAAAATTTTTAGGGGCACTGGGTGGCCCAGTCAGTTAAGTGTCTGACTGTTGATTTCAGCTCAGGTCATGATTTCATGGTTCATGAGTTGGAGCCCCGTATCAGGCTCCTCACTGCCAGCATGGATTAGATGCTTGGGATTCTCTCTCTCCCTCTCTTTCTGCCCTTCCCCTGTGTGCATGCTCTCTCTCTCTCTCTCTTTCAAAATAAATACATAAACTTAAAAAAAATTGTTTTAAAGCATTAGAGAAAATGAACAAATTCCATACAGGGAACAACCACAATATGAATTGCATATTTCTCATCAAAAACAATGGAAGCTGAAAGATAGTAGAATATTATCTTACATCTAGGAAGGGCAAAAGAAAATCTATCAACTTAGAATTCTATAACCAGTAAAATTATATTTCAAAAGTGAAGGCAGAATGAAAACATTTTCAGTTAAACACAGCTGAATTTGTTTATGATCAGCTTATCTGTACCATAGAAATCTTAAAGGAAATACTACCAGCTGAAAGAAAATGATAACTAGATGAAGCTCCAACTATAAGAATAAATGAAAATCATCATAAAGGGAAAATAGGTAGGAAATAAAATTACTCTTACTTACATATTTAACAATTTCTTTAAAAAATAATTAATTATATTTTTATAACTATATAAATATATAATGTATTGCTGCATTTATAATATATAAAATTAAGGGGCACCTGGGTGGCTCAGTTGGTTAAGTGTCCGACTTCCGCTCAGGTCATGATCTCATGGTTCATGGATTTGAGCCCGTGTCCGGCTCTGTGCTGACAGCTCAGAGGCTGGAGCCTGCTTCAGATTCTGTGTCTCCCTCTCTCTCTGCCCCTCCCCCGCTCATGCCCTGTCTCTCTCTCTCTCTCTCTCTTTCTCTCTCTCTCTCTCTTTCTTCTCTCTCTCTCTCTCAAAAATAAATATGACAAAAAATTTAATAATATATAAAATTAAAATGTATAACAACTGTAATAAAAATGAGAAATAGAAGAATGGAAACATACTGTTTTAAGGTTCTTATACATAAGGCGGTATAATATTTATCAACTGTTGGCTGTGATATACTGAAAGATAATACTGAAATCTCTAGAGAACTACACCCCCAAATTTTAAGTGCACATTTACGGGCTAAGAAGAAAACGAAAATGAAATACCAAGAAAAAATTGAAAAGAAGACAGGAAAAAAAAGGGAAATGGGACAAAGAAATGATTTGAACAACAACAAACTGATAGCAATATGGTAGAATCAAACCAATTATATCCATGTTATGTTAAATATAAATAGAATAAAAACTCTAACTTAAAGCAAGAAATTGTCACCTACATTACAAAAGCAGTATAAAACTTTATTCTGTTTACAGTCATATGTTTTAAATATAAGGATTCACCTACATTAAAATTTTAAAAATGGAAAAAAATATGTAAGGAATTTATGTCATCTTGATAGATTTAGGGAAAAAAACAATTGATAAAATTTAACACTCATTCATAATAAAAACTCATGAAACCAGGAATAGAATGGAACTTTCTCAACTTTAAAATCCTGAGTTAAATCTAGATCAATGGAAAAAATCTAAAGTCAACATCATATTAAATGGTGCAAGAATGAATGTTTTCCCCCTTCCTATGATGGGAAAGCAAGGATATCTATCTAAGTATTTCTCCTCAATGTTGTATTGGAAGTCCTAGCCAGTGCACTATGGTAAGAAAAATAAATGTGTAAAACTGGGAAAGAAGGAAATAAAACTTCCTCTCTTTTCAGATGACATGATTAAGTAAAATCATAGCATTCAACATCAATGTACAAAATGCAATTGTATTTCAGTGAAAAACAGAAAAATTTTGTTTTAAAGTTCAATTTACATCAAAACCTCTACACTAAAAAGTATAAAACTTTTCTAAGAGAAATGAAAGAAAAGGTTATATCATATCATTGATTAGAATACTCCCTATTGTTAAGATGACAATTCTCATTCTCCCCAAATTAGTGATATAGATGCCACTATGCACCCATTAAAATGATAGTATCTTGAAATGGGCAAAATCAAGTGTTGGCAAGAATGTGGTATAATTGGAACTATCATACTCGGCATATAATAATGTACAATTTTACAAACATTTTCAGAAAATAGTTTTTTTTAAAGGTAGACAGACACCTGACATAAAACCCAGTCATCCCCCTCCTAGGAACTTCCTAGGAGAAATGAAAAATCTATCCAATCTAATACATGCACACGAATGTTTATAGCAGCTTTACTCATAATATCCCCAAGCAGGAAATTCAAATGTCTATCAGATAGGAGAATGGATAAGCAAACTGTGGTGTATTCATATAAAAGAATAATACTCATTAATTAAAATTTCTGGACTACTAATACACTCAATAATATGGATAACTTTAAAACATTATACTGAATGAGAGAGGCTATAAATAAAAGCATTTACTCTATGATTTAATATTTATGAAGTTCTAAAGTAGGCAATATTAATCCAGAGTGAAAGAAATCCTACCAGTGCTTGCTTCTGTTTGTTTGCTTGAGAAAACTTTATCTTGAAAGGAATGTGGTTTTCATTCAGTACATGCATTTGTTAAAATTTATTGAACTGCGTGTGTGCATTCCTTTTGATGTAAATTGTGCTTCAATAAAAGAAAGTAAAACAAATATGTCTTGTTCAATATTGGGGAAAAACAAACTTAATCAGAGCAAAATAATTTGTTTCAATAATAATTTAGTAATAACTTTGTCATGGCATTTTTTCTTCTGAGGACTGTCTGGTGGGGAAGGTAGTGATAAAACAGGACAGGAGCCCAAAACATACTTTAAAAATCTCTATAATCCATCCCTTTTATTTTGTAGATTAAGATGGCTTTTAAAAATGTAGAGAAATGTAAGCCTTTAAGATATTTTAATATTTCTCATTATCCTTATTGGAAGTTTTAGCTAACTTAAGCTAAGCAGCATTGTCAGTTTGGAGGAGACAGTGTTCAAAAGCTGTCATTGTCATGTGAGAAATGCTGTCCTCCAGTTGAACTGTGGTTCTGAATGCTTCTGCTGAAGTGTGAGCAAAACATGATAAACTGTCAGCAAGTCAATGGCCCTAGTCCTAGATTTCGATCTTCTGTTTGGAACCATTCTCCAGGGGGAAACACTTGGGCATTTAAATAAATCCTATTCACTGGCATTTTAACTCCAAACTTCCAGCTAAATATGAGAATTTAAAGCCCAAATCCAGGGATGAATTGAGTTTCTTTGTTTTCAAAGTTTAGAGCAGAGTTTTCTGAACTCTGATGAAACTTGCTTTGAGATGAAGGAATATCATCTTTAAAAGATGACATTTCTTCACGGGCCCATTTGGGTCTAAATTAATTTGTAAAGAAGGTAAGAGATTACCTCTGTTCTAAGTAGTACACGTTGCAGGATTCAGATAAAACTTGGTCAGCCCTAAAGGAGGCATAGATTTTGTTAACCAAAATGACATTGTTGTTGTTGTTGTTGTTTTTTTAAGTGACAAAGGTAAGAGGAAGAAAAAATAAATATGAATTATCTGAAGTCTATTTTATTTTTCTATAAAAGAACAAAGTTAGGGAAGTAAGCTAATAAACTCTCAAATTGTTCCAAGAAAGTAAAGAACTTGTTTTCCAAAGTAAAGTAAAATAAAAGTCAAAGCACTGAGTAAAATTTTGTTCTGTAACATTTTTTAGTGGAGCAAACTCCAACAAATTACAGTTTCCAATCTGGTTTTGCAGACTCTCTGAGGAAAAGAGAAGATACTTATGGTTTTATCGTTTCTACTGCAATAATGAAAACTGCTCCCTTCCTTTGGTCTTGGGCAGTGCCCCTGGATGGGATGAAAGAACTGTTTCAGAAATGCATACCATTTTGAGAAGATGGAAATTTTCTTGCCCTTTGGAAGCACTTGGACTTCTGACTTCTAGGTAAGAATTGCAAAAACAATCATGGTATTACTGATGAGAAAATTTGAAGAGAAAAAATAGGACTATATGATTAATTCAATAGCTATTCTGGTTGTTCCCAATTTCAATAGCTATAGATATTAAATTTAGACAAATGTGAACTATGAATACAAATTTTAAACAAATCTAAGCTATAATTGTGTCTCCAGTGCTAAACTGTAAGTATAATTAATGGTCACAGTCTCTTGTGTGAAGATTACATGAAGATTACATTACTCTTACAGAAATAACAACAAAATTAAATAGGGAAAAATTAAATTCTCTACTCTGACCCCTCTCAAAAGAAAAAAAGTCCTGAATAACTGGGACCATATCTTTTATTATTGAAGTATACAAAGTGTGGCAAAATATCCCACATATAGTAGGTGTACAATTAATATGCCAATGATAATGATAAGAATAAATTATAATAATATATAAATATATGTTATGTATTCTCCAGATAGTCTCTCAGAATAAAATACACAAGGATGCAATCAGGGGTGGAGGAATGATGTCTTTTTATAGTTAGGGATAAATGTATGGGAACAAGTGTGGAAGCTGGCTCTAGTTTGGGGAAACAGCTCTTTTTTGGCTTCTATTCTATATTAAAAGCCAAGACGAGCTTTTTTAAATCTGTCTTGATAGCATCAGTTCAGTGATGCCATAAAGAAAGTCTGTAATCTCTAGAATCAGAGAAGAGTTGTGGCGACCAGTTCTATTCTGATTTCTCTCTCAAGGTCCTACAGAGGAGAAATGTGGAAGAGAGAGTGACGCAAAAGACTTTTCAAACTGATATAGTTAGATTTATGTTAAATTAGTGTACTTTCCAAAACTTCTGGGATGGAAAAGGAGGTGAAAGGGTTTTCTTTTTCTACCACAATGAGATACCACTTCATACTCACTGTAATGGCTATAATCAAAATCAAAAAGACAAATAACAATAAGTGTTGGCAAGGATGTGGAGAAATTGAAAAACTCATGCATTGCTGGTGGGAGTGTAAAACGGTGCAATCATTTTAGAAAACAATTTTCAGTTCCTTAAATATTAAACACTGAGTTACTGTATGACCCAACAATTCCACTATTAAGTATATATCCAAGATAAAATACATGTTCACTCGAAAACTCATATGTGAATGTTCAGAGCAGCAATATTTATAACAACAAAAAAGGAGTAACAACTCACATGGCCAATAACTAATTTGTGGATAAATAAAATGTGGCCCATCCATACAATGTAGTATTATTCAATAATAAAAAAAGGAATGAATACTAATACATGTTAAAACAAGAATAAACCTTGAAAACATTATTCTTAATGAAGGAAGCCCATCACAAAAGACCACATATTATATGATTCCATTTATAAGAAATGTCCAGAATAGGCAAATCTATAGATACAGAAAATAGATTAGTGATTGCGTAGGTCTAGGGGAGGTTGGGGGAAAAGAGGGTTGATTGATAATGAACATGAAGTTTCTTTCTGTGATTATAGTTACACAACTCTGGGAATATGCTAAAAACCATTGAACTGTACACTTTAAGTGAATTGCATGACATTTGAATTATATATCAATAACACTATTAAAATTTGAAAATAATAATTGTAAAGTTAAAAATAGAGGTATGAATCTCTGTAATATCCAAAGCATAATTTTCTCACCAGACAATATAACAACTTTCTAGTTTCTAAAGCATAAGCCCACTTTATTGGGTGGCAGGGGATTATTATTGTTTTACTAAGACAGATCTTGGTCTATTTTAAAGATATTTAAATGTGTCGATGAATACTTTTTTTATAAAGTTTATAGACTATTAGAAAAATCTTTTTTTTTTCAATACCCACATTTTTAAACTTTATCAAAGCTTTTTGATCTTTTTTTCTGAGGTAAATAGGTTGTTGCTCTGACATAACAAGAATCAGGAATTCCCATCAAACAGATTTCATTATGTATAAAGTATATACCAGAAATAGGCAGATCACACACGAATATGCTTTCAGTCAACATAATTAGTAGCTATTCCCTCAAGGGGTAAACCAATAATTAGCCAAATGTATATTCAGGTGCAAATGTACAATTAAGGGAAAATTATTTTAGATCCTAAGTGTCCTATGAATGTTAAAAATGACCTAGCTCCTGCAACAGCTGTATGAAAGCTGTAGGTTACAATTTTCATGTCAAAGTAGCTTCATATCCCATCTCTTGAGTTTAGTATTGCATAGCAAAGGACCATGCTGAATATCATGTGAAAGATTACGTGATTCCAATACCAATAAATTTTGATGACTTAAAACTTAATTAACACTGATTATGGTCCCAGTCTCATCAATATATTGCTTGTGTCCTAGAAGCACTTTCAGCTCTGTGGGTTGGATCTCTTCAGAGCTTTTGTTTCACAGCACTGAAATGTTGAGTGGAAGGTACTGACAGCCCTATTTCCTTTTTCACTCTCTGTAAGGTAATAGTTATAAGCCTCCACACACATGGTCTGAGCACGTCCTATAGCTACACCCTTGCCTATAAAAAACAAATATTCCAATGGTTACTTCAGCAGCAAATATCACCTCTAGGCAGGTAAAAATGCTGAGCACACAATGCAACTGTCTCATGGCTTTCTAGCACTCGAAGAAGCTCATAACTGTTATCAGGACCCCTGTTCCAACCAACACATAGAGCCTCATGTAGAATTACTCTGGTGACCCCTTCTCTGATAAGAAATTCTTCATGGTGCCTCCAAACCAAAACCATAGTCCAAAAGCAAAGACAGCCAACCCCATCAGCCAGGAGAGAAGGTTGAAACCAAGCAGTAAATACTTGATGTACCACGGGCACCTCAGGGGGGCACCCCACGCTGCTCACCGCTGTGACAGCACTCTGAGTTCCCAACCCCATGCTGGCTCTGGGAGTCATGGGAGCCTCTTATAAAAATCTTTATCAGAATGAAGCCTTTAATATTGCTTAGTTGCTTGTAAAATAAAAGGATTAATATTGCTTGTAAAATGAAAGAATTCACTAAATAGACTTCAATATTCTCTGATCCCTGATAAATAAGCATAATTCTGGGGGTGCCTGGGTGGCTCAGTTGGTTAAACCTCTGACTTCAGCTCACGTCATGATCTCATAGTTCATGAGTTCTAGCACCACATTGGGCTCTTGCTGACAGCTCAGAGCCTGGAGCCTGCTTCGGATTCTGTGTCTCCCTCTCTCTCTGCACCTTCCCTACTTGAACTCTGTCTCTCTCTCTCTCTCAAAAATAAATAACATTTAAAAAAAAAAGCATAATTCTGCTTATAGTGAGCCTTCTCTACCTGAACAGAAGCTGAAAATCTATTTGACTCAATGTTTTATTTATTTTTTTTTTGATGTTTATTTATTTTTGAGAGAGAGAGCTTGTGCTCTGAGAGTGCACATGAGCTGAGGAGGGGCAGAGAGAGAGACAGAGGATCGGAAGTGGGCTCCATGCTGACAGCAGGGAGCTGGATATGGGACTTAAACTCACCAACTGTAAGATCATGACCTGAGCGGAAATAGAAAGTCAGATGCTTAACTGACTGAGCCACCCAGGCACCACCTCAGTGTTTTAAAAATAAAGATCAAATCTTTACTTAGTGCTACTTAGTACCATCTAATTTTAATATCCACAATAACCCTATGAGGCAAATCTGATTATTATTCCAATTGTACCTATGAGGAAACTGAGGCTTATAGAGATTAAGTTGTCCAATGTTACACTATTAAATTGAGGAGTTCAAGTTAAATCCAGAGATTTAGAGCTTGAAATATTTTTAATTTTTTTACTTTTTAATTTACATCCAAGTTTGTTAGCATATAGTACAATAAGGATTTTATGAGTAGAATCCAGTGATTCATCCCCTACATATAACACCCAGTGCTCATCCAAACAAGTGTTTTCCCTAATGCCTCTTGCCCATTTAGCCCATTCCCCCACTCACAACCCCTCCAGTAACCCTCACATTGTTCTCTATATTTAAGTCTCTTATGTTTTATCCCCCTCCCTGTTTTTATATTATTTTTGCTTCCCTTCCCTTATGTTCATCTGTTTTGTATCTTAAATTCCACATATGGGTGAAGTCATATGATATTTGTCTTTCTCTGACTGACTAATTTCACTTAGTATAATACACTCTAGTTCCATCCATGTTGTTGCAAATGACAAGATTTCATTCTTTTTGACTGCCGAGTAATACCCTGTTGTATATATATACCATGTCTTCTATACATATTCATCTGTCAGTGGACATTTGGGCTCTTTCCATACTTTGGCTATTGTTGATAGTGCTGCTATAAACATTGGGTTTAGAGCTTGAAATCTTAACCACTATTCTTATAACCTTTCTACATACATACTCTACACTACTTACATATTAATTTTTTGATATTTATTTATTTTTGACAGAGAGAGAGAGACAGAGCATGAACAGGGGAGGGGCAGAGAGAGAGAGGGAGACACAGAATCCGAAACAGGCTCCAGGCTCTGAGCTGTCAGCACAGAGCCCCACGGAGGGCTCAAACTCAGGAACTGTGAGATCATGACCTGAGCCAAAGTCGGACGCTTAACTGATTGAGCCACCCAGGTGCCCCAAGGCTATTTACATATTAAATATGCAAATAAAACTATCTTAAAATAGTCTTATTATAGTAAATAGCAGTACTTAACCATCTTGTCATGCTTGGATGTTTCTACTTCACTGTGTAATTTCTTTTTTTCCAAACAATCAGATATTTAGAGATTATAGGGACTGGTTTCAAAGTAAAGTGTTGTTTATTGAGCATCATTCAGGAAACTTATTAGAAACTTGATTTATATGAACATTGGACAGTTCCTTATCATGCACCAAAGAAGGTCACTGGAAAGGTTAAAATATTTCCATTGCACTCATTCTATGACTCCCACTCTCTTTAACTGAACTACTAAAAAAAAACTTGAGGACAAGCTGTTTCCAAAAATGAACCTTTCAACTTCTCTAAATTCAAAAGCTGACTTTTCTGAGAACAAACAGTTTGTGCTTGTTAAGTGACTTGTCAGAGTGAGGTCTTCAGAGATCTGTATTTTTTCTCCTTTGAATAGTTTATTTTTCCAATGGTTTAACCTCTTGAGAACTGGTGTGCTCCATTTCTAGCTCAGAAAAATTTTTAATATTTCTGTTTGTTTAATCCCATCCAAAGATTCACCATCTCCTTTTGGTTTATTTTTAGCAAGAGACATGTTGAGATTTAATTTACCTAGCGTAGGCCATAGGGTGTTAATATTTCCACTAATGAGTGCCAGCAGTATGCTCACTGGGTACTGATATTTCCATTAGAGAAGGCAGTGCTGTCAGAATACCAGGGACCAAGGGCGAAGGTCTGTGGTTCTTGGCAGATGGTTGCTATTTTCTTGAACTCTGATGCACAGGCATAACTGTTCAACTGCTAATAGCAAGCAGAAATTACCCAAGGAATTAAAAGACAGTTCAAGGAAAGTATTCATTTAAAAATAGCAACTCTGAACTGGCATCAGAGGATTACATCAGAAACTTAAATAAAAATTTCACAAGGTACCAGAACTTGCCATCCCACATGATGTAAAATTATTATTTTGCGGGAAGAAGAACAATGCTTAACAGGCAGTGCCTTAGCTTCCAAAATCAGTTTCCTTGGAAAAATGTTTCATAAACATGTTTGCACAAAGCCATTACATATTTTATTGTAGAGATTAATTTATAATAAAGACATTTTTGACTAGCATTGCAAATTGGTACTATGGAATATGGAAGAGAGAGGCAGTTATAACTTCCACATTAGACTAAATAGTTAAGTGATTGATAATGATGTATCTTTCCCATTTATAGATTGACACACATATGTGTACTTGGAAATTGACCTGCAATGAATCAAGGAGACTGAATAGTAAGACATAGTGGCTATCCCTAAAAAACAATAAGAGAAAAATACTTATGCTAAAGACTGCCCCACAATATACTCCATACTATAATCAAAGTATTAAGTGCTATATGTGCCCAAAGGAGAGAGAAGCAAATTCTTTCTGAAAAAGTAAGGAAATCTTCACAAAGGAATTGAAAGCTGAGTTGAAATATTCATAGTAATTTACTGAGTGGAGAAGACAGGAAATGGCCTTTCTGGAAGAAAGGCTAACATATGGACAGTTATGGAGTTTCAGAGAATAGTGAGTAATCTTATGTCATATTAGAAGGGAATTGTACTGTGAGACAAGACTGAAAAGGATAGGTTAGTTAGGATGTTTTAGGTCTCATGAGCCAGGTAGTTACTACTGACGCATTTCTGCAGGCCATGGAATTTTGTGAAGAATGGAAGTCATAGAATCAGATTTATATTATACAAGGATAATTCTGGCACCAATGTGAAGGATGAACTAAAAAAAGACAATGAGAGCAAGGATATTAGATAGATGTCAAGTATTGAAATAGTGCATTTGAAAAATGATCTGGGCCTGAAAAATAGTGGAGTTCCCCAGAGCAGATCTGAGAAACATTTCAGAGGAAAGTGAAAAAAAGAGAAGAGATAAGGAAGAATTTGAGCTTTCCGTTTTGGGCAAATGATAGAAAACTATATTGTTAATCAAGACAAGGGTTACAGAAGAAAGAAAATTTAGGTGGTGTAAGATATAGAGTTCTGTTTTGGACATGTTGCATGGTTAGAAACCTGTGGGACAGGGGCGCCTGGGTGGCTTAGTCAGTTAAGCGCCGACTCTGGCTCAGGTCATGATCTCACAGTCTGTGGATTCGAGCCCCACATCAGGCTCTGTGCTGACAGCTTACAGCCTGGAGCCTGCTTCAGATTCTGTGTGTGTCTCGTTCTCTCTGCCCCTACCCCACTCGAGCTTTCTCTCTCTCTCTCTCTCTCTCCCAAAAAATAAAAACACATTAAAACAAAACAAAACAAAAACCTGTGGGACACCTAGGAGAAGGTGACCAGTATACAGTTGTATATTCAGATCTGAAGCCTAGCAGAGAAACCAAAGCTTGAAAAATAATATATGAATTATTGGCTTGAAAGCAGTAATTGAAGCCAAGAAGTAGAGGCACTGCATGTATGTATGTGGAGGAAGTAAAGAAAGAGGCAAAGATGGAGCCCCGGAGAGTAGCAACATTTTAAGAGCAGCATAAAGCAAGCAAAGCTGGAAAAGGCAACAGGAAGAATGACCAAGAAGTCGGAGGAGAGCGAGAAAGGGGTAGTAATTTAGAATTCATAAAAAAAGGTTTTCAAAGTCTTCAAAGAAGGGTTAAATAAAATTAAGTCTAAAACCAAATCAATGGATTGAAAAATGAGCAGTCACTGATGGTATTAGTGAGAGCAGTTTTAATACTGTAGTAAAATTGGATGCCATACTTCAAGATCCTAAAGAGCAAATGGAAGAAATAAATTAGATAATTGTGACTCTTGAAATAAGACTGATGGGAAAGGCTTTGAGGTTTGGGATTTGTATGCTTGTTCAAATAAAATAGCTTCAAGCATGTTTACAAATTGAGTTGAAGGATGCATGAAGGGAAGATCCAAAAGTAGAGGGATGGGTGAAGTAGCAAAATGAGATGGTACCAACAGCCACTAGCCTGGAATAAAAGTACAAATGGTAATTTTATCCGAGGAAAGGAAGAGAGTAACTTCTTCCCCTCAGGTGGGAGGCAAGGAAAAATATGAATACAATTATAGATAAGTATGAATGCAGAAGAGAAAAATGTGGAAGTTTCAATATTTTCTCTATGAAGGAAGAGTCAATATTCTTCTGATATACTTAGAATGAGAAATGTGGTATAGCATAAACCCAATATACCTTGTATAAATATCTTGTCTTTGTGCACTTTTAGAAAGTTTCTGGTGTTGCTTCCAAATTTCACAGTTGACAGCAAAAACTTTGAAATCAGACGAATCTAGCTCTACTGCTTCGTAGAGCTTATTACCTGAATGACCTTGGACAAATTTCCTTATCTATAAAGCAGGGATAATAACATTATGTACCTATTATGATAAGGTACTTATGAGACCATTCAATAAAATTCTACCAATCATCTTTATCATTACTATCCTCCTTATCATAATTACATCGTTTAGAGTTTTCAGAGTCTTTCAATACCAAACTGTAAATATCAATAAATCCATGGGAATAATTTCATTTCAATTAAGTTTCAATAAGTTAAATTTACTTCTTAAAATGTGTATGATGAAAGAATTAGCAGCTTAATAATAAATAATTCACAACTGAATGACATAGCTTACAAAGCATTTTCACGTTACATGATTTGTTCTACAAAACAACTTCTTTAATATTATTAGCAACATTTACAATTACCCCGATTTTATTGATCCCCATTTTACAGAAGAAGAAATTGAAGCCAAATTTGTCTGCTCATTTACTCAATGGATATTTACTGATGGCTTATTCATGTAAGGCACTTCATTTGGCCCTACAACTAGCATAATGCACAAAAAAGAAATATAATCCTGCCTTTATGGAGCTGCCATCTACTGGAGGTGGAGAGAAATAGGTCATGCCATATTATAAATGTAAAATGGCAGGTGTTCTAACAGCTCTGAATGAAAGGTACATGGTTCTATGAAAGCATGTAACAAAGGAACCAAACCTTTTCTACAAAGTGGGAAAAGTCTTCCCTGAGGAAGTTTGAGCTCAGATCCAAAGGATGAGTGGGAATGAATTGATGAAAGGGAAGAATAAGAAAAGAGTTTCTGGGAAGAGGGGATCCATGAAAGGGCCCTGGGGCAGAAACTTAATTCAGGAAGCTGAAAGAGAGCCAGCATTCCTGGAGTCCAGGGAAGAAATGTATATTGTAAGATTAGCAGATATGTTAAGATAGAGCGAGAACTGGTGTTCTAAGGACATCTAAACAGGACCATGTTGAGCAAGTTGATCTTTATTCTAGTAGCATTGGGAAAGGACAAATGGTTCTAAGTGAGGGAATATTTTGAACAGATTTGCATCTTTTAAAGATCACTCTGGCTTCTGAGCGAAGCATAAATTTGGTGAGAGAAGCGAAAGTAAATGAGGCAAGACAGTTAGGAAGCTATAGAAGTAGTCCAAGTGTCAGAGGATAGGAAGTCAGCCTTACAAGGGTGGTAGTGGTGATGTAATAAAATGAACGGAATCAGAACATTTAGGAGTAAAAGTGAGAAGATAGGGGAAGGGCAGTGAAAAAAGGAGGATGTCAAGGATTACTTCTAGGTTTCTTTATAATGCAAGTAGGTAGAAAATGGAAACATTTGCTAAGAGGGAGCACTCTGGGTAACAAATAGATTATAGATTAACCTTCCCATTCAGGTTGGGATAGATTAGCTTTGAGATGTCCTTGAGATAGCCAGTGATGGTTCAAGGGAAAATCTAAGCGAGAGAATACAATTTGGAAATCATCCACAGAAGGATGGGAATTAAGTCAAGGGTATAGATAAATTTGCTTAAAAAGAGAGAGAAAGTGTAAGCTAGGAAAACAAGATCCTTCATATTTAAGCTCAAAATCCCTCATTCTTTTCCATAACATCATGCTGCTTTTGCATGTAATGTTAAATCCATCCAAACACAAAATTTCTACATGGTGCCTTCATTACACCAGTTGCTTTATGCAGTGCTTTTCTAAGCTTGTCTGTAAGTAAAATCAAAGTGTAAACATATAGAACAAAATCAATAACTACTCTTTAAGTACAAATAAGTGATTAATTAATACCATAAATATACAGTTAATTCCCAATTTCTATATGCAAATCCATAGACTATCCATCAGGAAATATCTCTGCACAGTTCCAAATATCTTTGGATCTAGGATTCATACTTATGCCTACTGGGTCATGACTGGGACAATATCCCCATCCAGTTAGATAAATTACACTTCTCCCTATTATGCATCTCTATTGATCCATTTAGAATGCACTAAGTAAAATAAATATTTTCAGGCCTGTCTTGTGGATTTCATGTAAGTATATATGACAATACCTAGTCAAAAGATAAAAAGGTCTTGCTAGAAGTACTATAGAAAGCCTCCTGGCCTAGTGTTCTGGGTATTTGGATTCCGGTTTTAGAGCCACTAACAAATGGCCTTGAGCAAACAGCTCAAACTCTGACTTTTAGATTCTTCATCTGTATAATTAGGAGATTGAACCAGGTCTCCAAGTTTCCTTGAATTCTAATATTCTGCAATCATGTGAAAATCCTTGAACGGACATGAATTATTCAGTGGGTAGAGATTTACAATCATCTTAAAGAATCCTTATTCCCCACTTTCTCTAGAAAGAAATTTCTTCTGTCACATCTGATCATTTTTAGTACTAGAAAAATAGCAAATACATTCATATTGACATTTTCTTCCAAGATGATGCTGAGTGTGTCATCAGACTCAAAACCTGCTGGAGAAACTGTTCTGTACTTCTGATAGTTTTCTAATTCTAACCTGACATTGCAGCTTTTAACTGTGAATAGCCTCATGGCATTCTGCATGAATTCTTACTATGTATTCTGAAGTCTGACATTTCTGTTACACTTAAATTTGATCTCAGATTTCTTTGCTTTTCATTTTACCCAAAGTTGATTTTTTTAAAGGTTGGCATTTATTACGTCACATTTGGCTTTTACCCATCACTTCAAGAATTCTTTGAGCCAGATATTGACCTTGTATCATTTTTCAAACTAGAAAAAGAAGAACAAAAGAGAAAAACAAGATACGGGGAGAAAATGAGAAAGGAATAGAAGTCACAAAATAACTAGTCAGATGGAAGAAGTTGAAAGGTGTATTTTTCTGTTAAAATTTCACTTCATGATGTCACTGTCCCTTTTGAAGATTGTCCGGATCCTTGGTGATGTTCCTATAGCCCTCTGACAAGGGTTGTAAATGATTGAGGGAAGAGAGGAGGAATGATGTTTCCCAAAATCTGAGTGTTGGTCACATGACTTCAAAGCCAATTTGTCATTCAGGGAAAAGATAAGTTGATGTACTTCTGTCTTCAAAAGAGACCACAGGTACTGATTCCTTGACTTATGGGCCCACAACAATAACTCATGCCAAAACTATGTTCTCAAAATTAGGTTTGCAATCCCCGAAGTGCTTACAGGGGTGTTGCAAGGTCAAGATTATTTCCATAATAATTCTAATATGTCCCTTGCCTTTGTCACATGCATTCATTCATGGGTGTAGAGTGTTTTCTGACATGCAGTATTACAACAGATTTAATACAGAAACAGATAGGGGAATCTAGCTGTCTTCTATTAAGCCAGACATTACAGATACTTACAAAAATCTAAAACAGTATCACTCTTCTCTCTAAATATTTTCTTTATTTTTGAAAACAGCGATTTTTCATAGGAATATATTGTTTATGTTAACATGTAAAGGGGTTATTGATGTTACTTTAAATGAATTGATAAATATTTCTTAAATGCCCTGGTTTTGTTTCTGATATGGAAATTCTTGATAGATATAACTCACATAAATGAGAACTCTTTGGTATCTTCCATAATTTTTAAGAGTGCTGAAAAGGTCTTGAGACCCAAAACAGGAGAACCCTAAACACTGGTCAGTTTCTACTTCCAGCTTGAACTAAAGAGTTATTACATATTTGATACTCTTCCTTTCCTGCCCACATAAGGATTACCCTTCCAACTTAATCCTCTGCTTGACTATAAACCTTGTGTTTACACTGTTGGCAAAATACAGATTTGATATTTCCCTAAAGTTCCTTTGAAAATATTTATCTTGAAGTTGCTTTCATTTTACCTAATTTTTTCACCTTTGAGTTTTTAACCATGTCTTAGATTCCTTTTATTAACTTTTATAATCCTAGTCTTCAAGGAGTATTTTTTCTTTGTGTTTAAATGAACTCATTGGACAATGGACCATGTGCAATTTTTAAATGCTTCCTTAACAATTATTGTGCAGAGTTATATTTATCTTAGCTGTGGTATTATGTCCTTTTACAGAAGGCAGAGGCTCAATTGTTAGCTCAATTTAGAGGAGACTAAACACTGAATAGATAGAATCACTGCTCATGAAACTCATATCAAACTGAATAGTAAGCCAGTCTGATGTTTTGCTTTTGATCAAAATTGGTTTTGCTCCCCTATTCAGACATGCTTGGAAAGTAAATTAAGTAACCTAAAGTTACTTAAATGAAGAATTAAAAAATGATGAATAACCTTAAAGAGGTGATTACTTCACATGAATTCCTGTTACACCTAATTTTAAAAATTCATAATAAATGAAAATTCCTTTCACTTTACATGATCTCCTCTCCAACAAGTAATAGAATTTTACTGACCTTGTATCTTTTTAATATCTCAAATCTGATAGATCACCATTTATTACATTGTAAATGGTCTATTTTCTGTATGAATATAAGCAAGTTTCTTACAAATTTAAATAAATAAGGACCTAGTTAATATCAGCCTGATGAATCTTCTAATGATACTTTTGTTTCTTCCCCAGACTCAAGGTATCATATCCGTGCCTCAAGTAATTAGTAGTCCCAAGGTTAGCAGAATCACTAGAGAGTGGACCCTGCTTTATTATTGGCAGGCATTATGTATACTTTTCAAGCAAATCAGGTCATTGGAAAGTACAATAGCCTGGCTTGCGGAAAATTCAAAATAAGTTGTAGTTCTTCTGTCACATGTGACATTTCAGTCTGTAAATATCACATGACAGTCAGAAAATATGGGTAGCCCTCACCTCATTGAGGAATGTGTTACTGAGCATGAAATGCCAATAACTATATCCCATGAGAATGTTTAAACAATTTCAGACATCACAGGCAAGAAATGCCAAGATTTGTGGAACATATTTATCCATTGATCTTTGCCTGAGTTCGGGGCCCTGAAAAGGTATCAAGCATAAATTCTGTAGAGGCAGAGATCCCTGTTTGGACCTATTATACTAAAGAAAATTTTAAATCAGCACAAAAAGTATACTTGTTCTTTTACACAATGATGTTTACTCTTAAAGGGACATATGATTTTGAGTTTTTTTCTAGTACTGATAATGAACTTGTACTTATTCAAATATATTCATAATTATTTAAATGAGCCTTAATTTTAAAAAATCCTTATATTTTAGTAACCAATGTAACTTTACGTAAAGTTTGAAAAACTTTAAAAAAAATAAGCTTAAAAAAAGAAAACTAAAGTCATCTGTGAAATTTAGTATTAATATTCAGGTATTTGGTATTAACTTTTTTATTTTTCTCATCTTTTTGTCAAGCCTATGGAGAAATATGCACACTTTTATGTACATGCTGGTATTATACTGCATACATTTTTCCTAATATTTTCATATCATTAAATATTCTTTGAATATTTTTAGACTACATATATTCTACCATATGGTCATAGCTTAGTTAACTTTTTATTCTTAGACATTTGTGTTATTTCCAATTACACGTATCCTTATACATAGCTCTGATTATTTTTTTAGGATAAATTCTCAAAAGTAAATAGTTAGATCAAGGAATAGTCACATTAAAAATTTTTTTAATACATTCTGCTATATACTGCCAGCAATGTATGAAGGGGCACATTTCCCAGGAGCTCCACTAACACTGCCAACATCTCTTTTAATGTGGCCAACTCTTCCTAAAATAAGCAAATGAAAGTTATATTTGGATATGCTTTACTGTTGTTTGGCCTTAGTTACATCTCGGGATGTCATGTGGTTAGCTTCTTAGCAATTTCTCCTCCAATTTCTTTCTAAACTAAATGCAACAGTAGTGAATAAAAAGATCCATTCCTTTCCATTAATGTGTAAAAATGTTCTTTCCAGCATTTTTACATATTAATACAAATATATAATTTTTCTTTTTGAGTGTATAGATGTTGCTAGGGTTTGTTCTATTCCTGAAAAAGTCTGAAAAAAAAAATACATCCTTCTTCTTTATTACCTTCAGATTTGTTTTTTTCTCACTCTTTTGAGAGAAAACAAATTAAAACACCCCTGGAACTTGTATAAGTGGTATTTTTGAGTTAAATCTATTGCTACCAATGTAAATTATTTCAGAGAACAGCAAGATAAATGGGCTCAATAGTATGATTTTTCTCATTATTATCATCACAATCAGTGCATTTTTATTAATGACCCAACACGTATGGAGCATGGTGCTAAATCCTAAGAATTAAAAAGAGAGTATAGAACAATTCTTATCTTCAGTTGATTTATTCACTAGTTGAGAATGATGGCACATATATAAAAACGATAAATTCTAATAAACACTAGCATATCCTAATTGCCCAATGGAGTCAGCCAGTCAATGCCCTTAGAGTTCAGAGAAGTGATTAGTAAACATTGGGGTAGTAACCTTTAAAAGCATTTGACCACATTTTGAAGGAACTCAAACTCTGAGAAGAGAAGCTGTTCCACGTGGGGGTTACAGTGCTCACAAAGGTGAGAATGCACATGACATTTTCAGAATAAAAATAATCAGTGAGTCAGCCAGAGCAGTTTATTCAGTATTACAGTAGGAGAAAAATCTCATGTTTGGCTAGCTTTGGCTATCTAGATAAGCAGTATGGACCTAAGAGAGGCCCATTGGAAATAGAAAACCATTTAAAGTTTTATAACAAGTGAATTTAGAAATAATTTAGGGAGGGGGCGCCTGGGTGGCGCAGTCGGTTAAGCGTCCGACTTCAGCCAGGTCACGATCTCGCGGTATGTGAGTTCGAGCCCCGCGTCGGGCTCTGGGCTGATGGCTCGGAGCCTGGAGCCTGTTTCCGATTCTGTGTCTCCCTCTCTCTCTGACCCTCCCCCGTTCATGCTCTGTCTCTCTCTGTCCCAAAAATAAATTAAAAAAAAAAAAAAGTTGAAAAAAAAATTAAAAAAAAAAAAAAAAAAGAAATAATTTAGGGAGGAGGCACCTGGGTGGCTCAGTCGGTTGAGCATCCAACTTGGGTTCAGGTCATGATCTGGCAGTTTGTGAGTTCAAGCACCACATCTATCTCTGGCTCATTGCTGTCAGCCTGTCAGCGCAGAGCCTGCTTCTGATCCTCTATCCCCCTCTCTCTGCCCCTCCCCTGCTTGTGCTCTCCCCAAAAGAAAAGGATATTTTAAAAAGAAATAATTGAGGGAAATTTTTAAGGTATTACTATGAAAAATATTAATACCAGCATGGGATAATTATGGCCTAGACTAGCTAGATGCAGAAGAAACTAAAAACAGGCGTAATGCTAGAGCCATTAGGATAGAAAAGCCCACTGAACTTGGCAACTGATTAGATATAAAGATAAGAGACTACTAGGAGCTTATTATTCAACTGTGCTTGTATCAGGGATTTATAATGAATGAGCCTGCCCTCAACCAAGTACATAATATAGAATCCCACTGAGAAGAGTGTGATAAACTCTACAGGAGGCTACAAAGTAGCTGAAACAGCTTTCCAGGTAAATCAGCCCTTGAGTTTTGACTTCAGAGATCAGTTGAATTTTGCCAGATGGGAAAGGGGGGGGGGGGGGAATTCGATGAAGAGGGCAAAAGAGGGGAAAATATGACTCGAAATTTTAAATTTTTTTTTCAACGTTTTTTATTTTATTTTTGGGACAGAGAGAGACAGAGCATGAACGGGGGAGGGGCAGAGAGAGAGGGAGACACAGAATCGGAAACAGGCTCCAGGCTCCGAGCCATCAGCCCAGAGCCTGACGCGGGGCTCGAACTCACGGACCGCGAGATCGTGACCTGGCTGAAGTCGGACTCAACCGACTGCGCCACCCAGGCGCCCCTATATGACTCGAAATTTTAGATCTACATGATTGGAGAAAGATAATAACACAAACCATGATAGAAAAGTCTAGCAGCAGAGATGTTTTAGTTGGAAAGATAATTCAGTTTAAACATTCTTCAAAAAAAAATATGTACAGGATGTTCACCAGTCTGGAGGCATTTGGGACATCTCCATGAACGAAACAGGCAAAAATTTTCTGCTTTCATGGAGTTTACATTCCAGTATATGGAAATAAATACACAGTTAGAGGTATAGTGTTCACCAAAGAATTTTGTTTCATTGTGACGTTTGTTTCTTTATTTCTTTCTGTTTTCATTCGTACCAATAATATAAAATACACACAAAAGAAAGAAAGCATGGGTGACTAGTATCTGACTTAAGTCATCACTTAGGCTGCAAAATGTTCCAGGTAACTCTTTCCTCTAAGACTTCAAACTGTCCTCAAACTGACCTTGATGTATACAAGCTTCAGACAAACGGCTTAGTAATTGAGAGCAATAAATTTGAATCAATCACATTTAGTTAGGAGGAAGTAGTGTAAGTGTGCTAAAACAAGCTGACCTTCTTCTAGCTTTGCATTTTTATTGCACCCTTTCTGCTCTTCACCTGCACTTGATGTTATGGTGGGATCTTCTGACCTTAGCAGTACTTCAGAAGATGTGTCTGGACTACAGTTCTTACTAGGTCTTACTGCTAGATTGCTCAAAGGGAGAAAATTATAGGAAAAATATTTGCAGGTCAGAAATAAGGGTTTTGAGTGACTAACCTTGGAAGTGAAATTTTTGTTGCAATTAAAATGCTCAGTTTAACTTAAGAAAAACTATGTAAAACATTACATTTATGCATTACATTTCAAGCTGCTATCAAGGACAGTTGAGAGATATTAAGTAATACCAATTTTTTTCTTGACACTGTAGCTGCATAGTATTCATTTCACCCTTCAGTAACCTAATATGCTGAAAAGAGACTGGACATTAAAGACTTTAAAAGTTTCCTGATCTCCATAGTATTGGGAGCCAATCTTCAGAACTCTCTCCTGATTGGTTGAAAGCATTCAGTTTGTTTCCATACAAAAAGATTTTTGGCTTTTGTTTATTTATTTATGTACTTGTTTTTTCAATCAGTTACTGTAAGTAGTTCCTTCAAGTTTTATTTTTTTTTTGATGTTTTTACTTATTTTTGAGACAGAGAGAGACAGAGCATGAGCAGGGGAGGGGCAGAGAGAGAGGGAGACACAGAATCTGAAGCAGGCTTCAGGCTCTGAGTTGTTGGCACAGAGCCTGATGCGGGGCTCGAACTCACAAGCTGTGAGATCATGACCTGAGCTGAAGTCGGACGCCCAACTGACTGAGCCACCCAGGTGCCCCATTCCTTCAAGTTTTAAATTATGCATATTGATTTTTTTTCTGAAAACATATTTATTTAAAATTAATTTTTCTCACCAAAGCCCCAGTTATATCTAATCATGTCAAAGCAGTATGTCAAAATCACGTCAAAACAGTATGATGCCAAAAGTTATCTCTAGGCACTTCCCAGGAGCTTGGAGATAATTGAATCTAATTCTTCTGATGGAACAAGATGATGGCAGTCTGAGGAGCCCATCTGAGGATTAATTGTTTCTGGAATAGATTTTCAAATGCTAAATACTTTCATAAATTTAGTTCAGTAACAAACATTTATTAAGTGTCTAATGGGTGCTTAATCTTACAACAGACATATGAAGTCCAAAATTGAATAAGGCAGTTACCCTCAAGAACTTCATATTCTAGTAATATTTAGTCTTATTAAATTATTGTTGTTTATTTATTGTAAGGTACTTTAGATTTCTGGTTTTTCATTATGACCTAGCCAAAACTCATTTAAATATATTATATCCCATTTTTAATTATATAAGCTATCAGGTCTCCAACTGGTAATAATTTTCTTAGCAAAATGTACGGCAAAGAATTTCAAGATTTTAGCTATCCTACAATCCTTTATAGACGAGAAAGCTAACAATTCTGACTTAAACCCAAGTTTCCAAGGAAATCTAGTTGAAAGGGCATTTTACTTCAGTTCATATGAGAGTAGAGAATGTGGAAAAATAATTTGGTGCTAATTATCTTCTTAATTGATTGTGAGATTATTATTTTATCTTACGTGCTGGGGTGGAATTCATTCTCTCTTCTCCCTGACATTTCTCATGGATTATTCCATACCATTAATAGCTTAATAGATCTATATACTTTGTATTAGTTTTCCAGATCAAGAAATTCGTAAAGTGGCAGTTCAACAATTAGACAACCTCTTGAATGATGAACTACTGGAATATCTCCCACAGCTAGTTCAGGTAAGAACCACAGAGTTGCCAAAGGATTCCAGGATTTTAACCAATAATTTTTTGAAAAGAGTTTCCAGGACACCTGGATGGCTCAGTTGGTTAAGTGCCTGACTTCGGCTCAGGTCATGATCTCATGGTTCGTGATTTCGAGCCCAGCATTGGGCTCTGTGCTGACAGCTCAGAGCCTGAGCCTCCTTCAGATTCTGTGTCTCCTTCTCTCTCTGCCCTTTCCCCGCTCATGCTCTCTCTCCCTCTCAAAAAAGGAATAAACATTTAAAAAAAATTTTAAAAAGTTTCCACAACAGACGACATAAAAGTGATATTGTAATTTGGCAAGCCAGGAGCTAAACTATAGCTCATGTGTCAACATGGGTAACATAGAAATTCTTTAGCCCAAATTGGTAGTTACAAAAAAGGTATATAAAAGCCAAAAAGAAATTTTTTAAAAAACAACTTCACTTATTAATTAGAACTGGAGGGGGGGGGGGGGTAGAAATGCTGTTGATGAAATCTTTTCATCTATGTAGAACAATTAAAAATTAATCAAATAAATGTTATGTGAAAAACAGTCTTTTACTCATAACATATGTGTTTCTTGCCTTTGCCTTAGGATGTTCTAATATTGATTATGAACCTATAAAAGTAGTTTAATAAGATAATACTATAATTCTGCCAACAGATAACTGCATTTTAGCCACAACATTAAATATCACAATGTTGGAGTAATTTTAGAAAGTAATATAAATTTATATAGAAATATGAGCAAATACTGATTTAATCTGAATATTTTGAACTATAAACAACTATACATCTTACAAATGACCATGTAATACCCAAACTACAAACAATATTTTTTTTTCCAAGTTGACTATGAAATAAGGGCTGAATAGGTAGTTCAAATATAATGGTCTTGATGTTTTTCATTTTTGTTTCATTTTTGTAACTCAGATGTGTTCTTATCTGAAAGGTCTGGTTGTAATTGCAAGCTATTTTAAATGCCAAGTGCCTCAGCTTCTGAACATTTAGGACAGAAAACTTTGAAAGTAATAGGGAAAACCTCTATCAGTGACTTGAATACCATATTGCTTTGCACACGGAATATATACTCCTCTGAAGGACTCCTAGGGAGAGAGCTGGTTTAGAAATAGTTGTACCATAGAGTTACTTCTACCAATCCTTATAGTTGTGATTTTTCTATACTTACCAGGATAGTGTGGTGAAAATAAAAATTAATCTAACTTGTAGGAACACTATTTATCTCATGGCTCATGAGTATGGGCAACATGCTCTATCTTACCCTAATCAAAAAAAATAAAATAACCTTTTACAAAATTTTTTGAAATGACAGTCTGAATCAATACACTTGGCATCAGGAATATTGCTGAGAGCCATAAACCTGCAAGTCTAAATTCATAAGACAAGGTGCACACAGAATCCAACAGCAAATACATAGAAGTACAATTAGGAAGCACTGAGTTACTCTCTAATTAAAAATGAAGATTATAGGGGCACATTGGTTAAGTGTCTGACTTCGACTCAGGTCATGATCTCACAGTTCATGGGTTCGAGCCCTGCATCAGGCTCTGCAGTGTGTGGAACCTGCTGGGGATTATTCTCTCCTCTTTGCTCTCTGTTCCTCCCCTGCTTGTGCTCTCTCTTCTCTCTCTCTGTCTCTCTCTCTCTCTCAATAAATAAATACATACATACATACATACATAAGTAAAAACTTACAAAAATTTAAAAAAAAATAAAAATAAAAAAATAAAAATGAAGATTATAGGGGCAACCGGGTAGCTCAGTCAGTTGAGCATCCAACTTCAGCTCAGGGCATTATCTCGCAGTTTGTGAGTTTGAGCCCCATATCCAGCTCGCTGCTGTCAGCCTGTCATCGAAGAGCCCGCTTCCTGTCATTGTAGAGCTAGCTTCCCATCCTCTGTCCCCTTCTCTGCCCCTCCCCCGCTTGCACTCTCCCAAAAGTAAATAAATATTTGAAAAAAAGTGAAATTTATAAAATGATTTGAGGTGGAAAGAAATGGCTAGAAAAATAAAATTAGGAAGAATTTTCAAAACATTTATTATAGAATTTGCCATTAAACTTCCACATTCTCTCCTGCCTTCAAAAGTTTAAAAACATAAAAACTCTTGGGCACCTGGGTGGCTCAGTCGGTTAAGCGTCTGACTTCGGCTCAGGTCATGATCTCATGGTTCGTGAATTTGAGCCCCGCATAGGGCTCTGTGCTGACAGCTCGGAGCCTGGAGCCTGTTTGGATTCAGTCTCCCTCTCTCTCTGCCCCTCCCCTGTTCACACTCTGTCTCCCTTTGTCTCAAGAATAAATAAACATTAAAAAAAATTCAAAAACATAAAAACTTTTGAAACAAAAAATTCTACCCCATTCGTTATTTTCTTGAAGTGTGTTATTTTATGTATTATCTTGTGAGCATTATGCAGGATATATTAAAGCAATAAGATAAAACTGTAAGACCATAACAAAAACAGGACATATTGTTCATAGACAGAAAGCAATTAAGACACAGACCCAGAAGTTACTGCAAACCACAGGTCAACACCATGTGGGTAGGTTCCAAGAACATTTCATAATAATGCAGTGTGCACCAGAAATATTGCCTGCCTCCCTCCTAGATGGTGAGGTAGCATTTAGGGGAAAAATTGTATCAGTACACAGAGTGATGCTTTATAGTTTAGAAACAATGAAGCAATTTAAGAGCAACAAGTAGTTATTGCATCAAGAAGAAATAATTGGGAAATCTAAAAAGAAAAGCATGGAAGTAAATTCCAAGACACCTCTCTTGCTCATGTGCTTATATGATATACGATTAGGTCATAAACACAACTTATGACCTAGTCAGCCCAGTATTAGCAAGTAAGTGAAAGAAAGCCATAGTTGCAGTTTAAGACAACATACATTATGGTCTTTATACATTCAGACAGCATCAAGAGTTTATGCAAATTTGCTGAAATCATCTTTGGCACTCTTATACCTTAGGAATTTATAAACTTTCTCATCCTTGAGTATGGTCAGCATATTGAGGTATTTCTTCCGGTGTGTATCTGAATGCATGTTGTGCCCACTTTTATCTGTTGTCTGTACTATAGTATAGGACCTGGCTTAAATTCTGCACTATAGTATGTAATCTGGCTTAAATTCTGTGTATGAGTGTCTGTGTGTGTGTGTGTGACTTAAATGGCTATAGAGCAGCTAAAGATAGAAGCCTTGCCTCTTAAGCAGGGATGGAAACTTTTATCAAGAGAGCCTGGTTTTCACTTTCACAACATATTTGAATTTCTAGGATGATGATGGGGCCCAGGTACTGTACTGCGTACTGATAGTGAGGTCCCTGCAGAGTACAGGTGGAAGTCTGAATTAGGTCCACAGGATATTAGGGGCTGCCATTGCTGTCTGTATTTTCCACCAGGTTGGGAATCCTAGAAACTCCTAAAGAGCTGTTCAGAGTGGAGATGAGGGAAAGGATTGGGGGATGGGTGGCTTAGGGTGGCAACAATCAGCTTTGAAACCTCTAAGTAACGTGTCAAGTTCTGCAGGTTAATACTGACATATCCACTGGTGATTTCAGCTAAGGCTTTGAATATGGATTAATTTCATTCCCCAAAGAAGACAAATATCTATTGTTTAATAGTGACATTTTTATATCTAGGACACTAATCATGATATTATTTACTTTTGTGGGTTCCAGGATTCTCCTAGGCATGGTTGAACTCCATCAACCAACCATCTGCTCTATTTATTATCCTGTGATACTAAAGCATAAATAAGAAAGAGACTACACAAATCCAAATTGTGTGATGTGTGTTTTATGTTATTATACACCAGCTAATAAGGTTATCAAATATGATATTAACATTTTGTTAGGATGTTTATGCTGTTTCCCCTTGTCTTTTCTTAAGCCTCTTAAGTCCCTTTGTAGTCTGCTATAATTTTGCTACTGAGAAGAGAAGTAAGTAATTATATCTCTTACTTCAGGCTGCCAAGTTTGAATGGAACCTTGAAAGTCCTCTAGTACAACTCCTATTGCACCGTTCATTGCAAAGCATCCAGATTGCCCATCGTCTTTACTGGTAAGATTAACTAAAATAGGACAAGATGACTTTTTTTTTAATTGTCAATTTCTCTCCATAGAGCTTTGGAAGAAGTGGAAGATTTCTTCCCTTGTCATTGATATAAACCTCTACTTAAAACTCTGCCAAAGTTGAGTGTTTGTCAAGGTTATTTTTATTTATGAGTATAATTTAACTGTCATTGTCTTCAAATTCTCCCCTTTGTACAGTTGCTTCTGTTTACATCCAATCAGAATTTTAAATCTGGATGATAGCTTTCCTGTAGTTTTAAATCACCTGTGCTATTTGTGGTCATATCTATTCATTGAAGATTTCAGTATAAAATCTACTTATGAGATAGTGGATGTTTGGGAAGAATATGTGCTTTAAAAGTAATTTTTGTACCATTCAGTGGTAAATAGTGAAGGCTAACATATACTTGGTGTTGCAAATCCCTAGGGTACTCAACTTTTCTCCAAACATAAATTTTGAATGTTGTTAGTGGAGAAATAAAACTTAAGAGATATTATCCTCCATTATCTTCTTCCATTATCACCTATTCTTGATCCTATTGAACACGATGTTCATTGGATGCCATACTTCCTACTTTTATTACTAAACTTGTGGACTCACCTTCATAGTAAAACTTTTAATTACAAATATCAATGATCCACAAATTAAATAGACCTATCTTTTGTCCTCACATATGTATGGCAGGCATCATTTACTAGCTTCAATTGCTAGTGAAGAACTTTAATTAGTAGAAAAAAAGTCTAACTTTTGAGTATGTTTTTCTGCTTCGAGGAATGTTACCCATATTGACACCACTCTTCCCATGAAAATAACTCAAGCATTTTATAGCAAAGTAGAGATACAAGAAACTATCAACCACCAGTGTTTATTCTGATGTTCATTTTTCTTTTAAATACCTAATATAAAAAGCAGAACATTTTCCTCTACTATGTCAGTATAGTGAGGCATCACACACGTGACCAGCACTGGGCCAGTCACTGAATAGACTCTTAGATCAAGCTCTAAATGAAGTCTTACACTCCTCAGTTTTTCAATCAGCTGCTACCTAGCTAGGGGAAGTTAAGTAGATACACTTGGTGGTCCTCTGCACTCATAGTAAAACTAGAACTCAGTCAAACTCAGTGGTTATTTCCTTTAAAACTTCACTTATTTTTTGTGCTTTTCACTTTTTTTGACATGTGTTTATGAAAATTAAAGCATGTTAAAAAGTGACATGACTTGATAATGATCTTGATTTAAATATTTGAACCAAAATATAATATGTATTTAAAATATAATTCAAAAAGATATCTTTAAAAAGTAGAATAAAATATTAAGGACTTCTCTACTAGAGTAATGATTGTTGTAATACATGTGCCCCCAAAGTAAGTCCTTCATTTGCTAAAGTAGCATGAAAATTGGAGTCATTTGAAAGGCAACAGTGAATGCAAACAAAGTTGTAAATCAGTGTCATACTTGGAAGTTCACAATAAATTTAATTATGTCACTCTTTCCAAAGAATTGCGAGGAAGGTCTTTCTCTGTATAATTCTCACCCTAATGAAGAAAAGAAAGACAAAAAACAAAGCCCATTTCACCTCTCACTGATTCAAAAAGAGAGTAATATAGAAGGAATAGAAAAGAACATAAATTACAAATGAAATGTTTATTCTTGAGTGCTTAATTTGTAAGAATATGGGAAGAGGAAAATGAAAACAAGGAGGGAGATTCTAAAATCCCTACATCCTTTTAAACCTTAAATTTAAAAAGTATCAGGAAAAATATCCTAAGCATGAAATAATATTAATCATATTTAAAACATGGCCTGGAGTTTAAAAAAAATACCTTGCACCTAGCATCAAGCTTAGGGAATATTTGTATATAGAATGTTTGAGTTAAAGTGTTAAAGATGCAGCTCAGACCCTCCATGATACACTTAAACAAATAAATCCATACAATTTAATGATTTTATTTTTCACTTGGATGAGCTCTCACTTCCTCAGATTCAGCATGTTCAACATGAAACTCAACATCTTGCCCTGCTCACCCAGGGTTTGGATCTTCCCTGTTCCTCACTAACATGTCCAATTGTTTACCAAGCCCTGTAACTCCGTATCTCTTACATAGCTCTATCACCTGACCTAAGATGAGCATTTCTCTGTTTAAGGTAAAGATTTTAAAATATATGTTGTTTTTGTTTTTTAATTAGAGAATCAGTATGCTATAGGATCTGTCGTAAATTGCGCAGCAACGCTGCCATCTTTCATACTCTTAAGTCTGACTGAATAAGCCCCGAGAGAGAGAACCAGTTTGAATCCAAATCTGTGTGGTGGGGAACCATTTTATAACATGGATCCTTTATAAATTGTTACTTAAGTCACATGTTACAAAAATCTGAAAGTGTTCCCTTCAAAGTATAGGGAAAGCCTGAGGTGAAGCTCCCATTTTCAAACTCTAAGTGCAGCAATTTTGTTTCTATACAGTACTCATACTAATCTTTGCTAGTATGGTACATGGTGTTTGAAAATATTCAATAAATTATTATTGAATGAATGAATGGGATTAACTTGCCTGGGTCCAGCTGTGCACATGCAGACTTGTGACAGAAGGGGGCAGAAGAGGGCTGCTTGAGGAGTCAGTCAGACTTGATGTCAAACCAGAGCTGGCAAGGAAGGCTAGGGCAATTTCAGGGGATTGATGCGTATCACTAGTAAAGTCAAGACTGGATTGAAGGGAGAGTGTGAGCGGAAGTCACGAATTAGGGCTCAAAGAGCAAGTTGTTTCAGCAGTGTCTGCTGGTCCTGAATGACTTAAAACAATGGTATTTCTGGCACCACAAGGGGTTCCCAAGACAGCAATGGCATTGAAGGATCAAATCCTATGAGCTTTAATCTGCCACTCATAAAATTGAGATGATGCAAAATCTGCCCATTCATTTTCTAAACACTCAGTCCTAAACTTTTCTCCTCTAGAATTTTGGGGTAATTTCTCAAAGGAGGAAATACTCTAAATAAAGCAAAATAACGTGGACATGTTGCATCATGTGATTTGAAGTCACACATGTCCCTCTCACCCCTTCTCCTAAATATATCACACCTGATACCTGAAATTTTATCATTAGTGAGTCATTCCTTTAGGTTAAGTATTGTTCCCTCCCAGAAGTTTTCTTCTAATGTGTATGTATATATGTGTATATATGTTCAGATCATAGTGCTTGTGATGAATTAGGTTAGCATTTGTTCATTTATGTGACAAACATTGAGATACTAGACACCGTTGAACTATTAAGGATAAAACAGAACAGTCCTTGCCTAGACAAGCTCACAGGCTATGTGGTGGGAAGAAACTAGGAGAGAAGTGACAACAAATTCTGTCCACCTTACAGTAATCCATCCAAAATGTAACGACAGGGTAGAGAGACAGGGCTGGCCATCAAGTAAATAAAAAAGCCTAAACGTGCACTCCCATTCTGTCAGAGTTAAATATCGATACAGGCATACAAATGTATACACAAAGGAGGTAAGTGCTCTCTACTTTGGTATCTGAAACACTCCCTGAAGAAAGAGTAAAGAGCTGTACTTTACGGAGTTATCACAGTGTAATAGAGCATGCATAATACAGAATCAATAGAAGGTTTTAAAGCCTCAGTCCTTTACTTTCTAGAATCATTACATTACTACTAATTCACCTTTTACTTTTACAATGTAATGAATAATAAATTATTGCTTTACTTTTTTTTATAAGGTAGAGATATGGCTTGCTGTCGTTTAATATTGATCTCTTATAATCGTCTTTCATGTATTGTTCTCAGAAAAGTATACACAGGATAAAATCTCTCCAATAAAGCAATTTGCTAAGCTAACAATAGCTATTCTTTACCTCAACAAACCTGAAAAAAAGTGATGGATATTTTTAAGAAAGTTTACGTTTTATGTTATAATCTATAAAATGCATTAGCATAATTTTCTAGTTAAGGCACAATAAAGGAACAGCTGGGTTTTTTTTTTTCTGTTTTATTTCTATTTTATGTTAAGTCTTATATAGTTCTTTAAATAAAAAGATTTTAAAAACAGAATGTAATTTTAAATTATCTTATATCATTTGTGTTATTATTATTATTATTTTAATGTTTATTTTTGAGAGAGAGAGAGAGAGCACAAGCGAGGGAGGGACAGAGAATGAAAGGGAGACACAGAATCTGAAACAGGCTCCAGGCTCTGAGCTGTCGGCACAGAGCCCGATGTGGTGTTTGAACTCTGGAACGGCGAGATCATGATGTAAGCCGAGGTCGGACACTGAACCAACTGAGCCACCCAGGTGCCCCATTTGTGTTATTTTTTTTTAATTAAATACATATGAAAATAGAATTTTAGAATCTTAAACAAAGTTCTATCTCAAATCAATACAATAGCCAGGAATAAAGGTCAACCTTAAATTTATCCATAGTTTAAATTGTTTCCCCTTCAAATTCTTCTATTTTGTTTTTTTTAAAAAGTCAAGAGCTATAAAAATGAACATTTTGTGCATACATACTGACCTCAAATGTTGTAACTTAGACCAGATCTGGCCTTTGGGAACTGAACTTTCTAATCCACTCTCCAACAATTTTCAGTAGAATAGACACTGCCATTGTATCACTGCTTCCTTAGATAGTAATCTGGTGTCCCTATAATAATATCAGTCTTCCTCTGTCATCGTTAATGCTAAAGATTTGGGGCAAGTCCTTGAAAAACAACACTATGCTGCTTAATTTTCACTGTTTCCCAATCAGACTGCAGCCTTAATTTAGCTAACAAAATATATGGTCAACAAAAAGGCATTCTGTTTAGTAATTGTCTTTGTCTTTTAATAATATTTGAATTTGTCTTCCAAAATAAATAGACTAATAAATATTCATAGGGTTATAGGATTTGGGAGTCGAATGGAACCTTAGAAATCAACTGCTATAGCAGGTTTTTTTTTACCCAGTAAAGGATTTCAACAAGTGATTCTTCCAATTACAATCATCTAGCTAGCTAAAGAATTGAGATTAAAATATCTTCTTTTAATGACATCTAATACCCAATTCAGGTCTCTTGGCAATTCAATATCTACTTTCAAAGAAAGTACAACTCAAAGAATTCATAAAATGTTTGTTTGTCTTTCTATCCATAATTAGGTACTCATTAAAATACTAAAGGAGTGGCTTTTCCTTAACTTTAAAGCAAAACTGAAAAGAAAACAATATCGTAAATTGAGATCTCTATATCTAATACTCAGAAGTTTTAGGTATGAGCATGACTCACAAGTACTATCAATTATAATATTAATTAATAAGTGTGTGTAGTAAGCTCCAAAAACACTGTATACTTGAAGGAGTTTTGAAGGAAACAGTAGGTTTTTCCCAGAATTTTTCTTATGTGGTTCCTGATTCATACCTAAAACATTAAATCTGTTCTCTTAGTTTTACTATGAAGCCATGAGTGATAAGAAAACAATTTCTGAATAATTTTCTTAGTCTCAGTTTGTACTTATTGTTTAATACATACTATATAAAAGCAGGACTTTATATTATAAAAAACCAAGACTCAGTTTTTTCAAAAACACTATTTACTTAAGCAACCAGCAATATGCTAATGCAATTCAAATCATCCCATTTCATCAAGTTAAATGAGTTAGAAAATAAATTCCCATGCTCCAGTCCAGAACTTGGCAATAATAAAATATAAGCAAAATTCATCTTTAGTTTCCTTCTAAGTAAAAAACCCAGTAAGCAATTAGACATAGAAGCCTAAAAAGCGGGAGAAAGATCTGGACTGGTAACAGAATGGGAATGTAGTAGCACATTGATAGTACTTGCCGGGCTTCCATCTTATGGTTCAGTTGTCCCCCGAGTTTGGAGTTCTCACTCAGATTCCCTGTACCTATATCCAGAGTTTTTAAAAAAGAGAGAAAACCAGAGCATCATATCAAAAGTATTTTCAGGTGCCAGGTCTAGAGGCATGCCACTTTTGCCTACATTTCATAGGCCAAAATCAGTAACAAGGCTCTACCTACATGCAAGAGAATATAAGAAAGTGGACCAAGTATCTAGCTATGTACAGAAGCAAAATGCTGCTTGATCTGGTAAACCCACAGCATTGTCTGCCATGGAGGTGAAACAATGTGGATGACTCAAGAAATTTGTCCATCAAGAAATTTGGCCAAGAGAAAGAGGACATGGAAGGAAAACCAGTATGCACCCTCATATATATTAATTGGCTTTCTTTTCAAAAACTAAGATTAATCTCAACAGACAAAAAAGACTATTGCCTAACTACCTGATTAAGAATCATCATTTTGGCAGACATCCTCTAAAAATGTCTTTTGTCCAACAATTCTCTATTTCCAAGTTGATTTAACATATGGGTATATTTTTAAACCATTTTATCTAGATAGATCATTATTAAGTTTTTTATGTAGCTATGCTGGGTAACTGGTGTCTCAGCCCAAGAGGTCCAAAACTGAATTAAATATCCCTATGCTCCCTTTCTTTTTCAATCCTTGCCCACACTGTGTCCAAACCTCGTTTTTTATATTCAGTATCCTGGTTAACAGCCACTACCAAGATATCCAACACAGAACAATTATCCAATCACCTTCCTCATTTAATTAGTCCTTAAGACCTAACTATTGCTTCTCCTAACAATGTCTTAAATTTGTCTCTTTTTCATTTCTATGCCTAGCACCTTAGCTCAAGCCTTTTTACCAAGCTCAAGTCCAGTATTACCTACTTGGACTATTGCAAGTAGAAGGCCTTCTAATTTTTGTTTGTTTTTTTCCTCCTCCCCCTCCTTTCCCTCCTCCTCCTCCTCCTCCTCCTCCTCCTCCTCCTCTTCTTCTTCTTCTTCTTCTTCTTCTTCTTCTTCTTCTTCTTCTCTTCTTCCTCTTCCTCCTCCCCTTCTCCTTCTTCTCCTTCTCTTTCTCCTCCTCCTCCTCCTCCTCCTCCTCCTCTTCCTCCTTCTCCTCCCCTCCTCCTCCCTCTCCTCCTGTTCTTACCTATCTCCAGCCCATCCATACTCCACATGGCTCTTGGTATAATCTCTATGTAATACAATTTGATCCAGAACTCATAAAGTAGGGTATCGTTCCAGGGTAACACACAGATAGCTAGCATAATTCTGTAATTCCAACTAAATATGACCTTGAAATACATTTTCATAATTTCTGCTCTGCCTACTTTCTACCCCCATTTTGTATGGCTTTCTACATCCAAACATAGACTTCTAGTTGTTACTCAAATTTTCCGAGATCTTTCATGCCTTGATTGCTTTATACATGGCATTTCTCTTCTTGAAATGCAGTTGTCCTGTTGTTACACAGAGTCCTGTAGGACTCAGCTCAACTTTTTATCCTCTTTGAGGATGTCTCAGCCCTTGTACCCACTACCGATATAGTTCTTAGCATATTATATATTTTGCTTACTTCACCATTTACCTTTTCTTTAAAATATTTTGGGCTGCAAGTAACATAAAATGCTGATTTAACTGGCTTTAACAATATGAAAAATTAATTATCTCATATAACAAGAAGTTCATTAGCTGAGTGGTTCCAGAGTTTTTTATTGCAGCAGCTAACCAATTTTATCATAAACCCAGTTTCTTCGCATATTTTTGTTTCTCATTTCCAATGTGTTTACTTGTTTTTAGTCCAGATCATGGTTACAAGGAGACTGCCACAGGTGACACCATGTAGCAAAAGAAAAGGGGCCGATTCTTCCTCAATAAAAAAAATTTTCTTATAAACTTCATAGCAGAGTTGAGTTCCTTTAAGATTTGCCAGAATTGGGTCACATGTTATCCTGAGCCAATCACCTGATTAGATGGCAAGCAGGTAAACTGACTTAATTGGTTTAGAATATTTATAATATACCTCTAAACTCATCATCTTCCCTGAAGATTTTGATATCTGAACAAAATCTGATTCTTTTTCAGTTATGAAGGGAAGACTAGGTTTAGTTTAGATAAAACCCTATGTTCTCTTTCTGGATTGTGAGAGCCTACCTTAATCATCCATCCTTAACAGCAAACGTTGCACATAGCATATGTAATTGGTATTTAATAAACACTGTTGAATGAATTTAAAAATTATTATGCCACATACATTTATACTGCCTACAGGTTAACTTTTCTTGACTACTGTACTTAAAACAGCATGTAATTATGTCATATTACACTAAATGAGTCATATTATAGTAAAATCATATTATATTAAATGTATAAGTTGACCATTGGTACTCTAATAATCACTTTTGCTCTTTTTTAAAAAAAAAATGAACTTCCCTAGCTCTCTGTAATTGGGGGAAGTTGAGTTACATGACTTACCGATAAATATGATCCTTTGGAATAAGAGTTTTTGAAGAGCTATCACATGTTGACCAATGATTGGGTCTACAGTGTGAAGTGCTTTATATTGACTTAACTGCTGTTTCTTGAAACCCTGATTAAAAATAAAAAGTTATACCTAGTGATTTGATAAGAAGTGTTTTATGGGGAAATCTTAAGTTAGTAAAAAGCCACTTACTATCTTTTTAAAATATAATTTTCTATGTTGAGACTGTATGAGTTTTGGGGAATTACTGAGCAGTTTCTGCTTTTTGCTGGTTCCTGTCCTATTTTGGTTGGTTGGTTAGTTGCTTTTTTTTTTGGACTGGGAAGATTGATAGTTTTTTGCTGTTGTTTTGTTTGTATCAGCTGGTGGGTAAGTCCTTTATTTTCAGGCTCTATTTTATTTTCTATGTTTGTTCATCAAAAGATCATTCTTTGGAAAGGTTGAATGGAGGTTTTTCTCGCTTTTCTTTTAACTCGATTTTCTATTTCATTTGTATTGTTGTTGTTACAAGAGAAAGACAATTATTTTGCTTTTCCTTGTCTAAAGAACTTCACATGTATTGCTTTTAGTGCAACAAAATCCAGACTTGGATATTTTAATCAAATACTTGTCACGTTTAATAACTTAGAATTCTTGCTTTTGTTTTGACATGTATGATTCATTTTTGACCAGTGACAAGTGAACAGCTTGCACAAATAATGCTCGTCTTTGCTAGAATCTGCCCGAAACACTAACCACTCTTGACAGATATGCCACATAATTATATGTTGCTTAGGTCTAGTCATCTGAAATTGTTAAAAGGAGGAACCTTAATGTACATGTCACTTTCTTTTTAAATTGGGCACTGTGTACTGATGTTTCCTAAGGTGGCATGAATGTCATTAATTTACCAAAATGGTGGGACTTTTATTATTTTATTCCAAGTAAAATTTACTATCACTTTTAGAGAGGATGCTGCTCAATAAACTGCTAACATAAATTGATTGAGGATTCTGAAATCTCACAACACTTAATCTACAGCTTCAGTAACTAAATGTTGTGAGGGTAATTTGAACAGATGCAAGAAAGTGCATGAGTATATTGAGGAAAGAGAGAGTTTTATGTTAGTCATCTACTCTTTCATTCATCTATTCTCTGATTCATCTATTTCATTCATCTACTATTTCATTCATCTATTCTCTAATTGAGTTCCTATTATATACATAATTTATGGCTCTTTTGTGAAAGAGATAGAAAATATAAGCAAATGCTAATAAACATGGTTTAAGCAACGTGTTTTTTTTAAGCTTCCTAGCTATTTTAGGCAATTACCACAGATATTAGAGTCTATTTTTCAACGTTTTTTTTTTTTTTTTTTTTTTTTTTTTTATTTATTTTTGGGACAGAGAGAGACAGAGCATGAACAGGGGAGGGGCAGAGAGAGAGGGAGACACAGAATCGGAAACAGGCTCCAGGCTCCGAGCCATCAGCCCAGAGCCTGACGCGGGGCTCAAACTCACAGACTGCGAGATCGTGACCTGGCTGAAGTCGGACGCTTAACCGACTGCGCCACCCAGGCGCCCCTAGAGTCTATTTTTCAACTCTGCTGTCTCAACAAGTTAATTTTAAACATTACACTCAGTGATTTTCAAATCCTCTTTGAGTTGTAAACCCAAGTTCAGCATATTCTTTCACAATTATTTGTTCTTGGAAATAGTTGTGTTAATCGTCCAGGGAACCCCTTTCCAGGACCAAGGAACTTCAGGAACTGAATTGAGGATAAGATAGTGACTTGGATAATCTTTGGAATATTTTACTATTCTTTCTATGCTATAAAGACCAGAATACTAAAGTTTATCAACTCTAATGTGGCTGTGACTTATAAAGTATCACTAAGAATTCTAACCATCTAACTCTGTGTCTTCAGTGTTCCTATCATGACAGGTAGAAATAATATAGTTAATGCTAGATACTATGCTAGTCACTTTTTCATATTATTTCACCGATTCTCAACACCTCCAACATGTCCATCTTTCAGAGGAATAAATTAGTACTTAAAGAGGCTAAGTGTACAATGCTATTAAGTAGAATAGCCAAAATTTGTCCCTGTGCCCTATATACTATGACCTTCCACCTACTTAAATATTATGAAGGGTATATCAAAAAACAATAAAAAGCAGAATAATGCTTTTGGCGGGGGGAGAAACATACTTGAGTAGAAATTCCAACTCAGGTGTCTATTCGCTGTATAGCCTTAGAAAAATTACTTAACCTCCTGATCTTTTTAATAATCTGTAAAAGAACTATAATTATGCCTAACAGAGTTATTGTTTTTTTTTTTTTTTTTTTTTAGGGGTTTAATTAGATTTCTTTTTTTTTTTTTTTTATTTTTTATTTTTTTTTATTTTTTAATATATGAAATTTACTGTCAAATTGGTTTCCATACAACACCCAGTGCTCATCCCAAAAAGTGCCCTCATCAATACCCATCACCCACCCTGCCCTCCCTCCCACCCTGCCCTCCCTCCCACCCCCCATCAACCCTCAGTTTGTTCTCAGTTTTTAACAGTCTCTAATGCTTTGGCTCTCTCCCACTCTAACCTCTTTTTTTTTTTTTTTTCCTTCCCCTCCCCCATGGGTTTCTGTTATGTTTCTCAGGATCCACATAAGAGTGAAACCATATGGTATCTGTCTTTCTCTGTATGGCTTATTTCACTTAGCATCACACTCTCCAGTTCCATCCATGTTGCTACAAAAGGCCATATTTCATTTTTTCTCATTGCCACGTAGTATTCCATTGTGTATATAAACCACAATTTCTTTATCCATTCATCAGTTGATGGACATTTAGGCTCTTTCCATAATTTGGCTATTGTTGAGAGTGCCGCTATAAACATTGGGGTACAGGTGCCCCTATGCATCAGTACTCCTGTATCCCTTGGATAAATTCCTAGCAGTGCTATTGCTGGGTCATAGGGTAGGTCTATTTTTAATTTTCTGAGGAACCTCCACACTGCTTTCCAGAGCGGCTGCACCAATTTGCATTCCCACCAACAGTGCAAGAGGGTTCCTGTTTCTCCACAGCCTCTCCAGCATCTATAGTCTCCTGATTTGTTCATTTTGGCCACTCTGACTGGCGTGAGGTGGTATCTGAGTGTGGTTTTGATTTGTATTTCCCTGATAAGGAGCGACGTTGAACATCTTTTCATGTGCCTGTTGGCCATCCGGATGTCTTCTTTAGAGAAGTGTCTATTCATGTTTTCTGCCCATTTCTTCACTGGGTTATTTGTTTTTCGGGTGTGGAGTTTGATGAGCTCTTTATAGATTTTGGATACTAGCCCTTTGTCCGATGTGTCATTTGCAAATATCTTTTCCCATTCCGTTGGTTGCCTTTTAGTTTTGTTGGTTGTTTCCTTTGCTGTGCAGAAGCTTTTTATCTTCATAAGGTCCCAGTAATTCACTTTTGCTTTTAATTCCCTTGCCTTTGGGGATGTGCCGAGTAAGAGATTGCTACGGCTGAGGTCAGAGAGGTCTTTTCCTGCTTTCTCCTCTAAGGTTTTGATGGTTTCCTGTCTCACATTCAGGTCCTTTATCCATTTTGAGTTTATTTTTGTGAATGGTGTGAGAAAGTGGTCTAGTTTCAACCTTCTGCATGTTGCTGTCCAGTTCTCCCAGCACCATTTGTTAAAGAGACTGTCTTTTTTCCATTGGATGTTCTTTCCTGCTTTGTCAAAGATGAGTTGGCCATACGTTTGTGGGTCTAGTTCTGGGGTTTCTATTCTATTCCATTGGTCTATGTGTCTGTTTTTATGCCAATACCATGCTGTCTTGATGATGACAGCTTTGTAGTAGAGGCTAAAGTCTGGGATTGTGATGCCTCCTGCTTTGGTCTTCTTCTTCAAAATTACTTTGGCTATTCGGGGCCTTTTGTGGTTCCATATGAATTTTAGGATTGCTTGTTCTAGTTTTGAGAAGAATGCTGGTGCAATTTTGATTGGGATTGCATTGAATGTGTAGATAGCTTTGGGTAGTATTGACATTTTGACAATATTTATTCTTCCAATCCATGAGCAGGGAATGTCTTTCCATTTCTTTATATCTTCTTCAATTACCTGCATAAGCTTTCTATAGTTTTCAGCATACAGATCTTTTACATCTTTGGTTAGATTTATTCCTAGGTATTTTATGCTTCTTGGTGCAATTGTGAATGGGATCAGTTTCTTCATTTGTCTTTCTGTTGCTTCATTGTTAGTGTATAAGAATGCAACTGATTTCTGCACATTGATTTTGTATCCTGCAACTTTGCTGAATTCATGTATCAGTTCTAGCAGACTTTTGGTGGAGTCTATCGGATTTTCCATGTATAATATCATGTCATCTGCAAAAAGCGAAAGCTTGACTTCATCTTTGCCAATTTTGATGCCTTTGATTTCCTTTTGTTGTCTGATTGCTGATGCTAGAACTTCCAGCACTATATTAAACAGCAGCGGTGACAGTGGGCATCCCTGTCGTGTTCCTGATCTCAGGGAAAAAGCTCTCAGTTTTTCCCCGTTGAGGATGATGTTAGCTGTGGGCTTTTCATAAATGGCCTTTATGATCTTTAAGTATGTTCCTTCTATCCCGACTTTCTCAAGGGTTTTTATTAAGAAAGGGTGCTGGATTTTGTCAAAGGCCTTTTCTGCATCGATTGACAGGATCATATGGTTCTTCTCTTTTTTTTTGTTAATGTGATGTATCACGTTGATCGATTTGCGAATGTTGAACCAGCCCTGCATCCCAGGAATGAATCCCACTTGATCATGGTGAATAATTCTTTTGATATGCTGTTGAATTCGATTTGCTAGTATCTTATTAAGAATTTTTGCATCCATATTCATCAGGGATATTGGCCTGTAGTTTTCTTTTTTTACTGGGTCTCTGTCTGGTTTAGGAATCAAAGTAATACTGGCTTCATAGAATGAGTCTGGAAGTTTTCCTTCCCTTTCTATTTCTTGGAATAGCTTGAGAAGGATAGGTATTATCTCTGCTTTAAATGTCTGGTAGAACTCCCCTGGGAAGCCATCTGGTCCTGGACTCTTATTTGTTGGGAGATTTTTGATAACCGATTCAATTTCTTCGCTGGTTATGGGTCTGTTGAAGCTTTCTATTTCCTCCTGATTGAGTTTTGGAAGAGTGTGGGTGTTTAGAAATTTGATAACAGAGTTATTGTTAACTTAAACTGAGATCATGTTTATTAAGATCTTTAATATATATTTGGTATATCCAAAGGATATATATTTTTAATCAATTAGAAAGCATAAGAAGTATCCAAAAAATCCCAGTTCCCAAGGTCGTATCACAAATTAATAATTACATAGAATTTAGATCTTGGATTCTTGACATTTGACTCCTCATTCCTACCACTGTTCTTTCTTTGTTTTGTTCCAATTCAAATTTAAAATTAAAGTTTAATAATAGAATCTGAAATGGGTGGAAGTGGGAGCAGAAAAGTCACTGTATAAGCTAGTTTAGAGACTTGTTGAGCAAAGTATCATGAAACATTCTAAGTGTCAGAAAAGGTTGAAAATATGTGCATTTAGTTTCAGAGAAATTTGACAAAGGAATCTAGCAACATTCACAGATTGCCTGTTGATACATGTTTTTACATTTCAACAGCCACCTTCTGTCTCACTCACATCACTCACTTGTCTGCTAGCACAATTCAGAAGAAGAAAATCTGTGTAAAAATTTTCATTAGTTCTTTAGTTATTTTAAAGGATTATGGCTATGAACTACAAATGCAAAATTGTACTCATGCAAGAAGTTGGGAACTTAAAAGACAAAGAACTTAAAGAACCCCTTTGGGGACCACACATTTTGTAGTATGCTTCAAGTAAAAAATATTCTTATTGAAAATAAATAACTTTAATTGAGGGTACTCATTTAAAATAAAGCATATCAGAAGGGAGGTGGGTAGGGGAAAAGTGAAGTAGGTGAAGGGGATTAAGAGTACACTTATGATGAGCACTGAGTATGATGTATAGAACTGTTGAATCACCATATTGTACACCTGTAACTAATAGAATAATGCATGTTAACTATACTGGAATTGAAATTAAAAAAAAAAAAAAAACCGGGGCGCCTGGGTGGCGCAGTCGGTTAAGCGTCCGACTTCAGCCAGGTCACGATCTCGCAGTCTGTGAGTTCGAGCCCCGCGTCAGGCTCTGGGCTGATGGCTCGGAGCCTGGAGCCTGTTTCCGATTCTGTGTCTCCCTCTCTCTCTGCCCCTCCCCTGTTCATGCTCTGTCTCTCTCTGTCCCAAAAATAAATAAAAAACGTTGAAAAAAAATTTAAAAAAAAAAAAAAATAAAAAAAAAAAAAAAAAAAAAAAAAACCTTATTACAGATAAATAAATAAATAAATAAGCAAGCAAACAAACTCCTTACCACAGGAAGAGAATGGATCTTGTGTTGCTAAACCTACCACACTAGGAAAGCGTTGTAGACCATCTAAGAAGAAAATAGAAACTCACTGAAACATCTCATGAACCAGGACAGAATTCATGATTCGTGATTGGTGGCTATCTTGGATTTTTCCATTATTAAGCTAGATTTTTAAATTTTGAATGATGTATCCCTTTGGTATAAAATACTTGTAATAAACCTTATTACTGAGCTTGTGAATACAGTGAGATAATTTTTTCTTTAGGTATAATGATAAACCTGCCTTTTATACAAGTTTTACTTCCAAGGTCACACCTGGCAATTCCTGCCCATCTGACAATTTGTTAATGACAAATGATGATTGTATAATTCTCCTTTCTCTTTCCTTTACCTAGGATATGTAGAGATGGTTATCTTCAAGAAGTCATTTGTTGTTTCTGTACATATATTATATTTAGGCCCAATTGGTGTCCCAACCTCTGGATAGCACTGTACCCACCAGTTTTGGTGTTTTGTATTGAGGCAACTAGTGATCCCAGCTATGGGATCTGGTTCTGGTTAATTGACTTAAAATTCCTGAATCTCTTTTCCTCATGAATGAGGAAATGGAATAAAATGCTTACCAAAATACCTACCATGAGACCTGACACCTATAGCTACTCAGTACATATACATTGAATAAATCAATAATTGGAAGAATTGAAATTTTTCTGAGAGTGAAGTGACATAAAATTATGCAATATGCCTTGTGCAGTTCCTAGTCTTAACAGATGTTTCTCCTTCTGTTTTCTCTCTTTATCTTTCTTCTTTTTATTTTTTAATCAAATGATGGCACTTTATTTGTTGGAGTATAGTTTAAGAATGTTTTAATTAGCACTCCCCAACTTAAGTAAGTTATCAGATAAGTGGGCATAAATCTATAATTCTGTGATCGAATTCATGTACATTTCATCTAAGTGTAAATGGAAAAACCATGTAAGTGGGAAAAGTTCTGGGACACACTTCTAGTATTTCTCACCATCCCACATCTTGCCACCATTCTGGACAGTTTCATTTCTAAATGGAAGGATGATTCAGCTAAAAAAATGCCTCAAGAGCACTTTACATCCTATTTTACCAATAAATTTTAGCTCCTTCACACTTCAACAACTACTTTCCATGGCTTCATATTAAATCTTTTCATCACTAGGAATGGCTCTTCATTTGGAGTTTCAAACTCAGAAATATAATCTATTAGCCCTTTCACATTTTGACTTTATTGTACATGCATGCTCAATCTAGAGCTCAATGCCAACTTTTACGAAAGTTAAGTTAGCAAGTTTCCTAACTATTCATTTATGTATCTTAACTAATTTCTTCCATCTCCCTCTATATCTACCAAATCACTTATAAAATCTCATGAGTCAGTACTCTCCATCTCCACTACACCCTTAGCTCAGAACATCATGATTTCCTGATTAATACTACTATTATTTATTATTTCATCTGCCCAATTCAATGATTCTGCAGTGCTCATAAGATCAAGATCAAATTCATTAGTCTTATTCTATATAAAATATCCAATGGAATAAATTTTATTTTATTATCAATGTCAGAAAAATTTGTGTTTCTCCAAAGCAACCAGTTTGTTTTTAATATATGAAAATGCTGGCTTTCTTAACTCACAGAATAATAGTTTACAGTTTAGAATCTACTTCACTGTGCCTAAATGCAAACTCTGGTTCTATTATTTATTAGGTGTCTGACTTTTGCAAAGTGCTTAGCGTTTATAAGACCAGTTTTCTCAGGCATTAAAATGAGGATAATAATAACATTTATTTTTAGAAGATTGTTGTGAGAATTAATGTAATGTGTAAGATTTGAGACCGTAGAGTTACATAGCCATGTGACTCAGAGAATCCAACCAGGTGTCAGGCTTACACCTGCAAGTTGTGATCCTATCTCAGAGGAAGAGTTTACTCATTCAACAAAAATTATTAAGTACATTCCATGTTGTGGTCTTCAGGGATATAGCAAGGGATAAAACAAAAATCCCTATCCTTCCTTGTATAGCTTTTAAGAGAAATAAGATATAAGATGTTGATAAAAGCTATGGAGAAAAATGAAACAATTAGGAAATATGATAAATATGAGGGATGGGGAGGTGCAATTTTAAGACAGAAGGCCAAGGAAAGTCCTCATTAAAAAGGTGGCATTTGGGAAAAGACCTCAGTGAGGTCCATCTGAATGGATGGTTAGGTATCTAAGAAAGAGAATATGAGGAAGAGGAAATAGCATATTCAAAGGCATTGAGGTGTGTATTTAGGGTGTTAGAGAGAAACCAATGTAGTTTTCTGAGGCTACAATGAAGTCAGTATAGCTGAATTAACCTGAGCAAGGGGTAAAATAATAGGAAATGAAGTCAGAGGGGAAAGGGAGAAAGGGGAGGACAGGTTATGTAAAAATTTCTATGCCGTTATTAGAATTTTGGGCTTTAATTTAAGTAAGATGGGAAGTCATTAGAGAGTTCTGGGAAGGTAAAAGTCGTGATTTGGTTTATGTTTTAATAGAACCACTCTGGCTGCTGTGTTGAGGATCAACTGAAGAAGAACAATGGCAGGAACGAGATAACCAGTTAGGAGGCTAATGGAATAATCCAGCTAAAATGTTATAGTAGCTCAGGGCAGTGTATGGTAGCAGAAGGAGTGAAAAATCATTAAATTCTGGGTTTATCCATAAAAGTAAAGTGAATGGAATTTTCTGATGGATTGCTGAGGGGCATAAGAAAAACAATTAAATGATGATACCAAGACTGATGCCCAAACAATTGAAAGAATAGATTTTCAGGAGGGCATGTTTCTAGAGGTGGGAAAAAGATACCAAAAGATCAGTTTGGATCTATGAAAATCTGGAATAACTACTACTGAACATCTTTATCTGGACTACAGAATAAAAAGGAAGGAATTATCATACCAACACAAAATGGGGCTTAAAAGCATAAGAGTAGGTGATATCATAGAAGAATGAGAACAGAGAGAAAGAAAAAAAAGTCCAAGTATTGGAGTAAAGCCAACATTTAAAAGCCAAAGAGATAAGGCAGAAACAGAAAATATGATTAACTTTGTCAAATGCTGCTAATAGGTCATGTAATATTGAGATCTGAGTAGCACCATGAAGATCACTGGAAGTCATTGAAAAAGCAATTTCAGTGGAGTGGAGGTGAAAGTCTGGTAGGAATAAACTCAAGAAACAGAGACATGTCAGAGACAGTAACTTTTGGAGTTATGCTGGAAAAGGAAAGACATACGGGGTAGTGGCTGAAGAAGAAAATGGAATCATGACAGAAGTTTTGTTTTGTTTTTTGTTTTTTGTTTGTTGGTTGGTTTGTTTAGGATGGGAGAAATAACAGCTTTTTTGTATGTTGGTGGAAAAAAATAGAGAGGGTAACATTGATAAGACCAAAGAAAATAGGAAAATTTCTCATGCAAAGGTGTTGAGTAATGATAGGATTAGGTTCTATGGCAAAAGAGGATTGGCACAGAGTCCAGGAATAGTAACAGGAAGAAATGAAAAATAGACGGGAATAGGTAGGTGGAGAGACATCATGGTAATTGCTTGTGTAGTGAAGGAAACAAAATCATCTTCTAAACGGGGCAGAAGGTGTTGGGAGTTTGAGGACAGTGGACTCACTTGAAATTACTGCTTATAAATTTAAAGTAGGGCCAACTAGAAAGATGTGTGCTTTTCCTCTTGCCCAAAAAATAGGTGGAGAGTTGGATTTAACCAGGATTGTTGTTTACCATAGCATATCATGAAACAAGGGAAGCAAGAGAACTGAAGGTACTTGCAAAGGATAGACAATATAATGATTTATAATTTATGGTGATAAACCATGAAACTTGTATAAGGACAAAAGTGAGGACATAAGTTGGGAGGAGAGTTAAAAGAACTGATGAATTACAGAGGTCTGCATAGACAAAAAGATTTTAAGCATTAGGATTACTAGAAGCAGTGAACTAGAAAAATAGGAGGTGGTGGGTGGAGAATGAGATGCCTGAAATTGAAATGAAAGAGAATTTGCAAACACTGATAATAATGAGGTCAAGTATATAACATGAGTTTGACTGATATTAAAGATAACATCATGAAAAAAGAGGTGAAGGAATTGAGAGTCCAGGATACTGAGAAACTCATCTCATGGATAATGAAATCACCAAAAATTGTGATGTAAATGATGTTGGAGAGAGTGACAAGTGACCCTGTTAACTAAAATCTTCAAGTAATTAGGGCAAGAATTTATGTGAATCAGAATTTCTCTTAAGTTCAGTGGTTATGGAGCCAGAAGGAAAGTCCTTTAAATATTTTAAGATCCAGAGAAAAGTAAAACTTATTTAAGTGACACAGCAGCATGCAGACAGATAAGGAGCTGGGAGGTCAGGAATGAGGGGATATAGCAGAATGTCAGTGTCAGGCTGGAAAATTATGTAAGTTCTAATGTGAATCTAAGGAACATGGGTTGAAAGATTCCCACAGTTGGAAGCTGTTGACCTAGAAATTACAAAATAGGTCTCAACTGGTCAGCATCCTACCCAGGAATCCACTCTGGTGCTTAGAAAACTTAATCAAAGCCAAGAAAGCAACACAAAAATTGCTTAGAAAGCTAGTTCCAAGATTGTTTGGAAGATAGCATGTTTGCTTTTTTAATGACAAAGTGTTTTCATTTTTTATTATAAATATGTTCAAACATTTATAAAAATAGAGAAAATGGTACCATTACCACGTACCCCGCTATACACACATATTACCACCAAGTTGCAACATTATCAGGATTGGGTACATTTGAGAAGGTATTATTTATTTTTCAGATTTATAATTAGGAGTAGAAATATTTGAGAGAATTAAACTGTAGTAGTTATTACTATATTCGTATGTATGCCACCTTAGTTTTTTTTTTTTTTAATATTTAAGAGAATCTGGCCTTTAGAATAACAGATTAACCAAGTAATCAAATAGCTTTGTCATTTAGGTTGAAATGGTACTGCATTTATAAGTCATATGAAACAGTTTTGTAAACAGTGCACCATATTTATAATATTTACAGTATTATGTAGTAGATATAATAAGAAAGTGTTCTCTGTCAAGACAGACCACTGAGTTACTTAAAAAGAAAGTTGAATATACTCAAAATATACTCAACTTATAAATGAAGTTCCAAATGTTTAAGGGTGTTAGGTTTCTAACTCGGAAGACGGTAACTAAAGACCTTCCCTTCCTGAAGGCCATTGCTAAAATTTGGTACATTTATAAATAATATAAGATATATAAGTTAAACTTAAAAACCTTAAGGAAATTTATGTTTTTTTTAACTTGAAAATTAGTAAAGTGACTTAATTTTTCAAGGAAAAATTTTGAAAAATCTTTTCTACATTCAAAGCTGTTTAAAACTACCAGAAGACTTACAGTGTTAAGAACAGTGGCTGGTATATAGTAAACATTCGTTAAATGTCATTACTTCCCTTTGGCTACTTATATACTTGGGGTCAAAAGTTTAGCTGACTTCAGGGGCGCCTGGGTGGCTCAGTCGGTTAGGCGGCTGACTTCAGCTCAGGTCACGATCTTGCGGTCTGTGAGTTCAAGCCCTGCGTTGGGCTCTGGGCTGATGGCTCGGAGCCTGGAGCCTGCTTCCGATTCTGTGTCTCCCTCTCTCTCTGCCCTTCCCCTGTTCATGCTCTGTCTCTCTCTGTCTCAAAAATAAATAAAACGTTAAAAAAAATTAAAAAAAAAAAAAGTTTAGCTGACTTCTAACACAGCCTTGTGGTATGAATTCTGAATACTCACCTGCCTTCCTGGGTCCACCTTTCCTATCTGTACCTTCCTTTTGCATCATTTTTCATATTTAATTTAAATTTTATTTTTCTACATTGTATAAGTAAATACATACATAAATAGAAAACCATATAAGCCCTACACATTTGGTCCTTCCTGTGCTTTTTCATCCTCATTTTCTACTGTTCACTCAATGCACTCATGGTGACACCATACCAACATACGTGCTAGTGCATCTTCCTGCTGTCTAAAGATACTAAAGGGGCACCTGGGTGACTCAGTTGGTTAAGCGTCCAACTTCAGCTCAGATCATAATCTCACGGTTCATGAGTTTGAGCCCCACGTCAGGCTCTGTGCTAACAGCTCAGCCCTTGGAGCCTGCTTTGGATTCTGTGTCTCCCTGTCTCTCTTCCCCTTCCCCCACCTCTCTGTCTCTCTCTCCCATGAATAAACATTTAAAAAATTAAGAAAAATAAAGATACTAAAATCCTCTTTTTCCCTTTTTTCCTGAAAAACTTCTTGGCATCTCTCAATATCCAGTTTAAATATCTTCTCTAAATCTCCATTCTTGGCTAGAGTCAGTTAAGACTCTCTGGATCGCCAAACTTTTTGTTAATATTGCTTATCAAATTGTTCGGGAATTAATTGTTCAGAATCTGTTCTCCTGACTAAGCTTCTGACCTCCTTAAATTCTCCTATAATGATTTCTTTGAGTTTTTCAAGACAAGAGTTGGCAAATATAGAATATAATCAGTGCTCTTAATAATTGATTTCTATTACTACTCAGCACTAAATGCTATGTATTCTCATATACGTGAGTTGTTTCCCTGTGTCTCAGTTGGTCCTGGACTATCTGGGCTTTAGCATTCAAAGTCTCATGCCGAAGGAGACCCCTTAGTCTTGGGCACAATGGGACTGTTTTTCACTTTACACCACAATCATAAGTAGCATGTATCCAGGGCTTATATTCCTGGTTTCCGGCACTATGTTTAACATTTCATTGAAATTAACTCATTTAATCTGTATGACAGCTCTGCCCCTAGGCACTATTATTATCCCCATTTTACAGATAAGAAAAATGAGACATTAAGGAATGTGCTTAAGGTCACAAAGCTGTTAGTGGAAGAATGAAATTTGAATAGGGCAATCTGACTCCAGAGATCCTACTTTTAACAATCACACTATGTTACCTTTAACAGTCATGGAAATATTATAAGCATTATGAACAACATTAGAGCACCAATACTTTCATTGTGATTTACAATGTGTGTAGTATGTACCAAGATCATCTGCAATTTGGGTTTTCAGGTAAAATACAAAACATAGCCAAATTTGAATTTCATCTCTAATGTAAGTATATCCTACATAATATTTAGGACACACACTAAAAATTATTGCTTATCTTAAATTGAAGTTTAATTGGGTGTCCTATACATTCATTTGCTAAATCTGGTAACTCTCTGGCTCCCCTTTCTGCAAAGCACGGATTAGCTTTATGCATTAAAAAAAAGCCTCTGAAAAGCTACATAACTTGTTCAAGGATAAAAAACACCTTGCGGGGCACCTGGGTGGCTCAGTCGGTTAAGCGTCCGACTTCGGCTCAGGTCATGATCTTGCAGTCCATGAGTTCGAGCCCTGCGTCGGGCTCTGTGCTGACAGTTCAGAACCTGGAGCCTGTTTCAGATTCTGTGTCTCCCTCTCTCTCTGACCCTCTCCCGTTCATGCTCTGTCTCTTTCTGTCTCAAAAATAAATAAACGTTAAAAAAATTTTTTTAAAAAACAAAACACTTCGGGATAGGGTCATAAGCATCTACCTGATACATCTATTGCAATCAATCTATGAATGTTCACTTGTCCAATTGCACTACTGTTCTTTTTGTTGAACTGCTGACCTATGTATTAAATAACCACCTATATCTAAGGCTAGAGTTCAAAATTTTTATTTCCTCAAAATGCTTAGTTGACTTCTTCACTCATTTAATTACTCATTTGCAAAAATACTGTATTGGGGCCTATTTATTTTCTATATTCAGTATTTACAGTAATAGGAGTCCAAGATATTTCAATGATATAGCAAAGAACAAACCAGTGAAGCAGATGATAAAAGCAAAATAAAAGTACGAGAACTGTGTACTGAAGACAGAATTATAGGTGCCCAGCGCAGCAAAGCAGACTCTCCTACTTAAACCCCTGATTAAACTGGTCTTTAAGCTTTGTTTTCTTTTAATCTCTTAGTTCTATATATGCATTTTATTATTCAAATGAAGCCATAAAATGTAAAACTTTAAATAAACAACATTTTAATTCAGTAGTGGGACTGAATACCAGTTTCCATTAAGGAGAAAAAAAAATTACCAAGTATCAGCAGCATCTAAGATCCATACTCTATTAGTTTAAAGATACCGGATTGGAATTTGATGTGTATTATGGCACAACATATTTAAATGAAAGCTATATTGAAATGAGTGCTCACTGTTACTTTGTTTCAACTGATAATATTAACCCCCAAAGTATGAGAAGTAACTGTATTCATGTCACTCAGAAAGATTTAATGATACTCCGTGAGTGGGGAGTGCAGGGGACCAATTTAAAAAAATATAAGAAGTATTATTGACTGTCCTCAAAAAGTTTAAATTTGGGTTAAAAATATAGAATAAGGCAAAACAGAGACAGAATGAACAGAGAATTCTTTCACAGCAAAAGTGACATTATGATTCTAATAAGAAAATGGATCACTAAATCAAAATCTATACGAAATTCTATTCCTGATCTCTCCCATTCTTTAAGTCTAAAAATTATACAGGCCATCTCTAATCATTTAGACACAAGAAAGATCCAAAGATTTCCTTAATATGGGCTGGTAAAGTTTTTATGGAAAACACTTTTGAGTGTAATGACCTTCTCCTCACCACACAAGAGCTGTTTGTTTACACAGTTGCCTCTTGCACAGTCTCAGCTCCTGAAGTATTACATAACTATGCAAATATTCACTTCAGGCCTGACTCCTATTCAGAACTCTCATAGGTACTGAATGTATTTCACTTGATAAGCAACAAATATTAGCTTTCTTCTTGCCCATCAGAGAGTACCAGAGCACTATTCTCTTACAAAATGAATACGGAAATGAATCTATGAATATAACATCTCCCATTCCAATAAAATGTATATGATTCTCCAAACAACAGGAGCCATTTTCCCTGTATTACATTATGTTTGACCTTCAATCCCCCTTCCTGGAATGACCTCCTGAGTCATAATCTTCACCAGTTCCATCACTAGTATGAAGTCTAACTTGAACAACTTCAGTCTGAAGGATTTCTAACTCTGCCCAAGTCTTAAATGACATTGTCTTTATCAGTCATTTGGTACAGTGATCCCCTCTTATCTGAGGAAAGTATGTTTGTTCCAAGACCCACAGTGGATGCATGAAACTGCAGATAGTAACAAACCCTATGTATGCTATGTTTTTTTTCCTTTTCATACATGCCTATGATAGTTAAATTTGTAAATTAGGCACAGTAAGAGATTCACAACAATAACTAATAATAAAATAGAACAATTATAACAATATACTATAAGTTATGTGAATGTGGTCTCTCTGTCTCTCTCAAAATATCTGACTGTACCGTACTCACCCGTCTTTTTGTGATGATGTGACATGATAAAATGCCTGTGTGATGAGATGAAGTGAGGTGAATGATGTTGACGTTGTGACATGCTATTAGGCTACTATTAACCTTCTGACCATACATCAGAAGGAGGGTCATCTGCTTCTGGACTGTGGCTGACCACAAGTAACTGAAACCATGGGAAATGGGAGTGCAGATAAGGCGGAACTGCTACATTTGTGTTTGTGTAGGCAAGCATCTTATGACTTCTCACGCTTACCTAATACATGTAACAAATGCTCGTCAGTATTTTTATTGAGCCTGCATTGTGTTTTGATATTTTCTAGCTGTATGTAGAATTTAAATTCTCTGAACCTCAGTTTCCATAGTGTAGAATGGGGTCGTGATGACCAGGTTCTGCATACAATAGTCAATCAGTGGTGGTGGTACCATTGCTGCTGCTGAGGACAATGACAAATATGCATCAGTATCAACAACAATGACTATTTTCTCTTTCTGTGTGCTGACCTGATTTAATACTGTATCCAACACAATCTGAATGTTTTTATTTGTTGTTTTTATTAAAAATATTTCTCTGAGTCCATTTGTTTCAGCCAAGACCCAAATAATGCATTCAAATTACGTTCTGAGTTTGATATGTTCATGAACACTCTCCAGCACAGTGATGATTTTTTATAATTTTAGTACATTTGTGATAAAAACTAATAATTATCCATAATTAAAATTATGTGGTACTGTCTAAAATGAGACTACCAAAAATTATTAATGAAACAGAAAGTCCAGAAATATACCCAATTATCTTCAAGAACTTAGATATTTAATAATTTCAAATCATTAGAGGAAACACAGATAATTTAATAAGTAGTGCTTAGATAACCAACTGGGGGAAAAACTGACTACATAACTCATACAGGACGTTAAATTCCAAATGTATCAAAGATTTACAAGGAGAGAGGGAGAAATAGACCATAAAAACATTAGAGAAACAAAAGATAGGAGACTATTTTTATAAACAGGAAAAAACTGGGTGGCTCAGTAGGTTAAGCATATGACTTCAACTCAGGTTATGATCTCTCTGTTCGCGGTTTTGAGCCCTGCATCAGTTTCTGTGCTGACAGCTCAGAGCCTGGGGCCTGCTTCAGATTCCGGGTCTCCCTCTCTATCTCTACCCCTCCCCTGCTCATGCTCTGTCTCTCTCTCTCTCTCTCTCTCTCTCTCACAAAAATAAATAAACATTAAAAATTTTTTTAAAATACAGGAAAAAACTTTAATAAGCCAAGTGTTTTACATATAAAGGTTTTTTTAGTGGCAAATAACTAATTTCCTTAAAGAATTATTTTATAAAATTATTATTATAAAATTATAAAATTATAAAAATATATTATAAAATCCATAAAATTAGTTAAAGAATATTGAGAAGTAACTTAATAAAAGATAAATATATGGGTCCTCCTTAATCACATGAATTGGTGTCCAACCTGAGTCATAATAATAGAAATTATAATATAAATATATACCACTTTAACCTGTCAGATTGGCAACAATAAAAAATTTGGTTGCATTCTTCTGGTGAAAATGTGGAGAAACTGTGGAGAAACTTCTGGAGAAAAATGTGGAGAATCCAAAACTGTAGTTGGAAGTTTAAATATTATGACTTTTATGGAGGTTTATTTATCAGCACAATTTACATTTTTAAATCCGCTAACCTTTTAACAGTCATTTTGCTTTAATTTTACTACTTATTACAAATATAATAGGGCATGTGAAAATGATGCATGTATAATATTCACTGTAGCACTGGTTGTAGGAAACAATCAGAAATAAATTCTCATCAACAGAGAATTGGTGAAGGTTTTGTTAAACCTGTAAAAATAAAATTCTGTATACCTTAGAAAGAAGCCTATATAATGATTTAAAACCATTTCAAGATGTGTTATTACAATTTAAAAGAAACGTAGTGTGTTTACATTATGCTACTATTCTTGTAAAAAAATAAGAAATATATATTTATCTGTTTTCCCTTGATTGCAAATGCATGGGAAATCTTTGTAAGGATAAAAAAAGAAAGTAGTGGTAATGGTTTTGTGGAGAGAGGGAAAATTGGCACAGGGAAAGGAGCGTGAGAGTCTTAATTTTCCCCGTAGTCCTGTTTACATCTTTTGGACTTTGTAACATAAATGCATTGCCTGTTCAGAAAGTAAAAGTAGCTAACTAAAAAAACAAAACTGTAATTAGTCATGCTTTCGGGCAACAGACTATATAATCTCCTCGTAGTTTTTTATAAAAAACAAAATTTAGACACTGCCAATCTGCCACTTAATTACTTTATCATATAGAAGGGAATAAACTAGAAGATGATCTCACCAGATATCTTCTGTTTGATTCTCTAGAACCACTCTCTCCTTTCACCCTGCTCCGTGCCCAAGGAAGCTGACCTTCCTGAATAGTATACAGAGCTCCTTTTGTTGTGATTGGATAGGGCCAATGGGTAGCCCCAGCAAGAGATTACAAAGAAACAAGAAAGTGCAGGGTATATTCTTGGGGTATTCCTTGCCTAGGAGGAGCCCAGTAAGACTGTCCCTCAGTTGGCCTTGTCTTCACCGCTCCTTTTAGTCATGGACACTCTCCTAAGTTCCCATAACTCTCCCATACCTCAGACCTAAGAGTGTTAACAAATCCACTGTTATTGTCCCCAACTTACTGCCTATTCATAGCAGTTTGCCTACACCTCACTCATATCTTTTTTAATAGTCTCATTAAATCTTTCCCAAATTATTTAAGTGGGCATAATTTCCTATTTGAACTGTTACAGTGAAGGAAGTAGGTTGTGTTGTTGCTGGTTGTGGTTTTGCTATAACTAATGTAGGAAGGAGCAAAAGTAGGATCTTATCATTGGCATGAATCATGTACAAGAATATCATTGTTAGAGAGTTCTCTAAATCATCAAGATAATATATATGTTAAACAGAGTATGCATAACAAAGTATACTCTATTTAGTGTACTGGTTTTCAAAGGCCAAGCTTTCTTTTTTGCTTCTTTTTAAAATTTTTTATTGTTAGATGTTTTTACTATTTAATAGTATACCTACTATAGAATACAGGGTATAAAGAGTTCAGTGAAATTTCTTCATTTAGAAGGGATGAAAACAGGGGCGCCTAGGTGGCTCAGTTGGTTGAGTATCAATCAGACTCTTGATTTTACCTCAGGTCATGAACACTCAATTGTGAGATCAGGCTCTGCACTGGGCATGTAACCTGCTTATGATTCTCTCCTTCTTCCTCTGTCTCTCTCAAGGAAAGAAGGAAGGAAGGGAGAGAGGAAGACATAGTGATATCTCCTTGTAGATAGAGACCTTAATTTTTTTTAGTCTCTTTCCACGACTCCATGGTGCTTCACGTTTGGTTCAGTCATTAAATGCTGACACTGAACTACATATTGTAGTAACCATTGTATTATTAATATAAGGATTGTCATTGGTACCCTCACTTGATCCATTGTCAGGTAATCATTTTTCTCTTAAGACTATGTGATGTCGTGAAAGAAGAGTGAATTCTACAACATAGAGTAATTGACAGAGGAGCACTTTTCACTTATGCTTGGTCAAGTAGATTTACATTGTTTTGAATGGCAAAATCAATACAATACTTTGTAATAATATAGGAAGTAACCATGAGGAATTTTTGTCCAGACAGATGTTCAGAGGTTATCCTGTGACAGAACATTTAAGAAAGTTGTCAAATTTAAAAATGAGTTATGCATTTTCATTTACAAAATATGAGTTCCAAATTTGCAACCATTCCTGTAATGTCTAGTAGTATTCTATTTGGCAGATATTCTCTTAACACACAGACACACACACACACACACACACACACACACACCTCATTTCATGTGCCCCTTCAAAATAAAGGTAATTTTTAACAGTAGGGAAAAGTAAATATTCTTTTGTACTACAGAGGGAGTAGTTAGAAAATGTGGATTTTCTAAGTGGATAGCTAAGTGGATTTGTTGCCAAAAATTATGTAAAAGCATTACTTGCAAAATTTCTCACGTCTGTATACTTTTAAAACTTGGGGACAGAATTTCCTAACTTGTTACAAAATCTTCCAAATAAAAAATTTAAAGGTACAAAAGTACAACAATTTCCACTACTTTGTAAGAACAACCTATAGCTATCAGGTAATTTAAAAATTTCTAGCAAAATTTTGAAAATGTTTGCTTAGCTATTAAATAATATCATTAAAATTATTATTAAAAATATATCAATGACAGTATAGACTCTGTTGCATTTTCTCCACTTGGATCTCTGCATCTTTGTGAAGATCTTTCACAGGAATGAAGCCAAAGAAACCAAATATGTAAACCAAACTTCTGTACCATAAAATGGTAAACTAAGATCTTAAAATATAATGCAGAATATTCAATAATATAATTCTCACTAAGTAGTAGTAATAATAATGTTGAGAGAGAACAAAAAATGCATTTTGGTTAAAACAGACAAATGCAATTTAATTATTTTTAAATATTAGTTACTCTTTTTCTTTCTTTAAGAAATTTTCCCTTTCTGTATGTTATACAATGTAATTTATTAGTCTGAAAGAATATGCTTATAACTCTTGATAATGCATATATTTCTGAGAGTTGCTCCACAATTTTTTCCTCTGAGGAGTATGTGATGAAAAGTTGGGCAACCAGTGCTTTTAATAACTGACTTGCAGGTCCTGAATGTCAGGGGGAGGCCTTAGGTTCAACATTAAAGTTCAAGGAAACACTCTTATCTTGAGGTTAATGGCAATACTAAACACATTGGAAAGTGCCTGTAGGAATCTTCTTCCAGGTGTTAATTCCGAATAGTAATTTTGAAGCAACAAAGAGAGACCTTCTGTCAGCCTTATTTTGTTCTTTTTAATTAAAATGAGAAAGAGGAAGTAATTTGCTATTGAATAATTTGTATAAGTGAACACGGCTCAATTAGCTTTTAAATGCAAGTTTTAATTAGTGTTCTGACTCAGTGCTTAATTTGAATGTTGTCAGTTATCTGTGATTTAGAGCATTCCACGCCAAAGTTTACTCCTGTTTGTTAGGAAGAGCCAAGAGCTGGCTTAATTCCACCCCACTGCTTAGCATATTATTAACATAAAGCTCCTGGTGGCTTTAAGTGATCTAAGAATGCTGTTGCATACTTATGTGGTACATATCCACTTTTCAAAACGGAATTTTTCTACTAATTTCTTCAAGCAAATGCAAATTAGTAATACTTATTCATTCATTTAATTAATTCAGCAAATATTTAATGAATGCCTACTATGTATTAAACACTGTCCCATGTGCTAGAGATGCAGCAGTAAACAAAAACTCTGAACCCTCATGGAGCTCACCTGCTAGTGGAAGAGAAATATAATAAACAAGATGAGTAAAATGTATAAAATATTCTGTTGTGATAAATACTAAAAAGAAAATAAAACAGGGAGATGTGTCAGAGAGACAAGGTGCAATTTTAGATTTCATGCCCAGGAACGACCTCTCTGAGATGAAGGCATCAAAGTGAAGGTATTGGAAGGAGCCAGCCATGAAAATACTGTGTGAAGAACATTCTATGCTGAGAAAACAGTGTGCAAAGGTATCAAATTATGGTGGCATATTAGGTAAGTGTGAGAAACCAGTATGGTCATGCTAGTGGTGTCGTGTGGTCATACACATAAAGAAAGGAAACAGATCATACAGGTTTTTGTAAGGTGGCTGAGTATCTGAAGGAGAATAGAATCCATTAACAGGATCACACTACCTACTGTTTTGTGAATAGCATTAAGAGGGCAAAGGCAAAAGCAGAAATGTCATATATTCCAGGAGGTTATTGCAGTAATCAAATGAAAAATTATATTGCATTATATGAAGGTGGTAGCTGTGAGATGGTAAGATTATATCCCAATTTTGAATTTTAGAAGTCAGAATTTTTTTTCTGTTCTAAATGTGAAGGTACAGCTGACAGCCTACTGTTGAATTGTATGTGAGGTGTATTCATTATCTAATGCTGCCTAACACTCCAAAATCATTGGTGGCTTAAAAGCCGCATATTTATTATCTCACTGTTTCTGTGGGTCAGGAATTCAGGCACAGCTCAGCTGGGTCCTTTGCTTCAGGGTTTTTCACTCAACAGGACGTAATCAAGGTGTCAACCTGGGATCCATAGTTACTTCAAGATTCAGCTGCAATAGGATTTATTTCCAAATTCACTCAGTGATTGTTGACAAGATTCAGTTCCTTGTCAGGAAGCCCTTTTTATCAGAGAAAAAGAAAAGCCACAGGAAATACCAAGAAGACTAAAGTCAGTCTTTTATAACATAATCACAGAAGTGACACACATCACCATTGTCATATTCTAGTGGTTAGAAGTCACCAGATTCAGCCCATGCTCGATGGAGGAGATTCCACAAGAGCATGAACACCAGGAGGCAGGATCATGGTAGGTCATGTCAACAGATGCTTCGCACCTGAAGTATGAAGGGGCAAAAAAAGAGCTAGGAAGACTCTAATGTGAATAACAGTGAATAGAATCATCTTATTTGATTAAGTCTCTTTTGATGTTCAAATTTTAATTTTTCTTCCTTGAATCACAGAATTTGAGTTGCAATAGATTTTAAGTTCCAAATCTTCATGATACTTTCTTTTAAGAGATTTCTGCCTCCACTCATAATCTGTCAGTGACCTTTGTCTTATGCCATTTCTTCTTGTTTGTTTGTTTTTTTCACCATTCTGAAGTGCCCAGAAGTGACCAAGATATATTTACTAAACTTGATAATGTGCCCATTATTGGGTTACAAGGCAGTAACACAGAGTCCTTGCCCTCAAGAAGAACTCAGCAAAAGCACTTGTTTACTAGTCAGAATTCAATAAGAGACTTAAATAAATCTAGACACAAGTTTAAGAATAAATTAAATTTATTTTCAGTAAATCAAATTTCAAAAATGTGTCCAAGGCCATGTTGCTAGTAAATGGCAGAGCTGGATTTGAGACTGTGCATGTCTTGTTTTACAGTCCATCCTCTTTACACAACAGTTTTCAGTTTCTAAGAATTATGTATTCCTGAGAGCCAAAACCCTTGAAAACCACCAAAAAGTGGTTACTTGCAAAGCATTCTAATGTAAAATGAGAATAAGATTGAAGCCTAGAAAAAATGAGCAATCTCCAGGATGAACTGGAGTAGAGAAATTGGCTGGAAGGATACAAGACCAAAATGGAGCTGTGGAAAGTGGGGATAAAGATATGCATATTATATTGTACTTTGGGGTTTGTGCATGAAAAATTATCAGATAGATGTGAATGTGAGCTTGATATCAGCAGAGTATAGTTACATGCTTTTGTTTGAGCCTGCAAAGTTACATATTACCTCTTTCTTTCTGAATCTCCTTTTATTTATGATAGTAACTGAGAAAGTAGAAAAATGAATATGCATACAGCATATTCCTGCATAATCCCTTCAATACAGAAAAATGATTTCACAATCCTTTTTTAGTGACCATCAGGAAATTATACTGTTATGTGGACTAACAATAATACAGCCCATTTTTTAGGGCCACTATCACTGGACTCAGTTCTGTGTGAGCCTATTTCTACCTGTCTAAACCACATCATTGATTTTGGAAGATGTATGTGTGTTCATCATGTTCCAAAAAACTTCCCTAGGGCTTTCTGTTGCAACTCTCCAGCAAGTAAATGTTCCCAAACTCTCCCTTGTAATGTAATAATCTGTGCTGATTTAAAAACTTTTCAATTTCTATAAAATAAGAATCAGATGTACTGATTTTTTCAAATGAAAGACCGTAACTTTCATTCCAGACTGTCTTTCAATCAGTACGAATCTAGTAATACTCATGGGAGAGTTAGCTGCCAATTTGGGGGCTTTCTATACATAGTAAACATGAAAAATTATGAAGTAGATGTGTACATGGACCTACAGTCGTATTAATCATGTTTGTAGTAAGTTAAACCTAATCAGAAAATTAGCATTATTTAACTAGAATCTAAATGTTATTTAATATGATCTTTTTCTCAAAATTAAAAAAAAACTATACCATCTACTTCTTCATTCTTTTTTAATATTAACAATTTATTTTACGTGAATCTTTAAAAAATAAGATTCAAACGTCTGAAATTTTATGGGTTAGCCCCTGCTATTCTTATTTACTACCATCATCATATCCACCATTACTTAGGTTAGTTTTATAGACATGAAAGGATGGGAAATTTTAGGGATAGATCTTCCAAGTGTTTTTAATTTCCAAGAGTGGACTGATCATTTTAATATATTAGATAACTTAAGGAATGAAAGGAATATTAACATGAATCAATACCTGCCCAGGCATACTGTATTATTTAGAGAAAAAATATTTCCATACCCCAAACAATTTGCCTGTATGATGAGCCATGGAGTAAATAAAAAAGAATAAGTGGGTTGTGTGATTAATCATGTTACATCAAATTCCTAGCACTGTACCCGGCACCTGTAGATGTTCATTAGATATGTTACGTAAATGTTAAATTAATCTTTCAAGTAGATCAGTGACAGAAGTGCTCAGTCACTGAATTCTAAGATGGCCCCAGCGACCCTCATCCTTGTGAGATCTCCCGCCCTTCAGTGGGAAGATCTTGTGAATATAATGAGCCATCATTACCGCAATGCTACAGTATGTTACATTATATGGCAAAAGAGAGATTATCCTGAGCAGCCCTGACTAGTCAGCTGAGCCAATGTAAGCAGAGACTTGCCTGCAGCTAGCAGAAGAGCAAGAAGTCACTAAAACAGTTCAAAGTGTGAGAGGGAATCAATGCAAGAAGATACTCTGTGCTGACTTTAAAGATGGAAGCAGTCATGTAGTAAGAAATGATAATGAACTCTAGTTGCTAAGGGGGTCTCTTGGCCAGTAGCTAGCAAGGAAGCATAGACCTCATTCCTACAACTATAAGGAACTGAATTTTGCCAACAATCTGAATGAGCTCAGAAGTGAATTATTCCCCAGAGCCTCCAGATGAATACCCAGTCTGGCTAATACCTTGATTTTAGCCTTAAAATCTGCTTAGCCTGAGCAGACTACCCAACCATGCTATGCTTGGGCCGCTAACCTACAGAACTATGAGCTAATAAGTGGCTATTGTTTTAAGCCACTGATTTTGTAGCCTATCAGCTGTCATCCTCATTAAAATCTGAGAAGAAAACTTCCTGGGGAAAGAGAGTTTTAAGAAGTTTATAACCTGGAAACTCTCAGCCATTTTTAAAAAATGTGTAACTGTTCCTCAAATAATCCCTCAATATTATAATAGAGAGCTCCATAAATAATTGTATATAAAAAAGCAGATGTTTGGCACGTCAGTCCAGTATGAATCATTTTAGCTACTCACCTAATTCTAAGGCATTTAGAAAAAGGAAAAGAAACTAGCCTATATGAGGAACAAATTAACAGTGTTGCCTATGTTAGGAAGCAGTTATTTTGGTTGAAAACTTTCTTTCAGTACAACAAAATCCTCAAGGATATGTTCACAGTAGAGGATGAAAGATTCACTTCTACTGTCTAGATACTGATCCCTGTGAATATGCAGACTGCTTTACTTCTTTATATTATATAGTTAGTGTTTTCCTATTAGGAAACATTAAATTCTAATTTTCCTATGTGGATTTATATTGGAAAGACATTAGTTGTAGTGAGGTTCATATCTAGTCTGTTGAGTGCTTAACCTGTGTCTACATTGAACTGTTTCATAAAATATACTCAATATAACTAAGTCTATGGTGTATAAAGAACCACTACTATTATGCTACATCAAATGCTATCCTGAAGCTCTCTGAACCTCAGGCTACCAAGGGACAGTTTCTTTCCTTTTAATGAACTTTTGTTCACTGGCCTATTTCTTTGGGCAGCATGGCATAGTGGTTAAGAATAGTGGCCCTAAATGCAAATTGGTGCAGCCGCTCTGGAAAGCAGTGTGGAGGTTCCTCAGAAAATTAAAAATAGACCTACCCTATGACCCAGCAATAGCACTGCTAGGAATTTATCCAAGGGATACAGGAGTACTGACGCATAGGGGCACCTGTACCCCAATGTTTATAGCGGCACTCTCAACAATAGCCAAATTATGGAAAGAGCCTAAATGTCCATCAACTGATGAATGGATAAAGAAATTGTGGTTTATATACACAATGGAATACTACGTGGCAATGAGAAAAAATGAAATATGGCCTTTTGTAGCAACATGGATGGAACTGGAGAGTGTGATGCTAAGTGAAATAAGCCATACAGAGAAAGACAGATACCATATGGTTTCACTCTTATGTGGATCCTGAGAAACATAACAGAAACCCATGGGGGAGGGGAAGGAAAAAAAAAAAAAAAAAGAGGTTAGAGTGGGAGAGAGCCAAAGCATTAGAGACTGTTAAAAACTGAGAACAAACTGAGGGTTGATGGGGGGTGGGAGGGAGGGCAGGGTGGGTGATGGGTATTGAGGAGGGCACCTTTTGGGATGAGCACTGGGTGTTGTATGGAAACCAATTTGACAGTAAATTTCATATATTAAAAAATAAAATAAAATTAAAAAAAAAAAAAAAAAAAAAAAAAAGAATAGTGGCCCTAGATTCAGGTAAATGTGAATTTGAATCTGATACTGAGTAGTTGTGTGATTGTAAAATGTTTCTTCATTTCTCTGAGACTTAGTTGCTTAATATTCAAAACAGTATGATTAAAAATATTGCCTCATAAGATGTTAATTAGTACTGAGATCATGCTTATAAAGCACTTAGCATAATGCCTAGAACAATTAAACCACTCAATATATGTCAGTTTTAGCTATTATTTGTTGTTTTATATCAAAATTAGAAAATACAAATCAGCAAAAAAAAAAAACACCACTTTTTTTAAAATTTCACTGATCCTAGCATTCAAGTTTAGCAGTGTCATCTAGTGGTTAGGCACACAGGCCCTGCACATTAATTGCCAGGGTAGAATTTCAGATCTCTCACTCACTATTTAGGTCACTTTGAAAAAATTCAACTTTGGGGGTGCCTGGGTGGCTCTGTCAGTTAAGCGTTGGACTCTTGGTTTTGCTCAAGTCATGATCTCGTGGCTTCGTGAGCTTGAGCCCTGCATTGGACTCTGCTCTGGCAGTGTGGAGCCTGCTTGGGATTCTCAATCTCTCTCTCTCTCTCTCTCTCTCTTTCTCTCTCCCCCTGTCTCTCTCTCTCTCTGCCCCTCCCCCACTCACGCTGTCTCTCTCTCAAAATAAATAAGCTTAAACAAATAATTTCTTAAAAAAAGAAAAAAGACAAAAGAAAAAATTCAACTTTGGCGGCCTGAATTTCCTCAGATATAGAATAGAGAGGAATAATAATACTTACTCTGTAAGTTTAATGTGAAGATCAAATGAGTTAATGTATGTAAATGCTTAGAACAGATCCTGTAGTTCAGTTGTGATATATTCATAATAAACTCTGATGACAAGTTTCTTCTAAATTGTGTGTGTATGTGTAGGCATGTGTATAATCTGTGTATATTATAGACATATAATATGTATTGTATATAATACAAAAATGTATTATATTGTAGATACTGTGTTATACATAGCTTTATAAAAAAGAATTTTACCTTGAGCGTCTTTCCAAAAAGTAATGCACTTTCATAGTATCGCTTTCACAACTGACCAATATTCTATTGTTAATTAATGTGATTACTTACTATAATATCATGATTTATTATTATGTGATTAACTAACCCCTTATTGGATATTCAGATTGTTTTCAACATTTTTTTATTACCTTCATATTGAGATGAACTTCCTTGTAATTAAATACTTACATAGGTCCTTTGTTATTTCTTTGGACTATTTTCTAAGAGTGGGATTGCTGGAATGGAGAATGTAAATGTATGCTTCTTTTGATCTACATTGCTCTTTCTTAAGGTTGTAGGGATTTACACCCTCTCTGGCATGCATAAGAGTGGCTGTTTCCTGTACTCTCACCCTCACTTGCACTCTAACTGGATTTTTTTTTTTTCAACGTTTTTTTATTTATTTTTGGGACAGAGAGAGACAGAGCATGAACGGGGGAGGGGCAGAGAGAGAGGGAGACACAGAATCGGAAACAGGCTCCAGGCTCTGAGCCATCAGCCCAGAGCCCGATGCGGGGCTCGAACTCACGGACCGCGAGATCGTGACCTGGCTGAAGTCGGACGCTTAACCGACTGCGCCACCCAGGCGCCCCTTTTTTTTTAATTTTTTTTTTTTTTAACTGGATTTGATAATAATGTCTAACTGTTGAGTTCATTGAATTACAAATGAGATTGGACATGGTTTTGTTATCTTTCTTTAGTATTTTTTTTAATTTTTTAACATTTATTTATTTTTAAGAGAGAGAGATAGAGCCTGAGCGAGAGAGGGATAGAGGGAGGAGACACAGAATCCAAAGAAGGCTCCAGGCTGTGAGGTGTCAGCACAGAGCCTGACACAGGGTTCAAACTCATGAACTGTGAGATCATAACCCGAGCCGAAGTCAGACACTCAACTGACTGAGCCACCAAGGTGCCCCTAGTATTTCTTAATTTAATGGCATATTTATTTTAAGAGGGTTATTATATAATTTGCATTGCAAAGAATTCCATTTCTCAGTAAAGGCCCAACAGCAAATGTATTAGTTTACTAGTGCTGCTGTAACAAATTACCACCAACTTAGTTCTGGACATCAAAAGTCAGAAAATTGGTCTTAAGGAGCTAAAATCAAGGTATTAGCAGAGCTGCATTCTTTCTGGAGGCTCTAGGAGAGAGTCGAATTTGCTGTTTTGTTTTCAGTTTCTAGAGGCTGCCCACATTCATTCCTTGGCTCATAGTCCTCTTCCACCAGTGGAATTGCTCTGCTTTCTGTCTCCATCACTTCTCTTCACTCAGACCCTCCAGCCTCCCTCTTATAAGGCGACTGTATTACATTGGGCCCATCCAGATAGTCCAGGACACTCTCCACCTCAAAATTCTTACTTAATCATATCTGTAAGTCCCTTACCACATAAGGTAATATATTGATAGGTTTTGGGGATTAGGGCACAGACATACTGGGGGGGAAGGGGTATATTACTTGGCTTACCACAATAAGTTACTTTCATTTCTTTCCAGGGTAGCCTTTACCTTAATCTACAACATCGTTAGCTAATTCTTTAAAAAGGTTAAAGAGATTTAATTCTAATATTAAACTTTACAAATGGTCCACAGAATATTGGACACTCAGATACTACTTAAATTAAAATAGTCCTTTTGCAAAAGATAGATAATGCACTCGGAGCACCACACACACACACACACACATTGTGATTTTTCCCTTATATGGATATTGCATGCATATTGTGGCTGATATCAGAATAAACTATAGTGAGATCAAGTAAGTAGTCCTTGTCCCTCTCACTTCCTCATGTTTTCATTATCTTGACTACCTTGATTCAGGCCTATTTTTGTAGATCACTGACAGGGGATAAGCCAAAAGGTGTTGATGATTCTGAAATCTGAACCAATGCCCATGAGAAAGCTGAATGAGACATATTTTTAACCTGTGAGAAAATCCAAAACTTTAGGGCCAACTTTACAACAGAAGAAGTTTTAAATGTGGACCCTCTAGGTTTATTCCAAGCAATGTCAAGTTTTTTTGCTAACTGGATTTCTAGCTCAGGAATTTCTTCTCACTGATTAAATTGGCCTTATTTCAACACATAATATTGGCTGCTTTCTAAAGACCAACTTGCTTACCAACAATATAATCTAGTCTCTGTGTTACTAATAAAACTAAATTATCCAGTGTTTTCAATGGTTTGGAAAAGCTTTATTTTAATGCTGTCATTTATGAAATGTAGTGTTCATTTGGCATATTATCACTGCTTATATAAGAATACCACAGCCTTAGGGCTCCTGGGTGGCTCAGTCGGTTAAACATCTGACTTCAGCCTAGGTCATGAGCTCACCGTTCCCAAGTTCGAACCCTGCGCCGGGCTCTGTGCTGACAGCTCAGAGCCTGAACTTGTTTCAGATTCTGTCTCTCTCTCTCTCTCTCTCTCTCTGCCCTTCCCCCACTCAAACTCTGTCTTCCTCTCAAAAATAAATAAACATTAAAAAAATAAATACCACAGTTTTTATCACTGTGTTTAAAGATACAGTTTTTCTGTAAAGCATAGGAAAATTAAGGAATTGATAAGGATATATTTGATTTTGACTCAGTTTAATTATTGTTAATAATCACTCTCATCAACATGGCTGTGATCTGATTTCTGTCATTCTTTCAGTCATAAGATTTGCTTGGGCTATTCATTGACATGGTATATCTCACACACCAAAACTTTGTAGCATACAGAAGAGTTTCTTTCACCATGTGATTTTCAAGCATACTTATGGTAAAGCACACCAGCTTTTAACAACATATTGAAGGGAAATTAAATATAAAGGCAGCAAGAGATCAAAACATTATCTCCCCTCGACAATGATAGCTCAGCAGTTGAATAAAATTCTGCAAATAGAAATTGTTAGCCACCTCTCCACCTTTCCTCTTTAATGCCTCAAATCAAGTTTCTCCTGTCACAAATAAACTTGGCATAGGCGACATGGAGGATTCCTGCTAAATGTTTACACAAAGGGAAGAATGCTCCCTAATTAACCACCAGTGGACTGCACAGGTGATTATGTGTTGATTATGTTTCTGATGCAGGTGTTCATAATTTCAATGGAATTTAATGAGCATGGGTAGTTTAGTAGTTTTTATTCTATATTAGTAGAATATGGCGATTAAGATGGTGTTTGTGTTTGTGATCACAGAAGCATAGAATGTGAAAATGGAAGAGACCTTATATGTCTCCATTACCTTTCTCTCATTTTACAAGTGAGGAAACTGAAACTCAGAGATCCAGTGTCCTCCTACCCTAAATCCCTTTGGGTTAGCACTAAATAAGTGTATTGATGGCCTCAGAGCTGGCAATAGACACATCTACAGAGATCATAAAAGCTCTTTACTTCTCCACTCTGCCCATTACTTTTTATCTCTCTTCCTCCCTTCCCACTTGCAGGTTTTCAGTGCTTCCCCTCTTCTTTATACAAAGTCAGCCAAAGCTCTGATCTCAGACTTTCACACTTCACTGTATACTTGATTCCATTATTACCTTCCTGAGAATTATTTACATTACCGAATCATAAACTATTGAATGATGAAATGAATTGTCTGGCATTAGTGAATAAATGAGGTAGTAAAACTTGAAAATTGGCTACCTCTTAAGTGTAAATGTGGCCCCATATGCCCTTACATAGTGTTACATTTAAAAAGAGAGAGAGAGTTGTCCTCAGACACCTAGAGTGCATCAGTATTCTTTGGTGTCCCACAAATATTTTGTATAGATTTGATTTTTAATTGTTTTTATTAACTAGGTAAGCAAAGGAAATATAAAACAGGTCTAAATTATAAATGGCAATACAACAGACACCCACACATGCATCATCAAGTAGGATACCTCAAAATATGAATTTTGACACCTCTGTGTAACCTATCCAAATCACATACATTTAATCTTCTTTATCAGAAGAAAGAATGACTTGAATGACTTTTAAGTTTATTATTCAAATTCACTTATGCTTCTCTGTGATTTTACCACTCACCTTTGTACTGTTACAAAAATATATCATTTCATTTTATGCATTTTAACACTCTGTAAATGAAATCATGGTGTATGCCTTCTACAAATTACTTTTTTGGTACAATATTATGATCTTGAAATTTATGTGTTTGTAATTCTAGTTTATTAAATTTCAGTGCTTTGTAGTACTCTTATATAAGTGTATCACAACTTATTTATATTCTACTGTGGATGCCAGGAATATTTATTGTAAATATTGATACATTTAGATTTATTTTTATGATTTTGTGTTTTTTAGGTAATTTTATCTTGTTTCTCTTATTTTTACTTTCTTTTGAATGATTTATTTATTCCATTATCTCTCCTTTACTAGTCTGACATTTTTAAGCTCTGTCTAATCTTGTAATAACTGCACTAGAAATTATAACATCTATACTTAATCAGAATATAAAATTGAAAAATAAGGAACTTTATTCATTTTTTTCATCCATTCAGAGCATGGATACAGCTCCTAGAATATCTCAGTAAAACACACAAAAACCCTGACCTATTGGAACTACAGTTTGATTCTGTGAAAATTTACATCTTAGTGACCTTAGCACACTTTATCTCTGAATAACTTGCCTGAATACTATTGCTGTTATGTATTATAGCTCTATTTTGTTTTATATACCTCTATAATATATTGTTATTATTTGTATGTTTAGTGAACATTTATGTATATTTTTCACTTTCTTTGTTCATTGTTCCTTCTTGCATCTTAGACTTTTCATCTGGAATCATTTTTTTTTTCTATCTAAAGGGCATTCTTTGTGGAGATGGGTGGGTGCAAACTCTGGCCACTTTTATCTTCTAAAATAACTTTAGTTCACCTTCATTTTTTTAAAGATATTGCTGTATGTTCATATAGCTCTAGGTTGACAATTGTTTTCTCTCAGCAGGTTTGAATACATTCTACTACCTTCTGACTTTGACTGTGGTTATTGAGAAATCATTCATCATCTTAGTTGTTTCTTTCTCAATATTTGTTTTTCTTTCTGACCATTTTTAAATACTTTTCTTTATCGTTAGATTTACTATGATGTGTGTAGATGTTAACTTGTTTTATTTATCTTGCTCAGAACTTTGGCCTTCTGACTTTAAGGATTAATGTTTTTCATCAGTTCTGGAGATTTCTCAGCTTTTATTTCTTCAAATATTGACTTTCCGCCATTATTTCTCTACTTTCTTCCAGAAACCCAATTAAGTGTTTATAACATTCTATTTTATTTGTCTTTTGTATTGCTTTTCTATGTTTTTTTATTTTTTTTTATCTCCCTGATAAAAACAATTTTTTTGGACAATTTTTTCAAATCTGTCTTCCTGTTCATTAATTCTCTCTTCAGCCATTTCTAATATTTTGCAGTGTGTGTGTGTGTGTAGAAAGAGAGAAAGTTTTTAATTTATATTAATCACATTTTTATTTCCAATAAAAATTATTTATCTTACTCTAGTGTCTCTCTCCTGTTCATCCTTTTTATTCTTTCTTTGAATTCTTTACACATGTGAAATATAAATATTTTTGTTGCATGTTTGATAATTCTAACAGATGAAATCTGTATGGGCCTGATTCCTTCATCTTTTATTGCTCCCAATTATGATTCATGGTTCCCTGTTTCTTTATGTAAATTTGGGTATTAAGAGCTCATATTTTCTGGAAACATATCTGTGAGCATTCTCATCCATTGGTATGAGGACTGCTTCAGTAGAAGGTAGATTCCTTCAAGAGGATTTGCTTTTGCTTCCACCAGGTGGCTGATAGCTCTCTCAATTCAGAATTATGTTAACTAAGTTATTTGCTTAAGGATTTTTTTGAGCACTGGGGTACTATGCGTATAAGATATAAACCCAGGTAGAGTCAGAAGAATTCTCCACTCAGCACCGAAGTTTCAGGAAGTTAATTTTCCTTGTGCTCTAGAAGTTGTCTATCTGATTTTAGATAGTTGTCTATCTGATTTAGTTTAGAAGTTATAATAATAGTTTAGAAGTTGTCTATCTGATTTACTCCTACACTAAAGGCCTATCCCTTTGGGCTCCAAGATTTCGTACAGATTTCTTATTAAATGTCCTGTTCTTAGGGCACAATACTTGTTTCTTATCCCCCATGGGAAACACAAAACTCCAGGTTGCTTGAGTTCACAAATGTGAGCCAGAATTTGGTTTCGGAGTCTTGTTTACCTCTCTGCATTTCTGCCTTCTCTTAATTTTTTTGATATCTGAGTAATCTTTTCTTTCCACCTGTCTCATTCAGTGCATTTCATGCGTTTAAAAATAAATATTTTAAATTGTAATCCAGCATTTGTTTTTTTTTTTTTTTTCTGCAGGAAACTTGGTTAGAACATTTAAACTGTTATACCACTGGAAACAGAAGTTAACAGTCAATTTAAAATATATTTTCAAAATTGTTGTAAGAAGCAATATGCCTATCCCGATTCATCGTTTACTATGTATCTCCAGTGTTTAACACAGTGCCTTAATTTTAGTAATCTCTCAAAAAAATTACATATGTACACAGAGACACACTAAGAGCATGGGATAAGCATTGTTTTTTGAATATTTATTAGGTGGAGGGCACTCTAATGTGTTTCACATGGATTAGCTCATGTAGACCTCACCAAAACTGTATGCTTTCCTAAAGAAAATTCACATCCTATAGAATCATTTACTAAAGGAGTAGGAATTATGGGGGGAAAGTCTTGGACCAGACTATTCAAAATTTCTATCAGCATTATTATTAGGGCACTAGCCAAAATAATAACAATCTCAGTAATAAATGCCATAATAATTTGTAAAGATGTTACATTTTTAATAAAGAAGTAATAAAGTAAATATAAGATTTTAATTTAAAGAGTATAAGATAAAGGTACCTAGATGGAGATGGACCCTTGTATTAGAATCTTTCATGAGAGAGCTTGTGGCTACTTCAAACCAAGAGGACTTAGATAAAACTACTGTTATTCCTCCATGGTTTATTGTGTTCAACTCTTTCCTGTACTTTGCATTCAGCTGCTGCTTCTCAGTGACATATAACATTGTATGCTGGAAAAAATTGCGTATGAACCAGTGTGACTTCTGCATTATGCTAACACCACTCCCCATGATAATCTGACATGAGCTAATTCACATTAAAGAAACATGTGTTATTGTAGAATAGACTATATTAATATCCTTATCTTCCAGATAAGGAAAATGAGACTTAAATTATTAAGTAACTTGCCCAAAGTTATTTAGCTAATAAGTACTGAACCTGGGATTTGAGTAGTGTAATTCCAGACACTCCTAATTACTATATGTCTCTTTAGTATAATAGACCCAAAGAAATGAAGGTTCACCTGAAACAGGATAAAGTATGATAAATACTGTGACTACATGGGAACTTATTATGGATCATCTCTTTAGAATTATACAATTTTGGGGTGCCTGGGTGGCTCAGTCGGTTAGGTGTCCAACTTCGCCTCAGGTCATGATCTCGCGGTCCGTGGGTTCGAGCCCCGAGTCGGGCTCTGTGCTGACAGCTCAGAGCTTGGAGCCTGTTTCAGATTCTGTGTCTCCCTCTTTCTCTGACCCTCCCCTGTTCATGCTCTCTCTCTGTCTCAAAAATAAATAAATGTTAAAAAAAATTTTAAAAAATAGAATTATACAGTTTTTAAATTATCATAGAATTAGCCTGAAAACTATCTTAAATGGATCAATTTTTCTAAAATTTTGATTTTTAATTGCTTTAACCTTGGGTAAACATCTCAAAAAACAATCACCATGTCAGAGTTGTGAAGATATTACAGAATTCAGTGATGTAAAATAGTAATCACTATTTATATGGCTTACTTTGGTGTTAGTCTACATCAGCAGGATAAGAGAAAGGGCATGCACATTCCTTTACTTATCTAGTCATTTATCTAATCTTTACTGAGTATGAGTACTTCCTAGTTGCCGGGTTGCATCAGTGAACAAAACAAAGTTTGTGCTCTTAGGGTCTTATATTCTAGAAGGAAAAAAGAAAATGTACAAACAAATGTGTAATGTCAAGTGGTGACAAGCATTATTAAGACAAATAGAGCAGTGTTCGGGATGCTGCTGGTAGGGATAGTAAGATATTCTGCAAATATCTGAATGAAGTGAGGGACAGGAGGGATCCATTTGAATGCCTGGAAAAAGCCTTTAGGATGGAGGGCTGGGTAATGTGGTACACCAGAAAAGGCCAGGTGATGAACTAGAGTGAGCCATGTTTGGAAGTAAGGCCATGGTGGTAAGTAGAGATCAGATTGTCATAAGCCATAGTAAGAACTTTGGATTTTATTATGAAAGAAATAGAAAATTTTTGATGGATTTTGAACAGGGAAGGATATGAACTGATTCACAATTTAAAAGCCTCACAGCTGTTGTGTGGTGAATAGATTTTGTATGTGTCTTTGTGCAAGTGGGGGATATAACTATGAAAATAGGCAGAACAGTTCATACAGTCCAAATTTGAATAGTAATGGTAATAGTAATGAAACTGGCATAAAGTAATCAAATTCGGGATATGCATTAAATGTAGAAACAATGGACTTTGTTGAAATACATTCTTTATGTGAACATGAAACCATGCAAAATTCCCATCAACAATAGAGGAAATAGCAAGCTTAATGAACTAACAAAAAAAAAAAAAGCAAGCAAAATCAATAAAAATTGGAATAATGTCCTTAACCATTGTCACATTTCATCTTGAAATATTCAGAGTTCTGCTTTCACCCCCAAACATCTTTAGGGTTGATACTAATATTGTTTTCAAACTTTTTTAATTCATAGAATCCTTTAAAAAATAAATTCTTATATACCACACAACAGTATGTAAAATACATTATTGTATTTTATCTATATAGATGTTTTACAAATATCCAAGCTTGTAACACTTATAATAAGTATATTCAGTTAAATAATAAGACTATTTTAAAGAATATAAAAAAGTAAGTGCCTTCATGAAGATTTAAGCATTTGTTGAATAGCATGATAACCAGATGGGTAGATGAATTTATTTAGAGAAGCTTGAATGTTTCAAGAACTAGCACATGGGAAAAAGTCAATAGCAAACCACTTTACTTTAGCATAGAAAGGAGAAAGCTCTGTTTAGATGACTCTGGGGTCAGATAATCGCCATTACCCTTCCCTAACCTTCATCTGCTGCAAACTTAATTCAATCATACATGAATAAAGTATTAACATTTGACACAGATAGAATTAATAACCTTTTTTTTTTTTTTACTTTGTGTGTTCCTAATTTAATAGAACTAATAGGATAATACAAGATCACAGTTCTTAAAAACACACACACAATCTGTAGGAGCCTTCATTTTCACCTTTCCTTGTTATTTTTACTGAGCTCACTTTTGGAGCTTACCATATTTAGAAGAACAAGTCCTGAATGACCTTACTTTTGTCATTCATAGTGTACTATTTTTGAAATGCCGTAGGGTAGGAAGCCATGTACAAATGGCTTGATATAGTTAACTGAACTGTCCAGTTCATTGATTACAAATTCACCAATTCAAACAAGTTATAAGCTGGAAAACAGCTTTTAAATACATAGACACTGCTTCAGAGAATTGATTTTCCTCCTCCTATTCTTAGAATCATTCTGGGTATAGTTGTATATTTATTCTGGTAGGAAATGCAACACACGGAATGCTGACTTCCAAAACCAAGAAGCAAGGGAATGAGGGAGTAATATTTCTCGTTTGAAAATATTATCCTTGATTGGCTTCCTTACTGATTCTTGAATGCTTTCCCCAAACAGAGCCTTTAAAATATTGGGTTTTTTTAAATAAAATTTCATTTACAGTTAATTTTTCAGAAACTTGTCAACTATGTCAAGCAAAGTTGACCTGAATCAGGAACCAGTGTAAGATAAGAGTTACCTGCCTGACAAGAATCCTGATAAATATTTCACTTTTGATAAATAAGGTCCTTCCCTGGGAATCTGCAGAACAGTCTCCTTACTTTCCATGATCAAATGTTCGGTCTGTCACCCTCTTACAAGGATCACTGCTCCTTTTCTTACAAATCTTTCCACCAGGCTCTACTCACTACCTCACAACTGCCAACTATTCTTCCTTCTTGCTTTCAGGAATGACTCATCTTTGAATTCATGGGCCTATTCTTTAAACGCTTCAAAGGAAATTCTTGGACGTCTTTGTGTTTTATTCTTCAATTGATCTTATACAATTTCCTTAAGTTCAGTTTGAGGTCATGATACTCTGGGGAACAAATAGCAATTGTGACATCTCCTTTTATTGTCTATAAATAATGCATCATGATTGTTGTATCTTATAATCTTTGAGCAGTTACATGCTTTGATTTAAAAAAAAACATTTCTGACCATTTATGATTCAGAATTGTTTTTTCCAGGATTGAGTTTAATAAAAAAAAAAAAAAATCAATGTAAGTGCTGCCGTGGATTACTTTTTTTAAAGTATTTTAATCTTACCCTGTGAACAACAACAACAACAAAAAAGCATGTGCTTAACGACCAGAAAATGAGTCAATGTATTGATGTGAAACAGAGCGGCTTAATTTCATTGGTCAAAGGTGAATAATGCACAAGATAAACCAATAACGGAAATGTATTTTAGGGAGAAGAAAAAAACTCAACATGGTTTTACTTCTCTGAAATTATATCATCATAAGCCTTGTAATCCCTATGTAGCAAAAGGATCTGTAGAAGCTGCTGAATATAGTCTTTGATCATGTACACAGGTTATTTCAATCAACTATTCAGATAAAGCCTCTGTATTGTATTTCCAGACATTTTTTTTCAAGTCAGTGTTAGATATGCTTTCTACACAAATGGGACTAGCAGCTCCTCAGGCCCTTTCACTCCCTAAACTATTGCCCCTAATTTGGAGCTGCCTGAGAGGCCCATTTCTGATAAGAAGGCTCTTACCTGCAAAGTAGTTTATAACTTCTTTGATGTTAGTGCAATGAAGCTTTTGACTCTGCATAAAATTGAAATGATCATTTCTTATGGGAAATAAAAGAGTAACTCCTGTGAAGTGGAGAGGGAAATGTTTTCTTAGAAATACTTTCATAAACTTGGAAATTAATGGCAATATATTGCTTACTTCAACTATGACCTTTTCAAAGACATGATATGCTCAAATTATACTGGGCTTTTAATTGTTTCGGATTATAGGTAAAGTTTACATAAACTAGCTGTTAAATGTATTACTCTGACTTTTATCCTATGGATACTCATCTCATATTTAACACTTTAGCCCCTTTAAACATTTTCTGATCTTTCCCAAATTTTCTCCATATTATTCTCTTTCTCTCCATCACTCCCTGCTCTCCACATTTAGTTTCTTATATTATCTTGTGATCTTTCATTTTATTTTTCTCTTTAAAATATGCAGGCATGGGGGCACCTGAGTGGTTCAGTCGGTTAAAAGCATCTGACTTCGACTCAGGTCACGATCTCTTCGAGCCCTGCATAGGGGTCTGTGGTGACAGCTCAGAGTCTGGAGCCTGCTTTGGATTCTGTGTCTTCCTCTCTCTCTGGCCTTCCCCCTCTTGCTCTCTCTCTCTCTCAAAAATAAATAAACATTAAAAAAAAAGATGCAAGCATGCTTAATTCACTTAAAGAGCTTCTTTTTTAAAAAGCTTATTTGATAAACAGGTAGTTGTAGTATTAGATAGCAGCACTTCTTACCTCCTAGCTATCTTCTCTATGTGCTTAATTTTTTTCTTAAGTGAGGAAAAACAAAAATCAGCTACCTGCGACTCTTTTTTTATGTTTTCCATTTAGGCTTTTCATGAGACTTGGCACTACCAACCTTGTTAGAAGATTCGGAGCCGTGTCTAAAGTGGTCCTGAGGGTTAAAGCCCAACATGCTTTCTTTCTTTATCACATCTTTACTCATCTTTCTGTTTCTGACCAGAGTGGGAAGAGGACTTCCAATTTAGGTATAATAGGGTAAAAATGTTTGGAAAATTATTGCTTATGATAGCATTATAAATTGGGAGATTTTTTTAAGTTTATTTATTTTGAGAGAGAGAGAGAGAGAGAGAGAGAGAGAAAGAGAGAGATACCACATGTGCCAGTGGGGGAGGGGTAGAGAGAGAAGTAGAGAGAGAATCCCAAGCAGGATCCTCACTGTCAGCACAGAGCCCAACACAGGGTTTGATCTCATGAACCCTGAGATCATGACCTGAGCCGAAACTAAGAGTCAGATGCTTAACCAACTGAGCCACCCAGATGCCCCTAAATTGGGAGATTATTAATTATAAAATAAGCATGAGTAAAGATAGGTGGCTGGCATCGGGGCAGGTAAGGTCATAATCCAGACAAACATGGGTTGGGAATTAGTCAAGCCCAGGGTATTTGGCAAAGTTGCTGGTTGGTAGAAGCATTAAAATCAGGGCAAAAGGTCAAGGTAGGAAGACACTGGCTGCAGGGTCTCTGCCACTTGATGATAGAGCTATCATCTATCTGAGAGACCTTCTGATAACTTAGAGGTACATATCTCAAAAATGTCTTTCAGGAGCCACTGTCTCATGCAGTTAGGGCTCAATGGTCAAAGTAAACTTTCAAAGGGCTAGACGTGTTTTTCCCGTCATGGAAAGTCACAGTACACTTCAAGATGTTTAAGGCTCTGAAAACTCCTGTGCTTCAGAACAATTTGTTGATGTTTATATGGCTTTTCTCAAAACTATCTGACCTGTTGACATTCCTTGAATGAACACTCTGGCAACTTAAGCCTTGGAGACACCCTTACCACCCCTTCTCTCAGCTTCATATCCAGTCTCCAAGTTCTGTAAATCCCAGACACTCTTTCTTCAAAGACTCTCTTTTAACTCCTCCTTCCTTCCTGCTACAATTTCAGGTAATGGTTTGGGTTAGTGGTTCTCATTGTCAGGAGTGAGGAGAGAGAGACATAGCTCACATCAATAGGTGTATGTGTAGTTTGAAAAATCAAATTCGGCATTATAATATTTGATTGTTTATCATCAAAATAGTTTACTTGATTTCAAAGTTTCTGGAGAGTACTAAAGAAGGACATGAGATTGGTTTTATTTATCAAAAGAGAGAACAGTTTTTAAGAAGTCAGGAAACACTGATTTGGACTTTTATGAGGCCTCAAGCATTTTACCAGATTTGGTCTAAATTGTTTCTCTGTCCTTTCATGTACAATAGCCACTTTCAACAATGCAATTGTGTGAAAAGGAATAAACAAAAACTTGTCCTCATCTTGAGAAGCTATAAATATGCACTGGAAACCAAGTGACTGTTACCGAAGAACCTGTTGCCTGACCTCAGGCAAGATAATTACTCTCTATGGAACTTACTCTGCTCATTTGCAAAATGAGTGCTCAGGATTTGACCAATCTCATCTTATATAAATTTAACATCTCTTCCCTACTCAAAAATCTGGAATGCCTGCATTACTCTCCCTAATTCTAGCTATAGAACAGATCCCATCTTGTTAGCTAAATATTTAAGGTCTTTCATAATCTATCACCAAATCTGTCTTTACAACTCTTTTTCCATTAGTCTCTGCCATAAACTCTCTGCTCTAGTCAGATTTCAGGTCATTATTGCCTGAATAATCCTTGTTTATTCCTATCACAGAGCCTTTCCTTCTGAAAGTCTCATTTTTGGATACTCCCTGTATCACTTACTTCTTTTGCAACTCATACCCATCCATGTTTTAGTTATTTCTTAGGAGTTAATTTATATCTGACTTTTCTGTAATCATTCTGAACAGCAATTTCTTCCTAATTAATTTTCTATAACAAAAATTTGTATGCCATTATTTGATTCTCATAATGTTAAGACTGCGTGTAGTTAAGTATACCTTACTTCCCCAATGAAATTGTATGTGCCTCTGAAGCTAGGGATTCCTTCGCTTCAATCAATGGTTTTCTCACAGTGCCTAAAAATATTACCCATGGGCGCCTGGGTGGCTCAGTCGGTTGGGCGGCCGACTTCGGCTCAGGTCATGATCTCGCTGTCCGTGAGTTCGAGCCCCGCGTCGGGCTCTGTGCTGACAGCTCAGAGCCTGGAGCCTGTTTTGGATTCTGTGTGTCTCTCTCTCTGACCCTCCCTTGTTCATGCTCTGTCTCTCTCTGTCTCAAAAATAAATAAACGTTAAAAAAATTAAAAAAAAATATATTACCCATGGTCAGTAACTAATATTTATGAATATTTGGGTGTTAATTATTCACAGAATATCTACAAAACCACAAGATGATGTATTTATACCAAAATCAAAACTGCATCAAAAAAATCCAAGTGGCTTACCCTTAGAAAGCTATGAGAAATGTGATTCTATTATTTTAAACTGAACTGGACTTCCTCACTAACTTATTCCAAACAGAAACTAATTAAACTTATCTTTATTTTCAAATTTGAAAGGACACTCAGCATTCCTTAATTCCAAAAATATAGTCAAATGTGTAAAAACATGAAAAGAAGAAATAGATTAAGCAGTCATTAATTTAGTTCAAAAAGTGGTGACAATTATACATTTTTAATTCTTTTGCTTTTGCTTTAAGTATCTTTCTTTTAAAATGCATCCACATCTTAGGAATGAAACATCTGTAGATATTTTAATTGTATTTTTATACCCTGGATTTGTGTCTAAAGATGCTCTTTTACTGGCTTCACTTAGCTACCTATAGGTCGCATTCTGGTTGTTTATATGACGTCTTAAAATTATGTTGCTTATTCATTTTTGTATTTGTTTAGCATCTGTTCTTTCCTCACTATAATGTAAACTACATGGCCAAGAATTTCGGTCATCATGATCACCACAGTGTCTTGGTCACTTCTGTGCTGCCATGTTTTGGACACAACCACGTTAACAGCTCTATGTAGGTGGTTAGAATCTATCTTTTGAATAAATAAATAAATACTTGCATAAACTAGAACAAGTCACTTTTACTCTTCTGGCCTAATCCATTGCATCTCTAAATATAGAAAAGTTTATTCCAGTATGTTTTAACCATGTTTTTCTTCAAACCACAAAGTTCCCTTCAAGTTATTTTGGCGTGTGAAAGGAGAGAATAAAACCAACAGTGGTCTAGTGCCTTTCTCATGCTCAGTTAGGCAAATCTCTTTTATCTCTTTTTCTAATGCGGTTGGGAGTGGGAGAAAGAAGGTGCTTCTAAATAAAATTTTGTTTAAAAAAATAAAAATAGGGGCGCCTGGGTGGCTCAGTTGGTAGAGTGTCCGACTTCGGCTCAGGTCATGATCTCACAGCTCGTGAGTTCGAGCCCCACGTCGGGCTCTGTGCTGACAGCTCAGAGCCTGGAGCCTGCTTCGGATTCCGTGTCTCCCTCACTCTCTGCCCCTAACCCACTCGCATTCTGTCTCTGTCTCTCTCAAAAATAAATAAACATTTAAAAAAATAAATAAAAATAAAAATAATAAAAATATATACTATTTTTACAATTAAAAAAAGAACTTCTAAATAACATTAGTTCTATGAATCTTAGTCTTATGAATAGTCTTAGTCTATGAATAGTCAACCCATATTTTATAGCTTATCTTTCTGGGTTATTTTTCATTGGGCAAACACTGAAAGAAATAATTATTCTCTCCACTACTGTGCGAACTTAACATGGAAGTAATTAATTAACACATGTCTCATGAAAAAACAAATTGCATTGTGTTTCTGGGCCAGCCAGCCATTTATATGGTATAGAGGTTTACAATGTCTATATCCATCTTCTGCTTATGACTGCTGCTCCTTTGCCTGCTCAACCAGTTCAGATTAAATATTAAAAACAACAAGCCCAGCTCTATGGGTCAAGTACAAATGATATATGTAGAGCAACTATTCAGTGTATGTTGAAAAACTAAGAAAAATACTCAGATATATTCAGTCTTATCAGTAATAATAATGATCACTTTAGCGTGCTTGCTGAATCAATTACCATATGTTCTTACATCAGTGCCTTGATTTCAATCATTGCTGTTATTATTACTGTACATTTGTTTTGTTTGTTAGTGTAGTGGTTGTTTTGCCAGTGGTTTAGACAATGACCTGACACAAACTGAAGATACTGAATTTGAATATCCTTGAAGCCAGACTTGTCTTGAACAGTGGAGAAAGCTTCACCATTCTTCTTCATTGTTTTTAATAAATTGAACTTGTTGGCTAAATACCATTCAAATAAGAAATACCTTTAAGTTAGCAGTTATTCTGATTGAGAAAACTTTAGATTTCCCAATCAGTCATGTTTAGAGAAACACATTGTGTGTGTTCATAAAAAGAGCCACACTGTAACCAAAAATACTTATGACATCTAAAGAAAACTGCATATATCTAGGAATGGCAAGAACTACTACTATTATTGAGCTGATATTAATGTCAGATTTTCATTAGGTACTTTCCTAAATTATATCATTTAATCCTCACAGCAATTATTAGATACTGTTAAGGCTCAGAGAAATTAAGTCAGAGGTGAAAAGTCACACAGCAATTAAGTGGATCAGTCATGTTACAAACTCAGATACATCTGACTCCTGAGCCTTTGCCTACATTTCAAGGCCTTCAAACTGAAAGAAACACTTTATTGATTACCAATGGTATGACCAATCCAAGAGAGAGAGAAATGAGACCATAAATGAGGTGATCTGAATCAGAATTTGCCATGCAAAAATAATAGACTTTCTCTTGCTGGATTCTTTGTCTATATACTCCTTTCCAGACTTCTTGGAAAGAAAACAAGAAATATTCATCAATAACATACCCTCTTAGTATCCTATTTTCCTTATTTGTCAAAATAAAAAATCATTACACTGTAATCAGAAAAACCATTAAAATAGATCATTTATTTTGTTCTGTTGCTAATTGAAATAAAGGGGAACAGAAAAAAGTTAAAGAATAAAAATAAGAAAATGAGTTAAGAATTATTAAATTTGTCTAATGTAAAATACTAATACAGAGGAAAATACTATTTTAGGGAAGAACTTCCTTCAAAGACAGAGCATGTAAATATTATTTGGTTCGTAATTCAAATTAATAATTTTCTTTCAAATTCTGACTAGTAGTAAATGCCATTTTCTAAGAAACATGAACAGTAAACTACTTTTTTAAAACTGTGTGTCAGAAAAGAAAGAAAGAAAGAAAGAAAGAAAGAAAGAAAGAAAGAAAGAAAATCACTAACCAATTAATTCCAAAGCAATTTCAGTTATCTGACCTTTGAGTGCTATCATCCAACCTCCACTGATGATTTCAGAGACAAAAAAAAGAGTGTCATTAAAGTAAGGCTCTTGAAACTTTTCTTAAAAGATCATTATGAAGGGAGAGTCCCATAAAGGACTAAATGATTTGGTGGCTCAAAATGGAAAAGTCTTGTTTCTAAAGAGGACCTAAAACAAAAATAACAATTGAAATAATAGATTGTTATAGGCTATTTTAATTTTGACAGATATACCTTTAACTGGTCATTTCTTAAATAAGACTAAATTTTAGAGTCTGACTCTTTTTTTGAACCAATATTATTGGTAGCAGAGTCTAAGCGTCTTACAAACAAGCTTTTGAAAATCCTTTGGAAATAAATGCTCTGATTACTTACCTAAATCAATCTGCTTTCCCACACAGACACACTCCCTCACAAACAGACATCACTTATTTCTTAACACTTATAATATTTTTTCCCTCTGAGATGCAAGAAATTCCAATTCTACAATGATATGGTTTATCTGATGGAAAAAAGCTTCTCTTCAAATTGCCTAACATTTAGCTAATTTGCCAGTGATGGACTTTCCATCGACCATCCTCCACTAAATTCATTTAATTAAACAATTATTTTTTCTTATTAAAAATCCCTCCAATATTTTTTCCCCACGATCTGAGTCCTCAAATCAAAATGTGATGGAGAATCTCTAGTAACCTCTTGGAATGTTTCAAAGTTTGCAAATAATTAATGTGTAGGTTAACAAATATATATTAAATATCTGCATATATATGTATAGTATTAATTTTTTTGGACAGTAGAGAAAATAGCATGTGAAAATATAGTTTAATAAGATTCTATAATTCCATAATAATTAATAAATTAGTTTGAGTTCATATGCTAAAATTTTAATCAAGAAATAGAAGAATCCAATTTTAGGAAAACCAGATGTATTTACTTAGTAGTCAATTCATTTATTCAACAAATTGACTGCTTACTCTTGCCACAATCAGAAGAAGCCCTTAAAGAATTTAGTGTCAAATAGGGATGAGATTAAAACAAAACAAAACAATTAAAGCACAATCTTAAAAACCACAATAAACCAAGTTTTAAAAGAATAATGGATACAGGTAAGTACTTCACCTTTACAAAGGGGATGCTGCACACCTATGCAGGAAAGACTTTTTGGAAAAGGTGTTAATTAAGTAGAACATTAGGGGATAAACAGGTGTTGGCATATTGAAATATAATTTTAGGCACAGAGGATGAGATGATGCAAAAGCATTGTAGCCTGAGAAGGCACAGAAGATGCCAGTTATTATAAGTAGTACTTTACATTTGGAATGGAAGCACATGAACAGGACTTGAAGATGTAAAGAAATTAACTCATGAGTGCCCTTCAAGTTACACTAGTACTTTATGTTTTATCCTAAAGGCTATATGGATTATAACTACAAGAACAGGACTTTACTTGACTAAGTAAAAGGGACTAATTTGAGGGAGAAAAACATTAAGATGCATATGGTAGAAAAATCAAGTACCAGAAGATTCCAGTAATACCTTCAAGAAATTAAGTCTTCAATTAAATTCTGTCAGTGGGTGCAGAGAGAAGAAATTAGATCTGAGAGCTATTTAGATGGTGAACGTGTTAAGACATGGTAACAAATTTGAGGTGTAGAAAGGTGAAAGAAGAATCACGAATGACTGCTTCATTTTTAGTTAGGGTGATGGAAAGCTGGTGATTCTATTCATGGAGGTAATTCAGGTGAAAAAGAAGGTCTTGGGGGGAATGATAATGAAATTAGTCATGTTGAAGTTGAAATGCCTTAGGAAAATTTAAGAGTGTTATCTTATAGACAGATGAACATGTAGGTCTGGATTGCAAAAAAAAAGAGTTCCAGGTTGGAAACTGCATTGGTCAGCTAGGGCTGCCATAACAGAATACCTCAGACTTGGTGGTCAAAACAATAAAAATGTATTTTCGCACAGTTCTGAATCCTGGAAGTTTAAAATCAAGGTGCCAGTAGGATTGCTTTCTGTTGAGACCTCTCTTCCTGGCTTGCAGACAACTGCCTTCTTGATGGGTTCTCACATGACCTTTTCTTCTGTGCATATGCTCACCTGGTCTCTCTTCCTCTTCTTATATGGACACCAGTTCTATTGGATTAGGTTCCCACCCTTGGAACTTCACTTAATCTTAAATACCTCCTTGAAGGCCTTTCTTTAAATACAGATACCCTGGGGGTGAGGACTTTAACATGTGAATTTTAGGAAACACAATTTGGACCATAACAGAAACATAGATTTGATGACAGGACAGACATTATTATCATCATTTTACAAATGGAGAGACTGAGGTCGGAGACTGCTAAGTCACTTGTGCAGTGATGTAGAGAACATTGGAAATGGAATATGCTTAGTCCTCTTTTTATATGCATATGATATAGTGGACAGGACACTTATCCCTGCCTGGCAAGTTTAATCCGTGCAAGAACAATGATAACATCATCACATAAATCAACAGAAAAATAGGTAGGTTGTGGAGGCCTTGTAGAACACTACTAAGTCTTTAATGAATTTCCCAAAGGAATAGGATTAAATGGTACTAGCTGACTTCAGGGGACATGCTGTTTCATGACAGTGAGCAAGAATGTCCCAGAAATTTTCTCAGGACATCAAACACAGCTCCAAATCTTACGGATAACATCCCAGGGAACTTTTAATATCCTCACAGAATAAACCACGCTATTTGTGACTCAAGAATGAAGGGTGAAGCAGCTGCCCCAGCGGTGATTTGAAACTAAGGTTCCAGGAAAACTAGGTATTTCAAAGCTAGCTTTGCCTTACACCTATAAACCTGCCCCTCTGGCTGTGTTCAAACACATGAATTGTTCACTGCACAATATGATGATTATCCAGCTTTCATGAGAGGGCTGTGAAAGAACAAAAAGCTAAGGGGTAAAGAGGATTTTTATTGTTAGGCTACTATTCTTATGAAACATTCATATAGCAAAGGAATTGCCTTGCTGTTAAAAGAAATTTTGTTAAGAAAACTTTATGAAAAAGATGCTTATACTGCCTTTAAAGTAACTGTATATGTAGTCAGGGGGAAAAAAAAAGAAGAAAAGAGCTGAGTTAGGAACTCAATTCAGAACCATATTTCCTAAGAGTAAGTAATGGAAAATGTAGACATCTATTGGACTAATTTAAAATTCCAGGAGCATGGATTTCAGCATTAATTATGTGTCAAGCAGGATTTATTTTATTACAGCACATGTGCTGGTGTTAGTGACACCCCATTTCTCTTTTGCCAAAACTTAAAATAATTTGGAACTACAGGCCCAATTAAGGTGGGTAACTCAAGGTACATCTGTTTTGTGTGCACAGTTCATCTGAATTCTTAGATTCCCAAATGCAATCAGGGTGTTACTTTCAACTTACCATCTTCTCTCTCTCCTCCCAGCACCCCCCACCCCCAGCACTAGTCTAAGTAAGCCACAGGAGGCCAGATCCTTAGAAACTGTGGTGTTGGTCTCACTTTCTAAAGTGAGGAAGGATGGAGAAGAGGTGAGTCAGGTGTGTGATTTGGCATTGTCCACATGTAAAATAAAGCCCACATACTCTTTTCTTTTTGTAGGCTAGGCAAGAGAAAGAAAAGTATTCCTGCTTATAAATATTTCACACAAAAATATATCTATGTTAACAAACTTTTCTTTAAAATTTCCAAAAAAAGTTAAAAATAGGAAAATATCATTGGATTTTTTTTTGGTGGAGAGGGAATTTATAGGTAGCAGGACAAATGAAGAACTTTGAGAAGAAAGAAAGCAATCTGGAGAGCATGAGACTTCTGAGGGTTAGAAAACAGGAAGCCAGACAAAGAGATTAAAATGGCAAGAAATGATTCCTAGATGTGTATTAGTTTCAGGCTAAATCATTAGCTGGTACCTGTGTCAGGATGTCAGGAGGTGGTATAGCACAGTGGTAAAGAACCAAGGCCTTGGAGTCAGATAAACTTAAATTTGAATCCCTGGTACACTGATTGGGTGACTGTGCAAATTACTTGACCTCTATAAACCATAATATCTTTGTGAGACGGAAGGAGTCGTTACCTGCGGCAAATATGAAGATTACCAAACACAGCTATGTAGAATGCTTGAAAAATGACTGGCATAGAGTAAATGCTTGATAAATTCATCAGGGATTAAAATTATAGAGCCCTGTAGCTGGAAGGTAGCTTACTAAACCTCATCAATTCCAACTTTTACAGACTAGGAAAGTGAAGGACTAATGCATTAAGTTTCTTGCCAGAGGTAATGCAAGCAGAAAATTGTCTTCCAAATCATGTTTTAATGGTTGTTAGGACACTATGTTAATCAGCTCAAGTTGCAATAAAAAAAAGTAACATAGACCGTGCCTTCAATAACAGGAATTTGTTTCTTACAATTCTGGAGGTTGGGGAATCCTAAATCAAGGTGCTAGCCAATTCCATTTTCCCATAAGGACTGTCTTCCCAGCTTATAGATTGACGCTGTATGCCTTCTTGCTCTGTCCTCACATGGCAGAGAGAACAGAGAACTCCAGCCTTTTTTTAAAAAAAACGTTTATTCATTTTTTGACAGAGACAGACCGTGAATGGGAGAGGGGCAGAGAGAGAGGGAGACACAGAATCCAAAGCAGGCTCCAGGCTCTGAACTGACAGCACAGAGCCCGACGTGGGGCTCGAACTCACGGACCGTGAGATCATGACCTGAGCCGAAGTCGGACGCCCAACTGACTGAGCCACCCAGGTGTCCCAGAACTCCAGTCTTTTATTCTTCTTTTCAGGGTATTAATCCCATTATGTGGGTCCCACTCTTATGACTTCATTTAAAACTAACCACCTTCCAAAGGTCCCACCTCCAAATATCATACTGGGTGTTAGGGCTTCAGTATATATATTTGGGGGTGTGGGGACATAAACATTCACTCATTCATCCGTAACAGACACAGAATATGGTACTACGGAAAGAGCCTGAAGCAGTGGTTTAGGAACTCCGGGTTTTAGTCATAGTATCTTAGGCAAGTTCCTTAATCTTTCAGTTTTCTCACCTAATAAATGTAAAAGGTGGGAGATATTATCTCAAAATATCATTCAGCCCCATGCTCAAGTGATATTATTCTCCGAGTATATGAGTATAATTTACAGTGAGAGATAATAGGTTTGACTAGGATAAGAAGGACAAGGAATAATTGGGTGCCTGGCACAACAGGACAAGAAGAGAGAGCAGGACTAGGTAGAGTTTTCAGCAAAGAAAGAGCAGCAGGAGTACAAAGATTCTCGGGGATCAGGGAAAGGAGAAAACCAGAATGTGAGAAAAGAGAGATGCAATTCAGGAAGGTCTCATAGGTAGCTATCTCTTGTGAAGGGTGTCCAGGGCTAAAATTCAATCTGGTTTTGTTTTCTTTTGTTTTAGAATTAATAAGTGTATATGGAGTAAAATGGTGGGGGCTGAGAAAGATCACTAACAGTTATTCACAGCTTAGTCCTTAATTTAGAAGAGTGATTTGAAAAAAAAATAACTTACACGAAAGCAATAAGTGTATGTTGGAATGGAGAAGTACAGAGTTTTCGCTTTTAAGTCACATTATTCAGAATATTTAATGTGTAAACATGTGAATACATGTTAGTGGATCAGCGAGACGAGTGGAAAGGGCTCTGATTCCTTACTATAGATTCAGAAATCTATTCAGGGGAGCTTATCTGCTCAGCATAGTTTGTCTTTTTCCCCTTCATAGCTTCCAGCTGATCCTAAGAGGACATCACTGCTGTATAACAGGAATCCTGATGAGGGTGTTCACACAAACTGAGTACCATCCGTGGCTAATTTTCCCTTGGGGGAAAAAATGCCATTTAAGTTTATAATTAAATGTGTGCCTGATCATATCTGTTAAAGATTTTATCTAAATATGATGATAAGCTACCAATTATAATAGTAAGTGCATACCTCTGTGTCCACATATATACAGTATTAATATCCCGTTGTTGCAATTATGACTTCTTGAAAACAAGTTTGTGTATAGCAATAATCGTCCACAAATAAATGGGCATTGCCTTTACAGAAGTGGCAAGGGAAGAAAAAGATAAATCTCAGCCAACCCTCTTCAGAGTTTTGAGGTAAAACCCCCTCAGTTCTTATTCTGCATTTGGAAGCTTTTTCTCTCATGCAGTGCAATCAGTGAATTTCCTGAAACTGTATTTCTTCTTATACTACCTTAGATTTTTAAGTCTTATTGTTTTCTTTAAACTGACTGAACTTGGTAGTCTCCAATAAAAGTTTTTATTATTTTTAAAGTAGTACCTTTGCTCTTTCACATTCTCCCAATTAAAACCAAAGTAGATTCCACAGTTTCCTGCTTACTTTTAGATCAAAAACTCCCACTAGTTTTGTCCATTTTAAAACTTCATCTCTTCTCCAATTTGACACACACCTCCTCCCTATTCTCCAGCACCAGCCAAGTTTTAGTTTGGGAGACTTGCAGTGGGTAGAGAATATGATCTGATATTCCACTCCTCTTCACTCTCCTTTCTGGTTCTTACTTCTCTTGACTTGGGAGTAGAGAAAAAAGAAAGAAAAGCGATGCTCACACTTGTACAAACAATTGCAATCCTCTGTCTGAGGTCTCTGATTTTCCATCAAGGCCCTGTGTGGGTTCACTGGGAAAGTAAGCTACCTCATGTGGATGAGTTCTTTGGGCAGTCTTACAGGAGCATCCCGTAAGGATATCTGGCCTTGGATCAACCCCTTTCTACATATGGATCACATATAATTACCTTCCATGTGTTTATTTGAACCTTGAGAAACTTGCACATTCTTGCTTCGCCAAACAGTTGAGGTGCAGGAGTGTGGGCTGCTCCTTTCCTATCCTTTCTCTCCATCCTGCCCTAGCATTTTCTTCCTATTCACATAAGCCCAGGGGAAATCAGTAAACCCTCCTTCAGAACAGAAATCTAACCTGGGAATGAGGCAACACACTCTTCCATTCTGGCACACAGCTGAATAAATGGCTCTCTTTGGGCTTTCCTCTTTGGACTTTGCAGAAAGAAGTGGGCATAGTCTGTTCCTCACTAAGCTGATGACTCATGACTCTCAAACATGCTGATATGGGTACTTTCTGGTCCAAAGCCATCGGTCCCCTGCCTCTTCAGCCATTCTACTCTTACAGCTATTAGCATTAGAGCAGAGCTCCTAGTTTTCCAGAGCAGCTACATTTACTGCCTCCCTCACTGCCCTAAGCCATCAGGCCCTTTGTCTAGTTCTGTGTTTTGTAAGTCCTAAAAAAAAAATCTTGCCAGTCCCCTAGTCCACTCATTAGTACATTTTTACTCAGAAAGAATCTCCTACTAGGTACTCAAACACTTGGCTAGACAAAGCAACAGATGGTACATAGGCCTATTCACACTTTTAAATGGGTCAAAAAGTATGTTAGTAGTAATAAAACAACACAATGTCAGCAGTGTAACAGAATCTATATGCCCAAATGAGCCAGATCAAATCATTTTTTAAATCCTTTAGGGGCTTTTTATGGTCCATAAAAGAAAACCATTTTTATTACTTTAATAGTTTTCTTTTTTTAATCTGAAATAGTATACTCAAATTGATCACTCATCTAATTCACCAGACTTGGCTCCAGATGACTATTGTTCATTTTCAGTAATTAGATATGCCCCAAAATATCCCCGGGGCTAACACTGTGGATGTGTAAAAAATATGCTGCATATTCTAAAGGCAATCCAAACAAATAAATAAAAACAAAAGCAAAGAAAATGGAAAAAGAAAGTATGAAAATTGGGCATATTCATTAGTTTTTACTACAGCCACAAATAGCTCCCAAATTTCAGTGGCTTACAACAACAAAGATTTATTTCTTACTCATGCAGTACATTGGCTGCAGACTTGCTCTAGTCCTGCTTGGCTCGGCTCCACTGGACTCCACACAGCAATGCTTAGCTCTGCTTTATACTGTCTTGTCACTCCAGGACTGGAGGAGCAGCCCCCAGCTGGAATACACTGTTTTCACAGCAGAAAGCAGAAAAGTATAAGCCGCCAAACCAATCCATAATAGCATATTTAAAGCATCTGTATGGACACAGATATACATTTCATTACTCACATCCTATTGGCCAAAGCAAGTCACAGGACCAACCCTGACAACAGGCAGAAAAGTCAACTCTGCCTACGGGAAGGCACTGGAAGTCACACATGGAGATGTATAATCTCCTTCAGAGGAGAAAGCAGAGAGTTGGAAGCAATAATCAAATCTACTATATAGTGAGAACACAACGGGACATCATTAGTGTGCACATATAACACTTCAAAGAGAACACTTTTGAGGTGGTAATAAATATTACATATATAAATTACATATGGGGATACAATTAAGTCAGCTACATACTTTATGGGTCCCTCCCGTATATTTAAGTGTTCTAAAAATGTATACAATCTCTACAGTATGGATGTCATTACTGTGCGTGCTCTCTCTCTCAAAGTAAATAAATAAACATTTTAAAATAAGAATTGTTACAAAATGGTTTATTGACAGATATTGCCAAATAACTATTGAATGGAAATCACATTTCTGTAGATTTTGCCAATATAATGCTCCTTATATGCAAAACTCAATGGAAGTTAAATTTCTGAAAAAAGTAAATCAATATTCTAAGAATATACTAGTCATAGGAAATTATTGTCTTTGTAAGGACTAAAAATGTGTCAAGTTCCTCAGTTTGGGAAAATATTAAATAAATCTCTTAAACACTAGGAAGTAAAAGTTGTAAAGACTAAAGAGATACGTGCTTTTTACTTCATTTTGAAAAGGGATTATTGTTTTTATTTCTTCTTTTTTTTAATGTTTATTTATTTTTGAGTGAGAGAGAGAGCACCCATGCATAGGGATGGACTATGTTACCTGTCATGGTCATCTCCTACACTCCATCACTCCATGATTTCACTTCTGCAATGTGTAAAGACAAACTCTTCATTAGTCAGTCAAAAGCCATAGAGCTTGAACCAGATTTGACCTGGAGAATGTATCATCTTAGCAGGAATGTAGGGTTTGAATGAGGCATATTCTACAAGGAAAATAATCACAGTGGAGTACACCGAGTTTGCTTTGCCTTGAAATCTTTTTTAGAACACAGTCATATTCTCTCTGCAAATCTCCCCTGCTCTGTTCTTTTTAAAATTTATTTATTTAAATTCAAGTTAGTTAGCATACAGTGTAGAATTGATTTCAGGAGTAGAATCCAGTGATTTCCCTGATCTGTTTTATTTTGAGCGAGGAATCAAATAACCAAATACATATCTAACAGAAAAAAATTAAGAGTATTATGAATGCAAATTATATAATTCTGACAGTCCCCTTGACTGCCCCCACCTCTAAACATATGTTTTCAAAAAATTATTTTAGTAGGGGCGCCTGGGTGGCTCAGTTGGTTTAGCATCTGACTGTTGATTTTGGCTCAGGTCATGATCTCATGGCTTCGTGGTATTGGGCCCCACATGGGGCTCTGTGCTGACAGCATGGAGCCTGCTTGAGATTCTCTCTCTCCCTCTCTCTCTGCCCCTCCCCTACTCACATGCACTCTCTCTCTCTCACTCTCAAAATAAATAAACTTAAAAAAAATTATTTTAGTAGAAGGCTGACTTCATCTGTACAAAATAACTTCTCCTTTTATCATGTATATAGCAGTAAGGAGATTATAGTTATATATATATACTATAACTGGTTAAAAATATTTTTAAAACAAGTGATTCACTATTCGAAGTGTATGAAAATGCTGGCAAGCATTGGTCAAGATGTAGAAACACTCTACCCATCAACTGCCTATCTCACTGAAAGCCAAGTACACTATAAAATGATATATTACCAAAGTCCTCAAAATACTGAGAGACTCTGAGAGATATATAATTTACATAAGGCATCTTGAAGTTTTACATGTGGATGCTTGCATTTGCGGCTTTCCAATTCACACTCACACAAAACTCATTTTCTTACAGCTTCCAAATAATGACAGGTTCCATTTATTACATCTGACATTTTAAAATTTCACCATAAGGGTAAGTATAGGAGAACTATTCATTGTCTAATATTCTTCTTACATTGAAAATAAGCAGTGGATTACATTTTTTCATCAATGCCTCTTTAACCCCTTGAGGGTTTTTTAAAAATGCTTTCCAGAAGTAAATAAGAACTATTATTCCACGTAAAAGCAAAAGAGGTGCTAGACGATAAGTTGGCTTTATAACAATGACAAGAGAGCAAGCTCTTACATAAAAAAAAAAAAAGTATACTCACTTAATTATATTTTAACTTCAGTATGTAGAAACGGAGAACATAAAACAAATGAAAATAATGTATTAGAGTCTCTATAGCATAATACATATTAGGCAGAGATGCAAAATTAAGAATGCAGAATGAAATTCATCTATATATTTTTCGACTGCTCTGCATTTAATCTTTTTTTTTTTTAGTGTTCCATTCTCACAATAACTTTCTTCTAGTTTCTTTAAAGTTAATCTTTCAGAGAAGGAGAAGACTAGAGACCAGTTAAGTTTAAAAGAATCAGTCAAAGAGAGGTTAACATTCAAAGGTATTAGTTTTTTTATTCTATTTCAGTGGTTTAGGGCATAATAGAAAGTAAAGTTTAAGCATATTAGAATAAGTTTCAAGGCGATAAAAATTGTCACATGGCAGACAGAGTAGTAAAATATTTGTTACCACTCCATTATCTAGCAAAGCATTCTCACTCTTTTATGTTCTATGCCTCCCATGTTCATGACATGCACATGCAGCCAGGCAGTGGCAGAAGTTGGCTGGGGAGGCCATGAAATACAGATGAACTCATGTTGGCTGACTAGTAGGTACATTGTGCTAAGCCCTTTTGAATGCATTAGCTCATTCTGTGTTCTGTACAGCTGTGCATAGTCAGAGTTATTGCTTTATTTTATGGATAAAGAAAGAAAATCTCAGCCTAGTTAAGTAACCTAAGTTACTTAGAAGTTGTATAGGACTGAGATTTGAATCCAGAAATGCCTGAAAACAAAAATCATGCTCTTGCCTTTACAATATCTTCTTGCAGATAGTCAAGGGAAGATACTAGAAGAAAGAGAAATACATAGGTATGTGACAGTGTGGGGGACATGGTCTTTTGAAGAAAAGTAGAAAAACGTAGGTTTTATGGTTGAGTTCCAATATAGTAAAGTCGCTGATAAATACTATTTCTAAAATTCTTTGTCCTTATTTTAATAAGTCAAAAATATGTTCTTAAGTATTTGTTACAGAATTAAAAAGGCTGAAAGAAGAAAAAGTGCATTGTGAACTGAAATGAATAAAAAGCAGGTCTCTTATTGATTCTTCACTCTAGGAATCTCATTAACTATCAGATGGAATTTGATGACTGCCAACGAATAAACAACATTTTCCCCCATTCAAGGCTGTTAAACTGCCCAAACCACCAAATACAGATTAGTCCGAAATGCACTGATTGTTCTTGCTGGAGGTGGTTAAAAAATCAGCTATAGATACAAGAATTCTTTTTCTCTCTTTCCTTCAGGCTGCTAAAGGATGCACAGAATGAAACTTATTTTAAAAGCTGGTATCAGAAACTATTGGCGGCTCTCCAATTCTGTTCAGGAAAAGCCTTGAGTGATGAGTTTTCCAAAGAGAAGAAACTTATTAAAATTCTGGGAGACATTGGGGAAAAAGTCAAGTCTGCCAGTGACCCTCAAAGACAGGTTTGTTGAGAAATTAATCTTCATGTAGTGTTTTCTTTAATCTTTTGTTCAATTAAGTTTTAATTTCATAGCTTAGAAAGTAAATTCCGTGTCTATACTTAGTTCTAAGGTACCCAAATCAATTATTTTAATCAAGATTTTTTTTTTCAATTTACAGTCTAAAGTTAATGACTCATTAATTATTTTCTGGTGGTAGCAAAAAGTTGAAAGCAAGCTAAATAAACTGGTTTAAAATTATAAAACCTGTGTATGAGTTCCATCTTTATTTCTTACATTTTAAAATTCCTCACATACTTGAGATGCATACTACAGTTAAGTAAGTCTGATACCTTTTTTGACCACTTGCATTAAATTCCAAAGTGATAGTGACATTATTCTTTCAAATAAATATATTTCTCTCACCTTGACTGGCTGTTTTTATAACACTTCTTCACATGAAAATAAGAAAATAAAAAAGAGTTGGAAGAAGCATTTACAAATTTGCACAATTCAAATTACTGCTATCTATTTCTCTCTACTTCTTTTTAAAAGGTACTAATTAGTGTATGGAAGTGTTGAATCACTATAGTGTACACCTGAAACTAAGACTACACTGTATGATAACTAACTAGAATTTAAGTTTTTTTAAAAAAGGTTTTTTTTTAAGTTTATTTTTATTTATTTTGAGAGAGAGATAGAGAGCAAGCAGGGAAGGGGCAGAGAGAGAGGGAGAGAGAATCCTAAGGAGAGGCTCCATGCTGTCAGCACAGAGCCCGATGTGGGGCTCGATCTCATGAAATGTGAGATTATGACCTGCGCCGAAATGAAGAGTTGGATATTTAACCAACTGAAGCACCCAGGTGGCTCTTGAATTATTTTTTAAATTGTTACTGTTTTTCCGCACTTTTTGATAAAGGATACACAATTTTAAAGGTATTGTTTGTGGTTTCAGACCTTCCCACAGGTACAGAGAACTATGGAAGGTAGTGAGTCAAGTATCGGAAATATACTCCTTGGCATTTAGTAAACTATTTGTTCAAATACATTGCTATTTCTGACAATTATCAACTGTCTGCAATTATCATCTTTTGCCATTATTACTCTTAACATATGTGAATTTGTTTTCTAAAATGTACTATTACTGGGACACCTGGGAGGGTCAGTCAGTTGAGTGTCTGACTCTTGATTTCAGCTCTGGTCATGATCCCTGGATCATGGGATCGAGCCCCATGTTTTGTCAGGTTCCATGCTATGCATGGAGTCTGCTTGACATACTCTCTTTCTCTCTCTCTCTCTCTCTTCCTCTGCCCCCCCTCACTCTCTCTAAAAACTAAAAAAAACTGAAACTAAAACTAAAGAAATAAAATTTACTGTTACTATTAAGTATAAATCTTGAGAGTTACAAACTAAGATTCAAAGAAATTATCAGAAATTGATCATGTTAATCATTACTTGAAGCAGGTATTGCAAGTTGGTGGGCCACAAGTCAAATCCATCCCATCCTGTGTTTTGTTTGAACACAATAGTTCTTTGTTTTGGTTTTGTTTGTAATGGAATTTAAAATCCTGTAGAATGAGCTCTAGTTCCCCATTTTCCCCAACACTCCCTATTGTCTTTAGCCCACTGCCTCCTTATATATGGCTACATAACCAGTTTGACCCCAAAGCATCCAAGTATGCAGCCCCAGAATTAGAGTTTATTTAATCAATAGAAGAAAATTATAACTTGAAAGAAAATTCAAGTTCTTTACAGTTTCTGAAATGTTTTTTCTAATGATTTTTCACAGGAGGTACTGAAGAAAGAGATTGGCAGACTAGAAGAATTCTTTCAGTGTATAAATACCTGTCACCTTCCTCTGAACCCTGCCCTGTGTATAAGGGGTATTGATCATGATGTAAGTCAGTTTATTTGGTAGATAAACTGAGTGTTTTTGTTTTGCATTATTTAGTTCACTGTATGTTTTTTTGAAATGGCAAAAACAATTTGTAAATTGTCATTGCAAGTACCTTGAGAAAAAAGTAATCGAATCCCATCCATACTATGTGCTGCATTTGATGCACTGTGTAAGGTTGAGATTGCATTGACCTCATCATAAGATTTGTAGGTTTAGAAATAAACTATCAGTTCAGTAAATAAATAATGATACTTCTCCCTAAATTGATTTCTTAATTTATTCAAAATGGTTGATTTGGTGACCTTATGCAGGCTGGGTTTAATTTCATGCTTATTTAGATTATGTGCATACCCATGCCTAGTATGCTAAGGATATTATTAGCTACAACATCTCAGTTTTTATTTAATTTAAAATTTACTGAAACTCATGGGTCAGTGTGCCATATAATATATTTTGTTATTTTACTTATGCCTGGAGTGACCTTCCTTGCATCAGACACAAATTCGTTTTCTTCTTAAGCCTCTGCCAGTCACACTTCTTTAACTTAGAATCATTCTTTCTCCTTTTTTGCATGAACTTTATTAGCCTCCTCCTCAAAAGTCCAAGAAGACTAGGAAACGCAAATAGAGAAAGGACTGATAAGCAACACTTAGAAGAAAAGAGGTTAAACTATCACACATGCACAATAAATGTTACTTGACTAAAGTCATATGACAATCAAGGAAACAAATCCAATACTTAGGAGAAAAATTAGTCCATTATTAGCATGAATATAAAAAGTCTTGCCAAGAAGTTGGTACTATTGCTTTTACGACTTTGCTGCTTCACAGACACCTTAGAAACTTTCCTAATATGCTGCACAAGTATATTTTGAAAAATAACAAAATAAGGCATCAAATTTTATAAGTTGACATAGGTCTATCTGGGCTAAGTTCCAAATCATTGCTAATTTTCAAAAATTGTGTAACTTTTTAGTCATTAGCAATATCCACTGATTAATGCCGACAATATAGGGAAATGTGGCATTTCAAAGACATGGTATCTTAAAGGAGAAAGAACAGTATGGATCATTGAGTCCAAATATTATTTTTGTTGTTGTTGTTGCTGCTTTCTTGATTTGTTGTTTAAGGAGGAAAACATATTTTTCAGTTACAATGCCATATTAAGTCTTGTTTTTTTGTATACCTTGAAGATGTGGGACGTTGGCTCTAATGGGTGGCTACTGAGGATGCCCATGTGAGATGATCAGGCTGAGGGTCACCAGCCCAGGTGACCTAGCACTGCACCTAGCACCACACCTAGCACTGTAATTGGGACCACACTCCTTTCCTTTACTTACCTGCAGACACTTTTCCTGAGTCTGGGAAGTGCACCAAGCAGCTACCTCTTTGCTCCATTTGTTCTGGTCAGCTGTGCCTCACACAAGGCGGGGCACCTGTGTATAGAGCAATAAACAGCAGATGTGACCAGGTGACACTCTCTCCTGGGAAACATTTTAGTCTATTCTATAGTCTTGCCAAACAAGGAGGTCTGAAGGAACATACATAGCATCTGAAGGTGTGGTGAATGGGGCAAGGTTTCAATTAGAACCTGTATCAGAAGATCCATACTGGCAAGAGCTTCTAAGAATGTAATGAATATGATAAGACATTTAGAGAGACCTCTCAGACAATGGTTCATTTGAAAATCTACAAAGGAGGGAACCCCTATGAATGTAACAAGCAGAGAAAGACCTGTCATCATTGCTCCCATCTCATTCAAGATCAGAGATTCCATAATTAGGAAAACCTTATAAATGTGCTTAATATATAAAAACCTTCACTCAGAGTTCCCTACGCATTGACCCTCAGATAATATCCTGTGGAGAAGACTTATAAATTTTATGTAGGAGGCCTTCATTCAGAGTAAAAGCCTTTTCCAACATCAAGTACTTCATACAAGTGAGAAGCATTACAGTTGAAATTAGTGTGGAAAAGCTCACTCAAGAAACCATCTTGACCACCAGAGAATCCATAATGGGAAGAATCTCTGTGAGAATAATGAACATAGTAAGGCTTTCAGTCAGTGTAAATGTCTTATTTGACATCAGAGCCTCTGCACTTGGGAACAAGCACATAAATATAGGCAGTATGGAAAAGGCTTCAGTCAGAACTCTCAACGTGTTGGCTATGAGCAAATTCGTACCAGAGAAAAACATTTGGAATACAGCATGACAAGACATTCAGTCAGAGTAAATGTCTTATTTTATGTCACTCGACTTCACACAAGCAAAAAACCCTGTAAATATGGAAAATACGCAATCAAGACTCACATCTTGTTGTGTAACAGAGAATTCACACTGGTGAAAAATCCCATGAATGTAGTAAGTATGGAAAAATCTTTGGTTATAGCACCAATTTTATGATGTCAGAGAACCCATCTGGGGAGAAACTCTATAAATGCAATGACTGTGGGAAAGCCATTTGGGATAGTTCACAGCTTATCATGCATCAGAGAGTTCACACTGGAGAGAAGCTCTATGAATGTAGTGACTATGGGAAAGACTACAGTCAACATTCTATTTTAATCACCATCAGTGAATTACACTGGGGAGAAGCACTCGGGCCTAGCTCAGTCCATTTTTTAAAGTATGGTTCTCCAAGATGGAGGGCAAAGGTCTCAGCTTTGGATTAAACCTTCTTTCAAAGAACTTTTACCCTTGTCTCTCCTTGGAAGCACTAATCAAATGGATCATTTCCTTTGGGTCACTAGGGAATGGACCATTTGGGAGAGTGGTTATAACTTAATGCAATCTCTTCTCTGCTCCTGGAAAGTAAGGACCACACACGTCATTTACTAATAGGTTTCTTTCCTTTTTTAAAAGCTATTTTAAATCTATGTCATTAGTGTGTGCTTCTCAAGAACGGAAGTCATATCTTGCGTTATCTATTCTAGCTTTCCTTATTTTCTTTTCTCTATTCCAGCTCTTTTATCTCACCATTTGAATAAAATTATCTTCCAAGAATTTAATTCATTCTTTCCTGTTTCTTGGTTGTGGCCTTCATAATCCACTTTTAACATCTAGTCTAAATTCTCATTTTTGCCTTTCCCTTCATAGAAAGCCTTTAAAAAAAAACTGCTTGCTAATCTCTGTCTTTCACAATCTTCAAATTCAGCTCATCTCTGAAAGACTTGTCTTTTTAAAGTGCTTCTCCATTCAACTATGATAAATGGTCTTGTAAATTATTTTCAACTTAATGCATATGTATATATGTTCATACCAACTTTCTGTAGGCTCTTGGAGAGAAGATACGGTGTCTCTTTCTGTTACCATATAGATAACAGTTTGTGCATACTATTTGTCAAATATAAAATATTTTTCTCATGACTTTCAAAAAATACTCTGCATGTGAAAACCAAACTATAAAATAATTAAAGCAAAACAGCTTTGAGTGATGTAATTAAGCTTTGCCTTCAGCCTCCCTTTGCCCTTTTTCTCTTCCCTGGACTTGGATGTCTCAAAAAGACCCTCAAGAATTGGATGAGCACAGTTTGAAAACCACTAATCTAGACTCATTTCTGGTCTAATACAGGATTTCCTAATTCAATACCATGAAAGAAGGTCATATGTTCCTTGATTGACTGATTCTTGAAGAATTCATTACTTAATAAGCAGCCTCACCTATTTACTATAAACCTCGAATTGATTCAGTAAGCAAGAGTTTCTGTTTGCTTAGGGATTAGGTTAGATTTCTATTGATAGGTTAAGTTAAAAAAATATATCCTTTCCTCTCTACCTCTACCGATTTCAGACTTCTCAAAAATAATGATATTCAAGCTGATCTTTCAACATGTATTGATGTCGTATTTTACTAAGTTGATAAATTGAAACCATCACATTATTTTCCTTTATTTAGTATTGATTTAACTCTTCACTGTCAACATGAAGTCTCTAATAGCCTAAAGACATATAGCCTTTGACACTCAAACAATTGTAAGAACATAAAGGAAAATAAGCAACAAGGAAAGTATAATGGAAAGTAGTCAATATCATAAGCTGAAAGTGGAAATGCAAAGTGTAATTGAAAGAAATGAAAAGATGAAATGAAATTGAAATGAAATATGTTGTACTGTTATTTGTGAAGGTAAGAAAATGTTCATTAACAAAAAAGAGAAAGGGAATGCATTATTTTTTTTTAAGTACTCAATTAGTGTCAGGCACTGTAGAAGCTCTTTTATATCCATTAGTCCATATGTCTATTACAAATATGTTTGAGACAGGGGTTATTATCCCCATTTTTCAGTGGGATACAAACATTTCAGTAACTTACCCAAGATCTTGCAGCTAATTAGTTACAGAGTTCAAATTTTTTTTTTTTAACATTTTTTAATGTTTATTTATTTTTGAGAGAGAGAGAGAGAGACAGAGCATGAGTGGGGAGGGACAAAGAGAGAGACAGACAGACAGACAGACAGACAGAATCTGAAGCAGGCTCCAGACTCTGAGCTGTCAGCACAGAGCCCAATGCAGGGCTCATACTCACTAACCGCGAGATCATGACCTGAGCCAAAGTCAGACACTTAACCAACTGAGCCACCCAGGTGCCCCAAGTCTTTCTTTCTTTTTTTCTTTTAATTTTATTTGTTTATTGTTGTTAGCTAATGTACAGTGTAGTCTTGGTTTCAGAAGTAGATTCCCGTGATTCATCACTTACATACAACTTCCAGTTCTCCCAATAAGTGCCCTCCTCAATGCCCATCACCCATTTTCCCCACCCCCAACCCCCTAACCCCATCAACCCTCAGTTTGTTCTCTGTATTTAAGAGTCTCTTATGGTTTACCTCCCTCTCTGTTTGTATCTTATTTTTCCTTCCATTCTCCTACGGTCTTCTGTTAAGTTTCACAAATTCCACATACGAGCGAAATCATATATCATTCTCTGACTGACTTATTTCACTTAGCACAATACACTCCAGTTCCATCCATGTTGTTGCAAATGGCATAATTTCATTCTTTTTCATTGCCAAGTAGTATTCCATTGTGTATATAAATATAAATATATAATATATACCACATCTTCTTTATCCGTTCATCAGTTGATGGACATTGGAGCTCTTTTCATAATTTGGCTATTGTAGATAGCACTGCTATAAACATTGGGGTACATGTGCCTCTATGAATCAGCACTCCTGTATCCTTTGGATAAATTCCTAGTAGTGCTAGGGTCATAGGGTAATTTGATTTTTAATTTTTTGAGGAACCTCCATACTGTTTTCCAGAGTTACTGCACCAGGATTTTCTTAACTCTATATCCATATTTCCTTAAAGTATGCTGCAGGGAAGAAATAATTAAATGGAAATAGATTTTTTAATAACAATTTTATCTTTTAGATATTAACCAACTAGCATAAACACAATATCTACATACTAAGTTTATTTAACCTCCCAACATATCACCACTGTTCAGTGAGAAAAAAATGTAGTTGAAGACTTACAGCCTGCCAAGAAGCTGTATTTTCAATTTCTAAGTAAAGGTTTTGGTTAGTAGACTAAAGTTGTTTTGTTGTTGTTGTTAATAAATATGTTTCTTTGTTCCAAAGTGTAAAAATTATTCATATGTGTTATATTCACTTCTATAACAAATTATCCAAGAGGCCTGTGATTTCATGGAAAGTGTTCTTGTTCCTTTATTTTTCTAAGCATTTTTTTCCTTCTCTTTCCATAGGCATGTTCATATTTCACATCTAATGCTTTGCCACTGAAGATTACTTTCATCAATGCTAACCCAATAGGCAAAAACATCAGCGTCATTTTTAAGGTACAGTAGCCCTCCTGAAACATCAAATTGATTTCACATGTAAAATTATTGATTTATTTCTCACAAAAAGAAATGATTATAACTATTTTCCGTTGGCAACAACACAGAGGATTCCAGTTATTTTTATTCTGCATTTTTACAGAATTATAGTACATGTCAAACTGTGATTGATAATAAATAAATCGTTATTGGCTCAAGCTAGTGAACCTTCAGTGCAAAACTTAAGAAGAGATGTTTCAATGAATAAAATTATATAATCACTTTTGAGTAGCACAGAATGTGGAATGTTTGGTTAGCCCTTAGTGGAAGAGTTTTCTTTTGGTTTATATACTAAATTAGAATCAATATTAGCTGAAACTCAAATGATATGTTAATTTAACATAAAATTCTTATCTGCAAGAACTTGCTTATTTTAATAATTTGAGTTATTTTCTTCTTTTTAAATAAATATGGGCCAAATCAGTCTTTATCATGAATCCCATGAGAAAAGAGTAAAAGGTAGTAACAGAGTTAAAGACAGGTAGGAAAGAGGGACTGAAGAAGAAACTGTAGTGGAACAGTAAGAATTTACATTCATTCACTTAATTTAATCAATTATTCAGCCAAACCAGACAACCAGCTCTCAGAGTGAATTATTTGGTGGATTTTGACTATTTTTGAGGGTAATTTTTAGCACACCCTACTTTGGCTTTGACCTGTGTCACCTCAAGCATTAATGGTCACATGACACTGCATTTTTGATGAAGAAAAAAAATAACAAAATTTCATCTTGGAATATTTTTCTGCATATTATTTAGAAAGCATTTTCAAAACCAAACCTGTTAGTTTAAAAGCATAAAACTATCCTCCTTCCCTTTGGACATATTCCATTTCCTTCACTTATGCTAGAAAACCATCTCTTAATCATTTCTTCTTATTATCAAAGGCTGTTTACTCTGCAAACTTTTTAACCACCTTCATAATATGAGAAGTCAATGATTTAAAGTCTAATGAATCCTGTGTGTGCTATTTATACTCCTAGTCAAGAAGCTCTTGGTATTCTAACTGTATATCAGTATATACATTTATGGCATATGAAATAGTGTTTCAGTTCGAAAGAAATCTCTCTTGGTTGAATTTGAAATTTGGATAAACATTCATTGAGTCTCTCTTCTCTAGACTTTAAGTCTAAGACATTGCACGTGGATGATAAATTGAAAGATTATTATCAGGAACAGCATTCCAAGCAACTTCTAACTTGATGGCTGAAGCTTCTGTAATCATTTAAAGGAAAGTTCTTATTTTCTTTGATCTTCTCTCAGAAACACAAGGTGTTCTTAGTACTAATAAAACAATTGAAACCATCCTAAGTCTGGCTAGAAATTTCTTTGAGGAAAGAAATGACATATACCATATTTGAAGGCCTTTAATGGAATTCAAGGAGAAATCCAGTCTATAATTTTGTTTTTAACAGGCTGGCGATGATCTCCGTCAGGATATGCTTGTTCTGCAGATTATTCAAGTGATGGACAATATTTGGCTGCAAGAGGGCTTGGATATGCAAATGATCATTTATAGATGTCTATCCACAGGAAAAGGTCAAGGTCAGTATAGATTAGAAAGTGATTTGACTTACATTATTTATCTCAAACATTCACTGGTAGCATGACACCAAACTTTCACAGCCTTCATTTTACACTATAAATTTTAAAATCAAAAGAACTATATACAAAGTCATTCTTCTTTCTTAAAAAGAATTATTTTCAAAATAGTTTACATGGAATGTAATGTCTTTGATGATAGTAATTAAGATTTTGACATTCCAGATGTTAACCGTGGTATCTTTTCCTGTATCTTTTGTGTGTTTTTTTTCTCTTAAAGATAATAACAGAAAAACCTACTTGTTCAAAAAAATTCAATTGCTGCCTATTAACACAAAATTCACAAAGTCGCAAATGCTTAAAGGAGTTCTGAACATTCTAAATACCTTATAAACCTGCATTTAATTTCTAAAAGATGTTTCAGTAAATCATAATATCAATAGTCAAAGATGACCAAATATGCAAACTTTGAACATTCCAATATATTATTATAGAAATGTAATATAAAATATAGAAATACAATTACATTTATACACATTTTCAATGAAAATAATGTCAATGGTCCACCCAAATTATTAGCAAAACATCACAGGTAAAAGTTGTACTTAATTACAATAGTGCTAAATTGAAGAAATAATTCCTAAGATTCCTTATAATCTTTTTAAAATGTGGTCATCACCACTTAGAATTTCATTAAATTAATTGGTAGAAATTACAGCAGATACATTTACATAAACAAAGGGATAAAAAAAAATCATAGAACCAGAGACAGAACCTAGAACCGTGTAGTTTGTTTCTTTTGGTCTGTTGTGGGTGTTTTGTTTTGTTTTGTTTTGTGTTGTTTTATTAAGAAAGAGCTACAATTTAAACCTAACAGAAAACTATCACTGTCTGACCCCCCCAGTTCCTGAGGTTCCACCACTAGGCTCAGTACCCCAGACAACCATGACTTGAGACTTTAGAAACTAAGTACAGAAGCACCTCCACTTTAGTTTAACTTGCAACCTGATCCTTCAGGATAACTCTGTTACAAGTTCCACTACCCAATTATTTTGATTCTGATAATAGGGCTTTTGCTTTCAGGACAAGTGTCTACCCCTTTACCCTTTCTAAAGCTCTATTTCCTAAGAGTCTTTATCATCACTGCTCTGAGATTGTTATTCCTTGAGTTTTACTCTCCCTTTTTTTACATGGGTAACTGAACTTTTTCAAATTCTAATGTATTGAAAGAGTAAGAATAAAGCTAGATGAACCAAGCTGAACTTTTTGATGTCATAAGGATCACCTTTTCTTCAGAAATTGAATATATCACTGACTTCAGTGGAATTCTTTTTTTTTAAGATTTTTTAAAGTTTATTTATTTAGAGAGAGAGAGCATGCACGTGTGCAAGCAAGGGAGGGGCAGAGAGAGAGGGAGGGAGAGAGAATCTCAAGCAGGCTCTGCGGAGTCAGCAGGAAGCCTGACACTGAGACTCAAACTGTGAGATCTAACTGTGAGATCATGACCTGGGCTGAAACCAAGAGTTGGGCACTTAACTGACTGAGCCACCCAGATGCCCCCTCTGTGGAATTCTTCAATTCCATCTTCTCATTTCTTTGTTTATAACTATAGAATATAACAGAGGCTAAATCTTTTAAAGTTAATAAAATGGCTCAATAAATATGAATGTAGACTTGTCCACAGTTGCAGATGTTGTAAAACAAGCAAGCTATTATTCTCTCCTATCTATCAACAATCTTCTATAGTTGTAAGATTTGAGAGGGCGTTATACTGGCAAAATACTTCTTCAAGAAAAATAGAAATCTTTAAGGCAAATGTCATTTTTAGGAGCTCAGGTTCCATTTTTATTATGCTTCCAAGGCTTATTGAATATCTATTATTTTGAAAAAATATCACAGAGTAAGGTAAAGTATACTAAAATGAGCTAATCAGAGTTGCTGCCCTTAAGGAGAGTATATTCCAGGCCAGAAGTTTGCATGACTTTATCAACATGATTGTTGATTATAATTCACATGACTATTTTGTACATGATGTCCAGGAGATTTAAGAGAGCCTATCAAGACAAATAATTCTTTAGGATTTATTTTATTTAGTTATTTATCTTTTTAAAAAATATATTGTCAAACTGGCTTCCATACAACACCCAGTGCTCATCCCAACAAGTGCCCTCCTCAATGCCCATCACCCACTTTCCCCTCCCTCCCACCCCCCTCTATCAACCCTCAGTTTATTCTCAGTTTTTAAGAGTCTCTTATGGTTTGCCTCCCTGCCTCTCTGTTTGTAACTTTTTTCCCCCTTCCCTTCCCCCATGGTCTTCTGTTAAGTTTCTCAAGATCCACATATGAATGAAAACATATGGTGTCTGTCTTTCTCTGACTGACTTATTTCGCAGCATAATACTCTCTATTTCCATCCACGTTGGTGCAAATGGCAGAAAAATATGGAAGCTTCATGAATTTGCATGTCATCCTTGTGCAGGGGCCGTGCTAATCTTCTCTGTATTGTTCCAATTTTACTACATGTGCTGCTGAAGGGAGCACAGGATTTATTTTATTGTTGGCTCTCCAAATTTGATGGGCGTAAAAGTTACTTAGGGGAAATGGAGTAGAGATAACTAGACCCAACCAGGTACTAAATCACATTCTCTACGTAGGCATTGAAGAGAGGAGGGGGTTCTCAAGTCTTTGTGACTGTAAAAAGCTGCTCTATTATTTCTTATGCACCCCAGTTTGAAGGCCACTGCCTTATAAGACACCACCTTGAAAAGTTCTGTCCCCAAGAAACTTACTATTTAAAATGTGACCCGGGGAATCAGCAGCATTAGCATCACCTGGGAACTTGTCAGAAATGCAGAATCTCAGACCTCACCCCTACCCTAAAGAATTAGAGCCTACCTTTTAACAAGACCCCCAAGTGATATATATATATATATATATATATATATATATATATACACACACTAAAATTGGAGAATCTCTGCATTCAAGGACTATAAGAATAGAACTATACATATTACTCAATGTGCACAGATTTGATAGTATTTAAAATGTGTATGATACATACTATCTTAAAATGTATAAAATGTAATTTATGGTTTTATTAATAGACAAAATTTGGCCACCATGGTTGTTAAAAATTAGGTGCAAGGTTTTCAGGGTAGTCAGCAATGTAAGTCTTATGATAAATGGCTTGGGATTTAGCAAAGATTAATTCCCTAAAGACAAATGTGGTCTGGAAAGTAACTGACATTGCTACAGCACAGTATCTAAATGGTGTAATAATCTAAGTCTTTATTTTGGACATGGTCAAATGTGAGGCAATGAAGTACTAAGGAACCAGATAGAAGGTGATTTCCCTTTAGGTGTATTAAGTGGAGGAACTGGAAATTTGAGGAAGGAAATGTTCAGTATTAGAAAGAGGAATCACCTCTCTCTAAAATTATTACATTAATACAAAATGTAAAGACTTACATTTTCTATCTCACTTAATATACATGAGAAAACCTGCATGAGAGCCAAATACTATTGGAGAGAAAGGAGAAGTACTATGATATTAAGGATAAGCCCAAGATTTACTTCTAGAGTATTCAGTTATGTCCTTCCTTCCTCCCTCCTTCCCCCCTCCTTTCCTCCCTCCATTCTTTCCTTCCTCTCCCTATCTTTCTTCCCTTCCTTCCTTCCTTCCTTCCTTCAGATATGCTTTATAGGTTATTTCTGCAGCATTCAATATTCCATTCCCACTCCCCATGTTTAAATTTCTTTCTGATCCAGCAATGTAGATGTCTAAGAGTCACAACTGGACTATTAAATATTAAGAGAGATTAAGGCTGCAACCAGCTACTGCTGGCCAACTCCAGCACAGAGAAGTGTTTCGTTTACCAACACTGTGATTTGATTAATTGTTGTTTAATCTGAATGTTTGAAGACAGATTATGAAATAGTTTCATAAATTCAAACATCTCTCTTTTCAAATAGTTTCATTTGTGTCCTTGGTCTCTTTGGACATTTGAGTTTTCAACTCTTTCAATTTTCAAGATTGTGGAAATCAAAAACACTAGACTTTAATTTCTTTCAGTGATTTTATTTACAGAACAGTATATTACAGGTTGTTTTGTGGACATTAGTCTGGGCAGTTTTATTAAATACTGGGTCTAAATTGCTATTCTGTACAGAATAAAAATCAGAAGATTTGAAAATATTTACATTTTAATAACCTTAGGAACACAATGAAAAAAGCCTTAATGGATACATGGCCAGTGGGGCAAAGGTCCTAATGAAGTTCAATCAATATATGCTCCCCTTTAAAAAATTATTAGCATAGTTTGTCTTTAATGTTGGCTGAGAAGAAAGGAGCAGATGGCTCTCCACATGTTTACTGCAATTATTCTGTTCACTCCTAGAAATGGGACATTTAACTATGAAGCTTTCATTAACCTGAACCTTGATTTTTATAATATATTTGAAATATTTGTTATGGATATTGTATTTGGTTCTCTTCTATCATAAATACGCTTGTTATACAAGTTTGAATGTCCTCTCTTCAACTGTAAATGAATGCACAAGTCATACAGTAATTAACCGACTATCTTATTGTCTGAGAGTTCTGTGAGACCGTCTAGATTGGCTCTCTACTGTAGTTCAAAAAAAAAATAGTGAAGCTTCTTCTGATAGTTCCAAACACAATAAGTGCTCCCCAGGACTGCAGAAAAATTAGAAGGAAGTCTTCTTCATCCAGATAAGTCTTCTTCAGAAAAGAAGGTTTACAAAGAAAAGGATAACTGAAGTAGTGCTGAGAAGTATTGTTGCCACATAGGTCAAGATGTGTTAGCTAAGTATTCCTCATCTTGTGAAGAAGAAATTATTTATATCATCTCTTTTTTATCAGGATTGGTGCAGATGGTGCCCGATGCCATCACCCTAGCAAAGATCCATCGCCATTCTGGACTGATAGGACCATTGAAAGAAAACACAATCAAAAAATGGTTCAGTCAGCACAACCATTTAAAGGCAGATTATGAAAAGGTTTGTCCTGCTGTAGCTAATTTTATTTTTTTTTATTTTTTTAAAAAATTTTTTTTCAACGTTTTTTTATTTATTTTTGGGACAGAGAGAGACAGAGCATGAACGGGGGAGGGGCAGAGAGAGAGGGAGACACAGAATCGGAAACAGGCTCCAGGCTCCCAGCCATCAGCCCAGAGCCTGACGCGGGGCTCGAACTCACGGACCGCGAGATCGTGACCTGGCTGAAGTCGGACGCTTAACCGACTGCGCCACCCAGGCGCCCCTGTAGCTAATTTTAAATAATGTACTTAAAGAAGAATATGCTCTGGATCATTAACTATTGTGTTTCATGAAAAAGTAAATTAAGGACACCTTGAGTTCTAATCCATTCAGTCATCAGCTTAGTAATAATGATCCAGTTTAAATGGTATATTAACTAGATAAAATTTCTGTATTTGGTTTTGTTTCTTACAGCCATCTCTCTTGAGATGTTGCTCCTTGAAACTACTTCTTTCAAGTTATCTCTGACTATCTGTATACAACCTCCAGTTTCTATAAATCCCTCTCCTTCCTTTGCAATGCATTTCTTCTGCCGAGCTCTACTTTTTCATGCCTTATTCTTCCAATGTTTGTAAAATGCATAAATATCTCAGAACTTTACAAAATGTACTATTATATTTGACTGAAAACATTTTTTCCCACTTCCCTTCATGCTGGCATCTGGCCTGTGGTGTATAGTTGTGCAGGTTCTGCCATCTACCAGGGCTCCCAGCTGAGGAATGAGTTGCTTAAATCCAGGCTTTATTCCACTTGCCAAAGCATGAACTGGTCCAGCTGGGTCTACCTGGAGGGAGGAACATCTTTATGCTAATTCACACAAAGATACAATAAGGGCTAGCACTGAATTTTCTCCAAACTGTCCTGAGCACTGAAATTTCTTCATTCTAGGCAACTCCTCAGTCCTGAACAAACTGGAATGATTGGTCACCCTAGTTAACACAGGCCATGATAGGGAGACCCAAGAGTTCATCGGTTTCAGATTTCTATGAGATTGAAGTGGAGCAAAATATGGGGTTTTGGAGGTCAAATAACAAATATGAGGTGGCATTACCTTGAAATCTATTTTGTAATCATTCACAAAATTAGAACTTGAGTTTTGCACAAATCCCTGGGGTTATATCGTTTGAGGTGTTTACGCATATATTTGCTCTTCACAGCTACACATAAGGGCATCTTTTATTATCTTCACTTCGTAAGTGAAACATATATAATGAGACAAATTAAGTGACTTGTTCAGGCACTTGGGATATCTGGAACAAAGACAGGTAATCCAGTGACATAGATTTCCACTCCAGCATGTCAGCCACACCGTTCCAGGAGACCCATTACCATGGCCCAACCAATCACTCACAGCTCCACCATGGTTACAGTCATGGTTGTATCACTGATGAAAATAATGTGTACTCAGGAAACATTTGAAAACAAAGAGTAATTTTGGCAAGAAACCTCTGTTTATTAAAGAAACAGAAGCCACAATTGACTTAGTGATAACCTGCTTCCACCCACACAGACATTCACTGATGTATACTGTACCAAGACACTTTTGGACATTAGCTGGATGACATATTTGTAAGGATAAACATAATATATTACCTATATCTCAATACAGTTTTTTCTGTGTTACAAATTCAAATATTCAAAATTGACATTTTAAGTTTCTCTGGGGATAGGAAATATTGAGCCATATTTTTCCTTCTTCTTTTACCTTGAAAAAAAATCATTCAATATTGTATACTTGGGACATCAAAAAAATACACCAGGAATCCTCTTCAATAAGCTATGAAAATTAGATCCAACTGAATGAAAGAGATATTTTGCCCAATTTAAATGAAAACATTTATTAGCCACAGAAGAAATTGCTTCATGTTCTTCTATAGAAGAAATTGCTTCATGTTCTTCTATAGCATATCAAGAACCAGTCATTTAATCATAATCTTCTCTCAACTGAGACGTAGAAGTGGGTCTCGATTATGTAATTTCGCTTTTTATACTACTTTTTACCATTATCTCTGATGCTAATGCATTTGCTTATTTTATCTGTGTGTTATCTTTGTGTTATTTCTTTTCAACCAATTAGGCCTTGAGGAACTTTTTCTATTCCTGTGCCGGCTGGTGTGTGGTAACGTTCATCCTGGGAGTCTGTGACCGACATAACGACAACATCATGCTGACAAAGTCAGGCCACATGTTTCATATTGACTTTGGAAAATTCCTAGGTCATGCACAAACATTTGGAGGGATAAAAAGGTCAGTGTGCAAATAATGTCTATTACAGTAATTAAGCAATGTCCCGGAGTGATATAGGACATGTAATAGCATAGAAACCCGGCAGATGGCTTGCTCCCCCAGCTCTCAAATCCCCCCAGATAACATAAACATGTTTATATGTCTAATATGATTGAAGGAAATATTTTCTTCAATATATTTTTAATGGAACAAATTAGGTTTCCTCAAATTGTTAGTGGACTTCTCCCATGAGAAACTAATCCTGCTCCAGTCTGAATTGTCTGAAATATAATATTCTTGCTTTCTTATAAACCCCGAATGGATAATGAGGCATGAATTCGTGGTCTCAATACATCCAGTATATTGCCCATAGCAATCACCATCCCTGGTCTACATATCACAAAACTAGCACATTTCCTACACTGAAATAACCTTAAGTCATTTCAAAAATACCCAGTGAGCAACAACCGAACAAGGCTCTGAGGATGTAACAGCAAACAAGGAAGACACAAACCTGATAATCTTTCTAGGAAGAATGATACACATTAAACAAGTTAGCATGTAAAGAAATAATATGAGTAAATGAAGAATTTAATTTCTTAATAAGAAACTGAAGCAAAGAAATTATATGGAGAGTGACTGGAGCAGGGATGCCATTTTAAAGAGGCCTCTAGAAAGAGATGAGAGACCACTGTGTAATTAATTATCTACCTTGTGGAACTCCATGAGAATAGATTTCTAAGAAAAGAGAACAACAAAAGTAATAGTCATGAGCATGAAAATAAGCCTAGTATGATCCAGTGATAAGAAGACCTGGGACCTGGAAGTGGATGGAGAGGGGGCAGGCAGTAAGATGTAAAGGTGAAGAGCTTGAGGAGGCCAGACCAAGTAGGGCACTGAGGACATGGTATGAAGGTTGGTTTTTATTTTGGGTTCGGGGCAAGCCATTGATGGATTTCAGTGGATTTCAAAACGTGTTCTTCTCTCCTGTGAAGTAGTAAGAACAGTTAGGAGTCTACTACAATGATTAGGGCAAGGCCTTAATGGAAAAGAAGTGGTAAAAACTGAGATTCAGAATATAATTTGGGGTCAGAGCCATAAGACCTGCTAATTGATTGGACATTGGCAGTGACTAATGGCTGGGGGAGGGGCTTAGCAAGTAGAAATAGAAAAGAAAACATTCTATTTTGCCTGGATAATGCCTGGATCTTTAATCTTAACAAATAATTATATCATTTACTGAAACCAAAAAGACTGGTGGATGAATAAGTTTTTGTTTTATTTTATTTGAACTGGGACAAGGAAACCTAAAGTTTAAGACTAAAGTCCCTTGCTTTAAAAAGATACAATACCTTAAAGTAGAAATGGGACCAAATCATTCCAAAGAGTAATCACTCACTTTTAGCTAAAAGTATCTACTCAGTCAAAGGAATAATAATGTCTTCTATAATATAACATGATGAACTCTCACTAGATGGCAGTTATCTGGTATTAAAATGCCAATATAAACTACATAATATGGTATCTCCTATTTTGTAGAAGCATACAAATGGAATCATTTCACATGTTGTTATTTTCAATGCATTGCCTTCTATTATGACTACCTCAAGAAAATTCACCACATCTGCATTCATTCCTTAAAAATCTACTGAGGATAATCTGTGTGCCAAGCACTGTGATAAATCTTGAGGATACAAAGGTGGATAGTACACATTTACCACCTCAATGGGGTTTGCTCTTTCTTAGACTACTAGAAGACAAAAACATAAATAATCATTATAAAATGTGATAAAGGCAGAAATAGATGTACGGACTATCAGAAAAGCATAGAAGCAAGATACCTAGTTTATGAAAGACAAAAGCTAATTAATGTACATAAGCATGAACATAATTTACCCATATAATACTTTTTCCCTACAATCCATTCTTTCCTAGAAATTTAAAGATTAGATTTCAATTCTGACATCTTTATTTATTTATTTTGCTGTATTGTCCACTGGATATTTGGGCTAACGCTTACTCATTTATTTAACCAGCAATAGTGTTGACCATGTGGGTGGTTAAAAAAGGAATAAAAATATTTCAGTTTCACAGAAAAAATTGAATAAGTCATAAAAAATAAGAACAAGTTACTAAACAATACGGTAAGTCCTATAATGGAGATATGTACCAGGGTCTATAAAAAAGGTGGAGCTCAATTTGTTTGTTTATTAATATTACAAGAGCTACTGCTGCTTCTGATTTAGCTATTTTTTTGACATATGATATTATATTTAGTTTCAGGTGTACAACATATGATTCAGCAATTCTATATATTACAAAATGCTCACCACAAGTGTAGTCACCATCTGTCACCATACAGTTATTACATTATTAACTATATTCCCTATGCTGTACATTTCATCCCTGTGCCTTATTTATTTTTTAACTGGAAGTTTGTACCTATTAATCCCTTTCATCTATTTTTTCCTACTCCCTACTTTCCTCCCTTCTGGCAACTACCAGTTCTGGGTATTTATGAATGTGTTTCTGGATTCTTTATTCATTTATTTGTTTTGTTTGTTTTTCAGATTCTACATATAAGTGAAATCATATGGTATTTGTTTTTCTCTGTCTGATTTATTTCACTAAGCATAATACCCTCTGGATCCATTCATGTTGTCACGAATGACAAGATTTCATTCTTTATTATGGCTAATATTCTATTGTGTGTATATGCCACATCTTTATCCATTCATCTATTAATGGACATAAACACAGAGAAACATATATATTTTCAAACTAATATTTTCATCTTCTTAATGTAAGTACCCAGCTGTGGAATTACTAGATTGCATGGTGCTTTGTTTTTAATTTTTTGCTTTCCATAGTGGCTGCACCAATTTATATTCTGACCAACAGTCCCCAAGAGTTTCGTTTTCTCCACATCTTTACCAACATTTGTTATTTCTTGTATTTTTGATACTGGCCATTCTAACAGCTGTAAGGTGGTATCTCACTGTGGTTTTGATTTGAATTTCCCTGGTGATTCATGATGTTCAGCATCTTTACATATATCTCATCTGTTGGCTGTCTTTACATCTTCTTTGGAAAAATGTCTATTCAGGTCCTCTCTTTGGCAATTTTAACTCTTTTAGGTAACATCTGAGGTACATGAAAATGCATCCAGCACAGTACATAACCTCACTCATAGTAGGTTCTCAATATTGTTTATCAGTTAATAAACCATTCATGTGGAAGCCCTCAATCATTCAATAATCATTGATTGGATGAATGAAATGAAGCTGGCAGTGTCTTCTTGAGATGACTGATTATTGTTCACCAGCTAAGGAGGCCAACTGAAGCATTATGATCCATTTGGATTATTATTTGCAAGATTTTATCTCCACCAGTGGCTATGTAAGGCCAATTAGCAATGTCTCCTTGGATTTCTGTCTTGAAACTGATACTTCTGCTCTGAGTTTAACAGGTAAACTGAACTATTCCTACTCATTTTTATTCACTATATCTTTTGAATTACATTCTAATAGTTTCCTTCCCAGTGTCTTTTGGCTGTTTCTGAAGTTCATTTGAGTGTTGTTTCATAAGATGGCCAACTTCTTCTAACTTGGGACCATTGGCTGTTCTTATTGGTTGCTAGGTTGACAATAGACTTCTTATAAATTGAACCTCTATATTCTCCTAGGACACATGAATGTTCTTACTTATACTATATTTATTATATTATAGACCTGATCTTTAAAGAGACTAGCTTCACCTAGCTCCTTCTAAACACATACTAGGCATATTAATAACCCACCCATAATGTACAAAGCCACGTATGTAAATAATGCCCTAGGACTATCCTAGTCTCTCACAGTCTAGCAAGGCCATAATGCTCTAGTAATAACCCAGGATCATACTCCTTAACATAAAATGCTGCACCCACTGGGACTAGAAAGTACACGTATCTCAGATACATGTGTTTCTACTATTGTATACTCCTTAACACTATGGAAGATGAAAATATTTGTATAACTTTCTAGGTTTACAAAAGATTACTAACACATAGGGACTAATTTTACTTAATAATACATTTGCCTAAACCATTGTTCAACTGCACATAAGAAGTACAGTTTCCAGTTGTGGGTGGTTTATAGGTTGGCAAAAGAAATCACATACACACATAAAACCCCCTCTCTAAGTTGTAGATATACCCTTTAGCCAAGGATACAGAATTTAATAATAGAAGTTAGCAGGCCAACAGAGCAGAACCAGATGTAGTATATCTTTCCCTTGATCTTTAGTTTCCTTAAGAAGAGCAATGAGACAATGTTTTTTTTACAAGCAGGATCTTGAAAAAGAAGTTGATTTCTTGCTGGGCCATTGCCCTTTTATATTCATGCTTACTTCACCATTCCAAAACCTCTCCCACTAACCATCTACATAATCCTATTTAGACAATGCCTACAGACATTGGCTCTCTTGATTCTTGGATTATATTGAGTCAGCCCAGCAACACTCACATTTGGAGTCCTTGCCCAGATGTCTCTAAACCATTCCTCTGAATTCAGTTTCCCAGATATATGGAAAGCCCATGCTTTTACCAAATCAGAGGTTTCTGCAGACTTTCCAACTTTGAAGAAAGAAAAAAAACCTCACATCTCAGTTATAAATATGAAGGATTTCACATCCTGTGTATAAACAAACAATCCTTCATTATTGGTTTTAATTATTAGATTAGATAAAGAGGATATTCACCAATGGATTAAATCACAGGGCAATTCAGCCCTAGCATTCATTAATGATTCTGGGGAAAATTTGGCTAATCCTCACAATGTAAACAATGAAGAATTTCATCAACTTTCTGAAGCCAATGGGTTTTTCTTTTGAAATATTGCTTAATTATTATCTTCTTTATTTTATTTTATCTCACAAAAATTCAAATTAAAGTGGTTAACAAGTTATGCATCCACAATTTTTCAAAGTTCCCCTGTAACAATTTCTATATAGCAATTTTTTCATTAAATAAAAGATATTATTGTAACAAACTCTAAATTTCAACTCCATAATTTCTTGATAGTGACTCTTTTACAGAGGAGGAGAAACTAAGGAAGACATTTATTGGTGATATTTACTACTCTTCTAACTCATTATTTGATACTTTTTTTTTTGAAAACTATATTTTACAACCTGTATGGTCTTTCACTTCAGTAATGCTAGACTTGCATGAAGTCTTTAATTTTAGGGACTGTATGAGTGGTGGTTGACGTCAGGTAGTCCAGAGATAGACTGTATGAGTTTTTTTGAATCCCATGCTAATTAATGTACTAATGATGTGACCTTGAACAAATGGCTTCTCTGTGCTCCAATTTAGTTTTTTTATAAAACAGATTTTTTTGAAGATTAACTGATACATATAGAGTGCTTGGAAGAATGCCTGGCATCCAGTGAAAGCTCTAGAAATGTTTGTTGTAATTAACTGTAATGCAAGTATTCCAAATGAAGTGACAAGAAGTGAAATTGAATCTCTAGATGATTATTGTTTCTTTGTGTTTAAAATTATTTAAAAGGTGGCTCAGTTGTTTAAGGGTCAGACTCCTGATTTGGATTAGGTCATGATCCCAGGGTTGGGGGATTGAGCGTGAATCTGACTCTGCCCTGAGCGTGGAGCCTGCTTAAGATTCTCTCTCTCTCCCTGTGTCCCCTCTCTCACTTGTGGATGCTCACTCTCTCTCTAAATAAAGAAAAAAATATTTAAATGATGTATCTTATTTTGGTACTTTTTTAAAGTATGTGCTTTAAAATTCATGAATTGAACTATTAGTCCTTTAACTTCTCTGACTTTGAGGCTTGTTGATTGACAGACTGGATTGCCTTGCACTGTTCTTCAGATTTATTAGGTTGTAAGGTATTTCACCAAATCATTCTTGACTTCTGATATGATTTCATACATAAACAGAGGTGTGCTGGACTGGGCTCATGCTAGCTGGCAAGAGCTTATTTTGTGAATTCCTTTTCAACTCCATATTCAAAAACATTACTTTGGCAGCCTAAAATCAGCCATGGTGAGAGTGTATACACCATGACAATTGGCAAATGTCATAAATGAGAGCTTTATTTTTCTCTTAAAATAAATTAGCTAGTTATTAAATATATATCAGCATACCAGAGGACATAAATCCATTTAAAACAGATGAAAAATCATCCCAGCATACAAACAAAATAAAATACTTTTATTTTCCTATTGACATATTTACATGAGGATAATCAAAATATTATATATGTCTTATTACAGCATGGTTTATACCCTTTTGAAGTTTTGTCCCAATAGATCATCAATCACCAAATATAATTAATCTCAGAATTTTCCTCTCAATATTAGTCATAAACGTTCCCTATATCTGTAATCATCTTGACATGATCTTCAATAGTTAGTTACCACTGATTAAAAAAAAAAAAACTTTTTTGAGAGAAAGATTGAGAGTGTGTATAAGAGGGGGAGAAGAGGGAGAGAGAATCTGGGACTTGAGGGCTTGGGGGGAGCTGTCAGCTTGATGGATCAAAGGCAGGCAGGTGGAAGTGACAAGGAGCAGGGCAGTCTTGTCAACAAGGCCCTCTAGTCTAAGTGACATCTCTGCCCCTGACAGTACATGGGTCTGGGTCAGGTAACCTCTCTCTCTGGATCTACATTTTCACCATTTGTAAAGTAGGAATAATAGTATTCTTTATCCTACCTACCTCATGGGATTATTGTGAGGAAACAAGAAATGAAGGATGGAGAGCAATTGGAAAGGTGTAGCCCTCTACAAATAAAAGGTGACTGAGGAACCTGTGCTGAGCACGGATCCTCACATGGGGCTTGATTTCACCGCCGTGAGATCATGACTTGAGCTGAAATCAAGAGTCAGACACTGGGGTACCTGGGTGGCTCAGTTGGTTAAGCGGCCGACTTCAGGTCATGATCTTGCGGTCCGTGAGTTCGAGCCCCGCGTCGGGCTCTGTGCTGACAGCTAAGAGCCTGGAGCCTGCTTCAGATTCTGTGTCTCCTTCTCTCTGACCCTCCCCTGTTCATGCTCTGTCTCTCTCTGTCTCAAAAATAAATAAACGTTAAAAAATTAAAAAAAAAAAAAAAAAAAAGAGTCAGACACTTAGCCAACTGAACCATCCAGGCACCCCTGATGTAAAAATTTTTTATGTTTAATTTCTAATTTGAGTATTGTATGTTTATATTCTAAATATTGTCAATTTAAAACCATCTTCGAAAAAATTTTCCCTTAGCAGATTAAAAGATTTTTTGTTTTACTCCAATCATTCTGGTTTAATGTAATATTCATGTAATCCAAATGCTATATAGGCATTAATGATCTCCCACATGCTTTAATTACTGTCTTAATGTCCTCTGAAATTGGGTGAGTCTCATTGGTCTGTTATTCACACATTTGTTTATTAAATAAACATTGTGATTCTTTTTACTCAAAGCAGGCCTCAGTATCTAAAAAAAGCACACTTGCCAATACCTCTCCAACTGTGAATGCCTGCAGGACATCTTTGAATCATATACACCTATCTCCTGACACTTAGCAGAAGCTCAGTCTTGGGTGATTGAAGGATCACTACAAAAATGCCATAAAATTTACCTCCCTTGACCTGAGAAAGTACAATTTTTCTGAAGACAAAATTGTTACGTGTGGCACTTAGAGTTATCAGAATCATAGAAAAAGCAAAATAGTGGTAGCCAGCATCTGGGAGGATGGGGGAATGGGAAGTCATTGCTTAGTGGGAATAGAGTTTCAGTTTTAAAAGATGAAAGAAGTGTGGAGATGGATGGCTTTTTTGATGGTTCCACACTATTATGAATATATTTAATACCACTGAACTATATATTTAAAAATTGTTGAGATGGTAAACTTTATGTAATATGTATTCTACAATAAAATAACTGAAAAAAATGGTACAAAGGCTTTCTCCAGCCACAAAGCCAGCCCTAAACAAACTACACCTAACATTTGAACAGTGCTTGGATGTTCAAAGCACTCTCACATAGACTTATTTCCAGAAAAGAAGTTTGTTCTGTCATTCTCATCTCCATACTATTGTTTCTCTTTCTTCTCCTACCTCCCCATATCATTACACTATATTTTATCATCTTGTTTCTTCTGAGTAACCTTTTTTATATCTACTTCCCTCCCAGTATAAGTGGAAAACAGTTCCTCTAATTAAAAAAAAAAACATGAATTTTCTTCAAAGAGAGACATGTAAGTTTTCAGATGAAGAGAGTGAGGGATGATTGAGAAAGGATGAAGTATGGGAAAGGGGAAATAAAAGGAAGGAAATGAGGGGGGAAGAAGAGGGAGAGTGAGTACAATTTAAATGGTGGGAGGATTCTGCCTTCTGGCATTCAGTGGGTCTGTGAACAAAGCATGCAGAAGACATGTATGCTCTCCTCAGTAGGTCTAAGTTAAACATGCCTGCCAATAGAAGCATCTTGTAGTACTAAGTATGAATCTAGTTTTTAAAGAAAGGCTACAGGGGCACTGGGTGGCTTAGTTGGTTGGACATCTGGCTCTTGATTTTGGCTCAGGTCATGATCTCACAACTTGTGACATTAAGGCCCACACTGGGCTCTGAGCTGACAGTGTGGAACCTGCTTGGGATTCTCTCTCTCCCTCTGCCCTTCCCCTGCTCATTCTGTGTGTGTGTGTGTGTGTGTGTGTCAAAATAAATAAATAAACATTTTTTAAAAAAAATAAAGATTACAAACTAAACATGAGCCTATTAAAAGAACTTCACCTGATGTCCAACTGAAGAAACAGTACCTCCTCCTTTGGCAGAATTTAACTCATGCATGGTGTTAAACTTAGAGATAAAATATCTATTTCAAGCATGATTCCTAAGTTTTGATCATGCATATGGTAACTTAGTGGGTGATTTAAATGTTTCCAGAGGTAACTTGGACTATTCTTTTTTTACATCCAACTTGATTTTCTAACCTAAGCCTATTTAAAATGTGATTCCACAATCCAGTTTCATCCAAGCATTATGGCAATGGTCAACTTTTCCTCATATGTAGACTAACTTCTGTTCCAAGAATACACTGGAATTCCATGCAAAGCCTAACGGTACACTTATTCTTGAACTCAAACTCAAGGGAGGGAATATTATATTTTAGAGACGCTGACCAGTCTCTTCTTCTCCTCACAAAATCCTGACCTACTATAAACTCCCACCCAAAATATCAGATTTAAGAAATTAGAACTGCTCATTTTAAAGAGGTGGATGTTAACTACCCTTTTCAAATAAGAGATAATGTATCTGAGCCTGACAGGAACTCCAGAGTCAGTATCTAAAGTTACTAAGCAGTTTAATTAAGATCAGGAACTTCTCAGAATCTGACTATGGCCCTACAGTGCATCTACAAGAGGCTAGACAAGGAGGAAAAAAAACCCCATATTTTACACTGAACAGATTATTGGCGAGAGTCCCTTCAGTTAATAATTGCTGAGAGCTTGGAGATCTCAAGGGCGTTAAATGTTCATTTTGTAATAGTATATACACCCTTATGTTTCCTCTGTATTTCACATAGGAGATTTCCTGTGTTGTCTAATTATACAAGGTTCTATCCTATCCAGTGGGGATTCCAAATTGGCCTTCTCAATTAACTCATAATATTAGACAAGAGACTTGTGTTCTTTCTGTCGGACAGCAAAATGTGTTCTCAGAAATGTAGGTCATTTGTGATATCAAGGAAAGGGTAGGCTTAAACATTCCCCAGTGTACTCTGCATTTGTTTATTTGTGTACTAATGACACCATTCGCTATGATGGGAGTCTGCAACTTTTTAAATCTCTGAAACAATATATTTTAGTGTGGGATAAAACCACCTGAAAATCATGAACATAGTAGTAGTAGTAGTAGTAGTAATAATAATAACAATAATAAAATGTACCTCATTATTGAGTCCCACATTTCAATTCAGGGTACAAATACATATTCAAACAATGGACTCTAAAGTATGGGACTGAAATTTATAAATGTCCATTTATTGACATTATCAGTTGTTCAAGTAAATACTAGATGAACTATACGACAAAAGAAGAAATATATATGTTCACGGAGCCCAGCAGACAGATTCTACTGTCATGAATCCTTCATAAAGTTCTCTATCTTTCCATTTCACTCTCCATATCCAATATTACCAATACTGAAACAGATACGTCTTCTCAAATTGCTGTGGATCATCACTGGAAGTGGCATAAAGTAAGCACCCTTAGTGTGATGCTGCATCATCTGGTATGGGGAATCAGATTCTAAAGGAAATAGTCAAAATTACCCTTGAAAGCCTCATAAATACTTGGCATGCATTAGCTAATTAATCCTCACAGGAACTCTTTGAAGTAGTTGCTGTTATTTTCTCTAATTTACAAGTCAAGAACTAAGACAGAGAGAAGTCTTAGTTGTTATACCTTGTCCAAAATCATAGACAGTAGGTGGTAGGAGCCTTGGGAAAATGCCACGTAGGCAACTGATAATCCCATTTCTCAATAATCCCAGCATGCTGTGTTTTCTGTCCAGCATTGGGACAGGTGGCTGCTTCTTTAGTTAGTAACAGATGACAGAGTTATCGTGCACTTATGACCATGATATATATTAAATCCATATCTTTAACAATTTCAATCAAATATACTGCAAGATGAATGCACTGTGAGATGCACTCGCAAACTAAAACCAAGTGTTAAAGTAGCAGCACCACTCTCCCATCTATGGGCAATGTGCTCTCTTATGGGTAAAAAGGCAGGCACAATTGTTCATTCTCTTTCCTTTTTCTTACATTTAAAATTTTTTTCTCTTACATTTAAAAAAAACTATCTAATAGGAATAGGTAAGAGAAGTCTAAAGTTTATGGAATGTGACTCTAATTTCAGAGCCCACCAGGAACTGTTTTATGGAACTTTGGATGGCCAAAGACCACCCTGAACAGCTGGGATGAAGCCCAGTGGTAGTATCTAGAGTATATAATTCACATTTGAGGAAGTTGCTCCTGTGAATTACTGTGTCCTTAAATAGCTTATGTGTTTAATACTTTAAAATCAAACATCATTCTTTTTAAAGTACGTACACATTTAAGAAATAAAACAATAAATGGCCACTCATTTTAAGGATATAAGACTTCAGCTATTTCAGAATACATCTGTTACAATTAGGATGCGTGGTTCATTTCCTTAAAAATATATTTCAGAATAGATCAGTCTCCATTGTGAGGGCTAGTGATATTGGGAAGATTTCAAGAGGAAGTGTAATATGAGCAGGACTTTGAAGAAAGGGTAAGACTTAAATTAGTGGTGAAAAAGGAGCAAAAAGCCTGTATTTAAAAGTAGGGTATTGTGAATAAAAGTGTGAAAGCAGATGATAAACATGTGCCATAACCCACTCATCTTTCTCTGTGCTACACCACGGTAGTCAAGCGCTGTAAGAAACCATCAACACTATAGGGCAAACGTCTCCATTTTCAAAATAATTTTTTTAAGTTTTTATTTATCTCTTTTGAGACAGAAAAAGGGGAAGAGCATGAGTGGGGAGAGGAACAGAGAGAGAGAGAGAGAGAGAGAGAGAGAGAGAGAATTCCAAGCAGGCTCCATACCATCAGCACAGAGACTGATGAGGGGTTTGAACTCATAAACCATGAGATCGTGGCCTGAGCTGAAACCAAGAGCCAGATGCTCAACCTAGTGAGTCAACCTCAGGAGCTCAACCTCCTTCCCAGGTTGTCTTCATTTTCAAATACGCTGTCCTCACACCCCAGAAATCCAACAACACTCTGTAGCCATATAACTATTTCCTGCTCCACATTGATTTGTACTTTCTTCTTGCAGAATAAACCTCAGATCTCTCCTAACCCTTATTCCCTACTCCCTACTTTAGATAGAGGGCCAGAACTCCTATTTTATTGAGACATTAGAAACAGTAACAGAGACTGCTTTTCAACTCAATTCAAAACTAACAAACCTAATTACATCTCAGTTGCATAAACTTCTTCCTTCTTGTTATAGTAGATTTGTTTCCCTTCTAAAGCCAATCCCTCCATCTGTGCTTTGCAGCCATTTCCCTCCCACCTTCTAACAAACATTATGCTATCAATAATTCATTTTGTCTTACATATTTATCCTCTCCCTCTTAAATAATCCTTTTGAATATCCTTGTCTCTTCAAAGTTTAAGTGACCTTGCCTCAAATGCCCAGTTTCCATGCCACTTTGCTCATCACAAACTTCCTGAAGGAGTTGTCTAAATTCTTGACATCTTTTCCATACCTTTCATTCCATAACCACTTCAAACTGACTTTCTTCTTTATTACATAAGACTCACAATGACCTGTATAGTGTTTAATTGAACAGTATTTATTCCTCATTTTACCTGATTGATCAGCAAATTTCAATGGTGTTGACTTCTCCTTCCTCAAAATAACTTTCAGCTTACCCTCTGGAATGGATCCTCACTGTCTGGTTTTTCTTCCCCTCTCAGTATCCAGTGCAAGAGGTTTTCTTTTACCATGCCACTAAATGTTGAATTCCACAAAACTCATTCTTTTCCCTCTTCTATTCTCCCTCTACAGTCTCTACCAAACTGGTATCAGCCACACCCAAGGCTCCTACCAATCAATATCAATAGCCAGATGACTCATAAAATTGCAATTAAACATTTTACTTTGAGATAATTGTAGATTCACATGCAGTTGTAAGAAATAATACAAAGAAATCCCATGTACCCTTTGCCAGTTTCCCCAACAGTAACAACTTATAAAATCATAGTACAATATCATAACCAGGATGTTGATATTGATATAGTTCAGATGAAAAAGAGTTTCAAGACATCTAGTATCCTTTGTTGCCCTTTTATGGTCATATCCACTTTCCTCTCACCCTTGTCTCCCTCCATTAATTTTATTCTCCATTTCTATCATTTTGTCATTTCAAGAATATTATATAAATGTAATCATACAGTCTGTACCTTTTTGGGGTTGGCTTTTTTCACTGGAGAGTCACCCAAGCTGTTCTGTATATCAATAATTTGTTCTTATTATTGACAAATAATAGTCCATAGTATGGATAAACTACAGTTTGTTTAATTATTCACCCACTGAAGGACATCTGGATTATGTCCAATTTCTACGTATTACAAGTAAAGTTGCTCTTCACAGTTGTGTACAGGCTTCTGTGTGAATATAGATATCCATTTCTCTGAGACAAATTTTCAAAAGTATAATTGCTGGGTTGTATGGTAGTTGCATGATGTTGTTCTTGTTGTTTAAGAAACTGCCAAGTGGTCTTCCAGAGTAGCTGTACCATTTTCCATCTCCACCATCAATGTATGAGTGATCCAGTTTCTCCATTTCCTTGCCAACATTTGGCAAGTTAATTGTCATTAACTTTTTATTTTAGCCATTCTGATAGGTATGCAGTGATATTTCATTGTGGTTTTAATTTGCATTCACCTAATATCTAATGATGTTGAACTTTCCTTCATGTGCTAATTTACCATCTGCATATCATCTTCTATTGTCTGTCTTTTGCCCATTTTCTAATTGTATTGTTTTTCTTTTACAGATCTGTGTAGATTACAGATACAAGTCTACTGCTGGCTATGTGGTTTGCAAATATTGTCTCCCAGTCTATAAATTGTCTTTTTATTTTCTTAAAAACCTCTCTGCATAGTACTAGGTCTCAAAGATTTTCTTCTATGTCTTTTTCCAAAAGTTTTGTAGTTTTGCATTTTATATTTAAGTCTGTAATCCATTTAAAGTTAACTTTTATATTAGGAATGAGGTTTAGGTCTACGTTTCTATTTTTGCTTATGAATGTCCATTTGCTCCAGTATCATGGGATCAAAAACCTGTATCTTTTCTCTGTTGGATTGCTTTTGAACCTTCATCAAAAATCAGTTGGGCATATTTGTGTAAGTTTCTTTCTGTTATGTATCCTACTCAAATGATCTATGTGTCTTCCCTTCCGCCAATACCAATTTCTTATTCAATGGTCTCGATATCACAGAGACAACAATTGATGTCCCTCATTACAGCCTGGTGAGAATGGAATTTTAGGCTCTCTTTGAAGACTTCACTGGTGTCATTGGGGAGTGGAGTCATTTTTTTTTCTTTTCTGCAGTATTTGGTTGGAGTAGCGTGGTTACTGTCTAAACTTAATTTTCTGCCTTGTTCAGCTATCCCTTTCCTGGGCCCTTGGCTAGAAAGAGCAGGCTTTTCTTGGCAATTTTTTTGTCTGCACCCACTGGCATTTCACGATTGCCAGCTTCTTGCGGTCTATGTTTGGAATATATGTGGGAAAAAAAAAAACCTCCAGAGAATTCCCCACCATGTTGTTTCTTGAGTCCTGAGGTCCTGATGCAGTCGAAGTGGAAATCTGACACACGAAATTTTACCTCCAACCTAGATCTTTTCTCTATGGTCTGGAAATAAGTATCACAATACCTCAATGTCATCTACTCCTATATATCTCAAAGGCACCTCAAACATAGCTTGTTCAAAACTGAACCCACTCGGAATGTCGCACTTTAGTTTTCCTGATACACAAGCCAAAAATTTAAATCTGTTCCTAACACTCTTCTCATTTTGAACCATATGAAGTCCTCTTGATTTTTGATTCAAAATATTTTTTGTCTTCCCACTTCTCTGTATTTGTAAGCCACAAACCTAATCTGAGCTACTCATATCTAACCAAAATCTTCTGCAAAATCTGTCTGATCTACTCACATACTCTCCCTCTCCCAAATTCTTCTCCATATTACAGCTGGAGGGACCTTTTCAAAACACTATCATTATTATTAATACATTTGTATTGCTTCTAGGATATTGATTTTTAAAATATGTAACATCACCTATAAGCCTTATACACATCTATTATAGATGCTCAATAAATATTTGTTGATAAATAACTATAGTACTCTAACATTTTGTTTGGATGCATGCCTCCCTAGTTACCCAGTGGAGAGACATATCCTAAAAGCTTATGTACCCTCAGTAAAATAAAAATGTGTAAGTGTTAGTGATGATGATCTTAGTATTCTAGTGACTTTATACAAGGAGATCACATCTACAGAATGATTAAGGGGGAAGTCTGTGCATCAGTAATTATAAACAGCAAATTATTAACCATTGATATGGGAAATAATTTATCTCCTTAATAATTAGTATTTGTTTATAATAGAAATATCCTTAAAATTCTCAAGTCTATATACATTTGTAAAGCACTACTCACTTCTCACGTACATTGGGAAATGTATAAAATATTCTTGCAGTTTTACAGAATAATACTTTCAGAGAAGGACTCATTAGAAGTTAATAAAAAGATTAACTTGGACAACAAAATGACAGAATTGTAACCAATAAGATTGTTCATACAGCCTTCCCACATAAATGTTAAATTATCACAAGTTTTTAACTGTGTGAACTAAGTATATTTACTGTTGCATCCATTGCAGAATATCATCAAAATATTGTTTGAGACATTAAGAATATAGAAAGGAAAGATAAAATAATGCCTCTCCTCTTGATAATCACACAGATTATTTGGGAGAAAAAATCATAAGACTACTAGAGACTAAAAAGAATGAAATATATTAGCTGTAGAGCCAAGTTAAAAGAAAAGGCAAAGTAAGAGAGAAACCAGTGAGGGATCGGTAAATTAGAGAAGAATTATTAGAAAAAAAAAATAGAGCATCAGGTGCAACACAGAGAGAGAGAGAAACATGGCCAGAAGCAGGAAAAAATACAAGTAAAAGGTACAGAAGCAAGAACAGATAGGATTTAGGCAAACAATGGTAAAACCACTATTAGGGAAATAGAAACCAAAAAATTTCTTGGTAAATTTGTCCAGCTACAAGTGACAGATTTTCAGCATATGATTCAGAATGTAATATCAGTATGGACTCTAGAAGATCAAATAGTTTTCAACCTTCTCTCATGCCATAACCAATTTATATCTCAAATTTATAAGTATCGCTTAAACTTCAGACATAGGCTCCAATACATTAATTCTGTGACCTGGGATTAGGTTCACATTTGAGGGAATTGATAAAGCACATCCCAGCTACGATTTTTACAGCTTATAGGGATGTGATAGGATTCTGTTTCACATGTTCAACTTCTTTCCATTTACAAAAAAATGTTAGTCTACATTATTTTAAAAATTGCTCAGCAGTGACTCATGCAAATCATATAGAAAAAATGTAACATTTTATTTTGGGGGCCCATGGAAAATTTAGATTATGATAATATTTAAACACAGCTAAAATTGGGTCCTTCAATATTATTATTAGTTTATATTTTCTCTAACCTAGATATGCTTCTTTTGTGTATTTGATTTTCTGCTATGGTGTTTCTTCATCTGACTCATAATGGTGGTTACCATGGAAGGAGGAAATGTGTCATCACATGAACTTGAGCATAATTACAACAACTTTCCAAGGGAAATCCATTTGGTCAAGCATATGGAAGAAGAGAGCATATCTACAACATTAGAAAAGAAAATTTCAGGAAGCTGTAAAATTGACTCTCTTGAAGTTATTTCAAGAGTTCCATTCAATATAGTAAATATAGTATAGAGAGTATGAAAAATTTGGAAAATTTTTATATATAAAAATTTTTTTTCTGATTATGGAAGTCTGGGATATTGCTAAGATACTACTAAAATTTTAACGATAGTGATGACTACATGTGTGAGCAACATATAAAAAGTGCTACCACAGCACTCTCAACAATAGCCAAATTATGGAAAGAGCCTAAATGTCCATCAACTGATGAATGGATAAAGAAATTGTGGTTTATATACACAATGGAATACTACGTGGCAATGAGAAAAAATGAAATATGGCCTTTTGTAGCAAAGTGGATGGAACTGGAGAGTGTGATGCTAAGTGAAATAAGCCATACAGAGAAAGACAGATACCATATGGTTTCACTCTTATGTGGATCCTGAGAAACTTAACAGAAACCCATGGGGGAGGGGAAGGAAAAAAAAAAAAAAAGAGGTTAGAGTGGGAGAGAGCCAAAGCATAAGAGACTGTTACAAACTGAGAACAAACTGAGGGTTGATGGGGGGGTGGGAGGGAGGGGAGGGTGGGTGATGGGTATTGAGGAGGGCACCTTTTGGGATGAGCACTGGGTGTTGTATGGAAACCAATTTGACAGTAAATTTCATATATTAAATAAATAAATAAATAAATATAAAATAAAAAGTGCTACCAAATTCAAAGGTCCACTTAAGGGCTTATGCAAAAAGGTTATATGGAGGATCTGGGAGTAAATTAAACCTTGAAGGAAGCCTGGAATTTTACTGGTAGCATTTTTTTTTTAATTTAAAAGAGAGAGCATGAGTGGGGGAGAGGGGCAGAGGAGAGAGAGACAGAGAGAGAGAGACAGAGAGAGAGAGAGAGAGAAGAAAAGAATCTCAAGCAGGCTCTACAGTTATCATGGAGCCTGATGTGGGGCTCCATACAATGACCCTGGTATCATGACCTGAGCCAAAATCAAGAGTTGGAAGCTCAACTAACTGACCCACCCAGATGCCCTAAACTGATGGCATTTTTGAAGAGAAAGAGAGATTTAATTATGACAAGATTTAGCTCTGAGAACACATTTGTTATTAGTTTGAGGACTAACAATAGTATTTAACATTTGTTCAGTGCTTACTATGTGCCAGACTGTGTCCTAAAACTTTTACATGCTGTAACCCATTTAATCCTCTCAAAAGTCACAGGAGTCAAGTGCCCTTGTCTCTGTTTTACAGAGGAGGAAATTAAGGCATGGAAAGGACAAATAACTTGCTCAGGGCCACAGAACTAGTAAATGCTAGAATATGATTGAAAACCTGCAATCTGTTTCCTCTGCATAGAGCCTCTAACCATAGCAATTCATAAGCATGTAGAACTCTCTGTGTATCAGGCAGTGTGTACACGTTTTCAGTTAATCTTCACAGTAATTCTAAGAGCTCAGTATTATCTACGCATCTCAGAGACGAGGAAATTGAGATATAACAGGTCCAGGATTAGAACCCATGGTATAACTCCTGTTTTCAATAGCTCTGCTTCCAGCTTGACTAAAATAAAGAGCTGTAAAATATACTTATAGCATATACATCAGATAAGTCAATGACAGCCAAAAATAAAAGGATTTTAAGCAGAAATTTTTAAATTTGGACTTGATTCTTAAGACACATTCCTCAGTATCTAGATGCTTGATAAATTTTGTTGAATGAATGAATGAATGAATGAACATAAAGTTAAGTAGAGATACTGTTACACCAGCCTCTCAGTCAGATATTCAGTGGTAGTATGGATCATAAATAAATAAATAAATAAATAATAAAATAAAATAAATAACAAAATAAAATAAAATAACTATAGCCAAATAGAGGTAGATTATTTTCTTTAAAATACTTTGCCTATGATTAGATTCTGCTTCTCCACGTCACCTACAAAATGCCTAGGTTATAGCTTTCTGATTTAAATAGCCACACTTCTGAGAGGCCTAAATCAGATTAGCAAAATTTTCCACTCTGTTATATATTTATTCAAATGCTAAGCATAGCAACAATAAAAAACATAATCATTCTTTATTTTAAAAAAAGAAGCTTTCTCAATAGTCCTTGATTTTTTCAGTTATTGCTCAGACTAACCTTAATTATATCTAGGTTGCCAGGCTGAAATCTTAAAATATGTTTTATTTGAATTTATTTAAAAATGTCTTTACTGGGGCGCCTGGGTGGCGCAGTCGGTTAAGCGGCCAACTTCGGCTCAGGTCATGATCTCGCGGTCCGTGAGTTCGAGCCCCGCAACGGGCTCTGTGCTTACAGCTCAGAGACTGGAGCCTGTTTCAGATTCTGTGTCTCTCTCTCTCTGATCCTCCCCGTTCATGCTCTGTCTCTCTCTGTCTCAAAAATAAATAAACGTTAAAAAAAATTTTTTTAAATAAATAAAATAAAAATGTCTTTACTTTAAAAACAATGTTTTAATCAAAACTGTACTCCTATCTCAAATGTTTCTAGAGGACCGTAGGCCAAATCAGTATCAAAATTCTTTGTCTCATCGTTGTTCTTCACATCACAGAAAAGTGTTTCCAATCCTTTCATGTTAGGTCTCTTTATGTCTCAAATAAAATGAGAAAAATGGCAAAAATAGAGAAAACAGGATCATCTTTCTGGTCTTCTGTTTTCCTGTTTTTCAACCTTGAGAACTACAGGGGGTGGTATTATATACATATCAACATGGTTTGCACATATTTCCTGCTTTCTGATCCGTATTTTTATTTGACCTAGTGTGAAATAAAATACAGCTGACTCTTTTTTTCCCTTACTAAGCATACAACAGTGAATTGGTAACATTTTTTTTTCCCTCAGATTGCCTTCTGGAAGAATTTGTCATTACCTGAAAATTTTTCCCTTAAATAGTCAATATCTTCTAAGGAAAAAAAGAAAAAAGAAAAGAAAAGAAGAAAAGAAAAGAAAAGAGAAAACTTAAATAACAAAACCATGAAGTCAAATACATGATCTGTCTTATTTATTTTTAATTTAGGAATATATTTTCTGTAAAATCACTTTCATTATTAATTGGTCTTACAATAATTTTTAATGGATAATATTTCCATCAAATATAACTTGGAATTAAACATTTGATATATAGATCGATGTTCTTCCTTCTCTGTTGCAGCCCAGGTAGGCTATTCAAAGCCCATAATTAGCAAGTTTCTTCAGCTACTCCATAAAGGAGATAGTCCCATTCCTTCGAATAGATAGAAAATACAAAAAAAAAAAAAAAAATCAAATGAAAATAAGTTGTTGTAAATGCCTAATTGAACTCTACACACCACTTCTCTTCCTGCTTATGGTTGCTATTTGTTTTTGTTTGTAGGGACCGAGCACCTTTTATTTTTACTTCAGAGATGGAGTACTTTATTACAGAAGGTGGGAAAAACCCACAGCACTTCCAAGATTTTGTGGAGCTTTGCTGTCGAGCTTATAATATTGTCAGAAGACACAGTCGACTGCTCTTGAACCTGCTAGAAATGGTAAGTCCCTTGAGGAAACAACAAAAATAATAAGCTTCATATATATCTCTCTTCCAGTAGTCTATTTTTGCTAATGGCTTGGATTTCCCCAAAGAGCTATTCAAACGAGAAAGGAATGAGCAAACTAAAATTACCACTGTACAGCTTATAAACACATTTCTTAATAATTCATTACATTAATTCACAGTTATTGTCTCAAACATTTCTATTCACAATAATATTGATGTATTCATGGGTTATCTCAGTATATTTTGATTAAAGATTAAGGACAGTAGTTAGAGTATTATATCACTTGTTATTATGCTTTAGGATTTTTCAAAAGTACTTTAAAAAGTACTATCTCATTTACACATTATAACAACCCAATGATGTAGACCAAGCAAGGATTTTTCCTGGCATCCCTCCCAATCTCTGCCTTTGATCATTTGCCTATTTTTCAGATTAAGAAATTAGGGGTCAAGAATATAAGACAACTTGCTAGCAACTCAACCACAGAATAGTACACTTAGTGGTGTACATTGGGTCTACTGAGTCATGCTCCTGTATGCTCTCTGTTGACTTAAGTGTAAAATTTAAGTTTCATTTCGCTGTCCAATGTTAAAGAGATGGACACTATATATACAGGGAGAGAGGAAAGGAATCTGACAGAACTATTTCTGGGAGAAGGAGGAGGTGATTCCTTTGGGCACACACATATATACTAGTAACTACAGCAAAATGTAGGAGAGAAACACACCTTTGGTAAATCAATATGGTGTTTGGAGTCAATACAATAATCCCAAATAGCTGGTTTACAACCTTCAGATGACAATAATTCTACTAGGTGCTGTTACTTAACTCCAATAAGATTATGTTTCCTCATCTATTAAATGAAGATAATAGAGTCTACCTTGCAGGATTGATGAATAAATGACCTAATAGTGAATGTTTTCCATGACCATTATACTAAGTGCTTTATGTGTACTAATTGATTTATATTTCATAATAACCTCATTAGATCATTAATATAAAGCACTCAGCATAGTACCTGTCATATAGTAGAGTTCAATTAATTTATTATGCTAGATCTTTATTAATCCAAAAGAGTACTGTCCAATATAATATCCCCTACTCATATGTGGTTATTTAAATTTAAATTAATTAGTATTGACTAAACTTTAAAATTCATCTCCTCAATCTCACTAGCCACATGTCAAGTGCTCAATAGCCACATGTGGCTTAGTGATACCATATGGGACAACACAGATATAAAACGTTTCCATTATTGCAGAAAAGTTCTATTGGGTAGTATTGAATAAATGTTGACCTTGTTGCAATGAAGACTTGATTGGATCCTTGTTGTAACTTTCAACATATGTACCTTACTCTGTCTTAAAAAATCGATATTTAAAAAAGTATTATAAACATATAGTCTTTCATGCATAAGGACACTTTGGTTTCTTTGTGTAAACTAGATATATAAATTTTGCCCATGTCTAGAATTTTCAAGTTGGCTATTTCAATAATAGCCAGTGATTCATATTGGTAGATTTGCATTCTAACTCCCAATTCTATTAGGCCGTATTGCAATTATGAGATGGCTAATGGTTCATAATCTGTGTTCATACCACAGAGGAAACTCTACAAAGACTAACTCTGTGACCTCGACTCCATTTACATGTAAAAATCCAGGTCATATCATTCTAATATTCTCTTGGGTTCTAACTGGCTCCAAATCATGAATCCATGAGGTCATGAGTACTTACTACATACCAGAAACTGTGAGGATGCATTTATATATAAGACCCAGTCAGCCTTAAGGTTTTCAATATGATAAGGAAGATAAAATTTGTGTATACAATAAATGAAGTGTCCAACATTTCTACATGTCTATAATGTTATAAATAACTGCACACAAGTAAGTACCATATTCTAACAACTACTTGAACCAGCAACAGACATTTTAAAAATAAACACAAAATAGAAAAGCACAAAATATAGATTATGCTATTTCTCAGGTGACACTAAAATTATGCTGAATAACAAAAGTAAGCATGTTAAAATAATGTGAGAGGACAGCCTTTTGAAAAAATTGAGAAGGCTATTGGTGGACTTTTTCCTCTTGCTTAATAAACTTTTCTACCTACCTGAAAAGAAAACTTTTAGCCCATGAGTCATAATATATAAAATAATTATTAAAGAGTTTATGTAATGTTATTTCATTTAAAAGAAGGAGATAAATGATGTTTGAATCAAGTACTGAAGCAATTTTTCATAAAATAGTATTAAAATCAAATATTGAAGATTTCTGTTACAAAGTATATCCAAACAATCTTCGTATGTTTTAATCTCCCAGGTCTTGACTTTTAGGCTAAGAAGGAAATTTTGGCAGTACAGAGCCCTGATTCAGATTAAGCAAATAATCTTAGATTTAAACTCTCACAGAAATTAAAACAGACAGAAGCAATGTGGACCAATTAGACCAATGAATACATATGAAACAGCAGTATATTACTTCTGTTTCTGGTCATTTACCTCTTCATTCTCTGCTTTTGAGGTTTCTTTCTTATGGGATTCTGTAGATAATCAAAGCTTCAGTAAGGCTTCAGGACCACACTTTCTCTGGCATAGCTTCCTATAAAATAAAAACAAATTTAAATTCATGAAAGAGTATTTTCTGCCCATGTGGGTACTCAATATTTCCCTCAATTCTCTCTCAAACTGACTCTTGTTGTATTAACTTATTTTAAAAGAACTAAATCTACTGCTCCATGACCCAGTTACAACTTGAGAAGTAATTGACATGGGTCATAAATTCTATCTTCTGTGAATGGTCAGTATCCAGGATTATGAGCCACAAGTGTCTGGTAAGTCTACTATGGAGTTAATGGCTCATCCCTTGTTGAGAGCAGCATGTTTCCAGATATCCACAGTCCTTTTTATTTGCTCCTGGGAAAATCAGGGAAAAAAATAATCCATGAAATTCCCATCGTGCTTAAAAGCAAAACATCTGTAGGAGACCCAAGAGTGTTGCTGGCTGAAGTCACTAACATAAAAGCCTGTATTTCATCAGCTTTTCTCTCATTAAAAAAATCAATATCAGCTATTATGGAAGGCTCCCAAAGAACATAGGGACCATTCACCCAGTTTAAAATGTTTATCACACCCATTATTATACCAGATATTTCCCAGAAGAAATCTTTCTAACTGCTCTATGAGGTGGCAAAGAGTGTCTGCTTCCCTAAGCATAACTATCAAAATAGATTTGGACTTGGAGAATAAAAGTAGAAAATTTAAAAGTGTTTCTGTCCTTTAAAAAGGAATTTATCTGTTTATCGCCTGTATCTGCTCATTACCTATACTAGCCTAGCCACCCTTTCCCTTTCCTATTGCCCCAATTAAAGTTATTGCCCATATAATCTAGGCTAAGAGGTACTTGAACCGCATCTCTGTGGGTCAGAGAACAGACATATCTAAGTGGACCCGGGTATGAGGTCATCCTTACTCCAGTGGCAGAGTCACAATACTCAGAGCCGCCTCTCTGGGGAACAGAGCACATCAACAAGGGCAAAATTTGCTCTTGTTACCTTTAATTAGCCACATATCAAGGAGAAAGCTGAGTTCATCTACTTTGAAGCCATCTGCACTTGGATGTTGGTGCATAATGAGGGGCCCAGGGTGGGGGGTGGAGAAGGATTAAGTATAGGGTGTACTTCCCAAGAAAATGTTTGACAGAGTTCTAAGCAAGCAGGTGTGAATTCTGAGTATCTAGAGAAACCAGAAAGCAATTCAGATCTAGGGAAGAAAGCTGTTAGCAAGTAGAGAATCATAAGTCTAATAAAGGGGAAACTGTCTCAATAAGTACACAAATGTGTCCAGAACTCTAATTACAGAACTGAAAAGATAAAGCCTACTCTACACTTTAGTTGCTCCTGAGAATATACCTCTCTATAGTTGATTTTAAGTTTAGTAGTTGGGGTTGAACTTACTATTTACAGGCTTCCAGTGCCCAACAAAGCTAGGCATTTTTTTCATTTATTCATTCATTCATTCATTCATTCATTCACACATTCCTGCATGCATGCATTATTTCACAGACATTCATTAAGTTCCATTTGCAAGGTACCATGTTTGGTGATATAAACAATTTAACATCAAATAAAAACTCAGTTCCTGTCCTCAAAGATCTTAAAACCAAATGTGACAAACATATATGTGAACCAAACATAGTAAAAGTAAGACAGCAATAAGCACTTGAAAGAGGTGCGACCAAGATACGATTGCTGTACAAAAAAAGCAGTAATTAAATCTTATCAAGACAATCTGGTGTTTCAAGGTGAAAAAAATATTTAAGCTTTCAAAAAGAATTTCAATAGGTAAGGAAGGATAGGAAGGGAATCCCGGCTGAGAGAAAACTATAAGTATGTGTGGAAGCTCAAAGAACATGGGCGTGACATGCGTTGGAAATAGAGGTAATCAAATGTACTTAGTCTGTGGTACACAGGGAGACCTATATAGACAATAGATGAAGTGACAGATCACAGTTAGATTACAAAAGACATTTATGATCAGAATGAGGATTTTGGACTTTGATATACAGACACCTGAGAACCTGGAAGTTTCTTTGCTTTTGATGAAGACAGTACCATCATCTAGCTTTGATTTTGAACTGACAACTCAGAAGCTATGTAATTAGAGACAGAGGGATTGGAGAAGTAGGCAAAATTATCTAATCAAATGAAAATGAGGAGCTGAACTAAGACAATAATTGAAATGGAAAGGAGAATGAATACAAGAGACCATTGAGGTAGTTTTTATAGAATTATGTTACTGACTTTGGGAATCAGTTAGAAGAGGGAATCAAAGAAGATATGAATTTTTTAGTTGGACAATGGTTGCACTTGAGATGGAGAGGAAAAAGGAGGAAGAGTTTATGGAAGAAGAGAATTTGCTCAAATTTAGATATTATGAGTTTAGATCATCCATAAGGAGAAGCAGTTAATAACTTTCCAGGACTACCTGATCCATTTCGAGGTTTCAATTACTATCTATATGTTAACGATTCCCAAATCTATATTTACAGCTATATACTTTAGATCCCACCCAGCCCTTCAAATTTATCCAATTGATCACCCAGTTTTCTCAACTCTACTTCCTAAATATATTTAAAATCCAATAACTTTATTCTTTATTCATAAACATTCTCCTAGTCCAGTCTCGTATTTGGCCTCACTTTAATCCATTTTCCACAAATAACCACAATGATCTTTTAAAAACACAATTCAATTATTTAGTGCCCATTTAAAAACACTAAAAGAGCTTCCTTTTGCCTCTAGGATAAAGTACAAAACTTTTATATAGCTAAAAGTTCCTACCCTACTTACCTTTTCAGGCCCATCTCTTGTCACCTACCCACAGGATATCTTATGTTCCAGATGCTCTCCTGGAGTTCTTTTTGTGAAATAATGAAAGACATCTTGCGCTCCTTGGTACATCTATACATGCTGTTCCCTCTGCCTGGGTGGGGACAGTAGGAAAGAACAGTTTCAAATCCATTTTTTTCTCATTTGAACTTCATCAAGTCAATCATAAATATACCCATCCTTCATAACCATATTCTCACTGTTTCCTTTACATTTTTAGAATTAGCAGCATTGTTCTTAACTTCCCACTACTGTAAGAGTGCCTCTATTCCAGAGCAGGAAATAATTTATCTTAGTCATAGAGGTACTGTTGACATTCTCCTCCTTCTCCACCTCCTGCTCTTCCTCCTTCTTCTTTTTCAAAGTTTAAATTTATTTCAGAAAGATCTACTTTTTCTCAAAAAAATTTTCTTTCTTTTTGCCTATAACTAAAAAGAATATTATCTCTCAGTCTACACTATAATATAAACACAGTACTTTTCCAAAGGCTGCCAGAAAAATATCTGAGCCTTTGTACAATTTTATCTTTAATTACTGCATTGCTTCAATAATCTTTAATAAATGTAATCACCACTTAAATAGGGAAAATTGTGTTCTTAGAGTATGAGTCATAGAGTCACGAAAGAACATAAGATTAAGAGCCAGAGGGATGAGTTTTATACTCTGTGCTTACACACCATTTGATCTGGACATTTCACTTATGCTTTTTTGGGGATTAAATTTTTCTTCTTTAAAATGGGTATTGCAATATAATTTTTGTGTAATAATTTATAATGTATAAAGCTCTTTCTTATTCATTAGCCATTTGATTGCCCCCGGAACATGTTGAGTATTCTTATCTCCACTTTCAAAATGAGAAAACGGAGATTCAAAGAGGTTAAGAGACTTTCATGATCATTCGGATTTTTAATGGTGGGTCCAGAAATTCTGATACTAGAACCCTTATCATTCTACCATCCAATGCTGACTATGCTTCTTCTACAAGAAGACAAGATAGGGATAATAATACTATCATGTTTATTTCACTGGTTTATGATGAAGGTAAAATTAAATTATTATTATTATTTTAAAGTTTCGTTTGTTTTTGAGAGAGAGAGAGAGACAGAGTACTAGCAGGGGAGAGGCAGAGAAAGAGGGAGACACAGAATCTGAAGCAGGCTCCAGGCTCTGAGCTGTAGCACAGACCCTGTCACGGGGCTCAAACTCGTGGACCATGAGATCATGACCTGAGCCAAAGTCTGATGCTTAACTGACTGAACCACTCAAGCACCCCAATAAAATTAAATTATTAATCTGCAAGCACTTTGACAATTTTATTGGTTCTTCTTCTTGTTGTTTTGTTGCTTCTATTAGTAAATACAGGAAGTTAAAAAATCATGAACTTCTATCCATTCATGATTATAAACTGAAAGGCTTTGCTGTATAAGTTTAAGTGTATATGCATTTGTAGAATTAACCAAGTAAACTTAACCAAATTTAACTAAGATCTGATTTACATTTATTCTGAGGTTTTGTTTGTTTGTTTGTTTGCTTTTGTTTTGTTTACGTGCTAAGATGCTACATGCAGGATTGCCTGAGCTGAGTGGAATTCAAGACCTGAAATATGTGTATAATAATCTTCGCCCACAAGACACAGACCTAGAAGCAACAAGTCATTTTACCAAGTAAGATAAGCTGTGAATGTATGAGTATGAATTTATTCATGTGTACAAATACATTTCACATTTGAGGTGATTTCAGGGTGAACAGTCAGTGCTATAAAGCTGTCATTTCTATAACCAGCTTGTGTCTTCTTTCCCAAGGGATAGAAAGGGAGCAATGTGAATGTCGAGGAGAGGGCCTTAGTCAGTGTTTCTGTACCATGCTATTGTTTGCTAACCAGCCTCTTCATCTATTACATTGCTCAATAAGAGGTCACTAAAAAGAGCAAGGACTGACATAAATAGATTGGTTGCTCTACTTGAACTATGTCCAGGAAAACAATTTGGAAAAAGAGATTTATGATGAGATATGGACTCACTACTTTCAACTCTAAGACAATACAAATATTGGAGTATTTGGTAACTATCTTCTATTTTAAATCTATGTTTTTTTAAGCAAGTCTGAGAAAACACTAATATACATCAAAGAAGGAGCCTGTCCAGAATATAGTGAATATTAATTACACTCAAAATCATTGTCAAAAGGGTGGTGCATTTTATAATAGAAGATTCCTCTGAACTTCAATTTTTGAATGGATAGTATAATTGCTAGCAAATTCTAGGTGCTCAATAAATGTTAGCATAATTATTATCATAGTAAAGAGTTTAAGTAGAGAAATACACTTTTTCCTATAACTCCTTAATATTGAATCTTGAGTCTACTTTTTAATTGTTCAAATACTTCGGAAATTTGTAAACACAGATTATACTCTTTTTAATGGATGTATGCTTTGTCTTTTTGAGGAAAACCGTATTTAAAATAAAATCTTTCCCAGCCAATTATTACTTTTACTCTTCCCCTTCCAGAATGTATAGTGAGGACTCTCTCTATTACAAGGCAACAATGAGAGTTGATTGGGCCATCCTACATAAAGAATTTCACTTTTGCAAAGAATCTGTCTTTTGTGAACTTTACTAGATAGGTTCCTCTTGTGGTTGAATAGAAGCAATATGGTAGAATTATAGAATGCTAGAGCTGGAAGAGACCTCATACTTCATTTATTCTGACAATAAATATGCAAATAAGTAAACTGAAATTCAAAGAATTAAACATCTTGCCTACAATAAAAAAATAGTAAGAAATACAGCTAGGATTAGGGCCCATAGCTAGGACTTCAATCCCCTGGTCTAGGGTTTTTCAACATTTAATATAGAAAATTATATGATACCATTAAGGAACACCAGGCAGAGCCCTTGCCAAAAATATACATTTCTGCTACCTCCTTTGTTTCTGACATTCTACCATAAGAGATTCTTTAGTGGAGTCTGGTAGGTTTTTTGAGTCTTGAAAAATGCCCTCTGGTAGTAAAGGTTATCTCTGAAAGAAGCATCTGTTTATGTCTACTTAGAAAACTATAAATATTAGTTGACAATAGTCTGTGGCCAAAGACGCTAGCTTAAAGATTTGCATAAGTGTTTCAGATCCTTGATTTTAAGGATAAAAGACTCTCAAGTTGCCTCAGCTATTGGGGATGGGGGATTTGTATGAAAAATCCTAGGGAAAGGCAAACAATTGGCCTCGGGAAGAGCAGAAGGTCTTCTGTCACAGAGCCTGGAAGGTCCTTCAGAGTTCAACACAGCTCTGGGATCCCATCAGCAGGAAGCAGCTTTATACTCCAGCTGCTCGCCCCTGGTCTAGTTACCTCCATCCTAAGTAGGTGAGTGCACATGGTACCAAAAATAGCCCCCTCAGGCTATCCAATTATGATCTGAGTGGGATCCCTTCCTTTGAAGTGGGCTGCTGCACTACAGGCACAATGATTGATGTGTCAGTGGGACCTGGTTGGGAGATAGAGGAGTTGCAGAGAGAGGTCCAGAAAAGATGAAGGTTGGAAACATGTGATTCAGCTAAAGCCTGTGTTTGATGTGTCATTGTTTAGACAGTTTACAAATAGTCCCTACTACTACCTAGAGCAAAGGAAAGAAACTATATATTGGATGAAGAAAAGCTCTTTCAGGTCCTGGCCACAGGGAAAATGTCGATAGGCTTTGTCTGCCAGAGTTGCATCCCTCCACATTTTCTGACTTTAACTGATACACCCAGATCTATAAAGAGCAGAATCTTCGACATGAAATGAGCCTGCCTACATTTACTTATGTCCTCTTCCGAGTCAAGAGATTGTGAACTAATATGGGAAGTAGATCTAAAGCCACTAATCTCCTGGCAGTGAGCTAGACCTCATTATCCTGCCTGCATATTTCTGCCAGGCTAATTTTCTCACTTTTAGATGTTATATAGTATGTCCTGTTAATTAAACTTCTTTCTACAATTTTATGGTAAACACCTTGTTCTCCATTGCAGACTTAAAAGGCATTTGGTCATCTAAATAAGGGCACATCATTTCTCTGTTCAATAATTGTTTTTGACTTGCCATTTCCTACCTCTTACTTTTGACAACCTTATAATCTGATTGTCTTTATCAAGGTTTATCCACTCCACCTCTATTATTCCCAAAGGAATCCTCTTCTGGGTAGATAAATTTCTCATATACATTCATTCCTCCTTTGTCTATTTAATACATCAGAAACACTTCCCAAGAATCAAAAAAATTACTGGAATGGGGGGGAGTCTGATCTAACTTTCAACTCTACGTATCCCTTAAGATGCTGGACAACTAGGTTCTTGTCCATGAAACCTCAGATTATTCCCATCATGACTAGTCTTTTGTTCTATAATCCTACAGAATGTGTGCTATTTCATGCTGTCCTTAATTTATTACTGAATTCCATGATGTCTAGTATATCACCTTAATACACTTAATTGGTTATACCAGTTTCTCCCAAGTAAAACAGGGGACATAGTCCCACTTTTCCACTTTCGAACATATCTGAATGTGAAACATGCCTCATTCCCCTTAAGATATATTTTAAAGTTTAACAGGAGATGCAATGTAAACATCAAACATTAAGTCTATAAAAGTTATATAATAATGGCTAACATTTAGGGCGGTATTTCTTATGTGTCAGGCCCTGTTCTAGTGCTTTTCATAGAGTAAGTTGTTTCATCATCATAACAAGTCTGTAAGAAAAATGATTAGTAATACTGATAATAGCAATTATAAATAAAGAGCATGGGAGGCAACTTTTGGAGGTAATGGGTATGTTTATGGTATAGGTTATCCTAATAGTTTCACAAATGTATAGTCATCTCCAAACTCATCAAGTTGTATATATTAAATATACACAGCTTTTTGCATGTCAATCATACCTCAGTAAAGTGATTTAAAAAAAGTCTGTAAGATAATATAATTTTAATCTAAATTTTTAGATTAGGACCCCAGAGAAGTTAAATAATTTACCAAAGGATATAGCCAGCTGTAGATGTAACCACAATGTGTATCCAGGGGGTTATGCTACAGAGTGTGAGGTCTTACACTCTATCCTGTGGGCTCAAAACCACCCCTCTCATATGCAGGCTCTTGGGGTATGTCGCTTCATAATTCAGACCATAGTTTTCTCAAGGTTCCTTAGAGCCCACTTTGGCTACAGTTTGAACAAAGTAGATCTTTTTTCGGGCAATAGTCCTCACATCTTGACTATCCCAAGCCTTGATGGAGGACAGATGTTCCTTCCCAGTACTATCATCTCTGTGCCATCACCAGGTGTCCCCCGGATGTTTGGTTTAGGATCTGCTATGTTTGCTGCCCCAGGGGACCGCCATGGGGTAATTTGACTCCAAGGTACTCAACCCCTTTCCTTTCTCTGATTTGGCTCATTACCAGATGCCTTGAACCTCTCTGTCTTTCCCCTTTTCCGCTCAGAGAAATCTCCCATGAGACTCATGTCTCCCTTTAGTGATATATTTTATCCTATAATCTCAACTACATACCTTTATTTTTAGATATGATTTAATGTGTTTTGAGTTTGCCTTTCCACATGTTCTCTTAAGTTCTTTGGTAAGCAAATGTGGATCGTGTGCTGATGATCTTTCCTATCACACAGCACTGTGAAGACCCTGTTATGGAGATTTAAGAAACCTCAATTAATTGTGACTAGGATTCTTAACCATTTGAAAAATTACTTAAGATCTCTCTATTATTTATATATTAAAATTTTTTAACCTAATTATAGGATATTTCTTTTGTTAATACTCAAGCAATATATAGAATGAATTTATAAAAGTAGCCTGATTAATTAAAAACAATAGTGGAATTTTGAATGACTTGGTCCACATGATTAAAACAAACGTGAAAAATTATGTGCACTTGTTTACTTTTCTGTGTAAATAATAATGTTATCTTAAACTGTGTTCTCTGACATCACATGGGTTACAAAACTGAAGGAGATACTTGAATAGAGACGCCAGTGCACATAATTTACCAAAAAAGGAAAGTTATGTAATGGATATTACATATCCATTATGTAATGGATCCAGCACTAGTCTTGGTGCTTCAATGGGTGACATTAATTCTAATATACTTTTGAGAGCCCCTGTATATTTAAAGTCTGTGTTCTCTGTGTTCTGACAGGCTAAAAGTGTTTTATACTACTGCTTATTCCAATATTACTACTAAGATAGAAGTAAAAATAAGAAAATCCACCATCCACCACCACCACCACCAAGCCCACAGATGTGGGTCATGAATGAGGACTAAGCCATCTGAGACACAGCATGTGTGGCTACCTTAAGTGCCCAGTCCTGACTACAGTAGCAGTAAGAGGCTGCCCTCTTGATATTTTTTGAGACTTGAAAGAAATGGCTTTTCTTCCCTCTCCGAGAGAATGCTTTATTTATGAACAATATAGGATCCTACCTCATTCTTGGGTATTTGCACTCAGGCTTAAGAGGTGATCGTAAGTGTTTCATCTGAGTAAGATGCTGTACTCAGCGTGGCATTAAAAATTGTATTACAATTAATGGCATTTAGAGAAAAATGAGAATAAAATTCTTTTACTGACCACAAAGTCAGTACTTTTACTGACCACAAAGGTTTTTCACAGCATTGCCAACTCCTCTCTCTGCTTCCCTTACTTTTTTCGACTCCCCTTACAGCTGAGTGCTGTTGAATAGAATCAAGAAAGTCTCGTGATTCAATTCCTGCAAATGGATACTCTCATGTAATACCTCTGCAGAGCCCACTGCTAGGCAACAAAGGCAACGATCCATTAAAATGCTGTCTGAATGGGTTACTTTAGAATTTTCAATCACTTTCAAACCTCGGGTTAGCTGTCCTTAGAAACAGATAACCTATTTCACAGACCAGACTGGGATCATTAAGCATAAATTTCCCTGCCTACCTCCCCTCCCACATACAGATCATGCTTTTCACTTCATCCGTTTTCTCCTCCAAACATGTGAGAGGAAATTTTCCATGTATTTCCAGATATTCTATTTGGCCTGCCACACAGATTCTTTGGTTTAGTAAGCATAAGATCTCTGGCTCTTTGGCTAAAACTGAAGGCAGCTAGAAGCAAAACACAAAACTCCAAACTTAATTTTGTTTTCATGAGGTATTTTGGTAGCAAGAGCCAGAGATTCTATCTGGTATCCTTGGAGAAAAGGGTATAAATGGACTCAAATCATAACCTAACAAATCCCAGAAACCAATAGGACCTGATTTCTAGAGGAAACAAAGGACTTCTACTCTGCTTACTCTGCCTATATTTTACCTCTTTGCCCATTGGCCAGTATTCTCTAGTGGAAATTCCAGAGAGAGACAATCTAATTGACTTAAATAGTTGCCTTTGTCCCCACTGGACAGAATCCTTCACACAAAGCCATCGTGGATTCTGTTGCCTATCCTTACACCTATCATGGGCCATTCCTTGCCAAAGAACAGCCTAGAGTTTCTTCTCTGAACTTTGAGCTTTAGAGAGAGCAATCTTAGTTATGAGGAGCCATTGGGCAGAGCAGGCACAATGACTGTCCCAACCAGTACAACCATGAAGCCACTGGAAATGTTGATGACATCCAGAAAAAGTGCTCCTGGATTCCACACAGACAAAGGAGCCAGGGTCTGTGAGCCTCCTGAGTGTGCAGACATAATGCCAGAAACTTCCAGTGTTTCCCTCATTCTTCCTTAGTTATTTTTCATGGTTACAGAGTGAAATGAGACTCTTTGTGCTCAATGCCTCAAAACAGTTCAATGGCCTTCTGTCTAGTTTCTCTTTGACATTAAAGAAAATATGGGAGAGGGATGATTCCTGGATTCTTTTGTCCTTAGACTTTCTTGATGCTTTTCTAGTACTTTGCAAATTGTTATCTCTTGGATTGTTGTAATTCCACAAATATGGATCAAAGTTTTCTTTTGCCTTAGTAACCATTGATACCCATAGAGATAAATGCTCACAAGAAAAACAAACAAAAGACAAAAAACCAAAACCAAAAACCCAGAACCTAGAGGAATTAACAATCATGATGTCCAACTTTCATTAAATTAGGAAAGCAAATTTCAAAGAGATATGCAAATTAAAACAGATGGAAGTTTCTTTTTCATTGTGAAAGTCTCTCATTAAAAAAAATAATAATTGTAAAAACAAATCTGAACTAAATTGACTTTATAAGCCACTTTTTAACTGAAGGTATAATACCTTTTACAATACTGTATTTCCTAAGTTGCATGACCTAGTCACACTCATTACAATGTTCCATAGCTTGGCTGCTGTTCTAAATTTCTGCAATAGGAGAGTCTCTGTTTTTGAATTATATAAGCTACGCTGAGAATTTGCCCAATTTGCCTAAATATCAAGTCATGATACACCTTAGCTATTAGCTTTTAAAAAAAGATATTTTAACTTTTCCGGAGACTATCAGTCTAAAGGTTAAGAGCATTTGGAAAGTTCAATGCACCCACCCAGAGTGCCAGAAGTCATTAGTTACAAAAGATGAATAGTCCAGATGGCGCTGTTTCACAACAGCTGCTAACCCCTCAACAGCTAAGGGCAACAGCCTATCCTCACTGGCATTCCTGACAGACCTATGTGTTGCATAGGATTGCTATATTCCAGGGATTTAACAAACAGCTAAAGTAATTTATTATTTTTAAATATATTTTTCACATTTTAAAGATTTTTGTTACCTTAATTATAGCACCAATTATCAGTTGGTTGTCAATTGGTTATCAATTATTATTATTGATTTTTCTATACTATTGCATGTTAAGATTTTTTTTTTTTTTGCTTTGCATAAGATTTCATGTTAATGTCATCAATAAAATGAGCTGGCTTTGGGGAGGGTGGGAATGGAAACCTGGAATATCATTTTACTGGCATAATACACATAATAAGACCAGTCCATCAACCTTTTTCTAGTTCCTTTATTCCATCTGATCTGATGTGGCTGCTTTTTCTAAGTAGCCTCCCTAAGAAAGTATAAGAATTACTTATTGATAGTCAAGACCATGGAGCCTGGAATTCTTGTTTGTATGCAGAGTTAGGTCCCTGAGATGACATTTACATAAGACTCACTAACCTCATAGGTAAATTTTGAAGACTTCAAACTTTAACTTGGAAAAGAGCAAAGTTTTTGTTGTTGTTTGTTTGGTGTTTTTAAGCCACGTTCTAAACTATGAAGCAGGAGAAAAGAAAACAAAAATAAGAAAAGAAAGAAAGATAAACCTAAAGCTGCCTCTTGTTTTAACCTTTATTTTTTGTAGGATTTCAAGAGAGTTCCCCATAAGTCATTTTCCATAAAACCATAAATCTGCACATTTATTTTCCCTTGTATCCCTCTATCTGTAGTTTGCTACCTTTTGGGCTCATATATATTCATTTCTTTACTTATTTGGTAGTAAGTTTTCTGAAATAATATTTGCATAATATTACTCTGTTTCCAATGACTTTTCATATGTTACCTAATTCAATTCTATCAACAGTCTTGGAGGAATAGCATGGTTTAGTCGTCAACTATGTTTTATAGATGAAACAATTGAGTCTCCTGGAAGCTAATTGACTTTCTTGAGATCACAGGCAGAACTAATAAGTGAGTTCAGAATAGAGCAAAATTGATTTCTTGTATAATGGATGTTCTTCCCAGGACCTTAAGCAAAATCACATGGAAAAAAAATCCTACCTATGAAAGTCCTCATACTCTGATAATCTCAGATAAATATAGATTTTTTTAACTCTGATGTCTTCAGGTTAAGTGAAAGAACATGGTAAGAAAACATCTAAACATCTAAATGTTTAATAAGAAAATATCTAAATGCTTATAGCCATGTATCTCATATTAGGATACCAGGCCATCAAAGCCACAAGGATTAATATGAAATATCCTTTCATAGTATCTATTTTATTTAAAATTTAAGGTTAGAACATGAAGCTTAAATTTTTGTGTTCTCACATGTGTACATACATATACGGCCAAAAGCATCTCTTTTTCATGTCAGACAATCTTGAAGTTTTAAAAATAAAAATGCATAGACAGAAACTTTTTTTATTGTGTATCAAGAATGATTATTCACTGAATTCATCTCATAATATTTTTTTTGGTTAAAAAAAATATGGGTTTGAATACTTATTGTCCAGTATAAATTTGCAGCAAAGTAGGAATTATCTTGATAGCACACTTTATAGGTTTAACTATGAGAAAACATTGGTCATATATTTTAGAGATTACAAAGTCAATGTTGAGCTATTACTTTTCTTAATGGAATAAAACAAACTGTGACAAAGTTGTATTAAGTCATTGTTCCCTCTGAATCGTTATGACTCACAAAGCTGGACACTCAATCAGGAACTCCAATACAAAAGACAAAAAAAAGTAATGTGTTTATCACAAACGCCAAAATCAAAGCAAAGTGAAGTTTGAAGGTTAGATGAAGAAATTGGTTTATGGGGAGAATGAGTCACTTAAAAGTCTTCTATTTATATACGATAAAATTATAGAGTCAATGGGGAAATAAGAATGTTCTTCTGCAAATTCCTTCACAGATAGTCTTTTGAGAAATGTTTTCCTTAGACTAAAGAGACTGACCAGTAAAACAGGTATTCTATCAAGCCACAAAATGATATAAACAACTTCAGCAATAGAAATATGCTCTTGAAATTCCCATCCTGTTGCCTCAGAACCTTCGCTCAACTGCAGTCCTCGGCATTATAGACATCTCTCCTCAATGGTTACTCTGATGTGACTCATAAAGCAGTGAAAAACTTTTGCCCCGTATAGTCACATATTAATGTAAATGTGCATTCAAAAAATATCATAATATTTAATCTGAGAAAAAAACTGCTCTCTGTCTCTATGTTGAACCTGACATGAAAGACCAGACCTCCTGGATTCAACCCAATTTTCTGAGACTGAAAAACTCAATGGCTCATTCTCACACACACATAGCTAGGAAATATGTTAGTAGCATTTGTTTGTAATGATAAGCTATTTAAAATATTTATGCCATATTAAAAGTAAGTATGTTATGAAGTAGAGTAGAATTTGTACAGATTTTTAAGATAGGTCCTAAGGCTTAAGATTTTATGGTTATTTTATAACCCTTTGGACCATGTTCCCTTCAAGAACAGGCTTCAAGAAATACTGTTAAATGTTTTTCTAAGCATTATTTCTATGTAAAAATTAAAGGATCATTATTTTAGTGCCTTTATTCCATCTAAGAATTCCATGCTAAATGTATTGATTGGCTAATCTTAAAGACAAAGTTGAAATACTGTTTATTATAAATAATCCACAATGAGAGCAAAGACTGTGGAATCAGGTAAACATGAGTTGAAATTTTTGGTTACTACTTTCTAGGTGATGTCACCTTTGGTATTCATTTAACCTTTCTTGGTCTTTTTTTCTGGCATCATTGCTAAAATAATTTTACTGCTTTCCTATAAGGATGAAAAGATTAACATAAGGCATTTAGTGGCACTGTCGGCCAAAGTATATATACTCCCTGAGGGCAGAAATCTGATTTCTCTCCTTTACTTCTATGTCCCAACACATAAAACAGTGGCTGGCAGGGAGCTGGAAGTGTTTATCAGGATGATCTGGAGGCTTTCCCTAAGAAATTTAAGAACTGGTTCCTTCGAAATGCGGCTTTGAACCTGTAATATAAGGATACTCCAAAGCATAATCCTGCTGATCCTGCCATTAAGCAAAATAAATCACAGGGCTGCCACCCGCATAAATCAGATCCTTGCAGAGGCCTGAAACCTACTGCTCTCGGGTCCCCAGCCCCAAATTGGGTCATATTTAACAGCACTGTGCTATCAGGCCTTAAATCTATCACCTGCAAGAGGGGAGATGGATTGGTGAAAGTCTGCCCTAAAACTATAGGCTTATCATAAAAGTTCATCCTTCATCTCCAGTCTTCCTACATCTTAACTGTTGGGCATCATAAGAGTAAGGCATGGACATAGTTGAAATTTTATGAAGGTGAATACATTAGAATTTAAGATTTACCGTTCATGGCCTATCGTCATGAGAAGCGAGTACATGCTGTTACCCTAGAGCTTTCCACCCCACACACAAAATATGTTCAGTAAATATTTGTTGAATGAATGAATGAACGAATGATAGGGTCTCCGTAAATCATGATTAGCATTATACTTCCGCTATTATTATTATCTTCATTCCTTAAACTATGAATGAGAAAAGAAATGAATGTTTTATACTATACTATATACCCATAAATTCGTAAAGTCAAAGAATATCTTTAGAAACATGAACATGTGGAAGTGAATAATGATCAGTCATATTTTAACTTTCTTAGCAAATTTTGGCCTAGATTGATGTTTAATAATGACAAATTTTGGAATTTATTTTAAAGAGTCTAATACCAGAACAATATAGATGGGTTGAAGTTTTACAAAATTGAAGGGGAAATTATTAAACATTATTGAACTACATGGTTAACATTGAGGATATGTCACATTAGTCTAAAGAAGGCATTGCATGATAACTTTGATAGATGCCAACCCAGAAAAGTAGTATTTAATTATATTCAACATCCATTCCTCTTAGAAAATTTTAGTAAGCTCAGAATGGAAGGAAACTTAGGTAAATATCTTACATTTAAAACTGGAATATTGATGGGGCACCTGGGTGGCTCAGTTGGTTGAGCATCTGACTTTAGCTCAGGTCATGATCTCGCGGCTCGTGAGTTCAAGCCCCGTGTCGGGCTCTGTGCTGATAGTTCAGAGCCTGGAGCCTGCTTCGGATTCTGTGTCTCCCTCTCTCTCTGCCCCTCCCCTGCTTGCACCCTGTCTCTCTCTCTCTCTCTAAAAATAAATAAAACAGGGGCGCCTGGGTGGCTCAGTCGGTTCAGCATCCGACTTCGGCTCAGGTCATGATCTCATGGTCTGTGAGTTCGAGCCCCGCGTCAGGCTCTGTGCTGACAGCTCAGAGCCTGGAGCCTGTTTCAGATTCTGTGTCTCCCTCTCTCTCTGACCCTCCCCTGTTCATGCTCTGTCTCTCTCTGTCTCAAAAATAAATAAACGTTAAAAAAAATTTTTTAAAAATAAAAATAAAAATAAAAATAAATAAAACATTAAATACATAAAAAAATAAAAATGGAAAACTGCAAGCATTCCCGTGAATGTCAGGAGAAAGATATGAATACCTTTATATTGACAGTAAAGCTCTATGTTTAAGTTTTATTATATTCTCATTTTCCATTTGAATAAGAAAGCAAATAAAATAATTCTATAGAATTAAAAAATATAGAGTAACAAGAGTTCAGTAAAGCAAGTAGTTACAAGATAAAACATTCAAGACTCCATAGTAAATAAGATTAAAGGGGAAACTATATGATCACCTCAATAGATAAAGAAAATGTAGTTAATAAAATTTAGAACCACTCATTTTTTAAAAACTCTAGAAATAGAAATGTAAAGAAAACATTATACTTAATGGTGAAACATTGAAAACTTCTTTATAATCAGGAACAAACCAAAAAGGCTTACTATCACCACTGATAACATAGAACTGGAAGTGTTATCAGTGCAAAGGGTGACAAAACTCTAGCATTACTTACAGATTACATGACTCTGTCAATACAAATTTTGGAAAGATTATACAGAAATATTGTTAGAATTAATATCAGTTTAAACTCTACTCATATATTATCAAATATTAGTTAAAAATAGGAAAAAATAGCATTTACCATTTGCCATACAAAAATATGTTCAATTAATGAATAAATCCAACAAAAGATATGCAAAACTTCCACAGGAAGAAAACAATGCAAAACTCATTCAAAGAGATGTAAAACAAGACCTAACTACATGGAAAAATCTATCCTGTTTACCACTTGCATGTATCCATAATGTAAGATGTTAATTCTCCTCCAATTTGATTTATAGTTTTAATGCAATACCACTCAAATCCGTACACATCTATTTTGTGTATGGGTGAGTTTGATAAGCTGATTCTAAAGTATATTTGGCAAATTGCGGTGCCTGGGTGGTTCAATCGGTTAAGTGTCCAACTTTGGCTTAGGTCATGATCTCACAGTTCGTGGGTTTGAGCGCCATGTCGGGCTCTGTGCTGATAGCTGGGAGCCTGAAGTCTGCTTCTGCCTCCCTCTCTCTCTGCCTCTCCCCTGCCCACACTCTGTCTCTCTCTCAGTCTCTCAAAAATTAACTAATATTAAAAATAAATAAATAATAATAAATAAATAAATAAATAAATAAATAAATAAATAAATTTGGCAAATTAAAGGGCCTAAAATAGTAAAAAAAAAAATGCCTAAAGAAGAAGAGGGTAAAAGAACTTATGGATTTCAAGGCTTATTATAAATTCCAGCTTTTAAGGAAGTGTGTAGGACTGACGCAGAAATAGACAAATAACAAGTGCAACACAATGAAGAAGCAGGCCTGGGCTTATATGGAGCCTTAGTATTGGACAAAATTAAATCAGTGAGGAAAGAATAGTCTCTGCAATTTAAAAAAAAATTGGTTAAATTCTACATCTATACTTTCAGATAGTATGTGGTCATTTGAAAAAATAGATTTTGGGGGCGCCTGGGTGGCTCAGTCTGTTGAGCATCCAACTTCAGCTCAGGCCATGATCTCACAGCCTGTGAGTCGAGCCCCACATCAGGCTCTGTGCTGACAGCTCAGAGCCTGGAGCCTGCTTCAGATTCTGTCTCTATCTCTATCTCTCTCTGCCCCTCCCTTGCTCTCTCTTTCTCTCTCTCTCAAATATAAATAAGCATTAAATAATTATTTTAAAATAGAATATTTTTTTCTCCGTTCGGAATTAGAAAGATTGTTCATTCAATAGATATTTGGGGGCCACGTACTATACCAATCACTATAAAATTTTTCTTCCAAAATATATTACTTAGTTAAATTAGCAAATTACAACATGACATGGAATTATGATTTTGATTCCTGTCTTTTTACTTCTATCTCACACATCATCATCCTTACAAAATAGTGCTCTTTTTGTCTAATTCTGTTCTTCCCCTCCGCTCTCTGTCAACCATACTGCTGTTCTTTGCCAGCTGCTAAACACCAGTCACCCATCTTCCTCTGAGTTTCTAGACTAGCTGTTGTTTCTGCTACAAAAAAGTCTTTCATCAGAAGTCCCCATGGCCTACACTCTTGCCAAATTAAGATCTGTGTCAAATAGTTCAACTTTTCGCTGACCATCCTATTTAAAATTGCAAACTGTTACCCACCTCATATTCCATCTCTACAATTTCTATTTTAGTGTTTTTATAGCATATATTACTCTCCTGACTCTTTTATTTTTAAATGTTTATTTCCTTATTGTCTGAATTTCACATTATGTAAACTCTATAAAGGAAGACATTTCTATTATTCTTTGCTATATATCCCAACGCTAAAATAGCAGCTGGCATGTGGTAGGAATAAATATAGTAGATATGTATGTGTGTGTGTCTTTTTGCACAAAAATATAGAGAAAGTACAAAAGGATAATATCAAATTGTTTCTACTAGTTATTTCTGGGGAGGAGAGTGGTAATGGAGGAGGGATGAAGGGATCCTTTCATGGTTTACTTCATATTTTACTGTGTTGTTTGAATTAAATAGTATAAAAAGTTAAGTTTTTTAATATCTCTGAATCTCTTCCAAATAAAACATATCAAATAAGGTAGCAAAACTCAAAAACTATGGACAGTATCTACAACAAAACTAGGCAACAAAGTATTCCTGAGAATCCTAAAATATAAGCAGGTAGGACAAGTCAGCTATAAGACCTGCATACCAGCATATCATGGGAAGAAGCTAAAGAAGCAACAGGTCATCTCATTGACCTGAGAACAGAACTCCAAAGACTCCATGGGTACTCACTGGAAAGCTGAGCAGGTCAATTTGATAACAGCAGCTAAAACTTGGAAGAATTTTTACTCACCCCAATTCACTGGGAAGGGCAAGCGTTCTGTGGCAGATCTGAAAAGGTCAAAGAACTCTGAGCTTTCAAAGGTAATTGGAGCTACCTTCCAGGAAAAAGTCCTACACTGAAGAGACACTACTATATGTATAATCCAAACTGAGAGGAGAAAGGTCATAGGAGAAAAAGAAAACCAAAGTCCAGAAAAAAAGTGGGGTGAGGGGAGAAGCAAAAGAAACATATCTTAGGGGTGCCTGGGTGGCGCAGTCGGTTAAGCGTCCGACTTCAGCCAGGTCACGATCTCGCGGTCAGTGAGTTCGAGCCCCGCGTCAGGCTCTGGGCTGATGGCTGGGAGCCTGGAGCCTGTTTCCGATTCTGTGTCTCCCTCTCTCTCTGCCCCTCCCCCGTTCATGCTCTGTCTCTCTCTGTCCCAAAAATAAATAAAAAACGTTGAAAAAAAAAATTTAAAAAAAAAATAAAAAGAAAAAAAAAAAAAGAAACATCTCAGAAAATATGAAACAAATATTTTTCATCACTGTATGGTACCAACAGCAAAGGGAGCTTCAGACCCTCAAAAACCTTATACTCCATCTTAAAAGTTTAGGAATGCTAATTTCATATTAAAATGATTAAACCAAATGGATCATGTTTGAATGTCATACAAAGTTATAATAAGAAAAAGAAAAAGAAGATGTAAACAAAATCCCTACAATAAAGTATGCCAGAAAGATATTCCCACCAAAGGATTAAACTGAATCCTTATATTTCAAATAGAGCTAAAAGAAATTAAGAAAATGATAAAGACATAAAGGAACAATATATATCACAATTTAAAAAACTCAGTAATGAGGTGACTGAACCCAAGAAAGAATTAAAAATAAAACACAACTTTTTAGATTGCTTTTCTTTTTAAGTTTTTATTTAAATTCCCACTAGTTAACAGTGTAATATTAGTTTCAGGTGTAAAATATAGTGGATCATGGATCAACACTTCCATACACCACCCAGTGCTCATCTTGACAAGTGCACTAACTTAATCTCTATCAACTTTTTAACAGATTACCCCACCCACCTCCTTTCTAGTCACCATTAGATTGTTCTCTACAGTTAAGAGTCTGTTTCTTGGCTTGCCTCTCTATTTTTACCCTTTACTCATTTGTTTTGTTTCTTGAATTCCACATGTGAGTGAAATCATATGGTATTTGTCTTTCTCTGACTGACTTACTTTACTTAGCATAACACTCTCTAGATCCACCTACATTCCTGTAATTAACAAAATTTTATTCTTTTTATAGCTGAGTAATATTCCACTGTGTGTGTGTGTGTGTGTGTGTGTGTGTGTGTGTATCCCACATCTTCTTTATCCATTCATTAGTCAGTGGACACATGATCTGTTTCCATAATTTGGCTATTGTAGATAATGCTGCTATAAACATAGAGGTGCGTATATCCCTTTGAATTAGTGTTTTTGTATTCTTTGGGTAAATAATGCAATTCCTGGATCACAGGGTACTTCTATTTTTAACTTTTTGAGGAAACTCCATACTGTTTTCCATAGGGACTGCACCAGTTTGCATTCCCACCAACAGAGCAAGAGGGTTCCCCTTTCTCCACATCCTCACCAATACTTGTTATTTCTTGTGATGCTGATTTTAGCCATTCCAACGAGTGTGAGTTAATATCTCATTTAGTTTTGATTTGCATTTCCCTGATGATGAGTGATGATGAACATGTTTTCACATGGCTATTGGCCATCTGTATGCCTTCCTTGGAAAAATGTCATTCATGTCTTCTGTTCATTTTGTGTGTCTATGAGAGAGAGAAAGAGAGAGAGGGCACATACATGTGAGTGAGGAGGGGAGTGGCAGAGAGAGAAAGAGAATCTGTTTTTATCTTTTTTATTTTTTTAAGAGAGAGCATGAACAGGGGAGGTGCAAAGGAAGAGGGAGAGAGAGAATCCCAAGCGGACTCCATGCCCAATGCAGAGCTCCACACAAGGCTCAATACCTATCATGACATCATGACTGTGGGATCATGACCTCACAGTCATGATCTGAGCCGAAATCAAGAGTCAGAGGCTTAACTAACTGAGCCACCAGGCGCCCCTCTTCTGTTCATTTATTAATTGGATTATTCATATTTTGGGTGTTGAGTTTGATAAGTTCATTATAGATTTTGGATACTAACCCTTTATCAGATATGTCAATTACAAATATCTTCTCCCATTCCATAGGTTGCCTTTTAGTTTTATTGATTGTTTCCTTCACTGTGCAGAAGCTTTCTATTTTGATTTACTCCCAATAGTTTATTTTTGCTTTTGTTTCCCTTGCCTTAGAAGACATATCTACAAAGAAGTTGCTACAGCTGATGTCAAAGAAATTTTCCCCTGTTTTCTTCCAGGATTTTGATGGTTTCAGGTCTCACATTTAGGTCTTTGATCCATTTTGAACTTATTTTTGTGTATGCTATAAGAAAGCAGGCCAGCTTAATTCTTTTGCATTTTGCTGCCCAGTTTTCCCAACACCATTTGTTGAAGTGACTGTCCTTTTTCCCGTTGGATATTCTTTCATGCTTTGTTGAAGATTAATTGACAATACAGTTGTGAGCTCATTTCTGGGAAAAGAAAACATAGTTTTAAAAGCAAACCAGAAAGAATGCAGATTAAACACAACACAACAGATGCCTCTAGAAAAAACAGATGAAAAAAGGAGGACTTTTAAAATTAAAAAATTAAGAAAGGCAATGAAAATCCAACATATATATATATATGTATATATATATATATACATATATATATATATTAAAAGTCCCTAAAAAGTAAAACCCAAATAATATATTAAAATGGTATAAATACTAAATTATTTAGCATTTTAATAAATATCAGTATCATAAATTACATTTTCTGAGGTCAAAAGTCTTGAAATTACATATTGTAAGGATACATTGAATATTTGGAAAAATTACCCAGAGTAACCAACCTGAAACATATCTTAGAAAAACTATTGGACTTTGAAGGAAAATAAACTTCCTTGAGGCGTCTAGGCAAAAAGAAACAAATATTTATTATTTATAAGAGAAAGAAGTTCAGTATGTCATCAGAGCTCTGCGTACTAATTCTTTATTCCAGGGGAAAATGGAATAATGTTTTTCTGGCACTCAAAAAAAAAAATGTGAGCCAAAGATGATGTATTAGGCCAAACTGACTTACAAATCAGGCCACAAACTGTTGTGAACATCTAAAACTCAAAAACTTTTTTCTTTGAGCACTTTCTGAGGAATTTCAGGTAGAGAATGAACTTCAGGTAGTCACAATGACAGAGATGCAGACATAATGCCTACTAGATAGTTTAAGATTTAATGGTAGTTAGAAGAGAAACTGTGTGGTATGTATGCTACACATAGGTAGAATAGCTCTATAAGAAAATGGAAGTGGTATATGAAATACATATGAAGAGCAGAGTATACATACTGCTTGCCTTATAGTATTAACTAGGATAACAGAAATGCATGGCCAACTAATCTTCCACAAAGCAGGAAAGAAAATGCAATAGAAAAAAACAGTCTCTTCAGCAAATGGTGCTGGGAAAACTGGACAGCAACATGCAGAAGAATGAAGCTGGACCACTTTCTTACACCATACACAAAAATAAACTTAAATGGGTGAAAGACCTACATATAAGACCAGAAGCCATCAAAATCCTAGAGGAGAAAATAGGTAACAACCTCTCTGACCTCAGCCACAGCAAATTCTTACTAGACATGTCTGCAGAGGCAAGGGAAACAAAAGCAAAAATGAACTATTGGGACTTCATCAAGATAAAAAGCTTCTGCACAGTGAAGGAAACAGTCAGGAAAACTAAAAGGCAACTGATGGAATGGGAGAAGATATTTGCAAATGATATATCCGATAAAAGGTTAGTATCCAAAATCTATAAAGAACTTATCAAACTCAACACCCAAAAACAAATAATCCAGTTATGAACAGAAAATTTGAATACACATTTTTCCAAAGAAGACATACAGATGGCTAACAGACACATGAAAAGATGCTCAGCATCACTCATCATCAGAGAAACACAAATCAAAATATAAGGAAATACAAATCACTGCTGGTGGGAATGCCAACTGATGCAGCCACTCTGGAGAACAGAATGGAGGTTCCTCAAAAAATTAAAAATAGAACTACCCTATGACCCAGCAATTGCAATAAATACAATTGGATAAATTGCATTTTTCTAAAGGATACAAAAGTGCTGATTCCAATGGCACGTGCACCCCAATGTTTATAGTAGCATTATCAACAATAGCCAAATTATGAAAAGAGTCCAAATGTCCATCAACTGATGAATGGATAAAGATTAGATGTGGTGTATATATATACAATGGAATACTACTTACTTTGTGATCAAAAAGAATGAAATCTTGCCATTTGCAACAATGTGGATGGACCTGGAATGTTTTATGCTAAGTGAAATAAGTCAGAGAAAGACAAATATCATACGATTTCACTCACATGTGGAACTTAAAAAAGACAACAGATGAACATAGGAGAAGGGAAGGAAAAATAAAATACAGAGAGCGAGGCAATACAGAGAACAAACTGAGGGTTGCTGGGGGGATGTTGGGTGGGGGGAAGGGCTAAATGGACGATGGGCACTGAGAAGGGCACTTGGCAGGATGAGCACTGGGTGTTATAAGTGATGAATCACTAAATTCTACTCCTGAAACCATTATTAAAAAAAAAAAAACTAGGATAAAAAGGACAACACTGCAAATTAGATACTGGAGAGGAGGGTACAGAGGGAATAAAAATGTTATATGCAGATATTTATTGTATCATTAGAACACAATTGCAAACCTCAAATACAAAAAAAAAAAAGACTTGAAAAACAGTGACACATCAAAAACAACCCACCAGAAAAAAAAACCAGAGTGAAAAATATTTCATATAATGTATATTAAATATAGTATATAAACTGCAACTTTTTTGTAATACAGTTGAAAGAAGAACACAAATATATATATAAATAAAATAAACAATAAAAGTTAAACTATAATTTTTTGAATGTTTAAATATGGGGGAGAGAAAGAATAGCATAGAGAGTACAGAGATAAATGCTCAGCTTCTTGGAATATACATTGTTTTGTAGTTTTAACTTCTGAATTATTTAAATATTTTAAATAATTATAAACTAAAATTAAGTTTTAAATAAATCATTCCTAAAATTAGAAAACAAACCTAAAATAAGTCAAAATTGCAATTACAGTTTTGTGTTTGCTAACAACACATGTTCGCTAACAACATAAGCTGTGACTTGGGGTTTTTAAAAATAACATTTAATAGTTGGGCTCCAAATAAACAGACATGGCTCTTGACTATCCTCCACGTCTAACAAACACAAGAAAACAAATCTTAAGTGAAATGAGTCAACTCAGGGAAATGTTACCCACTATATTTTCTTTTTCATTTCTCTAGGAAAATAAAGGAAAGTCTGGAGTGCTTCCCTGTTAAGTTAAATAACTTGATCCATACACTTGCACAAATGACAGCCACAAGTCCTGCCAAATCTGCTTCACAGACTCCTTCCCAGGAATCCTGTATGCTGAGTGCAACCAGGTCAATTCAAAGAGCGACAATTTTAAGGTTCAGTAAGAAAACCAGTAATGTAAGTCTCAAGTCTGTCATTTGACTTAAATATCTGTTGACCTCATCTCAGACTTCCCTTCACTATGCTACACATCCTTCCTTATATCATGATATTTTTTTTACTATGCAAATGAAAAAGCAGTTACGGTTTGAGCAGAAGTGCCATTAAGGAGGATGTTCTAAGGAGAAATCATAACAACCAGAGCTATTAGTAGAGAACCATCAAAGAGAACAGTTCCTGCCTGTAGTAGACCATAAATCAAGAGCTAATTAAAGTGTCTGCATGAAAAGAAGAGCAGAAATTAGGCAGTCTGTTCCCAGCACATAAGATTACGATATCTTTATATACTGTGTTTATAGGTAATTCTGCCTTTACAAATTGCATCCTTTTGTTCGTGCGATGACATTTTGTGGAAAAGTTCTTGCTTTGTTTAGTTTACATGAAACCATATTTTAAAATGTATCACAGGTTGATAATGCCACCTTTTGATTTTTGTCTATTTTCTGCAGCTGTATCTAATCCAGGTGATACATGGTAACAATGAAATGAGCCTGACAGAAAAATCATTTGACCAGTTTTCAAAACTTCACAGCCAACTTCAGAAGCAGTTTGCATCATTGACTCTCCCAGAGTAAGGCACTTCCTCCCCTGTGTTTTGTCTGCAGTTCTTGTCCTTGAACATAAGGAAAAATTATGGTTATGGGATTTTCTATTTGTGAACAACACAGCATTCTGACTCCAATGCCATTGAACCTATCCCAGCAGAGTCTGTATGACTCCCAGAGTAAAGAATCTTTTGTCTCATAAAACAGAACAAGGTTTGCAATTTCTCTGTTTGCCTTTAGCCATTGATTTTGTAGACAGAAAAATTCAGGAGTGATTTCATTTTTTCATCAGTTACCAGGAAAATTGTTTTATTTGCCTGTTTTTAAATTTAATCTTTTTGGGTTTTTCTATAAAAATAAAATTGACATTGAAAATGCAGAACTAAGTTGGATATATCTACTCTTTCAACAAATAATTGCAGTTAAAAGCCCTGATACATTTATTTTCCATACCAGAAAAAGATTCATTAATATCATTTAGCATAGAAGTAAAATTTACTAATACCAACTCACTTTTGTTGTTAATGATTAACTTTGACTTGGATCGTCTAAATCTAGTTTGTCATTATGTTTCTTTTCAAACAATCTTGAAAACCATTGCTTTTGTTCATGTTATCATTTTTTAAATATTTAAGTATAAACAAATTAAGAATATAACTGCAAACAACTTCTGTTCAAATAAACCTTCTAAAATTCATCACTTAGAACTTGCCAAATTTAGGTCATAGATTTCAGTGTATACGAAAGGTGTATCTTGACTTTAAAAAGGAACTTGCCAGAAATTATATTGGCACTTAGGTAAATCAAACGTTATTTTATCTACACTTAGGAATTTTTGTTAAGGAAATGGTCCCTTAATAATGTGAATGTCCATATCTGACCTGACATACTTTGTACATGTGGATGAAGTACTAGGCTTTTTACTAGGCTTTCAGGATTTAGTCACCTTCCAAAATACAAATCTAAGCAAAGTTATCAATGAATGGAGAGATATGGTGCAATATTGAAGAGTGAATAGTTCACTACTTGCAGATGCTACAGAAATTTTGAAATACAGATGCTTTAAATATCAGGAAGTCAACAAATTAGAGTAAGAGTATGTTCAAGAGACTGAGAGGAAAGGAGTGTCATTGTGGAAACTTAAAAGCAACACCAGCTTTAAGAATTACTGAAAACCATCTGATAAAATAACAGAAAAAGAGGTGCTGGCAAAAAAAAAATTCAAAGTTTGACTGCAAATATTGAATTCAACATCAGGGACTGTCATTGTACTCTACCAATTAATGATTTAAAATGTTATTGTTCAATGGCTGCCCTTTTTTGGTTTCAAGAACTTCTCTGTTCTACACTTTTATCTGTCCACTACACTTAACATAACTTGTAAAACCTTAAAAATGTTAATAATCTCTCTCCATATGTCTCTTCTTGATTTTTCAGCTTTAGTTCTAAGATTATGCCTTGTTCAACTGCCTTACAATGGTATTTAAAAAGATTTTAAGACCGTTCAAGCAGTGTGTATGTGTGTGTGTGGGAGGGGGGGAGGGGGGTTGGAGGTGGGGAGCATATAGTTCGTGTATGCCCTTGACAATATTTGTATGCAGATAGTTCCAAAGGAACCAAGGCTTCCAGTGATACATATAAATGAAGGATGAAATCAAGATTTCCTCGGACTCCCAAATTTACTAAGAGAAGCCCTACAAGAATTATGTTAACCTGATCTGGAGAGTATGATCAGAAAGTTAGAGTCATGAAGAATAAAATTCACATTATTCATAGTATATGACGGGTCTTCAAAGCAGGCTCTTTGTATCTCCCAAGAATACACAGGCATTGGAATCTTCCATACAATTAAAGGTCTTTAAATTAACCTGCTTAAAAATTAAACGGTTGATTTCCTTTCCCTCTTCTACTTTCAACATTGTTCTTCTCCCAACCATCTAGAACTTATTTTGGTACATTGTCCCAGAGAGTAAAAAATCTCTGAGAATAAAATAAAAGGCAAGTCAAGACATTGGTGTTGGTACTGGGGGAAAAAAGGAATTATTCTAATACCCAGATATCAAATCTGTTTGTCAGTCAGATGTTTCCTACTCTTTGGCATGAACAAAATGGCGGGGGACATGATGGTGCTGTCACATAAAAGATAAAAACTCATTTTCACAAAATGATTGCTATATTATATTTGACATGTAACTGAAAAGCATTTCAGACAATTGAATGACATTACTATGGCTAAACTCTTACATTCTCTCATACTTAATTATATACAAGATTTTTTAGTACCTACCTCTGAAAAAAACATCAACAAGGGAACAGAATTGATAGTGAACTCCAAATTACTCTAACAATAAGGAAAATTCATCTACAGATATACAAAATAATTTTTTTAATGTTTATTTTTGAGAGAGACAGAGACAGAATGAGAGTGGGTTAGACGCAGAGAGAGAGGGAGACACAGAATCCAAAGCAGGCTCCAGGCTCTCAGCTGTCAGCACAGAGCCCGACGCGGGGCTCAAACTCAAGAGCTATGAGATCATCACCTGAGCCAAAGTCGGACGCTCAACTGACAGAGCCACCCAGGAGCCCCCAAATTAATATTTAAAACCTGCCCAATCCATCTGTTAATCAAATGTGTTTCTATGTTTTGAACTAATTGTATATGGTACAAATTATTGTGATAATTAAATCCGGGTGAAAATTTTTAATACTTTAAGCCTTAGAATTGCAGGAAACCTTTTGAAAAATAAAATGTCAATTATTTAAATACACAAACGTAATTCTGGACTTCCTTAACATTTACAACAGGAAACAGTGAATGGGTTGGCCCGTAGTTGTCACCTACTTCTGTGTCTGCTGCCAGCCCTTCTCTATCCCTCATACCCTTACCCCAGGGAAATACCTGTACCAAAGAAGCAGAAGTATGAAGGAGGAAGCAGCAAGACTGAAGTCAGAGAAAGCTGCTAGGTAGTTCCTAAGAAAATGTACTTAGCCAGAAAAATATGTCACCAAATGCTATCCATTAACAGTTCATTCCACTCAGTAATTGGTTTTAATCACATCTAACCCATCAAGAGGAATCTTCAGAGAGTGCAGAGGAAATTCTGCAAGTCAGACTCTTGAGGAAAATGATACAGTGTTCCAAAAGACTAAGACCAGATGGAAACATATGTCACTTGGTAAAATGTTTAATTTAGTTAATGCAGAAATATCTCTAATGAACCCAGAAGAAGCAATACAATCTGACCTTTGTGAAAAATAATGAATCATTAACTTCAGAAAGTATTTATTAAGCCTCCACATGTATTTAAAAGACAAAATGTGTGGTCTTCCATGAATACAGCAAGAAGGAACATATATATTAGTTTAATAGGTTAAATTAAATTAAATTAGCATTAATATTAATGAAAGTTAAAATAGCACAAGTGACCACAATCATGTTAATGAAACTCTCAGGATTAATCATGTGTTCTATGTGTGTTTTTTTTTTAATGTTTTCACTGGCCCCTCCATCTGATGTAGCTATAACTTCACTAACAACCCTAAGATGCAGAGACCAGTTTTCAAACTAATAAAGATACACTTCTTTTTTAATTTATTTATGTTTTAAACAGGTTTCCTCATTGGTGGCACGTACCTTTTACAAACTCAGACCACAAACGATTCAGAGATCTAAATCATTACATGGAACAGATATTAAATGGATCATATGAAGTTGCAAATGTATGTTACAACTTACTTTTATATTTTTATATAAATATCAACTATTTTATGTATTATTACTAGAAATATTTTTAAATACTTTATGATAACCTTCTTTTCCTCCTATATCCACTCGACAAGTGAGTGTGTGACTAATATGTATAAAATTCCTGAACAGAAATTGGAACAGCAGTAAGGTATATAGCACCTTTATATACTTGAAGTACTTGAAATAATATGTGATTAGTGGACTATCAGTGCTGGTAAGTGCCCTAGTGTTTTAGAGGATTAAGAGTTATTTCTGATTCTGATGGTAAGAAGGTCTCAAGGAGGAGAGAGCAGCTGAGCTAGGTCTTTAATACCGGGTAAAATTTTAAAAAGAGTTGGTGTAAGGAAGTGTTTCAAGTAAAACCAAACAATATAGAAAAGGTCATAAATTGGGGAAAAAGGGGGGGGTGGGATATCATTAGATTCTATTGCTCCTGTCACAAATTACCACAAATTTGGGAGTTTAAAACAACAGAAATCTATTATCTTTCAGTTTAGAAGGTCAGAATTCTGAAAATGGGTCTTGAGGGACTAAACTCAAGGTGTTGGTGGACTGGTTCTTTCTGGAGATAGTAGGAAAAAATTCATTTCCTTGCCTTTTCAATTTCTAGAAATTTCCTGCATCTCTTGACTTGTGCCCTTTCAAGCAATTGCACATTCTGACCACTGATTCTGTCCTCACATCTCCTTCTCTGACTCTTGCTCTGAGTCTCCTTGTGTTTACACTGGGCCTACCTGGATAATCCAGGACAATCTCACCATTTTCAAGATTCTTAATTTAATTATATCTGCAAAGCCCTTTTTTGCCATGTAAGGTAACGTATTCAAAAGTTCTAGGGATTAGAATGTGAACATCTTTGGAGGGCCATAATTCTATCACAGAGATACATGAAAAAGTGCAGCACAATTCAGTTGGTTCTCAGCATTCTTGTGATCTAAGTGCAAAATGTGAAAGGAAGATTAAAATCAGCAAGGAGGTTGGGGTCAGGTTGTCAAGAGCTAAGCTAAGCCTTAGAGGGTAGTGAGGGACTAAAAACAAGAAGAACAATGTTCCTCACAACTCTGGAAGATCCTGTCCCTCCTTACTGGGCTGGAATTATGTTCTTTTAATTTTTAGCCTTTTAAAATGTATAATATATATCCAGAAAAGTCTACAGAAGACTTTAGAGTTAGGTTACAAAAACCCATGCAGCTTCTGCCAATTTCACTCAGGATATTCACAATGGGAACCTTCAGCTGCCATATAAGAAATTGAGCTCCCCGGAGTGAGCCAGGTGGGGAAACAATATGGATAGATCAAATAGAGAGAGGTCCAGAGAACACAGCTCTGCTGGTCCCCAGCGGAGGTTCTCACCTTCAGCTAGCTTCAATGTCACAATATTTTGAGTGAATGATGACTCCAGCTCCAGTCACCAAATGACTGTTTACTAGAGACAAGCAAGGACACCCTAGGTGAATTCAGCCAAACCGCAGAACTGGGAGACAATGGCAAAATGATCGTTTAAACCAACAATGCAGGGATAGACCATATCTAAGGTGCATATATTTTCATTGTTATATAGTATTCTCTTACATGAATATATGGCAGTTTGTAGATTCCTCTCTACATAGGCATTTGGAATGTTTCCAAGTTAGGATTACAAATAATGCTTCTATGAATATTCTTCTACTTGTATGTCTCTTAATCTACATGGGTTGGTCATTCACCTAAGAACAGAATTTCTGGATTTCAATATGTGCTTATCTTCAGGATTATAGGCAATGACCAATTTACTGTCCTATTTGCAATGAATAAGAGTTCACATTTTCCACAACCTTGTGTATACTTGGTATTGCCAGTCTTTCTAATTTTGGCCATTTTGGTGAGTGTGCATCTCATTGTGCATTAGTTTGTATTTTCCTAACTACGAATGAGATGGAGCACCTCTTCATATGTTGTTTGGTCATTTGGATGTCCCCTTCGGTACAGTGACAGCTCATGTCTCTTGCCCTTTTTCTATTAAAATATACGACATTCTATTATTAATTTATAGTATTTTTCATGTACTGTGGAAAAAAATCCTTTGCTAATTAAATATGTCGTAATGATTTTTCTTCCACTCCTGTGTTTTGCCCTCTTGTTCTCTTTATTATATCTTCTGATAAACAGAAACTCTTATTTTTAATATAGTAAAATGTATTGATATTTTCCCAGACGATTAGAACATGCGCTACCTCAATGTCATAAAGACAATTTCATATATTATCTTCTAGAAGCTTTGCTCTTTTGCCTTTCACGTTGAAACCTACAATTGGTCTAGAATAGATTTTAGTGCATCATGTGAGATAAGAGTCATTCTTATTTTTTTTTCCGTGTAGACTTCTAATTGTTCCAACACTATTTAAAATATTTTCCTTTTCTCGCTCCTCTGCTGTGACACCTTTGTGATGATTTAAATATCCATGTAGGGATGTGTCTACTTCAGGGCTCTATATTTTATGCCAGGGATCTCTTTGTTTACCCTTGTGCCAACAAGCTTAATTACTGTAGTTTCATACTAAGTCTTGAAATCTAACAGAGTGAATTCTCCTAATTTACCCTTATTAATAAACAATATTTTGGCTCTTCTTGGACTTTCATCTTTACATGTAAATTTTAAAACTTTCTTGTCAATTCCATGCAAAAGCTAGCTGGGATTTTAGTTGAAAATGCATCTTAGTATTTTCCAATCCATTATCATGTACCTATTTAAATCTTCAAAACACTTTTTTCTCGAAAGTAGTTTAACAATACTATCTTAAAATATTTTATTTTACTTGGTAAAATTCTTTTTAAACAATTTTTTAAATTCTTTTTTTTTTACCAGTATACAGATACAACTGATTTTATATAACGACATTTTTCTCAACAACCTCACTAACTACACTTCTACTTCTAATAATTTATCTGTATCTTTAAATATTCTACTTACAATCATATTGTCTGCATATAACAAGAGGTTTTTTTCCCCAATATTTATATTTTATATTTATTTTTCTGGATATTTTGTACTCTCGAGGGCCTCCAGGTGGTGATAGCAGACATGCTTGTGTTATTCCCGACTTCAGGTCTAAAGTTCCCCAGTAAATACACAAGTTTTTGTAGGTACCCTTTATTACTTTAAGAAAGTTTCCTCCTGTTGTAAGAAAAAGTTTTTACAATAAAGAATATTGAATTTATCAATTTTTTTTCTGAATCTGTTGAGATGATCAATGATCAAGTGATTTTTCTCCCTTATTCCATTAGTGTGGTGAATTGCACTGATGGATTTTCTAATTTTAAACAAATTTGCATTCCTAGGATGCACGCTACATGGTCATAATGTATTATCCTTTTTATGTATTACTAGATTTGATACAACATTTTCTTTAGCATTTTTTTCCACCTTTATTTATGACAGAGACCAAAGGTGTTCTATCTTATAATGTCCTTACCAGGTTAGAATGGAGAATATGCTGGCTTCACAATGTCAATGGCAAAGACTTCTTGCTTTTCTTCTTTTCGCTGGAAGAATTTGTATAGAATTGGTTCTATTTCTTTAATTTGGAAAGCCATATAAGTACGGAGATTCAATTTATTTAAGAGTTATAGGACAATTCACATTTTCTATTTCTTCCTGGGTCTAAGTTATAGTTCTCTAGGAATTTGTGCTTATTTATTGGCATGAAATTATTCAGAGAATCCTCTCACCATCTTTTTAACATTTATAGGATCTGAAAAGATGTCTACTCTTCTAGTCCTTGCATATGTCATTTCCTAATCAGTCTTGCTGGAGGATTATGAATTTTACAAATCTTTGCAAAGAATGAAACATAGGATTTATTGACTCTTTATTATATTATTTTTCTATTTTATTTATGTTTGATCATGATTATTTCCTTTCCTCTTCTTCCTTTGGTTATGATTTGCTGTTCTATGTATTACATTCACAGATAGTTACTTGTTTATTTTCAACCTGTCCTCACTTACACATTTAAAATTCTAGAGGTGCCTGAGTGGCTCAGTCAGTTAAGCATCTGCCTTCAGCTCAGGTCATGATCTCACAGTTCATGAGTTCAAGCCCTATGTCTGGCTCTGTGCCAACAGCCTGAAGCCTGGAGCCTGCTTCGGCTTCTGTGTCTCCCTCTCTCTCTGCCCCTCTGCTGCTTGTGCTTGCTCTCTCTCTCTCTCTCAAAAATAAACATTGAAAGTTTTTAAAATAATAATAAGTAATAATAAATAAAATTCTATATCCCCCTGCCTAACCAAGATTTAATTGACCCCTTAAGTTTTTATATACAGTATTATATTTTATCATTCTTCTAAATATTTATAAGTGTTCACTATGATTTTTCCTGAGACTATGGATTAAGTCTATTTAACCTGTTTGAGTTTTGCATGCTATGCTAATAATATATCTCTGTACCTGTATCCCAATAATATATCTCTATATCTGTATCCCATAAAATTAAAAAGCACTGGTTTTTTCTATACAGTCAATATCTGTTTAATATTTCCCACATATTTCATCTTTGTTGCTTCTGTAACTCTGACTTTATATATGGGATTGTTTACCCTCTACCTGAAGGACACAATTTATTACTTCAATATGAATTTGCTGGTAGAAAAATTTCTAAATCTGCATTTGTCTGAAAAGTTTTTGTCTTCATTCTCAGAAGATATTTTAGCTGAATATGTTATTTGGATAGGAGTAATTTTATTTTAAAATATTTAAAGCTATCAGTTCATTGTCTTTTAGCTTCCACTGATTCTGTTTCAAATCCAACTGTTATAATTGTTGCTTCTTTGAAATTATTTTTCTTTATTCTTTATCTGCTTTTAATGTCTTTCTTTTTATATTTGTTTTTCACAGTTTTGATTTAATTGCTCAAATACAACTTTGTTTCTATTTGTCATGCTTATTAACACTTCTTAAATTTGTTCCTTGATGTCCTTCATCAGTTTTGGACAGTTCTGTCATTATTGCTTCCAACATTGTTAATATTTTTTTCCTCTCTCCCTTTTTCTGAAGCTGTAATCACATACGTTAATTCTCCTCATACCTCTACTCCTGTCTTGTTTCTCCTTTTGTTCTCCTAATTTATTCTCAATAGTTCTCTTCTGACTTAGCTTTTGAGTTACCTATTTTCTACTTACCTAAGGTTGTTTTAAGTTTTTTTTTAAGTTTATTTATTTATTTTAAGGGAGAGAGAGAGAGAGAGCCCACGAGTGAAGGAGGGGCACAGAAAGAGGGAGAGAGAGAATCTCAGGCAGGTTCCACACTCAGCACTGAGCCCAATGCAATGCTTGATCTCACAACTGTGAGATCATGACCTGAGCTGAAATCAAGAGTCAGCTGCTTAGCCGACTGAGCCACCCAGGCGCCCCTACTTATTTGTGCTTAATATACTGTTAAATCCATCCTTTGAGCTCTTAATTTCAATTTCAATTATTATATTTTTCAGTTTTAGAATTTCCTTGTTTTTTGGTTTCTATTCCTTGCTGAAAATCTGTCCTTTTTATTATTTCTTTGAAAATAATAAGCATAGTTATTTTTAAATCTTTGTAAAAACTTCAACATTGGGGCCCACTGCATGTATATTTCTATTGTCTAGTATTTCTACTGTTCTTTAATCATCCAGTCTTGTTCCTTTGTAAGGTTGGTTATTTTCCTTTTTATTGTGGCCAGATATTGCACTGCAATGTCGTTTGTAAAAATAATTGGAGGCCTATGTTGTTGTTTGTTACTTTAGTATAGAGAATTATAATATCTGAGGACATTAACAATCTAGGATTGCTGAAATTCAATAGCAGGGATTCAGATTTTTCAAAACCAAACTGTAGCCTTTATGAGGGCCTATTTCAGGTTCATCTTTGTTCCTTAATTGTAGCCATTTTGTTTTGTTTCTTTATATATATAATTTATTTTTTGGCAGAGACAGAAACAGAGCATAGGTGAGCAAGGGGCAGAGAAAGAGGGAGACACAGAAACCAAAGCAGGATCCAGGCTCCGAGCTGTCAGCACAGAGCCCGATGTCGGGCTCAAACCCACGAACCATGATATCATGACTTGAGCTGAAGACTAACGCTTAACTGACTGAACCACCTTGGTGCCCCAGATGTAGCCATTTTGGATCTAAGTCCAAAATGAGGCAGATTCACCAAGAGCCTACTTGGCAGCTCTGGGTTCCATTTCCTTTCCTCTTATTTCTGCAAGGTGGTCAAAAGTACTGCTCAACCTCTCAGCCCATCCACTGTTCCAACCCATATCAATAAATACCCACAACAGAAATGTAGTGTCAAACCCAAGTTTGCATCCCCAAATCCTTGTCCCACATCCTGGCTTCGTACTTCTTCACTATCTTGTTAGCTCTCTGATGCTTTCAAGCAAAGTTTCAAGACACAAATTTGTGCAGTAATCCAATTATCCTCATCAGTAGGTGTGCATTAAATGGCTTGCTTAATCTACTGTCCTCAAAAATCGGATTCTAGAACTGCAATCATCACCCACAGCTTTCAGAGATATCTGCCATTTTGCTTTCTCACCCCCATCCTATGCTCAAATATAACTTTTCTCTCATAGGCTATATCAGAGTGTCTAAGTCTATTGACACTTCCCATCTGAAAAAATATTTAATGATTCCTTGGTAAGCTGTTTGATGTACTCACCAATAATTCTGAGAATAGTCTGGAAAATTAATGCCAGAAATTCCAGACTCCATTTCTGTTCTGCTCTCTTATATGTGTCAAAAAAAAAACCATTAAGATCCCACATACCATACACACTCATATAAGCATACAAGCTATACATGCACATGGATGTGCAACTCCTTCCAAATGTTCAAAGGGGCACTAGCTCTCTGTACTATTAGGTGTTTCTATCACCATTTGAATTAAAGGTTTCTATGAGACAAATGCTAAATTTTAGAGGCAAGTACCAAACTAACGGAATCCTTCAGAGTTTTTAGACAGACTTAGGACTCTTTAGGGATTTATCTAAAACATTATCCCTAAGCGTACAGTATGCAAGCCTATTATGGTTGTTTGCGGTTTTGCTTTGTTTTGTTTTGTTTTGTTGCCTTTTAATGCAAAAATGAAAAACATTTATGGAATATTTGTAAGTAATCCACACATTTGGAATAACTTTAATATCACCAATGAGAGCCAATATTAATATTTCCAATATTAATCATGCTAGCCAATAAGCTACCATTTTTATTTTAAAAAATCTAATGTCTGACATTCAATATGCTAATTAATAAAATGCCCATTGTTGTTGGAGTTGCTGGTGAATAACAGAAGCATTTATACCAACTGGCCCTTGTATAGGTTTCTTGATTAAAATTTTGAGAACACTCCTTTTCTCCTCCCCCATCCAGGTGCCCCTCTTAGTGTAGCCTTGATTCAGACATTAATAGGCAATTCCCGGATTTTGTAGTCTTAGTTAAAAGTCAGCAGTACTTGGGTTGTACCTTGACCTAAGAAACCTACACATAACATCATCCTATATATGTAGACATATTTTAAGCTTCAGTAAATTGCAAGCATTATGCAGGAAGACTACACTAGATCCCACAACTGAGACTTAATAAAGGGTCAAAGAATCCTATGTTTCTCAGCTGTTAACTCAACAACTTTCTTCTCTACTTGGAATGTGGGAAAGGTAGTAGATGAGACTACTGCAGTCATGGTTTGAAGTTTTTTCAGTTACATGCTGTATGGTAGAGTAAATCAATGTATATCAAGGAAACCTTACTGAAATTTAAAAATACAATATATTAATGACTGTATTAAAAATTCTGTCTCAACTGTAGGTTTGCTGATTCAGGATGTTAGCTTATTGCTGTACCTCCCAGTTGGGTAATATCATGGTTTGATGATGAATAGACCTACTTAAAAGAAGAAAATCCCACAATTCAGATCTTAGGGGTCCTAAAGCTATTAGAAAAAAAACCCAGAATTGTCAATAATGACTGCATTAGATTCCATATAGCTAGAAGCAAGAGGTGAGACTTTTGAATTCCTATCACCAGTTTCTAAGACTAGTGGTTCTTAAAGCATAGTTTCTGGACTGTGCTAGGAACTTCATTTGGGAACTTACAAGAATGCAAATTTTTCAGCCCATCCTAGACAGACTAAATCAGAAATTTTAGCCCATTTGTTATTTTTGAAGTTTATTTATTTATTTTTTAGTAATCTCTACACCCAGCATGGGGTTTGAACTCACAATCCTGAGATCAAGAGTCGATGCTCTACCAACTGAGACAGCCAGAGGCCCAAAATCAGAAATTTTGGAGATGAGACCCAATAATCTGTGTAATAATAAGTCTTGCAGGGTGTTCTAATGCACACTATTGTTTGAGAAAAATTACCTATAGTATGAGGTATATACTATAGACATCTCCCCCCCACACACACTTTTTTTTCCAGTTTGGACATGATCAGACATTTGGCCTTCAATATAGTAGATACTCAGGTGCCCTCCTATATGATTGACTTTTAGCAAATATGAACTCAAGAAGATTGTGCTACAATATTATTTCCAGGCTGGTAGATTCTCAGCTGGAGATGTTGTTTTGTATCAAAGGACAAGTGGTTGAGCACTTAAGGAGGTATACTTAACTGAATTCCAAGTGAGTTAGAGAAGGCATCCCAGAGAGCTGGGCATTCAGGTTGTTGTAAAGGGCAAATAGGAGTTAGTAAATAGAAATTGGGAGAAAGTTGTGTTAGACAAAAAGAATTTCAAGGACGAAGCATCCATTATGGTTTTATGCTTTCCTTTTGTTTTGAAGCTTAAAAAACTCAATAACTATATTCATTCAATTTTTACCCATGTATAGCATTTACAAACTCATCAATATTTAATTGATATTTTAAATGAATAATAACAGAACCATTGGCATATATTAACAATGGGATTTATATTGCTTTTCAAAACCTGAAAGACTGAAAGTTTGCATCTGAAAAGTATTTAACAGTGGTTGCTTATTTATTCTTACATCCTATAAGTTCGGGTTGTTTTTTGGTTTTTGGTTTTTTGGTTTTTTTTAGAAATTAGCTCATGCCTCCAAAACATGTCATTTATTTATGTTTTAATAGAAACTACTAAACTAATAAGTAATAAATGTTTTAAATTTTGTAGAAAAATAGATGGGGGTTGCTCCTAGGCAAGGTGGTCCCTTTCCCCACCTCCCACACATAGTTTCTCCTCTGGATCAAATATGTGATAAAGAGAATGTGTTTAGAATCTGAAAAAAATAAAAATAATAAATAAATAAATAAATAAATAAATAAATAAAAATTTGTAGACAAATGGAATATTTGGATGATGTTACAAAATAAAAATTAACGTAATTTTGATATTTTTCCTCACCCCAGTGTATAATCCCATAGGAACCCCATGACGGAGCCTGGCTGGCTAGAGAATAATCTTGGGAATTCTGCTAGCTGCCAATTCAGAAAGTGGTCCCACTGGTCACCCAGTACCATGCCCAGGAACACTGCCTGGCCATGCTCATAAAGGATGAGCATTAATAGTGCACTGGATCATGATTGTACCCTTCAGAAACACCACTCAGAGCACATTTTTAATATGTCTGTTACGAACAAAGAGAAAGAAGTAAACAGTATGTGTTCATTATGGGACTAGAACTATATAATGAGGAAACTGAAAACAAAGATATAAAATAATTGTTGAAAATGGTGTTAGACCAATAGTAAAACTATATTATAATAAATGATTATGTGTAGATATATTGCATATACATTAATTTAAACTTGCCTACTCAATATAAATTGTATTCTATCTTTTGAATATATTTGGTTTTATGTCTTAATCAGTGAGTAATGGGAAATGTGTTATAACAGAGGCTTCTGCCCTATAGGATCAAGGCAACTTAATTTATTTCATTGGATTTCAACTACTTTTTGTGTATTTCAGAATATAGAATGCTATGCCTAACATAGGACTTGAACTCATGACCCCAAGATCAAGGGGTCTCGCCAGACATCCCTTTTTAGAATGTTGACATCTTAATGTTCTCTACTAACTCTAACATTCTCCTAAGGTCATGTCCATTAACTTATGCTATAGTCAAGGGCCTCATGGGCATGGCAGTTGTCTATAAGGGAAAATGATGAGGGGATAGTGGATGGAATTATCATCTTTGTATGCGGAAGGCTGCCTTACTGATTATACTAAAGCTGTTTTAAAGGCGATGCCTTTTCAGGGTGATTGACAAAATATCTAGTAACCATTGAAGGTGCCAGGCCTTGGCCCATTTAGGCAGAGAAAAGTAAGTGCAAAGTGGAGAGGCTTCTGATTTCTGGCCCCAGTGTGAAGAAGACAAGTTTTGAGATCCGTTTTTATGTGGCAGCAGGCTTTCAATAGGGAACGCTTAGATGTGTCTGCTCACAGGATGAGGTCTACAGAAATGTTAGCAGAGGACTGTTATGAGAGGGGAAAGCAAATGGTCAGACATAACAGGTGGGTAAGACTTGCAAAGGGGCAGCTTAACACAGCAAGGCTTAGTGAATATTGCTGCCCACCACAGTCACTGCTGTACACAGGCAGATGAAAAAAACCACCACACATAGAGGTCCCAGGTTTCATCACATTCACATTTGCTAATGTGGTAACCAAAGTTCTATGGTAGATACCCCAGGAAGAGATGTTTTTCTTTTGTTTTTAATCCCTATTGGTCAGTATTTAGGAAAAGGAAGGTGAAGAAACTTCAGACACCACATTGTCTTGTTCTTGGATGAATTAAGGTCTAAGAGTTGAGTGAGAATAAAAAAACAGAAGGAAAAAGAAGAGGTATTTATATCATCAAACATGAGACACTATTGTAAAATCACAGATCCTATAAATACTCTAAGTGAGAATATGTCAGCCATCTTCTCACACTGAACTTCCAACAAGGGGGATCCCATTTGTCTCTTACAAAAGGATACCAATATTATAGATGTGCCTTCTTCTAAAGTAACACCCCCCTGATAATTTAATTGAATTCATTAGTTGCCATTTCTATACTACAAAACAAATAAAGTAGTGCTATATTAATAAAAATCAAGTCAACAAAAATTAAATGTGGGCACTAGCATAAAAGAGGCTATTTTGGAAAACTGCATTAGTCATTCAACAAATGTTTATTGATTGCCTACATTGTATATGGTCTGGCCAGGGGTGCCTTAATAGCACCTGTGATCAATTTTTTTAGAATAAATTGAGGAGGTTTTAAAAAGTATGCTCTTGGGACACAGGGTGGCTCAGTCAGTTAAGTGTCAGACTTTGGCTCAGGTCATGATCTCACAGTTTGTGAGTTCGAGCCCCGTGTCAGGCTCTGTGCTGACAGTTCAGAGCCTGGAGCCTGCCTCAGATTCTGTGTGTGTGTGTGTGTGTGTGTGTGTGTGTGTGTGTGTCTTCCCCTCCCCCACTCTCACTCTGTCTCTCAAAAATAAATAAACATTTTTTAAAAATTTTTAATAAATAAAAAGTATGCTCTGGGGCCTCATCCTTACAAATGTTGATTCTCTAGGTAAAGGTTGATATCTAGGTATCTGTATTGTTTTTTAAGAACTCAAGTGGATTTAGACGCACAGCCAGATTTGAGAAATTCTATTCCAGAAAGTCAAAAGTGGAATCAGACTAGGGCACTTACCTTGTAGTTCACAGTCTTTCTCAATAGTCTGTCTATGTTGATAAGTGCCAGTGGCCCCATAAAGACTTCCATAACTTCATAATTGGTTTTTCACCCTTATTGCTAAGGAACTTTATGGGTCTTGATATAATACTCATTATATGGATTATATGATAATAGAACAATAATAATTTGACAGGGATATCATCAGATGCTGATTAGCATTAATACCAGGTGCCTAATCACCCAGGTTCTTTGTGCATAATTGCATAATGTGGTCAGTTATCAATTATCTTCAAATGGATTAATCATGGTGAAAACTTTATGTGTCTCCATATGTTGGTGGACTGTTCCCTGGTTCAGTTTGTTTATATTCTAGAAATGAAAACATCGTTTAACTAAATAAACATTATCAGCCTAAAAGTTACATAATTTCAAAGTAAATCATGTTATTTTGAGATTTTCTAAGTTTTGTACTATTGATATACTTTTTCCCTTTTCTCATATATATCAACAAAGTTTTACCTATGTAATCATCAAATCTATAGAGTCATGGATGTAACATGAATATTTTAATTATTTTAAGTGCTATGAATGGCTTAGAGGAAATTTTTATACATACGCAAGTTTCCTTTCTGCTTCTAATAAAATAAGAGATTTAAAGTAATTTTACATTTGTGTTGAATATTCCTGCAATAGAATAATCCCCATCTCTGGCCCTAGAAAAATGCTCATAAAAATACTTTTCTTCTTACCTAGCTGCTTGTCATATGGCAGTGTAGGAAAGGCAAATAATACTATTATGCCTATATACTAAAGCTCACATTCTTTTTTAGTTATATTAGTACAATTATTATTAATGTACATTTAGTACATTTATTTGTAACTAAAAATATTCTATATCACTGAACATAACCTTGTAAAGATTTTAAAATTTTTATTGGGCACTTACTATGTATAACACTCTAGACTAAGAGGATTAAATTGGTTGTAGAGAACAAATTGGAGAGATTCAACTAATACCATATAAACTTTATCCTCAATGAGTTTATAATACAGTGATAAATACAGACATGAACATAAAGAAATATATGGCAGCGAATGGAAAAAGAAGAGAAGAAGTAGAAGATGCAGCCTGAATGTAAAACTGGACAATCTTGCTAAATCAGCTGCTATATTCCCTCCTAGTGTCATTCACAAATGTAAACAGTCTTGCTTTTTGTTGAGCAAATGAGATAAAAAGGGTGTTTTTTTTTATTTTTGTAATCTTTATTCATTTTTGAGAGAGAGACAGAGTATGAGTTGGGGAGGAACAGAGAGAAAGGGAGACACAGAATCCGAAGCAGTCTCCAGGTTCTGAGCTGTCAGCACAAAGCCTGATGTGGGGCTCGAACTCACGAATGGTGAGATCATGACCTGAGCCGAAGCCGGACACTTAACTGACAGCCACCCAGGTGCCCCAAAACAGTCTGTTTTAAAGTCCAATATCAGGTATCAGAGTTAGGCTAGATGGGAGACACATCTTTGGGGCTTTGGTCTAAAGACCTAAGAGGGACCCAGATAGAGCAATGCCTATAAATCTCTGTCTCTCTCTGTTTCTCTCTCTCTCTTTCTCTCATGCACACACACACACACACGCCCATATAATCTGTTGATAAAAGAAAATAGGCATAAATGAAGACTATAATTCTATGCTACCTCAATATCTCTTTTAATGAGCTTGGAAGCATCAGTTTAAATGTCCTAGTCCTGTATCTACCTGGCTTTTGTCTGTTTAGCTTTACTTTCTTCTCTGAAGCTAATAGAAACTTCTTTTTATCCTTTCAATGTAATTTCATTCCACAAGCAAATGATAGTTGTGATAACAGGAATTCTTTTTGCTTTAAATGTTGCCCTGTTTTGGTGGAATTGTGTTGCAAACTAAATAAGATGTTTATAAAGAACAATATACACATGAAATAGTAAGTTATAGCACATGATTCCAGTACCTAAACACACATATCCCCACATCTGACTTCAGCTGAGATATATAAACAGCTCTCCTTTCTTTTTAATTTTAAAGTTATATTCACTGTAATTTCTAGCTCTTAGCAGTATTGCTGCTCATTTCTAAAAGCCTCTTAAAATAAGGAATAATATCACTTATGGTGTAGGCAATGTTATTATTTTAAGCAGAGATCCAATGTCAAAATAAATCCAAATGGGTAAATCCCATCTTAATAGTGAACATATGTTTCTTGTTCCCTGGTTGCTAAACCCAGATGTTAATTACTACATTTGTCACTACATTGCTCTTTTCCTATTTGGAGCTGGCTGGGATGACTTTGCAGGCAGGATAAATGTCACATGTGTACCATCAGTAAAACCAAGATTATTTTTCAGAGTCTAGTGAAGTGCTGATGACATTTTAGAATGAGAATTATGAAAGATTCTTTAGAAGTTCACCGTTCTTCATAGTATCGTTCTTCTATGTAACTCCAATATGAACATAATGGGTTGAACTACATTAAAGACTGGACATTCTGACAAGCTACCTTATGAAAAAGGCAATAAAATACAATTACTGTTCAACTTTGATTTAAAACTCTTATGGGAATTCATTTTTAAATTCACATTTTTACAGTCTTTCACAGTGTTTGAGAGAGATAGATTTAGCTTATTGTTTTAACTCACTGAAACTAAATCTTGCAGCCAATTCTAGATGTTGGCTTGCCAGTTAATAAATGGGAATTCTTAATGTGTTATTTTAGAGAAAGAAAAAATTGATCTCAGTGTTATATTACATTACTTCTGATCTTTGCAAATACTTTAACTCTCTGTAGTCTTTGTTCATGTAAGAAAAACACAAGTTTTGAGCAACTTTGAATTGATTAGTTTTCTCATAAATCAATCATTTTAAATTGCAAATGGCTTAATAATATAATTGGTAAACAACATATTAATAAGAGCTCTGAACTTGACAAAAATAAGCTGATGCAGATATTAATTTTAAATTGTTCAATTGGCTTTCAAATTTGCTTTTTGTTGACTGCATTTCTAACTTTCAAGTGCATTATTAGACATTAAAAAACCCATATTAGTGAAACATCTACTCTAGCAAAGAAAATATGCATATAATCTTATAAAGCGTTTAATAAAACCTAATACATTGACCTGAAACATTGATATATCAAAGACCAGTAACTTTAGAGTCCCTAAAAAAAGCCCAAACTCTTATTGATTTATTCACCAAATATATAATGTTCCACATAGGAGGGATAGACCAAATATTTAACAAGTGTTAGGGCACAGACACTGACCAGGAAAAGTGCCAGCCACTAACCCACCATTAGGGCCATACAAGTCTGTATTGGCTGAATATTTGCTGTGATGGAGAAAACTATAGGCGGAGCAGTGGAGAGTGGGAGCAAACAGGAGTTTAGATCAAAATACACTAGGTTTGAGTTCCATACAAAATTTCTAATCGGAGATGTCAAGAGGAAAATTGACTGTCTTGAGGTGAGGGAAAAAGAAAGGCTGGAAATTCAAATATTGAAGTTGTCAGCAAATAATTGGTTTTCTAGGCCATAGGACTAGATGAGATTACTTAGGGTGAAATGTAAACACAGAAGAGATCTGAGGACTAGACCTTGCAGCATACCAAGTTTAAAGTTTGAGAAGATGGGAGAGAATCAACAAGAGAGGTTGAGAAAAAAGCGACCTCTTAGAGACCAGAAGCATTTTATGCCTGGAATCAAATAGAAAATTAAATTCAAAGAAAACAAAATCAGCTGTTTCAAATACTACTGCTAGGTCAAAAATTGAGAATTGACCACTGGATTTAGAAAAATGAGTATCATTGGTGAATTTAACAACAGTTTGATGGGAGTGTTAGAAACAAAACTCTGACTAGAACAGGATCAAAAGAGGGGTGCCTGAGTGGCTCAGTTGGTTAAATTTCTGACTCTTGATATCGGCTCAAGTCATGATTTCATGGTTTGTGAGTTTGAGCTCCACATAGGGCTCTGCGCTGTCAGCCCAGATTTCTCTTTTGGGATCTCTGTATTTCTCTCTACCCCTCCCCAACTCGTGTGCACACGCTCTCTCTCTCTCTCTCTCTCAAAAATAAATAAATTTAAAAAAAAAGAATAGGTTCAAAGGAGAATATGAAGAGAGGCATTTAGGATAAAAATAGGAAATTATCCTTGCAGGGGCTTTTATCTAAGGATGAACAGGAATAAGATAATGTGCAGGAAAATGTAGGTCAAGAAATTTTGTTTACTGAAATGTTATAGTATATATGTATGCTGGTAGGAAGATCTATTGAAGAAGTAAAAACTGATGATGAGAAAAATGAGAACTTAGCCAGAGGCCAAAGTGTTAACCTTGAGTAAAGAGCATGATATCTTGTGACAAATCAGTGTGAGATTAAAGTACAGACAGTCCACCCATGTAATGGAGGAAAGAGTAGAAGTGAAGTAAGATGACAGATGTGTTGGTGGTAGCTTATAGAAATTCTTTTCAAGATAATGGAAGCGCTTTCTTCACTGATCGAGACAAGATCAAGGGAACAGGAGTGAGTGCCTGAGTAGGATGCAGAACAACATCAATAGGTGAGAGGAGTTAAAAAGCAAAGAAACTACCACAGGAAAGGATAATTTGTGTGAATATTAAGATAAGCGTGAAATGGGGCGCCTGAGTGGCTCAGTTGGTTGAATGTCCGACTCTTGATTTTGGCTCAGGTCATGGGATAGAGCCCTATGTTGGGCTCCATGCTCAGCATGGAACCAGCTTAAGATTCTCTCGCTATGCCCCTCTCCCCTGCTCATATACTCTCTCTAAAAAAAAAAAAAAAAGTAAAGTAAAACACAAAATTATTTCAAAAATAAATAAAATAAAATAAAACAGTGTGAATTACGACAAGAACTATTGAAGAAAATGACAATGTTCCAGGGTGGAAAATGTTCAAGAAATGAAGGTCAGTGACCTAGAGGTCAGTAGACAAGTGCAACGGCAAGGGAGGTGGGGAGGGCAGTAGAGTCAGCAGACATGATCTTCAAAGCAGGGTATTTTTATAAAAGAAGAAAGAATGGAGGTTAGAAGAGCAAGGAGATGCGAGGAGGCTACCTACCCCACCACCAGGACCAGAGAGATAAAGGGAATGGGAGAGAATGCAAATGCCATTTTAGAGAATTAATGGGAAAGCACAATGGAAAATTAGAAAATACAATATGCTTAGAAAATACAATATGTTGCTGATGATATTCTCCAAAACTGGCTGCTGCCTTTTCTTTCTCCACAATGCTACACTGTCACCTTTCTAAAAATATCTGATTGTGATGCTTTTCTGCTTAACATTCATCAACAGATCACAGTAGTTTCAGGTTTCTATAGAACTAGTGTGCTCTAGGACTCTGTAGCCACATCTCCCACCTGTCTCCCATATGCATTCTTCACATCTATAGGCCATTGGCAATGATAACACAGGTAACACAGGGCTTTGTTGGTTGGTTGCATTTTGTTTTTTGTTTTGTTTTGTTTTTGGTACTAATTTCAATCACTGAATCACTTATGCTATCTAATATTCAGGTTTCTCACTTCTAGAATAGAGTAATTAATTTCAGAGTTTTTTGTTTTGTTTTGTTTTAACCTGGGAGACCATTACCTTTTGAAGAACTAAGCAGAAAAGAAACACTCTTCATAATGTGAGAACCTCCTGGGTATTGCAGCACATTTAGGATAAGTGGCCTTGCCCATTAATTGCCAGTTATATCCTCTGAGACAACCAAAAGTGTGCCCACATGTTTTCTAGACACCTCATATTGTAGGGTAGCAAGTAAAATGCAGGCCACCCAGTTAAATTTGAATTTGAGATAAACATATCTCTTTTTAGAATAAGTATGTTGCAAATATTGCATGGACATCCTCTGGTTTTGTTTGCTATATCTGCCAGCCCTACTTATGGGGAACACTGCTAAGTAGGATTATACTTAGAATCCATGTAAAAATGGCACCTGTAATGTTGCTCAGTATACAACCTATACAACTAAATGTAGCTACACTGCTTGGGGATCAATACAAACCCAACTGAGAACATTGATCTAAGTCATCAGTAAGAACAACTTTAGTACTGACATTTCTATAACTCATACTCTATAGTGGTGCAGTGTGCTAAAAAGCAGTGGGAGGCATGCACGTGAGTAAAGCCAAGTCTGAGAAAATTTCAAAATTAATTATTTTAAGATCCAACAACATTACTTTTCCTCCCCTCTTCATCTCTTTTATTGATTTCTCCCTCCATTGACACTGAGTCATGTTTCTCCTCAAGAATGAAAACAATCTCGTTACAATAAGGAATTAGTATTTAGTATGTCACCCACACCCAGAATTACAAATGAGGATTTCAAGGATATGACAGTGTAAACACAAGGGAATAATTGGCTAGTGGTGACATTTCAGACACTAATTGGGAAGATATTCTGCCTACTATTGAAGTTTAATAACCATTGGGTGGTGAGGCCAAAATGTTGCCAGAGAAGAATAATTGACTAGTTGTCAAAAGGCCCAAGAAGGTCAAATTTTCTTCAACAAATTCTACACAGTCTGAAGTTTGACTTTAAGCTTACAAAACAAAACAAAACAAAACAAAACAAAACAAAAAAACAAAAAACTTGATTTGGTCAGCATCCTGAATATGGATACATTTCCTGGGGATAGATTCTTATTAAGCAAGTTCACAAGAGATTAATACATAGAGATCAAAATTTGGTAATTAACTAATTTACACTGATGCATAAAACTGCTACATAGATAACAATATATGCATTGGAAAACCAATGTATTCTTTATGTAAAAACAGATCTCAGTTCTGGTTAATAAATATTGATTAAGCAAAAATACTCTATTAGATATGAGTGAATAAATGACAATCCCTCCTCTTGATATCCTATCGACGAGGCTAAAAGAGTAGAAAAGAAAGCACATGAAAAACCTTGGGCAAATGGGAGGATAAGTGTGGAAAGGATGGATAACGACAAAGTGTGTAGGAAGACAAAGAGGTGAGAGAGCTGACACACTTGAGGAAAGAAATATAATTCAGTGTAGTTAAGCATGAAGTCCTAGAAGAGAAATGGTGAGAGATAAAGAGGGGAAATGAGCAATATCCCAAGCAAAATAGGTCTTACAAGCCTTGTGAAGCAGTTAGCCTGTTTCATAAAAGCAATAAGGAGCCATTGCTGGGTTTTAAGCAGTTAACTGTTAGATATTTATTTTGAAAGATCAGTTTGACTATGAAGTGGAAAACAGATTGGATTAAAGAAATTGTGGTTTATATACACAATGGAATACTACGTGGCAATGAGAAAGAATGAAATATGGCCTTTTGTAGCAACGTGGATGGAACTGGAGAGTGTGATGCTAAGTGAAATAAGCCATACAGAGAAAGACAGATACCATATGGTTTCACTCTTACGTGGATCCTGAGAAACTTAACAGAAACCCATGGGGGAGGGGAAGGGAAAAAAAAAAAAAAGAGGTTAGAGTGGGAGAGAGCCAAAGCATTAGAGACTGTTAAAAACTGAGAACAAACTGAGGGTTGATGGGGGGGTGGGAGGGGGGGGTGGGTGGGTGATGGGTATTGAGGAGGGCACCTTTTGGGATGAGCACTGGGTGTTGTATGGAAACCAATTTGACAATAAATTTCATATATTGGAAAAAAATAAAAAATAAATAAAAATAAATAAATAAATAAATAAATAAATAAATAAAAGAATAAATTTCAGTTTTAAGGAAAAAAAAAAAAAAGAGTAGCAAGGTAAGAGTTGGGAATCCCTGCTGTAATTTAGGTGAAAAGTGAGGATGTTGGAACTCAGAAGCATACCTGGAAAGAAGAAATGGGTAGTTGAGATATTTAGGAATTCAATAGGGGACTTAGCAATAAATATTATGTGTGGAGTAAGGAACAATGGAGAGTCTAAAAAATACACTCTATTTTGAGCCTGGACATAGGAAGAAGTAGCAAATTGAAGGCAAAGAAAATGCAGTTATTGGTGTACTTTTTGGTTGTAATTGTCTTTAGAAAAGTCAAGGAAGCCAACAAATAGGTGTTTTGATATAGAGGGCTGAGGCTCAGGAGACAGATCTGGGATAAAGGTTTAGATTGGTGCATCATTGTAGAAGCTGCCAAAAGGGATACCATCACCCAGAAAGAATGTGTCAGGAGTGAGAGAGATGGCCTGGAAGTGAAGAACACTAGAACTTAAATTATAACCAAAAGGAAAAGGAGCCTGAAAAAAAAAAAGTCCAAAAAGAGATGACGGGACAAATGGAAGCAAAACTGAGACAACCTAGTATCATAAAAACAAATGATAGAGAGTTTTTCACTAGAAATAGAGTAGCTATATAATAGCCAAGAAAATCCCCATCAGATTTGGTGGGGTGGGGTGGGCGGGAGACATGAAAAAAGAAAAAGTTATTAGAGATGATGTTGTAAGCATTTTTGGAGAATGATTAGTGGGGGGAATCCTGAGTGCTGTAGACCATAGAGTAGAAATTGAAGAAGTGAAACCAGTATGAATGTTGGTAGCTCTTCCCATAGGTTTGTGTCAAGGAAGGGAGGGGGCAGAAATAACAGGATTCGAAAGGGGCATTAGTGACAGTACGTGTGAGTATACTTTGTGTGGTTTGACTCTTCTGTTTGCTAGTTGTTAAAATGGAGAGACTACTTTATGCTGATGAGAAAGAAAGGAAGAAAGTAAAGTTACTAACATATAGATTGAGATATTCCACAAGGTTCCTAAGGAGGAAGAAATAGAATCTAGGACATAGATGAAGGGATCAGCATTGGGTGCTGTCTTGCTTACCTAGGGCTGCTATTACAAAGTACCACAAGCTGGATGATTTAAAGAACAGAAATATGTTGTCTCTTGTTTTTGGAATATGAAAGTCTAAAGTCAAGGTGTCAACAAGGTTGTTTCCTTCTGATGGCTGTGAGGGAAGAATCTATTCCAGGCCTCTCTTCTTGACTTATAAAAGGCTATCTTCTGCCTATGTCTCCTCACATTGTCTTTCCTACATAAATACCTGTGTCTAAACTTCCCTTTTTTATTAGAACACCAGTCATATTAAATTAGGGGTCTATCCTCTACTAGTGAATGGGAGCAATAAATAAGTAACATATGAAGAAATATTATATTTTCTTTTTTTTTTTTCAGAGTGATTGCGTGCTTAGTTTTTTCCTCTCTGAGCCTGTGCAACAAACAATTGAAGAACCATCATTTGTGGACCTAGGCAAGTAATTTTATCATTATTACTATGTACAATTTTTGAGTTTCAATATAATTGTGCATAAAAATCACAACTACATATTTTTTTCAACTTTCAAATTAAAATCTTTTTAAAGAATAAGCTTTAAGGGTCTTTTCCATTTCCAAAGCTTTTTAACCCCTTAAAATATGTTCAAGTTAAATTAAACCAGTTGTGTTTGTCCATTTATGATAACTACATGATGTCACGCTATTAACTCATTTCAATTAATTGTGCTTCGAGGTGGAATTGCATGTCAGAGACAGAGTTCTTGTTTTCCCCTGCAGGTAAGTTTTCCAGGTTACTCAACATCTTAGGAAGCAACAGAAGTAAATATTAGGCAATAACAATGATTATGAATTATCTAGCCATTTCACTCTTATCCTTTAAAGCTCAGTCATTACCTCACAAAGTCTTCTTTTATTACCTGGATCCCAAACTATCCCAGCACAATTATCTACCCTATTTTCCGCCAAATGTGTGTTAATCCTAATGAACTTTTCTAGCATTTCTCCCAGACTGGCAGGAACTCTCTTTGAATGTCCCATTAATTTTAAGTGTCCATAGTATAATTCCATTGCCAGTAGCTATCAAATACTGATACTGGTTTTTATCTCACAAAGATTTGCAAGCCCATAATTTGCTAGGCCTCACCCTCCTTTCCTTCACAGCTCTCTGTTTTTATTTTATCCGTATCCTCCTTGTGATTCTTTGCCTTTAAGATTAGACCCATCGGCTTCTCACCTCTGCTCGTATCTAACATTGTAGTTACTTACACTTAAGTGCAGAGGTCTATACAACCAGATCAAGTTGAATAGTGTAATTGCTTATTAAGTTGTATATTTATGTGTGTGTCAGCCTACTTCTTCTGTTAGACTGAAGCAACTTTAAACTGAGGCCTCACTTCCCCACTAATCATTGCTCTGTTCTCACAATCTCCAAATTTGACATCACTCTCTGACACTTTGCTTATATAGACAAACCATAAACATTATTAAGTAAATATAGTTAGTAGAACAAACCATAAATATTTTTAAGTAAATATAAGGTAATTTCTTATAATTAATCACATGTATCTAAAGAATGACGTCCCCCCCAAAAAATATTTCCTTTTTTTCTTGTCATGATACACAAATATCTAACAATTATCTTCTTTTCAAAAATATTGTTAGCTGGGGATAACTTTTACCATTAGTATTTATAAACTTGAACTAACGAGATTTAAAAAAAAGCATAAGGTTGCTAATTTCTATAGTTGTCAGACTTTTTAAAGAGTAATAGCTTGATCTCTATTCTGTCATAAAAGTCCTTAAGGGAAATTGTTTCTCTATGTATCAAAAAATTAAACTGTGGATCACTATCAAATTTGTAGTTTTGCTGAGGTATTATTTCTCTATAGGATGTTTGAAATACATAAGCACACGAAAAATTAGGATTATTGTAAAAAATAAAATGGTGGTTTGATTTTTTTCTCATTGCTAATTTCTTACTACATCATACAATACTCAAGACTTGTTTTGGCAGAGTGGTGATAGACAAAAGATTTGATTCTCAATATTTGACTGCATATGAAATACAGCCTATTGTTTCAAAACAACAAAACACAAGGGTGGCTAGGTGGCCCAGTTGGTTAAGCATCTGACTTGGGCTCAGGTCATGATCTCACAGCTCATGGGTTCAAGCCCTGCATCAGGCTCTGTGCTAACAGCTCAGAGCCTGGAGCCTACTTTGGATTCTGTGTCTCTCTCTCTCCTGTCCCCCACTCATGCTCTGTCTCCCTCTCTCAAAAATAAATAAACATTAAAAAATTTTTTTCAATAAAAATAAAAAAGGAATTTGTCTTTTTTTTTTTAACGTTTATTTATTTTTGAGACAGAAAGAGACAGAGCATGAACTGGGGAGGGCCAGAGAGAGAGGGAGACACAGAATCTGAAGCAGGCTCCAGGCTCTGAGCTATCAGCACAGAGCCCGATGCGGGGCTGGAACTCACAGAGCGTGAGATCATGACCTGAGCTGAAGTCGGACGCTTAACCGACTGAGCCACCCAGGTGCCCCAGAATTTGTCTTTTTGTAAAATGTTTGTTTATTTTGAGAGAGAGAGAGAGCACGGGAGAGGGGCAAAGGGAGAGAGAGAGAGAGAGAGAGAGAGAGAGAGAGAGAGAATCCCAAGTAGGCTCCACACTGTCAGTACAGGGCTGGACACAGAGCTCAAACTCAACAAACCATGAGGTCATGACCTGAACCAAAATCAAAAGTCCCATGCTTAACCAACTGAGCCACCCAGGCGCCCCAAGAATTTGTCTTTTAAAGTGCCAATCCAATCAATACTCTTCTCTACTTCACACTTTTCCTTGGCTTCCCATTGCTCTTAGGCAGGGCCAAGTTCATGGGTTTGTGACTTGTGCAGTCACACTAGGCACAGTGCTTAGAAAGGTCCTGCACTTGGTTTAATACTCTGTCACTATTTCAAAATTCTTAATAATTTTTGTAAAAGGGACCCTGCATTTTCGCTTTGCATTTTCATTATCACTGAGCCTCACAAATTATATAGTTGCCCCTGCCCTTAGGGTAAAGACCAAAATTCTCATGATGGCATCCCAGCAGAATCTGGCATCCTCCAGTTTCCTTTTCCAGCCCTAATATCAGACCCTTCCCTATCTTGATTCTTTTTCCAGTTCCTCAACTAAGACAAGCACACCAGCACGTAACAAATGGATCTTTCTCTGCCTGGACCACTTGACTCCCATTCTACCTTCTCCACCATTTTTTTTTTTTTTGCATCCTTCATATCTCATCTCAAATTGTCTTTGCTCTTTACTCCTAAAATGCTTTTTTTTTTTTTCAAAATTATTGCAGTGGTGATTATGGCTTTGTGTGCTTCTTTGTAGACTAGAAATTCATGAAGACATGATCCATGTCTATATTGCTCACAATGTAACCCCAGGGCTTAGCACAGTGTCTGGTCTACTATAGATTCGCTCTCCATAAATAATTACTGAATAAATGATTGATGACAGAAAGAACAATGTATGACACATTTATATTCTCTACCAAGGTAGCTTGTCATTTTTATTAAAGGGACAAAGAGAAGAAAACTAAAATCCCAAATCATGCCACTTCTCCCACACTTCCCACTTCCCATGGCAGTGCCCAGGCACAAGAACTTCACTGCTTCCCAACCACTAGAATTCTCTTGAAGTAGCACCTAGAAAAGAAATCTTCTACAAATTACCACATTAAATATGGACTCAACCAGACTCACCCAAAGCACTACCCAGAAAGTTGCTGCATTTTATCTTGTATACTCTTTAACTCTCTAATAGCATGATCCTCTATGCTCCCCCAAATTAATAGAGGTCCCATGCAAAATAGTACCTCCACAAAAATATAAATCTATCCATCCTCTACCAGTACACAACACTGACATGAAGAAGATAGATTTTATTGTCAAGGTACAGTGACAATAACATAGGTAATGGAGTAGAACATGATCAAAGATAACAGTTGTCAGAGTTAAGAGGATGAATTAATAAACATGTTTATATGCCATTGATAATAACAAATGGTTGCAAACCGGAGTTTTCAATCATTACCTCACATTACCAACCTCCAGTTGGAGATGCTATTAATTTAAAAGGGAACTTGAAGCCACTGTCTCCATGGCAGGGTCTCTCTGGTTAATGTTATAGCTACTTACTCTAGCAGAACTCAGTCAATTATCTATACGTTGAAGTATGTTACCCAGGTTTTCAATGTAACTTTTAATGAGATGGAAGGACAAGAAAAGGAGGGCTGGGGCTACTTAGAAATAAATATTTATATTAGGTTGTTTTTGAAAGTTGAAATCTTTAAATTTTACGCATTTGCTATATTATATCATAAAATACCATGTTTCCAATTAGAAAATTATTTTAGACTTTTATTTGTGGCTAATGCAGGCAAGAAAAGATAAAAGAAGATGAGAGAAGACTTTTTCTAATTATTTTATTTCTAAAAGCTGAGTATCAAAAGATATCGCTAAAACCTAACAAATCACGTGATAAAAATAATTGTAGCATATGTAATATTAGTGTTAGGGAAACACTGAGAAAGATTATAACATTGAATATAATTAGGTGGTAGATGAAAGTCAAGTGCAAAATTTTATACACATTAATTTTATCTCTGTCTCTATTAGGAAACAAATATTGTCAAAAATATAAAAGTCTAAGAATACTAAATAAAAGTAACCACTATAACAAAGGTAAAAGTTTTCTAAGTATTACAAGTACATAAAAATAAAAACAAATTATATAGCCAAAGATTTTCTTTAAAAATTATAAAAACAAAAATGTTATATTTCTTTAATAACATAAAACAATAACAGAAAATGAATCTATTGTATCAATAAGTAGAAATGGGCTTAAACTCATCTATAAGAAAAAATTTCCAGTTGGAGTAAAAGTATAAATCATAACTCTATACTTTATGTAAAAACACACCTAAGAGAAAATGATTTTTAAAAATTAAAAATTAAACTCCAAGCACAGGTACATTAGGACATGGAGACCAGAAGCCATGATGTTAATAAAGAAAAGGTGGCTATTAAGACAAGAAGCATTGAATTAAACAAGAATACAACTTTAAACTATCATAAGTACAATTCTCAATAACGATATGAGTGGTTATGACTACATATCAACTATATGACAGCAACACATATAAAGCAGAAATTATGGAACATTCAAGGAAAAATACACAGACTGGTAATAGGATATTCTAATTAACTTCTCTTGATTTATGAAAGACTGAGTGAAAAAAGTAAGTAGATATAGGGGCGCCTGGGTGACTCAGTCAGTTAAGCGTCCGACTTTGGCTCAGGTAATGATCTCTCAGTTCACAGGCTGGAGCCTGCTTCAGATTCTGTCTCCCTGTGTGTCTGCCCTCCCCAACTTGCATTGTCTCTCTCTCTCTCTCTCTCTCTCTCTCTCTCTCTTTCTCAAAAATAAATAAAAACATTTAAAAATGTTTAAATAAGTAGACACAAAGAACACTAAATAAAATTAATAAGGAAAATTGGTAATTTATATAAAAACTCTTTATCCTGAAAATCATGAAAATAGATTATGTATTAGGCCACAAGGAAAATTTCAATAAATCCTAAAAAGTAGAAATAGTACAGACATATTTTTTAATCATGAGAAAGTAAAGTGAGAAATTAATTTTAAAAATTCAGAAAGCTAAAAGATACTTAAGTTTAGATATTTATGAAAACAAACCTCTCTTAACTCTTGGGCCAAAAGGACTTAAAGCACAAAATGGCAAAATTTCTAAAGAATAACAGTACATCTCAAAAACATGGGAGAAAGATAAAGCAATGCTCAATAACTGGGACAATTGGAATAAGACCACAAAACAAAACAAAGGAATACAAAAAAGAAAAATAAATGGATGAAGAGTCAAGTAGAGATTAATGAGTTAGAACACAGAAAACAGAATAAATAAATCTGGAAGTTTAAAAGTAAACAATAAAATAAAAAAGCCAATGGCTAATATAATCACAAGACTGGGGGCAGGGATGCCTGGTTGGCTCAGTCCATTAAGCATCCGACTTCGCCTCAGGTCATGATCTCACGGTTCCGTTAGTGTGTTCGAGCCCCGCGTCAGGCTCTGTGCTGACAGCCTGGAGCCTGCTTCAGATTATGTATCTCCCTCTCTCTTTCTGCCCCCCCCCCCCACTCACGCTCTGTCTCTGTCTCTCCCCAAAACAAATAAACATTAAAACGAATGGGGCAAATGCAAATATGTAAAATACAAAAGGAGAATCAAGAAGTAACCATAGAAAAAGATGAAACTGAAGAATAGTAGGAGACTACTTTGCTCAAGTCTACAAAACTAAATTTGCAAATCTGTCTGAAATAGATAGTGTTCTAGGAAAACACAATTTCCTTGCTCTAGAAAAGATCAAGTTTGAGAGAAAAGAACAAGCTTCAAAAAGCAAACTTTAGAACACTACCAAGTTCAGCTGATTTCCACAGGAATTCTATAAAACCTTTAAAAAGTAGGTGATTCCACTGTTAAACAATTCCAGAGCAGAGAAAAATAAGGAAAATTTTCCATATTATTCTTATGAAGCATATAAAGTATTTATGCTGGTAGCTTCAAGGAATACAAGAACAGCAAAAAAGGAATCACAGCCTAATCTCAGTTCTGAGTATCAATGGAAAATTCTAAAATATTTGCCAAAATAATCCATCATCACACTAAAGGAATGAAATTCACCAGGACCAGAAATGCAAAAATGGTTCAATATTGGTAATATACAGTATACATGTTATCATCTTAAAAGACTTAAAGAGAAAAATCATATGGTTGTCTCTATAGACCCTGGAAAGGCACTTGATAAATTTCAGTAAACTTTCTTGACAAAGCACTCAAATAAAAATAAATGGGTAATGCTTTAACATGAGAAAATGTATCTATCTTGGCTATCCAAAGCCCACATCAGGCATGACAAGGAAACAGTGGAAAAGCATTTCCACTAAACTATAAAATAAGACACTATGCCCATGATCATCATGGTTACCAACAGGTAACTTACTGTTTCACCTCTTTTAGGTCTTTGCTAAAAATTAACCTTCTCTGGGCACCTGGGTAGCTCAGTCAGTTAAGCGGAGTCCGGCTTCACCCAGGTCATGATCTCATGGTTCAAGAGTTCTAGCCCCACTTCAGATCCTGTACCTGCACCCCCCCCCCAACCTCTTCCCCACTAAGGCATGCATTTTCTCTCTCTCAAAAATAATAAATTAAAAAATAACTTTTTAATTTACCTTCTCAATGAGAAGTACACTGATCATCCTATCTAAAATTGCAAACTGACTCTTATTCTGTTAGTCCTCAGTGCCTTCATCATGTTCTGGGTGTTTTTTTTCCTATCATTTATCATATTCAGCTTATAATAAACTTTACTTGTTTATTGTGTGGTTTTGCTTTTTATATATCCCTGGCTACTATAGAAATGCCAAGAGAGGAATTTTGTCTAACCTGTTCCAAGGGTCTAAAACAGTGCCTTGTCCATAAGATATCCATAAATATTTGTGAAATGATTGTATGAAATTGAAAAAAAATCTTAGAAACAAAGTTTGGCAAAGAGAAGACAAAACAAACAATGTCTGCCAGTAACATGATTACATACCTAAAAAAATAAGAATCAACTAAGAATCTAGCACAAATGATGAAAATTCAATAAAGGTATCAGGTACCAAATTGATGTATAGATAAAGATAAAATAAACATGGAAGATAAATCCCAGGGGTACCTGGGTGGCTCAGTTGGTTAAACATCCAACTGTTGATTTCAGCTTAGGTCATGATCTCACAGTTCATGAGATGGAGCCATGCATCTGGATCTGCGCTAACAGCACAGAGTCTACTTGGGATTCCTTCTCTCCCTTTATCTGCCCCTCCTCCACTTGCACTCTCTCTCTCAAAATAAATACATAAACTTAAAAAGAAGGAGAAGAAGAAGGAGGAGGAGGCAGCGAAGAAGAAGAAGAAGAAGAAGAAGAAGAAGAAGAAGAGGAGGAGGAGGAGGAGGAAGGAGAAGAAGAAAAGAAAGAAAGATAGATCCCATTTACAATAGCAGCCAAAAAAAAAAAAACCTTAGGAATAAATTGAACAGGAAATATGCAAGAGCAAATGAAAAATACTTCAAAGCATTAATGAGGGATTTCAAAGATGCCTTGAGCAAATGGAAAGACCCAATAGCATGCTCTCTTGTATAGGAAGATTCTACATCATGAATCTTATGTCAGATATTTCTGATATAATTCTGAATATAATTTTTTAAATATCAATAGATTTATTTTTAATTAGATGTTAATTCTACAGTTCATAAACAAAAATATATAAAGACCAGGAAAATTGAACACAAGCAGAGAGGTAATACTAGCCCTATAAAACACATTACAAAGCCTTGATAATTAAAACAGTGTAGTGTTGGCCTAAAAAGAATGAATAAATAGAACATAACAGATTGTACATAAATAGGGTCAAATACATCCAGGAATTTAATATGTGGTCAAACCACTAAGGGAAAATTCAATAAATGGTGATGAGATAGCATATTTCAGACCATATGCCAGGTTAAAGACCAAATGGATGAAAGATTTTAAATGTAAATAACAAAACCATATATATAACAAAGAAAACGTAGAAGAATCTTTTATAATCTGAGGATGAGCTGGTATAGGTAACACTACAAATCCAGGAGCCATAATAATTTTGCATGATATAGAAAAACTATAGCAAACTTTTAAAAAATTCAAAGATAAATGACAAAATGGGTGAAATATTTGCAATTTATCACAGAGTTGGTTGTCAAATGTATAACCATCTAAAAATTGGTAAGAAAAAGACAATAACCAAATAAAAAATTGTGGAAAGAATATGAAAAGATGTATGCACCCCAAAATACAAAGGCTCTTAAGCAAAAGAAAGGGTCCTCAAACTCACTCATAATAAAAATGCAAATTAAAATTACACTGATACCATTTTTAACTCATCAGATTTGGCAAAAATTCAAAAATTTAATTAATAAGCTTGGTTACAAATCAGCAGGCACTCTTAGACACTGCTAGTGGTAATGCAAATTGCTACAACCTCCATGGAAGGTGATTTAGCAACATTTATCAAAATTACAAATGGCTAATACCCTTTGACCATCAATTCTGTTGGAAATTTATCCTATAATATTTGTGCATAGGTACAACATGACATGCATACAAAGCTATTTATTGCAGCATGGTTTGTAACAGCTGGAAAACATTGGAAACTGCCCTCATGCCCATCGATAGGGAACTGGTTAAATAAATTATGGTATTTCACCTTGTATGAAACTATATTTTAAAAAATAAATAAACTCTGTGTTATTATAAAAATGTCTCCAAGATCTTTGTGCAGAATAGTAAATATGCTATTCCTTTTGTGGAAAAGGGGGGGAGTGGATAAAAATACTTATTCGTATTTGCTTATGTGGAGAAATTGTGGAAGGAGAAATGTCCCTCTGGAGGGACATATGGGAGACTAATGAAATAATGGTGAAGGAACTAGGTGGATAGGTGTTAGGAATGGGGGAAGATGTTTTGCTGTATACTTTTAAAGTAAATTTTTATTTTTTTAATTATGAATATATTATCATCTGAAAATGTTAGATTTTGAAATGCTATTTCTTAACATTAATGGACACAGGATGCATAATGAGTGCTGTATTATCTGCTATAGTGTCATACATTCAAACATTTCAACACAATCATTCTTAGGATCAAACAGAAAGAGATAGAAAGAGTGCACGCACATGAGGGAGTAAGGACAAGCTGTCAGCACGGCACAGAGTCTGAGGCAGGGCTCAAATTCACCAACCATGAGATCATGGCCTGAGCCAAAATCATGACCTGAGTCAAGAGTAAGACACCTGACTGAGCTACCCAGGTGTCCCATTAGTTCTTAGGGTTATTATAAATGATTAAATTAAGTATAATCAGATTCTCCAGACTAACTTGAAGCAGAAAGTCAAAATATTCCAGCATCTTCTTGTCCATATGGAACTATTCCCAAAATTCTCCCTCCCTGGGTTCTTCATTTCTTTCCCTTAGATTATTGCCCCCATGTTTGCCCCTTTACAGCACAATGTTTAAGAACATAGGCTTTAGAGATCATTTGACCCTACATGGTTTATTGTCTGCATGACTTCTGACCAAATGCTTTTGTTCCCACATGTGTAAAACGGAGGTAACACAAATTTTATAGAATTGCTATGAGGATGAGTGAGTTCATGTACATAAAGCTCTCAGCCAATGTTTGGCATACAGTAAGAGTTCTAGAAATATTAAGTACCTCTACTATTACTACACTGACTACTAAAACTTCTGGTGGCCTGAATTTTCACTGAGTTCTGAATTCTGCCAGGTATTGACAGATCTGGTTACTGATCTGGCACAAGAGTTTCAGAGTGGAATATCACCTTCAGTCAGTTCAAATAACAGTTATATGGTTACTATTTAGACACTCAATCATAAATTTTTGCTAATTTCTTACCTTCAACCTAAAAGTCCTCTGATTAAATGCATTGAGTTTCTAGCTAGTAATCTTTTCACACTTTAATGCAAAAATAATGTCCATTGTACATCAAAAAGTCATCATTTTTAACATGCTCATACCAAAAATCCAATTAAATTTTTTTATTATGAATTCCATTTACCTCAGTACTACAATCAGAATTATCCCATAGTACCTCTAACTCATAATGTCTCTCAGTCATTGTAATCAAGATATTTTAAGGAAATTTTTAATTATTTTTATGTAATTACCATTTCAATTGTAAGAAACAATGTCAATTTTAATTATTTCAATATCAATAATGCACATTGATGATAAAATTAATTAATATTATCTACATACAGGGGCACCTGAGTGGCTCCATTGGCTAAGCGTAAGACTCTTGATTTTGGCTCAGGTCATGATCCCACAGTTTGTGAGATCAAGCCCTCTGTAGGGCTCTGCACTGACAGCACAGAGCCTGTTTGGGACTCTCTCTCTCCCTCTCTCTCTCAAAATCAATAAACAAACTTAAAAAAAATTACCAACGTACAATGTGTAAACTACTCTCATAAACATGTAAAAATCTTTGGAAAAGGAAACATACCAGTCAAGTTTAATTCTCAAAGGTTAGAGAGGATTACAGAGCTGAAACTGGCTCTCAGAAAACAATGTGGACCACAATGAGCCCACAGCAGAATGCTGCCAAATTTCTTGTTATTAATAAACTTCTCTCTAACTTCCCTCAGAGAATATACAACCAAAGATTAGCAATGGAAATATCAGAGACACTGAAAATTATGCTTAATCTTTGGGCTATAAACCAGAAATTTTTAATTAAAAAATGAGAGCCTTCATTTTATTGATGGAATGATATAACTCGAAAAAAAAATAAGACTACTTTTGTTATTAAATAAAAGTTTAGTGTGACATTATGGATCAACACTGATTTATACATCTCTTGAGGATATAGGAAAAAAAGTCACCCTTGGGGGAGATTATAGTCCACGAAACAAATTGAGGCATGTAAGATAATAATTACAATACAAATATTAAGTGATAAGGGCTGTGTTAGGGGAGTTCAGAGAGAGATGACCACAGAAACTATTTTGCATTTTAATTAGTCCTTGTAGAAAGATAAAAGTTCAATAGCCAAAAATGGTAGAAGAGGTCATTTCATATAAAGAGAATAATATAGCAGAGCATGTTTGTAGAACTGAACATACAGACTACAGTATGGAATAAAGACAGTGGGAAATAAAAAAAAAACAGAAATATTCAATACAATAGGAAGCAAAAATATAAGTCTGAGAAATTCAGATTTTTTTTCACAGGAACTGGCAATCTATGAAGAGTACTTTGATTAAAAGAGTAATTTTATAGGGGCACGTGGGTGGCTCAGTTGGTTGAGCATGCAACTTTGGCTCAGGTCGTGATCTCTAGTTCATGAGTTCAAGCACCGCACTGGCCTGCTGCTGTTAACACAGGAGTGCCTTCGGATCCTCTGTCCCCTCTCTCTTTGCCCCCTCCCCCACTCTCTGTCTCTCAAAAATAAATAAGCAACAACAAAAAACAGTAATTTTATAGAAGTTGCCATAGGAAAATTACACTGGTGATTGTGTCCAAATAGATTTGAGTTCTAGGAGAGGGGAAGAGAATGTTCTAGTAGTTCAGACAAGATATTCGTATAAGTCTGAACTAGGAGCTATGGAACTAGACAGGAAGAAATGAATGCAAATATGTGGAGAAGACTATTATTAATTGCAAACATTTATTGAGAGATTACATTGTGAAAACTTTTGAATTTCTCAGCTAATCATCTCAACTATTCTGAAGTAGGTAACTATTATCTCCACTTTAAGGAAGTTAATTAACTTAGTTATTATAACACAGTCTTAAGTATAGTCCTGGGACCTGAACCCCAGGCTTACTGACTTTTAAAGTCAACACTTTCATGCTCTCTAATACTTACCCTTATTGTACTGAACATTGAGAAATTTGGAGCCAAAAATGGCACTAAGTTTTCAAATTTAAATAATTGGGAAAATAATCAAAACAAACACAAAATCAATCAAAAATACAAAATATAAGGAGAAAGAGAGGGTTCAGGATGATTAGACAAAAATCTAAGACAAAAATCTTCAACCAACTCAGTTTCCGAAAGAGTATTATGTTTTCTACATGATCTGAAAAATGTTTCTTTTGCACATTATTCATTGGTCCTATTTTACTCTTAAAATGTCTAATTTATCCTGTGATGAACCGCTTCCAACTTAACCCACTGAAATTCTATTGCTTTATCAGGTGAGAAGTTTCCTGACAAGACGCCTAAGGTGCAGTTAGTGATATCACATGAGGATGCGAAGCTGACCATACTAGTGAAACACATGAAAAACATTGTAAGTTTATTATTTCTAATGAGAAACATGTAAACCTACATTTAAAAATCACTTGCCTCCCTCAGGCAATTAATGTCAACATTAGTAAGAGGAATGGGGCCAGCCACCAAGTTTAAGTGAGGAACAGTAGGCCAATTACAATGTTCTGCCTCTGTATGATTGCAATCCCTAGGGTAAAGACTATAAAATATTTCACAGGCCAAGTCCTAGAATGAAAATTAGACTTTACTCACAATGAAGTGTTAGGTCAAATCTCGTGAAAAAGGTTTGAAAATACAGGAATAGCTAGAGCATTAAGGTCCAAAGGGAAAAAAGCTAGGTCCCAAGAATTTATATCTATCTCATCTTGCTGAGCTTAGTGGAAGATTAACTCATCTCTTTGAATAATGCCAACACTTTCTCTGTGAAGCCAGCAACTCTAAGGCTTTCTCCCCAGATGCCCATTGAGTACATTGAGTTCATACCCCCCAAACAGTTATTATGTTCTGATGTAATTACTCAGAGATATATCTTTCCCCTCAAAACATAATATTATTTTGAGGACAGGAAACCCATCTTTATATACCAGAACATAGGACAACAATGGTAGTTAGCCTCTAAAAACAACTGCAAGCTATTCCATTATACCCTATTCCTCTCTGAAGATGGGTCAAGTCAGAGGTATGAATAGCAATTGGACCATTGACATTGAGTAAGGGAGGGAGCATTCTGCGTCACATTGTGATTGATTCATGGTCTGAGTCTGGGTGCAGTAACCAGAAGGAGGTAACTCTAAGCCTTGCCACTTCTCCAGTCTTCCTCTAGTCTACTCAAAGCAGGTCCTTCATATGGTAAAACTCCCTAGGAGACTATAGAGAAAGTCAGTAGCCCTATTTTGGCTCTATCCCTTATGCATATAAATCTCTCAGGATGTGCTTGGAAAGACTTAAAAGAGCAAACTCTTCATTGTGATGTGATCTGGAACATACTAGAATTTAACAAATGTCTGTTCAGTGAACAAATAGTTGGCATAATTTGCAGGGGATACATCCTTTACAAACTTAGAATTAGCCAGCTATCCAAGGATGCTTATTTGTAAGTCTGTGGTTTTGTAATCAGCAATTTTTGTAATAGCTGGGCAAATATTATTAGATGTGTTTCTGTAGAACTTTAGTCATTAAAATAATTATTTTCAATTGCTTTTGATCAGATAATCATCTTAAATGAGAATAGGAGTTGTTTAAGAAATTCTTAGTCTGGGAAATGAAGATTCAATTAGGCACTGTTTATGGCTATATGCATGTTCATAGACTTTAAGCATCTATATAAATATATGTGATAAAGTAAGAGAATGTTAAGAAATGGTGTTAATCAAGTTAACAGCACTTACATATGTATATGCTATATGACTGTTAACTGAAAATAGTCCTCCTGGAAATTATATATTTATTCCAATAATGTCATTGATCAAAACGTTTTAGAACACGCCTATTGACATTGCTTTTAGATCTGGCCTATAAACCACACAGTAAACTTGGTGATATTACTCAATAGTCATGCCTAATATTTGATCAAAAGCAGTATTAACCAATTTGGTCACCCATTTTATTCACCGGATAAATATCCAAATTACTTTTGACAGTTTTCAAAAATGCATTTTATAGTGAGATGAAGTTACACTAACAATAAGAATATTCAAAACGAATGTGATGCAGGCATGAAGGGAGGGGAGAAAGTAAGCAAGAGCTAGAATTAAAGATTTAGGTCAAGTGATAGGTACGTGGCAAATGACCAGGTACATCCTATAAGGAGTAAAAAGCCATCTAGGGCCCCTAGAGCCTATGCCAATGTCCTCTTATTAATAATGAAATAATACTTCTTGCAATCTGACTTCTCAGTCTACCTGCTGGTTCGTCTCTTCTCCCCGATCCCTTAGCATTGCCCTGAAATTCATTCCTACACCTATTCTCTTTTCTACTTCCAGCCCTGTGATGTTAAATATCATTTACATGTCTTTCTCTTCCATATTTATAACTCATCTTGGAACTGTCCCTGAAATCCAGAGGCTTATGTATAACTAACTGCTCAACAACTCTAGTAGAAATTGAATAGGCATTGCAAACTTAAGATACACCAAATCAAACTTCTGCTTATTGCCTCCTGATTATTGCTCCTTTTGCAAACTTTCCCATAACAGGAAATAGAAACTTTATCCTACTATTTACTCCAAGTCCCTGGTGTCATTTTGACATTTCTCACAAACTACAACCAATTTATCTGCAAATTCTGTCAGCTCTGCTTTCAAAACAAATCCAGAATTGCACTCCTTTGCCCTTCACTGCTACCATAAATGGTTCAAGCCACCATCATGTCCCACCTAAATCACTGCTGTAGTCTCTCTTTTTAACTTTTTTAATGTTTATTTATTTTTGAGAGCAAGAGACAGAGTTCAAGTGGGGGAGGGGCAGAGAGAGAGAGGGAGACCCAGAATCTGCAACAGTCTCCAGGCTCTGAGCTGTTGGCACAGAGCCTGATGCAGGGCTCAAACTTGGGAATGGTGAGATCATGACCTAGGCTGAAGTAGGACACTTAACCAACTAAGCCACCCAGGCACCCCACTGCTGTAGTCTCTTAATGGGTCTCCCTGCTTCTACTTGTATTTCTTCCTAATCTTTTTCCTAACCTAGGAGCCAGAATATTCCTTTGATAATAAAAGTCAGATCTTGTCATTCTTCTCTCATATCCTTCTGAAGGTAAGGTCTCACTCATATCACTTATAATGAAAGGCATAGTACTTATTAATGATCTATGAAGCCCTACTACTGATCTGGCCTCCTTGATCTCTCCAACCTCATCTCGACAGACTCCCTCAATCACTCCACTCCAGCCTCAGTGTCTTCCTTCCTGTTCCTTAAATATGATAAGCATGTTTCTGCCCCAGGACATTTGTACCTGTTATTCATGTCATCTGGAATGTTTTTTCCCAGGTTCATGGCTCAGTCTCACATATCCTGAAGGAATAAGTCTTACTGCCACCTTTTCAGTGAGGTCCTCTCTGACTCCCATATGTAAAGCTGCAAAACCACTACCTGTTGCCACTTCCAAACTTCCTTTTCTAACTTTTTGTCTCCACGGCCCTATATCACTGCTATTATTCCAAGGGCTAAAACAGTGTCAAGTACATAGTAGATGCTCAGTGAATACTTTGTTAAATAAAAGAATGTCAAATTATTTCTGATATAAACAACTAAGAATTACGATCTTGTTCACCTACCAAAAACCATCAAAACAAAGTTCTCATGCCTTGCATTTTTCAGAGCTACTTTTAAATGACTCTTTTATTTCTTCTGCTTATCTGAGGACAGAGATAACACTATAATATAAATGACAGGAAAATCTATCTATAAATTCTCAACATATTTTCTTTGCTTATTTCAAGTTTTAACTAATTGTTATTTAGTTTCTGAGCCTTTAGTATTTTCACATGCCAAAGTAATCAGACTGAAGTCGTGCTTCATTTTATTTTAATGTTAAAGTGAATTATTCTGCCTGCAGCTCTGTTATATTTAATATTAAGTTTGATGAAAAGAATTGTTTATCTTATATTAAATCTTTGAAGCTTTGCTCTAAGAATTACGTCCCTCCTGTGAATTCACAAGCTAAAACAAAATTTGCTAAATTTTTTCCCTTTTAAAGCAGCCCAATGTGATTTATTCTAATGAACAGAGACTGACAAAGTAATGCAGTTATTTGGAAGGTTGGCAAAGACTTTTAAAAATAATGTTTCAGTTTATATAACAGAGACATATATAAAAATCATTTGAATTTAAAACATTTTTAAAAATCTTTCTAGCATTTTCCCAAGTAGCCCACTATAAAATACTCTTTTCCACTGATATCTTCATGTCTCTCTATACATGTCTCTCTATGAATTGCAACGTCTGCAGTGTGTCTCCTGGTCTCATGAATTCCCTAGTCTGCGTCATTTCCAAACTGTTTTCATTTACTTGCTCCAGAATATGTGCATTCTAGTAGGCTCTAAAAGTAATCAATAAAGATTCCAGACTCTCTTCTGATATTGAATGTGCTCACACTCTCAGAGACTCTTACACTATAGCAAAATGATATGATTTCAAATGAGGTGCAAGTAATATCAGGGAAAGCAGGACACATCTCAGATGGAATGCTGTTCAATCCTTTAATAAGACACGAAATAGGGCAGAATAGTTGTGATATGAAAACAGGAGGAAAGATGAAAAATAACGAGTGTTGATGACAATGTGGAGAAAAGGGAACCCTTGTGTGTTGTTGTTGATGGGAATGTAAATCAGTGCAGCTCCTGTGGAAAACAGTGTGGAGGTTCCTCCAAAAACTAAAAACAGAAATACCATATTTTCCAGTAATTTCGCTACTGGATATTTACCAAAAGAAGGTGAAAACCCTAACTGGAAAAGATATATGCACCCCTATATTTGTGACATTATTTATAGTAGCCAAGATATGGACACAACTCATGTGTCCCTTGACAGATGAGTGGATAAAGAAGATGTGGTATATCTCTGTCTCTATCTCTATCATCTCTATCTCTATCTCAATCTCTATCTTGATCTCTATCTCTGTCTCTACCTCTGTCTCTATAATGGAATATTATTCAGCCATTTTAAAAGGATGAGATCTTGCCATTTGTGACAACATGGATAGACCTAGAGGGTATAATGCTGAGTGAAATAAGTCAGCCAGAGAAAGACAAATAGTATATGATTTTACTTATATGAGGAATCTAAAAACAAAACAAATAAACAAACAAAAGCAGAAAGAGACCCATAAATACAGAGAACAAACTATATTGTTGCCAGAGGGAGGAGAGTAGGAGGATGGGCAAAGTGAGTGAAGGGAAGTGGGAGATACAGGCTCCCAATTACAGAATGAATAAGTCCTGAGAATAAAAGGTATAGCATAGAGAATATAGCCAATGGTATTGTAATTGTAATAGCATTGTATGGTGACAGATGGTAGTCACACTTGTGGTGAGCATAGTGTAACATATAGACTTTTGAATCACTAGTTGTACACCTGAAACTAATGTAACACTGTGATCCAACTATACTTCAGTTAAAAAAGACTTCTGTAGCCTTATTATTCAATAAGCAACTTATAGTAATTAATTAAAAGTTCTGTTTCATCTTGCTGTGAATATTTATGGTATTAGATCTCCTAGCCATATGCTCAGAAGGGATGAAAGAACAGAAATGATGGGACTTGTCTCATTCTATGAGAAGACAGATGTATCTAGAGAGGCAATACTGGTGTAAAACCTTGACCTCATCATTTATAGCCCTAAACTTGTCTTCTCACCATATCTAGCTCTCCAAGAATAAAAGAATTTGTTTCAAAAGCAGAAGGATAAAACTTTGTTCTCATTTCTTTTCTTCCCCCTCTCCTCACTTTCTCCCTTTATTCTCTTTTCCTTTATTTTACTTTCTCTTTCCTTTCCTATTATTATTAGCCCAAATTTAGCTGTAAGACAAAATATAAAAAATAGAGAAGATTTAAATGTGTTCCTTTTATTGTTGGATTTGCTTAAACATTAGAAATTGGATACTAGATTTCAAAACACATACACATTTGGACTTTAATGCACTGAAATCAATATAAAAAAAATAACAGGAGAGAAAGAAATAGACTCAAACACATCAGTAAGAACCCCAGGCTAAATACACACACACACATTTTATTGCATTTTATTTTCTATTTAAAATTTTTCTTACATTTTTAATGTGTATGTGTAGCTTGGAAGTTCTTATTTTTAAAATATATATTCTCCTGGCCTCATAGATCATACAATTCTTCCATATCTTCCATGGACAAGTAGTCCATGAACCACTCAAATGGTTAATTACACCTCAAAATGGCACTCTACATACAATTCCAGTTCTGTACTTGGTACCAAACAAATTGAAGGGCCTGTTGGTGTAGAAGATACAACACTTAGATTTAGTAAAGTTGACAAAAGAGGGTTGTGAAAATAAAGTACAGGTGATGACAATGTTTGACATACAAAGATAACAATGTTCTGTGTATCCTTTTATTTTTTTTTTTTATTTTTTTTAAATGTTTATATATTTTTGAGAGAGAGACAGACAGTGCAAGCAGGGGAGGGGAAGAAAGAGGGAGACACAGAATCTGATACAGGCTCTAGACTCTGAGCTGTCAGCATAGAGACCCACACAGGACTTGAACTCACAAACCACAAGATCATGACCTGAGCCGAAGTTGGATGCTCAACCTACTGAGCCACCCAGGCGCCCCTTGTATATCCTTTTAAAAATAACTTGGCTAACTCCTCTGACTAACCCAATCCAATATTTTTAATCTAGATTTTTGAAAGAGATATGTCATTGTTCTATCCTAAATGCACTTCAATCTAAATAAATGTCAATTTCTTGATAAAGGATAATTTTCTAATAATAATTATCCCATTGATTGTATTTGGCTTATATTTCATTAATAAAAAATTACTCTTCTAGAGCTGGCCCATTATGACATTGATCTCCCATTTCAAAGAATATGAGGCAAAGCAGTGGATAATGGAGAGGAGCTGGCCCAGATAGAGATATTTCATTGTTCCATGATTTTTCAGGGTTAGTAAACACTGACCCTCGAAGATTACCAATTACTTCTTAATGAAAAAAACCATAAATTGTTCTTAAACCTATGATAAATAATATGCTAATAATAACTCATCTCTTTCCATCATCAATATTTTTAACTAGTCCTTCCTTTGTGAACTTTACTGTTCACAAAGTGAAACTTCACTGTCCATATATTCTCTACACTTCTTTGACAGCACTCTTTCTGAGGCTTCCTTAGCATTCACAAATGTATTTATTTATTTTTAATTCTTTTTCGTTCATTTATATTTGACAGAGACAGAGTATGTGTGTATATGTGTGTGCATGAGTGGTGGAGGGGCAGAGAGAGAGAGAGACAGAATCCGAAACAGGCTCCAGGCTCTGAGCTGTCAGCACAGAGCCCTACGCAGGACTCAAACTCATAAACAATGAGATCATGACCTGAGTGGAAGTTGGACACTTAACCAACTGAGCCATCCAGACACCCCAACATTTACAAATTTAAACTAATGTACGTAGTGGCTTAATAAATGCTGGCTTCACCTTTAACCCTTAAATGTGAAGATTTTCCAGTATTCATGGCTTTAACTCTTCAAATTGATTTCCTAAAAAAAATCCATCCAGTCTTGAGGCTTTGAAGATTATGTGAATTACTCCTAAATTTATATCTCTACTTTAAATATATCTCTGAACCCAATTTACATATTTTCAACTGCCTGATGGACATTTGCACTCTGATATCTTGCCATCTCCTGAAACTCAACAGTGCTAAATTATAGCTCTCTACTTTTCACTGAATCAACTCTCACTCTTGACTGCTTATTTAAAAAAATCGTTGCACCAACCTCAAGTAACCCCCGGTCAAAATTTCCTTGTAATGTATTTTCCATATTTTAACTTATTCCAGTACTGCTATATATAATCATCATAAAATCCTTTTAGTTTACTGTTACTTTTATTTTTGCCAAAATCCTATTCTATAGTCTCTATTAATTCACTTATGGGCTATTTTGATTGTTATGATATTCCTGTCCTTGTGTTCTACTTTCTTAATCCATTCTGCATAAAACATCCTAAAATTCTATTTTTAACATATCAATAAAAATGCTAACAGAATCTTTGTAAATCTCAAATTCCTTAGCCTAATATTTAAGGTACTACACAATTTAGCTCTACCTGCCTTTATATCCACCCTCCCCAACAGAAAACATGTATTATATTCTAGATGGTTTACTCATTGTTTATCAAACACGCTCCAGTCATTCTAGCAAAGTATATCATACTTCCTCTTCCCTTCTATTTACCTTCAAACATCCAGGCTCACCTCAAACCTCATCCTTTCTGAATCTCCCAGATCACTCTTGTTCCTGTTAATTCTTCTGTCCTTTGACCTCCTTACACTTACTGTTTACACCACCCATTTGATATTCACTGCCTTATCTCATTTCTTAGAACCTTTATCATTTTGGTTTATCCTGTAGTTTCAATTGTATTGACAATATACTTATTGGAAGAAACTGTGGGAAATATATTTTGTATACTCTGCAATGCCTAACACAATAATATGCCCTTAATACATGTTTGTTAAATAAGTGAATATTCATTTAAGTGTATACCACTGTGAAAAATAGTCACAATGCAGAGCAGTTAAATTTAAGCTACATTCATAAATGAATAGCTTTTCTCTGTGAATTCTGCTATCTATAATACTTAATACTAAACTGAGAATAGACAGGTGACAAATATTTGACCTAAATAGTCTGTCTCACTTAAAAATGAAGTGATTTCAGTATAAAAACAGAGAGGGAGACAAACCATAAGAGGCTTAAACACAGAGAATGTATTGAGGATCGCTGGTGGGGTGTTGGTGGGGGTAAGAGCTAAAGGGGTAAGGGGCATTAAGGAGGACACTTGTTGGGATAAGCAGTGGGTGTTATATGTAAGTGATTAATCACTAAATTCTATTCCTGAAAATAAATAAATGAATTTCAATTTTTATGTAGATTACATGTTCAAATGGTTATATTATATATATATATATATATATATATATATATATATATATATATATATAAATTAAATAAATGTATTATTAAAATTTTAAAAATTCAAAAAATAAAGTGATTTCCTGCTGAGGATTATTTCTCTAAATACTCAACAACTCTGGACACTTAACCATATCTCCAGCTGACATAACCATCAATGTACAGGTCACCACATTATACAAATTTTATTTAATCACTCTCTGTTCTTTACTGACAAGCTTATACCCTAATTGCTATTCTTTATCCAAATCTCCCTCAATTCTTCATTCTAACTGAAACAAACAAACAAACAAACAAAACATAAGCTAGAGTCCTGACATTGGTCCTCTTAATCTGGTTTCTTCCTGGCTTTTCTGTAATCAACTTAAGAGTCATATTAGCATCATGCAAAAGACATCTCTCACCCAACAACAAAAATTCAGCATCCATTCACAGACAAAAGTTATGTTTGTGAGAGCTATGGGATCTAACACCATACACCAAGGGATCCAGGCACCCATACATCAGATAATAGACACTCAGTCCTCAGTCCCTGCTGATGACGTTGCAGTGGCTCATGAACTGCTTCCAGCCCCTCTTAGCTATAGTCAGGGAGCTCCTAGAAACCACTGTCTTAGAGAACATTCCACAGGTAAAAGAGCCTTTGTGGAAATCCAGGTTTGCAAAGGAGACATTTCAACACACTGTTGTAAGGAAAAGAAAAAGATAAGTTTGAACACTTTGAAGTGGGGTGTTAGTAAAGACTGGAGGAGGTAACAACTACTTCAGATTTGAAGACAGCGATGCAAAACTTCAAGGAACATGAAAAATCAAAGTAACATGACACCACCAAAGGATCACAATAATCTTTTACTAACCAAACTCAAAGACCTGGAGATTATGTGATTGGCTTGATATAAAGAATTCAAATAGACTTTTAAAGGAAACTCAGTGAGCTACAGAAAACATAGAAAGACAATTCAACGAAATCAGGAAAATGATATATGAACAAAATGAGAGTTTATCAGAGAGATAAAAATGTTTTAAAAAGAAGCAAACAAATTTTGGAACTGATGAATATTATAAATGAAAAGAAAAATCCAACAGAGAGCATCACCAACAGAATGGATCAAGCAAAAGAAGAATCTGTGAGATAGAGGACATGAACTTTGAAATTACCCAGTCAGTAGAGAACAAAAAAAGAAAAAGAAAATGAAAAAAAAAAAAGAGTGAAGAAAGCCTATGTGATCTTAGAATACCATAACAAGAACTCTGAATTATTGGAGTTCCAGAAGAAGAAGAAAGGGAGAAGGGACAGAAAGCATATTTAAAGAAATAATGATTGAGCACTTTCCAAATCCGGAAGGATATTTGGATATCTAAGTTCATGAAACTCATAGTTCCCCAAAACACTCTACTTAAAGAGATCCTCTTCAAAATACATTATAATAAAACTATCAAAAATCAAAGACAAAGAGGGAATTTTAAAAGGGAAAAAAGCTTGTAACATAAGCAAACTTCTATAAGGTTTTCAGCAGATTTCTCAGCAAAAACCTTATAGGCCAGGGGGGAATGGAATGATATATTCAAAGTAGTGAACTAAAATAAATGCCAGCAAAGAACACTTTACCTGGCAAAGCTGTCCTTCAGAAATGACGAAGGGATAAAGACTTTTCCAGACAAATAAAAGCTGAACGATAAATGAAAGCTGAAGGGGTTCATCACCGCTGGACCTGCCTTACAAGAAATGCTAAAAGGAATTTTTCAAGCTAAAATGAAATGATACTAACAGATAATATAAATACATATGAAAATATACAACCCATGGCAAAAATAAGTATACAATCAAAGTAAGAGTATCCTAATAGTGTAATATGGTGGACTACTAACCATTTAACTCTAGTATAAAGGTTAAAAGACAAGAGTATTAAAAATAACTACAGTGACAAAAATTTGTTAATGAATAAACAGTATAAAAGGGGTAAATTGTGACTTCAATAACATAAAAAAATGGGGGAATAAAGGGTAGGGTTTTTGTATGTGATTGAAGTAAATTTATCAGCATATATAGACTAGTAAACCTAAGATGTTTTATGCAAGCCCCATGGTAACCACAAAGCAAAAACCTGCAGTAAATTCACAAAAGATGACGGGAAGAGAAAGCAAAGCATACCACTACATAAAATCATCAGTTCACAAAAGAAGGCAGCAAGAGAGGAAGAAAAGGATGATAGAACTAAAAAAAAACAGCCAGAAAACAATTAATGACATTAGTTAAGTCTTTAGCCGTCAATAATTATTCTCCATGTAAATGGTTTAAATTCTCCAATCAAAAGGCATAGAGTGGCTGGATGGGTAAAACAAAACAAAACAAAACAAAACAAAACAAAAAAAACATGATCCAATTATATGCTGCCTATAAGACACTCATTTCCCCCTATTTTTTTTCCTCTATAGCCTTACTGATTTTCTGTATACTAGTTCTATGAATTATTAACAGAGGGATGTTAAAATCTTTTAACAGTAATTGTGCATTGGTATAATGTTACATGAACATTTAAGATTATGTCTTCTTGATTAATTGACTCCTTTATTATGAAATGAACTTTTTTATTTACGGTAGTATTTTTTGCTGTCAAATATACTTTGTCAGATATTTATATGTTTTCCAGTTTTCTTTTGATTAAGGTTGGCATAGTATATCTTTTCCATCCTTTTACCTTTAACCTTTCATCTCTTTACATTTAAAGTTTCTTGTATATTTGCTATAGATAGATGAAACACAGATATGATAGATGAAGATAGATGATGATGATAGATAGACAGACAGACAGGTGATAGAGGACCATACTGTAGGTTGTAGCTAGCAATCTCTGGCTCATAGATATATTGAACCAATAGTCACATACAATTTTTGTAAAGTTTTTCCAAGTGCTGTTCGTAAGCCAAGTGTTTCATATCCTGGATTTTCAGAATGATGTTTTCAGGCCCAAAAGGAGAACTTGGCATTGAGTCTATTTGTTTCTAACCTTGTTAGATATAGTTCATCATTCCAGCCCTTCACATCTCATTCCTGATTATCTAATCAAACATACTGCCCAAAACACTCCAATTATTGACAACTGTCCATCATATATCAATATCTTTATTTAAATCATGATAAAACTGTTTACTAGGACAAAATCAAGGCATATTTTTGAGGTATACGAGTAGGAAACTCTTTTACTTTCCCTCTGAATTACTAGTTTCTGGGTTTTTTGCAAAAAATCTTTCATACTATCAAGTATAATATCATAAATCTAATATTCCAGTGTTTCATCTGTTCTTCACAGTTCTTTAATTATCATTAACAAAAGTACTCTGTCTCTTATTTGTACAATTTTCTCAGCATTGGAGGATAGAAGTTAAGGGTTATAGGATTTGAAATCATTTAGAATGGTTCAGTGCAATTATAAAAAAAAAAAAGAAAAAAAGAAGAAGAAAAAGTTTAATTACCACTTAACTCATAAACAATTCTTCAGCATTTTCTATTGAATAGATTGTTAAAAAGAAATGAGGTTTAAAGCCTTACTTCTTATATGTTATTAAGATTGAGAAATGGAAAAACTTCCCAAACTTTGCAACACAATCAGTAGCAAAGTCTGGTCTGTAGCTCTAATTAAAACTCTGCATTATTAAAAGCAATTCAATTCTTATTTATTGAGTCAGAAAAGTGTTTCTATCTACTAGACTGTGACTTCTGTCTAGTTGTTAACTGCATCAAGTTGAGGATGAAAAATCTTTAATAGGTATGTAATAAGATGATCATGCCCATGAGTTTGTCATTTCTTTAAAAGTAAAAACTGTTTCAATCACTTTTCTGTGACCTCTTATAGACTATCCAAAGTGTTAGACACATGGTAGTTTGATTTTTGAATTGATTGTTTAAAAAATTACTGAAAATCACCTATTAGTGACAAGAATTCTATTAAAGGCTTAATTGGTGTGAAATGAAGCAGAAGACTATCCAATTTAATTCATGAGGACCTGAAATCATGCCACTCTATATTAACGAAAACACACAGAAAGATTAGAAAGATCATTTCACTATTTCTTTAACCAAAGCACTGAGCAAACCACATATCACAAGCACTTTTATTGTACTTTTGTATTTTTGTTGTGCATTGTCATTTTATAAAAAGACCCTCTTCATAGTAGCTAGCCTGGGTTTCAGTACTGCAATCTGGCAGGCACATAGAGGAGGAAAATGCTTTTTTATTATGTTATTTTGTTTCTGGCATAGACCTCAGGTTTTGATAGTCCTATCATATTTTAATCACCAGCAGTTGATTTCTACCAAAGCCTATATTATCACATGATGGGAAACATTTAAGTTAAAAAAAAATTTGATGGAAAATTCTCATAAATTATTCATCAAAAAGATAAGAACCTATTAAATACAATTAAGCTTTGAATTAATCTACAGAAGTTATTTTTAAACCATCTATCTTCATCACATTTCTGATAAAACTTGATGTAGAAGAGCTCTTAATTTGAATCTGGTAGTTTCCTTTGCATTCTTTGTAGAGACTCAATATATAGGGTAATGGTTAAGAGCATAAGTTTTAATAAAATATTTTCAATAAGATAAAGACAATCATACTGGCTCAAGGTTTTTTGTTTTTGTTATAATTTTTTTTAATGTTTATTTATTTTTGAGACAGAGAGAGACGGAGCATGAACAGGGGAGGGTCAGAGAGAGAGGGAGACACAGAATCCAAGGCAGGCTCCAGGCTCTGAGCTGTCAGCACAGAGCCTGATGCGGGGCTTGAACTCACGGATGGTGAGATCATTACCTGAGCCAAAATGGGATGCTTAACCGACTGAGCCACCCAGGTGCCCTTCAAGGTTTTTTAAGAGAGTGTTTTAAATAAAGCAAATACTCATTATGTGATAGCTATTATGATTATTATTACTATACATGAAAAATAAGTCTCTTCCCCATACACTTCTATGAAAATACTAAAGGGTGGTTGTCATACCCTGCAATGTGAAATGGTTTTATTTACTTAATAAATGGTTTATATTGTGCTTTCTTTTTATACCAACATGCTACTGCGTACTTTTTTTTCCTGAATTTTGATAAATTAACCATTTTTCAATATAGTTTTATTCTTTAAACCACAGAGACAAGAGAACTACCATTGAAAACCATTTTATTTATTTACTTACTCATTTATTTACAGAGACAACACAAGCAGCGGAGAGGCAGAAGGAGAGAGAGAATCAAGTGGGCTCCACACCCAGCACTGAGCCTGACCTAGGGGTCAACATGGGGCTGGATCTCACGACAATAAGATCATGACCCTGAGATCATGACCTGAGCCAAAATCAAGATTCAGATGCTTAACTGACTGAGTGACTCAGGTGCCCTACAATGAAAGCCATTTATTTTTTTTTTTGAAGTTTATTTTGAGAGAGAGAGAGAGAGTAAGGTAGGGCAGAGAGAGATGGAGAGACAGAATCCCAAGCAGGCTCCATGCTGCCTGCCCAGAGCCAGACACGGGGCTCAAACTCACAAACTGTGAGATCATGACCCAGCTGAAATCAAGAGTTGGATACTTAACTGACTGAGCCACCCAGGCGTCCATTTTAAATGTTGTGTGCAGGGGCACCTGGGTGGCCCAGTCGGATGAGCATCCAACTTCGGCTCAGGTCATGATCTCACAGTTCACAAATTCCAGCCCTGCCCTGGGCTCTGTGCTGACAGCTCAGAGCCTGGAGACTGCTTGTGATTCTGTCTCCCTCTCTCTTTTACCCCTCACCTGCTTGCACTCTGTCTCTCTCTCTCTCAAAAATAAATATTAAATTTTTTTTAAATATATACCTCATCCATTCAGTCATTTGATAACTATTTATTTAGTATTCACTATATGCCAAGCACTGTGTTAGGGACTGGATTTCTAGGAATGCTATGAAAGAAAGGCACACCTATGAAAAGGAAGAAAAGAATAATGTAAAGGGAAGCCAAATCTCAAGGGAGGATTTTACATTTTTCATTGGAGATTCAGAGACATATTAAAAGATTAGAATGAAGGAACTGAGGGTAGGGTTAGGGTAGTAGAGTAGTAACCAATGGAGCAAAGCCCAAGGGAAATGTGGAAGAAGCGTAAAACAGCAAGACGTGGGTTTCCTTTTTAAGGAATTTTAATGTCATAAGGGAGATAACATATACAAAACTTTTAAAAATGTAAAGAAAATATTTTAGGAAAATCTAGGATCTATAGAATCCAGAGTTAGGATGATTAACAAAAATTAATTTTAGATGACTTTACATCATCTTCTAGCACAGTAACAATATTAGCCAGAATTCTAGAAGAAAGTGATAGTAACACTGCCTGACTTCAATCCACTGGGAATATGAAAATCCTCTGGGCGATACAAGGAAACTTCTCATTGCTTAGACTGAGCATCAGACTAAGAACTCTGAATCTCCAAGCCTTATGACTCTTCAAGTAAAAGTGTTAAGTCTTTGTGAAGGTCTAAACTGCAACCAGAGTGAAAATCCTAGGTTAAGGCATTTAGACAAGTACAGGTTATTTAATCACTTTTAAAGTTAAATTTAGGGGCGCCTGGGTGGCTCAGTCGGTTAAGCGTCCAACTTCGGCTCAGGTCATGATCTCACAGTCTGTGAGTTCGAGCCCCGTGTCGGGCTCTGTGCTGGCAGCTCAGAGCCTAGAGCCTGCTTCAGATTCTGTGCCTCCCTCTCTCTTTGCCCCTCCCCTGCTCATGCTCTGTCTCTCTCTGTCTCAAAAATAAATAAAAACATTAAAAAATATTTTTTAAAACAAAGTTAAATTTAATTCATATAAACATCCGGGCAAAGGGTGAAATGAGAAGTACTGATAAGAACACAATTAGAGTTTTTTAAATAAATTAGCTGTGATGTTTAAGGATCAAGATACAGTACAAGAAAGAAAAAATAATAATATTGATAGGACAGCAGCTTTGGAAAACAAAACAAAACAAAAAACAAAAAGAATCTCTGAAAGACCTGAGAAATCAATGTCTGCATTGAAAGCTATTAAGGATATACTAAGTCCACTGCTGTTCAGATCTAATGCACTTCCGATTTTAAATTGAAACTTGTTCTGTTCTATTATCCTAAAACCTTCAGGATATTCAAGGACCTTGTCAAGGACATTAACTTGGAAACAGAAACCCAAACCTTTAGTTGCTAAATGCTTGGTGAAATCTGGTATGCAAAATATCTTTCCCCATCTGTGATTGGGAGTTTATTCTTCAGGCAATGGGGGAAAATCTTGAATGCCCTGAGAAGGAAAGTAACATGATCAAAGCAGCTTTACAGGAAAGTTAATTACAACATTGATATATGGAATGAATGAAGGAAAGAAGTGGAAAGACTGGGCCAAAAAAATCATTAAAATCTAGTTACAATAAGTTAGGAAATAAAGATCTGTGGTGGCGGATGTACTTGGGCAAACAGAGGATATTGATCTTGCTACGCTTGGATTTGAAAATCAGTAACAAGGGAGACCCTAGAGAAAATAAATGGTATTATTTTAATATAGCTTTAACAACCTCGAAAATTTTGTTTGGGAGTGTAAGGAAGGATAGACAACAGATTTTGGTTAGATTCTATATAAGTGTGCCAAGAAGATATCCGGATGGAAATATTCACAGGTCACTATGCTTGGATTCTAAGGATTAACTAGAGATTCTTTATTTGGGAGTCATCTAAACGGTTCTTAGTTAGGGTTAATTTGGTCCCCCAAATGATATTTAGCAATGTCTGGAAGGATGGTGCTATTGGAATCTGGTGGGTAGAGGTCAGTGATGCTGTTAAAATATCTGCAATGCACAGAACAACCTCCTACAACAAAGGATTATGTGGCCCAAATGTCAATAGTGCCAAGGTTAAGAACTCTGCTCATAAATGTCATAGTACATTAGGGATATCTTGTGCAATCAGTGCATATAGTATATTTATGTTTAATTTAAATTTAATTTATAGAAAATAAAAATAGTACCAAACATTTATCAGGTCTTACTCTATTTCACATTACATGGTTTGTCTTTTAAATGCTATAAGACGTATATCACCTTTATCCTCCTTCAACAGGTTAGGAAACAGATCCACTGAAAAGTTAAGATGCCTGCCAAAAGCCACATAGCTGGCAAATTTGGGGGCCCAGGTTGCAATCAAAAAGTCCATTTTCAGAACCATGATTCTAACCACTAAGCTGGAGCATACAGTGATTATAGGTGCAGTATCCTCAAACACCATGGCAGACAAGAGAGAATTACAGAGCAAAACATTACTCTCCCTTCATCCTTCTTACCAAACCAAACCACACCAAATCAAAAAAAGTAAAAGCACTCTCTAAAATATTAATAGCACTTCCTTTCTGCATCACCGAAGATTCCATTATCCCATTGAAACATTTCAGAGATTTTTATCCTGGAGGAGGTTTTCAATGGAGGAAAGAAACCTTGAGCTCTACCTGAAGTAGCAATTTTGACAATCTTAGCATTTTGACATATGGTGTATCCAGATGTATTATATCTAATTTGTGAGTAATAATAAAGTAAAAAATTTTCCTAATGTAATTTTCACCCTGTAAATTAGAACAGAGTAAAAATTAATACTATTATAATATATATCATATTTTCTTACTTTCCACTATGTTTTTTTGAGTGCCAAAGAAAGATATACAATTAAAGCTAATGACATTGGGGCACTGGATGTTAACATATAAATGTCATTGTGATTCAGAACAGTAAAATGTATTTGTTGAAAATTACCAACTTAATATTTAGAATATAGTCAACCAAATAAGAATTTAATTTCTCAAATTAGACTTTTAAATCATCCTCTTTAAATATAAATTACACATTTATCAAACTAACATTTATCAAACTAGATATTTGGAGTTCTAGTATGATTTATTCTCCATTTGGTCAAGATGATAAAGGTGAAACACATTTCTTTGAAGTTTGGTAGTTTCCAAGTTTTTGAAACAATGGACTTATTCCTCAAATGACTATTAAGAAATAAAAATATCCATAATAAGGAAAGGTGGAAAAGAAGAAGGAGAGAGTTCTGCAGCCAGAATGGGGAAGCTGGGAAGGGAGGAAGTTGGGAGGCCACTTAGGACGACCTGGGGACAGGGGGTCCAAAGATCTAGATATTTAACAACATTAATCTACCCATCAGGCAGTATTTTAGGCAACTTTAGAGACTCCATAGAACACAGTTTGAGGCGTGCCTGGGTGGCTCAGTTAGTTACACATGCAACTCTTGATTTTGGCTCAGGTCATAATCTCACAGATTGTGAGTTCAAGCCCGGCATTGGGCTCTGCACTGAGGGTGTGGAGCCTGCCTGGGATTGTGTCTCCCTCTCTCTCTGACCCTCCCCAGCTCAATCTATATTTCTCTCTCTCAAAATAAAAAAATAATAATAATAATAAAATAAAGAATATAGTTTGAAAGGGGTTATCCAATATATTTTAGGGTAATTTATAATAAAATTATCATAACTATCTTAAAATCTTTTAACTATATTAAAGTTGCAGGTCTAACTGATATATTAATTACATTCTGCTTTAAAATGTGATATTACATAATATGCATATACTTATCATTAAATGCTACCTTTTATTTTATGTGTTAAACTTGCATTTTTTAATTTTCAAGTGGTGGACAGTATCCTGAGGCACTTAATTCCTATCTCTGCCTGTGGTTTATATTTATCTCTTGACCATTTCTGTCAGAACTGCAAATTTATTTTCTACCATAAAAAACTAAAGTAAATTACATTTAATAAGCTTTTAAATATAGTTCTCTGACACAACACTTAATTTAAGATCGATGATTTTACTCTTTTACACTGTGCTTTGGGAATATTTTTGAGCAATGATGAATTTCTTTTGATTGTTCTCTTATTTTCTGGTAAACAGTACTGTAATAAATTTTGATCCTGCCTTTGGTCTCGATATTTAGTAGCTCTGTATTTGTTTTCTTTGATAGCAACACGCATTAATATTTATAACCATTTTCCTTTGCAGCATCTCCCAGATGGCTCTGCGCCCAGTGCACATGTTGAATTTTATCTTTTACCATATCCCAGTGAAGTTCGTAGGAGGAAAACAAAATCTGTTCCAAAATGTACCGACCCCACTTATAATGAAATTGTAAGTATGATTCATCTCTTGTCCGGTCGCTTTGTATTTTTCTTACCATTTTTCAGCTTAACAACCAAATATGGAAAATGTGCAGTAATTGGAAGCATTATTCCATAAAGGGAAGACATTTCACAAATTAGCCACTGTGCACTGATCACTGTTCTCGATGCTATGGGAACTGGAAAATACAGATTCTGCTTTCAAAGCATTTATGAACCGTTGGTTCCGGAAGATGGCGGCGTAGGAGGACGCGGGGCTCACAGCGCGTCCGGCCGATCACTTAGATTCCACCTACACCTGCCTAAAGAACCCAGAAAACCGCCAGAGGATTAGCAGAAGGGAGTCTCCGGAGTCAAGCACAGACTAGAGGCCCACGGAAGAGGGGCCCCTCCTGAAGTGGATCACCTAAGGAGAAGCGAGCTAAGCCTGCCCCTCCAGCCCCCGTGCACCTTGCCTACCCACCCCAGCTAATACGCCAGATCCCCAGCAACACAAGCCTGGCAGTGTGCAAGTAGCCCAGACGGGACACGCCACCCCACAGTGAATCCCGCCCCTAGGAGAGGGGAAGAGAAGGCACACACCAGTCTGACTGTGGCCCCAGCAGTGGGCTGGGGGCAGACATCGGGTCAGACTGCGGCCCCGCCCACTAACTCCAGTTATACACCACAGCACAGGGGAAGTGCACTGCAGGTCCTCACCACGCCAGGGACTCTCCAAAATGACCAAACGGAAGAATTCCCCTCAGAAGAATCTCCAGGAAATAACAACAGCTAATGAACTGATCAAAAAGGATTTAAATAATATAACAGAAAGTGAATTTAGAATAATAGTCATAAAATTAATCGCTGCGCTTGAAAACAGTATACAGGACAGCAGAGAATCTCTTGCCATAAAGATCGAGGGACTAAGGAACAGTCACGAGGAGTTGAAAAACGCTTTAAACGAAATGCAAAACAAAATGGAAACCACGATGGCTCGGCTTGAAGAGGCAGAGGAGAGAATAGGTGAACTAGAAGATAAAGTTATGGAGAAAGAGGAAGCTGAAAGAAAGAGAGATAAAAAAATCCAGGAGTATGAGGGGAAAATTAGAGAACTAAGTGATACACTAAAAAAAAATAATATACGCATAATTGGTATCCCAGAGGAGGAAGAGAGAGGGAAAGGTGCTGAAGGGGTACTTGAACAAATTATAGCTGAGAACTTCCCTGAACTGGGGAAGGAAAAAGGCATTGAAATCCAAGAGGCACAGAGAACTCCCTTCAGACATAACTTGAATCGATCTTCTGCACGACATATCATAGTGAAACTGGCAAAATACAAGGATAAAGAGAAAATTCTGAAAGCAGCAAGGGATAAACGTGCCCTCACATATAAAGGGAGACCTATAAGACTCGTGACTGATCTCTCCTTTGAAACTTGGCAGGCCAGAAAGGCTTGGCACGATATCTACAGTGTGCTAAACAGAAAAAATATGCAGCCGAGAATCCTGTATCCAGCAAGTCTGTCATTTAGAATAGAAGGAGAGATAAAGGTCTTCCCAAACAAACAAAAACTGAAGGAATTTGTCACCACGAAACCAGCCCTACAAGAGATCCTAAGGGGGATCCTGTGAGACAAAGTACCAGAGACATCACTACAAGCATAAAACATACAGACATCACAATGACTCTAAACCCATATCTTTCTATAATAACACTGAATGTAAATAGATTAAATGCGCCAACTAAAAGACATAGGGTATCAGAATGGATAAAAAAACAAGACCCATCTATTTGCTGTCTACAAGAGACTCATTTTCGATCTGAGGACACCTTTAGATTGAGAGTGAGGGGATGGAGAACTATTTATCATGCTCCTGGAAGCCAAAAGAAAGCTGGAGTAGCCATACTTATATCAGACAAACTAGACTTTAAATTAAAGGCTGTAACAAGAGATGAAGAAGGACATTATATAATAATCACAGGGTCTATCCACCAGGAAGAGCTAACTATTATAAATGTCTATGCGCCAAATACCCGAGCCCCCAGATATATAAAACAATTACTCATAAACATAAGCAACCTTATTGATAAGAATGTGGTCATCGCAGGGGACTTTAACACCCCACTTACAGAAATGGATAGATCATCTAGACACACAGTCAATAAAGAAACAAGGGCCCTGAATGATACATTGGATCAGATGGACTTGACAGATATATTTAGAACTCTGCATCCCAAAGCAACAGAATATACTTTCTTCTCGAGTGCACATGGAACATTCTCCAAGATAGATCATATACTGGGTCACAAAACAGCCCTTCATAAGTTTACAAGAATTGAAATTATACCATGCATACTTTCAGACCACAATGCTATGAAGCTTGAAATCAACCACAGGAAAAAGTCTGGAAAACCTCCAAAAGCATGGAGGTTAAAGAACACCCTACTAACGAATGAGTGGGTCAACCAGGCAATTAGAGAAGAAATTAAAATATATATGGAAACAAACGAAAATGAAAATACAACAATCCAAACGCTTTGGGATGCAGCGAAGGCAGTCCTGAGAGGAAAATACATTGCAATCCAGGCCTATCTCAAGAAACAAGAAAAATCCCAAATACAAAACCTAACAGCACACCTAAAGGAAATAGAAGCAGAACAGCAAAGGCAGCCTAAACCCAGCAGAAGAAGAGAAATAATAAAGATCAGAGCAGAAATAAACAATATAGAATCTAAAAAAACTGTAGAGCAGATCAACGAAACCAAGAGTTGGTTTTTTGAAAAAATAAACAAAATTGACAAACCTCTAGCCAGGCTTCTCAAAAAGAAAAGGGAGATGACCCAAATAGATAAAATCATGAATGAAAATGGAATGATTACAACCAATCCCTCAGAGATACAAACAAGTATCAGGGAATACTATGAAAAATTATATGCCAGCAAATTGGACAACCTGGAAGAAATGGACAAATTTCTAAACACCCACACTCTTCCAAAACTCAATCAGGAGGAAATAGAAAGCTTGAACAGACCCATAACCAGCGAAGAAATTGAATCGGTTATCAAAAATCTCCCAACAAATAAGAGTCCAGGACCAGATGGCTTCCCAGGGGAGTTCTACCAGACATTTAAAGCAGAGATAATACCTATCCTTCTCAAGCTATTCCAAGAAATAGAAAGGGAAGGAAAACTTCCAGACTCATTCTATGAAGCCAGTATTACTTTGATTCCTAAACCAGACAGAGACCCAGTAAAAAAAGAGAACTACAGGCCAATATCCCTGATGAATATGGATGCAAAAATTCTCAATAAGATACTAGCAAATCGAATTCAACAGCATATAAAAAGAATTATTCACCATGATCAAGTGGGATTCATTCCTGGGATGCAGGGCTGGTTCAACATTCGCAAATCAATCAACGTGATACATCACATTAATAAAAGAAAAGATAAGAACCATATGATCCTGTCAATCGATGCAGAAAAGGCCTTTGACAAAATCCAGCACCCTTTCTTAATAAAAACCCTTGAGAAAGTCGGGATAGGAGGAACATACTTAAACATCATAAAAGCCATTTATGAAAAGCCCACAGCTAACATCATCCTCAACGGGGAAAAACTGAGAGCTTTATCCCTGAGATCAGGAACACGACAGGGATGCCCACTGTCACCGCTGCTGTTTAATATAGTGCTGGAAGTTCTAGCCTCAGCAATCAGACAACAAAAGGAAATCAAAGGCATCAAAATTGGCAAAGATGAAGTCAAGCTTTCGCTTTTTGCAGATGACATGATATTATACATGGAAAATCCGATAGACTCCACCAAAAGTCTGCTAGAACTGATACATGAATTCAGCAAAGTGGCAGGATACAAATTCAATGTGCAGAAATCAGTTGCATTCTTATACACTAACAATGAAGCAACAGAAAGACAAATGAAGAAACTGATCCCATTCACAATTGCACCAAGAAGCATAAAATACCTAGGAATAAATCTAACCAAAGATGTAAAAGATCTGTATGCTGAAAACTATAGAAAGCTTATGCAGGTAATTGAAGAAGATATAAAGAAATGGAAAGACATTCCCTGCTCATGGATTGGAAGAATAAATATTGTCAAAATGTCAATACTACCCAAAGCTATCTACACATTCAATGCAATCCCAATCAAAATTGCACCAGCATTCTTCTCGAAACTAGAACAAGCAATCCTAAAATTCATATGGAACCACAAAAGGCCCCGAATAGCCAAAGTAATTTTGAAGAAGAAGACCAAAGCAGGAGGCATCACAATCCCAGACTTTAGCCTCTACTACAAAGCTGTCATCATTAAGACGGCATGGTATTGGCATAAAAACAGACACATAGACCAATGGAATAGAATAGAAACCCCAGAACTAGACCCACAAACGTATGGCCAACTCATCTTTGACAAAGCAGGAAAGAACATCCAATGGAAAAAAGACAGTCTCTTTAACAAATGGTGCTGGGAGAACTGGACAGCAACATGCAGAAGGTTGAAACTAGACCACTTTCTCACACCATTCACAAAAATAAACTCAAAATGGATAAAGGACCTGAATGTGAGACAGGAAACCATCAAAACCTTAGAGGAGAAAGCAGGAAAAGACCTCTCTGACCTCAGCCGTAGCAATCTCTTACTCGGCACATCCCCAAAGGCAAGGGAATTAAAAGCAAAAGTGAATTACTGGGACCTTATGAAGATAAAAAGCTTCTGCACAGCAAAGGAAACAACCAACAAAACTAAAAGGCAACCAACGGAATGGGAAAAGATATTTGCAAATGACACATCGGACAAAGGGCTAGTATCCAAAATCTATAAAGAGCTCATCAAACTCCACACCCGAAAAACAAATAACCCAGTGAAGAAATGGGCAGAAAACATGAATAGACACTTCTCTAAAGAAGACATCCGGATGGCCAACAGGCACATGAAAAGATGTTCAACGTCGCTCCTTATCAGGGAAATACAAATCAAAACCACACTCAGATACCACCTCACGCCAGTCAGAGTGGCCAAAATGAACAAATCAGGAGACTATAGATGCTGGAGAGGCTGTGGAGAAACAGGAACCCTCTTGCACTGTTGGTGGGAATGCAAATTGGTGCAGCCGCTCTGGAAAGCAGTGTGGAGGTTCCTCAGAAAATTAAAAATAGACCTACCCTATGACCCAGCAATAGCACTGCTAGGAATTTATCCAAGGGATACAGGAGTACTGATGCATAGGGGCACCTGTACCCCAATGTTTATAGCGGCACTCTCAACAATAGCCAAATTATGGAAAGAGCCTAAATGTCCATCAACTGATGAATGGATAAAGAAATTGTGGTTTATATACACAATGGAATACTACGTGGCAATGAGAAAAAATGAAATATGGCCTTTTGTAGCAACATGGATGGAACTGGAGAGTGTGATGCTAAGTGAAATAAGCCATACAGAGAAAGACAGATACCATATGGTTTCACTCTTATGTGGATCCTGAGAAACATAACAGAAACCCATGGGGGAGGGGAAGGGAAAAAAAGAGGTTAGAGTGGGAGAGAGCCAAAGCATAAGAGACTCTTAAAAACTGAGAACAAACTGAGGGTTGATGGGGGGTGGGAGGGAGGGGAGGGTGGGTGATGGGTATTGAGGAGGGCACCTTTTGGGATGAGCACTGGGTGTTGTATGGAAACCAATTTGACAGTAAATTTCATATATTAAAAAATAAAAAAAAAAGAAAGATAATAAAGATAAATAAACTCATTAATGAACAGTAAAAAAAAAAAAAAAGCATTTATGAACCAATTTTCAAATTTTGGCTATCCTCCAGCAAGAGCCCACGATGGCATTTGTTTTGCCTAACATTATCCCTGACTTCATCTTATTTTCTCTAACCTTATTTTCCCTTACCTGGTTTTCTTTACCTAATAACTTTATCATAGTATATCCTGTGTATAACAATAAACTTCATAAAATCTCCTTTGAAAAAATGAAAAACAATAAACAAGTACAAACCACCAATAAAATTAATTTATATTATATATAGCTCTCTAATTCACGTGTATTTCACAATTTGAATATCCAAACCCTTAACTTCTTTCTGAGGCAAACCCCACATTTATTCTCCTGACTCCATCCCTTCTCATCTCCTCTGTACCTTGCTCGGATGTTAATTTGTTTGCCTTTCTTAAGGCTACTTCATCCACTGGTTAGGTCAGAAATTTTAAAAAAACAAAACAAACTCCTGAACTCAGCCTTTCTAAAGCACCCACATTTTCTTTCCCTCCCTATTGCCTCCAAACTTTTGCAAAAGTAACTCACATTTCCTGCTCTCACTTCATCACTTCCTTTTCATTCTTTAATCCTTTGCAGTGTGGATTTTGAACTTAAAGATGCTGCTTTATTAAGAGTGACATCAGTAGACTCCTAATTGCTCAATGAGCCTAATGAACCCTTAGGTTCTACTCTCCTGAACGTTTCTACAGCCACACTGCCAACTGCACCCTCTTTTTGACACCCCCCTTTTGCTTGAGTCTTACCTCTTCTGAACTCCCTCCATCTTCTCTAACCACTCATTTAATTTTGTTCTTTGCCATTCTTCCTCTGAAAAATATTCTTGTTTGCTGTTCCATGATCTACCCTCATTTCCTCTTGATAGATAGTCTCAAAATTATCTTATATACCTAAAAATTTTCATTTAACACCTCTCTGTAAGTTGCATCTACATCTATTCCTCAAGCCTTGGCTTCTGCCTTAAATTTTTGACCTTCTGTACTCTGCCTGATTACTAAAGAGCTCCATTTGAATGTCTCCTAGGCACTTTTAAACCAGAGTTCCCTCCTCTGTTTCCCATCTTAAAAGATATCTTCTAATGACACTTCCCTCTCTCTCACTACTTTTCCAACTAATCCCCAAGTTTTGTCATTTTAAAAGTTTTTTATATGTACAGCCACCTGCCTCTTAAACCCATCACCTTCTGTCTGCCCCATCCCTGCTTCTTTGTTTGAGGTCCCTGTGACTTTGGCTACTATAGAATAGCCTCCTATCTGCCTCTTGTGTTTTTCAATCAAATCATTCACATTTCTACCTAAGGTGTCTTTCAAAAGCCAGTCATATTTATTTTTTCTACTATTTAAATTCCTTTTGAAAGTTCCTCATTAGGGGCGCCTGGGTGGTTTGGTCGGTTAAGCGTCCGACTTCGGCTCAGGTCATGATCTCACGGTCCATGAGTTCAAGCCCCGCGTCGGGCTCTGTGCTGACAGCTCAGAGCCTGGGGCCTGTTTCAGATTCTGTGTCTCCCTCTCTCTCTGCCCCTCCCCTGTTCATGCTCTGTCTCTCTCTGTCTCAAAAATAAAAATAAACGTTAAAAAAAAATTTAAAAAAAAAAGTTCCTCATTGCCTCATGGATTATGTATCATCCCTATATACTTTTAAAAAGATTGTTTGGGGGTGCCTGGGTGGCTCAGTTGGTTGGGCATCTGACTCTTGGTTCCCCTCAGGCCATGATCTTACAGTTTGTGGGTTCAATCCCCACCTCGAGCTCAGTACTGATGATGCAGAGCCTGTTTGGTATTCTCTCTCTCCCACTCTCTCTCTCTCTCTGCCCCTCCTCTGCACACTCGTTCTCTCTCTCAATAAATAAACTAAAAAAAATTGTTTTGAGATCATTGTAAATTCACAGGCAGTTGGAAGAAATAATACAGAGAGAATTCAAATAACCTTTTGCTACTCTCTCCCAATGGTAACATTTTGCATGACTAGAGTACAGTATCACAACCAGGAAACTGACATTGATTACAATTCACTGACCTTATTGAGATTTTGCCAGTTTTACATGTGTTCTTATGCATTTTGTTGTATTTAGTTCTATGCATTTTTATTTTCATTCCAATTGGTTCTATGCATTTTTATTACATGTATAAATTTGTGTGACCATCACCCCATCAAGGTCCAGAACAGTTCCATCACAAAGACCCTTGGTGCTACTCTATTATAGCCACAGACACATCCCTCTAATGCCCACTCCCCCATCACTGTCTACTAGTAATCTCACCATCTTTATAATTTTGTTATTTCAAATGTTATAGAAATGGAATCATGCAGTTTGTAACACTTTGAGACTAACATTTTTCTCTCACCATAATGCCCTAGCAATCTATCCAAGTAGCTGCATGTCTCAATAGTTTTCTTTTCACCACTGAGTAGTAGTCATGGTATGGAAGTATAACATTTTCCTTAACTGTTCACCCATTAAAGGACATCTGGGTTATTTTTGGCTTGGGCTATTGCAAACAAAGCAGTTGTGAACATTGACGGATAAGTTTCTGTGCAAACATAAGTTGTAACTTCTCATAGATAACCGCTCAAGATGTAATTACTGGAATATATGGTAATGGCATATTAGGTTTAAAAAAAAAAAAAGAAAGAACTTGCCATACTCTTTTTCTATACCATTTTATACTCCTACCAGTAATGCATCCAGTTTTCTCTGCATCTATGCCAGCTATTTTTTAATTTTAGTCCTTTTGATAGGTATTGAGTGTGCCTCATTGTGGTTTTAATTTGCACTTACCTAATAACTAATGATGCTGAACTTCTTGTCATGTGCCTATTTACCATCCTCTTTAGTGATAGGTTTCTGCATGTCTTTGCTCATTTGCTAATTGAGTAGTTTGTATTTTTGCTGCTGAGTTTTGAGAGTTCTTTATATATTATGGATAGTAGTCCTTTGTCAAATAAGTGGCTTGCAAATATTTTCTACCTGTCTTCCATGACTACTTTTCATCCTCTTCTCAGGGTCTTTCAAATTAAAAGTTTTAATTTTGATTTTGTACAAGTTATCAATTTTTCCTTTTTTGGCTGCATATGTGGTGGCAAATCTAAGAACTCTTCACCTAGCACTAGTCCTAAATATTTTCTCTTCTAGTTTTCCTGTTTTCTAGTTTTACATTTTATATTTAAGCCCATTATTTATTGTGAGTTAATTTTTGAATGAAGTATGGGGTTTAGGTTGGAGTTCATTTTGTTGTTGTTGTTGTTTTAACCTATTAATGCCAATTACTCAAGCATCATTTATTGAAAAAGCAATCCACCAAATGTCTTTGTAACTTTGTCAAAAATAAGTCAGAGGGCTCCTGGGTGGCTCAGTCGGTTAAGCATTTGATTTCAGCTCAGGTCATGATTTCTCACAGTTCATGTGTTTGAGCCTCATGCTCAGCCAGTTAAGCATCCAGCTTCAACTAAGATCATGACCTCATGGTTTGTGGGTTCCAGCCCTGTGTCGGGCTCCTCTGACAGTGCAGCACCTGCTTAGGATTCTCTTTCTCTCCTTCTCTCTCTGCCCTTTCCTGACTTGTGCTTTCTCTCTCTCTCAAAATTAATGAATAAACTTAAAAAAATAGGTCAGGAATATATGTGTGCTCATTACCTTTTATTTCCTCACACCTAATCCTATTGTCAGGTCACATAAGACAGCTTGTCATTCCCTGAACAATCCTTAGGACCTCTGTGATGGAGCTCGTTCCCTTCACCCTTTCTGCTCTTCCCTGTCAACTTTGAAGCTTACCTCAAATGTGGATTCTGGGAACTACTCCCTCCTAGACTCTTATGCCACACTTGCCTCTTTTACTTAGTTCTACATGCTTTTTTTCTTCTAGTATATTGTAAATTTCTTGAGGGCAAAGGAAATACCTTTTTGTTTTTTGTGTTTTTTTTAATATCTTTAAAATTTAGCTGTTTCTAAAAAGATTTATGGAATTTAATATTTGGGGTAGTTTTATAAGTGATGCTTTATATGGATGTGTAAAAATGCATATATATTTATACATATAATTTAGTAAGGAAAGATCTTCTGAAATTTTATTATTTATCATGATATCAGCAGCTAGAGATATACTCTCCCAATAGTAGATCATTTGTTTCCATATGTTTTCAGTACAAGACCCCCTACATGAATATCAAGAAATTTCTCTAGACTTAATGCTATACTTCAGCATTTGTAAGCCAAGGAGGGACATAAGGACAAAAAGCCACTGACAATTCAGGAGTTTAAATTAACTTGTGTTTTATTTATTTCAAGCAATATTTTAAAGCAATATTTTTAAATAGCAAATACACATGCATGGAGATTATTTTATATTGCTTATTATTTCCATAAGTTTTCTGATGGCTTGCAATAATTCTGGGTCCTCCCACATTCGTGGCCCATTGATTAGAAATCACTGCAATGCTTTTTTCGTCAGCCAGTACTTGTAGCTTGGACACACTGTTTATAAATTCTAAACACTTTTAAAATTGTTTGGAAACTTTTAAAATTATTTCAACAATAGTCCATAGTCCATGCCTAGTACACTCTGATTTCTACATAACTCAAATAAGCAGAAATGTTAATTAATATGTGGATAAGTGACTATTTTAATAGTAATGATCATCATATAAACAAGTTTGGTGGGGAAGCTGGTTGAATTTAGAAAGTGATGAGAATAAAAAGAAGACAACATTTTAATTTTTCTCCTGTTTTGTTCTGTGTCTTGTATCAATACAAGAATAGTTATAAGAAATGCCAAAAAAAGTACACCGGTTTTAACTCTGGTTTTACTTTCTCTTGCCCTCTACTGTGCTGCTGTAGGCCTCATCTCTGTGCCAAACCCCTCAAATATTTCTGGGCACCCTCAGCAACAATTTACATGTTTTCTCGGAAGCCCAGAAAATTATCACATGGCATCCACCTCGTTTTTAACTTGTCCCCTGCTTTGCTTCCCAAATACTGCTACATCAACCACTCAGTATGGCTGGGATTTCTTAAACTGCCGAAGCCACGCAATGTTCTGGGAAGTGGGAGAGAATGACCTCACTCCCCTTTTTATATAAATCTCTTAAAGGAATACAAAGTGCATATTACATTGCATCACCAATGTCTTACAAAGGTTTTCATGAAAATAATTATTTCCATTTTTATTCATAGTTCTCTCTTTCCCCCTAATACCCAGACTGAGAAAGGCTGGGTCAGGGACACTGCCAAGGGTCCCTTTTATATCCACCCTTTAGATACTAAACTTTCTTTGATACAGGGCCAAACTTGTCTATTTGACACTTCCCAGAGTGATTCCCAACAGACTTTGCCAGCAGTCTCCCTGAAAATCCCTATCATGTATAGATCCCTGTTGTAGACATGACTGGACTGGAGGTGGGTGGGGCTGGCAGTAAGCATGCTCACAAACTGCCCTTCAGCTTTTAAGACACAGAGCTGGGATCCTGGCGCTAATGCCCTTGCTCTTTTTCACTCTGTTACCTTTGGCATGTGGTTAAAAACCATCATTTTTTGCAATGATTCATTAGAAAAACAGATCGTATTTTAGGGCACAATTATATTGTTATAGCCAATGCATATTGTACATTGTATTCCTTTCTTAGGTACTATTCTGTTATAAAGTATAAAGGGGAAATTAGAACAGAACAGGAACATTCTACATGTTTCACAGATCTTAAAATATCTTGCGGAATGTGAATGATTATCTAGCATAGCAGTAAGTGTATGGTACACTCAGTAAGTCATAGCTATGGTTATCTGTAACATCCTCTCGTTTGATATTCATAACATGATGAAAACTCGATTTGTAAATGAAGACATTGAGACCTTGATGTCAAACATTTCGACCAGGGTCCAGCTACTAGTTTTCAAGTCCAAAACTGCCAGATTCCTAAACTCATACCGACCCCACTAAGTTATGCCGTTGGTCCCTTCCTCCCACACCCACAGAGTTTTCCTGTTCTCACTTATTTTGAACTCTCCTTTTCATTATCCTGCCTCCTTGCTCCCCTTACCACCAGTAGTAGACACATTTTGGTTTCCATGTTCTTGTTCTTCCACTGAAGTCACGCTAAACACACTTCAGAATTATTTACTATGCCCTCAGGGCAAATAACATATGGTGAGTGCTTGTATACAAGTTAACAGATATTAATTACCCTAAACAAGGTTTTTTTTCTGTTTGATGCGATAATTTAAAGCCTACAAATTCAGTATTTGTCAGAAGGCAATGAAGACCTGGCTCATGTCTATAAGTAAAAAGTATCATAAAGTTAAACGGAAAGAGCTGTGCATTTTGGTTCTGTTTATGTGAAGACAGAATATTCATATTAAATCATTTGGTGAAAAAGTCTCAAAGAATATAATCATCTGCATACTTCTCTAGCATTAACCACTAATTAGTCATTGCGCGGTAAGAATAGAAATAAGAAATAAGGCCTACAGCTTATTTTTTTCTTTATTTTTTAAGTTTTTATTTAAACTCCACTTAGTTAACATACAGAGTAATATTAGTTTCTGGTGTATAATATTCAACACTTCTATACATCACCCAGTGCTCATCACAACAAATAAGAGTGCTTTTTTTTTTTTAACAATGTTATGGATACAGTAAAGCAATTAAAATAGATCTATATTATCTATGATGTATAATGATTGCATGTTTATAAAACTTGAGTTACTTTTAAGAAAATAACTTTTGCCTAATGAAGCACAAGGTGGGGGGGGGGGGGAAGTAAGGTAATGTAACCTCTAGAGTTCAAATGTTTGTATTTTAACCAGAAAGGCAATTAATTCTTAAAGTCATTTTTTGAGAATTTCAACTTGCCAAATACCAGGGAGGCTCATTTCTGTCTGGAACTGTTTTCTCCAGTTAACTAATGCAAAATAGCAAGAAACAGCTGTTCCTTTTTGTGTATTTGATGGATCTTTCTCAGCTATAATTTATTAGTGTTCAATAGGTACCAGGTTTTGTTGTAAGGCTTACATTCATTATCTCACTTATTCTCCCCACAGTGCTAAAAGGCAAATATTATTATCACCATTATTATTATGCAAATGAAAAAACATATAGATGACCATAAATGCATACAAATTATTATGTCATAGAAATTTGTATCTTTAGAGCTTATTTATATGATTCACAGAGTTCTTAAGCCAGACTTTTGCAAAGCCCTAATAATTAGGTTTATTCCATTTTTCTATTTCACATACAGTCACACTTTAAGGGCCCCTTCATCTATTTTCTCTGTAAAATAAATGAGTTTATCTGCTGAAAGTATTGTGGAGAAGAAAATGGAAGATAGTTTAAACAGTTCAAAATAGCCACTGTGGAGAAAAAAAAAAGGAGCTTACTCTATAGTCCTGGAAAGATAAGAGTTCAGGAGGAGATGTGGCTCACAGAGTCTATGCTGGGCATCCCATTGCTGGTAATGAAGAATAATTAATGTAATTGCGTTTTGAGATTTTTAAGGCAGCGCTTAAACTCCTTTACTATCTCAGGGGAACTCAATAAGTGAAATGGAATAATCTGAATCAGCAGTCCTAAGAAACTGAAAAGATAATATTCTGTTTGGAATGAGAATAGGATTCTAGAAGAGGAGGTAGCCAGGAGCTGTCACATGAAGCAGGGTAGACTGGATTAACCTGTTATATCACATCTCATGTCCCTTGATTAAATTGTTTATTTGATAAGGAAATCATTGTTCAGAACAGCTAAAAGATGGCTCTTGAATGGAACTTCATCAATAACTTCATGGGTTCATAAATGGTAGACAAATGCAATGTGATGGACCAGAAACCATATCCATATACACTGAGGAGACCTCCCAACTGACTGAAAGGGTTTCCCCCACTTCTTTTTTGTACATATAGAGAACACTTTATTTCTATCTTGTAGCTTGGCTATAAAAAGCAAGCAAGTTTGTAGTAGCATATGAAACTCCTTTTCTAAATGTGTTCTGAGGAGTTTCCTTGACAACCATGTTAGGTTTATACACAGGTCTCCCCTCCCTTTATGATGGGTAACTAATTTCTCGATAGTACTACACTTCTGAAGTTTCTTTACTACTGTAGGCACCCAGTGGTAATGCCCATGATTTACTTCCTGGAAATTATAACACACAGTTGAACAGATCCCTTTTTAGAAACTAGTTATATGACTAGCAAGTGAAAAAGAGCAAGACACAAAACTGTACATACAGCATAATTACAGCTCAGTTCTTAAAAAGTAATTATATATAGAAAAAATAAACATCAAAATATTAACTGTAATTATCTCCCAATGGTGGAAATATAGATTTTCCTTTTTTTGTTTCATCCATATTTTATTTAATAAGCATGTGTTTTCATAATTAAAAATTAAACAATTTTAAATAAATTAAAGTTAGCATAGAATTAATTCTTCCCATGTAGAAGGAAATATTGTTGTACTGCACTAAATTAACACAAGGAAATCATGGAGATTGGCCTGCTCTCCTCATTAGTCTTCAACAAAGAAAGATAATGTTCAAGGTCCCATGTGGCACAATAAATTCAAGGACAGTTAAAAGGTGATGTATTTAAATTTCCTCCTAGAGAATAATTTACAGTCATATTAAATTTGGGATGGACAATTATTAATGGAATCAGAATAAATTCTAAACTTCTTAGAGAAATATTCTGTCATTAAACTCCATTATGTTAAGAGAACCTTTAGCTTTCCAGAATTACAGTTAGAAATGAAAGATCCTACATTAACATATCTGTGGCAAGCTAAATGATATTAACAGCTAAATATTTTTATTAAAAGCAATATTTTTTAAAAAGCGCATTTAAGCATATCTGATTTATATTTTCATTATTCTCTTTTCAGGTGGTGTATGATGAAGTCACAGAGCTCCAAGGACATGTTTTAATGCTTATTGTGAAAAGCAAAAGCATATTTGTGGGAGCAATTAACATCCAACTTTATACTGTCCCACTCAATGAAGAAAAATGGTATCCACTAGGAAACTGTATAATTTGACCATTTCTATCAATGAATGCATTATTCAGTAACTACCTATATCTTTTTCCACTTCTGGGCCTCTTTGTCACTAGAGCAGGACATTTTTGTTGTCAAAGGTAGCATAGTGTATCAAGGACACCCAAAACAAAGACATCAGAATTAGTCTGTTAGAGTTATATATTCTCTACTTGTGTTTCATTGTTTTCTTAGAATCTTTTCTCCTTAACAAAGTGCCAATTTATTGTGTAAAATAAAAGAACACCTAATTTTAATATATCTTTTAAATCAAACACATGCTCACATTTTTTAATTGTGTGCCTACTGTTAAAAGCAACACTCTGACTGTAGTTTCCAAGAAATATGGCCATAAATCTCATCAATTAATTTAAGATCTAAGTATATCTGTAACAGATTTTTAACTTTGAAGTAAATATACATACCTGCATACTGACTTATAATCCTATTTATCGAGGGAATTAGTAAGCTCCAGCAGAATGATTTATTATTTTCTATCAGAAAAACAAAGGACAAATGCCTGAAATTCTTAAATCCAATTTTTGGAAGAAACTTCTTTGCAGTTTCTTGCCTTTTTCTATGCCAATCAATTAATCATCATTGGATTTCACCCAACCAGAGGCATGATCACATTTTTAAATTTCATTATCCCTTAACTCCACGATGTCAAACTCTGAAACTCTCCCCTCTGATCAAAACCTCTTCTCTTTGCACATCAAGAATTTCTCTAACTTCTGAAGCTACTTGTGTACTCATCATGACTTGAGTAGACAATCCTACGGATTTCTACCTACAAAGTAGGTACAACTCAAAGCACTATGCTACATTCTTTAAGAGAACAAAATAGGAGTTTGGGTTTTTTTTATCCCTGCCATTTAAATTACTTAAAAAAGTTAAATTCTTGCTTTTTTTTCAATGCTTCACTGTGAATGAATAAAAAAGTAATTTAAGCTCTTAGATATGGTCATCTACATAACCATGTAAACACATAAAGGACTGTAAAATTTATTCATTGAAAACATTTGAGTGCCAGCCTACAGCAGGCAGAAAGTCAATGCAGATGACCGCACTGAAAGGAAAAGTGACTCTGACACAACAGCAGGGCATAAGCAACACATGTAGGATACTCTCCTGAAGTGCCAGGTTCTGGTGAACAGGGACTGCACTGCAGGGAACTCCAGGATTTCTTCAATGTAAAGTCACTTTCAAGAGCAGAAAACATAGTTGACCTTCTTAACACAGAGAAACAGACACAGAAAGGAGGGAAAATGAGAAGACAAAGAAATTTATCCCAAATGAAAGAATAGGACTAGGCTATAGCCAGAGATCTAAGCAAAATAGCTATAAGTAACATGCCTGATAGAGAATTTAAAGTAATTATAATGAGGATACTTACTGGACTTGAGAAAAAAGTGGAAGACATGAGTGAGACCCTTAACACAGAGATAAGAAATAACATAGTAGAGATAAAGTGCTCAATAAACAAAATGAAACATGCTTGTTGGAATGAACAGGACCTAGTGACCTAGAAGATAGAATAATGGAAAGTAATCAAGCTAAACAAAAGACAGAAAAGATTATGCAAATAAGAATAGGCTTAGGGAACTCAGTGACACCACCAATGTAAAAACATTCAAATTATAGAAATCCGAGAAGAAGACAAAGAGAGGGGAGCAGAAATTTATTTGAATAAATGATAGCTGAAAACTTTCTTAATCTAGGGAAGGAAACAGATATCCATATCCAGGAGGCACAGAGAACTCTCAGAATCAACAAAAGCAGACCCACATCAAGACACATTTGTAATTAAAGTGGCAAAAAATAGTGATAAACAAAATTTTTAAAGCAACAAGACAAAGGAAGACAGTAACTTACAAGGGAAAATCCAAAAAGCTAGCAGGAGATTTTTTCAAAAGAAACTTTGTAAACTAGAAAGGAGTGGCATGATATATTCAAAGAGCTGAAGGGGAAAAATCTGCAGCCAAAAATATTTTCTCCAACAAGGTTACTACTCAGAATAGAAGAAGAGATAGTTTCCTAGACAAACAAAAGCTAAAGAAGCTCGTGACCACTAAACCAGCCCTACAAGGAATATTAAAGGAGACTCTGAGTAGGAGACCAACAGTGACAGTATCAAGGTAGGAAACACAAAAGCAGTAAAAATGAATATTTCTGTAAAAATTCAGTCATGAAACTCACAAAACAAAAGGATATAAAATATAAAAACATATGCCTAAAGCATGGGGAGAAAAGGAGTAAAGAATGGGTTCAAACTTAAACAACCATCTACTTAATATAGACAGCTATGTGCAGAAGAGGCTATATACAAACCTAATGGCAACCATATATCAAAAACTACTAATAAATGTGCAAGAATAAACAGAAATAAATCCAAATATAAAATTAAAGAAAATAAGCAAACCATGAAAGAGAGGAAGACAAGAAAAGATCAGAGAAAATCTTCAGAAACGACCATAAAACAAATAATAAAATGACAAAACTATATCTATCAATAATTACTTTGAAGGTAAATGAACTAAACACTCCAATAAAAAGACACAGGGTGACAAAATGGATAAAAAAAAAAAAACAAGACCCACCTATATGTTGCCTATAAGAAATTCATTTTAGATATAAAGACACCTGCAGATTGAAAGTGAGGGGATGGATATATATCTATCATGCAAATGGAGATCAAAATAAAGCCAGAGTAGCAATACTTATATCAGACAAAATAGACTTTAAAACAAAGACTGTAACAAGAGACAAAGAAGGACAGTGTATAATGATAAAGGGGACAATTTAACAAGAAGATATAATAATTGTAAATATATGTGAAACCAATTGAGGAGCATCCAAATATATAAAATAATTAATAACAAACATAAAGGAACTAATACATAATAATAGAATAATAGGAGAGGACTTTAACACCTAACATCAACAGACAGATCATCTAAATAGAAATACAACAAGGAAACAATGGCTTTGAATGACACACTGGAATATATGGATTTAACAGATATTTAATGCAGAACATTCCATCCTCAAACAGCAGAACATACATTCAAGTGCACGTGTAATAGTCTCCAAAATAGATCACATAAAAATATAAAATAAGCTTCAACAAATTCAAGAACATTGAAATCATACCATGCATCTTTTCTGACAACAATGCTATGAAACTAGAAGTCAACTACACGAAAAAAATCTGAAAAACCACAAATATGTGGAGATTAAATACTACTAAACAATAAATGGGTCAACCAGGAAATTTAAAAAAGAAAAAAAAACTATATGGAAACAAATGAAAATGAAAACACAATGATCAAAAACCTTTGGGACGCAGCAAAAGTGGTACTAAGAGAGAAGTTTATAGCAATGCAGGCCTACCTCAAGAAGCAAAAAAAATCTCAAATAAACAACCTAACCTTACACCTAAAAGAACTACAAAAATAACAACAAACAAAACCTAAAATCAGAAGAAAAAAAAATAAAGATTAGAGCAGAAATAAAGGATTTAGAAGCAAAAAAAAAAAAAAAAAAAAAAAATAGGTCAATGAAACCAGCTGCTGCTTCTTTGAAAAAAAATCAATAAAATTGATAAACTTATGAAAGTTGAGAAAGGACTCAAATAAATGAAATCACAAATGAGAGAGAAGTAACTACCAACACCACAGAAATACAAACAACTATAAGAGAATATTATGAAAAACATTATGCCAACAAATTCGTCAACCTAGAAGAAATGAATAAATTCCTAGAAACATATACACTACCCAAATTGAAACAGGAAGAAATAGAAAATTTGAACAGATTGATAACCAGCAAAGTAATTGAACCAGTAATCAAAAAAACTCCCAATAAACAAAAGTTCAGGATTAGATGGCTTCAAGAGGAATTCTACCAAATGTTTAAAGAAGAGTTAATACCTATTCTTCTCAAACTGTTACAAAAAATATAAATGGAAGGAACACTTTCAAATTCATTCTATGAGGCCAGCATTACCCTGATTCCAAAACGAGATAAAGACGCCACTAAAAAAGAGAACTACAGGCCAATATCCCTTATGAACATAGATGCAAAAATCCTCAACAAAATACTAGCAAACTAAATCCAACAATACATTTTAAAAAATCACTTGGCATGATCAAGTGAGATTTATTCCTGGGTTGCAAGGGTGGTTTAATATTCACAAATCATTAACGTGATATATCACATCAATAAGAGAAAGTTTAAGAACCACATGATCATTCAATAGATGCAGATAAAGCATTTGACAAAGTATAACATCACTCATAATAAAAATTCTCAATAAAGTAGGTTCAGAGGAAACATACCTCAACATAATAAAGTCCATTTATGAAAAACCCACAACTAACACCATCTTCAATGAGGAAAACCTGAGAGCTTTTCCTCTAAGGTCAGGAACAAGACAAGGATGCCCACTCTTACCACTTTTACTCAACACAGTACTGGAAGCCCTAGCCACAGTAATCAGACAACAAAAAGAAATACAAGACATTCAAATCAGTAATGAAGAAGTAAAACTTTCATTCTTTGCAGATGACATGATACTCTATATAAAAATCCCAAAAACTCCACCAAAAAAACTTCTAGAACTGGTAAATAAATTCAGTAAAATTGCAGGATACAAAATCAATGTACGGAAATCTGATGCATTTCTACATGCCAATAATAAAGCAGCAGAAAGAGAAATCAAGGAATCAATCCCATTTACAATTGCACCAAAAACCATGAAATACGTAGGAATAAACCTGATAAAAGAGGTAAAACACCTATACTCTGAAAACTATAAAACACTGATAAAAGAAATGGAAGAAGACACAAAGAAATGGAAAGACATTCCATGCTCATGTACTGGAAGAACAAATATTGTTAAAATGTCTATAGTACCCAAAGCAATCTACATATTTAATACAACCACTATCAAAAATACCACCAACATTCTGCACAGCGCTAGAAGAAACAATCCTAAAATTTGGATGGTACCACAAAAGACCTCAAACAGCCAAAGTAATCTTGAAAAGGAAAAACAAAGCTGAAGGCATCACAATTCCAGACTTCAAGTTATATTACAAAGCTGTAGTCACCAACACAATATGGTACTGGCAAAAAAGTAGAAACATGGATCAATAGAACAGAATAGCAAACCCAGAAATGAATGCACAACTATATGGTCAATTTATCTTCAGCAAAGCAGGAAAGAATATCTAATGGGAAAAGGACAGTCTCTTCAGCAAACAGTGTTGGAAAAACTGGACAGCAACATGCAAAAGAAAGAAACTGGACCACTTTAATACACCATACACAAAAATAAACTAAAAATGGATTGAAGACCTAAATGTGAGACCTGAAACCATAAAAATCCTAGAAAAAAACTCAGGCAGTAACCTCTTTGACATCAGTCGTGACAGCTTCTTACTAGATATGTCCCTAAGGCAAGGGAGACAGAAGCAAGAACAAACTATTGGGATTATATCAAAATAAAAAGCTTCTGCACAGTAAGGAAAGAATCAACAAAACTAAAAAGCAACCAGGGCTCCTGGGTGGCTCAGTCAGTTAGGCGTCCAACTTCGGCTCAGGTCATGATCTCACGGTCCGTGAGTTCGAGCCCCACGTCGGGCTCTCTGCTGACAGCTCAGAGCCTGGAGCCTGTTTCAGATTCTGTGTCTCCCTCTCTCTCTGGCCCTCCCCTGTTCATGCTCTGTCTCTCTCTGTCTCAAAAATAAATAAGTATTAAAAAAAAAAAGCAACCTACAGAATGGGGGAAGATATTTGCAAATGACATATCCAATAAAGGGTTACTATCCAAAATATATAAAAAACTTATAAAACTCAACACCCAAAAAACAAATAATCCAATTAAAAATTGGGCAAAAGTCATGAATTTCTCTAAAGAAAACATACAGATGGGCAACAGACACATGGAAAGATGTTCATCACTTATCATCAGGGAAATAGAAATCAAAACTGCAATGAGATATCACCTCATACCTGTCAGCATAGCTAAAGTCAACAGCATAAAAACAATAGGTGTTTTTGGAGAAAAAGGAGCACTCATTCACTGTTGGTGGGAATGCAGTCTGGCGTAGCCACTGTGGAAAACAGTATTTTTTTGTGGAGATTCCTCAGAAAGTTAAAAATAGAACTACCCTAAGATCCAGCAATTGACTCCTGGGTATTTACCCAAAGAATACAAAAACACTAATCCAAAGGGATACAGCACCTCTAGATTTACAGCAGCATTATTTACAATAGCCAAGATATGGAAGCAGCCAAAGTGCTCACCAACTGATGGATAAAGGAGATGTAACACATATATAATGGAATCATATATGTGTTATGTATGTAATATACATAATATACACATGTGTATGTATATATATACATGTGTTTATATTATTCAGCCATAAAAAAGAATGAAATCTTGCCATTTACAATGACATGGATGGAATTAGAGAGTATAATGCTAAGCTAAATTAAGTCAGTCAGTGAAAGACAAAATTCGACATGATTTCACTCATATGTGGAATTTAAGAAACAAAACAAACAGGAAAAAGGGTGGAAAAAGAGAGAGAGACAGACAAAGAAACAGACTCTTAATTATAGAGAAGAAAATGGTTACCAGAGAGGAGAGGATTGGGAATGGGTTAAATAGGTGATGGGGATTAAGTAGAACCCTGTCATGATGAGCATTGCATCATTTATGGAAGTGTTGAATCACTATACTGTACACCTGAAACAAATATAATACTGTATGTTAATAACTGGAATTAAAATAAAAACTAAAAGAAGAAAATATTTGAGTGCCTGGTATGGGTTGATGTGATCCCATTCAAAATTTCACTCATATGTGGAATTTGATAAACACAACAGATGAACAGGGGAAGGGAAGGAAAAATAAGATAAAAACAGGGATGGAGGTAAACCATAAGAGACTCTTAAATACAGAGAACTGAGGGTTGCTGGAGGAGAGGTGGGGGGGGGAGTGGGTTAAATGGGTGATGGGAATTAAGGAGGGCACTTTTCAGGATGAGAACTGGGTGTCATATGTAAGAGATGAATCACTGGGTTCTACTCCTGAAGCCAAGACTATACTGTATGTTAACTAACGTGAATTTAAAAAATAAATAAATAGAATTTTTTAAAAAACAAAACAAAACAATAAAATATATGATCATCCAAGTCAAGTAAGCCATCAGTACTGCTGGGCAATTACTCCATATGTTCCAGGTCCCTTCACTCTCTGTTTCTGCTAGACAATGCTTATAAGCTCTTCTCTCTGCTGAAACCCTAGCACCTTCTACCCTAAGTGCTCTCTTCAAGTTGATGTTTCCTACATCACTTAGAAATTGGAATCAGTCGGGGCTCCTGGGTGGCTCAGTCAGTTCAGAGTCCAACTCCTGGTTTCGACTCTGGTCATGATCTCAAGGTTCTGTGGTTTAAGCTCCAAACAGTGCAGCACCTGCTTGGGATTCTATCTCTCTTCCTCTCTTTTTGTGCCTCTCTCTCTCTCTCTCTCTCTCTCTCTCTCTGTCAAAATAAATAAATATACTTTTAAAAAAGAAATTGGAATCGGTCAAAAGACCTCTGCAGATTCCCGCACAGCATCTACCCACCTAGCAGATCCTATATTTCACCTTCTGACCTATTACCATAGGAGAACTATCCACACTCCTACACAAAATCAACCTCTCAACTTGTACATTTGATCCCAACCCCTCTTATGTACTCACAAACATTACTGGAATTCTCTTCTGTTCAAAAGCTTCATTTCTTTATTTGCTACTGGGGATAATTCTCTTCAGCATAAAATCATGATGTTACATGGTTACATGATGCTACAACCATAATAAAAAACTTAACAGGACTCTCCTTCCTCTTTTAAATATTTACCTATTGCCCTGTTCCTCTTTATAGCAAAACTCTTCAGAACAGTTGTCCCTACTCCGTGTCGTTTCTCTGCTTGCATTCTTTTCTCAGATTCTTTCCAAGGAGCTATTTGCCCCTAACACTTCACCATAACTACTTTGGTCAAGATCTCTACTGACTCATACAGCTAAATTCAAAGGTTAATTTTCAGCTCCAATCTGACCTAACCTATCAGCAGTATTTGACACAATCAGTAACTCCATCTTCCTCAGTACTCATTCTTTACTTGGCTTCCAGGACACCCAACACCCTCTTGTGCTTTCCTTCTGTAACATTGGTGACTCCTCAGTTTTCTGTGCAGGACCATCATCTCCATAACCTCCCATGTTGGAGTGTCCCGGGGCTCACTCCTGGGTCCTATTCTCCATCAACGTTCACTCTCTAAAAATCACATCTATTCTCGTGGCTTTAAATACCTGTTTGCTGATGATCCCGTTTTATAACTCCAGCCCAGATCCCCCTCCCAAATTCTAGAGTTCCATATCCAACTGCCTACTATTAAATATCTCAAACTCAGCATATCCCAAATGAGACACTTGATCTTTTCCCCTCAAACCTGTTTAAAGAGCAAAACCCTTGAAGTAATCCTTGCTAGCCTCCCCCTCTTTTTCTTAATCTAATTCAGTCTATCAGAAGTTCCTATTGCCTCTACCTTAAAACATAGCCCAAAGCCAACTGTTTTTTAATTTCCATCTGTTACCACTCTGCTTCAAGGTACTACTGCCATCTTTATCCCAGATTACTACACTCACCTTCTTCTAAATAGTCTCTTTGTTTCCATGCTTACCTTGTCCCCTTTATAGTCTATTCTCAATACAGCAGCTAAAGGGATCATGTCATTCTTCTGCTGAAAACTCTCCAGGAACTGCTAATCTTGGAGTAAAAGCCCCAAACTTTAAAATAACCTAAAAGGCCTTTGTGTTCTTCCCATTAGCTACCTCTGATTTTGACTCCCATGACATCCTCCTATGCTCATAGCACTCAAGCACTGGCCTCCTTTCTGTTTCCTGAGCACTCCAGGCATGTTTCCACCCTGAATCTTTATCAGAAAGCTCCTTCTTTCCAAAAGGTGCTTTGGTCCCATAAATCCACTTGCCTGACACTCTCACTTCTTTCAAGTCTCGATCAAATGTTTCCAGCTCTGTCAGGCCTACACTGACAGCTCTTTGTAATATTGGAACCTGCCCTATCCCCAGATAAACACTAGATCCTTCCCCCTCTGCTCTACTTTTTTTTCTTGTGCACTTATCATCTTTGAACATTCTATACAGTTTACTCCTTTGAACATTCTATACAATTTACTTCTTTTGTTTATTGTTTTATGTTTTGTCTCCTTTCACTAAACAATAAACCCCAAGACTGTAAACAAGTTTTGTTCACTGACAATGCAACCTTAGACCCCCGCAAAGGAAGTCCTTGCCCTGGGGCCCTCACCATAGAGAATCTTGCTTCCTCCAGTTATGAGCATTAGTCACCCCCAGAACCCTCTTTCTAGACCACATTCCAGGACAGGAATCCCAGAACTCCCTGCCTGAACAGCCTTTGCAGGCCTCTTACAGAGACACATTCATCTACAGTGAGACTGCATCTTCAGTGTGAGAAATGCGCAGGCCCTAGTGGTGGCCTAAGGGAGGTTGCCCGCAGGGTTATATGGATGCAGAATGTGTCAGGTACAGTGTCCACAGATGTGCAGAAGGCAGCCACAGCAGATCAAGGCAGGAAGAAAAAGTGGGGCATACAGAGGGCTCCGGAGGGGAGCCAGCCCTTTTCAGGCTACTGTAATCTGACAACAATCTTCAAGAAGTCCAAGAATTCTAAATTAAAACCTACCTTTCCAGGTGTTTATGAAGATGCATTTGTCGCAATAGGAGAACAAAGCATATTATTTTTAACAGCTTGTTAATTTTATTTATAACTTTTAAGTTTAAGCAGATGGTATGCAGTTTTTATGGACTGAATCATGTCTCCCCAAAATTCACATGTTGAATTTCTAACCTCCACCTCAGAATGTGACTTTATTTGGAATAGGGCCATTGCAGATGTATTAGTTAAGATGAGGTCACACTAGAGTAGGGTAGGCCCCTAATCCAATATGACAGGTGTCTTTATAAAAGAGGGAAATTTAGACATAGACTCATACACAGAAACACCACATGAACATGAAGGTAGAGACTGGGATGATGCATCCACAAACCAAGGAACACCGAAGATTGCCAGCAAACTCCCCAAAGCTAGGAGAGAGTCATAGAACAGATTGTCAAAAGGAACCCACCCTGCTGACCTCTTAACTTCAGACTTCTAGTCCCCAGGACTGTGAGACAAAAAAAACCCAAAAAAACAAAAAACAAAAAAAGCTGTTGTTTAAGTCACTCATTTTCTGGTACTCTGTTACAACAGCCCTAGCTAACTAATACATTGGGTCTTCATTTGTTTTTCTGTTTCAGCTCCACAAATACCTGGTGCATAGTTGATGCCAAGTTAGTATTTGTGAATTAATGCCTAAATAAATGACTGAATGACACCAGTAAACAAGAAAAGCAAGGTCTCTAATATTAATTTTCATTCATATAATGTTTTAAAGTTCCTTTAGTCTTTTTTACAAATGTACTTTATTTGTTCCCTACAAGAAGTCTAATGAGATGGGGAAGGAAGGATGATTATATCTTTAGAGGGTAATAACATTCAAATGTCTCATTGTAGCATAATCTTTCCATTCAAATGAAATTTTAAATGGAATGTTTGTGCATGTGTGTGTATGTGAGAGAGTGACAGACACAGAGGTAATTTTTTAATGTATGTTTATTATGAGGGGGTGCAGAGAGAGTGGGGGACAGAGAATCTGAAGTGGGCTCAGCACTGACAGCAGAGAGCCCAATGCAAGGCTTGAACTCACAAACCATGAGATCATGACCCGAGCCGAAGTCCGACGCTTAACCAACTGAGCCACTTAGGTGCCCCGCAGACAGGTATTTTTAAGGTAAGTGGACGTGAGGGACCTGAAGCATTGGACAATTGGCCACCCCTCAACCCCCCTCAAACTGTCCATTCTGATCTTAAAAATTCCTGAGAAACTTCCACAGAAAAGGAAGACATGTCAAAAAAACACAGGCTAAAAGAAACTGAGGATCACAGACACAACATGGCTACCTATAACAATTAAGTGGCTGTGGTAGCAGCCACTTCCAGCCACTTCCAGCAAATTTAGCTCAAGGTCAGGACTTGATTCCCAGAGGGAATGGATTATTGAGAAGGTCCCACTATTTACATATTATCCAGGCCCGAAGGGATGACTTGATAGCATATGGGAGAAATGTTAGTGACTAAAGCAGTTGCTCAGTGATTTCAGGTCTTATATTGCAACACAACTGTCACAAATGAAGATACATTTTATTTCCTAGCACAGGAGCTTGTATGCTCTGAAAACATTTTAGTTGAACTGATTAAATCTAATGAAAGCTTTTTCTTTAGAAAGAATGCTGGGGCCTACATAGCATAAACACAGGAGTTTCAGTGGACCAAGACACCCCGCTTAGACTTTGGGCTTTGGTAAGTGTGGGCCATGCGAATTTATTAATCTTGGTAGTTTGCAACGGCTTATATTGCACCACATGATGGGTTTTTATCATTAAAGGGATGTAGCATTAAACCTTAGGCATTCATGAATACAAGCCACAGAAGATTTAGTCCCTGGAACAAAATAGACTATAAGGAAAGACAACCTTTTTTATTTTCTTGAATAAGCTTTTCTAAGCGTTAGGTGATAAAAGAACATCAGCTGTTTTCTTTAATGGATTTCTTAGCCAGATCTCTAACTACTAGGCCAGAAATTTGAACAGTGGCTGGATTGAAAATGCACTACAAATTTTAGTGGAATTGTAGCTTAAAAATCTTATCTCCAGACACGAATATGCTTGCCTACTATCTCAGCTTCCCCAAACTGTATTCTCTGTGTGTGTATGTGTGTGTGTGTGTGTGTGTGTGTGTGTGTGTGTGTGTGAAGTGCTCTTAGGGTGGCCAAGCAATGGAAGAGACAATACCAAACTTAAATTCATGAGGCACACTCATTAGACCTCTGTGACTTCAAAAATACAGTCCCCAGTAGGCTCTGTATCTGATAATCGAAGAAAGTCTAGTTATTAGAGCTCAGAGGTTCAAACCATGGCTGTAATCATAAAAGGGATGTCAATTTTATTAATATTTAAATCAAAAGGACTAGGACTCTTTTTATAAAGAGAAAATGCTCTCTTCCTAGGCTGAGGTCAAAAAATAACTGAGTGAGATTATTAAATGCCCAAAAATTGAGAAAGCCATTTAAAGGTCTGTGCCTGACAGCCTTTGGCTCTGAGATTCTGATTTACCCCAGGATCCAGGAAGAAACTGAAGTAGATTCAACAGGTGCCTTATTTCTTACCATCAAAACAAGGGTAATAGAAGAAGGAAAATAAAATAGAAGGTGTCAAACTGAGAAGTAATGAGAAAGATATTTCCTTAAAAAAATATTGGGGTCTTAAGGCATAGGCTGGGCAGATATGAAGGAGAAATGAGATGCTAAGAGCCAGGAGAGAGAACTACAAAGTTAAAAAAGTGATAATGCTCAAGTCTAACTTCTCTGAAGGAAGGTGATGGAGAAGGGCAATATATTTCAGTTGTTACCAGTTCAGAAAGGAAGACTGGTACCTAAAAAAATCAATCAGATAAAAAAGAGGAAACGCCTTGGCGAGCAGATATAATGACATCCTAGAGAGAACTAAGTTCAGAAATTTTTAAAAAGATCCCTCTTAAAGCAGCAACATTTTGTAAGAACCAGCAAACCATCCCTTAAAAACTAGGACAGAGCAATAAAGTGGTTAAGGAAATCTGGTCAGATTTGAGAGGGAAACCCCAGGAAGAGAGAGGTAAATGACTCCAAGAATTATTGTGTGACATTCAGAGGAATAGAATTATTGCCAAAGGGGGTGGCATATTTGGAGAACATATTTGGAAAATTTATGGAAAGAAAAAGAAAAGAAAATCAAGCAAAGGGAAAACTTACTAAAAGGAAGCCAGACAAGATGATTACAGGTTAAGGCTTGACCTAGAATAGATGTTGGTCTAATAGAAGTTGAGTAGGTGGGACTGTCCTACTCCAGAGGGTCAAGATAGTCAAGACTTGAAAGTGTTGTGTGACATACGTGGAAACTCACCAACTTCATCTTTGTCAAGGCAAAACTCTGAGAGTAGAAAGTTAGAAAAACAAATGTCTGGGCCAGAGAGCAAAGGAAAAGGAAAAAAGGCACTCGGATCCAAGAAACAACATTGTGCCCATGTGAGCTAGAGAAGTAAAGAAGCCAAAATAAGAAGTTGATTACAAAGTTATAAAACCAGCTCTAACTATCTGAGAAGCATAAGAATATGGAAATAATAAAAGGAAAAAAATATTAAAGATTTTAAATGTAGGAAATTCTGTTCAACACTTGTAAAATTTAAACCTGAGAAAACAAAGTGTTTTCAAGATCAGGTGGCAAAAGCATTAATCATCACTATTGACTTCTATTGTTCACAAACATCAACCACAGCTTCAGGGAAAGGATCTACCACCAGGGATCCTTCAGCTGAAACAAAGAAACAAACGTGGTGATGGGGGTGAAGATATTCCCCCACAAGATTGCCATGGGGCAACTCAGTGATAGGATGTTGAAAAGCACTTACTATTGGATTTAGGCTTGTGTTAGATGGTTTGTGGGGGGTGAAGATATTCCCTAGGACAAGGAGCCAACTTGAAGAGCTCCCAATGACCAAGGCTGGGAGAAGTAGGACAATTAGCATTAGATCATATCCCAAAGTATAAAACAGTTATGCATGAGTCCATATCGGTAAGAATAACAACATGAATAAATAAATGAGGAAAAAGACACAAATATCCCATAAAGAATTCCAAAGAATTTATGCAGATATTCTGCCTTCTAGAAAATGAAACAGAACTACCCATTCTTTAGCTGTGGGTTGCACATAGTAACTTCCTCTGAAAGAATATGATACGGAAAGAGGGTGGGGATGGGTAATAGCTTTACAGTGGAGACACCTGACAAACACCAACTCAATCAGGTAATGTAGGTCAATCTCAACAGTGAAAAATCATGTTGATAGTATGTACCTTTGATAAGATTTGATGAAAATTACCTCTGAGGTCTTCCTTCCAAAAACTCACAGTCTCAGTCTAACCACGAGAAAAAAAAAACATCAGTCAAACCCAATTGACAGACATTTCACCAAATACTTGACTAGTAATTCTCAAAACTGTCAAGTTCATCAAAAACAAAAAATGTCTGAGAAACTGTCACAGCCAAGAGGAGGCTCAGAAGACATGACTTGTAATGTTATGTGTATCCTAGATGGGATCCTGGAACATGACATTGACATGGGATCCTGAAACATGAAAATGACATTACGTAAAAGCTAGGGAAATTTGAATAAAGTATGGACTTTCGTTAATAATAGTGTATCAATATTAGCTCATTAATTGTAACAAATATAATACATTAATATAAGATGTTAATAATATTGGTGGAGAGTGACATCAGCAAAAATGATGGAGTAGGAAACTCCAAAGGTCCATCTACACACACACACACACACACGCACACGCACACACACAAAAGGATGCTTATATATGCTAACTAATTTGGATGTAAGTTTTAAAAAATAAAATTAAAATAAAAAGGATGCTTAAACAAGAGAAGACAAGTGAATTTTGGTAAAGTTTTGTGACAATTTAAATTACCCTGGCCTCATACCCCACTCCCCAGCTTAATAGCACCAATAAAGACAACAGCCCGCATTCCTAATATAGGTTCCTAATACAGAAGGAAGCAAAACAAACCTTATTCTAAAAGAATTGTGGTTGTTTTGATCTGTCTGGTGCTCCCTGAAGGACCAGCTCAAAGGGTTTGTCTTTATTTCACCTACCTCAGAACTCTCCCAGTGCTGAGGTGGCTGGCCAGGGAACATTTGTTGAAAATATTCAAGAGCAAATGTATTCATTAGCACTGCTGCTGGGGACAAGGGATAACAGTTGGGCAAACAATAGACTGAAATGTATGGGAAGAAAGGCTAGGGAATGTGATGATTTGGGAAACAAGGGCTTTGAAAATCTTTCACATGTCCCTGAGAATCTATAAGACCACACACATGCCCAGGGCAGGAACATGTTCAGATTAGGGCAGGAGCATGTTCAGATTAAGACCTGTCAAGGCACAAATCTCTCATCCCTGGCTGACCTCCAGGCTCTAGGCAACAAGAAATGAAGACTACGGCAAAGCTACAAGCTTCCTGACTGAGTGTTGAAGGCATCCCCCAACATACATACAGAGCCTATATACAAAGACAAGAATGATTTTTAAATTAAAAAAAAATCTTTTTCCAGTAGTCTGAAGAAATAGAACAGGGACTTCAGTGAGCATACACAATAAAGTATATAAACTACTAAACAATAGTTCAGAAAATTCAGAACAGTGAATTCAGAAAATTCACTAAACAGCTACTGTAACAAAAAGCAGCAACAAACCCCAAAGAAAGGGAAAATATGATTTCCAGAATTGTCACATTACAATATTTAAGATGTCCAATCCTCAGCAAAAAATTATAATGCATGCAAATAAACAAGAAAGTGTGTGCTATACATAGGAAAAAAAGAAATTAATAGAAATTGTCCCTGAGAAATCCTCGTCACTAGAATTAGTAGAGACTTTATTTAAATATTCTCAAAAAGCTAAAGGAAATCACGTACAAAGAACTAAAGAAAACCATAAGAATAATACCTCACCAAATAGAGAAGATCAATAAAGAGATAATATAAAACAGTTGGGAATGGGCAGAGTTTGGCTTGTTTTTAAAAATTCTTAAGACATTTTTGCCTTTGCCTAAGTTTCTTTCTTAGTCAACATCCTTGTTCACTAATTCCTGTATTGACAAAGGGGGGAAAATTAATATTTGTTGAAGGCCTGTATACGGTACAAGGCACTCGACCCTAAGTACATGATTTAATCTTCACAAAACTCAGTACACTAAGCAATGGTATCTCCATTAAAACAAAACAAAATAAAATCTCAAAAAAAGTTAAGAAATATTTTTGAACCCAGTAGTCAAACCCAGTCCTGGCTTGAATTCAAAGTCCATGCAATTTCTACCACACCAGCTCTGCCTGAAGGCAAAGGGCTAGCTCACAGCTTTACCAGACTTTTTCTAGGAAATAGCACAAGGTAGGGAGGTGGGTAGGGAGCTGGGAGCACTTTGGATCCTGAGGAGGAATAGGAACGATGTGAAAAATCTTAATTTTTTTTATGTTTTATTTTTATTTATTTTTGAGAGAAAGAAACAGAGCGAAAGTAGGGGAGGGGCAGAGAGAAAAGAGAGACACAGAATCTGAAGCAGGCTCAAGGCTCTGAGCTGTCAGCACAGAGCCCAAAAAGAGGCTCGAACTCACGAACTGCGAGATCATGACCTGAGCCCAAGTCAGACACTCGACCAACTGAGCCACCCAGGTACCCCAATGGGAAAAGTTTTATCCAGGGTTTACCTTCAGGAAATAGTACCTAAAAGATAATCAGATTTCTGAGGTCATCAAAATTAATATCCATTTAGCATCTTTTACTGATAATTATGCTTTAAAAAATGAAAACACCTGTCTCTCAGTCTCAAGCTATATTATCAGAAACTTCTCCCCTCCACCTTCTCATTATCTTAACCTCCTGTGTCTCTCAGGGACTAGTGGGTAGTGGCATTTAAGAGAACAACAGCAACCATAACTTCAGTAATGTTCTCTGTAGAATATCACATTAGAGATGTTATTTCTTAAAAAGAAACACACATAAAATTTTTACATAATAGGTTTCTATTCACCAAGAAGATTCCCACTGATAATAATTCCTTAGAAAGTTGGAGAATCTAAGAATACATCTTTGCCATTTTACCAGTTTACCAGTTTACTAAGCTCCTATTGAGGTGATTTAAATAAAGAATATTTTTGAGAGCAAAACCTTGTTCATCCAGCTGGAACTCAACCTACATACATAGAGCATCAAAATTACTCGGGCAATAGATGGACTGAGAGCATCACTAGCAGTCCAAGCATTTGCTACCACTGGAGCACTGGGGCTGCAGCCCTACAGACCCCTGCCTTCTTCAAGGACCTCATGAGTGCTGGCCCACCATCTTCTGACACACTGAAGACAGGACCTACATCCTGGGGAAGCCCAGTGATGTTAGTGTAATTCATCTCCTTTCTGTGAGGCTCTTCTCACTACAGGTTAACTCACCACCAGCCCCACAAGAAGATTTGTCACTCTCTGGATAGAAGTGCTCAAACCCCAAAGCTATGCCTGCTGCCCAGGGATGCTGCCTGGTGTCATGTAGGGCCTGATGCCCATCCACTCATCAGAACACACGAGTGCAGAAGATCACCCAGCGAAAAATTATGATTGATCTTTTTAGATTTTCGGCTACAAATGAGAACAGAGACAATCATTTGACATATGAGAAAAATAATAATAGAGAAGCTCCAGGGGAGTAATCAGAGTAACTTCTCTCATTGAAGAAAGGTAATGAAAACAAGGATAAGAGTGACAATAGCTACTATGTATATGGTGTTCCTGTTTCAGGCACTGTTTCAAATTCTTTATACACATTTGTTAATTTAATCCTTGTAACAATGATTATTGTCTTGAGTCCCCTGATGTGAAAACTAAAAAACAAAAAAAAAAGTTGAGTCATTTGTCCAAGGTCCCACAGCTAATAGGGAATAGAGGCTAGAAACCTAGGAAATCAAGTGCCAGAAGTCAGCCCTTAACCACTGTACTATAGCCAGTGATTGCCCTTATACTTATAGCCTTATAGTTATTATCCTTATAGCCATTTTTGTTCATCCTTATTATCTGTCAGGCACAGTAGTAAATATTTTAGATATATTATTTCATTTAATCTTTAACACAAATCTGTTTAGTTGGAATTATTATCCTCAATTTCTAAAAATCTAACTCATAATAGGGGGCAGAATGGGCAAAATAGGGGAAGGGAGTTAAAAGGCACAAACTTCTAGCTATAAAATAAATAAGAGAATATTGCTAATTCAGTGTTCTTTTCACATTAGCACTGAACAATTTTAAATATGCTCTTCCATAATGCCTCAGATCACCGATGTTTATATTGTCAATCACCTGTTCTTTTAAATGAGCTCTTTTACCTGATCAAATCAGTTAAGAAACTTTCACTTGGGAAAATCACTGAAAACCACAGATTTTTATCTATCTATCATCTATATATCTATATATAATATATATAAATTATAAATATGTAAAGTATATATAATATGTAATATATATTATATATATTTTTTAAATAAGGATCAAACTAAATAATGCATGTAAAAACATTTTGTAAATTGCTAAGTGCTATCCAAATAAGATATTATCTTATTGGGTTGAATCCACAATGTAGTGAAAAGGACTAGGAAGAGAGAGACACATATCAGAAAAATGACAGATGATCATGTCCTTTTTGTGGAATATGGGATGACGTGTGAGTGAGCATAATGGAGAAAGCCTGGAACTGAGAAGAGCAGAAGTGAGGCCAGCACTCCAGAGCTATACCCACCCACACGGTAGCCCCATGTGGTTACTTCAATTTAAATTAACTAAAAAACCACAAATTCAGTTCCTTAGTGACACCACATCACCAGTGGCAAATAATCACATGCAGCTGGTGGCTCCCCTATTGGACAGAGGAACACCACAGACACTACTATGGGATGGCACACAGCTCTAGAGAATAGATGAGAAAAGGATTGATTTTTTCAAAATATAAAAGAGTGTAAAAGATATTATTTGATACCATGGTGTATCATGATTTATAGCTTTATAGTTTTTAGGGAATTAATGTATATTACTTCAGAAAATTCTCTTGTAATACTGTCTTTTAATAAGAAAATACAGCTGTCACCTTGTTCTAACTTAATTCTCAGCACCTCTGTTAGGTACTGTCTCTCCTGCAACAATCCTGTTCTAACCCCCAGGCTCAGTCTTCATTGCTCTTGGAGCCAAAAAGTGTCTCGAATTACATTAAGCTTTTGACTGATTGTTTCTTTGCTTTTACTTATGTTATGTGCTAGCTCCCTCATTTCTTACTAGATCATTCAATAATGTTATCTCTGATCACGTAAGTTTTAATATAGATGTTGGAATCAAAGTCAAATACCTTGAAAAAGAGAGAATATAAATTTTGAATGAACCAACTATATATAAAAATAAATTTGTGCCATTTAATATACATTTAACATGCTGGAGGCTGTTTTCTATTCCTACAACACATCACATGTGAATGAATATAAAAGAAAATCAGAATATTTGTTTTCATTCCTTAATATCTTATTTTCGGACTCTGACTCTTACTGACCAGAACCCAGCAGATAAGCAAGTCACACTGAAACTATGACCACTCCAAGGTAACCTCATCGGGGGGAATCAGAGGAAGACATACACTGAACTCATTCTTTTCCCTCTCTTCAATCCCCTGGTTGGCTTCTCATGGCCTTTGCATTTCCAAATAGTCCTCAGATTATGCTACTGACACTGGTTTGAGGACATACTTAGCCCTGTATTTGAATAAACTGAAGAATTCTAAAATCTCAGTGCTCGGGGCACCTGGATGGCTCTGTCAGCTCAGCAACCAACTCTTGATCTTGGCTCAGGACACGATCTCACGGTTCATGGGTTTGAGTGCTGTGTCTGGTTCTCTGCTGACAGCATGGAGCCTGCTTGGAATCCTGTCTCTCCCTCTCTCTGCCCTTCCCCCGCACACATGTGCGCTCTCTCTCTCTCACTCTCTCTCTCAAAATAAAGTTTAAAAAAATAAAAACTAAAATCTCAGTGTTCAAGCAATGTCACATCAATTTTATCAGAATCTCTGAAAATGTTTTTTAATGTTCTAATTGACTTCTGTGTTCTAATTGACTTTCAGATAAGGCTGAAAACCACTGTTCTAGACAAGGAACAAAAATAATTATTTGGGTATTTTAAAGAGATTTAAAAATTCAAAAACAAATCCATCCTTTGTTTTGGTTTAAATATCTATAATTTACTAACTTCAGAATAAAACATGTAATATATATGTATGAGCATGTGTGTGCATAAGTATGTGTGGTTGTGTGATGCATGTGTATATCTGTGTGTGCATAAATTAGTTTTAATCAACCTCCCAAAGTGATCAGTTAACACTTTTAAAACTCTAATCAGGGATCTACACTCCAAAGGTGATACTTTACAGGTTTAATATCTCTGCCTATCTCTATACAATAGAGTATGTCAATTAGCATAAGGGATATTAGAAATAGTTTTCATTGGTTAAATGATTGGTGTTCAGTATATGTGGGTTGGCCATAAATATTGTACAAGCAACTCCATGCAAGTTTCTGTCAAGCCCAGCACCCCACAGAGTCTAGAAGAGTGCTCCATGCTTAGCACTCCACTCAGTCCTTTGTCCCCCAATTTAGGGAAGTTTAAATCACCTGATCTGATTAGAAGATTGGCTAATCTTACACTTAGAATGCATTTTGTCACAGCTGAATCAGGTCAACATTTTGTGTACCATTGATGCAGATTACTGGTTGAGAATGCCCAAAAGAGAATTGAGATGATACTACTTTCTTAGAGTTTGTATTTTTTCAACTTTTTTGATACCTAATTGCAGTTCACTAAACCTCATGTGTTTCAAGTGCACAATGTGAGCAGTTTTGATATATATGCCTTTATTAAACCATCACCACAATCAAGATAACATTTTCATCTCTACCAAAATTTCCTTGTAACTCCTTTTAATCCAGCCTTACTTCCATCTCAATCCCCCTGCTCTGATTTGCTTTCTGGCACTATAGTTTATACATTCTATAATTGTAAATAAATGGAACTACACAGTGTGACTTATTCTGCCTATATTCTTTTATTCATTATAATGACTTTGAGATTCATTGACATTTATGCATATTTCAATAGTTTAGTTTTTTTATGGTGTTAAATAGTATCCTATTGTATGTATATAACACACTTTATCCATTCACCTGTTAATGGGCATTTGGGTAATTTCAAGTTTGTAGCTATTATAAATAAAGCTGCTATCAACAGTCGCATATTGTGTGGACATATGCTTTCATGTCCCTTGGGTAAATATCAAGGAGTCATGTGTATGTTTGTAGACCTTGAGGAATATCTGAGTCATATGTAAGTATATGTTTCACTTTATTTTTATTTCATTTTATTTTATTTTGAGAGAGAGAGAATGCAAGCAGGGGAGAGGGGCAGAGAGAGAATCTACACTCAACGCAGAGCCTGACACAGGGTTCTATTCCATGACCCTGGAGTCATGACCTAAGCTGAAATCAGCAGCCTGACACAACCAGCTGAGCCACTCAGGTGCCCCTATGTTTTACTTTATAAGAAACTGCCAGGGGCACCTGGGAGGCTCAGTGGGTTAAGCCTCCAACTTCGGCTCTGGTCATGATCTTGCAGTTTGTGACTTCAAGCCCTGCATCGGGCTCTGTGCTGACAGCTTAGAGCCTGGAGCCAGCTTCAGATTCTGTATCTACCTCTCTCTCTGCCCCTCCTGCAACTCATTCTTTCCTCTCTCTCTCTCAAAAATAAACAAACATTTTAAAAAATTAAAAAAAAAAGAAACTGCCAAACCATTTCCAAAGTGTACTATTTTACATTCCCAACAGCAATGTATAAAAATTCTGGTTTCCACATCCTTTCCAACATTTATATGGCTCCTTTTATTTTAGCCTTTCTATTGGTAACTAATTGTGCTTTCTTCATTTCCCTAATGAATAGTGAGGCTGGGCATCCTTTTCGATGTTTATTGGGCATTGATATATTTTTCTTTGGGAAGTTCATGTTCAAAAATTTTGCTCATTTTTATTGGGTTGTCTTATTATTGACTTGTGAATATTCCTTATATAGTGCATATACAAGTCTTTTTATAGATATGTTAAAAATATTTTCAGGGGAGGAGCCAAGATGGAAGAACAGCATGGAAGTTTTTTGTGTGTCTCATGTCCATGAAATACAGCCAGACAAACACTAAACCATCCTGCACATCTAGTAAACTGATTGGAGCATTAACAATCTGCACAACCTGAACCACAGAATTCAGAAGATACACAGTGCAGAGCTGAACTTGGAGAGCGAGAAGGTGAGAAGGCGTGGGAAGGGAGGTGCTTTTGTGTCCGGAGAGGGGATAGAGACGGTGGGGAGAATACCCCTCCCCGAAAACAGCTAGAGAGAAAGCGGAAAATTGGAAACTGCAGGGACTAAACTAAAAAGGGAGAAAAAAGAAAGGAGAGGGTTTAAATTCCACTAAGACTGTAAACAAGGGGAGTGAAAAGTCTGCAACTCCTCAGCTCTATACCTGGTGGTGCTCTGGTGGGAAGGGCGAGTCTCCAGGAGCAGAGTGGAGTCGGGGACGTTCTTGGGCCACATGGGGAAAAGCGGTTCCACTGCTGGAAGAACATTTGGTACAGACTGTTGAAGCCACCTGGTCCCTGCAGACCCCAGAGAACAGCCACATTCCCTGGTGCTGGAACAAGGTCATTGAGGGTGAAGCCTGGTGCCAAATGTGTGTGGTGATTTTCCATAATCCCTGAAAAGCTGCTGCTAACACTGTCTCGCAAACTTTTTCTGGGGCGGCTGGCACCTGGCCACAGTCTCGGGGCACTGGCAACAGCAGGGTCCAGCAAGGGTTCCTGGGTGCAGCTGACATTCGCCCATTGCTCATTCGGCCATTGCTCAGTGAGACCCTCCCGCAGAGGGGCAGAACGGGTCAAAGCCGCAGTCCTTCAGAAGTAAGGGGCCGGGGAAAACAGCCACATCTGAGACAAAACTCAGGAGAGAGGTACTGCCTGGGGCTTGGTCACGGAGTGTGGAAAAGCAAGGAGTGGACGAGAGCTGAAAATGGAGGACGGGTGCACGATTGCTGATTCGGGAGAACAGTCTGGGTGGCTGGGGGACGCCATTTTTCACCGCTCCCCCGCATGCGCATCGACAAGCACCCCAACAATCCACCCCAGTAGGCTAGCGGTGCCATCTAGTGGAGAATGGAGCAATAACAGAGCCCTGCACAACTGGGCCAACCTCGCTCTTCAAGAACACGAGTCTGACCGCCTGCTTAGTTCATTGACAATAAAGTGCTTCATAGTCTGATTTCTAGGGGAAAACAAAGTAATTTCAGTCCTATATCAATCTGTTAGCAGGTCCATCTATTCAATTCTCTTTCTTTTTTTTTCCTCTTTTTCACTTCTTTTTCTTGAATACAGAAAGAGAAAAAAATTACTTTTATTTTCGATTTTGATTAAAAATATTTTTAATTTTTTTACAATATTTTTGATTTTCATGTAAATTTTTTCAAATTCTATTTTACTTCTATAATTTTATGTTAGTCTACTTCAGTGTATTCACTTTTTCAAATTTTCAAACGATTTCCTTTTTTTTCTCTTTTTCGTTTTTCTTTTTCTTGAATGCAGAAAGAGAAAAATTTCATTTTTACTTTCAATTTCCATCAGAAATATTTTTCTTTATTTTTTTACTGTATGTTTTGCTTTTATGTAAATTTTTTCAAATTCTATTTTACTTCCATTATTTTATTTTAGTCTACTACAGTGTATTCACTTTTTCAAATTTTCAAACGATTTCCTTTTTTTCTTTTTTCATTTTTTTTGTTTCTTTTCTTTTTCTTAAATACAGAAAGAGAAAAAAATCATTTTTATGTTTAATTTTTATTAAAAATATTTTTATTTAATTTTTTCTACTATATCCTTTACTTTTGTGTAAATTTTTTCATATTCTATTTTACTCCCATCATCTCATTTGCGTCTACTTCGGTGTATTCATTTCTTCAAATTCTCAAATGATTTCCTTTTTTTCCCCCCCTTTTTTCTCTGTCAAACCACTTTCAACACGTAGACCAAAACACACCTAGGATCTAGCATCATTTATTCGATTTGTGTGTGTGTGTGTGTGTGTGTGTGTGTGTGTGTGTGTTTAATTTTAATATTTTTTTAATTTTAGTTTTTTTAATTTTTCTACCTCATTAATTCCTTTTCTCCCCTAAAAATGACAAAACAAAGGAATTCACCCCAAAAGAAAGAGCACGAAGAAATGACAGCCAGGGATTTAACGAACACAGATACAAGCAAGATGTCTGAACCAGAATTTAGAATCACGATAATAAGAACACGAGCTGGAGTCGAAAATAGATTAGACTCCCTTTCTGCAGAGATAAAAGAAGTAAAAAATACTCAGAATGAAAAAAAAATGCTATAACTGAGCTGCAATCATGGATGGATGCTGCGGCAGCAAGGATGGATGAGGAAGAAAGGGAATCAGTGATATAGAAGACAAACTTATAGAGAATAATGAAGCAGAAAAAAGAGGAAGATTAAGACAAAAGAGCACGATTTAAGAATTAGAGAAATCACTGACTCATTAAAAAGGAAAAACATCAGAATCATAGGCGTCTCAGAAGAGGAAGAGAGAGAGATAGGAGTAGAAGGGTTATGTGAGCAAATCATAGCGGAAAACTTTCCTAACCTGGGGAAAGACACAGACATCAAAATCCAGGAAGCACAGAGGACCCCCATTAGATTCAACAAAAACTGACCATCAACAAGGCATATCATAGTCAAATTCACAAAATACTCAGGCAAGGAGAGAATCATGAAAGCAGCAAGGGGAAAAAAAGCCTCTAACCTACAAGAGAAGACAGATCAGGTTTGCAGCAGACCTGGCACAGAAACTTGGCAGGCCAGAAAGGAGTGGCAGGATATAGTCAGTGTGCTGAATCAGAAAAATGTGCAGCCAAGAATTCTTTATCCAGCAAGGCTATCATTCAAAATAGGAGAGGTTAAAAGCTTCCCAGACAAACAAAAATTAAAGGAGTTTGTGACCACTAAACCAGTCCCGCAAGAAATTTTAAGGGAGACTCTCTGAGGGGAGAAAGGACAAAAAAATAAAAATAAAATAAAAAAGACCAAAAGCAACAAAGACTAGAAAGGACCAGAGAACACCATCAGAAACTCCAATTCTACAAGCATGATAATGGCAATAAATTCATATCTTTCAGTATTCAGTCTAAACATCAATGGACCCAAAGTTCCAATTAAAAGACATAGGGTAACAGAATGGATAAGAAAACAAGATCCATCTATATGCTATTTACAAGAGACCCACTTTAGACCTAAACACACCTTCAGATTGAAAATAAGGAGATAGAGAACAATCTATCATGCTAATGGTCAACAAAAGAAAGCCGGAGTAGCCATACTTGTATCAGACAATCTAGACTTTAATATAAAGACTGTATCAAGAGATGCAGAAGGGCATTATATCATAATCAAGGGGTCTATACACCAAGAAGACCTAACAATTATAAACATTTATGCATCAAATATTAGAGCACCCAAATATATAAATCAATTAATCACAAACATAAGGAATCTCATTGATAGTAATACCATAATAGTAGGAGACTTCAACACCTCACTTACAGCAAAGAAAAGATCATCTAATAAAAAAAATCAATACAGAAACAATGGCTTTGAATGACACACTGGACCAGATGGACTTAACAGATATATTCAGAACATTTCATCCTAAAGCAGCAGAATATACATTCTTCTCCAGTGCACATGGAACATTCTCCAGAATAGACCATATACTGGCCATTATATGCCAACAAAAAGATTGAGATCATACCGTGTGTATTTTCAGACCACAACGCTATGAAACTCGAAATCAACCACAAGAAAAAATTTGGAAAGGTAACAAATACTTGGAGACTAAAGAACATCCTACTAAAGAATGAATGGGCTAACTAAGAAGTTAAAGAAGAAATTTAAAAGTTCATGGAAGCCAATGAAAATGATAACACCACAACCCAAAACTTCTGGAACACTGCAAAGGTGGTCATAAGAGCAATATATATATATATACACATATAGCAATCCAGGCCTTCCTAAAGAAGGAAGAAAGATCTCAGATACACAACCTAATCTTACACCTTAAAGGGCTGGAAAAAGAACAGCAAATAAACCCAAAAACAGCAGAAGACAGGAAACAATAAAGATTAGACCAGAAATTAATGCTATCAAAACCAAAAAAAAAACCAAAAAAAACCCTGTAGAACGGATCAATGAAACTAGAAGCTGGTTCTTTGAAAGAATTAACAAAATTGATAAACCACTAGCCAGTTTGATCAAAAAGAGAAAGGAAAGGGGGCGCCTGGGTGACTCAGTCGGTTAAGCATCCGGCTTCAGCTCAGGTCATGATCTCACGGTCTGTGAGTTCGAGCCCCATATTGGGCTCTGTGCTGACACCTCAGAACCTGGAGTCTGCTTCAGATTCTGTGTCTCCTTCTCTCTCAGCTCCTACCCCTGATCATGCTTTGTCTCAAAAATAAATTAAAAAACATTTAAAAAATTTTTTTAAAAAGAAAAAGGACCCAAACAAATAAAATCAAGAATGAAAGAGGAGAGTACACAGCCAACACAGCAGAAATAAAAAAAAAAAAACAACTAAGAGATTATGAGCAATTATATGCCAATAAAATGGGAAATCTAGAAGAAATGGACAAATTCCTAGAAACATACACTAACAAAACAGAAACAGGAAGAAACAGAAAATTTGAACAGACCCATAACCAGTAAGGAAATTGAATTAGTAATCAAAAATCTCCCAAAAAACAAGAGTCCAGGGCCAAATCGCTTTCCAGGGGAATTCTACCAAACATTTAAGGAAGAGTTAACACCTATTCTCTTGAAGGTGTTCCAAAAAATAGAAATGGAAAGAAAACTTCCAAACTCTTTCTATGAAGCCAGCATGAATCCAGCATTACCCTGATTCCAAAACCAGACAGAGACCCCACTAAAAAGGAGAACTATATACCAATTTCCCTGATGAACATGGATGCAAAAATCCTGAACAAGATAATAGCCAACTAGATCCAACAATACATTAAAAAAATTATTCACCACGACCAAATGGGATTTACACCTGGGATGCAGGGCTGGTTCAATATCCGCAAAACAATCAATGTGATTCATCACATCAATAAAACAAAGGACAAGAATCATATGATCCTCTCAATAGATGCAGAGAAAGCATTTGACAAAATACAGCATCCTTTCTTGATAAAAACCCACAAGAAAGTAGGGATAGAAGGAGCATACCTTGAGATCATAAAAGCCATATATGAATGGCCCAATGCTAATATCATCCTCAATAGGGAAAAACTGAGAGCTTTCCCCCTAAGGTCAGGAACAAGGCAGGGATGTCCACTCTCACCACTGTTATTCAACATAGTATTGGAAGTCTTAGCCTCTGCAATCAGACAACACAAAGAAATAAAAGGTATCCAAACTGGCCAGAAGGAGGTGAAACTTTCACTCTTCACAGATGACATGATACGCTATATGGAAAACCCAAAAGATGCCACCAAAAAACTGCTAGAACTGATTCATGAATTCAGCAAAGTTGCAGGATATAAAATCAACGCACAGAAATCGGTTGCATTCCTATTCACCAACAATGAAGCAACAGAAAGAGAAACAAGGAATCGATCCCATTTACAGTTGCACCAAAACCCATAAAATACCTAGGAATAAATCTAACCAAAGAGGTGAAAAATCTATACACTGAAAACTATAGAAAGCTTATGAAATAAATTGAAGAAGATACAAAAAAAATGGAAAAAGATTCCATGCTCCTGGATAGGAAGAACAAATATTGCCAAAATGTAGATACTACCCAAAGCAGTCTACATATTCAATGCAATCCCTATCAAAATAACACCAGCATTCTTCACAGAGCTAGAACAAATAATCCTAAAATTTGTATGGAACCAGAATACCAAAAGACCTGAATAGCCAAAGCAATCTTGAAAAAGAGAACTAAAGCAGGAGGCATCACAACCCCAGACTTCCAAGCTATACTACAAAGCTGTAATCATCAAGACAGCATGGTACTGGCACAAGAACAGACACTCAGATCAATTTAACAGAATAGAGAACACACAAATGGACCCACAAACGTATGGCCAACTAATCTTTGACAAAGCAGGAAAGAATACCCAATGGAAACAGGCAAAAGACATGAATAGACACTTCTCCAAAGAAGACATCCAGATGGACAACTGACACATGAAAAAATGCTCAACTTCACTCATCATCAGGGAAATACAAATCAAAATCACAATGAGATATCTCCTCACCCATCAGAATGGCTAACATTAACAACTCAGGCAACAACAGATATTGGTGAGGATGTGGAGAAAGAGGATCTCTTTTGTATTGTTGGTGGGAATGCAAGCTGGTACAGCCACTCTGGAAAAAAGTATGGAGGTTCCTCAAAATACCAAAAATAGAACTACCCTATGACCCAGCAATTGCACTACTAGGCATTTATCCAAGGGATATAGGTGTGCTGTGTTGAAGGGACGCATGCACCCCAATGTTTATAGCAGCACCATCAACAGTAGCCAAAGTATGGAAAGAGCCCAAATGTCCATCGATGGATGAATGGATAAAGAAGAGGTGGTATATATATACAATGGAGTATTACTCGGCAATCAAAAAGAATGAAATCTTGGCATTTGGAACTACATGGATGGAACTAAAGGGTATTATGCTAAGCGAAATTAGCCAGAGAAAGACAAATATCATATGACTTCACTCATATGAGGACTTTAAGAAACAAAACAGATGAACATAAGGGAAGGGAAACAAAAATAATATAAAAACAGGGAGGGGGACAAAACAGAAGAGACTCATAAATATGGAACACAAACTGAGGGTTACTGTAGGTGTTGTGGGAGGGTGGATAGGCTAAATGTGTAAGGGGCACTAAGGAATCTACTCCTGAAATCATTGTCGTACTATATGCTAACTTGGATGTAAATTTAAAAAAATAAAAATAAAATTAAAACAAATATTTTGTCCCATTCTGTAAATTGCCTTTTCATTTTTGTATTTCAAAAAGCAAAAGTTCTTTTCTTTTTAAGTGAAGTCCAACTTACCATCTCTTTTATATGTCATGGTTTAATGTTCCAACAAACCCTTGCCTACCCCAAAGTTACAAGAATATTCTATCTTCTTTCTTCTAAAAGGTTAATAGTTTTTGTTTTAATTTCATAGTTTGACATTTAGATCTATAATCCATTTTGAGTTAATTTTTGTATATTGTGTGATGTAATCAATGCATTATTTTTTTTTCACAGACTGCCCTGGACCAGTAACCTAGATTCTGGCATTTACTATAGACCCTGGACAAATTTAATGTTTTGGGGTTGTTTTGTTAACAGTAAAATATAGGATTGTTGAAAGGATTTAGGTTAATTTATGTTTAATATCAGCATATATTAGGTACTGCTGATGCTACAGATATGTCTCATGTTAGAAAAGTAACTGTCCTGGGAGAAGAACAGGAAAGAGGACTGGAAGTGTGAAAGTTAAACTGTTTATACATGGACAGTAGAAAGAGGGCATGTGTTGCTGAAAACGTGTAAGTTGTTAAGGCATTTAACATCAACTCTCCCCCAACTACCACCAGGTGTTGGGCTGGTGTGTAACTATATAAGACACATAGATTCCAATCTATCATAAATTCAAACACCACTTTAATCCATCCCTTTGATGTTTGAAATAGAGATTTCTAATAGCTGGTAAAAATGTGTGCTCTAGTTATACAGAGACCTCAAATTCATGGTCTAAGAATCAAAAATGCATCATAAGAATCTTTTGTTGGTGCAAATATTTCTAGGGGGTTATTACTTTGAAATAAATGCAATTTAACAAACGTTTATATAGCACCAAGACTATGGAATCTTAATTACTTCTGCAAAATGAAATTCATGTGTTGTCCCAATAAAATGTTCATTGTTCAAGTCCATAAAGCCTTCGCTGAAAGTGATTCCATTCTCTGTATACCAATCCACAACGTGAGCTTCTTACCACTGGGGCTCCCAAATATTCCTTGAAATTTGCATAAAGGTTTTAACTGCAACCTTTGGAGGTACTATCTTGGGTGCATTGTCTGTATCCCTCAGAAGCACAATGTACTACCCAAAATTACAATAAAGACCTCTTTTTATGGCTCCAGGGAGCTTCTCCACATTTCTTTAAGAGATAGAGCAACTTCACTCCTCAGCAACCAGCATCATTGGCCTCCAGTGGCCACCATCTCTCAAACAAAAGTCAGAGTAAGTCTAAATGGGGAGATTGTGCTCTTTCTGTTTTCTATCTGAGGCCCTAAACAACCACAAGCATTAAAAAAAGAGAAAATGTCACAATCAACAACATAACAAAACTTTCCTGTCGCACTGATCACTATATGGCAGTACATGTTACAGAAGGAGAAGCCAAGTTTATGTCTATGCCCTCCAGCCAAAGATCACCAGGAACACATACAGTTGGGTTTATGCTTGTTGTAATGAGAGAGATGCACAAATGGGGAACCATGGAGCAACTCAGTGATAGGATATTGAAGAGCACTTAATATTGGATTTAGGCTTGTGTTAGATGGTTTGTGGGGGCTTCAAGGAAGTAGGGCTCTCCTCTGCATTGGATGTTGTCAAGAATTGGGGGCAATTCTATGATTGGAATAAATCTCATCCATAAGATAAAAAGAATAAATCAAGGCAAAAGGTATAATTGGTAAAGAATCAACAGCCATTCACGTTAGCCAGGATAGGAAGATGTTTGGCATTTTTGTTTTTGGACAATATTCACGTGTTTAGTCATGGCTACAAAGTAATCTTGTTTTTTTCTTTACCCATTGTAGTCACAGAGTGTCCTTGTCTGGTGTTGTTCTGTGAAGTCAGTCATGGTCAACAGAACACTATTGCCTAAATGTAAGCGTCAGGTAAGCTCCTACCAATGACAGGGCCTACCTGATAGTGCCACAGCAGTTCCTGGCTATCATTTTGTCAGTTGTATGGAAATGTACTCCAAAAAACATGACCTAGACTAAAAGATTGTAGATAGCTTCTCTGAGGAACTGACATTTCCCCTAAGAATTTAAGAGGTAATCTGTTGCCACAGCCCAAGGGCTCATTTAGCCCTTTCATTCTGTTTCCTTCCCCCGACCAACACTATTTTTTCCTGCAAGTGAATTATGCCTAGACAGGATGAGTCAAAGCTGGCTTCTCACATCATTCCCAACTTTCTCTAAAGTGAGAACATTCCCTGGCTCTGGAGTTTCTATGGTAGTTTCTATTGTGAGAAAATTAATAATAATAATAATAATAATAATAATAGTAGTAGTAGTAACAAGAACAATAATAATAATATTCCAGTACAATTCAAAAGGAAAGTAAATGATAATGTATACAAAAAATGGAACCAAAGATGTTTAAGGGTGTTATAAGATTATTGGACAGGAAATAAAATAATCTAAATGCTTCCTCTCAAAAATGCCTTTCTGATGTAGAGTGGGGATATTGAAAATGAAGGATTTGGTCTTCAAAGTTAGTGAGCTGAATTTAATTAGTACCTGAAGAAAAAGTGAGAAAAAAAATACATATATCTTTTTTTCTCCCTCATTTCAAATCTTGGTGGTATAAACAAGAAATAGAAGTTTATACTGCTGTAGAATTAGTGAACTCTTGCCTAACTCACCTGATCAGTCTTTAAATCTCATGGAATTCCAGATCTTCAAAAGGCTTTAGGAGTTTAGAAAAGGTTAAAGCCTTGGGCCAATGGGCTGAATATCTCACCTGCTAATGTTCTGAACAATAGGTGTTTTAAACGAGATCTTTTTCTTATCTAGCAAAATAAAAAGCATCCCTCTGGGAAGTGGCTGTGCCCCCCTATGGGAAGAGTGTACCCCACTCTTAAATCTAGAAACTGTATAAGAGAGCATCTTGATGATGATGTACTGGGACAGTTCTTACTACTTATGGCTTCAGTATTTGAATTCCCGGTGGCATTATTATTTTAAATATTTGGTTTTGAGGGTAAGTCATAGTAGTAAAATATGGTAAATGGGTTATTTTTTATTTTTCTAGCCAGCAAGAGATAATACATTAGTAAACACCTCAAACCATCATTTGTGATTTTAGTTATAAGTTCAGATTTAATTTCAACAAATACCTATCAGGGTCCCCTAATCAGTCGAAAATTGTGCTAGGTACTTTCGCCTCACTCCATGCAACAATGCAGTAGGATAAGTATTAATATGCCTGTTTTTTGAAGAAGAGTTCATAAGAAACTGTATTATTCTCCATATATCATTTAGTAAATCAAAATCCTGCTGATGGTGAGAAGCCCAGCCTATGAAATAGCACAGGAATCCCATCTCTGACCAAGAGACAACCTTCAAAGTACATTTAGCACAGATTCAGAAACATTGTGGGTTAATTCAGAGATTAGAATTCAGAGACTAGAAGCCCACGTAGTAGATCTCTTTTACAGGTATGGAGATTGAATTCCATTTGACTGCAAATCAATTTCATATACACTCATAAAAATGTCTGTGTAATTACAGGGTACCAAATCCAATGCACAGCATCTAAGAACTAGCTCGAGAAGGCAGGGGCTAATTACTGTCTAGGATACAAAAGGGCACAAAGCACCTGGGAATCTAATTCCTTTTCACTACCACTTGCAGTAGTGGGTGTCAAGAAGTTAAAACACTCTTAGATTTCACATTTCTTTTTACTGATAAATATTTGCCAACATATCTTATATAATCAGACATATTTTAAGAGCTTGTAAGTTCTACCAATTTAAAATGATACAAGCAGGTGGCAAGAGCAGCTTCAGCAATAGAGGAACAGGAAAATCTGGCTGACAAGAATGCCACACTGTTGCGAACCTCTGAAGGTTTGGTTCTCCTTTTTCCACCATTCTATTTTGCGCGTTACAGGTGAACTTGCTCAATATTTCTGTTTTTGCAAATAATTATTTTGCTTCATGTTAAAAAAAAAGATATAGACATTCATTTTGGCTGTTTTATTACGATGTATAGCTAATGATATGTCAGGTGCTATTAATTGCTATCTGACGTACCAAACGTAAATAAACAGTGAGGCAGGCTCAAGACTCTCGCCCATTCTGGAAAACAGAGGAACACGACGGTAACCTGCAAAAGGAATCAGAGCTAATTAGAACAATAAAGATAAATTAGCAGTGTTCCCGATAGAGCTGCTGAGAAAGAACATTATCTTTACTAAGCATAGGTAAAAACTATGACAGCATAGTTATATTCATCTTGCGTGTTAATTCCCCACAAACTATAAAATATTTGAAGCTTCTATTTTGACTTCTTACTGCCTAACGCTGAACACACAGCTCACACTTCTTCTCTCTCAAAGTGCAGTGTGCTAAATTAGCCACCACCCTTCTGCTTCAGACTCTGTTTCCAAGGTACAGCTCAGATGGTGTTAGAGAAGTAAACACAAACACGTTGGGATGAGTTAATTGGGAGCAGAGTATAAATCACCCCAGCAAGCTGACTACGACATAAAGGCAGCCCTGAAAAGAGTCAAGAAGGGATTGTCTTGGGTTCCCAGTCTCTCCTTGGGTAGAAGAATGAGTCACTGCTTGTCCCTTCTCTTTGATTCCCATCCTTTATTTCTTTGTGGTAGTCATGACTACTCTTAATTGAAACAAAAGAGCGATGATCCATGTGAAGAAATGCTCATACATACCAAGTTGGTCTAATTTGTCTTCCCAGCAATCCCAAACCACAACCCCACCTTCCATGTGAAAACACATTTCTATAATTCCACTGAGAGAAAATGTGTGTCAATTCATAAAATTTCCTTTACATCTGACTCTCATGAATAGAGCTATTTGGTATATCAATGTGTGTCTTTGGTAAATTTAAATTATAATTGGTATCACAATCCTGTTACTTTTAGGAATATTACCTTTGTTCATGCTTAAAACTGGTAAAGTATATTGGCCAAGAAATTCATTTCCAGTTATTAAACCTTGACTTTCAACAACAAAACGCATCAATGCCAATTCTGGCACTTGAATAATAAATGTGAACGTTTCATTCCATCTTGGACTAAAAGCTGAAAGATAAAGGAAGATATAATCAAAGAATCATAGACGTGTTCTTTAGGGAATAATACATAATAGCTGTTCTCTGAAATTTTTCTTTTCAACACTTAGTAATGTTAATAGCTTATGTTTTAGAGCACTTGAATTTTTCACTCATCCAATGAGAAAGGAATAATAATGACAGTAGCAATAACTATTGGGTCTTTAGTATTGCTGGGCAATATAAGAACTTTAAGTAGATAATGTCATTTAATTCTTACCACAAACCCATCAGGGTTATTACAACCCATATTTACGGATGAGAAAACTGAGCCAGAAATATATTACACAACTTCCTCAGGGTTTCACATACATAGTCATTAAGTGGCAGGACAGGAATTCAAACAAATGGAGTCTGATTTCAGAGCAGAAATTTTTCATTAAGCAACATGAATGCTATGTTTGGGCATTTCAGTAACAAATACATGAAATAACATAATTTTTCTATAGCAGTTCCTATTATGGGAAGAACCCCATAGACAGTTGTTGGCCTAAGAGCTAAGTGCTCCAAAGCCAGCCTTTGATCCTTCTTTTGACTAAGTGCTCACTTTAAAGTCCCAAGTTGATGAGTAAGTTAGATCTCTAGCAAAATAAATCATCCCAAACAACAATTTCTTGCCAAATAAGAAATCCATCACGATATGACCCAAATCATCCAATTCTTAAGTGTAATTTAATGGAATCAAATTCACATCCGGGGGCCCTGGGTGGCTCAGTCAGTTAAGCGTCCGACTTCAGCCCAGGTCATGATCCCATGCTTTGTGGGCTCAAGCCCTGCATCAGGCTCTGTGCTGACAGCTTGGAGCTCAGAGCCTGGAGCCTGCTTCAGATTCTGTGTCTCCCTCTGTCTCTGCCCCTCCCCTGTTTGCACTCTGTCTCTCTGTCTCCCAAAAATAAATAAAAATTAAAAAAGAAATTCACATCCAAATAAAATATAAAATCTACTTAATAAAGACTCAAAGGTTCAGGGTGAAATAATATTGTTTTCATGTACAAAGGTAATGCTATGCCTGCTATGTCAATAGGTTTTGCTCTTTAGGTCACCCTTGCAGAAGCATTAAAGAATTTGTGACTAATTTGTCACAAATTGTAAAGAATTTGTTTTCTGTGGTACATCTGTGGTCAACAAGCACACATTTACCTGAGAGTGATCCAGAATACTGTCTATGCCCATGAAAATATTAAACCAATTGACTCACGCGGGTATAATGAATGTATTACCTTGCCTTAAGAAAGGAAATAATTCTGGGACACCTGGGTGGCTCGGTCAGTTAAGTGTTCAACTCTTGATTTTGGCTCAGTCATGATCTCATGGTTCATGAGTTCGAGTCCCACATCGGGTTCTCCACTATCAGCACAGAATCTGCTTCAGATCCTCTGTCCCCCATTCTCTCTGCCCCTCCCCCACTCATGCTCTCTAACTCAAAATAAATAAGTTAATTTAAAAAAAAAAGAAAAGATCCCCAAAGGCAAGGGAATTAAAAGCAAAAGTGAATTACTGGGACCTTATGAAGATAAAAAGCTTCTGCACAGCAAAGGAAACAACCAACAAAACTAAAAGGCAACCAACGGAATGGGAAAAGATATTTGCAAATGACACATCGGACAAAGGGCTAGTATCCAAAATCTATAAAGAGCTCATCAAACTCCACACCCGAAAAACAAATAACCCAGTGAAGAAATGGGCAGAAAACATGAATAGACACTTCTCTAAAGAAGACATCCGGATGGCCAACAGGCACATGAAAAGATGTTCAACGTCGCTCCTTATCAGGGAAATACAAATCAAAACCACACTCAGATACCACCTCACGCCAGTCAGAGTGGCCAAAATGAAGAAATCAGGAGACTATAGATGCTGGAGAGGATGTGGAGAAACAGGAACCCTCTTACACTGTTGGTGGGAATGCAAATTGGTGCAGCCGCTCTGGAAAGCAGTGTGGAGGTTCCTCAGAAAATTAAAAATAGACCTACCCTATGACCCAGCAATAGCACTGCTAGGAATTTATCCAAGGGATACAGGAGTACTGATGCATAGGGGCACCTGTACCCCAATGTTTATAGCGGCACTCTCAACAATAGCCAAATTATGGAAAGAGCCTAAATGTCCATCAACTGATGAATGGATAAAGAAATTGTGGTTTATATACACAATGGAATACTACGTGGCAATGAGAAAAAATGAAATATGGCCTTTTGTAGCAACATGGATGGAACTGGAGAGTGTGATGCTAAGTGAAATAAGCCATACAGAGAAAGACAGATACCATATGGTTTCACTCTTATGTGAATCCTGAGAAACATAACAGAAACCCATGGGGGAGGGGAAGGAAAAAAAAAAAAAAAGAGGTTAGAGTGGGAGAGAGCCAAAGCATAAGAGACTGTTAAAGACTGGGAACAAACTGAGGGTTGATGGGGGGTGGGAGGGAGGGCAGGGTGGGTGATGGGTATTGAGGAGGGCACCTTTTGGGATGAGCACTGGGTGTTGTATGGAAACCAATTTGACAGTAAATTTCATATATTAAAAAATAAATAAATAAATAAATAAATAAATAAATAAATAAATAAAAAGAAAAGAGAAAACTCCATAGAGTACAGGAGCAGGTCTAAGTGTCAGTTCTTTATACACACTGCAAAATGTCTGCACAAAATTCTTAAACTGACTTATCTTCCTCCTCCAACCCTAATTCACTATAAACAGTCTCCCTTTCTCTGTCTCACATATATCATATGTATTCTATGAGAAGGTCTTTTTATTTGTGAAAGAGAAAGAAAGAAAGAAAGAAAGAAAGAAAGAAAGAAAGAAAGAAAGAAAGAAAGAAAGAAAGAAAGAAAGAAAAAAAAGAAAGAAAGAAAAGGAAGGAGGAAAGAAGGGAAGTAAATCAGGATACCAAATTTGATAGTTACAGTTTTCTCTGGCATGACCAAAACTGAAGAATTGCTTCCACACCTTACCCAAATATGATCTTTTTCCTTCCACTCTCATGTCTCTTATTACACCACAATTACTCTAGCAGCTAAGCCACCTTAGTATCCTCCTTTGTCCAGCTTTCTAGACTTTTACTCCCGCTAGTCTTCCTCACATAAGTCCTCCATTGCTTTTCTGATGCCTGTGCCTTCTTTGGCCTGAATTCCCCATCCTCTAGCCATGAAATCATATCCTGACTCTATTTTGTATTCCTCATTTCCCCCACATACACGTCTTCCTGCCTAATCTGTAGAAATAATCTCCTTAAAGCTCAACTATATTAGTGTTATATCCCTGCTTAAGAGTTTTAATTCTATTCATTTTCTACATACAACACAGAAAAGAAAGTACCTAACACCTCATCATGGCTTTCATGATTTTCCATGACCATTCCCAACCTAACTTTTATATTTTATCTTACACTAATCCCTCTTAAGTACCCTGTACTTCACCCATTTTAAACTTCAGTACTTTCACCTAGTGTGTTTGAAGCTAGTCTTCTCCAGGTTTTAGCGTGCATATTATTCCTTTTGCCTGCAATGCTTTCATCCACAATCTCTGGGAAAAAAATCCGATTCATTCTCCAAAACCATCTCCAAATGTGCCCCTTCCACTACAATTCTCTGTACTTTCCTTAATACGCTAATGACTTGGGGCACCTGGGGGCTCAGCTGGTCAAGCGTTTGACTCAGGTCATAATGTCACAGTTCGTGAGTTCAAACTCTGTGTCTGGCTGACAGATCCGGCTTGGAATTCATTCTCTCTCTCTCTCTCTCTCTCTCTCTCTCTGCTCTCTCTCTCCCTCTTCCCCTCCCCTGCACGCTCTCGTTCTATCTCAAATAAAGAAATAAACTTAAAAAAAAAAACACTAATGACTCTATCGTGATAGTTTTATTGTATCTCATGTCCCATACTGAACTGAAAACTATCTAAAATAGAGTTAGTTGGGACATACATAAATAATAATACCTTTAATAAGTAGAGATCTTAAGTTTTTTGATACTTAGCATCAGACTTCCAATAAAACAGGCTCAGTAATGTTAGATACACCAAATTTAATTTCACAGGAATACTTCCATAAAACCCAGGACGTAATCTAAATTCTAATGGGAGCTAGAAACACATTATAAGGGGTGTGCTGTATAAATAAATGTTCTGTGTATCTTGCCATGAAGATTCAAGTATGGGGATGAAGAGAACAAGAGGTAGGTTACTATAAGCTTCCTGACATAAACGGCTACCATTTCTTGACAAATCCATTGTAATGTGCCTTCAGCTCTGAGGAATGACAAATAAGGCGGCAGGTCATCACCAATATCCCTTCCCATCGACGACCTATGATGAAGTAACCAAAACTCCCCACATCTTTTTTCCATGCCCTTTGCATGAGGGGCCACACTGGAAGAGTATTTGGGGTGTCAGTGCAGGGGGCAGATGGTGGATATTACTGGAGATGACCCACCCAAAAAAAAAAAAAGTGTTAAAACTGCACCTGTTTTTCTGTCAGTGCCATTTAATCTGGTACGTACTTTCAGACTCTGAAATGAAGCCCACTGTACTTTGGGAATACCCACTCAAAGAAAATTACAGACTCACGAATCAGTTCCAAGGTCTCCTCCAAGGTGATCCAGACTAAAGGTCAATCCCAGGAATCTACACTGTAATGTCCTTAATGGTTTCAAACTCAACCAAGAAGTGACAACATCAGTACTGTATTACATAAAATATCACAGGATTGCAGAACTGAAAATCTTACCCAAGTCACTTCCATTTCTACATTTCCCTTCTGGCAAAAATGACTGACTTATGAATCCAAATATTGTATGAGTGGGTTTCTATGGCATCTTTAGCCAGAGCCAGAAGTCACAGACCTTTGATCTAAAATAATTCAAACAGCGAAGTAAAAATGGGTAACATGCTGTATCAGAACAATCGTACATTCTTTATTTTACACAAAGTCTAGAAGCTAAGCAGCTTTGCAGCCATCAAAATGTCTCTTGAATTCAGCAATATGGTACATAAAAAGGAGGTCAAAGTGTAAAAAAGCAGTAATTTCGGGTGCCTGGGTGGCTCAGTCGGTTAAGCATCCGACTCTTGATTTCAGCTGAGGTCATGATCTCATTTTTTTGTGGGTTCAAGCCCCACATCGGGCTCTGCACTGATAGCATGGAGTTTGCCTGGGATTCTCCCTCTCTTTGTTCCTACCCTGCTCACACTCTCTCTCAAAATAAATAAATAAACTTAAAAAAAAAAAGCAGCAATTTTCGGACCAGATAAATTTTTGTATCTGTAATCTGAAAACATATCTGAACAATACATTGAATCATTATCCAATTGTTTTTGCTGTATATAACACTTTGGTCACCTTAAACCTAATGCAAAGCCCTGGCCTTATGATTAATAAATATGTATCAAAACTCTATCAATAGACAAATTATAAGCTTTCCAGCAAGAAATCCAGTAGAAGTTCAATAAAATATGTTAGGAGCTTACCATTTCTTTTAATGACACGAGTCTGCTGTTTTGTTTGATCATTTGGAACACCAAAAAGTTCTAGAATCACTAATGCATCAGCTTTGTTAGATGATGAATGGTTACTGGGAGGTAACTGGATACCACTGATGAGCTGCACAAAAGTATTTGAACACAGAAATTTAGCAGGATATCAAACTGTACGGTCATGTAATTTGAAAATAAAACATGTATTTCAGAAAAGATTATAGACTCTCAGTTCCCACAAAAAATTAAGAGTGGAATATAGTGTATAGTTTAAACTTTAACCCTTTTATCCTCAAGCATCAATAGGTAAATACTAGGAATATGTCTACATTATTCTAATTTCACTATATAATTATAGTAGAATTCACACTGAGTTTTATAGTTCAACGTATATTTTTATTTTTAAAGTATATGTTTTGGGGGTGCCTGGATGGCTCAGTCGATTAAGCGTCTGACTCTTGATTTTGGCTCAGGTCATGATCTCATGGTCATGAGTTTGAGCCCTATATCGGGCTCCCTGCTGTCAGCACAGAGTCTGCTTCAGATCCTGTCTCCTCTCTCTCTCCCCCTCTCCTGCTTGAGCTCTTTCTCTCTCTCAAAAAATCAATAGATGTTAAAAAATAAAATAAAATAAATCAAATAAAGTATTTGTTATAGCTGTTAAAAGCCATTGCTTAAAAGTATTGTTATAATCACAGTCTACTGTAAACCAGGCTGAATTACTCTGATAACATGAACTATTTTGAAATTCATATTGTCTGTCTACAGCCAAAAATTAGAAACAATATTAATACTACTTCTGAAATGTAAGAAAAAACACTGCATAATTTCCTATGATAGCATTCTTGATAGTATAATTTATATGTTTGGATAATTTATCACAAAATCTTATATTATCTCTTGTTGTCAATATTATCATAACTAACCTGAGTCTGACAAAATCAATGATTTCATATGTATATTAAGAACTGGGTATCAGAACACTTAAACTAATCATAGTTTTATTTAACCCTTTATTAGTCAAACTAACTGTTGAAGCTAAGTTTTGTCTTACTTTAAGGAGCAAAGTCCAAACAAAAGACAATTATTCAAGTGTATTCATTTGTAAAATGTACTAACCTAAAAATTGAGGCATAATTTTAATTTCTGAAGATTATAATAAACAGGAACAAATAAATAAGTTTCAATAAGAATGAAAGAAGGAATGAAAGAAGGAAGAGAAAAAAAAAGAAACAGAAAAAGTGCCAATGTGTAATTTTTCCTTTCCTACATCTACACATTTAAACATTAGCTGGAAACCAGGGTGACTGTGCAAATATTTAACAACTAGTATGGAATGGGCATTGATCGACCAGCATAAATTAGACACCAGGTTAGCTAGACAGAACATTGACCATAAACAACTAGCACACTGACACGAGAGCCTACCAGCTGAATATCCCCTCTGCAGGTAATAGACCCTTGCCAATATGGAAAAGTTCAGCTTTTAGTGCACATCACACCAAAAAAAAAAAAAAAAATCATCTCACTAAAAATAATAATAATAATTGAATATGAGAACTGACAGAGAATTTAGAAACTATTATTCAAATAATTTTTACACTCTGATTCACAGAAGCCCTTTCAGGGGCCACCACAGAAGACAAATGTCAAACAGAAGACCTTTAGTGGTCAACAAGAACACCTCTGCTTTCATCTATTGGCCTTATGCATCAGACTTTGAACTTGGAAAATTGTTGCATTGTTTTTATAAATTCGAAAAGGGTTGACCTAATCTGAAACTCTTAATTTGAGAGATGACAAAGATTAAACCAGAAATGTTGAAATGTCTTTATCGGGGACATAAAGCAAATGGCAAAACTATGCCTTTTGAACCCTGAGTCATGCCTTCCCCAATTTGCACAAGTTGTAATCACAAAGCTCTCTACGATGATCAAAGCAAGCAAGAAAGACCCACATGACTATGGCAGCAGTTTCCTGGGAAAATCATTAATCGTGCCTGTTTTACATCATGCCACTTATGTCGCTACATGAGAACCTTCAGAAGCAAACAGGTGGCATTTGTAAACATCCATGCATACTAGCCATCTTCCATCTTCTCTTTCTCAATCAGAGAGCACATATGTTCTCTTTACTATTCTTAACTTGAAAAAGAAGTCATTCATTCAATTAATTTGCATATATTGAACATATACTTTGTGTCAGGCACTAGGGATAAGACTTGCACGAAACAGTCCTTATCCTTACAGGGCCTTCAGACAAGGGGGGGAGAAAGACAAGTACAAGTAAATAAACAATTACAGGGGTACCTTGTTTTATTGAGCTTCATTTTATTCCATTTTGCAGATATTGCATTTTTTACAAATTGAAGGCTTGTGGCAATTCTGCATCGAGCAAGTCTATTGGCACCAGTTTTCCAACAGCATTTGCTCACTTCATGCTTCTGTGTCACATTTCGGTAATTCTCACTTTTAAACCCTTTTATTATTATTATATTATTATAGTGATCGGTGTTCGGTGATCTTTGATATTACTATGGTAATTATTTGGGGGTGCCACAAACCATGCCCATGTAAATCAGCAAACTAATAAATGTGTGTGTGTTCCAACTGCAGATGTGGTGGAGACAGCAAGAGAATTACAATCAGCAGTGGAGCCTGAAGATGTGATTGAATTACTCCAATCTCATGATAAAACTTGAACAGATAAGTTTCATCCCGGGGAAGATGCTGTGATGATTGTTGAAATGACAACAAAGGATTTAGAATATTACATCAACTTAGCTGATGGAACAGTACCACACTACCCAAATCTCCAGCCACTGCCACCCTGATCAGTCAACAGCCATCAACATTGAGGCAAGACCCTCCACCAGCAAAAAGATTTTGACTTGCTGAAAGCTCAGATGATGGTTAGCATTTGTTAGCAACAAAGTATTTTTAATTAAGGTACGTACATTTTTTTAGACAGAATACTACTGCACACTTAATAGACTATAGTATAGTAGAAACATAACTTTCATATGTTCTGGGAGACCAAAAGATTCATTTGACTTGCTTTATTGTGATATTCACTTTATTGTGGTTGTCTAGAATAAAACCTGCAATATCTCTGACATATGCCTGTATAATACAATGGCTAGTATATGCATGTATAGGGTGTTATGGAAAAACAAAACTACAAAAAGAAGCGTAACTAATTTAGTGGAGGAAAAAAACTTCCAAAAATAAGTGACCCTGTAAATCTTGAAAAATAAGTGTGAAGGCAACAGGCAGGTGAAAGCTGGAAGAATAATCCAGCCAAAGGAAAAAGCATAAGCAATGCATGCAGGTAGCATGTGGACAGAAAAGGCTTCCATATGGTTACAGAAAAAGCTACAAGACTGGAAGTGGTGAGAAGTGGGGCTGGAGAATTAGGCTAAGCCCCAACTAAGAAAGCAAGCAGGAAGCATAAAGAAATATTAAGTAGGCATGATGAGATTAGTACGGAGCACAATCTCTCTGGGCCACTTGTGGAAGATGGGTCAGGAGGACTGAGACAGGCTAAGTGAAAACCCCTTAGAAGGTCAAACGAATAAATGTGATGACAGGTAACAAATTCTTTAAAAAAAAAAAAAAAGTAGCATATGGCATCAGACCAAGAGATTGGATAAGGAAGATATTTCGAAGTAGGATCAGTGAAATTTAGAGATGGATTGAACACAGTAATTGATAAAGATGTGGAAAGAGAGGAATGGTTCCCAATTTTGTAGGCTGAGTTAATTGACACAATGAATTCGACTAAGTTCGTTGACCTTTAAAGAAAATAAGATTGGACCGGGCAGGGGTGTTCAGCCTTTAATATTTTTAAGTTTGACAGAACAGGGATTAAACAGGTAAGGATGCTAATTAAGGTATTTAAAATATTCCTTTATTCCAGAAATGAAGTCAGATTAGATTTGGGCATTGTTGGCAGTTGAAACCATGAATGTATATAAAAGGACACAAGGAGAATAGTTTGAGATGAGGATTAAGAAAAAGCCTTAGCAATATAAATATTTCAGAGCTGGGTAGAGGAAGAGGAGCCCACAAATGTGAACAAGAAAGAATCATTTGAGACGGAGACAGGTAGGAAGAGATAGGAAAGCCCCAGCACAGTAAGCAGATTTGTGAGGAATAGATCACAAAGCGGCTGATTCATCCCTTTTTCTCACTGGAACAGCAATGACAATTACTAGACTAGGTGTTTAGAACAATGCAGACTTTTGCATTTTTTCATTCATGCAAAAAGGCAACAGGGAGACCTTGGTTCAGATGTAGAAAGAGATTGAAATACCGCCCACCTATTGAGGCTGAAGAGATCAACAGAAATTTAAAAGGCATTAAAGGAAATCAACGGAAGTTAAAATATTAATGTATACTTTCCAGCTAACACCATAACGAAAAAGTAAAAGAAAAATTTACTAACCTTTAGATTGTTGTATTAAAAAATACAAAAAGAATGCCAAAGTTATATTTGCAAAGGCAGTTTAATGGACAATATTTTGCTGGATCCTAGAAAGAGTGCCAACTAATTGATTTGGGGCTGCATCAGTGCTGAAGGCAGTTTCTACCTAGCTACCGTATGCCCTTACTTTAGAGCCTCAGAATCCCTAACAACCAAGAAAAAAGTCAACTACATACTTTGGCACTATACTACTATATAGTCTATATATAGCTACTGTATATATATATTTGCTGCCACTATCTGCTGCAGTGGCCAGGATCATTTCTGTCTCATTCAATTTTGCTATACTCTCTTTCCACCTCCATCTCTGGAAAACGGCAACATCTCTTAAGTTTCCATTCTCAGCTGGGACAAAAAGGCTAGAGCCTGAAGTGGATGAAAATAGTCCCCCAAGCCCCGTGACATCAGGACCGTAGAGGAAGGAGCCAAGGGAGGAAGACTTATGGGGGCATGCCTTCTGGGTGATAGCATTTCCTGCACTCTGACAGCCAGGGAACCAGAGAAGGCAAGCTCTCATCAGCCAGCACAGCCAACACACTCCCGAGTGAGAACAGGAGACACAAAAACCCTGATGGGGTGGGGGGGAGCGCTAGGTGGCTCAGTTGATTAAGGGTCCTACTCTTGATTTCAGCCCAGGTCATGATCTCATGGTTCATGAGATCGATCCCTGCATTGGGCTCTGTGCTGACGGCACCAAGCTTGGTTGGGATTCTCTCTCTGCTCCTCCCCCACTGAGCACACATGTGTGCGTGCTATCTCTCAAAATAAATAAAATAAACTTAAAAAAAAAGAACCTGAGATGATTCATATGGTTCTAGGAGCAACTAGTTAATTAAAGACAGGAACTGAAGAGCCCTACCCACCCAATTTGTTGCAAACCACAGGTGCAGATACAATCTAAAATAGAATTGCTTATACCTAAATGGACAGAAAAAGCTAGGGGCTTTTCAGATGATTCAGTGACATTTAAAAAAGGAAATAAATATAGCACTTTGGTTATAGAAGAATAAGAAAGTTTTCAAAAATGTCTATACTAATGGAAACAATAAATTTTAGACAACTACTTTTACTCCCAATAAAATGACACAGACTATATAATAAAACAAAAGATGAAATAACAAGACAGGAGTCAGGGGGAAAGGGTGCTCGCTAGGATACAGACAGAAATAAAAAGGAAGCAGTGTGAGGTAAATAAAAATTAGAGGGGAAGAAACCGATGATGCAGAAGAAAAATTCACATCTACATTAGAATCAGTAAAGAATAAAATCAGATATGGAGGAAAATCAAAGGCAGAAAAAAAAAAGTGAGTTGACGGGAATTAGTACACATGCAGGCAGATACTCATGAACAGCGTATGCATACTTTTGGTTTCTAAGTACTAACCAAACTCTATTCAGAGACAAGGGGCAAAACTTCTGAGCTGTGGAAGTCTAAATCTGGAGATTAATGAAAAGCAAGGTGCTCCTAAAATCTTTTAGTAAAATTCTGTGAAGTTAAGGAGGAAGAGAGTAGCGTATCCACAGGGTAACTAGTGGGCTGAACTCAGACTTCTCTATCACATTATTAAATGCCTAAAGACGATGGAATAAAAAAACTTTGGCGAGGAGAAGCTTTCAGCGTCAATATTTCTATTCACAAGCAGGATAATCATTCATGCCAGAAGTCAACAGAAAGATTTTCAGATACAGAATGGTGCTGAAATACCACTCCTTTTTAATATCTAAAAAGATCAACTGAAATTTAAAGGACATTAAAGGAAATTAGTAGAACTCAAAATATTAATGCATACTCTCCAGCTTATACAATAACCATAAAAAGTAAAAGCTATTAATCTTACCCTTATTGTAAGTGTAACTGGATCACTCTGGTTTGGTGGTTTATTCGGATTAAACTGTGTTTTAATATCTCTTAGGAAGTGTGGTTTCAAAATATATCCAGAACCACCATTATCCAAAAATTTCCCATTTTGAAGATCCATAGGCAGACCAGGTGTCTGGAAATTTAAGGCCACTGTGAGCAAAAAGTATTTTGATATTGTCAGGAATTAGAGGGTACAATTAAATAAACACAGTTAAAAGATATACTGAAACCTAATCATGGATTTTAGATCTCTAAACATTTTAAGAGCAAGCATCATTAGCCAGAATAATTCCTGATTTTTAAGCATTTCTTCCTGCCATGTGTATATTAATTTACAAAGGTGAGTTTCAAAGTTTAATTTTTAAATTATAACTTTGATTTAAAAATCAAGCTGGCATACAATATAAATTATAGAATAGCAATGTACAGATCAGATGACATTCAGGAAATACAAGAATAGAGAAAATAGGCACACTAGGTGCCAGAAGAAAAGACACCAAATATTTTATAAACTTTCAGGTCCAAAGGGATACTGTTATCACTTAAAGAGAAAGGGAAAAACAGGCAGAGCAATAATTGCTGTTAAAATATAAAAATACATCCAGGGCACCTAGGTGGCTCAGTTGGTTATGCGTCTGACTTCGGCTCAGGTCATGATCTCAGTTTGTGGGTTTGAGCCCCACATTGGGCTCTGTACTGATAGCTCAGAGCCCGGAGCCCGCTTCGGATTCTGTCTCCCTCTCTCTCTGCCCTTCCCCAGCTCTCACTCAGTCTATCTCTCTCAGAAATAAATAAACAATAAAAAAAATGTAATAAGAAAATAAAAATAAAAATAAAAATACATCCATATAGGCTGGTAATACCATCCTCTCTCTCCCTAACATCCCCTCACCCACCAATCCTAACCCCACTCTTCCCCTCTGTCCACAAACCTATGAGCCTTGCTGCAATCCAGGAGCAGAGGGCTTTACACCTGGTACCTTCTGACTGGTTAGTGCCTGTGTGATAACAGCTAATCAATTTGGAATAAGGAAAGTCTGGTAAAGACAAATAACAAAGCTATGCAATCTCATTCACTTTTCAGTACTGTGAATGTAGAACTGGTGTAAAGTATAAATGGTAGAAGTCACTTGATTTAAAGAAGCCCTTAGCAAATCTTTCAAGCAAAGAACTTGATATTCACTGTCCTCTGACATCCATTTTTATTTCTTTTTTCTCTTCCTACCTCTCCCATGCTAACTCTTCATGAATTTAACTTCCATGTGCCTAATTCTCACTTAGATTTACCCTCTCTGACCCATTTAGGAATAACTTCAGCTCTTGAAACCAATGATTCATCATTATTGCCTGACCCCAAAACACCCAGGGTCAAAAAATCTACTTGGGAAGTTCTTTTCATAAGTCGTTCATTAATTCATAAAATGAATTTATTATCTTCTTTTTGCCAAAACTCAGTGTAACATACCCATTTGACAACCTATATTCCAAAATTCTTGAGGATTAAAATTAGAGGAGTCTGTTCTTGTTGCTTTGGGATAAATTCTGGTAATGAACCTCCTGGTGTGAAGAACAAACTCGTGGGCTAAAAAAATATAAGAACATCATGAGAGATTTCAGATAAACTAAATAAACGGCTATGCCTCTCTATGTTATAGAATCCTAGAATTGTTTCAGTACTTCTGATATGTATTGTTTAGGCAAAAATATTTGCAATTCATGGAAATCAAAATAAATCCAGGTCTTTGACGCTGCAATTCACTCTTATTGAGAAACTAATAATTTTTATTCGACAATTTTATGTATACTAAGCATTCACTTGAGAAAAAAATTATTAAATAATATATTTCATTTTTTCACATCCAAATTAATTTCTTTGATGTAAGAATATATAAAAATCCCAAATAAAATGCATCCAGTGCTCGCTTCGACAGCACATATACCAAATAAAATGCATCCATTTTTTAAAACAAACTTGTATCTTTCTTCATTTTGTCTTTTTTTTACATTGGTTTTCACATTAGGGCAGAATCACATGTAAGTCACATAAAGAGATATAATGCCATCCAAATTAACCCAGCTGAATAGTCAACAGATTCTCAGCATTGAAAGGGACCTTAAAGTTATTCAATTCAGCTGCCAACCCTAACCACCACAGCATCTTCCCTCAAATTCCTTCAATGTCTGTTTGCATGTCTCCACTGAAAGAGAACCTGCTACCTCCCAATACAGCAGTCCTCCCTTATTTGTGGTTTTGCTTTCCATAGTCTCAGTTACCCACAGTCAACCAAGGTCCAAGGCAGATCATCCTACTTCTGACAAATCACCAGACAGTCACTAGTACCCTAACACTGCATCACAACACCTGCATCATCCACCTCGTCTCATCTCATCTCATCACGTGGGCATATTACTATCTCACATCATCACAAGAAGAAGGGTGAGTACAGTACAATAAGGTATTTTGAGAGAGACCCCATTCACATAACTTTTATCATAGTATGTTATAGTTATTCTATTTCACTGTTAGTTATTGTTGTTAATCTCTGTGCCTCCTTATAAACTCAACTTTATCATAGAAATATATGTACAGGACAAAACATAGCATATATAGGGTTGAGTACTCCACAGCGTCAGGTATAGTTCTGATTATTTCAAATGTTTTCCTTACTGAGATAAGGTCTATACTTAGAGTTCACGCACACGTATGCACAAACACACACACATACCACACACAGTCCATTTGTTTCTCTCTATTTATGTTTCTACTTACATATTTTTATAAGCTTATATATATGTATATATTCTATTTAAATCACTTGAGATTCAGAACTAGTTTATGCCCTTTACCATTGGACATCTTTGAATTTTTTAGCACAGTTTCGTGTTTCTCCAAGGCTTTTATTCTTTCATTAAGCAGATCCTGTTCCCACAACTACTCCTGCTAATATGGTGACCAGGATTAGGAGAAATGCTTATTGCCTATGGCCCACTACCTTTGATAGTCAAACTAGAATAGAATCATTGTCAAGTTAAAAATTATAATTACTGAAGTTAATAATAATTAACTTCATCAGCTCTCAATTTTAGAAGTTACACACTCCTTGAGAGAAAGTTTATTTTAAGCTACTCATGTATAAATACATCATGTATGTCCAACTATCATGATCCCTTATCCAGCCCTAAACAAGATGTTTATCTTTTGGTAAAATCCATACTCTTCTGGATCTTAATTTTGCCTATCTACAAAGTGATAAAGATGAAATGATCACTAAAGACCCTTAACATAATATCATCTTGTTACTTCCGAAATTGAGTTTTAAAAATTAAACATACTATGTTATTATACATGCAATTTATGTTCATTTTAGATAAATGAGAAAATCAAATAAGAAAAAAAATAAAACTATATATAATCTCACCACTCAATTAAAAACCAGGTAACTTCTTAGTATATATCTTTTCACTCTATTGTCATATGTATATTCTTATTTTTTATTTAACCATATTATTTGTTCCCTTTTATAAACTTCCATTTTTTACTTAAAAATAGTATGAAAAATAAATAATTCCATTTCGGTAATATTCACCTACTACATTATTTTTAAATGATTAAAATGTCTCCACTCATATGAAAAGTTGTTTCTGATTTTTCTGCATTATAAATTTAGTGACATTTAAGTTTTTAATAATGATGGACATTCTTGGAGCATACCTTCGCCCCAGCATTAATTATTTATTACTGGATTTTGGTGGAAGAAAAACGCTCTATACTCTTTCCGAAGAGACGGTGATGCTAAACTTTATGACTCGACTCAGACCTTCCCAGTCCTTATCAAAGTTTGAGCAGGTGGCTAACACAATGAGAGTGAGAGAATTAGAACTACTTTTGCTGTGCGCTGAGGTCTTATTCCCTTGAACAACAAAAACCATCCAATAGTTTGAAAGAATAGAGGCTAGCAAAGTAGGTCATTCAAATTTAAACCCTGTTACAATACTCACAGGAAGAAATATATTTTATATGACACCCAACACACAATATACACATATAATTGTTTCATTATGTTTCCCACTTACTTATATTGCATCTCTTCTACTCTATTCAAGTCAATTCTATTCTGTTAACTGTGGTTCAGCCCTACTGAATTTATTTCAGACACAATCTACAGTTAAAAAACAAGTAAACAAAAGGACCTAAGATACCTAGAGACAGTTTGAAGAGATGAGCTGAAGTATACCTCAAAACACTTTGGGCACTGGTGGCCAGCCCAAAGAGGTTAACCAAGAAATATATCAGAATCTGTATTTCCAAATAGCCAACAGCTTTTTTGAGTCAGTTGCAGGTGCTGATATTCCTGTCATGGTGTTTCTACACAAGATGGTAGATTGTATTTTTTAAGAAGGATTTGGTGGGGCGCCTGGGTGGCGTAGTCGGTTAAGCGTCCGACTTCAGCCAGGTCATGATCTCGCGGTCCGTGAGTTCGAGCCCCGCGTCGGGCTCTGGGCTGATGGCTCGGAGCCTGGAGCCTGTTTCGGATTCTGTGTCTCCCTCTCTCTCTGCCCCTCCCCCGTTCATGCTCTGTCTCTCTCTGTCCCAAAAATAAATAAAAAACGTTGAAAAAAAAATTAAAAAAAAAAAAAAAAAAAAAAAGAAGGATTTGGAGAGTCACCTCACTGCTGAGTTAATTGCTTATCCCTTTTTACTTTTTTTTTTTTTTTTTTAATTTTACTTTTGAGAAAGCGTGAGAGGGAGAGGGGCAAAGAGAGAGGGACAGAGGTCCGAAGCAGGCTCCAAACCAACAGCAGAGAGCCTGATGCTGTGCGCGAACCATGGTTTCACGAGCTGAGCTGAAGTCAGATGCTTCACCTACTGAGCCACCCGGGGCCCTGTCCATCCCTTTTTTAGCTGAGGTTATTCCCCAACCATACAAGTCTAACAAAAGGGTAAGTAAGATCTGCTTCCCATCCTCTTTCCAAGACCTTGCATCTTGGCTCTAGCAAGCAGAATCCTCCAACTCAGGTTACGAGTCAGAAGACAGTAAAAAGAAGCCATGCAGACCAGCGGCACCACTGCAGACGTGCCAGGACAGTACACACTCTGTATAGCCGTCTGGTAGCCTGCCCTAGATGCACGTCCTCGCTCTCCTTCACCTGGGACATACAGGTTCTAGGTTCATTTCATTGTCTATCTTAGGTGCCTGCTGGGTCTACACAGTTCACTGTGGCTCCATGCTCTCTACCATGAGCCTTCCTCATGTCCCTACAGGAAGTCTCACCTTTGCACTGCTATCAAAGACATCCTTCAAAAACACATAGGGGATGGTGTGACTCCTAAGACTTCAATCTTCTCCTGCTTGCCTTTGATTCTAAGACAAAGTTCACTTCCTTGTAATTTGGTTCTGCCTACCTCTTCAACATTGTCACTCACGGCTTTGCTCCACTAACTGCTCACCAGAGCTCTCCCTACAAAAATGTCCATGCTGGACATTGCCAAACAAAATTTCATGACTTAAAAAAATTAAACAAATTCTGTGAAATAAAGCTTCATGTGACCTGAGGCAGATAGCCTCTTTTTAAATTGCATTAAATGTGTTGAAAGCTTATGAGAATACCGTTTTTATAAATGTCATTGACCAATCTTGACATTTAGGCAGTGAATAAAAGTTGTTTAAACACTTCATCTGTTTGAATCATAAGAATTTACCTCTCAGCCTTAAAAGTTTTCGGGCTTCTGTCTCCCCAATAGAATTACTTTCGTTAAATTGCTGATACAGTCTTGAATGCTGAAAGCTTCTGAACTTCTCAGCTTTGGTATAAATGACAAGATCAGATAGGGCCAGAGCCACCTTTACCTTTGTGGTATAAAAATAAAATGCAGCAATTTCATATTTTTGTAAGAATCATTTGAAAAATACCTTTTCCAATAAAGAAAATATGCTTTCAGATCAATTATTTCAGTCTTTTCATAATAATATCTCCTCAAAAACCATTTGGATTGCATCAATGTGATTATTTTTCATGATGATAGTATTTAATGTTAACATGAGACAGCCTATAATCTAAAATCTCAACTAACGTAGTAAATATTGAAGATAACAATGATTACTATTTCTTTTTTCCCAAAGATCTGTTTATGAATTTGACAACTTTAGGGTATTTATTCATGAGTAAGTGTATTTCCAGTGTGATCTAACACTTGGGAATAACTTCTGTTGTATAATATACAGCTGCTCTTTGACAGCCCAGCATCTATCTCCTCTGCACATCTGTTAGCCCCTTCCCAAGTTTTGTTTTGGGAAAACATTCCTTGCTCAAGCTCAATCCACGTGCTTAAGTATTGACAATATGGCTTGGACCTGGCTAATCACAGCTTTGCATTCCCCCACAATAGCACCTGACTCAGGGATGTGCACATCGTTGGATCATAGCCAATGCACAAAAAAATGTGCTTGGTCATCTGAGAGATAAATAGGTCTTCCATTGGATTTGAGCCTGAAAGCATATAAAGCTAGAGCTTTGTAAAGTCTTGCACCAATGTAGAGAAATAGGTCCAAAGTTGGAAAAAGGTCCATTCTGTGGACTTAAGTTGAGACACTATACCATGTCATTCCTAAAATTCAAAGACTTTTCCTGCACTTTTCTTGATGTGGGCCAATTAATTAATTCACGTTTTACTTAAACCAGCTGAGTTAGTTTTAGGTCACTTGCAACTCAAGATAACTTCTTTTGTCATGTTAATTTGCATACTTATAAGACTGTATATTATTACAGTGGTTTTCTTGACTCTGACAGTATAGTCTCCTTGAGGGCAGAAATATTGGGTTGTTTGCATTCTGTACAGTGCACAATGCCTACTACCTAAAAATGCATAATATTTGGCCATAGAACAAATTAAAAACAGCTAATGCAGGAAAAGAGATAACTTTAAAATTTTCTTTTCCGATGATAATTTTTTTCCAAACAAGTTTTAAATGATAGACTAGAATTTTTATAAAGAAGAAAAAGATTTTTCCCTCTAAATTTTTTTTTTAATTCTCCACCAATAAGAAAATAAGACAACTTTTCCATCACTTGTAAGATTTTCACAAAGTGTCATCTTACCTTCCTTTTCTTGAAAAGTGGTAATCCAGCTACGCTTATTATCTCATCTTCCTTTCCTGGATTGTCTTCTGATCCAATCAATGTTTCTGATCCTTTGATTTCATCTTGATATATCTCTTCAAATTCCTCTACCTGACCATGCTTATTAGAACCTTTCCTTTCATGGGTTTCCCTTAAGGTTCCTATTTTCTTGTTCCTAACTAATACTTTGAATTTTAATACCTACAGAAACGATTTGAAAGAGAGATACGATTACACATTTACAGGGAAGTTTGTATTTTAACAGTCATTGAAAAGTCTTTCACCATGTTTCAATTAGCCCACAGTAATAAAATACATAAGAACTCCATCTTTATCCATACCCCTATAGAAATACCCTGATAAAAACCAGTGATATTATAGTATTGACCCAAATTGACCCCAAAATAAGCCTGCAATGATTTGGGACTTACTGTAGCTCCATTTCTTTTATATATTCCACAAATTGCTACTCTTTTTAAAAACTGACACACATGAAAATTGTATGTTTCTACACATATCACATATATTTATATGTAATTTATATATATTATATTTATGTCTAATATTTTATATGTTATGTTTATATATATGTTAAAATACTTGCAATGCTACAAAAGTTAGAATGTTACAACTTCTGGTAGTAAATGCTTCCGATCATTACTCTGTTATCCAATATTAAAAAGTATTAAATGAGATCAGGTATTCAGAAATGTCTATTATAATGTTTGACACCTAAAATAGACTAAATTTAAGGTAAATATTTGTAAATCTTCTTCATATTTCAACTGTATTTCCCCACATGCATCATCAACTTAATATTTCCATCAAAACTAGGAGCATAGCAAAATTCCCCATCAGGGTCCCTCATTCTAAATCCTAAGACTTCCAATTCCTTTCTTTCCCTTAGTTATTCCTACCCTTTTCAGCCACTAATTAACTCATCAACATACTTATCAAATGTCTGCTATGTTTTATATATAATGCTGCAGGAATCCGGGGTATGAAGTAAAGTTCTTTTCTTCAAGGAGCCCTAATTTGTCCCTTCCCTTTGTTATCCTCAGGTACCCACTCAAATTATTTCCATCATCTTGGGCCTTCTCTCTATTACAATGGTCCTTACATTACTCTCTAATGTGGAGTTTACCAAAGTGCACTATGCAATCGCATGCATCAAAAGCATCACCCTGGAGTGCTTGTTAAGGGAACAGATTCCTGGGATCTACTGCAAAATTAGAGAATGAGAATATTGCGTTGTGGAAATAGAATTATGCCTTTTTAACAAGCCTCCAGGCAATTCTTTTGTACACCAATGAATGAGTGAGGTATGAGAAAATTACCATTATCTCTAATTCCTCATTTACTCTTTGGAAAGCATCTCTTTACTTTAGCATAGGAGCAAAAACATTAACAAAAACTACATATGTGGATGCTAAGAAGTTGATTTATAAATAATAGGATAAGGGATTCCATTTCTAGAAATTTAAAAATTGTTACAGTTTCCTGAATTAGACCATTAGATTAAACCTTAGATTACATCTTTATTAGATTAAATCTTTGATAATATATGTCCACACTTTGCACAAGGTCTTTAATATCTCTTTCTTGTCACAATTGAACACATGTAATCTGTGAACATTCTATGGAGTGAAAGAGTCAGTGTTTCCATCTGTTCAATTATTTCTGTCCATCTCATTCTTATCATGAGTCCTATACTTCTAATCACCAGTGTTACAACACTTTCATCTTTAAATTTTCTACTCATATAAATAAAATAAGGAAAAATATTTTTAAAAATTCAAATATGACACAAATACTGTTCTACGTCTAAAATGACGACAGGTCAAAACTAAATTATTGTTAGGCAATACTATCATGTAAAAGAAAAAATGTTTATCACCCGATGACATTTGAGGTGAGGAGGGTAGGCTGGCAGAGGAAACTAAAAAGAACTGGTCAGAGAAAAATGAGGAAAACCTAAAATACGTGGCATTATGGAAGAAAGTGTTTCAAGGAAAGGAAGAAGGCTTCCCATGATTGAATGTCATGAAGGAAATAAGGCAGATGGTGACTGCAAGAGCTCTGTTAGAATTTACCAGTAGGAAAGTCTCTGAGGACAATGAGATACTTACTGAGGTGCAGGTGGAAGAGGAAGCTGGGTTGTGAGGAGATGAGAAAGTGGAAATTTGGGTTGAGACAAATAATAAAGAGATAGCTGAAGAGAGATCAAAACCATGAGGCTAGAATGGGGTTATTTTTTTAAACCAAGGACTTGAGTATGCTTAACTGAAAATGGAAAGGGGCCCATAAGAGACAGGGAAACTGAAAAAAGCAGATTAAAAAACAAAACAAAACAAAACAAAACAAAACAAAACCTCACATCCAGATGCTAAGGAATTAGACACAAGCTCTATTTACAACCTAGATTTTTGCCCCATTCTGAGCCTTTGCCTATAAAACCTACCAAATCCCTGTGGCCCAATATTAACTGACTTGAAACTTTGGACTCATGGGGCTAGGACACACAATAAAAATGTGAGTTTTTATGTTTATCTCCATATATTCTCTTTCTCAAAATATATTTACCTAAATGCTCACAGGAACATTTCCCAGGCAAAACGTTGCAAAGACACACCCCTATAATGGCTCAAGGCTAAGAATTTTCATTGATCTCTAACCCAGTTTTATGGATCAACAATCATAGTGACATGCTTTTTCTTTTTTGATTAACCTGAGCTTCTCAGACAAAATGTTACCTCTGGTGAAGGTAGTTTGTCTGGAAAATCATCAAGCATATCAGAAAGCAAGGCATCTCCAAAAACAGACTGCAGAGTGTCTGCCATCACTTCTTGTTGGGAAGGGGAGCAGTGATTTTCTAAAGAGAGCACCACTGGGTAGTCAGATGTCTAAAAAATTAACCATTACTATGGTTACTGATCAGAACTCCTTAATGATTGTAATGCAATTAACAGAAGCAATTAATCTATCTTAAAACTTACATTCAATGTTCTGTACCTTTGCAAAATAAGTACTCTTTAAACTGAAAGTACTTTTGAGTTTGACATAACAGGGAACATTAAATCTGTATAAAAAGGAAGATTGTTACTGTTTATAGTAGAAATATAGGCAACAACGGAAGCATCCAACAGTGGGTACTTGTTTAAATAAATTATGCCACATCTCCTTAAAGGAATGATACAAACCTGGTAAGAAGGAGGTAGTGCTATATATACTGCTATAGGAAGTTATCTATAATATAGTCTTATGAGGAAAAATACAAGTTGCTGAAGAGTAAAATTCTACACGTTAATATCTGAAACATATATATGTTTGCTTATCATATATATATTTATTTTGATATTTTTTAATTCTAATTTTTTTAATGTTTTTATTTCTTTTTGAAGGAGAGAGAGAGACAGAGCATGAGCAGGGGAGGAGCAGAGAAAGAGGGAGACACAGAATTCGAAGCAGGCTCCAGGCTCTAAGCTGTCAGCACAGAGCCTGATGTGGGACTCAAACCCACAAACTGGGAGATCATGACCTGAGCCGAAGTCTCAGAGCCAGACACACAACTGACTGAGTCACCCAGGCACCCCCTCGATATTTTTAAATGTGAAGTTAAAAGTTTAACACCAGTAAGTAGAGAAAACTTAATTTTCTACTTTTTTAGTTTTAAATTCTACAATCAAAACTCATTGCTTTATAATTAGAAACAAAGATAAGGATATAATAATAAAGAGAATCTATTAAGTAAAGATTACTTTACAAAGAGATTTTCAGCCTATATAATTACTAGGGCACAAATTTACCAATTTGTAAACAAGCCAAGGACTTGCAAGGTCCTTGCATTATCACAGAGTTTTGAATAGGACATTATGCTTGTTTAATGTCTGAGTATATTAGTAGCTTGTGGCTACTACAGCAATTTACCAAAAACTTGGTTGCCTGAAACAATGGAAATTTAGTCTTTCACAATTCTTGGGGCCACAATTTTAAAATCTGTTTCACCAGCTAAAATCAAGGCGGGAGAAGGCTCTAAGGGAGATCTATTCCTTGCCTTTTACAGCTTCTGGTGGTTGGTGGTTCTATTCCTTGACTGTGGCCATATCACTCCCATCTCTGCCCCTCATCTTCATATCATCTCCTCCTCTGTATGGTATTAGAGCCTACCCAGCCCAACCAGGATAATCTCCTCATCTCTAGGTCCTTGATTTCATCAAATTTTCAAAGACTCTTTTTCCAAATAAAATAACACTTACAGGATCCAGGAATTAGAACTTTTGTGGGCACTTATTCAACCTACTATCATAACCTCATACCTATTCCCATATACACTGACTGTATCTAACATCAAGAGAACAGTGTAAAAAATTTTCCCAAATATAAAAAGTGATTTTAAAACTAGGCAAAGTGATGTCCTAGCAGAGAGGTTTTTCAATTAGCCCTGACTGCACTAACTGGGGAGAGTTGATCTTTATGGGGGGGGGTCTTCTGTGTTCCTTGGCTCCACCTTCAGGAAAGGCCCTCTTGTTTTTTATCCTTGGCCACATTTTTTCTTTTTTTATTTTTTTAAGTTTATTTATTTATTTTGAGAAAGCAGAGGAGGGGGGAGAGAAAGAAAGAGAGAGAGAGAGAGAGAGAGAGAGAGAGAGAGAGAGAGAGAATCTCAAGCAGGCTCCACGGTGTCAGCATAGAGTCCGATGCAGAGCTTGAACTCACAAACCATGAGATCATGACCTGAGCTGAAACCAAGAGTCAGACATTAACCAATTGAGCCACCCAGGTGCCCCATATCCTTGGCCACATCTAAAGTAGTTGTTGAGGAATTTGCTTTCCTTAATGTCAGGCAACTTTTGCAGCTCACTTCTTGACCAAGAGTTGTTTTAAGGCTCACCTAAGAGTCAGAGTTGTGTTTTATTTTGTTCTGTTGTATTGTGTTGTGTTTTTGGCAATGTAATTCCCTTAAAAATTTAGACTTCTTATATGCTTGCTTCTAGTAAGTTACAGGTGCCAGCAACTGTACCCGAAGTTCTTACCTCATCATAATTATCAAATCTATTTTATCTTACTGCTCTCTCTTCCCCAAATTAATGGTGACTATCTCAAGTAGAAAATTGAAGCTTCATTCTAACCTTTGCTGCAAAAATGAGTCACCCTGTTCAACTGAGAAGTCACTGAGTGTGACTCAAAGCCTTTTTTTTTTTCATTCCATCTTTTTCTCTTCGAGTCTTAAAAACTGTAGGGGTTTCCATCCTTGTGAGGCCTTTGAATTTTAAGATTGCCTCTATTTCCTCAGTTACCCACCCTGAATGAAGTGAGAGGGTCTGCTATGCAAATATTTGGGAAGAGTATTTCAGATAAAGGGAATAGGAGTTGCAAGGGCCCTGAGATGTGTCTGGAGAAGAGTAAGGAAGCTAGCATGGCCATGTGCATAAGGGAGAGACGAGTAGAAGTTGGAGGTAAGAGAAAACAGGTTAAACATGGCTTTTAGTTTGTATTTTGAGTGGGACTGAAGATTTTGAGAAGCGGAATGACATTATTTGACTTACCAAAAAGTCACTCTGACTGAAACATTAAGATGAAACTGCAGGGGGACAGGGAAAAAAGCAGGAACATTGGATAAGAAGCCACTGCAATAATCCAAGTGAGAGGCGATGTCAGTTATTCAGCACAGTGACAGTGAGAATGGAGAGGAGGAGTTAAACTCAGTGTATATTTTGAATATAGACCCAAGAGGATTTGCTAAAGAACTTATTTAAGGATTGGAGAGAAATGAGGGGAGGAGGATTAAAGTTGACAACAACAATTTAGGCTTGAACTCAGGAGTTAGCAGTAACTGAGATGGGGAAGACCATGGGAGGAAGAGGAAGATCTGGGGTCAGTTCTAAAAATGTTCTGTTAAATGTGCAAGTGGAGATGTCAAACATGTACATGTCTATATTGTATGGAGTTTAAGGGAGAAATTGGGGTAGAGGTATAAATTTAGAAATCATCAGAGAATTTAGAAATCATAAGAGAATCAATGCCATATATCAATGTTTTATACTAAAAATAGAAATGTTCCATATTTTATATGAATACTTTGCACATTTTTAGTATTTTGCAGTCTCAAATAATAAGGCAGTTGATTTAAATTTGTGATTTTTAAGTTATGTTTATATTTATAGATAATGTATTGACCTACTGAGGAGAACTTTAGGTTTATCAAATTCTAAGTTTTAATTTCTTAGATATGTACTGTTTAAGTACTCAGTAAGATTTTGTTAAATCTCTTCAATGGCACAGCAATTGAAGTACTTAAGAAAGAAACAAATATTCTAACTTTATAAAAATAATTTAAAATACCTAAAGGTGCTTAATTAGCCACGTTTGTAAATAAAACCAAGTCTTATTTAAAATTGAGTGATTGTGGGCACCTGGGTGGCTCAGTTGGCTGAGCGTCCAACTTTGGCTCAGGTCATGATCTCATGGTTCATGAGTTCGAACCTCGCGTCGGGCTCTGTGCTGAGAGCTCGGAGCCTGGAACCTGCTTCAGATTCTGTGTCTCCCTCTCTCTCTACCCCATCCCCACTCATGCTCTGTCTCTCTCTCTGTCTTAAAAATAAATAAAACATTAAAAAAATTAAAAAATAAATAAATAAAATAATAAAATTGAGTGATTGTTAAAACCCATTCCGTCCTACTCAATTTATAGACTAATTTATTTGTAGGCTGAATTTAGAAGTGCTCAGAAGAACTAGATCTTTGAATCCATAACTTTAATAAATCCAACAATAATTTTAAAACCCCAAATAAACTTCTAAGCATACTTTGCTTGGGGTCCCTGGGTGGCTCAGTCGGTTAAGTGTCCAACTTCAGCTCAGGTCATGATCTCATGGTTTAGGGGATCAAGCCCCAAATCGGGCTCTCTGCTGTCAGCACATAGCCCCCTTCAGATCCTCTGTCTCTCTCTCTCTGCCTCTCCCTTGCTTGTGTGCATGCTCTCTCTCTCTCTCAAAAAAATAAGGTTTAAAAAAAAACATTCTTTGCTGTATGAATAGCTGCCATCATAGTCATAAAAAATGTCAGCAATCTGTATAACACATTTTTGACACATTTTATCTCATGTATATTGAAAGTAAGGTAATTGAATATTGGTAAAATATTTACTATTATATAGACCAGTATTTCTCAAACATTTTTTGCCTGTAACTCAATTCATGGTAAGAAATATATTTTACATTGTGACACAATACACACACACACACACACACACACACACACACACTATATATTATGTAATTAAACAAAAAATTTCCTGAAACATGCATCTTACTACCTGAGATTAACTTCAATAAATCTACCTTTAACTATATACTACAAAAATCATAACACACAATTTGAAATATCACTGATCTAAACTAAGGCCAAGCATTATAGGATTTTGAAGCAAGTAAATTATATCGTGTTTAAATAACTATAATTTAACAAAGATACGCACGTACTAAGAATGCATATTTGTGTATTGCTTGGATAACTGTTTTAAACAAAAGCTTGCTGGTGAGTGTATAACCATGGTATACAACAGGTTCATTTTGTGATCCATCCCAGCAGTCAATTTCCAGACAACGGCATCCTTTCACAAGGGCACTAACAAAATTTAAACAAAATAAATGGTCAATTCTGGGTCATTAAAAATATATACCACAGTATGAAAAATCACAAAGACTATTTGTGATTTTGCAATAAATGCAGAACTGAATCCATAATAAAGACAAGTTGTTGTGTTAAACTGAACACACTTTTCTTCTTATTTTCTGTGAGCACAGCCTGAGGTGGACGCGATATGTACCAACCCCAGTTCCAGCACCATCAGGATGGTGAGACGTGTAGTGCTGTTGACTCTGAATCCTGCAATTTCTCCCTATTCCTTACACTCTAATTTCTACAAGGGCAGGAACTAAAATTTCAGTCTCAAAAAAATGTTTGTTATATATAGTTCACTATCGATAAACATTTATTGTGTTTTTAGTAAGAAAAAAATGGGAATTACAGGGATGTAAGAAGAAACGTGGAAGGCAGACAGAGTGATCTCCTAAAATACAATCTTGGAAGAGAGATTGAATGAAAAGAAGGCTGACCTGAGACCCAGGATCTTAGAATAGATAGCCATGGGTCAGGGAGTAGATCAAAGAAGTCCCCTGCCATACATGGAGATATTTTTCTCATAGAAAACCAAGTTAACACTTGTTTTCCAAGAAGAATATTGGGTTATCCCCCTGTCCCTTGTCCAGTGGTCTTCAGTAAGGACAATTTTGCCTCCTAGGAGACATTTGGCAATGTCTGGAGACACTTTTGGGCCACAACTTGGAATGGAAAGGAGATTTGCAACTGACATCTAGTGGGTAGATAGAAGCCAGGGTTACTGCTAAACATTTTACCATGCACAGAAACAGCCCCCACAGCAAAGAATGATCTGACCTCAAATATGAAGACCTGAAAAACCCTGACCTCAGCCATAACAGAAGGGAGTGTGGTCCCAGCACCAAGTACTTGATACAGAATCAACAGTTCTTACAAACAGAAATATAGAGTATCAGAGACCATATGAGAAAATAGAACTTTTCAATTTAATACTTCTTTGGAGGGTCAAATTTAGTCTATTTTCAAAGTAGATGACGTGAGAAATATTTATGTAGGAGTGTTAACTGAGAAAAACCAAAGCAATTATGACCCCAAAGTCCAGGTGTTGAATTAAAAACATAGAGACCTTATGCTCCTCTAGACAAAAGATGGAGGTAATCTGAGGAAGTAGAGGATTAGAGGGGAAGAAAATTTGCAAATTTCATCTATATTTTCTGAAACAATGGAAAATATAAAATTAAATAATTAATAAATTATTTCTTGAGGTTTGTTTTTTAAGACCACTTTGGTTTTACTTTTTAAGTGCACATGGCTTTATTCACATCTATAGTGATGCACTGTAATGTAAAATTTCAGAGTTTTGTTAGTCTGCTTGTCCTTGTGTTGGAGAAATGACCTAGAATGTTCTTCTAAGAAAATCGTGTTTACCTATAGATATTTCCATGGGTGAATAAGGTGACTGTCTAATTTTACATACAAGTCCTCAATTGGGCTGTATTTGTAGAATTCGAAATGAATGTGTTTCTCATCTTGTGGATTTACTTATGTATTTAGATTTTAAATTGGAGAAGAAGCAATATCTATTTGTAAACTCTATTAATTGCCATTTAAAAATGTTTGCATTATTTGGTTGATTGTCAAAGTAAATTGTCTTGCCCTTTTTATCACTACAGCATATCAGTAGTCTGGGCTGCTACCAGAGAATAAACGCTCTGCTGGGAAAACAAAAAACTACCAAAAACAAAATTGTAAAAGAAAACTTCATGAAGGACAACCTAACACTGGTTCTTGCTACTTCTCTACATAACTTTAATTTTTTATCCTTAGATCAAGCCAAACTTTACCAAACTGCTTATTTCAAGTACATGGTTTGGTCCCCAGCAAAAATGATTTGAGTGGATTGCACTGTGTCAGGCTAACTCCTTTTATTCAGAGGCACAAAAAAGGAAGTTGTGTCTTCCCCAGTGGTGTTGTGGAAGCCACATTCTACTATTTCACACTGAGTGCCCTTTTTAGAAATGAATAATAGAAATTTTTCTGTCACTCAGTAAAAAAATGTTCCATTTCAATAAGTTTAAGGGGCTTTTCATGGATTATGCTATAAGGCAGTTAATGCTAGTTTTCCTTTTTTAGAGATGAAGAAGTTGAGACTCAAAGAGGTTGTATCTGTCATAATTAACAGAGGAGTGAAAGAGAGGAAAGATCAGCACCAGAAGCTTAACATTAATCAATAAACATTACATTATACCACCTCTGATGAATAGAGAAATTTTGAAAAACTTGCATTCTAAAACTGTATCTTTCACAAGTGGGTAAACAAACAGAGGAAAAAATACAATTAAATTTAAATTTAAATGTTTAGTTGGGTGGAACATTTTCTTCATTCAAAAGTAAATTTTCTGCATTTCTAAATCAACGTGATTAAAATGCATATTTTCTGTTTTAAAAAATAAAGTAATTAAGTGTGAGTAGAAATTTCTGTAGTGTAAGTATAGCTATGAATTCTTATAGATTTTTAAATGGATTATTTCTGAGCTTGTGGATTTATGTGTTTTCTTTTTTCAACTGGAGAAGCTATGTTTATTTGTAAGTTTGATATTATCATGGAATTATATCTTTTCTATCCATGTTTTCCTTAATTATGTCAACCAGTCACATAGCTTTGAATATCATCTATATGATGATGACTTCCACTTTTATTTTTCTAGTCTGGATATTTCTTCCAAGTCCCAGACACATATACTTAACTGACTGTCTGACCTAGCCACTTTTTCAAATGTTTCTTTCTTTCTTTCTATTTGAGAGAGAGGGAGAGATCATGAATGGGGGAGGCACAGAGAGAAAGGGAGAGAGAGAATTCCAAGCAGGCTCTACACTGCCAGCCCCAATGTGGGGCTTGAAATGGGGCTTGAACTCACTCAGGAACCAGGAGATCATGACCTGAGCCAAAATCAAGAGTCGGAAGCTTAACCGACTGAGCCAGCCAGGCACGCCCAAGCTAGCCAATTGATAATGAATTGGTATCTCAGCTGAATGTGGAAACTACTGCATTCTTGCTTTTGCCTCACACCCTACAACAGCTTCCTCATGCTTCACTATCTCTGTCGATAGTATCGCCATGTGCTAAGTCATCAGGCCAAAATCTTGACTGTACTCTCTTTCCCTCACACCTCCCTTCAAATCACCTGATAAGTCTTCGTGGCTCTGCCTTCTTAAAATATTTCAAATTCAACCACTGATCTCAACACCTGCCTCATGAGTTCATCTTCTAAATAACCATCACCACCTGCATCACTACAATATCTTCCCCAATCATCTTTTACCTCCACTTTTGCACCATCAGTCTTTCCTGCGCAGTAAAAAGTAAATAAATTATGACATTGTTTTAAGGAAAACCTCTCCAATTGCTTCCCAATACCACTGGAATAAAATCCAGTCTCCCTTCCGTGGCCTCAAAGGCTCTCATAAACTAGTCCTATCTACTTCCTCAAACTCATCTCTCTTCATTCTCCACTTGTTTCCAGACACACTTGCTTTCTTTCATTTGAACATGCTAAGCACTTAACTATTTCTTCGATTTAGCATGCCCTTCCTACAAAGAATTTCTGAGGTTTCCTCTTTATCATCACTCAGACCAAACTATATCACCTCTTGAGAAGCCTTTCCTAACCCTTTAACTAAAGTAACACCCCCCGCCCTGTTATGTTACCCTAGTTCACTTTCTCTATATGACTATATCTGTTTACCTGCTTATTATGTCTATTCTCATGAACACATGAGCATAGCAGCTCTGAAAATCTTGTTCACCAATGTATTCTCAGCTGGCTGACTAAATTGAAGACTGGTATTGACAGTGTGATACATTGTAGAATGCCAAATTAGAGATGTATAATGAATTGCTTTTAAGTTATGTAAATCTATCATCTATCTATCTATCTATCTATCTATCATCTATAAATGCCAAAGTATATAATTTATCTATTTATGTGTTGATTTCACTTAGAGCATTGTGTGTTGATGTCTGGGAACTAATTTTAACCACATTTTTGAAAATCTGAGCTGTCTTGGCTAAATAAGATAAGAAAATTCTTCTTCATATGATTTTCTATAAGAAATATCCAAATTATTCAGGAAACCTCAGACCAATAACCAGGCAGAGGAGGTCAACAGACAGAATTAGAAGGAAAATGAATGATACTAAAACACAGAATAATTATATAGCCACCCAAAGGATGGCTCTCCAAGAGATGCACAAATCAAAATTTATTTTTCCTATGTTTTTGTACAACATGCAAGCCTACTTTCACTGTGAATTACCACTTATTGGAAATTCCAATTGTTTTAAGATGTAATGGTTATAAAAATCAAAATAAATACCTTACATATCCCCAAAGGTCACTTGGTCCCAGTAACTGGTCAGATATCAAGTAGGTATTATGTGAACTTGAAATAAAATAATCATTTAGTGGTTGAGTCATATCTTGATAAACTCTTCCACAATCAGGTTTAAATATTAGACATTCAGATGAACCCATGTATCTTATAAAACCTTCAAATGACATCCGATGTGCTCTCTTAACTATAACAAATAAAAAAGATGCAGAAATAACATTAACTGTATAAAAATTACATCTCACTTATTCAATAGTAAAGTATATTTCTAAAATATTTAAAATTAATAATGATACTATTTCTAATTTTACTGTAGAAACACATTTTTTTTCTAATGAGTACCCTTAGTTGTTCTATATCAACATTCAAGTAGAGAGTATATTATTTAATCTCTGATTTTTTAATATTTTAAAAATACATACAAGAAAATACATATATCATAGGCCAATGAAATTCCATAAGCTAAACATCTAGAAAACCAGCACCCAGCTCAAAGAATAAAACATTGCAGAACCCCAGAAGTCTGCCTCCTGCTAATTTTTTACTCTCTCCCCACTAACTCAAGTGTATTCAGTGGTCTGGCCACTGATCACCTAGATTAGTTTTCTCTGATACATTATTAGCTTAGATGGCCATTTAGTTTAGACCAGATGATTATATTCAAAAGTGAAGGAAGAGGGGCGCCTGGGTGGCGCAGTCGGTTAAGCGTCCGACTTCAGCCAGGTCACGATCTCGCGGTCCGTGAGTTCAAGCCCCGCGTCAGGCTCTGGGCTGATGGCTCGGAGCCTGGAGCCTGTTTCCGATTCTGTGTCTCCCTCTCTCTCTGCCCCTCCCCTGTTCATGCTCTGTCTCTCTCTGTCCCAAAAATAAATAAAAAAAAAAAAAAAGTGAAGGAAGAGCAAACAAAATTTAATGTTTATGAAATGTTGTAGACAATTACGTGTATAGACAATGGAGAAAGTAGTAATTTTGTAATATTTTATTCATTTCCTAGAATAGTTTTCACTTAGCTAATTTAATATTTCTATATATTTTCAATAATGTAATGTATGAAAGTAGAAAACTGCCTATTACTTGGTTTTCCTCTTATTAATGAAAGTGAACATGCTTTCTTTCATTACAGTACACATAACAGAATTTCATCCTGCTTTCCATGCCTAAGCTCATTTCTGAACACTTACGAGATATACTGAAGCAGTTAAAAAAAAAAGAAGAAGAAGAAGAAGCTGGACAATGAGGTAGGAAAGAATGTAATTGTTTACACAATGTAGTTTCCTAAAAGATTTATATACAGTCTATAAAATATAGAAATAAAACTGCCAATATTTTATTTTATCCAGAACAAATTTGACCCATTCAAAAATTTGAATTTGAGAACTGTAATTCATAAAAAGCACATTGCATTTAAATATTTGAGAAAACTTTGAAATGCAAGCATACCTTCTTCAATAGGCTCATATTTCTGAATGATCTCAAAAGCAACATTTTGACTCATGTCAAGTATATACTGTTCTTGTATCAAAAATTGGAGCAGGTTTTTTTCAACAAGAAATTTCTGGTTACCAGAATACGTGTTGAAAATCTCAACAATTTCTTCTCTGTGCGCAATAATTCGATAAATTGATCTAAATTCTTCTATGGTGATTCTTCCTTGCTTCAGCCTGTCATTATCCTACTAAAAAAAATGACTGGTGGGCTCACATGGTGAATATAAAAAACACAAAATAAATAAGTTAGAGTATTTGTATAATATATAAAACAACTAATATGTGAAGGAAGATGAATCTTACATTGGATTCACATCTCAAATAAAATCTATAAAACTGCATGAAATGACACCAAAGTGAAAAATCACCACCTAAAATCCAGTGGCCACATTGGGAATGGAAAAAGATGTGGGAAATCACCAGGATTCTAGGTTGTCTTTCAATTATACATTTCATTTTTCTCTTCCACTCTCCTTCAGTACCTTCTTAAAACCAGACAGTATGTAATCTCATGCCACAGGTATGTGTAAACATCAGAGTAAATCAGACATTCAAGGTCACTGTAAGCTACAGAAACTCCAATAGTGGTGGTAATACTACAGTAAATGCAGTAGTTATGTATCTTAAGGAAGTGGAATGTACATAATCACTGAAGAATTGGGGGCAGGGACAAACAAGTTAGGTTCCAAAAAGAAAGAGTGGATTCACCTGGCTCTTCTGGAAAATTCATGTTTGAACTTTATGAGACAGAGACAAAGTGGGCTGGGTCCAGTTATTAAAAGTAACAGAAACACTGTGAGGTTTCTGAGTAGCAAAATGACTAGCAGAAGTAAAAGCTTAGAATGATTAGTTTGCATAACCAATTGGAAGAGATAGAACTGTAAGATGGATCAGAGAAGATGCAATCCAGGCAGGAGGTGGTGAGTAGAAACAAAAGAACTGGTATCAGCAAAATTATGAACGGAGAAGTCAGAAGGACTCAACTTGTTAAATTGTACATGCATGAGAGAGAGAAGTCAGGAATGTCTAGAATCAGGGAGAGTTAGAATAAAAACTAGTAGAATCATTTACAAAAAAAAATGGGGGGTATAGGAAGTATACCTTAGAAGGAAATTTAATTTCAAAAGAGGCTATTTATTGACATTCTTTCTCATTACATTGTAAACAGCTTGAGTACAAGGAACATGTGTTGAAGGGCCATTGTAATGTGGTGAAATCTGACAGTTTGTAAGTAGAAGGAGCTAACATTACATTCCTAGCTCCAAAATAGATGGGAACTTGGGACATATAAATTAAACTCTCTGAGCTTCATAATCTTCATCTGCATAGTGGGGATAGCACTACCTATGTCATCAAACTGCTGTGAGGACTGGAGATACATTAAATGGTAGCTGCAAATATCCATGTATGGTTATATCTTATCAAGTTCTGCTTGCCTCACATCATCCAGCCTAGTGTTTCCTCTTTTGCACTTGTGCCTATAAAATGAATCCCCAGGGTACAACAGGGGGTAAACATGCTGGAAATGATCTATTCATTTCATCAGCAAAATTTCAGTAGTAGGCCAGTTTGATATGAGGGATCCAAGAGGCAGTCAGAGCTGGGAATCAAACAGGAAGAGCACCAGTTCAGTTCACAAAGAACATTAATCCATGTGTACGAAGCAACTTGCGGAAGCAGGGACTGAAATAAAGCCCCAGGTGGGAATGAGACAGAGATAAGTTTGAGAGAAAGGCTGGGATCTATGGTTGTCAAATTGGGCCCAGAGCTCATTAAATAATAATAGCTCCTTAAAATTATGTAATCTTAGAGTAATTCATATTATCAATTTATCTTAGTTGACTAACAAGATTCGACTTACTATTTTTAAATTCTGGATTTTGAAGTCTACATAAGTCAATGTTATAGAATTAAATTTATTTTAGCCCCATCCCACTCATAATTTGTTATAAGATCTTTAACAAGCCCATAAAAACCAAAGTGCGCCCATAATTCCTGAAAATTTTGTTATATAAAATTGTATAAATTAAAAATTACAGTCCTATTAAATAGCAGTGTAAAATAAAATACATTATCCACTAAGTAATAACAGTTTTATTACTTTTGGGCAAGGTTTAAACTTGGCAATGTGACTTGTTCTGTTTTGTTTTTCCCAAAAGATCAAAGTTGTCATCTGATACTAGAAAGCATTAAAGGTGTAGAGTTCAAACAAAATTTCACAAATCCAAATAATTGCTGTAATTGATCCTACCCAAAGGAGTCAACCATCAAAAATTAATTAAATTGCCAAAAATTAAAAACCCCACACAACACGTGAAAATTGTATTACTGAAGATGGGAAGTTTTAATTTTAGTAGAAAGAGAAGCAAATGGAAAGCAACAGAAGTCACTAATCATGGAGTCTGGGTAACAGCATTGGCAGCAGGAGAAGAGGGAAGAAGGAAAGTGATGAGCAAGAAAGATTCAAATCTGAGGACTGAGACACATAATAGTGGCTGAAGCAGATAGAATAACAATGTATTAATTTAATATCTCCCCTGTAGGAGGAAACTGGAGTTCAGAAATCATATGTCAATTGTCCCCAATCCCATAGAAAAGCAGCAGGAAGAAAGACATACATGTCAATCAATACACCACTGTGCATATTGACAGTATATAAGCAAAATTAAATTGTGTAAAATACAAATCCAATCCCTTCAACTACCTCTTAAATTGCTCAGTATTTCTTTTTTGTCTTCCAGACAAAATCCAAACTGCATTGTGTGGCATCCAGGGTCCTTTAAGATGTCACTAATGGCAACTGCTCTCATTCCTTTCTTCCTTGTACCTCATACTTTTGGCACTTTGAATTAGTTATAGCATAAATAACAAGATCTCTTGCTACTGAATAGGCTGTTTCTTCTGTCTGGAATACCCTTCTTTAACTTCCTAACCTACTAATTTTTACTCATTCTTTTTTTATTTTATTTATTTATTTTTATTTTTACTGACTATTGAAAAAAGTCTTATTCTAGAAGTCTTCCCAAAGTCCCTGTCTTCTCCCAGGCCACATTAGATATCCCCCTGCCTCTCAGTTTTTATAAGACTCTGCATCTTCTTCTATCATAGAGTTTATTACACTGGAGTGAAAGCCTTTTTTTTCTAAATCCCTTCTAGAATTGCCTTGGATAGGAAGTTTGCCATTTTTTTTTCTTATACTCTTGGTACCTAAAAGAGTGCCTGGCTGGAGGTATTCAGAATATGATCTATCACCTAAACAATGTTGTAATTCTGGTGAAATATGTGCATTTAATTGGATAAAGGAGTTAATATATCCCTAAACCTAGGAAGAATAAGAAAAGATATTTTTAAATACACATCATAGAAAATATGCAAAATGCCAGGCTCCACTTCAGGGAATATTGTAGCTTTTAGAAATGTTACATATTAATCATTTATAAGTACAGCATAAAATAAGAGTAATGAAGCCAGTTTTGTTTAAAAAAATATTCATTAAGTGGTTTTTTTTTTACAAGGCATTATAAAAAGAACTTTATCAAAAAACTCATTCATTGTTTATGTATAATTTAAAAACATATCTCATACCTTAAGATCATAAATGCCATGAAGATATTTTATTCTTTTTATTCCAATGCCTAGTACTGGACCTACCCTAGCATAGGACATCAGTGACTGTATGTTTAAACGTATGGTTGAAAACATGCAGCTAAAAGAACATATTGAAATAATTCTATTGATATTCTGATAGTATACTTTCAGAGAACAGAATCAAAGCTTTTCATGTTGTTCCCGGTTTCCACTGCTTAGTTTGCTAGTAAAAAGATGAGATGTCGCTTAAAATAAACAACCATATAAGAAAGTAGATCTATCAAAATATAAAATTTACTTTTAAATTAAGATGAGGTGTTTTAAACTTGTCTGTAAAATTACACTAAAAACAAAGTATTCAAAATATATCATAGGATCTGACATATTAACTTATTTTTTTAAATTTTGTTAAAGTTTATTTATTTATTTATTTATTTATTTATTTATTTATTTAGAGAGCACATGTGAGCCGGGGAGGGGCAGAAAGAGAGGGAGAGAGAGAATCCCAAGCAGGCTCTGCACTGTCAGTGCAGAGCTCAATGTGGGGCTCAGTCTCACAAACTGTGAGATCATGACCTGAGCCAAAATCAAGTCAGACGCATAACCCACCAAGCCACTTAGGCGCCCCTGACATACTACTTGAAACTGCTTAGCAACTTTGTCTTCTGTCTTCCCTTTCTTCCTAACTAAATATTTGAAGCAGAAATGAAATTGTGTAATAAGGATGTAAAGGCAACACCTTATCAGAGCCCTCTGGGCGTTCATATTCTAGAAAAGGAAAGCCGGTATGAAAGTGTTATAATAGAAACTTTATACACAACAGACAAAGAAAGTTCAGTGATTCTTCTTGGAGACAAAAAGAGAGTCTTTATAGAAAAGGTGATCCTGGAGATGAGCTTTCAATGACAAGGAAGATAGTTGTCTGAAAATGGGGAGAAGGGTTATTCTAACTGTTGGGATCAGAGTAAATAAACATGTAACAGTACAAAACAGGTTATTAGAGAGGATGTTAGTAAAGCTTCAGTGAGAGAGATAAAGGTGAAGTCAAAACTGTATCCAAGGGGCCCTTGGCCCTGAGGCCCTCAGACTTCATTCTCAACCAGTGAGTTGCTGATGAGGTTTAATGAGGTAAATCATATAGATTTTGTTTTAGAAAGATTACTATGGCAGCTATAAAGAGGGGAGATGCTAGGATTCAAAGCAAGGAACCAGTTCGTAGGGCTATTCAAATTTTAATGGACATATAAGTCACCAAGGGACTTGTTAAAATGCACAGTCAGCTTCAGTACATCTGATGCTACATTTCTAACAAGCTCCCAAGGGATGCCAGAAATGCTAGTCTGAGGAGCACGCCTTGAGTAGCAAATAGTTGGAGACCAATTGACTTTGTGTAGAAATAAAATACAACTTAAAAGATTTGAAAATTGGATGTGGAGGTAAGGTAAGAGGAAGAGTCCCGGAATCTCCCAGGTTTCTGGCTTGGATAACTGAAAGAATGGTGCTTCCATCACCAAGAAAAGAGAAGACGACAGTTTTGAAGGGAAAGATGGTTACTTAAACATATTAAATTTGAAGTATCTTCATCTAAGCCAAGACAACTAGTAGACGATTGGGATGGGAAGTGGGGACTAATGTATTACTGGAGAAAAAACAAGGATTTTGCAGGCAGACAGATCCAGATATGAATCTCCACAGTAATATGATATAAACCATATCAACATTCCTCACCTCAATATCTTAATGTGTAAAAAGAGGCTAGTAACGACTTCCTTGGATGTTTGTTAAAATAGTGCATGCAAAAACCTAACACAGGGCCTAGAATATGGCAGGCGATGAACAAATAGTAGCGTGTATATGGTTTTGTTGTTCAGGATAGAAAATTTGTGCTTTGTTCCCGTTATAAAGTAGTAATGGAAGCCATTGAAAGTCAACAAGGTGGTGACATAGGAAAGTCCAGAACTCACCTCCTTCCAAAGACATACCAAATATACAGCTATATATGGGACAATTCCCTCTGAAAGATACCTGGAAACTAGCTGAGTGAACTAACTTGCCTATATATTGAGCAAATGAGAAAAAATTCTATATCAAAATGGGTTGGAGAGGCTGAGACACAATCTCTCCACAAACATCACCCCCAACAGGATGACATATAATTGAGAGTGAACACACAACACTCAGCTCTCCCTGAGGAGTGAAGGGTTTGGATCTAACTTGTAATGCCCCAAATTTTAAGACTTCCACCTGAGAGATAAGTCCTACAAATACCTAGTTCTGAAGGCCAACTGGGGCTTGTGTCCACAAGATCCACGAAACTATAGTAAAGAGTTCTTAACAGCTCACAAGGACTCTTGGTGGCTAGTCCCCGCCAGGGCTTAGCACGGAGGTATAGACTAACATGTAGTTTTTCCTTGAAAGAGGCCTACCTGGTCACCTTAAAAGCCATAGCCTGAGAGTCATGCTTCTAATCTAACACAGGTATTGGGGCCCCACAGTCTCCCCCAGAGATCAGGGAAGCCAGTAGGTACCATCTTTCTGCTTTCCCTCTATCTCCCTCCAGATCACTAATATCTCCCTGAAACACGTGTGTGTACATATCTGGCACTCCAGCTTTTACAGCTGCCACTCAGAGGTTTGTGCTCACAGGTTCAGCAGAATTGTGGTAAACAAAGAGAAAATCCTTGTCTAGTTGTCCCTCAGGAGCTTGGTGCAGAGGGAGATGACAGAGACATTTGCTTCCAGTCTTTCCCTGAAAGAGGTCTATTTGTATACTTTATAAGCTACTGCCTGAGGGATCTAATCAGCCCACATCTAGGTGCTGACTGGGATCCTCCCTTTAGGAACACTAATGGGTCTTGGCACTCCCTCAGTGACTGAGAGCCACTAAGAATAAAGCAGGCTGCTTGGACAATTGCAAAGGTTGAGAGACAAACAAAAACTAAGTCTGGGATGAACAATAAGGTTCTTCTTCTAAACAAGGCCACTCCTTCAAAACTGGTGGAGGTGGCTGTTCTATCTAATGCACAGAAACTAACACAGACAGTAAAAGAAAATGAAGAAATTGAGGAATATGTTCCAAATAAAAGAGCAAGATAAAACCCCAGGAACAGATCTTAATGAAACAGAGATAAGCAATTTACCTAATAAAGAATTCAAATAAGGGTTATAAACAATATGAAGATTACTCAAAAAATTAAAAATAGAACTACCATATCATACAATTCCATTTCCTGATATTTAGTGAAAGGAAACAAAATCACTATTTTGAAAAGGTATCTGTACCTCCATGTTTATTTGAGCCATATTTACAATAGCCAAGACATGGAAGCAACTTAAGTGTCTAAAAACAGATGGATAAAGAAAATGTGAATAAGATATTATTCTTCCATAGAAAAGAAAGAAATTCTATAAATTTTGACATCATGGACAAAGCTTGAGTCCCTTATGTAGTGAAGTAAGTCAGACAAAGAAAGACAAATACTATATGATCTCACGTATATGTGGAATCTAAACAAACTGATCTAATAGAGAGAGAGAACAGATTGATCAAAAGGTGGCTCAAAAGGTGGTCAAAAGGTACAATTTTGCAGTTATAAGATAAACAAGTACTAGGGATGAAATATACATGATGACCATAGCAAACACTGATGTAGGATATATAATAACATGTTCTGCTGATGTAATACACAGCCTGGTAACTAAATTAGTAATACCATATTGCATATTTGAAAGTTGCTACAAGAGTTATCTTCAAAGTTCTAATAACAAGAAAAAGAAATTTGTACCTATGTGAGCTGATGGATGTTTACTAAACTTGTTAATCACTTTTCAATATATACATACAATTCAATGTATGTCAAATCATGTTGTACACCTAAAACTAAGACAATGTTATATGTCAATTACATCTCAATAAAACTGGAAAAAAAAGAAAAGTTAATAAGATTGTTCAGGAATTATATGTAAAGTAAAAAGAAAGAAAATTAAGGACAGATGGAAAAGGAAAGTTCAGAAATTTTCAAAAAAAAAAAAGTGATGTCATAGAGGTGAGAATAGGAGTAGTTTAAGAAAAGAGGGATAAATAAAATGCACAGAGAGCCTAACCATTGTATTTACCATTTTAAAAATAGAGGTTTTCAAGGTAGGTATGAAGGCAAAATTTATTGCAATGAATCATTGAGGAAATGGAGAAAGAAATGTAAAGGTGTCTTTCAGTTTATTTGCTACAGGAGAGAATATAACTTTTAGAAAAGGATATGGAGTGGGGCACCTGGGTGGCTCAGTTGGTTAAGCGTCCAACTTTGGCTTGGGTCATGATCTCAGTCTTTGTGAGTTTGGAGCCCTGCATCAGGCTTTATGCTGAGAGCCTGGAGCCTGCTTCAGATACTGTGTCTCCCTCTCTCTTCCCATTCCCCACTCATGCTCTGTCTCTCCGTCACTTTCTCTCTCAAAAATAATTAAAATTCTTTAAAAAAAGAGAAAAGGATATGGAGCTATTTGTTTTTGAGAGAAGATTGAAAATAAGCTTAGATTGTGGCAGACCAACTAAAATAGGAAATCATAAACTTGCAGTGGAACTAAACAATATGTAGCTGAATTGACCCAAGTTGCAGATTTGTAGGGCAGACACAGCAGAGAAATACTTTACCTCCTCTCTCTACCTTCTAACTTTCAAACCACTCTACACTACTGCCAGATATATCCTAAACTTTGCACTATTCTATTTCCCTCCTCAGAAAAGTTCAATGGCTACCCATCGTCTATAAAAAAAAATCCAAACTCTGTAGCCTACCTCAGGACTTTTGTGATCTGGCCATACCTAGCACTCCTCATCACTTCCTTGCATACATCCTATATGCAAGTCATACATCGTTACCTTTTATTCGCCAAGCACTTCTCACACTGTTATCTACATATACTGCTTCTTATTCTTCGAGGGACAATAAGAATGCTCTCTGTACCACAGCCTCTGTTATAGATGCCCAAGTCTGAGTCTCTGTCTTCTCAGATTCCCTGTAATTATTAACTATGATATTTATTATTATCTACTTATAAAATAGTAATTTCTGTATTTCTTTTCCTCCTGATGAGAGAGAGAGAGAGTGAGAGAGAGAGCACTTTATTAATTTTTTACAATCCGCAGTTTCTAACAGAGTCCCATGGACATCCTATAGATGTAATAATGGCTGTTAACTGCTTAGAGAATTTGAAAACTTAAGGTAAGTTCTATAATAATATGAATTCTTAAAATTAAGAAGGATGCTACTTCATACTCAACTAACAATCAAGAATGTAATCTCAGACTAGCAATATATATTGAAATGACACAGAATATTTCTTATAAAATATATTGTGTGCTACAAATTAATGACAATGGTAAAAGCAATAAAGTTTTTTTTTAATAAAGGGATAAAACAAAATCTTACAGAATTGCTCCCCACGTCATGGCTCAAGAATTGATTTTGTAAAATGAAAATGTGAATATTTTGCCAGGGTCATAAAGGTACACCTTCTTTACTTAAATTTCATAGTAAATATTCACCCAATAAGAAAATAAATTCACATCAGAATTTATGCCAGCTTCTTAAGAAATCAATAAATGTAATGCAACTTCCTATATTTTTTGAACAATTATGATTGATATACTTCAAATAATATTTATCGAGTGCCTACTTTTTTCCAAGCCTTATACTAGATACATTCACAAATAATATTTACTATTCAGCACAATCTGGCAAGATAACTATATTAGTTTCCCCATTCCGCAGGTTAAGACATTTGCTTAGGGAAATTTCTGATTTGCCAAGTACTGAACAGGGAAGATCTGACGGAGTGAAGAATCTCCACGCCCATTGAGCTTGCCAATAACAATAGCCCTGAGAAGCTGGAAGATTTTGGTCACCAAAATAAGATTCTTTAAGATTCATTGCATTTACTCTGGCTACAAGGTGTACCGTGAATTTTGGAAAGATAAACAACAAAAGTTGAAGCAAAACAGTCCAATGTTTAAGAAGCTTAATTTTTAGCTATCCAGAAAATTTCATTAGCCAATACACCTTCCCTAGCATTCTATTTAATTAATTTCTTAATGCATATATGGCAATGTAGCCAAAGGCAACAAAGTATCATCTATTCAAGGGCCTAGGGGAATTATTTTGATAACAATTTCTTGTCATGATCATCAGCCTTGTTTATATGCAATTTATGCTTAAATTATTTGAGGCCATTTTAAAGAGGTTTTTAAAGAATTCTAAGCAATCTCTGTCCCTCAATTATAAAAATTATTTTCATAGCCATTCCAGAAAGGTTTTGCTAAACAAACTAGACCTTCACCCTCTCACGTCTAAATAATTGTTAATATCAATTAATGACCTATTTCTTTACCTGTTAGAACTGTTGCACATTTTACATAACACTTTTTAATAGGGCATGCACTTTACTCAAGTACATCTCAGACACATATCTTCATTTTGCAGGTAATGCAAAGCAACCTGATAATCACTGAATAAGATTGATCACATTTCACATTTGATACAGATTTAATATATTACCTCTCTGTTGTGTTGAACGTGAATTTTATTAAACCAAAAAAGTACATATTTGGTTCTCCCATTGAGTGATACCACTGGGGGGAAGTTCTACTTGTGAAGATCTTTCACAGAACTTGTGTTCTTCAGGTATAGTATTAGACATGAATTGCTTAAAATTCTGATAGCTTATGGCAGCACGGACTACTTGCATTCATAAAAAACAATCTGAAACTTTTGTCTTTTACTGCAGTCTCTTGAGAAGTGCAGCTTTTTTTTTTTTTTTTTGAACCTCCTCTTTGTGATTTGTAAACATGGGGGCTAAATCTTGTTGAGAGAAGTACTTGATAGGGCTGCTCCATGGTTTCCTGTGTCTCTGCAGGTTTTCCAGCAGAGGCACCAACACTTACTTCAGAACTAGCTTTTCAAGGATGTTTGCATGATGAAAAGATAATATCTCCCTCGAGGGGAAAAAGCAGGTTTGTTTACTGTGCATGATAATAATGATAAGGGCACCCTCCAGGGCAAAGATCAGACAGGCTTACTTCCTGTAATAAAAGATTTGGGTTCCTTAAACTTGAGGTCCCTCTCTGATAAGACAACCCAGGGCATGTGCCTCTGTCAGTTGGCCCTCTTCACATCATGCTTTGGGAATTGAGACTTGGAGAAATAGCACCAAGATGCTGATATCCTTGCAATGGCTATTTTTGTAACAAGGCTATTTTCTCTGAACCAAAAGCCTGCCTTGGCCGTCATCCATGAAATTATATCAGGCTAACTGGTTAGCTTACAGGCCGGTAACACAGGTTTCCCAGTTTGTATTAATGGTAAGAATTTCACAGACTGTTATCTGGGTAGTCACTTTCAGAAAACAGTATCATATTCAGGATTTCCATCTTCTTAACTTAATTAGCCAATCCAGTATTTTTACTTGACTTGCCAAGAAATTTGCCTTTTCCTAGCACAAAACTCAGCTGAGTGCTTGGATTTTTCTTACTTATTGATGATCTTTCCCTCTGTCCTTTAGTGAAAAAATTGATCCAGTTTCCATCCCCACTAGTTCTTCAAACAAAGAAAACTTCTGGCATGATTTTCTACTTTGAAGTGAGTAAAATACCATTTTTCTCAAGATTTCTTTTTCCGTCTATAAATCACTAACATCTAATCCATTTACCATTTCTTCATTTATGTGATTTTGATCTAATCATATGACCGATCCTAATCTTACATGAACATTCTTGTATCTTCAGCTAATTATGCTAAATTAATAACCTGGTATTATTTCAAATTTTACCATTAACTTATTTTATCTCCTACCTAAATTCTCTCCTTCTTGATTGTAAATATATATAGCATAATTAATTGCTTTAATTCTCAAGAGACTAATTTTTCATATGTATTTTCTGTAGAAAGCATCCAAGTAGCTATTGACATTTCCCCTATATTGGATTAAGTCCTTCATAGGGTGGGGCAGACAAGGGGTGGATATTATCTCACCTTAAAAATAGATTTCACATGAACATAATTGCACTGAATATCTAATTTTTCAAGTAATTTGTGAGTTTTTTCTAGGTTAATTTTTCCACCTCTAAATTCATCCCGAATCATCGACAAAAACCATGTATGAAGCACAAAAAAAGAAGTTAAGGAAATTCTCACAGAAAATCATTAAGTACTTAAAATGCCTAAGGAAATATTTGATTTCTTTTCAATTTAACGTTTTTATTTTTATTTTTAAGGGATAGTCTATCTTTTGCTTAAGTGACAAAATAATTCTATGATAAATTATGGTTAAAACAAAATTAAGTAGGTACTATTCTGTAGTGAAGGTATGAGAGGGCATACATAACACAATAAAAATTACAGGGAAAGAATAAAAATAAACATTTGAGGAATCAAGTTATTATTTGGGAAATACAGTCTATTTCCTGAGACATGGACTTGGGGGACAGCTGGGCCTCAAGATCTCCCTGTCACTTGACCTCTCTCAAGTTCACTTTCCTCATCTGAAAGGTGAGCAAATTAATATTTAGGGAAAGTGAGGGCATAAGTTCTGAATATATTACTGAACACAGTTTCTGCTACTGAGTGTTCAATAAATAGTTACCATGTTTGATATAATTATTATTACCATGACATTAGCCAGATGTCCAGCTACACGTGCCAAAAAAAGGCAACATTTTAAGTAACACCAGAAAGGGTTAAAAATGCCATGCTTAGTGTATATTTGGTATGAATAGAAAATTAAAATAATCAAGCTTACTTATTGTACACAGACAAACTACAAAAAAATCAGGACACTTCAATTGGAAAAACTGAAGTTGGGAATTAATATGACAACTTATAATATCATGAAAGGTACTTGTGAAAATTGTTCAAAATTCCACTCAGTTTCAGACTGCTAAAACTAATGAAAAGCCCTCACATATAAAGGCTATGACTTAATATGGCAAAGCTCATGTTCTCATAAGAAAAAGACAGGAAGTAAGGGAAATGCAAAAAAGCTTAGGACGGATGGAAGGAAGAGGTTTATACTTAAATGAGAGAGGCTTAACTTCCAGACTCTTCAAGAAGAAAGAGGAGAATCAAGTAAAGGAGATTAATTAAGAGGAAGAAGAGAAAAGAGGAACAGAAAGGACTTTTGAATGGATATTTGTTCTCCATATTTTCATGACCTGTTGTTATGCTTCTCCTTGCTTAGTAGTCTCTCCCCATTACATGTTGTCACAGGTTTCAAATATAGTCAACTCTGCCCTTTTGTAGTAAAGGAATTTCTTGATATTCATCAGCTGTTGCCTCTGACCCTTTTCTAGAGAGAAAGCAGAAAATACAGAGTGGTTTGCGCCTTTGTTCTTTGGAGATAGCTCACAATTAAATCCCATAGAATCCACATGCCAGATGTGGTCCCTGCATTTCACTGCCCTTGAAAGTTTCTGGCTTCTTGCTTACATTTTGACAATCTTCAAACCCTCAATGTTTATAATGCAGTATCCTCTGCTGTTTGGCATTTTTCTGTCAACTGCCATCGTACCTTGTTTTATTTTTACTCTTTTGTTGAACCCCCCTGAAACTTTTGGGCATAATGTGCTTCCAGTGGGTTTGGGGAGAATATTCTGAGGGCCCGTGGATAAATAAATGCCACTGTGGTCCCCAAAGGTGCAAAGGGCTGCCAAACCCTCTCTAGAAACTCTAGGCTGCTTCTGTGGATTCCTGACAACATAGAATGTACACAGCGACACACCACTGTTGAAGAAGGCTGTTTGGGAGGCTAAGTTTTTAAAATCTTCAAAATACATACAGCTGAATGGCTGGGTACCACGCTGTCAGGTGACCGTCATGTTTTTCTTTTGGCCTGAACACCCATGGTGACATCATCAAAGGTTCCACACTTCATAGAGAAAGGTTCTTTATGACTTCATCAGTAGACTCAGCTTGCAAGACAACCTGTTTTCATGATTAGCCATAGTAATCTTAAGCTTGAATGTTTAACACCTTGATGGGAAAGGTGTCTCATGGAATGTTTTCTCATCCTTTGAACACTCTTTATTTCAGAAGCTTTGCTTCTGCTGCAACCAAGCATGTCACTTAGCGTTCTGAGTAGGAAGGAGAAAGAAAGAGTAATTCGCAGACTGTTGATACAGGCTCCTCCAGGGGAATTTGTAAATGCCTTTGATGATCTCTGTCTGCTTATCCGTGATGAAAAACTTATGCACCATCAAGGTGAGTGTGCAGGCCACCAACACTGCCAGAAATATTGTGTACCACTCTCTATCGATGGAAATCCAGTACTCTTGTCTCACCACAACGTAATGGGTGACTACCGATTTTTTGACTATCAAAGCAAACTTTCTTTCAAATTCGACCTGCTTCAAAACCAGTTAAAAGACATCCAAAGTCACGGTATCATTCGGAATGAGACAGAATACCTGAGAAATGTTGTTCTGTGTGCCTTAAAACTGTACGTGAGTGATCACTACCCAAAAGGAAATTGCAACGTGCTGAGAAAAACCGTGAAAAATAAGGAGTTCTTGATAGCGTGCATTGAGGACCACAGCTATGAAACAAGAGACTGCTGGAATGGCCTTTGGAAATCTAAATGGATTTTCCAAATCAATCCATTTCTAACCCAAGTAACAGGAAGAATTTTTGTGCAAGCTCACTTCTTCAAGGCTGTCAACCTTCATGTTGAAATCTCCAAGGACCTGAAAGAAAGCTTGGAAATAGTTAACCAAGCTCAACTGGCTTTAAGTTTTGCGAGGCTTGTGGAAGAGCAAGAGAATATATTTCAAGTTGCAGTCTTAGAAGAATTACAGGAGTTATCGAACGAAGCCCTGAGAAAAATTCTACGAAGAGATCTTCCAGTGACCCGCACTCTTATTGACTGGCAAAGGATACTCTCTGACTTGAATTTGGTGATGTATCCTAAATTAGGTTATGTCATTTATTCAAGAAGTGTGTTATGCAACTGGATAATCTAAAGGATTGCTCCTGGTAATTGTCTCAGCCTGATTTAGTGGTATTTCCGGGAGGGGTGTTGGTATTTTCCTAAAGTTGAGAAGCCACTAGAGATGCCTATCACTTGACAAATGCAAGTTTAAATTAAGGAAAAGTGTAACAAATACTTTTACTCAGGGAATATTAACCAATAAGGCAAGAAAAGGGTGATGTAAGTGTGCTTCATGGTAGCAACCATCATAAAGCCAGAGATGCCTATTTGAACCTAAAACAGCTTGAAACAATGTGGCACCCAGAAGTATTACAAAGGTGGCCAGGGTTAAGGCTGTGTGTATTGTGTGTGTGTGTGTGTGTGTGTGTGTGTGTGTGTGTGTGTTTGGAAATGACCTTTGATTTTCTTAGTAACTAGAGAATGTATACAAAGAAAAGTCACTCTGCAAGTGATAATTTACATAATTCCGTTCAGTCATACCCAACCCAGACAGCAGATTTCAGTAAGTGACATAAGTATTGGATATTCCATGAAAACAACAGATATCAAAAATCTACCTCAGATGAAGAACTAGAGGTAACCTTAGAGCCCCTGCCCTCCAAGAATTGGGATTATTCAAATCCCCAGGCTTTTCTTTTCTTTTTTAATGTTTATTTATTTTTTAAAGAGAGAGACAGAGACAGAGCATGAATGGGGGAGGGGCAGAGAGAGAGGGAAACACATAATCCGAGGCAGACTCCAGGATCTGTGCTGTCAGCACAGAGCCCAACGTGGGACTCAGACTCATGGACTGAGAGATCATGACCTGAGCTGAAGTCGGATGCTTAACCGACTGAGCTACCCGGGTGCCCCAAATCCCAGGGCTTTTCTGATAACTAAGATGGTCTTTGAAAAATCAACTGGAAAAGCTAGAAAACTTGGGAAAAAATCAACTGGAAAAGCCTGACCTCTCAAGCTTACATAGTTGAATTCTTGTGAAGTCATCACTGTAGGCATTTATAAGTGCTTACTTCATGCCAGGCCCTGTGCTCAACGACTGGCACACAACTTTTCATGATTCAGCTGGCACTATTAGTAATTCCATTTTATGAGAGAAGAATCTAAGATTTTGAGTTGTTTAATTCATCCTGGCACATAGTAAGTGACAGGTGTGTCTGGCTCTGCTCTTATCCTCTAGGGTATGACCACTCTCCCTGGAGGCCTGTTTCATTAAGAGCTGTAAACTCTATAATGATTTAGGCAAGCATTTCATCCAAGAGACACTTTCATAGGATCCGGACCACAAATTACCTATTCAGTCACCCTATTACTATTTCCAGCAAGGTGACTGACCACTTGCTTATGGTCTCAAAGAATTCCAAATCTAAAGCTCTCTAATAAGATTGCAACAGAACAGTAGAGAGACCCCATCCCCTAATTCTGACTTACTGCTAGGCCAAATTCTCTGTATTTTGGATCCAAGCTGTTGAGAAAAGATCTCATTCTACATAAGAAGCATTGGAGCAGACAAGGTTAGAATTTCTAAATCTCAAACATTTCTACTTTAACTGGTGGTTCTTAGAGAATCTCAGGAGAATTACTTAGGGCATATCTTTAAAAATACAACTTCCCAGGGACACCTGGGTGGCTCAGTCAGTTGAGCCTCCGACTTCGGCTCAGGTCATGATCTCACAGCTCCTGGGTTTGAGCACTGCACTGGGCTCTGGGCTGACAGCTCAGTGCCTAGAGCCCGCTTCAGATTCTGTGTCTCCCTGTCTCTCTGCCTCTCCCCTGCTTACACTATGTCTCTCTCTCTCTCTCAAAAATAAATAAACATTTTTTTAAAAATTAAAAAAAAATACATCTTCCCAGTATCCATCCTCAGATTTGATTTAGTAGGCTAAGAAATCTACATTTTAAACAATTTTCAGAGATGACTCTGTTGCAAGGGATCCCAGCACTACATTTTTTTTTAATTTTTTTTTTAACGTTTATTTATTTTTGAGACAGAGAGAGACAGAGCATGAACGGGGGAGGGTCAGAGAGAGGGAGACACAGAATCTGAAACAGGCTCCAGGCTCTGAGCTGTCAGCACAGAGCCCGACACAGGGCTCGAACTCACGGACTGTGAGATCATGACCTGAGCCGAAGTCAGACACTCAACCGACCAAGTCACCCAGTCGCCCCTACCCAGCACTACATTTTAAGAAATATTGGTCCAATCATAAATCCAAGCTTACGCTTTCTATTTACTCAATTAAAATCACTTCTTGTAAAACTATTTGCAAATGAAAGCCATGTCTACTACTTCACCAGATTTGCTATGCACAGACCAAGGACAGGCCTTAATCGGTTATGTTAAAAAGTTAAGAAAAGATGGGGTGCCTGGGTGGCTCAGTCGGTTAAGCGTCGGACTTCAGCTCAGGTCACGATCTCGCGGTCCCTGAGTTCGAGCCCTGCGTCGGGCTCTGGGCTGATGGCTCAGAGCCTGGAGCCTGCTTCCGATTCTGTGTCTCCCTCTCTCTCTGCCCCTCCCCCGTTCATGCTCTGTCTCTCTCTGTCTCAAAAATAAATAAAACGTTAAAAAAAGATAAAAAAAAAAATAAAAATAAAAGTTAAGAAAAGCTTTTCTAAAGAAAAGCAGCCAAGACAATCGCTTCATTGCTCTAAAACATACCCATCTGACAGATTATTTAACAAAAATTTGAATGGATATTATGGTTTTATATATGTATGTGCTGATTTGCCAGAACATTCCATAATAGGACTTACTGGTTTATAGAACAATCACAGGAGCATTTAATTCCCACTGAAATGTGGGGTTTTTAAAATAATATTTATTGGTATTTCTGCATATAAAAAGTCACATGTACAAATCATAGAAAATGCTTCAGGTATAAAGCATTTTGGCCTATTTCCTCCCATCCAATTTTATGGAATTGTTTTACATATTAAGAATTACAACATATAAAAATTTTTATCCTGTTCTTTTTACATAGCCTTCTATATCATAAATATGGTCCTATGTCATTAAAATTCCTTGAGCACATAATTTTAATTATTTACATGATATTCATACAGTTCATGCACCTACTACAAGACAACTACTTCTCTATTCATACATAATTTAAATATTTGGCATTTTATTTCTGTTATTAATTGGGTTATAGTGAGTATCTCTATGCATAAAGCTTTGCCCACATGGTGGATTATTTCCCATAAGATAAAGTCCCTAAAATTGCATATTGAAAACATAAGAACATATTCATGATTTTAATATATATTGCCAAATTGCTTTCCAGAAACACTTAACAATTTATAATCCCATCAATAACATAAGAGAATGTCTAGCTCACCACAGTAATCTTGGAAATATTAAATATCAAATGTTTTCTCTGATAGGCAACAAACTTTAAAAGAATATAAACAAAGAAAAAGGTGTTCACTAAATTATGCCATATTATACCAAAATCATTCCCACACTGATTTTATTTGGTAGTTATTTTCTTTGTTTGGATCTAGAATGGCCAGAAAAATCTACAACTAATCCTTTCTGTATCTTTATCATAGACACACACACATACACACACACAACTACACTTAAACCTACTCTAGCAATATACATATATACACACATACCCAAGCATATACACACATACACAAAAAATGCTTCAGATCCTGAGGACTCATTGTACTGTTTGTTTTTCAATGTATTATTTTTTATATTCCAGTGTTCTCTCCTCCCCATCCCATTCCCAACTGGAATGTAAGCTCCATCAGACTGGAACCTTGTCTATTTAAGGATCTAGTCCATTACTGTCTGTCATTTGATAGGTAATGAGTGAATGAGTGAACAAATGAATAAGGGTAACAAAGGTATGAAACATGCTAGGTTTAGTTGACCTTAAGATTTTGTAAACCATCAATACCTGCTGTCCTTTTAGGAACTATTTATTCCTTTGCAGATTCCCCCAGCTGATGTTGTGACCCTTCATTTGATTGCATTCTGAAGCTGCAATTGGCTACCTACTGCTCTGATGAAAAACCTTTGCTCTTTTCCCACTCCAAATGGACAGAGATTTCTTCTCCAACAAGTTTAAGAAAATCAAGTTCTTTAAAAGTCATATTTTTCTTTCAATTTTACATAATCCTCTGTCAAAGATTTCTGTACCCTTCCTCTTGGCGGGGCTGGTCCAGAGGGCTAGCCCAATGGCTATATCATATTCTACTCAAGCAGAGATTCAGGAGGAGCATAGATCCTTTAACCCACCCACTAGACTGAGTCCCTGATGTTCTGAGGACATGCCCTAGCCTCAGGATTGCCTTGAGGCTAAAGCAGGCTTCAGCTTCCCTTTTCTGTTGGAATTTTGATCACAGTATACAAACCCCAACTACTCCTTTCTACTTATCAATAAGGTCTCCAATAATCAAATAGAGTTCCTACTAGACTCTGCATATTTTTGAAGTTCACATAACTGATTACATTTTAGTAAATCAATATGAAAAGTACTTTCAGGTCACAGTCACTCAACCAGTTTTTTATTTATCTCACCTTCTCCTCAATCTCCTCACCAGGACACATCTCTTAGATTCTCACCCTTTTGCTTGGATAATTTCAGGAGCTTCTTAGTATATGGTACTATTGTTAAAGAATGGGTTCTCTGTCTACTGCTTCCTATATTCTAGTGAAATCTATCTCAATTCCACATCAGTCACTAGTCTCTCCTGATTAGCAGTCAATTTAGTCTTTTCTATTGATTGACCCCAATAGCCTTCTTCATGATGTGTTTCGAATTTTTCTACTCTACTTAAGCTCTGCTTCCTCATCAGTCCCTCATTTAGTAAATGACGCAGTCTCTTTACCAAGAAGACATATGCTTTCAAAAAGAGCTTCTACAGCTTCTTCTCTCTACACTTAAAAATATATTTATTTTCTCTCCTGCCAAATAGTCTCCAAAGAAGCGTGTGTTCCTTTTTAAGACTAACTCTTCCTCCTGTTCACTTTATCCTAAGTCCTTGATATTTTGTCATCCACGCTCTTGATTGTTCAGTTACCCTTTTTGGTTCTTAGTTCCTCACTAGCCCCATCCATCTTGGCTCCTCTCCTCCACCAGCAAGTGTATACAGTTCCAACTAGACTAAAAAAATTTTCCCTATAAATGTCTCAGGTCCTTTCACCATGAAACTTTTCAAAGGATTATCCTATTCTTGCTTTTTCTTCTGTATCCTTACCACTTATTATTTTCTTAAAGGAATGGATTTAATTAAGAGACTGCTATGTTCTAGGCATTCTACCAGCAATTTCATCTGCCTCATTGATTCCTTATAAGAATTTGACAACCGGGAATTATTTTTTACAGCTTAGGAAACTAAGAATATTCGTAAGTAGCCTTGCCAAATTGACACAGCTGGTAAGGGACAGAACTGGGATTCCAAATCAGGTCTGTCACACTTGAAAACTCCTGTTCTGTATACCACATCATGCTGCCTTAACTCTGCAACCTCTGGCTGCCAGTGTAATAATATAATAAAAATCCATTCTCAAAAGTTTTCAATATCATAATTGTTGATTCCAATTGCCTTTTGTCAGTTATTGTCATGAGAAGATGACTACTTCTTCATCCTGAAAAACCTTTAATTCCTCGGTTATAATTGCATTTTAGTCTCCCCTTCCTCTAATTCGTTTCATTTCTCCCCCTCCACCGAACCTCACACTCAAAAACAAATATTCTCCAAACCTTAGTTTTCCATCCTCTTCTTTTTACCTTATCACCTTCAGTCACCAAAGTCTTCAGCAACCACCCCATTCTTCAAAATATTCACCACAATATTCATCAGGTACAACAGGACTGGAGTAAATAACCCATGGCTTATTACTAAATAGCTCTTCAAAACTATTTTCAATACCATTTGCATATTTTTCTCTTCCCTCTTAGCTTCCAAACTTGTTGCTTTTTTTTTTTTTCCCGCTAAGCACCGTATTTATTGTAAGATACAACATTGATTGACCACACTCTACCAGAAGAGCTTTGCATAAACATATCTCCCAGTTTGACTTAGACCTCCAAGAATATTCTATCTTGGCACTGGTCCCTTTGTCCATACTCACTGCCCCTTCCCATCCAACTGCCACATCCATCCAACCCCAGTCCACCTACACTCTATAAATGAAAACAAGACATCTACTAAACAATCACACAGATGACTCTAATCAACTTGACTTTAGGCTTCTTTTCCGATATTACCTACTACAAATCCTACCTTTCAATGTCAAAGTAAACATTTCCAGAACAAAGCTGTTATTTTTACCTGCTCCTCTTTCCCTCAAACAAATTACTCTTTTTTTTTTTTCTGCTCTTAGAAGCACTATCTTGCCATTAACTCAAGGCCAAAACTCAGACATCCTTAACTTCTTTCCTATTTTCTAAAATGTAACTAGTCATTGAATTTTTTTACTTATGTTCCTGCAAGTATTTTTCTTACTTATTCTCTCTCTCACCTTATCAATAATCTTTGTTACTTCTCACTTATCAAGATTTCTAATAAGTCTGCCTTCTTTTCTTTTTTTAATCTCCAATCTATTCTATGAAGTTCTGCCAAATTAATTTTCATAATCCTCAACTGATTACTCATTGATGTTATTCACAGTCTTGATCAAACACTTTTAAAAGATACTGATTGACTAGGGAGTAGATTTCACATTTTCTGGCTCAGTGTTCAAAGTTTCTCCATGATCTGAGTGCCCCTTGCACTTCCATGGACCTTATATGACTAAACTGGACTTAATCACTTCTTCCAAGAAGCCTAAGAGACGCTTCACCAGAAGTGCTGTCTACATTTCTTAAATGTGAATGCATTTTATGTTTAATTCCGCACTGGTAATTGTCTACATTAATTTGAATATTAGATGTGAGTGTTTGCCCTGTTTCTCTTAATAGGCCAAAGGAGAGATTTTGTTTCTTTCATGCACAATGTAATGAAAATCTATAAAACTTTGAATCAGAATATCTAAGTTCAAGTCTTGATTCTACCAATAACTACTCTTCTGACATTAAGAAAGGTTAAAATATATGACATCTTTGGTATGATTTTTTTTTTCCATTTGTTAAGTGATGGTTGAATGCACATCTAGAATAATTTTTTACATATACTGTGTGAACAATACATGATTGGTGAATAAATAAATGTCCAAGAGAAGAAAGCTTCCAATAGTCTCTCAGGTTGGTCAGAACTTCACAACAAGCATTTCCCAAAGATAAGAGAAAGTTCTTGAGAGCATCAATCCAAACAAATTCTCCACCTTTTAGGAATTGTAATTTACAAATGTCTCTGAGTTGGAAGTACAGCTTTGCATTTTAAAGATCATAGTGTCTGGCACATGATAAGAATACAATTCCCACACTATATTGCCCTGACAATTCATTCTTGATGTTATATCACATGCCATGTAGATATAGATAGCTTAAGGAGGCTCCGGGGACAAGAATTTAATCAGTCTGTGCCCAAACAGAAATCATATGAAAAATACAAATTGGGTAGTTCAAAAAGATATAATGAAGGGATTATCCACAAAGATGCGGGAACACTGAGGAGAGTAAAATAACATTAAATCTGTTCACATATTTAGGTCAAGGTTAGGGAGTGGCCACCAGAACCTAGAGGGAGGAGTCAATATAATGGGACACCAGAAGAAGGGCCTCTATGAAGGAGCACTGACAGCCTGAAGAGGCCCCTCAGAAAGAGAGAAAGGGCATAAGTGCTCTCCTTTTTTTTTTTTTTTTCTCCAGCTTCTGTCAGAGCTCCCCATTGGCAAAACTAGTCAAAGCCAGAGGGCAAGGGAGTCCATGTACATCAGCCTCCCATGGCCAGTAGTAGGATGCGGAAGGGGAGAAGGTAGATTTGGAGGGGCAAATGGAGGATACTATACACATTCATTCTGAATGTGATTTCTGACACCTTACAGGGCTTTTACTTTGGTAAGATGAACATCCAACATTTACTATTTTGTCCTTTTGTTCATTTGTTCATTTTGTTCATTTAGAAATGCCATTAGTTTAAATAAATAAATATATTTTATAGAGCTACATAAAAGATGTGTTTGGAAGGATTTCAAGTAAGTTTTCTGAATATTTTAGTCCATTTTAATGCCTTGAAAAGGACAACCTCTTCTAGGTTATAAATACAACAGATTTTCTGAATTAACTTTATTGCATAAATATAATGCTTATCATACTGTTCTTATCTCCCTAGTCACTTTTTATTCTTCTTTAGAATATGTAAAGTGCCCCTCACTTTACAAGCACCATGTTCATGTTCCAAACTCATACAAATAAAAAAGAATTTATTGTGTGAATAGGATTTACTAATTGGACAGATTTATTTTTTTTATTCCTTAGGAATGTGATCTGTGACCCTAATAGCATGCAAATGCAGCCCTCAGTTCAGAGACAGTCATAGCATGAGACTGAAGAAAGGGAAAATTCCATAAATATTATATGTGTTTTTACCAAAGATACCTGAACAGTATCATAATGTTTCTTAATGAGTATTTTTCATGTTCATTTCAATGCTTTTTTTTTTATACCTCATTCTTGGATAAACGATCTTCAGTCCAACAGCTCAAATTCTTATGGGTTTATAAGAAAATATAGGATTTATAAAATGTATAAAAATTTGCTTATAAAAAATAAAGGAAAATCAGGGCCCTTTTGCAAAACTATTATCATAGCATAACAAATCCCTAAAATTTAGAAAGATCTATAGTGTCTCTTTGGAATTATATTAGCTATGTCTACACTGGTAATCATATGTCAGACTGATTTATTCACGTTTCTAGAAGTCCTTGCAGAGTACCATGATCTCTAATGCCAAGACCTCAAGAAATAGGAGAGGAAAATCTGGTGATAGTGGCTTTTTATAGTTACATGGTACCATTTAGTACATTTTGTTGGAACTAAATTGACTCCCAGCACACAACTATTTGCAGGGAATATGACTATGGAAAATTTGAGTTAACCTGCATTACCTGACTTAGCTTGGTCCAACATAAACTTGTAACCCACCTGCCAATATTCATAGTCCCACTGTATTGGTTTTACCCAAGAATACCACACATCAAACTCTTCAAGACCTGATAAAAGAAACCAGCCTTGCTGCTAACCACCCGTGCATGTATTTCAGTGTCCTCCTAAGGGACTGCATCCCAAAGAGACTCCTTTATGCTACTACAAATTTATTTTACTCCCTCCCAAAATTCTTTTACAAAATATTTGCAGTATGACTAACTCCTCTTTCCTTTTATCTTATTGCTCAATTCCTCCTTTTAAATTGATTTTCAAAAAACAGTTCTTTATAAATGTACTGCATTAGGAAAAGGATTCTTATTTGCTTTGGTGATCCCATTACTGGGTCTGGAACATAAGCAGTGTTTAGTAGGCATTTGTTGAATATGTAAATGAATGGTTAAATAGATAAAGACGTTAAAGAAACAAACTACACTCTACTACTGTTTCCTTTTCTTTCTTCTTTTGTTTCATTTTTTTTCTTTTGTTATTTACTTATTTTACTACTTTTTTTATTCAAGTATAATTAACGTACAGTGTTATATTAGCTTAGGTGTACAACATAATGATTCAACAATTCTATTACTGTTTCCTTTAAATAAATACTTTTTCCACTATAGATTTTAACTTCCAAAGCATTAAGAGGTGAATGTCAATTTGAGAATGCAAGCACAAAGGATGTGCTAAGGTTTAAAGAGAACTGTCTGGGTTTCCATGGAGAAACAAGTTTGAAAATGCTATATGTACCCCTGCTTGGGGTATCAATGTGCATTAACATGTTAAAGGCTCTGAGATAATATGTCACTTAAAAAATATATTTAGTTGAGTGTTATCTGGAAATCATTGTGGTTCTTCCCTTTCCCCCTCACCAACCACATATAATCTGTCCACAAGGTCTTTGCGTTTGACCTCCAAAAAATATCTGCTCACCTCCCTCCATCATTGCATCCATCCCTTCAGTCCAGGGCACATCCCTTCTCAAAAGAACACTGCAATGTCCTTCTAACTGGTATCTCTGTTTCCACTCTTAGTTTCTTAAAACCATTCCAGCAAAAGAGCCAAAATGAACTTTAAAAAAAAAAAAAATGTTACCCTCTGCTTATTCCTAAAATATATCAATAGGTTTAATATTCTTAAAGTCTAATCTTCGTATATTAGCCTACATAGAGTCTCATGACCTCTGGCTCAAGCCTCACTTCCAGATCTTATCAACTACCACTCACCTTCTCCATGACCACTCTTTTGTCCACTTAGGCTTCCTTCTATGCCTTTTCTATACCAAGCCCTCTCCTACATGAGGGGCCTTTATACTTAGGTTCCCCTGCCTGAAAACATAGCTTTCAGCTCTTCTTAACACCAGCTTCTCTTCATCCTTCAAGCCTCAACCCAAATGCCATCTTCCTTCCTTCCCTCTGTCTTTTCTGTCTTTCTTTCTTTTCCTTTCTCTTTCTTTCTTTTCCTTCTTTCTTTCTTTCTTTCTTTCTTTCTTTCGAGCACACAAGCAGGAAAGGGGCAGAGAGAAAGAAGGAGACAGAGAATCCCAAGCAGGCTCTTTGCTGTCAACATAGAGCCAGACACAGGGCTCCATTTTGTGAACAGTGAGATCATGACCTGAGTCGATATCAAGAGTTAGATGCTCAACCGACTGAGCCACTCAAGTGCCCCTCTTTCTTCCTTTTCTTTTTTTTTTACTTGAAGTACAGTTGACACACAACGTTACATTAGGTTCAGGTATACAACATAGTGATTGGACAAAAGTCTACACACCATGCCATGCTCACAAGTGTAGCTGCCATCTGTCACCATACAGTGCTATCACAATATCCACCACATCACCAACTTTATTTCCTTTGTAGCACTCACCACCACTTTAGTTTTTGAAAATTCTGATTTTTCTATCCTGGATTACAAACCCTTGTTTCTCTTGCTTACTAGAATATCCTCAACATCTAAATAATGCCTGGCACATGATAGGGATTAAATATTGCTGAACCAAAATGTTTGTTCATGGGACCCTCTTTCAAGTAAAACTTATTAACGTTGCACGAACACATTTTGGGAAAGTCAAGTTGCCATTTTACATAAGATATCCATGTATATCTTCAGGGAGTTAATATCTTCCATTCACATATAAGAGCTTTATAATTCTGATGTAAAAATGTAACACATATGCTCAAAAGTCCATTACACCATACTGATATATTTTCATTAGCCATTATATGTTCTAATTTCTGCAAAGAATTTTCCTTTTCTTTGGGTATTTCCTTACAACTTATTCCATCCTTGTCTTGAAAAATTCATGATTAAGCCTTCTTCAAGCCCTTAGAAGCTTGGAAATAGTTTGAAGAGCTTCAGAGTTTTTTTTGGTTTCTTGGTTTTTGTTTTTGGACTGAGAGACATAACCATCATACAGCTTTATTTCTTCATTCATAGATTAGGAAACTGAAATGAGGCCCTAAGAATTAGTGTATTTTTTTCAAAATTATGCAACCTTAATTAATGCTATAGTCCTGGTCTGGTTTATAGTCACATTTTATTTTATTTCCCCCATAATTCCTAAATCCACAAGGTAAAGATTAGGGAGTATATACAAAAGACAGGATCCAAAGGGTCAGATTGAGCAGCACCTGACTTCAGACAGAGACAATGATTGGAAAGACCCACTCCCAACTCCATTGCAATGGAGCAGTCTGAGTGGTTGTACATGGTGACAAAGGTGGGTTTAGAGGACAATTTGATTTCCCCTTTACCTTCTGATAACTGGAGGGACATGTTCTAACAAAGAAAATCTTGGGGCACCTGGGTGACTCAGTCGGTTACACGTCCGACTCTCGATTTCAGCCCAGGTCATGATCTCACAGTTTGTGATTCAAACTCCACTTTGGGCTCTGTGCTGACAGTGCAGAGCCTGCTTGGGATTCTCTCTCTCCCTCTGTCTCTGCCCCTCCCCAGCCTGTGCTCACGCTCTCTCAAAATAAATAAATAAACTTAAAAGAAAGAAAGAAAGAAAGTCTTAACAGCTCCCTTGTCATTTATTTTGCTGATCTGCCTACAAGTGGATGGTATCCAAAAAGAGAATAATAAACAACTTCTCACTAAATCAAGTTAACACTAATGCTTATAACATTTAACGGATCTTTTAAAATCATCTTCATGTGGCTGACGAATGGTAAAATTACACAGGTCTTGAGCAGGAAGCTATAAAGGAGAGAAGTAAATCTTACCCCTCTTCTGATAATACACACACAGTTTGACACAAGATGCTTCTTAAGTGAACTGGAAGAAGACAGCCATCCTAATAGAAAAATGGGCAAAGTACATAAACAGGTAATTTATAGAGTAGGAAATCCAAAATGCCCATGAAAAAAGCATATAGATAATCAAAAAAATGCAAATTAGACAATCATTAGTTTCACATTACACATATTTAAAAAGGCAAAAGTCAGAAGCTGGTTTAAGTGAATTATGGTAAAGATGTGCATTTGTGTATGTGTGCATGTGTGCATGCACAGGTGTGTCTGTACGTGAGTGTATGTGTGCGTGTGTGTAGGAATTTCCATACAATACTGGTGGGAAGTCAAACAAAAGCTGCTGTTGTCAAGAGCAATCTGACACAATTTAACCAAATTAAACACATGCATATCCTATGACGTAGCAACTCCTGGGTGCACTTCCTTCCAAAATTCTCACATTGGTCTGGAAGGAAACACGGACAAGGATGTCCACTGCAGTGCTGTTTGTGGCGGCGGGAAGTTCACAGCAGTTTAGAAGTTCACCACCGATAAATTAAAAAGGAAAGGTGGTAGCCTCACACCATGGAGGGCCTTGGACAACTGGAAGTAATGGACGAGAGGTGCACATGACAGTATGAGTGGATGTTAAAAACACTCTTCTGGATAACAAAGAGTAAGACACAGTGTGATTCACATCACAATAACAAATGCAGAAATTAAAAATAGATGCTCACAAATAATACACATTTTTCAAGAAAACACTTAAAAAACATAACCCACATGGACTGTATTAGAATGATTTCCTATGCAGGACCGGTAAAAAGAAATGGGGAATAAAATAAGTAGATAACATGAGTACATAAAAAGCCAAAAGAAAAGAAGCAAGAAAACAAATGAAAAAATAATAAACAAACACAAAATAAACCACTGAAAGCACAAAACAGAGGGATGTAAGGAGAAAATAAACAGAAGTAAAAACAGTTTCACTTATTCAGAAGCAACATGAACCTAAAGCCTCCAAAAATGAAGTGAAATTTCCCTCCTGCAATTTCCACTCCCCTCCCCCAACTCCTAGGGGGTTAGAAGGCACCACACTTCATTTCCAGCCCATGTAATTGTGAAAGACGAGGAGTGGTAAGAGGCCGAGAAATGAGCAAGGCTGAACCAGGACAGCAATGCCAGCCATGTGTCTGGCGTTCAATTCCTCATGGTAAGCACAGACTGAAACTGGAAAAGAAGTCCATCTCTGGTTTTGCCTAGGGGGTGATTAATAGGTGAGTTTGGCTTGTAGCTGCCACTGGTACTGAGACATTGTTCAGAAGAGAGCAAAAGAGGCCAGGACTTGTACAGGGCGTAGGGTTCCCGCTGGGAAATCGGAAAGTCAGAGTATTTCTTACCAGGTCAGAGGATTATGAAAGTCTGACCATAAAGATACAGCATGGCTTTCCTGTGACTTGCACAAAATTGTAGCAATTTTCTGTTTAATAAAACTGCTTTACAGAGTACATAAATTACCTGCTTTTCCAGTTTCGTGCATTCTGATCCTCGATGTGATTCATCCCTATCTTGTTGCCTCACCTAGTTTCCCGATGGTGAAGACAATTTGCAGAAAGAAGTTGCTGAACTATTCATTTTTAAATTTTTTACTTATTATAGTTCAATGAGTATGTCAGAAAAAGCAAAACCATAAAGATAAAATCCATTTATCTTTAAGCAGAGTGTTGCATTCAGAGGAATTTAGCTGTAAAATTATTAGTGATATTTTTCTGGGAAATGACAGTATAACAGAAAATGAGTTGACACTTTTCAAATAGGTATTGGAGACGCTTTGGTGCCCTTGCCAGATAATCACACGTATTCTCGGGATGCCCTGGAGTTTCTGGCAAAAGAACAGACAGTGCAAGGCTTGACATTAGACAGCCCATTTACATCTACCCCAAGATATGTGATTCTGGGGAATGCAGTGCATTTCTACCATTAATATTGTAGCATTAGAAAATATTATAGGCATCCCTATAGCCAAACACAAAAATATGTACAATAACATTTTAAGCATATTACTAAAATATGGCTCTTACATGCTGAAGCCAAAAGGTGTTTGAAATGACTATAGTTGAGAAAATATCTTACAAGGTCAGGAGAACACAAGAGATTCCCGTCCAACCCATCTGCCATGGCCATCCATCTAAATCCAGAGTTAAAAATGTATGTATGCTATCCATCAAATAAAACTAGTCCCCTCTTCTGCATTCCTACTCCTTCTCCTGGGAAAGTGACCATGGAGAAGTTTCACATGATGCCAACAGTAAACTCTTTTCAAAGGTCTACAGAACATGAGAATATCTAAATCAAGATAAATTTATCTACCATTGGTGACACAAAACATAAACCATTGTTTGTAATGTTTTATAACATCGGATTTATGACATACAGAATTTACTTTTCATCAATGTATTCTACAGGTCATTGTTCTGAAAACACTGCTGTACCAGGAACTGTAGAATTTGAAAGGTAACATGAGTGATGATTCCTGTTCTCCAAAAGCTTGATGATGCAATGCTAAGGAAACAGGAAGAATTATGTCATATAATTAGTGTCCTTATAAGGAGTGATAGTTATTACTATTTAATGATGATACTTCAGACTTTCTACCGTTCAGAGATGATCATTCTAATAGAGAATGTTATTGAGAAATTAGTATCTTTGCTCTTTGCTCCTACAGACCCAAACAATAAAAAGAATGAAAAAGTAGTATTTTTAATGAGACCAGAGTTTTGAATTCTGGAATCCCTTGGCCTAGAATTAATAGTTTTTTTTCTGATTCAGATGCAGAGAAAGTGAATTAAGTTGGCTTATCCCCGAGTGACAGGAGATGACAGGTTTTGTGTTTTGAAGGTAGAGACAAGTGAGGCTAACTGAAAGTCTGGTAGAAATACACTATTTCTAACACATGGCAAGAAGTGTCAGGAACACGGATAGGACTGCTTATGCAACCAGAGGAATTAGTCCCAGCCCCAACTATGTGACTGAAATTGGACATTCCACCTTTCTTGCATTTAGGTGTCCTGAATCCATGCTTATCCACTTCATGAAAATAAACTAAGGTCCAGTTTACAAGAAACGTGAATTTTAAAAGACCCTTCCACTGACTTATTCTGTGATCTCCTAGACAGCTTATTTTCTATTTTTCAGTCTATTTTTTCTTAATAAAAACAAGAATATTCCTTCATTCGGTTATATTTATATTCCTTCATGCCGAACCCCATGTTAGGCACTAGGAGCACAAGAAAAAAGTAGGCCACTTTTCCTGTTTCTGAGTAGGTCTCAGCCGAGTCAAAGTTACTGGCATATAAAGAACTAAGTACATAACAAGCAGAATCATAAATGATGCACTGGGAGAGAACAGAGGGTAGCAAACTTTCCCTGGGAAAGTTAGGGGAGACTTGTATAGTGGATGCTGTCACTACCCCGACCAGGGCACACTCCTCCCCCCATCAGGACTACACCCAGACCGATTCCAGGAGACCCTAGCCCCTTGCACTAATTCAGGGCAACTCTGCATCATTGTACACAAACAGGCTGTGAGCGAGATTTGCTTTGAGGAACCCTGGTTCCAACCAAAACTGCTTTCCTCGTCTGCTCCCCACAGGAGCTGATTCCAAAAGGACTTTACAGTAAACATTCTGCAAGCAAATCTCTGTCTCAATTTGCTTTCTAGAGACCTCATGAAGGTTTGGCAAAGGAATTGAGACTCAAAGGTTTACCGAGGGTTTGCTAAACAAAGGTGGTGACAAAATTGGTTTTACCTAAGCCCTGTGGTCCTAGAAAATAAAGATGGTTAATCCTCCCAACCTTTGGTTTTCCAAAAACCTCCACCCTGTTGTGCTCCAGGAAAGGGCTTACTGCAAAGAACCACCTTTTCAACCTGACTTGGAAGACGCTCTTTCTCCGGACTCCCAGAAGACTCTTGCATGACTCCCTTGTTCACATATGACAATGCCAGACACCAACCCTCAGCATTCTTTTTTTGCCTCATAAATGATCAGCTAAACCACTTGTCCCCCCAGAACTAGACTGACAAAGAGATAAACTTTCCTTGTTCACTTGACTGATTCCTTCTTATTACAAAAACCCAACCTGTAAAATTATTCCACCTATAACTTCCCTATTCTGCTCTATAAAATATAAGACAAAGCCACTCTACCAACACACTGATCCTCAGATCTGGAGTGCTCTTCCTTTGTAATATTCTAAACAAAATCAATCTTCCTACACATTCTGAGATTTTTGCCTTTGGCAGTGAAATGAATGCAGGCACAAGAAACATGTTGAACAAAGGCACTAAGTACGAAAGGACCTGGTATTGTCCAAGAGACACTGGAAATTTGATGTGGCAGGAATGTAGACTTGTGGTCGGGGCCAGAGTGGATGACAATCAGCTAGGGTGGACTGAAGCGCCTGGCATGGTAAACCAGGCATTTGATCCTTACTATGGGGAAACTCCAAAGGCCTTTTTACAGTCCTTTTTGGAAGTAAAGAGCTTTGGCCACCAGCCAGGGGAGAATAGGTCCTTCAATGGACAAAAAGGCTTTAAAAGTTGTCGTCAAGAGAACAAGGTCTTCAGCTCACAAATCTTTAAAATCCTCAAAAGCATTTTGGAAAACTGTATATCCACCTGTAGATTTATGTATAAGATGCACTTAAGATTTTTCATAAAAAGTTTAAACACTTGCTTGTAATTTCAAGTATGTTGTAAATAGTGACATTTTGGAATGAAATATTCATATCAAGTTTTAAAAAGTATCCAGAAGAATCTAAATAGTCTAGATTTATCTAAAACCTAAGTGAACAAGCATTTTGCTAATTTTATATAGTTCCTTTATCTTCTTGAACTTGTGCATTTTATTTCACCAACACATTTCATACTAATGTAATGTATTTTTATGCTAGAAAGGCTTTTACTGGAAGTCTTTTACATTAGAAGTTATAATACATCTTTGCTACAAAAATATGTATATATTTTTTCCTGTAGCCATAGTCTAAAAGTTTTTAATTTTTCTTCTATAAGAAATTATTCAAAAACATAAATATATTATAAATGAATGATTTATTATTAAAGATAAAAACAGAATTTATTGGAAAGTCACCTCATAATGATATGGATCAAGCTCATTTATTTCTAATTAGTTTACATATGCACAAATGAAAATTATTGCTAGAAGAGAGAGGGTTCAGCATAAAATCTATTTTTATTTCATGGATATAAGCTACAAGCAAACAATCAGATAAGTAAGTGGATAGGAATCAAAAGATTTTTTTTATAACAATGAACAGTATCACTCTGTTCTTTAAATTCTTATGAATTTCTGGAACACCTAGTTGGCTCAGTTGGTTAAACATCCGACTTTGGCTCAGGTCATGATATCATGGTTCATGCGTTCAAGCCCTGCATTGGGCTCTGTGCTGACAGCTCAGAACCAAGAGCTTGCTTCAGATTCTGTGTCTGTCTCCCTCTCCCTCTGCCCCTCTCCCATTCATGCTCTCTCTCAAAAATAAATAAAAACACTAAAAAAATTTTTCTTTAATTCTTCCAAATTTTATAGCAAAATCACGTGGTAATCTATTATTAAAAAATATCTGAACACTGTATCAATTCATAAGTTGTTAGGTAGCCCTGCTGTTGTATTAAAAGGAAAGAATTAGAAACCAACTTATTTACAAAGGCTCTATTATAGGCACTGACACTCTCAGTTTCTTGGAGGAGCACAAAGGCTTTACCCAGATTCATTCAAAGACTAGCCTTATGTGTACCTCTTTCACTTAAAGGTATTTTATTAATCCAATGTACTCAGACAGGGAGGAGGAAATGAAATATTAAATTCAATACATCTTTGTTAATGCAACAATCTTTTTTGACAGTATGGTTTTATCTTATCAAAGCTTGGGAGCTGCAGAGTTAACTCATTTACTTTGTGGAAAACGTCCAGCATACAACCTAATTAGCAAAACAAACCCACATTATCCAACCAATCAACCAGATCAGCAAAAAATCAAACTTCAGGTTTTCACTTCCAATAAAAGTGTTATCACATATTTTTAGAAATATAAAAATTCTGTGAAGTTAATTAGAAATCAGATCTTATAGATTACTAAAAGTAGTCATTAAGACTAAATGTTTTCATATCTAATGTAATTTATCCATATTCTAATAAGTTGAAAACATGATAATATGACATAAATTTCTTAATTTGTAAGCCCATCATGTGTAAACTTATGAGTTATTTATGAAGTGAAGAGTATGATATAAGGCATAGTATTCCTTTGGTAAATGTGTACATTTGGTGTCTAATTAAATAAAAACTCTATATAAAATACAATAAATCCAGAATAAAAATTCCCTATGTATTTCATGAAAGAAATGCTATGTACTGCTAAAAATTACTTAGTCCAAAAATATTTTATAGACAAAAAAGATTAGCCTGACAAATCAGAATAAATATTTTATGAAAATAATTGAGAAAATAAGTTTAACTATATTAGTAAATGATTAACTCCAGTCTAAAAGAAATCGTATGTGGGGGCGCCTGGGTGGCTCAGTTGGTTGAGTATCCAACTTCAGCTCAGGTCATGATCTCAAGGTTCGTGGGTTCAAGCCCCGTGTCGGGCTCTGTGCTGACACCTCAGAGCCTGGAGCCTGCTTCGGATTCTGTGTCTCCCTCTCTGTGCCCTTTGCCTGCTCACATACCATCTGTCTGTCTGTCTCTCTCTCTGTCTCTCTCTCTCAAAAGTAAATAAACATTAAAAAAAATTTAATAAAAAAATAAAAACATATAAAATGCACATTTACAGTTTTAATCCAGTACCTTAAAATTTTTGATAATGTCTAAATAATTTCCAGTTACACGTAAAAGAATCAACAATCCAATTTTTAATCCTTTAGTTCTTCATTATTGAGCTAATGGCCTGGCTTGAGGATGACTATTGAAAATAGGGAGTGCCTGGGTGGCTCAGTCAGTTGAGCATCCAACTCTTAATTTCAGCTCAGGTCATGATCTCACTATTCACGGGTTTGAGCCCCACATCCGGCTCCACATTGATAGTGTGGAGCCTGCTTGGGATTCTCTTTCTCTCCTCTCTCTCTCTGTCCCTCATGCTCTCTCCTTGTCTCTCTCTCTCAAAATAAATAAACTTCAAAAAATCTAGTTGGAAAGAATCGGTTAACTTTAAATGACAAACCTTGTTCTCAAGACACTCTTTTTCAAGAACAATGCAGTTTCCCACACCACTCAAGGCAATAGAAAAAGCAAAGTCACTTCCTTTATCCCACCCTGCAATGTACCTGAATTTAGAACATGACAACACAACCAACCTTCAAATGCCCTTTTGCTTAGAGCCCTGGAATCTTTTACACCTTGGGAAAATGTACCATACTAAGATTTGGGTGAAGGCTATGTCTTTGTTTCATAGAATGGGGGTATAACTGTTAGGAAAAGAAAGGTGGTGAGAGAAAAATCTACCTGGATATGCAGGAAGGTTCTCCTCAGATAGGTTTTAAGAAAAATATATATGGAATTTGAGGATCTAGAAAATAATTCCCTTAACTGTCTTTGCAAACTCCCAAAGTACTCATAGTGCCGTTGGAAGACTGTCATCAGAAGGCTCTAGAAATAGAAAGCAAATCATGAGAAAATGAACAAAAGCATGAGATATCAGGCAGAGTGTTTATGTCTTACTCTATGTCACAAAAAGATTTTGCATACTTGCTTCTCTGTAATATTTCCATGAAAGAATAGAAGAAGTCCATTTCTTTCTGCCCCAGACAAAAAAAGAAAAAATTTGTAATTAAGGGTCATTACTCGCAATCATTTCAGATATGAAATAAGAGGGTCACCTTGCTCCCAGTTGAACAGTGACCAATCTGTACCACTGAGTTTGCCTCTCTCTTTTTTTTTAGGTTTTTGTTTATTTATTTTCCAGAGAGAGAGAGAGACCCCAAGGGTGGGGGAGGGACAGAGAAAGAGGGAGAGAGAGAATCCCAAGAAGGCTCTGCACTGTCTTCACAGAACCCGATGCGAGGCTTGAACTCATGAACCGTGAGATCATGATCCTAGCCAAAGTCAGACACTTAACCGACTGGGCCATCCAGGTTGCCTGAATTTGCCTCTTAAGACAAGGATAGGATGGGGTGGGCAGTAGAAGTGGGGTGGCAGGAGACCTCCGGGGGGGAAACAGGGGGAACATCTTCACTATTCAATCATTTGAAATAGCTCCAAGAAAGTAAACTTTCCCATTGTACAGCTAAAAACCACTACAAGCAATATCAGCTTATTATATAACACTTTTGATAGGAAAATTAAAGGAATTTTATTTAAAAAACTCTTTAGGCTGATATCTGCTTCCTAGACCTCTGGATATTTCATGTACTGCCATATGAAGGAAAGAATTAATTCATTTAGGACCTACTAAGTAGAAGTCCCTCTTTGACTAACAATTTATCTCAATGAGGTGATACATAATGTTATATTTTTTAATTTTTTTTTACATTTATTTATTTTTGAGAGACAGAGTGAGACAAAGTGAGAGTGGGGGAGGGGCAGAGAGAGAGGGAGCCACAGAATCGGAAGCAGGCTCCAGGCTCTGAGCTGTCAGCACAGAGCCCAGTGCGGGACTCGAACCCACAGACTGTGAGACCTGAGCCAAAGTCGGATGCTCAACCTACTGAGCCACCCAGGTGCCCCAATAATGTTGTATTTTTTAAATTGTTATATATACAAAACATATAAATAAAAAAGAAAAGGGTATTAATTTTTTGACCTACTTTGAATTTTTTTAAACCTAAAAATTGAAGAAAAAGAAAGAAGGTAAGTCTTTCTAAAGAAAGTCTAGTAGGAAACTGCTTGAGTGCTTTAATTTCCATTTTAAAAATTAATCTTGCAACATTTTATACAAAATCTTATAATTGGTTCCACAGTTAATTAAAATTTCATTAGTGAGCAGATATGAAAAGCACAGCTTATTTGAAGTATTTATTATTCCTTCTTGGATTGTTAATGAGTTAAACCCTCAAGTGCATCTGTATTAAAGTCACCTTCCTGCTCATCTATCTACATTCTCAGGAAGTAATATGTGAAAACCAAGAGGGCTTCATATATTTGGTGCTATTATTTTTCCTGCCTAACTTGAGGATGTAAATTTATTCCATGGTACTTTCTGAAAAATTAACTACTGTTTCAGCTATCATAGTCTTTTCCAGTCCAGTTATTTTAATAATTAAGATTCTATTTGAAGTTCATTTTCATTTCAGCATATTATAATTTTTGTCAACATTTTTTTTCTTCATCAAAAGGTTGGTTTGGAGTCACGTCAACAATATTAACTGTCCTAATCTGTATACTCTTCACGAAATAAGATGCTATTTCATTCTCTGGAGTTTGGTTTATATTTCATAATCTATTTAAAACAGATTTAAAATCACTGCTACAAATGTCATGTGATTTTGAAGACACTTGGGATATTTCTTAATTGCAAATGTCCTACTATGAAATTGATTAAATTATCTGTGAAGTAAAATGGAGACATACAGATAGTAGTAATAGTGAATATTATTAATATCTACTTCTATATTCGGAAAAGCATGAAAGCCTTCCTTAAGGGTTTAAAATATTTCCTATTATGAAAATTTCTCATTTAATTTATTACAAGCCAATTAAAGAAAACTATTATAACTATGAAAATTAGAGCAGACTAATTACTGTAAATATACATTTTTCTCTTGCTGTAGCAAGGCGAATTTTTCCCACCTGAAGTGGGACCTGAAGTGGGAATAAGATGTTTTCATGAGGGGTGTGAAATTTTGGGAATTCTCCTATCTTTCTACAACAAATAGCTATGTAGGCATCAAATCCTAAATTCATTTAGGGACAAATACAAAGATCAGAAAAGGGAAGGCTCTATATTAGAATGAACCACCTGAAGTTACTGATATTTGACCACCGTGGAGGCACAGAATTGGCAATTTCATAAACTTCAGCCTATAAAGTCAACGTTTATTTATTTATTTTGAGAAACACAGAGAGAGAGTGAGCAGGGGAGGAGCAGAGAGAGAGGAAGAGAGAGAAAAGCCCAAGCAGGCTCCACACTATCAGCACAGAGCCCCATGTGGGGCTGGAACTCACGAACTGTGAGATCATGACCTGAGCCTCTTGATGTTCATTTTTAATCCGATTTTCTGTGGTTTTAGACTATGTTCTCCATAAAGAAGTTCTGTGGCAGTGTCTACATTGTTATGCAAGAAGAGTGACAGGTGCTAATGCCATGTGGACAGGAAACTTTGTAGTTCTTTGTCATTGATTCAACCAGACAAGCTCTGTTTTTTACCTTTTTTTATATAATGGAGTTCCCAGTAAACATTGTTTATAAAGAAAGAGACCCACATTTCAAAAAAAATTAAAAAACATTTAAAAATCACAGATAAACTCCAGTATTACAAAACAAGAGAGTGAAATGAGAGTATCATAAAAATACAGAGGTGATCTCATCCAACACCCTCAATTTTAAAGGACACTGAGGTCCTGAGAGATTAAGGGTTTTCCCAAGGACCACAGTGCTAGTCAATGGTAAACACACTACAGACCCAACTTATTTCAATTCAAGTCCAGTGTTCTCTTCAATATAGCATTTGACAATATTCTGCCTTATAATTATAACCCAACCCTTTCATTTTCTAGGCTGTATCTCTCTAGTTCCCTCATCTATGCTTTGTGACCTATGCTCTCCAGATACTCCCTCACCCTCATTTCTTCTGACATTCCAACTTGTCAAGTTTCCTACTAATGAAAGTTAGCCAGGTACCAGAGCATAAGCTGATTTTGACCAATGCCAAGTACAGTGGGACCACGCCCCATTTGTTACAGGCACCGCAGTTATATTTTTAGTCTAGCATTTCATTAGTCACTTTATGCTGGAAACGAAAGTGTCAGATGTTACTTTCCAGACCATCCCAAGTTTCTGCCACTTTAAGAATTAAAGAGGCAAAGACTATGAAATGTCACCTCAGAGCCCAGAAAAGAAAACCATAATGAGGGTGAAATGGAGCATCCTGGGTGAGAAATGGACTGTATCATCATAACAAAGCTCTGTAGGAAGTCCTAGTTATCCTGCAGTAAAGCACAGTCAATTCGTGCAGATTGAAAGATAGAAATAGCAGACCACTTTTTTAAAGGAAGGAAAAAAACAAAAAGCCCTGTTGTTTAGCACTGGTGATCCAGCGTCTTTATGGGGAAAAAAAAAGTACAACCTTCAACTAAGTGAACTAGTCTCAGAATGGGGGAGGGAACAGTTATAAAGTCCATTTTAAAGTCTGTGGGATATAGAGATGGGAAAAACGCTCTGACTACCCAAACTCACCTTTTGTGTGAATACATATTTTGTAAGGCCTAACGTCAAGATTTTAAATGTAAATCAAGGCTGGATCTGCCTTGTGTATTCTAAAGCACAAAATACTAATGACTTTGCATGGGACCATGCAGCTACTACAGAAAATTGAAGTAGAATGTATCCAAATTTCTCTCTCTTTTCAGCTCAGGGTCATGATCCCAGAGTCAGGGATCAAGCCCTACACCACATCAGGCTCTGCACGGAGCATGGAGCCTGCTTAAAATTCTCTCTCTTCCCCTCTGTCCCTCTGTCCCCCTCTCACTCTCTCTCTCTCAAAAAATGAATAAACTTAAAAAAAAAAAAAAAGAATGTATCCAAATTTAAAATGAAACATAGAGCAACCACAAGAAGTGTCCAAGCAAGTAAATTTGCTCTCACAAAGGTACAAGGTTATTTTAAGACCTGAAGAACCTTGGGGCTCCTGGTTGGCTCAGTCAGTTGAGCGTCCGGCTTCGGCTCAGGTCATGATCTCACAGTTTGTGAGTTCGAGCCCCGCATCAGGCTCTGTGCTGACAGCTCAGAGCCTGGAGCCTGCTTCAGATTCTGTGTCTCCCTCTCTCTCTGCTCCTTCCCCCACTCATACTCTCTCTCTCTCTCTCTCCTTCTCAAAAATAAATAAACAGTAAAAAGTTAAAAAAAAAAAAAAAGACCTGAAGAACCTAAACAATTTATCAATAAAGCTGAGGCACACTTACCAATGTACAGCACAGTATACTTCAACAAGGAATTGAAATCACATTTCCCCTGTGATTTGATAGTGTGATGATATGTCTTTTAAATTTTAACTATGTCAATTTTTATCGCCAATTTGTGTGAAATTGTTACAATAACAAACCTTTTTTTTCTTCACCACCAAAAACGCCAGTGCCATTTGGATGAATATGCTTGCCTATCCCATTAATTGATATATTAAAACCTCACAGACACTTGTGTCAGTTTCCACTTTTCTGTTTTCCTTTTCTTAAATCCTTACCATATATTTTTAAATAGGTCACTTTAGGACATTGTCATAACTCTTCTTTGTCAAAAAGTTTCTTTGATGAAGAAAATAATCTAGTTATTTTCCTGTAGGTTAACATCAGAATTTTTGCCAAGTTCCCCCTAAAAATATTCTTAAATTTTTTTTTAATGTTTATTTATTTATTTTCAGAGAGAGAGCACTTGTGCACAAGCAGGGGAGGGGCAGAGAGAAAGGGAGAAAGAGAATCCCAAGCAGGCTCTGCTCTGACATGGGGCTTGATCTCATGAACTGTGAGATCTCGATCTCATGAACTGTGAGATCTCGATCTCATGAACTGTGAGATCATGACCTGAATGGAAATCAAGAGTTGGACTCTTAATCGACTGAGCCACACAGACACCCCTAAAAAATTATTTTTTAATTTGATCAAGAGTCTGTTAAACCTATCATTGAGTGTGAGGAAAATTATTAGTTGTTCTGACATTTGTGAGCTCTTATAATTTTGTAGACACTATGCTATGAGCTTTACAAAAATTTATGACTTGATATACTCACAAGAACCCCTAGCAAGTATCATTATTATCCCTAATTTATAGATAGTGAAACTGAACTCAACAACTTTAGGCAGCTAGTAAGTGAAGGAGCCAGAATCCAAGCCTGGGCCAATTTCATTTCAAGTCCATGTTATTAGTTATCATGATATACTGCCTTCTCATCAAGTACTACAATATGTATATCTTTCCATCTATTCAAGAATCCTTATATATGCAGCTGTTAAATGTTATAGGCTTTTTTATATTTCTTTATATTTCTTAAGTTAATTCCTAATTTCATTCTTTGTTCTATTGCAATTATGAATGAAATTCCCCTGTTATTTCAGCTAAGTGGTCATTACATTGTTAATAATTATTAATTTTACAAAATTTTCTTAAATCCAATAATGTTAGTGTGATTACTTAGTTCTAGGATATCTACACAAAAAATTATATCATCTACAAATAGTGATAATTTATCTCATGCTTTCAAAACACTCTAGCTTTTACTGTTACATGTCCAATTGCATTGACCTTCTGTAATACTATTAAATAAAAAGTGCAAAAAATAATTTAATGGAAAGAGAAGGTCTTTTGATTCGCCATTAAGAATGATGTAGCTTTGGGGAGCCTGGGTGGCTCAATGGGTTAAATGTCCGACTACAGCTCAGGTCATGATCTCGCAATTCACGAGTTCGAGGATTCACGAGTTCGAGCCCCGTGTGGAGCTCTGTGCTGACAGCTCAGTTCCTGCAGCCTGCTTCAAATGCTATGTCTCCCTTTCACTCTGCCCCTTCCCTGCTTGCGCTGTGTCTGTCTGTCTCTCTCTCTCAAAAATAAATAAACCTTAAAAACATTTTTAAAAAAGAATGATGTAGCTTTTAGTTTGAGACAATTTTTTATTAATTTTTTAAAGTATTAATTTCTTAATGATAGATACATTAGATTTTATTAACTTCTTTTTCAGTGTCTGTTAATTTATTTTTCCTTGTTTAATCTATTAATATGAAATAAATGCATTCATATCAAACTATCCTTGTGGTCTGATACAAACTACTTACTCACGGTGAGTGTTTTTCACCATGGTGGAGTATATGAATTTATTAACATTTAATTTAGAATTTTCTTTCTAATGAAAAGTGAGATTAGTTGGTAATTCTTTTGTGCACTATCTTTTTCAAGTTTTGGTATTGTATGTGATACTTCATTAAATGATTTGCTTATTGAATCAATCAGAATACCAGCCAGAAACAAACATCATATAGTTAAATTAAGATAATTCAAAAAAAGATTAATAAAATGACAAAGTACAGACAGGTGAGCAGTAAGTAGGGGGAAACAAGCGACTAACACACCTGGGTCTTAGAAAGGAACGGTCACCAGAACCTGGAATGAGAGAGTAACCTGAAAATGGTCACTTTGAGAAAACCTGTGATCTTCATTTGGGATCTCAAGCAGCGAGCTCCTCAGAAACAGATCCAAAGGAATAAATAGTGCACCCTAGCTTTCTTCCTTCCTCCTGTCTCCTGCTGGGTTTCCAGTTTGGTTGGACCCAGTCCAAAAGCAAAGGGCAGGGTGACCTTTGATGTAGTATGGCTGGGCAGAGGTCAGAGTGGAGAAGGAAAGTGGATCCGAGGAGCACACAAAGAACAAACAGCTCACACGGGTTTTAAGGGCTCTGTGGTGAAGCATAGGCTACCGAAACGAGTTATTCCTTGAAAATTTAAATGGATGATTTTCAAAGACTTTGTGACTCTGGAGCCTATATTTTTAAATAATTGGCTGTTTTTTAAATTTCTTTCCTGATGATTACATTAGAAAGGTTTCTACATCTTGAGTAAATTTTAATACTTTTTCTTCAGAAAGTCATTCATCATTGAAATGTATAAGTTGTGTGCTTTAATAAGTATGAAATCCCTTATGATTTCTATCTACTCTTCATTTATTGTCAAATCCTTTCTCATTTCAAACTGAGTTTGTAGATTCCTTTGTAGATTTTCCATTGATTTGGCTTATTTTTAAAAACTAGTTCTTGTATATATTTATCAATTTAACTGTAACTCTTCTAATTCTTATTTTTAATATTTTTACATATGTATGTGTGTGTTTATATATATAAAACCTACTTCCACTTGGATTCCTTAAATTTCATCATTTTTCTTTTATTTCTATCTTTTCAAATTGAATACTTGATTCATTTCTTTTCTTCTTTTTTTTTAATTTTCAAAACACATCAAAGTGTTTACTTCTGAGTATACCTCTGGCCAAATCACACAAGCTTTGATATGACATATTTCTTTTTCTTTGTTAAGCTGTTGAATTGTTGAATTTTTATTTGCTCTTTGTCCTATGGTAGTTTGTGGGGATGTTTTATATATTTATTTATTTTTATTTTAGAGAGAGAGAGCGTACCAGCTAGGGAGAGGGGCAGAGGGGGAGAGAGAGACAGAGTCAGAGACAGAGAGACAGAGAGAGAGTGAATTCAAAGCAGGGTCCACACTCAACACAGAGTCCAACACAGGGTTTGATCCCATGAGCCCGGGATCATGACCCGAACTGAAATCAAGAATCGGATGCTTAACCAACTGAGCCACCCAGATGCCCCTGGGGATGTTTTAAATAATAAAGAATTTTTATTAAAATTTTTATTAAGTTTTATTTTAGGTAACCAAGGAATATGGCCTATATGGTCCCTACCTTCCATGAGGTAACCATTCTACTGCACTTAATATTTATCATTTTCATTTTTAAAAAGTTCATGGTGTATATTCTGTGTCTGCTAACAAAATATATTACTTCCTTTTAAATTTATATAAGTGATATGATACCGTATCCTTTTTATCCTTGCTTCTTTTTAGCAAAATTTTATATTTTTTAGATCCATTCATGGTTGCAAATAACCATAGGTTATTCATTTAGAGTGCTATAGAACTTTATATTGCATGTATGATCCACAGTTCATGCATCTATTCTTCTGGAGATGGACAGTTATGTTCTCTTCAATTTTTCCAAGTATAAACAGTGTTGTGTAGCTCTCCTTATGCACATGAAGAAGAATTTTCATAGGGTACTTAGGTTATGCACATCTTCAATTTGGAAAGATATTACAAATTATGTTCCAAATTGATTGTAACAATCTCTGAATACTTTTTTCTAACTTATTTTTTTTTAATTTACATCCAAATTAGTTGGCATATAGTGAAACAATGATTTCAGGAGTAGATTCCTTAATGTCCCTTACCCATTTAGCCCAACCCCCTCCCTCAACCCCTCCAGGAACCCTCTGTTTGTTCTCCATATTTAAGAGTTGAGTACTTTTTACCTTAGAAATGTACTGGGTTTTTTTTCCTTCCCCCCCCCCCCCAAAAAAAAGAGGTTAGAGTGGGAGAGAGCCAAAGCATAAGAGACTCTTAAAAACTGAGAACAAACTGAGGGCTGATGGGGGGTGGGAGGGAGGGGAGGGTGGGGGATGGGTATTGAGGAGGGCATCTGTTGGGATGAGCACTGGGTGTTGTATGGAAACCAATTTGACAATAAATTTCATATATTTAAAAAAAAAAGAAATGTACTGAGTTTTTGAGGTAAGATTTCATGTTAATAAATGCTCCTTTAACACTTGAAAAATATGTAACCTATACAATAAACCAGAATGATATGTTATTAAATTTCAGAGAAGTGTTTTAGTGTAGTACTTACATGAGTAGGCTCTGACTCCAGAATTTCAGGGTTCAAAGTCCAGCTTCTCCACATTCAAATTTTATGCCATGGGCAATTTAAGCTCTCAGCAGCTTAATTTTTCTGTCTGTAACTGGGGACAAGAGTAATACTTATGTACATGGTTATGGTGAGGGTGAAATGAGCTAATGAAGAAAGTGCTTAAAACAGTGACTGGCACATGGTTAGTACTCGACAAATATCAGCTTTATCATTATTATTATCATATCAAATTTACAAGGATCAGAAAGAGTGATGTAGATCAAGAGTAGGAACTCATACTTTTTTAAAAAAGGGAGTGAAATTTTATTGCTTTGCTGTTGAATGTGGTAGTTAATTTAATACACGTCATGCAGGGGCACCTGGGTGGGTCAATAGGTTAAGTGTCCAACTTTGGCTCAGGTCATGATCTCATGGCTCATGAGTTGGGAGCCCCATGTCAGGCTCTGTGCTGAGAGCTCAGAGCCTGGAGCCCACTTAGGATTCTGTGTCCCCCTCTCTTTCCCTGCCCCTCCCTTGCCCATGCTCTGTCTCTCCATCTCTCAAAAATAAACATTAAAAAAAACTTAAACTAATGCAGGTCATGCAAAACTTTATGGGATTCACTAGCAAGAACAAACTCAATTGTTTCTCTTTAGGATTTCTTGAGACAATAATAGCAGAATAATGAAGGAAATAATGAATAGAATACATGAAATAGGTGTACTGAAACCAAAGCAAACTAAACAATTATGATATTTAATGTAAATGGAAATTTTTGGGATAGGGATTGTATATTCTAATATTGATATCTTACCTTGAAATCTCCTAAATCAGTGTGAAACAAAATACAGTGTTTGAAAAGTTTAATGTCCACTGAGATAGCATGTAAATGAAAATAGAAAGCAAAGAGTGGCAGCATTAAATTTTAATTTGTGAATAGATAATGAATAATGCAATCAAAAGAAGCAAAAAATAAGTAAGGAAGCTAAATTTTCTTGTAAAACAAAACTAGCCTTAATTAAAATTAAAAATAACCTTAACAGGCTGTGGCTTATAAGAGGGACACACACATCCAATACTAGTAACTTAGAAGATAGGGCATAGACCCTGTCCTACTCCTTCATGAATACAGAGCAGTTTATTACTATTTTATCTGTGTAGGCATTACAATGAAACAGTAATAGACACGAAGGCAACAAAAGACATAACGAATCTTATTTCAGGTGCCTATCTTGCAAAGATACTGAAACTTGACTGCACAGAGATGGCTACCAAAGTAGGATATGAGGCAGCACTCTCTCATTTGGGAGTACAGTTTTTTGAACTGAGTGTCTTATTGTGTCTTATAAGTGTGTCTTATAAGTGTCTTAGTGTCTTATTGCTGCTATAACAAATCACCATAAACCTAAGGCTTAAAAAGACACACATTTATTATCTTGCAGTTCTAGAGGTCAGAAGTCTAAAATGGGTTGGCAGAGATGTGTTCTTTCTAAAGGATCTATGGCAGAATCTATCTCTTTGCTTTTCCCAGTTTCTAGAGTCTGCCTGCATTCCTTGGGCCATGGCTCCATATCATTGACTCTATAATCACATCCCCTTCTATGGCTTTGATCCTCCTGTTTCCCTCTTATAAGGACCCTCGTGATTACACTGTGCCTACCAGGATAATTCAGGATAATTTCCTCATTTGAAAACTTAATCACATCTGCAAAGTCCTTTTTGCCATGTAATATAATAGATACACAGTTTTTAGGGATTAGGACACACACTGAGTCCCCAAAGTCCTTCTGTTACACTCAAGGTGGGAGATACTAGAGTATGTTAATGAGAATAATCTAGTAAAAAAGAAAAAATGATGATACCATAGAAAGAAGACAAGACAGTAAAATCCTTAAGAAATTAAAGGAAAGGGGCACCTGGATAGTTCAGTTGGTTGAGCATCTGACTCTTGATTTTGGCTCAGGTCATGATCCCAGGGTCAGGGGGTTGAGCCCTGTGTCAAGCTCCATGCTGAGCATGGAGCCTGCTTAAGATTCTCTCTCTCTCTCTCTCTCTCTCTCTCTCTCTGTCTCTGTCTGCCCCTCTCCCCTGCTTGTGCTCTCTCTCTTTCTCAAATAAAAAATTTTTTAAAAAGAAAGAAAGAAATGAAAGGAAAAGAAAGGAAAGGAAAGGGCACACAAGTATGCTTATTCCATTTTAGTAGTACTTGGCACAGTTTAAGGGCTTGGTAAATGTTTGCAAATACATGCTATTTTGAAGACCAAGTATTTATTTAGAAAATGCCAAAAGGCAGAGATTTGTGTTACATTTGCACTACTCATAGCAAAATTAAACAAAAGCAAAGTTATCTAGTAATAAGTTAAAAATACTACTTCAGAATCCTACTTAAAAGAGAGATATGAAAATATTTGAACAATAAAAATATAAACAAAACACATCAAAATTTGTAAGATATTACCAAAGAAATATAAAAGAAAATATACTTTTCTGAATATATATAACTGATACCATCCTAAGATGGGAAAGAAACAAATTAAACCAAATAAAGTTGGAAACAGAAATGATACAACTAAGAGTGGAAACAAGCATGCTTGGGGGAGAGGAGACAAAAATCAGTAAAAAATGAGCACCAGAAACAATAATTAGCTGGGAATAAGGAGTTAAAGCAACTGGCCTTCAATCATTCATTTCCTTCAAGAGGTGGAAAGACCCCCAGAGAAAAAGGCCAATGACCACCTTGTCACCCAGACCTCCAGGTAAAGAGACTAGAAATATTTGTTAGGAAGAACAGTACTTATTTCTGGAATGCCTTTAACAGGAAGTCTCAAGCTAAAGATTATTTAAAGCAAATAGAATCCAAGATGTAAGGGGTGTGATTCCTCAGAGAATGCCACTTGAGCTCTTCACCCAGGATATAAAATACAGGTGTTTCATAACTAAAACACTTTCACTGTGGCATTGCTCCAGTCAACCTCACATAGAGACCTCTCTATTCCAGATCAGAGGAGCATATTTGAAACAGGAAGGACCTCTCTCTGTTGCATCTGAACATTTTGACTGCCTGTATCCTTGATCTTATTTGGTGAAATTTGTTACTAGGTAAGATTTCTGATTCATGTGAGTCTGACTTTTCAAGCCAATTTTGGACATTGGTAACTCATTAATCAACTGAAGAGCTTAACATCAATGATCAACTATTGGCTCAATTCAAAAAAATATTTAATAAATTTTATTTTAAAAAATCTTTTAAATTGTGACAAATAATCTCAACTATAACATTCATCCTGCTAGAAACCAAAGTAGCATAGATAACTATTTATAAAAAAGAATATAGTTATCAAATGGCCATTCCTTAAAGATCCACATTAATAAAATCAATGAGAAAAAATATGAAAAGTCATTATATAATGTGTATTTCATTGTCACAGATTCATTGTAAAACTTTGTAAAAATATCAAAGAATATTATATAGATAACAACTGTCCAAAATATTTAAAATTAAAACATAGCGCAAACAAGTCTATGAAGCAAAAACTGTTTGGATTCCAAAACCTAAAAAAGAAATACCACAGAAGGCCTATTAGACTAATTTCAATTACAGAATGATATACAAGCATCCAAATATTATAAAAACCGCCAGTGATTTATCCCAATATTTTAAACTGATGCAGCATGAAGGAAATAATTAACGTGACTCATCACATTAATAAGGGGGAAAAAACTAAAATCTTCTAAGCTTCTCAGTAAATGCCAAGAATGTATTTGACAAAATCCAATATTTGTTCTGAATTTTAAGTCTAAGACTAATGTTGTTGGGAATTTCTTAACAGACCATCAAATATGTCTATTTCAAGTCATGTGTTTATATATTTAATACAAATTCATTGGAGTCATTCCTTTTTAAAAAAATAACAATGAATACCCCCCTTTTTAGCACTTCTGCTTAATATATGAATAATACTTGCAATTCACATATTAATATTATTGGCAATTACTATTCAAGGAGAAAAAGAAATAGGGATACAAACATAAGAATGAAGATATGATTGAACTGTATTTGCAGATGGCATGAATATGTATCTGGAAAGAAAAAAAGAATAAAATTATTACTAGAGACAATAATCCAGCAAGACTCCAGACTGTACGATAAACCAACTAAACTTAGTTGCCTCTCTTTATAAAAATGATACCTGATTAGAATAATTTAGAAACAGAATTAATTTTACTGATAATAGAGGTCAAGATATTTAAGTGCCAGAATATTCATTTAATTTAGGTCATAAGGGTTTGGGGGTTCTTAATAGCATAATAGAATAAGCAATATATTAGAATTCTAGGTGGGGGAAGTTAAATATAGGAAAGATATCAGTATGTCTGGAGTTGTCATAGATAATAAATTAATGGTAATAATAAATAGCATTTATTGCTTACTATGTGGCAGTTATTATGGAAAGGACTTTAGTTGCATTTTTTGCTTAATCACTAATCCTATGAGCTAAATTCTATTCCAACCTCTTTACAGTCAAGAAAATGGAAGGTAAGAGAAGTCAAGTATTTGTCTATGTAGTAAGTGACAAAGGCTGGACTCAAATGACTATGCAGGACACTTCGGACAAATTGAAAAATTGTTAGTGAAATTAATTGAGAAGATTAGGCAAAAAGTAGCAGTGCATTTTTTTCTCTTAAAGACATTAAAAACACTGAACTCCTTGTACCAGATTTTTTAAAACTTCCCAGTGATAATTACATATTTTTTTTTTTTGAGGCAAGCTACAAGTGGTATGTTTGATTAAAAATTAAAATAAAGAAGTAATTTGTTAACATATAATTAGAATATGAGTTTCTGCCAAGTATCTAAATTGCTCTGGGCACTGAGCCCATTTCAGACCCATGTTGTCCACGACCTCTAACTGGCAGGTACTCTGGGCCTCACAGGTGTGCTCACGGTGCAGGGCAAGGCACTGGATGAGGCCACGGCCATGCCCAGCTCAGTGCTGCTCTCTGCCAGGCTCTAGAGCTCACCGCATCCTGGGGGTGGCCAGGGGAGGAAGCCTCGAGAACACATTTCCAACTTGGAGTTCTCTGCCAAAACTTCACACTTGCCTGAATCAATGTGTCTCATTAAAATGATTAATAATTCCTGGGGCACCCTGGTGGCTCAATCAGTTAAGCGTCTGACTTCAGCTCAGGTCATGATCTCAAGGTTCATAAGTTTGAGCCTCGCATCAGGCTCCCTGCTGTTAGCATGGAGCCCGCTTTGGATCCTTCGCTACCCTCTCTCTGACCCTCCCCCAGCTCATATGCTTGGCGCGCTCTCTCTCTCTCTTCAAAATAAATGGTTTTTTTTTAAAGAAATCTTTAATTTTTTTTAATCTTTATTTATTTTTGACAAAGAGAAAGCGAGAGAGCGAGAGAGAGCATGAGTGGGGGAGGGTCAGAGAGAGAGGGAGACACAGAATCTGAAACAGGCTCCAGGCTCTGAGCTGTCAGCACAGAGCCCGACGCAGGGCTCGAACTCACGGACTGTGAGCTCATGACCTAAGCTGAAGTCAGATGCTCAACTGACTGAGCCACCCAGGCGCCCCATAAAAAAACATTTTTTAAAATGATTAATATTTCCTGTGCTTTTTCTTTCAATTCTTTGGGCTGTATTTCATTTTATGAGTCTACAAAGCAGAATTATTCCCATATATCCTGGTTTATGCTGATTTGACCCTGTTTTATGATCTAATTTCTTATGCTTAAGGTACTCATTTCTACTTCCTCTAAACCTCTTGATTTTTTTCAACATTTTTATTCGCTCAATCATTTTTTAATAAATACTTTTATATGTTGATTTTGCCTTTCTTTAACCTAATCTGTGTTTGCAAACAAAGATTTGTTTATCCCATTTTTTTAATGTTCTTAACATTCTCACTCTCCAGTATTAGCCTGCTCCTTACTTCTAACTTTGTGAAATCTCAAATTATTCATAATTCATCTATTCCATTTTGTAAATGGCTCTTTAACTTTTGGTCATGATATGTATTCATAAATGTTTTTTCAGTATTATGTGTTTCTAACAATTCTTGATTTTTCTTCCTTTTATTATTTTAAGTATAAATACTTTTCCACTTACAAGTGAATTATTTTTCCCTCATGATGTGTCATCATGATGGTTGACAAAAGTCATAGTTGAGAGAGTAGTAAGAGAGAAGATAATACATCATAGCAGGAAAAACCACAGGCTCTTTCCTCATTTCCTGTGTAGCTTTCTTTAAAAAAAAATGTTTATTTATTTTTGAGAGAGAGAAAGAATGCAAGTGGTGGAAGGCAGAGAGAGGGAGGAGAGAGAATCCCAAGCAGGCTCTGAACTGTCAGCACAGAGCCCAACGTGGGGCTCTAATCCATGAACTGTGAGATCATGGCTTGTGCTGGTATCAAGAGTTTGACGCTTAACAGAATGAGCCACCCAGGCGCCCCTCCTGTGTAGCTTTCTGTGGCCATCCCCACACTCACCCCAAGCCTTAACCTTGGGCAGGTTAATAATCCTAGCCAGGTGATAAAAATCCTCCCCATCTATACATCACACTCTCCTGTGATCAGTGTGATTTTCTTAAATATATTTATCATCCATTATTTTCATGAGAAACTATGTATTCTAAAACCCATGGTTGCTAACATCTATTGATTTAGGGCAAGGCACAGCACATTTATGGCGCAGGATAGGCAGGGCATTGGTCAGAGGTTAAATCATTACAGGTGCGATCTGACTTTGGCAGTGGGACCAGCTAATGTTGAACTTCCAGCCAGCATTCACAGATGAATGTTAACATTTCTGAGTCTGAGACCCTGCTTCTAACACTTCTCACCTGTCATTTATTATTATTATTATTATTGATATATACTTGACATATAATATTATGTTAGTTTTAGGTGTACAACATAACAATTCTATATTTGTAACTGTATTGCAAGATGATCACCACAATAAATCTAGTTAGCAGCCATTGTCAGTTACAATTTTTTTTTATCCCATGAGGAGAACTTTTAAGATTGACCCTCTTACCATATTTCTATCTTTGGTTTCTCTACCTTTTTCTCCCCTGGCTCTAGGATTCTCCCAGGACGTGGGGCCTGCTCACATCCTTCCCTTGTAATGGGAAACAAGTTGATGCTGGCTGGACCTGAGGCTTCCTCTAAATTGAGATACAGTTAGTCTCTGCTAGTCCCTCCTATTATCACTAAAACCTCTGCCCCAACTTCTAACTTACCAGAATCCTAAGAGAAAGGGAAGTCTACTTAAACTCTTTGACATGGATCCTGTATACAGCATCATGACTTCTCCGATTCTTTGTTTTCTCAAGTTGAAGAGGATGATATTCTGGATTGATTAGAATTCCAAAGGGTAACAAAATCAATCTTCGGAACTCAGGTCTCAGAGTTGATTCTCCCAATGTCATGCTGTTTTACCCTTCTGTTTGTTCCTTTAGGAGGGCCTAATCAAATGGAAACTTTCACCTTTGATGGAATTATCCTATGTAAGAGACTTAATGTTCTGGTTATTTATTGCTCTGTAACAAATTACCCCCAAAACTTAGCAGCTTAAAGCAACAACCAATTTATTATGTTTTATAATTCTGTGAGTCAGTGCTTTGGGTAGGATTCCACTGGTGATTCTCCTGCTCCATATGGCACTACTGAGGTCATCTGTTAGTATTCAGCTGTGCCAGAGAGTCCAATACAGCTTCTCTTACACTTCAAGAATGTCAGCAGACATGGCTGGAAAGCTGAACTCAGTGAGGACTGTCAACCAGGTCACCTACATGTAGCCTTTCCAGCATATCTGGGGTAATCCTAAGTTTTCCCTGGTGGCTGAGAGCTCTTAAAGAGAGTGTTCTCAAAGAAAGGAAGTGAAAGCTGACATTTTGTTGGCCTTGGGTAGACACTGGTGAGGGTCACTTCTGCCATATTCTATTGCTCAAAGCAGCCAAAGATCCACTCAGATTCAAGTGGAGGGGAAGTAGGCTTGTGGTCCTCCTACTATAGGCAGTATAATTGACCAAGGGGCCCAGGTACTGCACTCTGGAGTCCACACAGTGATTGAGTATGGTGGACATAAGGCAGACCCGTTCCTGAAAGACATAAGACTCCTTTGTCAGTAACTATGGACCAAGGACTCCCCAACAACTCTGCCAAAAGTTCCTTGGATACACAACAATCTGGAATGCATTCACCTTTCTCTCCCTCCCTTCTTCACTCAGAGTCAGACTTGCACTGGTGTCTGTATGTCTCTCCCAGCCTCTCCTGTCTCTGTCCCTGTTTCCTTTCACAAAGCCATTGTCTCTGATAACATTCTTGCACATTTAATGTTACCTTGGTTGTTAGTTCTCAAGGACTCATGCTAACATAAAATTTTACCTTCCAGTAGGAGGAGGGTTAAGGAATTTGTGGCTATCTTCAATCACATCATTTCTTATTCCATGCTCTATCCCTGGAACCTTCTCAAAGTACCAAATTTCACCTACAGTGCATAAATACTGGCCTATAGATCAGACCTTGCCCCACTCCCACCCCCAGCCACAGCCACTTGAACCCCAGATCAACTCCCAATTCAGGCAACCCAATGCTGAGCTGAAGCAATCAGAGTGTCTTTCTTAAGAATTAACATTCAGTCAGTTAGCGATAGGCAGCTGCCGGAACCACAGCCCCAGAAGCCAGAGTCAGCACCATAACAAACCAAAACTACAGAGGAGCCCAAACCAAAAGCCTTGTAGAAGAAGCAAGTTTAGAGAGAAGAAAATAAGACACACATGCAGAAAGAAGAGGCAAACTGATAGAGAGACATTCCAGAAATGCCGGATGTACTTCCAATTTCCGTGAGGCACTGGTATACATTGTACAAAGGAGTTCTGTGAAAACCCATTGAATTGTTTCCCCCCAAAATCCATATGTTGAAATCCGAAGCCCCAATACCTCAGAATGTGACCTTATTTGGAAGTAGGATCATTGAAGATGTAATTGGGTAAGACGAGATCATACTGAAGTAGGGTAGGCCCTTATTCCAATATGATTGTGTCCTTATAAAAAGGGGGAGTTTGGACCCATACACAACCACACAGGGACAACACCATGCAAAGGTAAAGGGAGAGATGATGCTTCTACAGGCGAAGGAATACCAAAGATTTTCAGCCAACCACCAGAAGCTAGGGGAGATTCTGGAAGAGATTCTCCCTCAGAGCCTTTAGAATATACCAACTGTACCAACAACTTGATCTCAGACTTCTGGCCTCCAGACTGTGCAACCATAAATTCCTATTGTTTAGACCATTTGGTTCATGACAGCCTGGAAAACTAATATAACCCCTGTTATAATAAAACCCGTTTCCATTTGAGCTAATTTGACTGGTTTTCTGTTCCTTGAAAGAAAAAAAAAAGATATGAATCAAAAGACCCGACTTCTATCACCTGTGCTCTGAACACAGAGAACACCCTCTGGCAGAGCCAGGATTCTTCTCAGAAAATTATTCTGAATCTCCTCCAGGACAAAGACAAATGAATGAGCAGAGTTTAAAAGTTCTCTTCTAAAGAGTATGTCAAAATAGTTTTAGCCTGAAAAACTTTAACGGCAGATAAAACCAGAATTTCGCCTTGACAAAACAAATTCTCAATTAGGCAACCTTGGTATCGGTAGCTTTGGGTGACGCTATTCCCTCATATCCCTTCCAGGATAAACTATTAGCCAAAAATAGGGTAAGCACTCATTTTTATATGGGATCGCTATTCATAGCACAGTTAAGAAGCAGGGAATAGATACGAAAAATTTTTTGTTTTAGAAGAGAGGATTAGGAGTCCTCTCACAGCAATAATTAACTAGCAAGATCATGCTGTCAGCACGTTAAACAAAAATTATCTATCTCCCACAGCAAGCATGTGCATCTAGCTCACTCCAAAGTGGCTCTGAAAGATGAAAATATGAATTTAAAACAGGGAGGGGGCAGAGAAGGAATGAGAAGCAGGTACAACTTAACCACACATTAGCATTTCTAACTCCTCTGTCTGGGATTAGTCATTAACCACCCTAAATTCCACGAGTCTAATGACTCCGAATGAGCATCTATAAAAGCCACAAATTATCTAATATTGCCCCTGAGTTACTAGGTGTGGAGTAGCCATATATAAAACCTGACTCTTACATATAAAATATTGGCCTGAAAATCCCAGGCTTCCAAGGAAGTGGCAGACTAGGGAGGAATATACTACAAATTAATAAAATTATAATTTGGAGACACTAGCAAATGGCCTTTTTAAATATGGAGTACTCCAAAGTGCAGCTTCCATAGGAGAAAAAAAATTTTTTTAAGTTTATTTATTTTGAGAAAGAGGGAGGGAGAGTGAGTGGGGGAGGGACAGAGAGAAAGAGAGAGAGAAAGAGAGAAAGAGAGAGAGAGAGAGAGAGAGAGAGAGAGAATCTCAAGCAGAGACTCCCTACTGTCAGCACAGAGCCTGATGTGGGGCTTTAAACTCATAAACCATGAGATCATGACCTGAGCTGAAATCAAGAGTCTGTCACTTAACTGACACCCAGACACCTCCAGAGGAGAAAATTTTTGTTTTGACTTCAAACATGCTGATTGGGTTTCAAAAGATAAGCCTTCCTAAGCACTGACCTTTATGGTACAATTTTAATATTGTGTTTGTTAAAGACCAGGGCTTTCACTTAGCATCACACTCTCCAGTTCCATCCACGTTGCTACAAAAGGCCATATTTCATTCTTTCTCATTGCCACGTAATACTCCATTGTGTATATAAACCACAATTTCTTTATCCATTCATCAGTTGATGGACATTTAGGCTCTTTCCACAATTTGGCTATTGTTGAGAGTGCAGCTATAAACATTGGGGTTCAAGTGCCCCTATGCATCAGTACTCCTGTAACCGTTGGGTAAATTCCTAGCAGTGCTAAGTGAAATAAGCCATACAGAGAAAAACAGATACCATATGTTTTCACTCTTATGTGGATCCTGAGAAACTTAACAGAAACCCATGGGGGATGGGAAGAAAAAAAAAAAAAAAAGAGGTTAGAGTGGGAGAGAGACAAAGCATAAGAGACTCTTAAAAACTGAGAACAAACTGAGGGTTGATGGGGGGTGGGAAGGAGGGGAGGGTAGGTGATGGGTATTGAAGAGGGCATCTTTTGGGATGAGCACTGGGTGTTGTATGGAAACCAGTTTGACAATAAATTTCATATATTAAAAAAAAAACACGAGAAAAAAATAAATTTAAATATTTAAATAAATAAATAAAGACCAGGGCTTTGTTGTTTGTTTACAATAAACAATTGTAAGCCTTTTTTTTTTCTTTCCAGAAAGAAAAAAAATTTTGACTGATGACTAGTCAGGCAGGTATCTGTAAATCTCAGGGAAATTTCCCAAGTGCCATGGCTTTCCAAGTAGAGATTTGTTTCTCCAAGTCTGAATCTTCTACTTCACCAAGATGACTGTTATTTCATGGAGACTCGCCATCTTAATATTGTGTCTTCTCATCCATGAACGTGATGTATGTCTCCGCTTTAGTTAAGTTTCTTTAATGTCACTCAAACATTTCATAGTTTCTGTGCATGGGCTGGCAACTCTCTTGTCACTTTTATCCCTAAGTATTTTACTGCTTTAATATGTTATTATGAATTCTATTTTTAATTTCATTTTTCAATTGTCTGTTTATAGCACATAGAAATATTATGTACTTACATGTATTGACCTATTAGACTACAGCTGTGCCAAATTCACTTATTCATTCTAGCAGTTCTTTGTTAGATTCCCTAGGATTTTCTCCATTAAAAAAAAAAATGTCATTTGAGAATAAGTAATTTTGATTCTTTGTTTCCAGACTTGAACCTTTTATTTCCTTTTCTTGCCTTATTGTCCTAGTTAGCCTTCCAGTACAATGTTGAATAGAACTAATTACAGCAGAAATCTTTATCCCGTTCCTGATCTTAAGGGGACAGCATTCAATCTTTCACAATTAAATATCATGTTAGCTGTAGGCTTTTCATATATATCCAACAGATCTTTTTAAAATAAAAATTAGATCAAGTTATTCATTTGGCCAATATCCTCCAGTGGTTTCCCAAATCATTTAAAATAACTTCCTAAATCCTTAAAATGGCCTGCATCAAGTGGCTTTCTATTATCTCTCTTGAACTCATCCCCTACCATTCTTTCCTACTAGCAGTCAGCCACACTGGCTTGTTGCTTCACAAGCTGCCCCCACCCCATATTTTTGCACTTGTTCTGCTGCCTGATTGCTCTTGCCCAGATAGCCATTCTGTTCTCTGCTCAAATTTCGCCACATTAATGAGACCTTTCTTGACAACTTTATATCAAATAGACACCCCACTCCACCTTGCCTAAGTATTCCCTGCCCCCATCCTGCTATATTTACCTCCACAGAACTTACCACCAACCAACATATTATATACTTCTTTACTTATTTATATGTCCTTCCCTTCCATCATGTAAGAGCCTTGAGGGCGGAAACTTTTTCTGTGACATACCTGAGCAAATGATTTGTGTTCAGAAAGTATGTATTGAATGAAAAATAAATAAATATCTACTCTATGTTCAAGAGTAAACCTGTTAGTTATTATTTGATAGAGATGATGGGAAACAAAATCATCATCATCAAGAACTCAGAAAGTACCTAAAATCTTATGTAATTAAATCATATCACAATCTGCTTAGTATTTTAATATAAAGATCTGGGTTTGGCAATTAAAATAGGGAATGACACTAGATTCCGGGTTATAGTTATCCATGGCATGATTGTCATAACTGAACTCATGGAGAAATCCCCAGTTGGAAACTTGGAGACCCATTTTTCTCAACTTAATAATCCAAGGAATACTGCCCTCAACTTTGTCGACCTCAGATCTCTTTCTAGTTGACTATAGACTGTGCTTTTATTTAAGCATATTTGATTTAAAAGCTTATATTAGGGGCACTTGGGTGGCTCAGTAGGTTAAGCGTCCAACTCTTGATTTCTACTCAGGCCGCTATCTCATGGTTCATGAGTTCAAGCTCCAGTTCCGGCTCTGCCCTGACAGCACGGAGCCTGCTTGGGATTTTTCTCTCTCTCCCTCTCTCTCTGCCCCTTTTCTCTCTCTCTCTCTCTCTCTCTCTCTCTCTCTCTCTCTCCATCTCAAAATAAATAAATAAACATTTTTAAAAGTTTTATTTATTTTTTTAATGTTTATTTCTGAGAGAGAGAGAGAGACAGAGTACGAGCAGGGGAGGGACAGAGAGAGAAGGAGACACAGAATCCAAAGCAGGCTCCAGGCTCTGACCTGTCAGCACAGAGCCTGATGCAGCGCTCAAACCCACAAACCATGAGATCATGACCTGAGCTGAAGTCGGACGCTTAACCGACTAAGCCACTCAGGCACCCCAACATTTTTAAAAGTTTTAAAGAAAAGAAAAACTTACATTAAGTAAAGATATTTTGATTCTTTGATTCTTCCTATAGAACAATGTATGGCCCATGCAGGTAAATACTTGCCAATTTGCTCGGTCTCATAAATCTAGTACTCCCATCACATCTGGATGAATCTCGAGTGTACTTTATCTTATTTTTTTAAAGGTGATTTATTTTCCAAAATTACAATACTACTATTTTGTAAGCTCTTTGGTGGTGACTTCTAAACTCCATTATTGATTTGTAGGGGACATTATGAAAAGTCAAAATCTTAGAAATAGAAAAAAGTATTACTCCTGAAGGAACATGTGCAGATAAAGGGGAGATCTGTCAACTATGAAGCAAAGAAAAAGGAAGGTTACAATGGTTAACATTACACCCTCCACAAAAGAAACCCCCAGCTCAGTGACTGAATCGTTCTTTTCTAGAGACAAGTACAATCCATTCTTTGTGGAAATTAATGCGTAGAGCAATCGTAGACTGATGTCATTAAATATTGAGCACATGGTACTAAAACTTTCTAATTACAATGGTGTGCAAGAGAGAATACACTAGCTAGAAAATGAAAGTGGTCTTGTCGCTTGATAAAATTTCCCTGTTTCTTTCCTTCTTTCTTCCCCCCATCCCCCACATAAACTTACAGGATTTTGCTGTCATGGTCATATCATGAGAGTCAAGGTCTAGACAAGTATCACCTACATACCCATATGGACATTCTGAACAAAACTTAGAAAATCTCTTATTTCATTGCAATGTGCCAGCTTTATATTAGATTTCAGGGACTCATAAAAATGTGATAGTGTTATGTATAGTGTCATTTAAATAATTTATAAGGTAATTTCCCTGGAAAATTGTGATCTCCTCATGAATCCATGCTCACAATACTGGTACTGATTACTGAGTGGCTGAAGTTCCAGAGAAAAAAGCCCTTCTTCAAGAGAGACTTCACAATCAATGCATATGTTGAAAGTATTTAATCTGACATAGTCTCTACTTAAAACCTTTACTTAAAATAACCTTTTTTAAAATTTTTTTAACGTTTTTTTTATTTATTTTTGAGACAGAGAGAGACAGAGCATGAACGGGGGGAGGGGCAGAGAGAGAGGGAGACACAGAATCCGAAGCAGGCTCCAGGCTCTGAGCCATCAGCCCAGAGCCCCACGCAGGGCTCGAACTCACGGACCGCGAGATCGTGACCTGAGCTGAAGTTCGACACTTAACCGACTGAGTCACCCAGGCGCCCCAAAATAACCATTTATTAATTGCTCTTGATTGCCAGACTCTGTGACTAGATTAATTTTCCCATTCTGCATGGTATATCATCTCACAGAAAGGATTATAATTGTATTTTATCTGCTGATGATATCAATAAGCTACATGGTAAATCACCACAACTACTCCCTTCCAGGAGAATACAGTGTGTTCACCAGAAGCCATAGCATGGCCTATACTCTTTATTATTTTTTTAATAATTGCATTAGGAAATATCAATATTTAATTGACTGTGTTGAATTACTATAATAATCATGAGTGTGTAGCCCCAAACTGAAAACAACACTGAGGCACATGCTACCCTCATTTCACAATGATTAAAATATATATATATATATATATATATATTTTTTTTTTTTTTTTTTTTTTCTGTTTAGACATATATGAACAGCAACTACCAGCATGACACTAAACCATCCTAAAGGAATATTCTCCCACATTCCTTCAGGAGAATATGTATCTGAGAAAACTGAAACATCACCTAATTATAAAACAATTCTTAGCTAGCTCTAGGCTCTAATTTTAATGCAAAATACAAACTTGAGTCACTTATGTATGATTGAAGATTTATTTCATGCTGATTTTATTTTAATGGAAATAATCCCCATAAAGAATGGAGATGCAGCCAAAAGAGCCTTTAAGGATAATTTGAAAATAGATAGCTTGGTAGCAGGAAGGAAAATATAATTTATGTGTAAACATCCTTTGAACATTTCTGCATAATCAAACTTTTCTTTAATAGGAAAAGCAATATCCTAATAATAACTGAACTGGCTGTTGAACATTATTTCTCTAAATGCAAAAGATACGGATGTATTATATCTTAATCATAGACACTGACATAGTTCTTGTATTTTCATTTACTTATTGATTTATCCCTCCTTACTCATTCTACAATGTTGAGGTAGATGGTAAATTATTGTAAATGATGTAATTATGGAATATTAAGATATTTTAGGTTCTGTATTTGAGAATGTTTATGTTTATTAAACAAAACTACTCTGGGGGAACCTGAGTGGTTCAGTCAGTTAAGTGTTCAACTTCAGCTCAGGTCATGATCTCACGGTTTGTGGGTTCAAGCCCCACGTCGGGCTCTGTGCTGACAGCTCAGAGCCTGGAGCTTGCTTTGGATTCTGTGTCTCCCTCTCTTTCTGTTTCTCTCCCATCTGTGCTCTGTCTCTCAAAAATAAATAAACATTTTTTAAAACATTTTTTTAATTACTCTGGTCATCTTGAGTGCATCAAAGTAAATTAAGTTCATATTATGTCCTAAGTCTTAGGACATAGAACATACTGGGTAAAGACTGGTGTCTTAAGTTTCCAGTTCTAAGGTTAGAGACCTTTATCCAGCCTGAGGGTAGGTACTAACTCTTAGTGTATATATTTTTCAGTCAATTTATGGGAAAAAAAACTTAATTTGATTTTTAAACTTTGTAATCAGATTAGCACCATCATCAGATAGGTCTTTGATGATTCTTATTTACATAAATTCACTGTCTCCTACCATTGTATATATGTACTGCTTTATCCTTGGTGGTTTGTTGGAACCTAGCATCCTGAGTTTCTATCTTCGTCTGAACAAGATGAATCTGATTACAGAGATAAGGGGAAAACCATACATCTATAGGACACTTTCCATCCTTATTGTAGCAGTTATTTAGTTAATGCTAGTTAATCCTAACCTCTCAGCCTAGTGAATTAAAGATATCTGGCAACTGGAACACTAGAAAGAGAACCAGAATCCTAATTTAACTTCACTTTGTGTTAATACAAAGGCTAAAATGTTAAAAATTAATTTAAAATTTTTCATCCATTATTCATATCCAGTTAGGCTTATGCTATTGTGCCCAGAAGAAAGTGATTAATGCGTGTGAAGCACCAAGGTCAAATTTATTTTGGGTACAACATAATGTACCTATGTATTTCAGACTACTGCCATGGCATGAATTCTTAATGACCTCATAACATTAACTTTATATTCAATCACAATTTAGAAATTATTAATGCTTATACCATGTTAATATGTAGCACCAATAGGGGCTATGGAACAATAACAGCAACAAAGGCCATCAACTAGTAATACTTCAAATACTACGTGGGAAATAATGATTATATAGTAGTTTTAAAAATATTTCAGGTACATAGTAGCTTTTCCCAGTCTTAGTAGCCTGGCCCAAGGGGGAAAAAATCACTATCACTTTCACTTCTAATCCCCCTCTATTTTCAAATAACCTTACCATAAGACAGCTTTGGTACATTAATGGTAGATATCCATCACTTTCAAATTAGATATGCTTCATTGAATTTGGCTGCAATGTGAATCTATACAGAATAAGTCCTATATTTTTCAATGACCTCCCAAATAGAATAGAATATGTGATATCATTGAAAAGATTCACTCTATAAACTTTCAGCATGGAGATTCAAAGGGCAGGAAACCCATGGCCATCAGAGGCTGCCCTTGGCATGGAGTAATGCATGACACTGACGCTGGGCTTTGGCTACTCAGGCCTTAGTCCCTGCACCCTGCATCCCCCACAGAGAGACTCACAGCCTCTGTAACTCTGCAACAGTTCTGACAGGACTACCCCATGGCCTGGGATAGAGACACACTTTCCTCAGTCGGAAAACCCAGGACTTATGTAAAACTCCCTCAGTAGACTCAGGCAGGCTGGTAATCAAGCACACAATCCTTAAATCCAAAATCCTAAAATTCAGACAGTTCTAAAGCCCAACAGTTTTTTGGCATCAAAACTGAACTGAATATTCATGTTTAGGTGAATATTCATGTTTCTTTGCCAAAATATGAATGTTTGATTACGGGGAGCTCCAGACCCTTGCTAGGACTGTTCATATAATACCTATTTGTATGATAGGGAAAGAGGATTCAGTAGGCAGAGGGGGGAAAATTAGGACCTGAGGTCCCTGGGTGGGGAAAAACACATATTTTAGAAGAATGTGGGGAGTGTTTGACCACAGCAACCCCCCTCAGGTGTAAGGGTTCCTCCTAAGAAGGTAACAAACACCACCTACTCCCCCTCAAGATCCCCCCAGGAATTTGACAAAAGACCTAACTAAAAATAAGTAGTAGACCATAAAACGTATGACCCACAAGCAATGAGATAACAATAGCCCACCCCTCATACAATGGAATCAAGCCAATCAGGAATGGACAACCCAGCACCTAGAGTTATCAAGCCAATAAGGGTAGGACCTGAGAAAGAACAAGGTGGAAGTGAAGAGGGAGAGCTGACCAGAACCTTAGAAAACAAGGACACCTGCCTATGGCTGTGGGCATTCACTTTTGAATGTCCCCTCTCTGTAGAGAGCTTTCCTACTCTTCTTCCTTTCTAATCTTATACTCTAATAAACTTTTGCCTGCTGCTCATTTTATTTTGTGTCCACCTCTTCATTCTTCGAAGCAGTGAGACAATGAACCCTGGGTACTGAGGTAAAAATTTCTGCAACATTTGTACTGTATTGCCTTCTAAATTCTGATATTTAAAATACATCTGGCACCTAAGGATTTGGAGAAGGGATAGGAAAATTACATTTTGTAAAATTACATGGACGTGAATTTAAAACCTAATCTGCTGCTAAGTACTAATTATGTGACCTTGGATAAATTATTTAACTTCCCTGAACCCGATTCTTCAACTATAAAAATGGGGACCTCAGGGATGCCTAGCTGTCTCAGTCAGAAGAACATGTAACTCTTGATGTTGGGGTCATGATTTCCAGCCCCACGTTGGGTGTAAAGATGATTTAAATAAACAAAACTTAAATAAATAGGAATGGGGATGTCAACTAGTGCTACAAATGCTTTGATGGTACTTACCTGATTCAAGAATCACTTTTCATCATTATCTTTCACTAAAATTTCACTCCCCTCTGTCTGCCCCTGCCCTCACCGAATATCACAACTTGATGACTTACTCGAAGACCCCTTCCTTTACAGCATCCAAAATGTTGCTCATGCCTTCTCCTTTTGTCTAATTATTTACAGCGTCAGATAGAGCTAAAGTGCAACATTGCTCTCAACATTGCAGAAAGTGTCTGCATGTGTTGGGGGTGGGGGAGACCACAGAATATGAACTTCAAATAAGATTCTAGCACAGATAAAAATAGATGTCAGACAATGAGATGGAAAATGTGTACACACTAGAGGCTGGAGACCACCTCGACCCAATTCTTTAATGCATCGGGATTACAAGACTTGGCCCCTGCCATTATCTTAATGTCACAAGGGTAAGAAGGGCTTTGTGACACTCAAGTAAGGGGAGGAATCCTAATGGCACTGGATGGGAGAGAAAAGACCAGTCACAAGTTAGCAAATGTCAAGAATATGTTTCCATAATTGTCCACAAAAATATTGAAAATCTATATAAATCTAGAGTTTTTGTCCAAGGGGAATCACACATTATAAATCTTTTTGGTATTTGAGATTTTAACCAGCTTTGTGAGCTATGCAGACTGATCTCTTCATCACAAACTGATAGGAAGACGTCTGATAAATTCTTCTCAGATGTTACATGTAGTGAAAAGCATAGTGTAAAATCAAAATCTAGGTGTTTGAAGAGACCTTAAAGATTAATCTAATTTCCTGATCATCTGACAGATGAAAAAGTGAAGCCCAGAGAAGCTTCGTAACTTGATTAAATTTCACAGCTGGTAAAAGGCAGAGCCAGAAGGACTCAAATCCTTGCATCCATTAAGAAAATAACAAATAAATGACAGCCTAGTGTCTCCATTGGAGGATATCTGTATCAAAATTAGGTATTCTGAAACACGGAGCCGTGCTACTGTAGAAAGATCATAGTGGGTGGGAGGCAGGAGGTTCTGGCGGCGGTACTGCTACTAACTTAGGCAACGCAAAGCGGGATCTAAGGCTCTCCCAGTCATGAGATGTTATGATGCCCTGGTTCTTCCCAAGTTACATTAAAAAATGGAATCTCCAAAGATGAGAACAGGAAAGGACATTAGATCCTGTAAGAATCTGATCCAGTGGCTTTACATATGAAGTTTAATATTTAAATTCTTTTAATGTTTTATTTTTGAGAGAAAGAAAGAGAGGCAGACAGGGTATGAGTTGGGGGGGGGGTGCAGAGAGAGAGGGAGACACGGAATCTGAAGTAGGCTCCAGGCTCCCAACTGTCAGCACAGAGCCCAACAAGACGCAGGGCTTGAACCCACCCACCGTGAGGTCATAACCTGAGCCTAAGTCCACGTTTAACCAACTGAGCCACCCAGGTGCCCCTGATGTTTAATATTAATTAAAGGAGACTGGTCTGATCGCTCAGGATCAAAATATATGTTGTATTTGAGCACATGACCAAACATATTTCTAAATTATAGAAGATAATATCTCCTCTGTTGGAAACTTTTAGGGATTGTAATTTGATGCATACAACTTGTCTTCAACTGCTTATGCCTGTTCAGAAGAAACCATGCTGAGCTTCTCCGTCAATGATTTCCAATCAGGGAAGCCTTCTCTATGCTCAGCATAAATAGGTGTTGAGAGCAAGGAAAGGGCATCACTGTGTGTTGCAACACTTGACATTTAATATGACCGTGTAAGATGCAGACCCCTTGGGAGAGGAGAGGCAGAGCTTTTAAAAAGAGATACTCAAGAATACTCTATAAAATCCTACCTTCTTGCTTTTATTTTTAAAAATATTCAATGCACTCTTGCTCTTTTTTCTCGTTACGTCGGTTTGATTCTTCCCCCTCCCCCTGATAGACTTGTTCTTCTTCTTGTTACATTGACATGCTATGTGCCCTTTAGATATTAATTCTCACTAGAAATTGTTCAATATTATTGAAGTCCCTGTATTTATGTCTTTGGACTTAATATTTTTCCTCTACATACTTATTACTTCAAACCATGTAATATACTTTAAAACATGTGTTCATATTATCTTTTGGAGAAAGTACTCTTTTTTATTTGAGAGAGAGAGAATAAGTGGAGGAGGGGCAGAGAGAGAGGGAGACACAGAATCTGAAGCAGGCTCCAGACCCTGAGCTGTCAGCACAAAGCCCGACGTCGAACTCACAAACCATGAGATCATGACCTAAGCCAAAGTCAGAAGCCCAAGGGACTGAGCCACCCAGGAGCCCCTGGACAAAGTACTCTAACCCAATGGACACTGTACAGTGTAACAGCAAGCTTCCCTCTGAAAAGCTCTTATAAAAAAACATTAGGGGGTAACTACTTGAATTACAAAAGGACTTCTTTAAAAAGCTGCTCCCTAGGTGAATTTAAGTGTTTCTTTACTGATCCCTCAGACCACTTGTAAGGGAAGTAGCCTAAGTAGCCACTGCCAGATGAAGGTCAATCGTAAGAGATAAGGCAGCGAAGACAATACCGGGCAATCAGTAGAAAACTGTTATTACATGGCACTTAGTACTCATCTCATCCTTTAGGCAAAACAAAATATCCTTTTCTAAGATCTCATAGTCCAGTTAAACAATGAAAGTTATACCAACTATAGGTATAAAATAATCTTGCTATTTCTGGGTCACTAAACATTATCCATGAATATACTTTGTTGGCAAGAATTGAAAAAAGATCCTTAAAAAAATCTACAGGACACTATAGTATACTTCATACATTAAATTTACAGTTCCTTTCAATACTTTTAATGATCAGATAGATCTTACAGTTTGTTGAGGATAGTATACTAGAATATTGTCTGTAAAGTGAATAATAATTATAACTACTTTTAATAATGTGTTCTTTCTATCTTAAAGAATTAAGTTACAAATTCTTATGAATAGCAAATTGGTTGTATCCCAGGGGTAAAAATATTTATCAGAAAACAGGTATGTTAAATTATACCTGTAGCATATTAATATATTATATTCTGAACTTTGGGAAAGGAAGTACCCCTGAAATTAGTGATTTGGCCATTCATATTAATAATTATCTATATTAGGTGAATGGCTTTTAGTAATTCTTGGAGATCTTTCACATAGCTCTCAGCCTAAGTTCCCCCCTTCTGCCTATCTTATTATTATTTCACCCAATTTTTAGAAAAATAGTGTGACCATATTCATCTAGGTTATTAAAATCTTACTCATAACAACCACTTTCTGAAACAATGAAGTATTTATATAAATTTTTGAGAGAATTCTTCAAAACAATATGAATGCATACTCCTCTTACAAATAAAAATGTCTGACTACCAAACCTTCAGTATCTAAATTATATTTTGAACAAAACCCATAAATGAGTGAGGCATGAGTTATTTTCAGTAGACAGGAAGAAATAATTGAGTCCATTAAAAATAAGATTATTCAAATGTCAAAATTTTTCAAATGTTGTTTCAAAGACTTATTATACCTTCTACTGCAATTGTCATATTTATTTCCTGTAATTTTGAATGGACAGGAAGTTCCTCTGTTCCCTTCTCTCACAGGAATTAACTGTCTATGTGTCCTTGGAACTTTAACAAAAGGATTCTTAACATGAATCTTATCCATTGATAGATTTAACATCCGTTAAATCTATCAATGGATAAATGGATAAATAAATGTGACATACTCATACAATGGAATATTAGTCACAGAAAGGATTGAAGTACAGATCTTCATTAACTTATAGTGGAGTTATGTCCTGATAAACCCATCATAAGTTGAAAATATCATAGGTCAAAAATGTATTTAACACACCTAACCTACAGAGCACCATGGCTTAGCTTAGCACTAATTAAACATGCTCAGAATACTGGTAGTAGCCTACAACTGGGCAAAATCATCTAACACAAAGCCTATTTATTAATAAAGTATTGAAAGCATGTAATTTATTGAATACTGTACTGAAAGTGAAAACCATAATGCCTGTATGGGTACAGAATAGTTGTAAGCGTACCAGTTGTGAGCCTTCATGATCGCATGGCTGATGCTGTGGTTCGCTGCCACTGCCCAGCCTCACAAGAGAGTATTACACTGCATATTGCCAGCCCAGGAAAAGATCCAAATTCAAAAGTACAGCTTCTACTGAATGCATATCGCATATCGCTTTGTGCCACCGTAAACTTGAAAAATCATTGTCGGACCACCATTAGGTCAGGGGGCTGTGTACTGATACATGCCACAGCATGGATGAACCTCGAAAGACTGTGCTAAAGGAAAAAGCCAGACACAAAAGATTACATATCACATGAATCCAGTTATATGAAATACCCGGAACAGGCAAATCCATAGAGACTGAAAGCAGATTAGTAGTTACCAGGGACTGAAGCCAGGGGAGAATGAGAAGAGCGTATTAAAGGGGTGTGGGGTCTCCTCTGGTTGTAATGTAGTATTTTGAAACTAGATAGAGGTAATAGTTGCGCAATACTGTGGATGTACTAAATGACACTGAATTGTATGTGTTAAAATGGTTCATTTTATGTGATGCAAATTTCAACTCAAAAGCAAAACAAAAATGTTTCTGTGGCTTCTCGTTGCTTTTAGAATAAAATTCAAAATTTTAAGTATGGCCAGAAAGGCCCTCGTGATTTGGCCCCTGCTTATCTCAGTAATATCATTAGTGCCATTTTTATCCCCATTCTCCAGACTCAGGGTAGACCAGTCTGTTCCTAGATTCTAAAGCACTAGATGCTCTTTTCTCAAGAGTACTTTCTCCCCTACCCTGCTTTCCCTCTTTTACCAAGCTAACTTCTGCTCAACTTCAAGTCTTAAGGCAAAATGTCACTTCCTTGATATAGTTCTTGTACTCCTGTCCCCCCAAGTAAGGATCCCTGCTGTCCATCCTCGTAGCCACTTGACATCTTGGAGTGCTCACTTCAATGGTAATGTTTTAATTAATTAGTTGGGTAGTTATATGTGTACTAGCTATCCATACTTACAAATATATGCTCTACTGGGGCAAGATTCACATAGTGTTCCTGATATATTGTAGGTACACAATAAATACTCATTAAAGAAATGAATTAATTGAGAACCTGTTATGTCAACTGGATTAAATATTTATTTTGGTCATGTTCATCATCTACTAAGCTATGAACTATGGCTAAAACAATAGATATTTCATACCTCCTTTTAATAATTATAATTAACATTTATAGAATAGTTATCATATGCTACTCATGGTGCTAAGTGCTTTACAGATATGATCTGATTTAATTCTCATAAAAACACCATTATTGTACATTATTATTATTATAGTAGTATTCCTACCTTTTTATTAATCCCATTTTAGAGATAAAGAAATTGAGAAGTTCCCTAGGTTACTGAAGCCACACAGTGTGTGATCAATTCAAAATCCTGTTTTTCTTAACTCATTTTCATCATGCCTACCAGTCTGCTGAAAAGCACATAAAGGGCTGGCATTGAACCAGACCTGAGTCATAGTGCTTCTTGGAATAACACCGGTAAATCAGAGGGGCACTGACAAGATCATGCTGAGTTTAGAACAGTAGTTTAAGAAGAAAACGTGGTTCAAGAATAGATGTTCTAAGTGGAAACCAGAATCATACAGCATTATATGAATTTACTAAAATGAGAAACTATAGAAAATTTACTCTTAAAGTTATGCAGTGCATATTTGTTTTTAACCCAGTTTCAATGCATGCTCATTATATTTTAACAATTAGAACCATTTTTTGCAAGGAAAAGATCAATCAGACATGCTTGGACTAGTTCAAATTCATACTTCTGTTTAACTAACTAGATCCCCTGGAGACTTGGTGGCTGCTGTGGGTCTTTCAATTGGTCTAAGTAGCCTATAAACTGATACAAGTTGCACTGACATTATAAGAGAAATATCCATACTGCACTATCTCAGCAGGAGTCGTTTGAGTAATGATTAGCACACAGCACTGAAAATACAGGGCAGCAGGTATTGGCAATTGATAAGGCTGGAGGATTAAGTGAGAGTGTACCAGACCCACCATTTGAGTTTATATAAGGCATTCAAAACACCAGATTCGCCATGTCCCTAGTAGATTGTTTCCTTCCCCTAGAAAGCTTATATAGCAGACTGAAAAGTAGCAAGCATGTGCATGTGGAAATCATAACCAAAAATCAAAATGGGGAGAAATGTTCCATTTCTATGTTGCTAGTAGAGGCACTGCTATAGTAAGCTAGTTCTCCAAGAACAGTAAAGCTAAGCTTTGAGCATCAGAATTGATTGGGTCAGTCCTAATAAATGTGATTTTTATCCACCAGCTATTCAAAACTCTAGAATGAAAGTGAGAACTGCATGACTCTCAGTGTTATGAAGCTCATCAGGTCTGAAGTGATGCTAGAGACCCTTTGGGAGCTGAATCACAAAATAGAATTCAGACCTGAGTCACCAAGATGGGCTTGAGATACAAGGCTGAAATATATACTGAGAAAATAGAGTGGTAAGAGGACCATGTGGAAAGATTTGGATAGATGAGACAATGTTTTAGCAGCTGGTGTGAATGCATAATATTTAGGCAAGGGAGATGAACTAGTTATCTATTCACAATAATGCTGCACAACAAATTATCCAAAACTCATAGCTTAAAACAATAGACATTTATTTAGTTACAAGTCTGAGCCCTCAATTTAGGCAGGCAATTCTGGCCTTAGCTGAGCTCATTCACATGTCTGGCAATCAGCTGCAAGTCACGTAATATTGAATAGCCTCAGTTGTAACTGAGCAATTTTGAACTGGGTCTCTTCTCCAGCAAGCTAGGCTTGCTCGTGACAAAAGCAGAGGAACAAGAGAGAAAGCAAAACCATACACAGGCTTTTCAAGCCTCTACTTGCATCGTATCTGCTAATACATATCCCATTGTCCAAAGCAAGTCCTATGACAAAACTCAGAATCAACAGATGGTGAAATGAACTCTGCCTCTTAGTAAGAGAAAATGCAGTGTCATAAGGTATAGGGTGTTGCGTCAGTTGTTTATCACTCTATTAGAAACCACTCTGGGACTTAGTAACCTGAAACAATTATCATTGACTTTGCTCACTATTTGGAGCTATTCTTCTGCAGATATTTCCTGGGATTAATCAACCACTTAGCTGAGACTGAATCATCTAAGATGTCCTTACACCCATGTCTGACAGTTGACGTTGGCATTGGGCTATGTGTCAGCAGTAGGCTAAATCAGGTTTCTGATGGTGGCTAGGTTATAAAAGCAATAGAGAACAAGCCCAATGAATAAGTGCTTTGTGTCATGATTGCTAATGTCTCATTAACAAAAACAAGTCCCATAGTCAAAGAAAACCACAGAGCCAAGTCCAGAGTCAGCACAGGAGAAGATTACACAAGGCTTGGATACAGGGAGCTATGTTTATTGGAGCCCATAATGTAACAAACTACTATAGGTATGGAGAAAGGGAAGGAATCAAAATAATGGCACTGTCAGTGTAATCAATCTACCACTGGAGAGATGTCGAAAAAAAAATTTAAAGAAACTTTTGTAGCATATGACTACATTTCCCTTGGCATTTTCAAGAATAATTTTTAAAAAGCTTTCTTGGGGTGTCTGGGTGGCTGTCAGTTAGGCGTCTGACTTCAGCTCAGGTCATGATCTCATGGTTTGTGAGTTCGAGACCCACATTGGGCTCTGTGCTGACAGCTCAGAGCCTGGAACATGCTTTGGATTCTGTGTCTCCCTCTCTCTCTGACCCACCCATGCTCACTTGCGCTCTCTCTCTCTCTCTCTCTCTCCCTCTCTCTCAAAGATAAATAAACATTTTAAAAGTTTTTTTAAGGTGAATTTTGTTGTATAATATACTTTACTATCCCCTTGGTGTACATGTTTTTCAACATTACTGACAGTAAAGATAGAGATACTTCTAATGATCTAGTTAGAAATAACTCCTGACTACAGGGAATACTTCCTCAATTCCAATTCATGTGGGACTGACTATGAGTACCTTTGCTTTATATAGATTCAATAATATCATTTAAGATATACATATATAATATGTATGATTGGGCTATACAATAAATTTTGGTTCTGAAAAAAATACGGTTGCAAAAAGTTGAAAAACTAGTATCATTATGAAAAAAAAACAAGTAAAAATGACTAAATCGTTACTAGGCTAGCTGCTAGATTCAGAGTGACTTGTCTCATCTCAATATGGCCTCCCTGGGTTGGGTTCTTGGAGGCCATACCTCTGAAACATTATTCCACCTCAATTGAGGAAGGACACCTGGTCTAAACTAGGCCAGTCATCTTTACTATTCTAGGAATTTGAAATTTGAGAGCAGGATATTCAAACTCAGATTAGGAGTTATTGGAGCTAAATCAAATTGACAGCAATACTCTTTCATCTTAAGTCCCTAGAACCAGGTTGATTTCTGCCTTTTTTAGATGTTTAACACATGTTTGGATTTCATGAGTTACCCCCAGATCCAAAAGTCTTCCAATATATTTCCCTTTCCTCTTTTTTTTTTTTAAGTTAAGCCAACTAGATTTATTTTCTATATGGAGTGGATGCAGCAGTATGCTATTCCAGAAAGCCTTTTGGGACTGAGACATTCATTCCTCCACTTGTCAGGAACAAAGCATCATATCATCCAAAATGGACCTTTGGATGAAGGAAGCTGCTTTGCCTTGCCTGGGGGCAGTCCCCAATATGTCACCGGTTCTGGAGAAGAACAAATCAAGTACTTGGTACCAATTTGATTTTATTGGATGCCTTTAATTCTCAAACAGGCAGCAAGTCTTCTTGACCAAGATCAATACATATCCCAAATATGAGATGTCTTTCTTGCTTTCCAGGCATTGGCCAGTACCATTCTACAAGTATTTAAAGAATATTTGGTCCACTGACATGGGAATTCCTCTTAACATTGCATTGGACTAAGGGACATGTTTTATAATAAAGTAGGTGTAGCGGTGATCACATACATGTCCATGGAATCCATTGGTCCCATTTCATACCACCAGAAGCTACCTGGTTGCAAGACAACAATCTTTTGATGACACAGATGAAGCATCACCTTGAAGATGCCTGTGAGGATAGGGCACCATCACTGATGCCCAAAAGTAATGACTATTGCATGGTTTTGAGCCCCTATTGAATAAATTACATGAACCTAAAAACCAAGAGCAACAGTTAGAGTGACCCTACTTACCACACTCTCAGACAACTTGGAGAATTTATATTTTCCACCTGTACATATCTGGACTCTGCCACTGTAGAGGTTCTGGTTCCAAGAGGGTGAATGCTTCCACCAGAAAGCACAGTTATGCTTTGGCTATTACCCAGTCATTCTAGGATTCATCCACAATACTACAAGAGCCAAGGAAAAGGCTCACCACATTGGTGGCAATAAATGGCCCTGTGCATCAGTAGGAAGTAGTTGTTCTTACACATGTAAACAAGAAGAATATATTTGACACTTGACTGTCTCTTGGTTCGCCCCTGCCACATTTGGAAAGTAAATGTTCAAAAGCAACAGCTACATCCCTAGAAAAGCATGATGACCTGGGGCTCACATTTCTCAGAGTAGCAGAGGAGGGAAATGAGGAGTATCATTTGCAACCCTGAGACCAGCAACAGTGGTTAGGGGTACAGTTCCTTCTCACTAAGCTGTGTCTTGTATGTTTCCCAGGAAATGATAAAAATCAGCACTCTGGAAGATATGTTCCTAAATGGGGTGAACTTGACTTTAAGAGCTTCTAAGCAACGTATGTGTGAAGAATAGAAGATTCAGTTATGCCCTTCATGACTGGGACACTGGTTTTTCCTCAGTTGCCAGAGTGTGTGCTGCTGACATCTCAAAGCTGGTCCCTCTCTGGGAATTACTTTCAGTCAAGAGGAGTCACCTAATCCAAGTGCATGTTCCCTCCCTGGGGAAGCCTTCATCTAGAGCCTGCTCAGGACAAGGGTACAAGGTCCCAGCCCCCACTTCAGTTTGGAACAACTGAGAATGGCCATCCCAGCTCCAGATCTGCCTATGGGATCACCTGAGAACTTTACTGAGATTTCGTCACAGGCCAGCTTTTCCCTCTGCCTATTCCTGCCTTTAGGTGTTGTCCTGAGCGAGAAAGCATGCCTCAGTTAACTTTCTGCTCAGAAACATATCTCAGAGTCTTTCTCTGGAACTCAACCTAAAACACTCTAACTTCTATCAAAATGAATATGGCAGCTTATTTGGAGGAAAGTACTGTAACAACCAAGCAGATGAGAGAGACAGAGAGAGAAAGACAGAGAGAGAGAGATGTTCACAAAATCCTGTAAGTTGAATGATTACTCTCTATATTTTATAGATGAGGACATGGAAGCTCAGGTAATTTGAGAGATTTCTGTAAACTCACTCAACATGGCTAAGTGTATCTGATTCAAGAACCTGTATTTTACTACTTTATTACTCATAAATAGCCCATTCCCCTTGTATGGCTCTATATTGGGCTGGAAATGAAAAAATAAAATAAAATAAAAATGATCCCCACCATCTTCTCCCAGATGCTCTTCATGAGCGGCATCTATGCCAGGATAAGATGCTTTCTCTCATAACAGCAGTTCAGCTTCTAATGCCTATGTTACAAGTTACAGATAAGGCTCTACAAAAAGGCTCTATATGAGGAGTAGCTAAGTAGCTCATAGGCAGGATCCTAAATATTGAGAAAATGTCTTTGTATGTGTATATCCATTGCTTATCTGAAAAACTGATGGACCAAAATGGTCTAGGGATTCTGCTTCCAAATGAGGAGTTTCTTAATGCATTATATGGAGTACGGCCTTTATTATTATTATTATTATTTGCAATTCGATTTAATCTGACAGGAAAGGTAGGAAGAAGGAAAAGAGAATAGGAAGGAGAGGGGAAAAAAGGGAAAAAGAAAAGAAACCAAAATGTTATTGGCTGTGTCTGGAGATAGAATTATGAGATTTTTATTTAGCTTTCCTAAATTTCTACTATTAACATAGTACTACAGTAAGAATTAGAAAATAAAGTAGAGAATCTTCCGATTTATGATGCTCTTCAAAAGGATGGAGGAAATACCACTGGGAATGTGTAGCTAGAGAAACAGGGTTAGAGGGAATTTTGAGGTCCCAGGGACTCAAATGGACTATTCAAAAGTCATTCTGAAACATACTGTTCCCAATCAGAGAAAGAATAGATTATGGAAGAGTGGTTTTCATCAATTCAGCCTGCTTTGCTTTGTGAACTGTAGGTCAAATTGTGTACCTAAGAATTTGCAGAACTTTATATATTCATGAACATAGATTGAAAGTCAGCAGGATCATGAACTCTTTTCCTCTTATCAGAAATAGTAAATGTTTCTAAAATTTTCAACAAAGATTAAAAATTATTAATAACCAAGTTAATGCTGTTATTCTTTTAGAAGGCAAGATAGGGAGGTCAATTTGTATGAAGGTCTTTACAAAGACTTTACAAAGAAAAAATAATAATCGGGTGTAATGCCTTACCATTTTCACTATAATGTCTCTACCAGGTTTATTTTACTGAATTATATGCTCAAACAGTATGTCTATTTGTGTTATTTTCTTCTTCCAGCCTGTCATTAGAGTAACCCTATTCAGTGAACTACCATTTAATTGCCTTATCATGGGATCTAGTAGTCACAGTCACAGCAAGATAATCTGGGTAAAGAAATGGAGAAAAAGTTTGTTTTATTTTTCTATCATCTCCAATTTATCCTTCCACAATGTGCCCTAGAATATAGTTTTTCATGTAATTCAGAAAAAAGAATATTGGAAACAAGCTCCAGCCTGTCAAATAAAATTCTATATAACTAGCTTGTCTGGTGCTATTCTATTAAAATGTTCTACACTTTGAGATGTCCTTATTTCTGAAGGGCAAATGAGCCCAGCAGGTGACCGAGTGATTAGGACTTCTGATTCAGAGCTCATTTTTAAAAACATGAACTGTTTAATGCCTGCTGATTGCCATCACTAGCATTCCCTTGTTTTCAATACCCTCTTCCTCTTACCCACTAACTGAATCCTGCTCTGCATCCACAGAGGCCACTTAAAGGGAATCTGCAGCTAAGTTTCAATCCCCTAGATGGCAAGAAAACTCACTATAATATTAATTTTCCAAGACATAGTTAGAATCCTCTATTTTCCTATTCCAGATGTAAATTCTAAGAAATAGTTTGAAGTAAAAGATTCTTAATAACAGAGTGAAATGAAAGGGACTTGCCAACAAGAGACTCTACTTCATCTGAAATACATCCTAGATGGGTGTCCTGAGGAAATGCTATAGCAATAGAAGCAATTACTGTCCTATTCTGAAAAGTTATAAAAATGAAGCCAAACAAAACAACAACAGCAAAACAGTTCACAAATGAATCAACTCTTCTGGCATAGCCTTCATTATGAATACTTCTGGGATATTCCTGAAATTCTGAATACACCATCTTTTGAGGATAAAAGGAAATCCTGTATTTTATTAGCTTATAGCCTACATGGAAAAGATAAAAACAATAATGTGTTATAGTATAAAGTCTCCTACAGTTTTCAAATACCATGTACACATTCTTTAACTGATTGAGGTGTAATAATACTTGGAAATAGCTTTTTGACAAGAGATGGAGGTGTTTATCCCAGATTATAATCTCCTGGAGGATGTGGGTGTTAGCCCACCTTTAAGAAGATATTTTTAAAGTAACTAGAAATTCAAGAGCCTCCAATAATAGTACAAGGTTGTCTCGTCATCCACTGAATCCTCAAGTGCTTTATCACTTGTCATTTTGAAGATGATCATTAATCAGAACACTTTGCACTCAAACCAACTTGTAACCTATGGGCTTTTGACAAACATAACAAGCTACATCAATAAAATGCAGCTGTCGCAAAGTGAAATGAGGCTGTTCATCATAATATAAGTAGCAGTCTAAAACAGGAAGATAAAGATGACTACTATACCCAGTTGAAAATGCTGGCATCAGTTCTCTCTTCCTAAACTCCATTTGTTATCTAAAGTATAAATATCAGGTGTGGAGGGGATAAATATAAAATAGCCATTGTTAAAAAACACAGAAATAGGTGTCAAAATTAGAATTGGTAGGTATATAGAAGTGAGCATGAGGATTATACTAAAAGGCTAAGTTTGCATCTGTGGGTAGGATTGTATAGTCCTAATTGGTGCTTTTTGGTTGCTAATTCAGAAACCAAAGCAGTATTGGCTAGATCCTATGGACAACTGCTCATCTCACTTCACACCAACCTGGAAGCTGAACTTAGTACCTTGAAACATTCTAAGTACCCAGGCATATACCCAGCTCTTCAACATACTAGCTACACACAAAAAGACCTGTTTTTGAATGTTTTGTGGGGACATGTCAGAAGGGCTTATATTCCATACAAGGTGGCTGAACTTCTATCATTTCCCCAAATGTTCTCTCTCAATTCATCATTTGTCTCTCCTCTCCAAGTCCAGCATATTCAACTAAGCTCTAGAACTGAGACCTGAGTCCTTTTTTTTCTTAATGCAGAACAAGTGAGGTCTCTAGCTCCCCAGTCTCGTGTGCTTCCCCGTGTGGCAAGATGCCCACATCCTTGGAAGGTAGGGAAAATTGTAAATAATAAATATTTTATGTCTTCACAGTTTTAAGGATGTGCAAGTGTCTCAAGAGCAGGCATGCTAAGTCAACCTTCAAATGAGACTGGATTCAAAAAGATGAACACCACCAGAAAAAAAAGTAACTTCAATCTTCTATCAGCTTTTCTCTGTTCACTTGCTTTATTCTTCTCTCTAGTTTTCCCCTTCTTTCCTTGTAATTATTCTTGTTATATAAAAAGTGAAGGCTCCCAGAGAAAGAGATCTTTGTTATGTAGGTTGGTGGTTTTCCAGTCTAGTCATACATCAGTTCAGTTTACTAACATGGATTCTTGAGCCTTAAAAGTTACATTTTTAAATTGTGATAGGGCTTGAACATTAATATTTTTAAAAGCTTCCTGTGTGGCTTTAAAGATTAAGCTCCTGAAGCAAGAGCACCTCCCTGCCGCCCCCCTCCCCCAAATACAAGCAGTGTAAATAAGACAGAAATGTATTTCTTTCTCACTTAACAGTTCTAAACATGAGCAACCCAAATAGGCAGAGTAGCTGGGCTCCACCTAATCATGAAAGATCCCAATTTCCTTCCCTTGTTCATCCATACTATCAACTTACAACCAAGAAGTATTTTACAAACTTGATGCTTAGGGTCTTGCCTTTGACTGTTTGGTCAAAGTGGGGTCACTGACTTATTTACTTTCCAGCTCTTAGGAAGGTAAACAGTAGAGGTTCAAGCCAAACAATCTCCTTATCGGCAAATGGGGCAGAAATGGCTCACACCACTTCCTCCCCCAAGCTCTTGGTGAGGACTTAGTCATTGGACTGGGAAGCACAGTCTGTAGTTGAACAGCTATCTACCCAGGAAGACATGAAGAACATTTTGGGGGGAACATAGGCACTCCACCTGCATGAATACAGTGATGGTGACTTTCTGTTGGTCTCCTTCAATTGATATAGTATCACCTGTCAGTAGAGGGGAGGCTGCTCAACTTACAGTCAGAGGACTCATGTGCAAGTCCAAGTCTGCCACCAGTTGTGTGACCTCAAGCAGATCATTTCATAAAAACATTTTATGTTTAATGTTAAATGATTTGTATGCATCATTTCTTTTAATCATTACAATGTAAGGCAAATACTTTTAATCCTATTTTATTAACTAAATTAAAAAATTAGCTAGGTAATTTTTCCGACTTCACATTGGTATATATTATCAAAGCTAGACTTCAAATTCAACATTATCTGAGTCCAAAACGTATCATCCTTCCCCTCTGCCACAATTAACCTCATTGAGCCTCATTTGCTCCTAAGTATAAATGATATAAAATATCTACCTCCATGAGATGTTGTGAGGATAAATGGGCTAATTTCAAGGTGCTGTATAGACCTTAAATACCAACATAAATAGAAGTCAATTATTTTCCTTTGTAACACAGAAAATGAAACTAGTTTGCCAAAGTGGGTCTGTGTTTTGAGTTCCATTCTGGCAGTGGTGATGGATTTGCCCTTAGTCATTCACAATCCCTGGTTCTGTCTTCTGTGATCAATAGCACCCATTTATGAGATGACAGTTCAGAGTTAACCTGTAGCCGTGGAACTGAACAAAGCCAACTGACCCACGTGGGAATTGAATTAATGGTCTGGAACTGATAAGCACTGTACTCAGATGAACTCAAATAACTAGACATCGACTATCATCATGAAGACACAGACTAAAGATGATAAGACTCAAGGAAGAGCAATATTTCTCTGTTGCTCTTGTAGGTTCACTTATTAAAAGGTTATAAATAAAACTAGCTGCTTTGTGAGCAAGTGTCCAGTTACTATAAACCAAATTAAGATGAATTCCAGCACACTTCCTCGTTTTGTATTCCAGTCATATTACTGTGAAGCCTATCTTTTCTTTCATGGATGCTGAAAACTTCAGCCTGCAGATCATGGGTGGCAGAAAAGCAAAGAATAAAACAGACACCTAACAAGGTTAAACACATATTCCCCTCTCATCATTTCTACCTCACCTCCCCCCTGAAACAAGTAGAAATATTTGGGGAAAGAGTAAAGTAAATACAAATTGAAGTGCATGCTCTTACTGCCCAGATGATTTTTTGTAGCATTTTTAAGTATGTAACTATATGTGGGATTATTATTAACTTTTTTATGAAGTAAAGTCACTGTCTTTTGAAATTAAGAGAAGATGTCTGATCAAAGGGTCCCAAAATTTCTGACAATTCCCAAAATAATTAGCATCATTCAAATCCTAGATTCTCCCTAACTGCTCCACCACTGATGTGAGTATCCAGGCTTTGGCCTCAGGATTTCCTTGGTTTTCAGCTCTGTATTAAGTCATTTATAGTCTTATAAAAATTTTTTCTGAACCTTTATGAAGAAAAACAACTTAAATTGTTTGAAAGAAAAAGGCTACCAAAGTTAAAATCTCACTCTTGACCTCCTATCCCCACATTGAACAGTGTGTTTTGCCAACAAGCCACTCATGCATATATACCATAGGAAGGGAAATAGAGAAAAAAGTAATTTTCCCTCTGGTCAAAGAATCTCCACTGTCAAAAAAAAAAAAAAAAAAAAAAAAACCTCTCAAAATGAATCCTCTAAATTTATATATCAAACATTCTTATTTCCCCTGAAATAAGATAACTTATTTCAGATGACCTGATAACAAGATTAAGAAAAAATTTTTTTCAATGATAAAAAACAAGTTTTGGAATTAGGGGAACCTAAATTTTCAAACTGAACAAAATGTAAGTTGCTTTTTTTGCTGTAGCTAGGTGGTAATCCTTTATAGCAGAAAGAGTATGAGACACAAAAATAAAGTCAAAATGGATGAAAGCCTTAAATGTAAGACAGGAAGCCATCAAAATCCTCGAGGAGAAAGCAGGCAAAAACCTCTTTGACCCTGGCCACAGCAATTTCTTACTCAACACGTCTCCGGAGGCAAGGAAAACAAAAGCAAAAATGAACTGTTGGGACCTCCTCAAAATACAATGCTTCTGCACAGCGAAGGAAACAATCAGCAAAATAAAAAGGCAACTGACAGAATGGGAGAAGATATTTGCAAACGACATATCAGATAAAGGGTTAGTATCCAAAAATCTATGAAGAACTTACCAACTCAACACCCAAAAAACAAATAAGCCAGTGAAGAAATGGGCCAAAGACATGAATAGACACTTCTCCAAAGAAGATATCCAGATGGCCAACCAACACATGAAAAAATGCTCCACATCACTCATCATCAGGGAAATACAAATCAAAACCACAATGAGATACCACCTCACACCTGTCAGAATGGCTAACATTAACAACTCAGGCAACAATAAATGTTGGCAAGGATGTGGAGAAAGAGGATCTCTTTTGCATTGCTGGTGGGAATGCAAGCTAGTGTAGCCACTCTAGAAAACAGTATGGAGGTTCCTCAAAAAATTAAAAATAGGACTACCCTATGACCCAGCAATTGCACTACTAGGTATTTATCCAAAAGATACAGGTATACTGTTTCAAAGGAGCACATGCACCCCAATGTTTATAGCAGCATTATCAACAATAGTCAAAGTATGGAAAGTGCCCAAATGTCCATCGATGGATGAATGGATACAGAAAGTGTGATATATATATATATATATATATATATATATATATATATATATACACACACACACACATATATAAATATATATGTATATATATACATATATAAATATATAAATATATATAATACATGTATATATATACATGTATATAATATATACATGTATATGTATATATATACATAAATATATATGTATATACACACACACACAATGGAGTATTACTGGGCAATCAGAGAGAATGAAATCTTGCCTTTCGCAACTATGTGGATGGAACTAGAGGGTATTATCCTAAGCGAAATTAGTCAGAGAAAGACAAACATCATATGACTTCACTCATAAGGGAAGGGAAGAAAAATAATATAAAAATAGGGAGGGGTACAAAACATAAGAGATTCTTAAATATGGAGAACAAACAGAGGGTTACTGGAGGGGCTATGGGAGGGGGGATGGGCTAAATGGGTAGGGGGCATTAAGAAATATACTCCTGAAATCATTGTTGCACTTTATGCTAACTTGGATGTAAATTAAAAAAATAAATTAAAAAAAAAGTAAGGGAAATGAAAAGCTTTCCATTTTTTATTGGGATATAAACAGATGAGATCCAGGACTTATAATATAGCTCTATTTTCATGAATCTTGTCAGTAAATGAAACAATAGAATTTTTTGCTGTACCACACATAGTTAGGGATATAGTCTATGTAGTGTCTATTGTACTAGCAACTGGCCTGCTTATTTCTGAATTTAGTTCTAAACGTTTAGATTGGTAGACTATAGTCAGTTAAGCATCTCACTTCAGCTCAAGTCATGATTTCATGGTTTGTGAGTTTGAATCCCACACTGGGCTCTCGGCTGTCAGTGCAGAGTTCAAATAGGATATTCTGTCCACTTCTCTCCCTCCCTCCCTCCCTCCCTCTCTCTCTCTCTGTCTCAAAATAAATAAACTTGAAAAAATAATTTTATATTAATAAATCATGCCATATTGTGTTCTTTTATACAGAGACACCTTGTTTTCCTGTACTTCACTTTATTGTGCTTCACAGATAAGGCAACCCTTCATGGAACAAGTCTATCAGTACCATTTCTCCAACAGCATGTGCTCACTTCAGGTCTCTCTGGCACATTTTGAAAATTTCCAAAATATTTTGAACTCTTTCATTATTATTTCATTTGTTACAGTGATCTGTGGTCTGTGATTATGACTCCCTGAAAGCTCAGATGATGGGTGGATTTTTAGCAATCAAGTTTTTTTTTCTTCTTAGAGAGAGAGAGAAAGAGAGAGAGTGCCAGCAGGGAAGAGGGGCAGAGCGAGAGAGAGAGGGAGAGAGAGAGAGAGACAGAGAGAGAGAGAGAGAGAATTTTATACAGGCTCCACACTCAGCACAGAGCCCAATGCAGGGGCTTGATCCCATACCCTTAGGATCATGATCTGACCCAAAACCAAAAGCCAGACACTCAATCAACTAAGCCACCCAGGTACCTCAAGTATCTTTTTAAGTAAGGTAAATGGATTGGTTATTTTTAGACATAATGCTATTGTACACTTAATAGACTATAGTATAGTGTAAACATTACTTTTATATGTACTAGGAAACCAAAACATTCATTTGACTCCATTTACTGCAATATTTGCTTTATTGCAGTAGCCGGGAACCAAATCTGCAACATCTCCAAGGTATGCCTCTATCTGGCTTAGCCAAAATTATTCAATATTGTGGTTATGAGTTTCATCCATGTTATTTCATGTAGCAGTAGTTCAGTCATTTCCATTGCTATATAGCATTCTGTTGTATGGATATACCATAAGTATGTATCTATTCTACTATATTTTGTTTAGTCTTAAGTTTTTGGCTATTACAAATAGTGATACAACAATGAACATTCTTGTACATATTGTACAGTAGTCAAATGTACACATTTGTTATGGTTTCAATGTTAATATTCCCCCAAATTTATGTATGGAAATTTTAATATTCACTGTGATAGTATTAGGAGGGGGACTTTGGAAGGTGCTTAAGTCATAAAGGTGGAGCTCTCATGGATGAGATTAGTGTTCCTATAAAGGAGACACCACCAGGGCACCTGGATGACTTAGTCAGTTAAATGACCAACTCTTTATTTCAGCTCAGGTCATGATCACTCAGTGTTGGGCTCTATAGTGACAGTGCAGAACCTACATGGGATTCTCTGTCTCCCTCTTTAGCTCTTACCTTCCCCCACTTTCTCTCTCTCTCTCTCTCTCTCTCTCAAAAATAAATAAACATTAAAAAAGAAAAAGAAAAAGAGACGCCACAAAACTCCCTTGACCCTTCCACTATGTGAAGATACAACAAGAAATTTGAGACTCAGAAATGGCCCTCACCCAAGCCTGCTGGCACCCCAATCTCAAACGTGCAGGCTCTGGATGGTGAGAAATGAATTTCTGTTGTTTATAAACTGTGGTATTTTGTTCTGCAGCCTAAATGAACTAAGGCAACATTTTACTAGGGTATATAGCTACAATTGGAATTATGGGGTTACGAAATATGATTATGTTCAATTTCATTAAATGCTCCCAATTTTGCAAAGTGGTTTTACTAATTTACACTCCCACCAGCAGTGTATGAACATTCCAGTTGCTCCATATCCTTGTAATTTCTTGGTACTGTATTTTTTTAGCCATCTTCTAGGTGTGATATGACATCATAATGTGGTGTTAAGTTGTATATCACTAATGTCTAATGAGGTTGAGCATCTTTTTTATGTTCATAGGCCCTTTGAATATTTACTTTTTGAAGTCTTATTAAAATATTTTGCCAATTTTTCTATATTTTTCTTATTACTGTGTTATTTTTATATATTGTAGACATTAATATATTGAATATAGATATTGCAAATATATATATTCTCCATACCGCACCTTGCCTTTTCATTCACCAAATGACACCTTTTGAGGAACAAAACTTCTTAATATTAACATAGTTCATATTTTCAATCTTCTCCTTGAAAGCTGGCACTGCACTCCAGTCCAGCTACACCAGACCATTGCTGTTCCTTGATTGTGCAAAACATCTTTCCACTTCTTCAGTTGCTATTTGCATACATATATTCACATGGCCCACTCCTTCCAGGTCTCTCTGTTCAAATGAGTCTTTGTCAGAGCTCAGGTCTGGGTCAAGTCTCCTCATGCTTATCCATATAAAATGGGACACAAGAACATTTACCTACCCGCCCTGCTCCCAGTATTCTCTACTCTCTGTTTTCTGCTTTATTTTCTTATCATCCATAACTACCTAATATATTATTTACTTGTTTATTTTCTCTCTTCCTGACTCACACACTACAATATAAGTTCAATCTTCACTGTCCAGAACAATACCGGCCACATAATAGGTATTAAAAAAAATTTTTTTTTTGCTGAATAAATGAATAGACTGTATCTAACTATGAATTTATTTTTATTTATCTTTCTCACGACTCTGTACTTTTTCTGAGTGCTCAAATCTTTATTCAATTCTGAAAATTGTCAACTATTATTTCTCCTAATTCACCTATTTTCTTTTCTGCATTGTATATTAGACGTATGTTGGAGATTTTAGAGATCTTTCACATTGTTAAACTTCTCTTAAATACTTTCTATCTATCTCACTAGGCTACACTATAGATGATTTCCTCAGAGTTGTTATCCAGTTCAATAATTCTCTCTTTAACCTTGTTTAGTCTACTGCTAATTCATCTATGAAGATTTTTATTTTAGAAGCTATGTTTTCTATTTATATAATATTTATTTGGGTGATTTTCCATATGCATGTTTTTTGTTCAATGCTGTGTTTCTGTTTTGCGGATTACTTCATTTCTTAAGAGATAACTGTATATTTCAGGCATACTTATTTCAGAGCTTTTCTTAGATAGGTCTTGTTCTCCTCAGTATGAATACTCCAATTTGTTTTATCTCCTTACTGTATCTCAGTGCATAATTTATGTTTTTTATATGCAATGGGAATTATTTACAAAAGTTCCATGTGTCCTGCATTACAGAGGTTTACTCTATGAGTTAAATTTGTAATTCCTTCTGTTTAAGTCATTTAAGTTTCACTGATTTGAGAACAGCTGTTATGTCACTCTTTTAGTTCCATGTATCTATACCATTTGGGAGATGAATTTTGACTATCTAGCAATGCACTCCTTGAGCCAGAATGGGAGGATTTGGCCAGCTCTGCTATTTTAAAAATAAAAGGTATTCTCCAGCAGGGGACTACATTAAAGTTTCAAATAAAGGCCTAATAAGAGTATGACCTTTCTCTGGCATTTTCTTTTATGCATATACTTCTCTTGGAGCTACTGTTGCAACCAGATAGAATGTATATATGTTGTGATCCTGTGTTCAGGACTAATATAATCTTTTTCAAACACTATTTTCACTGATGACTAAGACATCTAGATGGAAATATTCAACAGGTAGTTGAAAATAAGGCAAGAGTGCTCAGAGGACAAGTCAAAGACAGAAAAGTGTTTACATGACTATCCACAATTAACAAAGTATTTGGAATTATGTATTCTATTGATACCCAATAACATAATTACTGTTTACATTGAAAATCAGAAGACAATGTAAGTTAACAAAGCAAAGCCTCTTTAGTATTTTCTTGCACTCGAATTTCAAAAGTCATTTAAGAAGCATTTATTAACAGCCTCTTATATGTGGAACACTCTTCCACATTCATTAGTGTGACAATCATTCCTGAATAAAGTCAGAGCATCTACGTAAAAGAGAGAATCAAAGAGTGGGAGAGGTCAATAGGCAAATAATCTATGAGAAGAATCATAAATTTTTGGAAAAATCATTTACCATAATAATATGTTACGTCTCACATACAAAATTGATATTACTTAGCTTCCCTGTTTATTTTGGCTGTCTATTACCAGGAGTGATAGATTTGTCTTCATTCATTTCCTCTACTGCCCAGTTCCTGTGGTGAATGACAATCTGCATTTATAAAACAATTGAATAGGGTTTAGGAAGAGTGGGTAACTATAGAACGGTAAAATGCTGATTTGCTCAACTAAGGTTCTGCATCTTGAGTGGCCTCATTAGCAACCTAGCCAACTGAGCTAACTTAGCATAACCAGAAACTTTTTTTAGGGACAAAGTTTATTATGTCACAGCAGATACGGCAAGTTGTCAACAGCACCTTAACAGATTCTGATGGCTCTCTAGAGAGAGGTAATTCTGTCTGCATTATCCACACTTGTGAAAACACCAAGGAGTTGTTATCTGAACCTGTTTCATGGAAAAGAAAAGAAGTATTTAAAGGTTGGAAACACTGGAGGCAGTAAAACAAAAAGCAGAGACCACCAGTAATATTTGAGAATACTTCTATATTTCATACCATAGATTTTTTTACATCAGAATTACTGGAGTCATTCACCATTACAAATGTTATCTTAACTTCCAGTGGACTGGAATTTTCTATCCTTGAAATATACATAAGAGTAAAAAAGCAAGGTGGAATCAGGAATGTCTTCCTGTAAAATGGGTCACACTTTATGTTAAGCTTTACCTTTTCAAAGATATCTAATAAAACATCCAAAATAAATATGGAGTATAAGCAGAAAAATTGAGGTAACAAATTCAAATTGTCTTATTTTTCAGTCGCTTGCCAATATTATCAGGAGTATTTAAATAATTATTTGGTAAATCATTGGAATGATAGTCCATTGCTTCCTCAATTATCTGAGAACTTATTGTGGAACTAAATACTAAATAATAACTAACTTCCCATACAAGTTCTTTCCTTCATGTCTTACATGTTCTTTGGCTATAGAAATAATAAGTTAAAAGAATTAAAGAGTGGGCAAAACTCAGTAATGGTTGTCATTCTGATAGCCTTTTTTTAAGGGGCTCTATAAAACCATAACAATGAACATTATGTGCTGTAATTAGGCCTGCAATGGTTATAAAAACCTTGGCTAGAATGTGGTTGTTATATCCATTACATTTCTTATTCAGGTAACTTGAAATTAAGCAGTGCAGTGAACTGTGTTAGGACATGATGATTTATTTGCACCAACCTTCAATTTGAGGATATTTTGTTACTCATCCCATCATCCCTAAATATTTTTTTATTTCCTTTATTTTTTCTTTTCTTCCCTTAGATTATCTCCTACAAATTTACCAAGCACAATTTACTAGACTCATACATTCATTCACCTGTTATGTATTTAATGTCCACAGTGAACTGGCCACTACACTCAGTGACAGAAACAAATGATCAGCCAAAACAAAATCAGCCCTTCGTCTCAAAAATTACAGAGGAGTAGGGGGCAGGGAAGACAATCAAATAATTACACAAAAATGTAAAATTAATAATTGCTATAGGGGCGCCTGGGTGGCTCAGTCGGTTGAGCACCAACTTCGGCTCAGGTCACGATCTCGCAGTCCGTGAGTTCGAGCCCCGCATCGGGCCCCTGTGCTGACAGCTCAGAGCCTGGAGCCTGTTTCAGATTCTGTGTCTCCCTCTCTCTGACCCTCCCCCATTCATGCTCTGTCTCTCTCTATCTCAAAAATAAATAAACGTTAAAAAAAAAAATTAAAAAAAAATAATAATTGCTATAAAATGTGGAAGACATGGCAATATGAGAACTTATAATGAGATTTGATGTACTCAGGTAGGGATTTCCCAAGAAAGTGACATTTGTATTAAAATTGGAAGGATGACTAGGAGTTATCCAGGTACAAAAAGGAAGAAAGGCAGACTTGTGTGCAAATGTCCTAGGTAAACTTTCTAATAACCAGTTGTAAAGTTGCAAGAATATAGATAAATTGGCCTTATTCCTAGGGCTAAATATGCTCCTAATTCTAACTAGCCAGGAAAGGTCAAACATTTTCAGGATTGAATTCAAGAGAAATCATTTGTTTTGTCATCTGATTCTTTTATTTCTAAATCACCTTTAGAAGAAGAAAGAAAGAACAAAGCTCTAAGTTTATTGGACTTAGATTGAAGGTCTTTTTCATCACCCAGGGCACAGATCCAGGACTTTTGCACATGCTAGCTACAGAGCTTGGTGCACATGAGTTTTCTCTTCATTTTTATTCCCTGCATTATGCTTAGTACCTAGTTCTAAATAAAGTGTGATGGGCTATTTTGGTTTAATGTGTGATTATGCTTTAGTTTGCATTTTATTTCTATAATTCATGAGAATTTATTGTAGAAAAGCAATTTAAAATGAAATGCAGAAAAAGTGGTTGTTAAAGCTTAGTATAAAAATAAATGAATTTCTTTCAAAAATACAAATGAGAGTAATATTGTAAAATATTATAAATCTGAGCCATTTCAAACTGCCTTAGAAAATATTGCCTTTTGTTTTACATCAGTGTGACATATAAATGATCATTTTTACTCTATCATTGTCAATCACTACCTTAAATATGTATGTTATAACTGAAGACCACCAAACATATGTAGTCTACCTTGAGAAGTATTAACAGCTAAATTCTTGAAAACTATGTTGACACAATATTTCTATGAAGACTAAATACTAGAAAAGTGCCAATGAAGAAAAATGTTTGTTTAGTGAGGAAATAAGAATAACACCTGAATACTATAAACACAAAAATTTCTAGCATTCCTATGTATATATGTACATATGTGTGTGTGTGTATGTATAGAGAGAGAGAGAAAAAAAAGAGGCTTACCATGTCACAAATATTAATTATAACTTGACATAAGTTAAGTCACTCAGTATCTTCCTCCAATTAGTCAATGGTTAACTTCTCATGGATCTATGTGTATTGACCACTAATTCAAATGGATCATATCAAAATAAAAATAAATATTAAGGGTCTAAATAAACAGGATATATATTCTAAAGAAAGAAAGAAAGAATCTAAATAAATACTCAAAAAATAATCTTTACCTATTACCTAGTTACATTTCATTCATCCGTTAACAAATTTCATTAAGCTCCTACTGCACTAAGTACTGGGAGATTCTGATAAACACAAAGCTCCTAACATAATGGTGCTTAACAATTTTTAGAACTGTATAATAACTGATAAGCTTTTTCTTTATATCTCAAACTGAACCAAAAACACATGAAAGATTTCTGGTTCTGATTCTTCCCCTTTTCTTTAATTTTTTTAATGTTTATTCATTTTTTTGACAGAGAGAGCGCAAGTGGGGGAGAGGGAGAGAGAGGGAGACACAGAATCCAAAGTGGGCTCCAGGCTCTGAGCTGTCAGCACAGAACCCAACACAGGGCTCAAACTCGTGAAACGCGAGATCATGGCCTGAGGCTGAAATCAGACGCTTAACTGACTGAGCCACCCGGGTGCCCCTGATTCCTCCCCTTTTCTAAATACCACATCAACACCTTTCTAACACATGACAATACCATGATTGGGCGTGGGCGTGTGTGTGTGTGTGTGTGTGTGTGTGTGTGTGAAACAATGAATATATATATAAGAATGAATTTCATAGATGTAGCCTAGCCACAATCCTATGGAATTTTATAATTTAATAGAAATAGGTTAATAGTAGTTGTTATATTTACATGGTATTTTACAATTCAAAAAGTACTTCATACGCAACATCTCATTTGTGTGTGCTGTTATAGTTATGCATATAGAGGTATTATAAATTGATGAGTGCCTATGAAGATCAACAGAATTAGAACTTCTAAGTAAGACTCACATGAAAAGCAAGGCATACATCCAACGCAATTCAAAACTGAAGAAAGGTCGGGCAAAGCCTCATGAGCATATGGTTCTGCAGTATGATCCATACTGCAAGACTTCGAAAGAAGAGATGAGATTTCAGGATGCATTTAACTGACAGAAAGGAATAGGCTAAGATAAAGGAAGTACAGGAAGTACAGGAAGACATTCCAAGGACAAAGTGCTACTTTGGAAAAGGCACAGACTTCTATAATATAAATTTATATTTATTATTTAAGGTTTACAACCTTAAGGTTTACAACCATGTAGCTTGTCTCACTCTATATTGCCTAGAAAAGCATATTGGGATCAATACCATATTCTATAAATGAACAAGATATAATTCATCCAATATTTCCATCTTGCTTCTTTTATTTCAGATTTTTAAATCTTTCAAGTGCAGTTAAAACGTGTTGACAAGCAAAGCCATCTAAACCTTCCTACAATTAATTGTATTTCCAAACATGTAGTGTAAGACCTTGGAATCATAGTAACTAACTCAAATAAGTGACCCAGAGTTATCCCTAGTATGAGAACAGGCCATCTGGTCATTGTCTTAGAAAGCTAAACACTCCTCTGACTTAACTTTTTCACAACAGTGATTATTCACTTTGGCAAGCATTGCATTTATTGTTTGTTTCTTCACTATAAGGATTCTATTTTGGCATCCAAATGCTGTATATTTTCTTCTTTGGCATTATATGAGCATTCATTCCTCTTCATACTATGCGAAATTTATTCAGTGCCAATTAGAAGAATAAACTGCAAGATGGTGATGGCTCTGTTACATCAGAAATCATACACAAACTAGTTTCTTCCTGCTATGAACCAGTTTCTTCCTGCTATGAGCCTCTCAAGTTTCGAATAAAAAATATTAAGTTAAACCATATAAAATTGCCAATATTCAACAGTTTGACTTCAAAAAATGGCAAATTCATATGGTTCTGCCCAATAAATGAACCAGAGATTCCACATAATTTTACTCCTTAATTAAAGTTAGCCAGATATCTGCACTCCATGTTTACTGCAGTATTATTTACAATAGTCAAAAGACAAAAAAACAAACAGCACCAACAAAAAATTTTAATGTTCATCAGTGGGTGAGTGGATAAAGAAAATGAGGTATATATCAAAACAAAGGATATTATTCAGCCACAAAAAAAGAATGAAATCTGCCATTTGTCACACCACGGATGAGCCTTAAGGACATTATGCTAAGTAAGAGAAGTCAGATAATGAAAGACAAATGCCGTGTGATTCACTTATATGTGGAATTTTAAAAGGCCAAACTCAGATAAAGAGAGTAGAATGGTGGTTGTCAGGGGCTGGTGGGTAGGGAAATGGGAAGATGTGGGTCAAGTGAAATATATGTTCAGCTATAAAATGAATAGTTCTAGGGATCTAATGTACAACATGGTGGCTATAGTTAATATTGTATGTTCAAAAGTTGCTATGATAGTACATCTTAAATGTTATCACTTATAACAACAACCAAAAATAGTCATTGTTTGAGATAATGTGTTAACCTTCTTGCGGTGATCATTTTGCAGTATATATGTGTATCAAGTCATCATATTGTACACCTCAAACTTACACAATATTATATGTCAATTTTATCTCAAAAAAGCCAACCCTGAACCCTGAAGGCAGTGGGCATTAGTCACAGGTGTCTAGGTTGGCATCTTGCTCACGCAGAGCCAGAGGCCAGGGCTGGTTGCCAATGCAGATCTCAGGCACTGGGTGCAGAGAGTGAGAGGGACTCAGGCAGCTGGCACTTGGGAACACACACAAAAAGTGGGACAAAAACGAGTGAAATCTGCAAGGGGTCTGTAGTGGTTGTGCTGGCTGTTGATTTCTTCGAAAATGAAAGCCCCTGGGACCCTTTGCAAAGCAGGTCACTAGGAACAACAGTAACTTACAACATGTTTGATACTAGCAGTCCCTGCCCTTCTTCCTTGTCCCTAGTCATCACTATATGTCTCAGCTTTGTCAGTCTCTGCCTGGGGTGAAAGCAAAGTGGGGCTTTAGTCCCCTGAAAGTCTGGGGAAGCTAATTGCTCACCCCATTCTACCTTTCCTGGTCAGGGGAACTCTTTCTAGGGGGAACTGTTGGCACTGGGCCATGTGACATGGGGTATGGGATGACAAAGGCAAAATTAAGTTGCTCTTTCTTCCCTTATTTTGCAATTATTCTACATTTTTTTGTTCCGCTGTGTTGCTAACGTTTGGTAAGTAGACTCCTGAGCTCCCCTAGAGATGTTTTTATTCATGGATAGCTGTCTAATTATTGATCTTGGGGGGGGGGGGATGTTGATCTTTATGGAAAGATCTCCCATTCTGCCATCTTGGTGACATCACTCCCTAATATTCCTATTCTAATGTAAATTCAATCACATAGATTTTAGATTTTAAGTGCTCTTGATTTAAATAAATTCTGTTTATTTAAATAAAGTCACTTACTTTTAGCATAGAATTTTGTGGTTTTTGTCAGTTTCTTGGAATTGATCTTCAAATTCTTCCTGTAGGGAAAATTAGAAGCTTTAAACATACTCTCTTGAGTATGTGTGAATTATAAAAATTAACAGAAGGGGCGCCTGGGTGGCTCAGTCGGTTGAGCGTCCGACTTCACCTCAGGTCAGGATCTCATGGCTCATGAGTTTGAGCCCCGCGTTGGGCTCTGTGCTGACAGCTCAGAGGCTGGAGCCTGTTTCGGATTCTGTGTCTCCCTCTCTCTCTCTGACCCTCCCCCGTTCATGCTCTGTCTCTCTTCTCAAAAGTAAATAAACGTTAAAAAAAATTTTTTTTAAATAAAATAAAAATTAACAGAAGAAAAAAGTTAACAGGAGATATATTTATTTATATTTATTTATATTTAATTCCATGCCTAAGAAAATGAGCTCTAGGGGCACCTGGGTGGCTCAGTCAGCTGAGCCTCCAACATCGGTTAAGGTCATGATCTACAGTTTGTGGGCTTGAGCCCCATGTTGGGCTCTATGCTGCCAGCTCAGAGCCTGGAGCCTGCTTCAGATTCTGTGTTTCCCTCTCTCTCTCTCTCTCTCTCTGCCCCTGCCTTGCTTGTGTTCTATCTCTCTCTCTCAAAAATAAATAAATGTTAAAAAGAAAAAGAAAAGGAGCTCTAAGCCTATGGTATTTAGAAGAGACATAAGTGAGAACCTTTGTTCAAAAACAGCTACAATCAGGAGCTCTGTTATCTGTGAATTTGAGTCTCATTCTAACTATGTAGGCGTAAATAAGAATATTGAATGGAGCTTTATCTTTTTTCAAAAGGAAATATTTTAACAAACAACATGTATTGCATAGAGTTAGGTTGAAAACTGAAGAGTCATTTCTTCAACAGCATTATTTAACTTATACACCATGGAAATACAGTAGACATCAGGTATCTAGATTTCTTCAAGGCTAAAAGTCTTGATAAAGTCTTTTGTAATACCCTTATTAAAGAGATAGAGATGAGATATTGAATGCTAATACAATTGGATGGATTTCAAATGAATTGAAAAGCCATTTCTTGAGGATACTGATTAATGAAATGATGTCACAGTCTGTGGGCTTTGCTTTCAGCCCTGTCATGTTCAACAATTTTATCAATGACTTGAATGAAGACAGCAAGTATATGTATGTTATATTTCCAGATGATGAGACAAAGCTCAAAAGGATAGGGAATATGTTGGATGACAGTATGCCAGTATCACAAGCCAAAAAGATCTTGACAGGCCAGAGAGATGGGCCAAACCTCACAAGATAGAATTTAATAAGGATAAATGTAAGGTCAGAACAACAACAATAAGAAAAAGAAAAGAACCCTGCTATTCAATTACAGGCTGAGGGATCTGTGGCTAAAGGAATGTAGGTAAAATGAGGACTGAAGAATTTAGTTGAATTCACAGTAAGCTCAGTATTAGCCAATAGTATGAATTTTGATTAGGGACTTGCTCTTTAGAGTCAAAAAGATGGACAGTTGAAAAAAATGGGAAGATCGAAAGTCATGGATCCGATGCTTATTAGGGATTAAGCTTGGTCAATTACTTAATTTCTCCAAACTTTAATTTCTTTATATGCACAATGAGAGCAATAATAGGAAAATTTTTGATATGAAGTCTACTGTGTTAGGTTTTTTTTTGTTTTGTTTTTTTTTATGGAGGTGCTGACCCTGAATTCTTTAAACTTTAATGATCACTGAGACTTTCCTTTAATACATCATAGCCTCTTTTTCTCCTCTTTCAATGGGAGGAGAGGTAGAGAAGACATGAGGATGAAAATGAAAATAAGGGAAGAGAGAAATTTACCAATATTCCCTAAGCAACTACTTTAGTCCAGGCACTATGTAAGGTGCTCTAGGTACATGACTCACTTACCCGACATCACTAAATGTAACAAAGATTGCATCAACACCATTTAAGATATGCGAAAACTAAGGTTTACAGGGAATGGTTTTCCCCCAGTCAAAACGCTTAGCACACTTGAGCTTTGAGCCCAGGTCTGCACTCCAAGACCAGACTCTCTCTGCCATGGCCATTCACCTCGGTGGTCACCTAATGACAAATATCCTCAATATTCTTTCATTCTATCACATGGTCTGAAATTCAAATTAAAACATTATCCTATTACCACATTTATATTAATGTTGTGTGGTTGAATTCAGTCTGTGAGAATTTATTTTAACACATTAAATTATGTCTATGACTCAACTTGCCTATATAAAGCAATTCAGTAGGCACAATGACATTCCTGATAGTCATCCATTTCTTTAATAGTAACCTTCCCATAACTGGTTCCTGAAAAGCTTTTTTCCCTGGGCCTTTTGTTTTTAACCTAATTATGCTTCCTTTGTGCTTTAAGTCATTTCTTCTGTCTTTATGTTCCACCAGCTGCATATGAGCAACCCTTGAAGCAACCCAGTAGCAGCAAAACCACTTCTTATATAAACTGGAAGAAAAAAAAATAGGAAAAAATTACTTCAACTAAGAAAAAAATGCAACGCTATGCACTCGTAGTTTACCACGGGTATTAAAGGAATTTAGAAAGAGGCCACTAGGGGAAAGATATGGATACAAAAAGAACATTATGTGCCATCCACTGTCAAAGCCTGCGCCCCTCACATGCTGTCATCCTTCAAAACCCAAGTCAAAAATCAACTTTTCTGTGAAGTCCTGCCTGACCATATCCCCACTCCAGGTGAGATTTGGTCACTTTTTCTTTTGCTCCATGCCTCTTAGATAACATGCATTATACTATATTGGAAATATTTGCTGATGCAACAAGATATTAAATGGTAAGTTTCAATGGAGGCACCAACACAATAGATGTTATATTCTAAAGGAGGTGCTAGGTCACTTAATAGAATTTTAAAAATAGTTTATTAGGAACAATGCTTGAACCCCTCATCCACATCCCCCCAAATTTTTTTAATAAAAATGGAGATGGGCGAGGATTTTCTGAGTTGGTTTCTTTCTAAGATTGGGCTGAGGGTCATATCCTTCATGGGGAAACCCTCAAACCTCCTGAGGAAGCATTAGTGAGTCTGCTTTTGAAGCTTAGCTTATGAGCCCTAAGCTGGGAGGAACACAATAGCCTGGGATCAGAGCTCCATCCAAAATCAACCAATAAAAATGAACTAAGTTGTAGTTAACTCAGAGCATTGGAGCACTGCTGCTATGTGTAGGGACCAATGTGCAATCCCAGCAATTGCTGAGGCAAGGCATTTTCCAACCTGCTGCATTGACTTGTAAGTATATTCTATGGAAAATGCTTTTTTTTAAGTTGCCAACAACTACCCTCCATGCTGAAAAATTCAGTGCACTCTTCTAAATCCTTGGATAACTCAACATCTCTAAATAACCCAGCATATGTTTTTGTACTCAAACTTTCACCCTCCTTGGTTTCTGTGGCCATTCAATGAGGTATTGTGCAAAGATCATGAACTTTGGAGTCAAACAGACCTATATTTGATATAAAGAATCGATAGGTGTTTGCAGAAGGCACAAAATGTGCCAGGGACTAAACTAGGTTCTGGGGATAATAGTAAACAAGGCAGACATGAAACAAGATGCCCTCACTCTGCTTAATATTTAACCCAGCCACACTACTTCCCAGCCATATTACTGTAAGAAATTTATTAAATTGTCTGAGCATAAGCTTTCTCACCTATAAAAGGAGAATATTACCTATTTCATGGGAAATATTATGGAGATTAAATGAGGCAAATTATGTAAATTGCCAATTCATCTCTTTCAGACACATAATAGTCTTTCAATAAATGTTCCAGCCTTTCACCATACCCTCCCTCTCCACTCCCTTGCCCATTACCCAGCATATTCTCTGCTACAGCTTTTGTTCCACTCATTCTTTAATTATCTCTGTCCAACTCTGGCGGGCAGGTATGAAATGCTTGTATTCCCCCAAGCTTTCCCAGCTCTGTCTTTCCTCATTCTTTACTTTCTCCCTAAGGGACCTTATTCAGTCCCTTGGTACCACCACATCTATGTAATTGCTGTTTCAAGCTATGTCTTTAAATGTGATCTCTCTTTAGCTCTCATCTCACATTTTCATGATACTTCTATTTCAGTCCTCTAAAAACAAACTCATCATACTCACCTGAAATCTACTTCAATGCTCACACCATTGATATAAATTAAATTCATTTAAATATACATTTATTAAGCACCCATTAGATACAAGAGTCTTGTCTGGAGCTGGAGACTCTCTTGTCAGTATCTAAGTTCAAAAAACTCAAATAAATTTTTAAGATAGGGCCAATATCTTTCACTAGCTGAACTCTCACTATTTGCTCTCAGAAACTCAGGAACCAGTAAGACTTGATCAGCAAGGGATATTTTTATCTACAAAGCATTGTAACTTATATGTAGGAGGTAATCAATGAATGTTTATTTAGCTAAATTCTGTTTGAATTAATGGTATAAGCAGAAGAAGAAAGTATTAAAATATAAGTCATGCTGGTAATTGTAAATAATCAAGGGGTATAGTTGAGCATAGAGTAAGTAATATACATGAGAAGGTATATAAGATCAGTTTTGGAAGCAAAGACAAGTGGTTTGAGGTGTAACTAATAACACTATCTAATAAATAAAGTTATCTAATAAATGATGTTTGTCTAATAAATCCAATGTAATGGAAAGCCACTGAAAGTTTTGGTTTGAGTGAAAACACTATCACAGCTATTAATTTTTTGTTGTTGGCACCATGAACTTGAGAAACTGTATGCAGGGAGATGGCTAACTAATGTACTTTTGTAATGACAATATGTATACAAAGATCTTCAGGCAAATGTTTGCAGAAAGCTTTTTCATTGTAGCCAAAAAATGGAAACACCCAAATAGCCATTAACTGGCGAATGGATAAACCAACTATAGTACAACCACATGATGGAATACTACTCAGTAGTAAAAAGTACTAAACTGCACTGATACACACAACATGGATGAATCTCAAAAGCATTCTGCTAAATGCAGGTAGCCTCAAAAATTTATATACTGAATGAGGGGCACCTGAGTGACTCAGTCAATTGAGCATCCGACTCGATTTCAGCTCAGATCATGATCTCACAATTCATGAGATCAAGCCCTGCTTGGGATTCTCTCTCTGCCCCTTCCCCCCCTTCTCAAAATAAATAAATAAACTTTAAAAAAAAGGTGTACAAACTGAATGATTCCATATGTGACATTATAGAAAAGGCAAAATCATAAAGACAAGAAAAAGGTCAGCGTTGGCAGAGGCTGGAGGTCTGGGGGTAGAGAGAATTAACTCACACATTGATAGACCATTTGGAGATGATGCAAATGGTTTGATATCTTGATTATAATAATTACACAATTGTATGTATTTGTTAAAATTCATTAAAATGTACACTTCTAAAGAGTAGATTTTATTATATGTAAATTAAATCTAATGGCAGGATGACTGGAGATTAAGAGAAAGATTCTAAAATACACCAAAAAGGAATAAATGATAGATGTGACCAACTAATTGTCTATAAAATCAATGGAGTAAATTTCTTCTGAAAGCAGGTAGAATCACTAAAAAAAAAAAAAAAAAAAAAACCAAAGACTCCAGGAAAAGAAAGTGATTTTTGAGGTGGGTTATTTTTTCTCCAGGTTTAATGAGATATAATTGATATAAAATTTAAGGTGTACAATATGATGATTTGAGACATGTATATATCGTGAAATGATTGCCACAAAGGATCAGTTGGCCTTTCCATCACCTCACAAAGTTACCTTTTTTGTTGTGAGAACATTTAAAATGTACTCTCATAGCAACTTTCAAGTATGTACTTCAGTGCGGGTATTAGGTGATATCTCTGTGATTTGATTTGCATTTTCCTGATGATTAGTGATGCTGAACATCTTTTCATGTACCCATTAACCATTTCTATGTCTTTGGAGAAATATCTGTTTAGTTCCCCTGCCCACATTTGAATCAAATTATGTGTGTTTTTTTGCTATTGGGTTGTATGAGTTCCCTTTATTTTTTGAATATTAACTCATCAGAGAGATGGTTTGCAAATATTTTCTCCTATTCCACAAACTGTCCTTTTATTTTGTTGATTGTTTCTTTTGCTGCACCAAAGTTTTTAGTTTGAGGTAGTCCAGTTGTTATTTTGTGCTTTTGTTGTTTGTGCTTTGGTATCTTTTCTGAAAACAAAACAAAACAAAACAAAACAAAACAAAACAAAACAAAAACAATTTTTCCAAGACCAATGTCAAGGAGCTTTTTACCTGTCTTCTTCTAGAAGTTTTACAGTTTCAGGTCTTACATTTAAGTCTTTAATCCATTTGAGTTAATTTTTGTGAATGATGTAAGACAGTTGTCCAATATTCTTTTCCATGTAATTATCCAGTTTTCCCAACACCATTTATTAAAGAGACTGTTCTTTTTCCACTGAGTATTCTTGGCTCCCTTGTCAAATTTTAGTTGACCGCAAATGCACGAGTTTTTTTCTAAGCTCTTAATTCTGTTCCATCCACCTTTGTGTCTGTTTCTTTGCCAGTACCACACTGTTTTGATTACTTTAGTTTTGTAACATAGTTTGAAATCAGGAAGTATGATGCCTCCAGTTTTGTTCTTCTTTCTCAGGATTACTTTGGCTATTTAGTGTCTTTTGTAGTTCCATACAAATTTTGAGAATTGCTCTATTTTCTGTGAAAAATGCCATTGGAATTTTGATAGGGATTGCATCGAATCTATAGATGGCTCTAGGTAGTATGGACGTTTTAACAATGTTAATTCTTCTGATCCATGAACACGGGATATTTTTCCATTTATTTGTGTCTTCTTCAATTTCTTTCTTCAAAATCTTATAGATTTCAGTGTATAGATCTTTCACCTCCTAGGTTAGATTTATGCCTAGTATTTTACTGTTTTTAATGCTATTATAGGGGTACCTGGGTGGCTCAGTGGGTTTAGCATCTGACTTTGGCTCTGGTCATGATCTGACGGTTTGTGGGTTCAAGCCCCGCGACAGGCTCTGTGCTGACAGCTTGGAGCCTGGAGCCTGCTTCGGATTCTGTGTCTCCCTTTCTCTCTGCCCCTCCCCTGCTCACACTCTGTCTCTCTCTCAAATATAAATAAATATTAATGCTATTATACATGGGAATACTTTTCTTTATTTCTTTTTCAGGAACTAGAAAAAGAAGAACACATTAAGCCCAAAGTTAGCAGAAGGAAGAAAATAACAAAGATTAGAGCAGAAATAAATGAAATTGAGACCAGAAAACAATAAAAAAAAGATCAGTGAAACTAACATCTGGTTTTTTGAAAAGATACACAAAATTGGGGTGCCTGGGCGGCTCAGTTGGTTAAGTGTCCGCCTTTGGCTCAGGTCATGATCTCACAGTTTGTGGGTTCGAGCCCCACGTCGGGCTTTATGCTGACAGCTCAGAGCCTGAAGCTGCTTCAGATTTTGGGTCTTCCTCTCTCTCTACCCCTCCCCCTCTCACATGCATGATTTCTCTCTATCTATCTCAAAAATAAATAAACATTTATGTGGATCTTGAGAAACTTAACAGATGACCATCGGGGAGGGAAGGGGGAAAAAAAAAAGAGAGGGAGGGAGCCAAACCATAAGAGACTCTTAACTGAGAATAAACTGAGGGTTGATGGAGGGTGGGAGGGAGGGGAGGGTGGCTGATGGGTACTGAGTAGGGCACCTGTTGGGATGAGCACTGGGTGTTGTATGGAAACCAATTTGACAATAAATTTCATATAAAAAAAAGAAAGTTTATTCTGACAAGAAAAAATAAATAAGTAAATAAATAAACATTTTAAAAATTTTTTTTAAAAAGATAAAATTGACAAGACTTTAGCTAGACTAACAAGAGACAACACTAAGTAAACAAAATCAGAACTGGGAGAGGAAACATTACAACTGATACCACAGAAATACAAAGGATCATAGGATACTCCTATGAACAAGCATGCACCAATAAATTGGACAACCTAGAAGAAATGGATAAATTCCTACAGATATACAATCTACCAACACAATTGTGAAGAAATAGAACATCCAAACAGACCAATAAAAAATAATGAGATTGAATCAGTAATCAAATGCCTTCCAACAAAGAAAAACACAGGACCAGATGGCTTCACTAGTGAATTCTACCAAACATTCAAAAAAGAATTTATACTAATCCTTCTCAAATTTTTCCAGAGACCTGAAGAGGCAGGAACACTCCCAAACTCATTTTACAAGGCCAGTATTACCCTGATATCAAAGAGAGATAAGGATACTATAACAAAAGCAAACCATAGGCCAAAACACCTGATGAGTATAGATGCAAAAATTCTCAACAAAATACAGTGAGCCAACCTCATCAGTATATTGAAAAGATCCTACCGCATGAGCAAGTGGAATTTGTATCTGTGATGCATGGATGGTTCAAAAATCAATAGATGTGATATACTACATTAACAGAATGAAAGATGGAAATCATATGATCATTGCAATACACACACACACACACACACACACACACACACACAAAGCATTTGACAGAATACAATATCCTTTCACGATAAGAACTCTCAAAGTGAATATAAAAGGAATGTACCTTAACATCATAAAGACCATATTAACAAGCCCACAGCTAATATCATACTTAACAGTGAAAGGTTGAAAGCTTTTCCCTTAAGATCAGGGACAAGACAAGGTGCACACTCTCACCACTTGTATTCAACATAATACTAAAAATCCTAGCCAGAACAAATAGGCAAGAAAAAGAAATAAAAGTCATCCAACTCAGAAAAAAAGAAGCAAAATTGTATTTGCTTACAGACAATGTAATCTTACATATAGAACATTCTAAAGACTCCACCAAAACACCTAGAACTGATAAACTTAGTAAAGTTGCAAGATATAAAATCAACATACAGGAATCAGTTGCATTTCTATACGCTAAGAACAAAATACCTGGAAAATAAAGAGAGATGAGTGTTTATTTCGACTTTTGCCACTACATTTGAGATTCTGTCACTGTAGGGCAAGCAAGTTAAGAAGCCTAATAGTCAGTGAGAAACATAAGATAGTAACTAAAAGAGAGGAAGTGCTGGAAATCAGAAATTTCTAGCTAATTTGCATAAAATCTACATTTTTATATGTAAGAGGAGATTAGAGCACTATGTAAATGTTGAAAAACAGATGCTTTGTGGCTATCCACAAAGGCAGTGGGATGGAGAATAAAAAACAAAGGACAGATAATTTTAGGAAAGTGACATTAACAATCTTTAGTACTTCAGAGTCAAAAATTAAAAACCAAATACATAATTAATGGATTTTTGGCATCATTGGGTGACCTTAAATAGTACAATTGAAGTAGAATAGGAGGGGTAGAATCCAGATGTCAAGGCTTTTAAAAGAGAGAGCTTTGAGGACTTGAAAATAGTAAAAGGCTTTTTGCAAAGATTGCCTAGAAGGTTATCACCATTAGTAATCTTTGTTCTTGGCAAAGGAGAAAGGAGGCTGATAAAATGATGGTTGGGAAAGAATTCAGAATTTTTTTTTAATGCTCAAGTACTTTGTTTACACGCTCTGCAGAGGTAACATCAAACAATAACTATTTATTAAAGGCTAAAATATCAACATTCAGTTTATCCAAGGGTCATCAGGCCCTAGGATATATTGGGTCAAGACGCCCAAACTGATTTATACCAAAAGACAATTAAATAATTTACAGTGAAAAGTACAACTATTAAGCAGGCTGGTCTTTGAATTGGCTGGGTGACACACTATTGCCCCAGGGAAGAAGCTTTCTTAGGGAAGCAAGTTTAAAATTACAAGGTATTTGTACTCCCTTCCCCACCCCAGCAAATAGGCTTCTCCTTTTCTTCCCTCTTTTTCATTTGCCCCCTCCTTTTTATTTCCCATTTTTTAAAATATAGTCCAGACTTTATTAAAACTGGGGTGCTTTTTAAAATGCACATTTCTGGGGGTACCTGGGTGGCTCAATTGGTTAAGCGTCCGACTTCAGCTCAGGTCATGATCTCCCGGTTCTTGGGTTCCAGCCCCGCATTGGGTTCTGTGCTGACAGCTGGGAGCCTGTAGCCTGCTTTGGATTCTGTGTCTACCTCTCTTTGCTACTCCCCCACTCACACTCTGTCTCTGTCTCTCAAAAATAAATAAATGTTAAAAAAAAATTTTTTTATGCACATTTCTGGCTTTGGCTAAAACTAATTTAGAACTTCTAAGCCTGAGACCCAGAAATCTCTATATTTTAACAGCTTCACCACTCCATCCAAATGATTTTTAATGCATGTTAGAGAATCTTTTTGGTACAATCTGTACCTACTTCCTTACTTCATGCTGCTTATTCATCTCAATCTCGCTTCTACCTCCCCATTCAGTCCTCTTGCTGAAAGATCCAGTGACATCTTAACTTTCAGCTCCAATGGCATTATTCCCATTAACTATCCTAAAACAGTGAACATTTTTGCCACTCTTTCTTTCTTGCAACTTTCTACTTCTTGGCTTCCATGGTAGCGTTCTCTCCAGGTTCTCTTTCTATCCATGTGACCTTGTTTTCTTTGCTGAATCCTTTTCCACTGCTTTGGGCCCTACATTTTGGGTTTTCCCAGAGTGGAGTCCTTGTTTTCTCCTTTTTTACTTCTGGAATTTCTTTTGGGATAATTTCATCCATTCCCATTTCTTTTTCCATCGGTTATGTTTTTATAATTCCCAAGTATTTATTTCCAATCCTGGCCTCTTTTCTTAACCGTGGTCATTAACCTCTAGTGTTCCCCAAATAGCTGCTTTCAAGGATTTAGTAAACTTCAGATGGAGCAGCAAAAAGGCTGTGAGAAAAACTGCTCACATAAAGTCTGGAAAAGTTTGGGAAAACGCCCTGACAGAATTAAGATTGGGTATATAAGAGACATACTGAGAACCAGGAGGCATCGGCTCAGGAATCATAAAGCTAGTGATTAAGTAGAACGATCCAACCCAGAGATCCTAAAGACTGAAGACAGTGTTAATGTGAAGACAACTGGGGGTCATGAGCAAGGGGTTGTAAAGCTGATTGCAGGTCTGGCCAGAAGCAAGAAGTGAGGCAAGAGCTCAATCAGGAACAAGATGGGAAGCTACAGATGTATTGATTCAGGTGACTACGAAATGCTGGAGCATGGGGCTAAGACAGCCTGCAACCTGTTAACCTGTCCACAGATGGGGAAGCTTAAAGGGTTATATTGCTCCATCAGTTTGTCTATAAAAACTAATAAAAGAAATCACCTAGAGGGATTAAGAGGTCCGAACTTCCATTTATAAAATAAACCAGTCATGGGGATATAATGTACCGCATAGGGAACATAGGTAATACTATTATAATAATTATGTATGCTGACAGAGGATAACTAGATTCATAGTGGTGATCATTTTGTAATGTATATAAATGTCGATCACTATGCGGCACACCTAAAACTGACACAGTATCGTGTGTTAACTATACCTCAATTAAAAGAAGAAAGGAACGGGAAAAAGAAAATCACCTAGAGATTTTGGATTCAATATGTGTTTAATCTGAGGTGGTGAGAACATTCCAAGTCCTGAGAGCAATTTCTCTTCCTCCATCCCTTCCTTTTAAAATGTCTAATTATAAAACATTTTGAACAGAAAATGATACAATACATATGTAACCTCCACAGGGATTAAGCAGATATTAATAATTTGCTACAATTGCTTTGGATTGTTGCCTTTTTAAAGAGATAAATTGATGTATATACAGAACTAAAGACACTGCTACGCCCCCCCAAAAAAAATTTGCTCCTCACTCTCTTCCCCAGAGGGCATCACTCTACTGATGTCAGAGTGTGCCAGTCTCAAGATGACCTTTATTCTTTTACTACAACACAAATACAATAAACCTAAAAATTTTAATTCAACATTGGGTAAAATTAAAAGAAAATGTCTGTCATAGTATTATTTGAGAGATACCTTGGGTTGAACAAATACTGTTGAATAGGTACTTTGAGGAGTCAAATCATTGAACTGGCCATTATTGGCCTCAAGAAGAGAAGGAAATCATTACAAAATATCAAGATTCCACCAACCACTGGAGCAAATAGCTATGAAACTGGCTAAGCAAGGCAATGATATCACTTAAATCTAAAACTGCATAAGGTTTGGAGTGCCTGGGTGGCTCAGTAGGTTAAGCAACCGACTTCAGCTCAGGTCATGATCTCAGGGTAGGTGGGTTCAAGCCCCCATCAGGCACTGTGCTGACAGCTCAGAGCCTGGAGCCTGCTTCAGATTCTTTGTCTCCCTCTCCCTCTGCCCCTCCCCTGCTCGTTTTCTGTCTCTCTCTGTCTCTCAAAAATAAATAAATGTTAAAAAAAAAATTCTAACTATATAAGGTTTGGTTATTATTTTCATTAAAGTAAATGCCTTGTTTTCAGTGTTACTAAGGAGAAAGAAGATCCCCAAGTCATTCAGCATTTAACTACATTTTTGGTTACTCATCAGAGAATGTGATCTGGGGTACCTGGGTGGCTCAGTTGGTTAAATGTCCGACTCTTGATTTTGGCTCAGGTCATGATCTCCTGGTGGTGGGATCGAGGCCTGTCCAGGCTATGTGCTGAGCTTAGAGCTTGCTTCAGATTCTCTCTCCCTCCCTCTGCCCCTTTTCCCTGTCACTATCTCTAGAAAATATGTTGGTTTTTTTTTTTAATTAAAAAAAAAAAAGAATGTGATCTTTCACCCCAGGCATATAACTCCAAATCTTGTTTTAGAAATTTTATTTCTCACACAAACAATATATTTATAATAAGAATTAAAATTTGGCCATCTAACCTATGCATGTCTTCACACACCTTGTAACTACTAACCTAGCACCGTATGTATAAGGGTACTTTCTCCTGTTCTTCAGAAATCTTCAGACTCCTTGAGTTTCTGTTTACTTAACAGACAGAAAAATTGTTTTCATTTTTTTTATAAAGCAAGTGCAAAATATAGTTAGGCAGAGGAGATTAGATAGATGATGGATACAGAGTGTAAGCATATACTTAAAATTTTATGTAAGTAGTAACATACCTTTAACATATTCTAAGGCTTATTCTTTTTTATAAGTTTGTTTTATTTATTCATTCATTTTTTTTGGGAGAGAGAGAGAGCACAAGAGGGGGAGGAGCAGAGAACCCCAAGCAGGTTCAGTGCTGACAGTGCAGAACCCCAACACAGGGCTCGAACTCATGAACCATGAGATCATGACTTGAGCTGAAATCAAGAGTCAGACACTTAACTGACTGAACTACCCAGGCACCAGTCTTGTTTATTCCTAATAAGGAAAATGTAGTTTGTTTCTAATGTTTCACTATTATTTATTCGTAATGAATATTCTTAAACATAACTTATTGTAGATATGTGTAACAGTTTTTTTTAAGACAGTTAAAATGAAAATGCTAGATCACAAAGAAAAAGCATCTGTCAAAAATAATAAAAAATGTTCTTACTCTATTTTTCAAATTTTGAAATTATGAAAGAAAGAGTAAGGCTATTTTTTATTATTTTTGAAATAATATGAAAAACCCAAGCAGATCTGTTAATGAAATGTCCTAGTGGAATTACACATTGAACTCAATTCAAGGAAACAATCCATGTGTCAAACTCAACATGCAAACAAATTTAAACTAGTGAATTGCAAATTTAGTGTGTTTAAACACTCAGGGAACAGTTGGTTGCCCACTTCAGGTCTCCATTCCCAGAGATTCTGATTCAAAGGACTTGAGAATAGGCCTGGAAATCTGCATTTCAATAATTATCCCAGCTTGATTGGTTTTAGTGTGTCTTGAGAAACCCTAATCAAAACTCTAGCATGTACATAATAAAGAAACAATAAAGATTTCAGAGTAGAGTAATAAACTAGTCAGAGCACTGCTTTCTTTAGAGAGGCTATTCTAGAATTTAGAGGAGGTAGATTGGATCAGGAAAAGGACCAGTTAAAGAATTATTGCAAAAATACAACTGAAAGTTAGTAAGGGTAAAAAGAAGGTAATGGCTGAGAGATCAGAAAAAAAGAGGATGGAGAAGAGAGATATTGAAAAGTAAACTCCACAGGATGTGACAAAAGATTAGATGTTGAATATAAAATGCTGGAAGAATTAAAGATGGATTAGAAGTTTACATTTCAGGAGCATGACGATGCCATTTGTAACATTGCAGCACAAATGCATGAAAATAGAGAAAACAACTCATTTGATTATGATCATGTGAGTATGAAGTACTGGAGATACTTTGCAAGCAATTGGAAATATATGGTTAAAGTCAGATAGAATCTAAAGAGGTAGTTTTATGAGTCCTGTGCAATGAGATTATAGTTGACACCATGGGAGACTGTGAACTAGCCAAGAGGAAAAGAGGAAAGTAGAGAAGAGAGGGAAGGGGAGGGAATGGAAGGGAGGGGAGTGGAGAAAGGCAAAAGGTGAGCTTTGGGGGAAATCTAAATGTAGAGATTAGAAGAGAAAAAGAAATTAAGAAGGAAAATGAGGCAAGAAATGGCTCGGTGCTGTGTCTCATGAATTGAAGACAGAGTTTCATAAAAGAAATAAAGTCGTCAGCTGTGTTAAATGATCTTAAGAGGTTGGGGCACCTGGGTGGCTCAGCTGGTTGAGGGTTCGACTCTTGATTACAGCTCGAGTCACGACCTCACGGTTCGAGCCCCATGTTGGGCTCTGCACTGTCAGAACAGAGCCTACTTGGGATTCTGTCCCTCCTTCTCTTTCTGCCCCTCCCTGCTTTCTCTCTCTCTCCCTCTCTCCCTCTCTCTGTCTGTCTGTATGTCTGTCTCTCTCAATAAATAAATGGAAAGGAAAGGAAAGGAAAGGAAAGGAAAGGAAAGGAAAGGAAAGGAAAGGAAAGGAAAGGAAAGGAAGGGGAGGGGAGGGGAGGGGGGAGAGAGAGAGAGAGAGAGAGAGAGAGAGAGAAAGAAAGAAAGAAAGAAAGAAAGAAAGAAAGAAAGAAAGGAAGTTGCCCCTTTTAAGCCTGGAGAGGATCTTCAGTGGTTTTTCAGAGAGTACTTTCAGTTGGCAGGATTAAGATAGCTCCAGGTGGAAAAAAAAAAAAAATAGGAAAGAAATGCGAAAGTAGACACAATAAAATTATGAAGAGTTTCAATAGTAACTTCAGGTCACAAAAGCCCTGAGAAAAAGGTGGGCTTCTGTTCTCAGAAGAAACATAAGTTAATCTGTATGCTGAAGGGAAAGAGCAAGTAGAGCAAAATAAGGTGACTATAGAAAATGAATCCTTGATGGAGAAAAGTCAGGGGAAGGTAAAGGGATGAATCACAAATACAGTGTAGTAGGGTTAGCCATGAAACGCAGATGTTTCTTCTTCTGAGATTGAAAGAAGGAGAAAAAAAGTAATAGTTGAAAATTGGATTAGAGTGTTGTCCAGGAGAAAATTAAGAGAGCTCATATTTACTTAATTTAACCTATTCAGAAAAGTAGAAGGTGAAGGCACCTGCTTAAAATGGGGACAGGGGTTTTAACTATATGCTGGAACTTACATGGGACACCTGGGTGGCTCAGTCAGCGATGCATTCAACTCTTGATTTCAGATCAGGTCATGATCTCACAGGTGAAAACAAGCCCCAGGTCAGGTTCAGCGCTGACAGCACTGAGCCTGCTTGGGAGTCTTTCTCTGCCCCTCCCCCACACTTGCTTGCACTCTCTCTCTCTCTCTCCAAATGAACAAATAAACATGAAAAAAATAATTTTTTAAACCTATAAGCTTGCAGACAATCGAGTGGAAAATTGGAAATAAGTCAATGATAGAAGAACATAAAAGTTTCAAAGCTGCATTGCCTGTAAGTCAAGTACCTACTCCTAATGGCATGACTGTACTGAGAAATAAGTTTGACTCTAAGAGCCAGAAAAGGATACAGTATCAGTTACCTATCACCACAAGACTTCAGTGGTTATCAGGAGTAAGTTTTTATTACTCACATGTTTGGGAGTCAGCTGACAGTTGGCTGATCTAGACTCCTCTTGACTAGAAAACTGGGGTGACACAGCTCTGCTCCACACATCTCTCATCCTCTGGCGGGAGAGCTCAAGTATGTTTCTATGGTGAGGGCAGAATCACAAGAGAGCAAACTCCAACACACGAGCCTATCTCAAGCCTTGTGTTGTGTCCCACTAGCCAAAGCAAGCCATGTGGTTGAACCCACTGTCAAGGAGTGGGACAGGCCATCCCACTAATGCTGGAAAGGCACTGCAATGATGTAGATAAAGGGAGGAATAAAGAATTGATCACTGCCACTGAACTTTTGCCTAGTAAATAAACAAAGAGATGAATACGTGATGTGTTGTCACAGTAACATTACATCTCAGGATGAAATATTTTAACATTTGCATCTTTAAAAATAACATGTTGGAAAGGTCCAGAGTGGGAACTCGCCACCAATACCTGAGTGCTGGCTGTGTGAGTCCAGCACCTTATTTTCTGAATGTGATCCAAGACCTAGTTAGAAAAATATAAGAGGATGGGAATGTCTCAAGGAAAGTCAAAGTTTTACATTTCAAATGGAATAAAATAAAACTGAAAATGAGAAAAATATAATTAAAATAAATAAAAATAACAAGTTGGAAGTAAGCTTCCAGCCAAGGTACTTGGTGTAGTTAAACCAAAGGTTTTTCAATTAATGTATTATCATATTTTGGAAAATTAGGAGTAAGTCTTACATAATTGTCCCCAAATTACCATAGTTATTATTGTGAAGAAAAATAAATGCAAATGAGAAAATAATTAACTCAACAATATAGTGCAATTACAAACAACATCATTTTGATTTGGGTATTGTGTATCCTTGGTTGCATTGTGAAAAAAAATAAAAACAAAACAAAATTGGACAAATTAATGTAAGTTCATGTTTTAAAGTCCACTCTGACAGATTTATAAGTAATTTTCTTAATAGAATTTTGAAAAATGTTTTTTTTTAATATAAGAGCTGTTAAAAATCTACTCCAACTAGTCTTTTGCCCTTACCACTCCACCCTAGGTCTTTCTGATGTCATGTCACCAGTGACCCCTTCACCCCCATCCCCATTGTTAAACCCCATCACCAGCTTTTAACATATCTGACTCCTCTTTAATACATTTTTTCACTTGACTTTGGGGATACTACATTTTCTTGGTTTTCCTCCACCTCATGGAGATGTCCTTCTCTCAGTCTCTCCTGTTAGATTCTCTTCTTCTCCCGACCTATTAATATTGGTAGACCCCAAGGTTTAGTTAGTCCTTGGACCTCTTTCCTATCCATTCACACTTATTTTCCAGGTACTCTTATCTGGTCCCATCATTTTGGGTCATAGGCTGATTTCTGTATCTCCACCCCAGACTTCTCTTCTGAACTCGACTCCTTTGTTGAGCTGACCTCACAACATTTCTGTTTGTATATCTAGTAGCCATTTCAAATTTAACATGTCCAAAATCAAATGCTAATCTGTCCATCAAAACCTGCAGAATTTCCACCCCAGTTGACAGCAATTCTGTCCTTGTTGATGCTCTTGTCAAAACCTCAGAGTCGTCCTGGATTTCTGTGTCTTTCTCTTTTACCCCATATCCTTTCCATCCACTCTATCAGAGCGTCTTGTTAGCTCTACCTATAAAATATATCCAGAATACAATGACTTCTCGCCACCTCCCCTGCAATCACGCTCTGACCATCGTCTTGGACCTGGATTACTGCAGTAGCAACCTCACCAGTCTCCGTGCTTCTACACTTGCCATTTCACAGACTATTCTTGACAGCATGATACTTTTAAAATCTAAGTTAGATTATGTCATTCCTCTCCTCAGAATACCCCAATGGCTCCCTGAAGTTAAAAGCCTTACTATAGTCTACAGGTTCTATGTGCTGGCCCCTGATACCTTGCTGACATTATCCTCTACCCTCCATCCTGCCCACTCTGCTCCAGGCATATTGGCCTCCATGCTGTTCCTTGAACACACCTGGCATGCTCCAAAGTGAGAGTTTTACACTAGCTGTTCTCTCTGCTTGAAATGGTCTTCCCCCTCCTTCAAATCTTTGCTCAAATATTATCTTCTTATGAGGCCTTGCCTAGTCAAAATGGTAGTCTACCTCTTCCCACATATACACACTCCCAGTCCCCCTCTCTGCTGGATTTTTATAGCACTTATCACTCCATAATGTATTATATAATTGGCTTAGTTATTATGTTTATTTCTTTCCCCACTAGAATAAGACACACAACAGCAGGGATTTTGTGTCTTTGGTGGACTTACACATCTCAAACGCCTAGAACAAAGGGTGGCACATAATGGGCCCTCAATAAATATGAGTTTAATACATTGATTTATAAATTAATAAGTGAAAAAAACCAGTTCAGTCTAAATGCCTAAATGCCTCTCTCTCATACAGCAAGATGGGTATTTCGCTAAATAAATGCCATTAGAGATTTTCCCCGTGCATATTTATATTTATTCTTCTCCCTACCTTTCTTTTCTTGGGATCTGCATCTCTTAATAGCATGACATTTTCAAATCTATGTGTATTTAAAACTTTCATTCATACATGCATGTTTGTGAAAAATACCTCCACTAAGCTTGTTTCTTCCTTTTCATACACAAATATCCACTAGAACCTAGATAAAATGCCTTTACTTCCGATATTATTAAATGCAACTTATGTAGAAAGTTTGCATGCTATACATTTTAATTATATTCATTCCAATGTCTGAATTGATCCTTTTTTTTTTTAATTGGAGGACTAATGTCAAGAAAGAGTTGTCTTTTCTAATAGTGACAACTGAGCTGTCATCGCCATCTCTCTGTGAGCTGAAAGCGATAGACTCTTGCCACTTAATGAACTCTGCTTGGCAGACAGAAGACCTTCATGTCACACACTTCAGTGACTCTCGTCCTGCAGCTCCCACATGTCCAAGTCTTTCCCCCTTCTTTGCCCTTCTAATATCTTGTCTGGTTCCACTTTCAATAATGCCAATTGCTAGCTCTACACGCCATCAGTGCATGGACCGCAACAGATTGGGTTACATGCCTCATTCCTAAATGTCAGGCTCCCACCTTGAAAACTCTGCATGACCAGAGAGGCTGGATTATAACAGAATGCAGGGGAGGCTCAGAGTCGCTGAGTAGCCCACGAGGCAGTCAACAGCAGCACTTCATCATCCCCGATCCCTGTACCTCTTCTCTCTCTTTTCTCCCCTCCAAACTTGCTTTCCTCCTCCTCACTCAGGAGGAGGAAACAAGCAAGTTCTGTTCCTGACCTTTTTTACCCAAATATATATAGTCACTGACCAAAGCCCTTCTACCATCCTGTCTCCTTACTCACTTCACCCTTACGTTTCTCACTTCTACCTTGGTAAAGAATTACCACAAAGACATCTTATTCCTATCAGAATTTATAATGCTTGCCAAAAGTATTTTTTTAATTTTTATAGACTACTTTTTTGTACTAAGCCTATTTATATTCATCATTAGCAATCCCATCCTTTGAAGGTAGATTTGTGTTCTAGATAAGGAGAAGATCATTGAGGCCATGGCCAAAGTGCCATATTTCTACATCGCCTTTGTCCCCCTGTGGAACCTATCATGTGTCAAAACAAAACAAACAAAACAAAAGATAAAGACAGTTGAAGGCAAAAAAGAATAAAGCAAGCATTTGATTTGGAGAATGAAATCCAACATAATAGAAACAGCCTTGCTACTTTTTAATGGATGACTGAAGGCAATTTGCCCCAGTCTCATTTTCCCCATATAAGATTGTAACATTTACTTCCTGGAGGATGTGTGACAAGAAAGCTAACATCTCGGAAATGTCTATAGACTTTAAAATGTTTTAACACACATGACTATTACTGAAGATCCTAGAAATAATTAGGCCACCTGCTTAAAATCATGGATTGAAAGAAAAGCCTAGAAAAAAGGAACATGTCTTATTTTTAATAGACAAAGAAGTAATTATAAGGCTTACTGTAATCTAAGAATAATTGTACTGTACCATATATGTGAAGATATACCATCCAAGGATATTTTAAGTTTAAATTTTAATCATGAAATAATTCAAAAATAAAAAACTAGGGAAAATACTTGAACAGTTACATATTAACACACCACTAACATTAAACAGATGTTAACATTTTCCATTATGTTTTAGATCTTTCCCCTTTTTTGAGATATAAAATGTTACAGCCAAAATTAAAGCCCTACCTCCCTTTTTTGCTTCTTTTCTTCCTGGCAAACAACCACTTTCCCAAAATTGTTGTATATTGTTCCCATATACGTTTTTGGGACATTTACCTTTGTAATGAAAATGTACCATTATTTGTGTTATAGCAGTCATCCATCTTCACATTTCTGGCTCCATTAGTAATACAAAAACCTCACCAGTAGGTGTCATCAGAATGATTATGTGTTACTCATTAGATAGCTTTGAGATGGTATGTCATGACTTAATTTGTATTTCCCTGAATAGTAGCAATGTTGAGAATCTTTACAAAATTGTTGGCACCCAGTTTCTTCTATGAATTACTTATCACGGCCTTTGCTTAGTTTTCTATTGGGTTGGCTTTCTTTTTATCATTAATTTGTAGAAACTCTTTACATATTCTGGATACAAATACTTTGATGGTTATATGCATTACACATTTCTTATAGTTTTTAATCTCCTTTTTTTTCACATTGCTCATAGTACCTTACAGAAGTTATTATGTAGTGAAATTTGTTAACATTTTCCTTATTAATAGGTTTGTGCTTTTGCATCATATATAAGATACCAAATCATACAAATAAGACCTGATATAATTAAAATATTATTTTCTCATGTTTTCTTCTAAATAATTTATTATTTTACTTTTTAAACGTAGACTTTTATTCCATCTGGAATTCAATTTGTATATATGCACACTTACAAAAATTTTTTTCATATCAATAATTGTCAAGCATCATTTAATAATGGCATCCTGGGGGTGCCTGTGTTGCTCAGTCGGTCAGCATCCAACTTCGGCTCAAGTCATGATCTCGCAGTTCGTGAGTTTGAGCCTTTCATTGGGCTCTGTACTAACAGTTCAGTGCCTGGAGCCTGCTTCAGATTCTGTGTCTCCCTCTGTCTCCGCCCTTTCCCCACTTGCACTGTCCCTTTCTCTCTCTCTCTCAAAATAAACATTAAAAAACATTATTTATGGCATCCTGTTTCTCCCAAATTTATTGATATGCTCATCAAATAAATAGATTTGGTTCTAAGTTTCCATTTCCTTTCCATTGGTTTGTCTATTCTGTGTCAGTCCTCACAGATTTTATTCTTATGGATTTACAGAAATTTTAATACCTCGTCAGGCAAGTCTACCATTATTCTTCTTCAAGATTGTGTTGACTGTTCTCAGTGCTTTGTATTTTCACATAAATATTTGGATTAGTTTGTCAAATCCCATTAAAAAGAAACTGATGACTTTTCATTAAAAGTGCATTGAATTTTATAGGTTTCCAGTTATGGAATGAATAAATCACAGGAATAAAATGTACAGCATAGGGAATATGGTTAGTGATGTTGTAATAGTGTTATATGGTGACAGATGGTAGCTACACTGTGGTGAACATAACACAACGTATAGAAAAGTTGAATCGTTATGTTGTACACCTGAAACTAATGTAACTAATTCCAACTATGCTCAAAGAAAAAAATTAAAACAAAAACAAAACAAAACAAAAAAAAACACCTAAATCAAGAAACAAGAGGGAATTATTTCCAGTGTGTTTTCACCTGTTGAGAGATGCTAGTAAAAAAACCAACCACGATAGTCATGTGAGAATACATAATATAATAATTTAAAATAAACACACTGTTTATAACTTTAAAATAGTGCATTAATTTATAGATTAATTCAGGATAAATTTCCATATTTATTATTTTGGTTCTCTCCGTCCACAAATCATGGTATCACAATCATGTTGTATCATTCCAATCATCTAAGTCTTCTTTTGATAACGTTTTATAATTTTCTGTATAAAGGTCTTAATACTCTTTTAAAAATTTGTTTTTCTGGATATCTTATAGTTTTGTTTTACATTATAAATAATATATAAAGCTTTTATAGTACTTTGTCTAAGGAAGACAGCCTACTAAGTGATTAATAATTGCACAAGTTTGGGTATTGAAACCAAAATGCTTTGAGTTCTGATCCTGGCATTGACTTTTATAAGGTATATTACCTAAAGCAAGTTACTAAACTTCTGGGAGATAGTTCAGTCTTCCATAAAATCAAGGATTCTAATAATACCTACCTCGAGATTGTTATAATAATTGTATAAACAGGGAGAGACTCAGAACATTGCCTGACACAGTTAATTTGTTAATTTGTTGATCAGGATGGAGTAGAGCAAGTTGCGTTAACAAGCCGCTCTAAAATCTCAGTGAGTGACTGAAAGCAACAAAGTTTATTTCTTGTTTATGCTGCATGTGTGACATGCAGAGGGCGGGGGGAGGTTTGCTCTATTTTATACTCACCACGGGACCCAAACTGATCGAGTAGCTATCATTTGGAAGATTTTTGAGAGAGAGAAAGAGCACACACACACACAGGAGCAGGGTAGGAGCAGAGAGGCAGGGAGAGAGAGAATCCCAAGCAGGCTCCACACTGTCATCACAGAGCCCAACCCAGGGCTCCATCCCCATGAGCCAAACCTTGAGATCAAGACCTGAGCTGAAATCAAGAGCTAGATGCTTAACCTAATGAACCACCCAGGCTCTCCTTTGTGTGTTTTTAAAGAAATTCTCACTATCAAATAATCATATAAGTATTTTCCTATATTTTTTTCTGCATGGTTTTAAGTTTTACTTTTCACATTTAGTTCTTTAATTTGCCTGAAATTGATCTATGAGAGCTGTGTAGTAGGATATGTGGGGAGGGAGGTTGAATCAAGAGAAAACAGCGATTCACTTCATGCCAACATATCTAACCATGAAAAATGTTTTCTTGAAGTACATTAATTACGTCTCTCAGAGCCTGTAATGTTCTGCAGAGCATAGTTTTGGATATTCTGGAACCAGTGAATTCTACCTAAAATTTCAAGAGAAAGGAAGGAAACCAATAATTCAGTGCCACCTAAGTGGAAAGCACTATACTAGGTATGTTACCACAACTCAGTTCAGCCTCAAGAAAACAAAAACAAAAAAACAGTGTTTTTAATTCTACTTTACAGATTCCTAAAATCATCTAGCTAATAAACCATGAAAATAGAATCTCAGGCCAGATTTCTCTTCCACTTCTTTCTATTTTCTTCCCACCACAAAATCATTGAGTATTTTGAAAAGGTGGAAGGATAGATTGATACATTGACTTTTAAGACAAAGTTAGACACTGAAAAAAAGAGGTAACGACTCTGGTGGAAGGCCTACTTCCTTTTAAATATATAAGCAAGTTGTGTCTCTTTAGGTATAACCTAGATTTTATAGTTATTTTGAAATTAAAAATACCAGGATTCAAGTCTGGTAGACCTGAGTTTAAACTTGTTATATCAAGCAAGCTATTTTCCTAGCCTCAGTTCAAGGATGGTAATAGCTACTGCCCATAACTATTGGTCAGATTATGTGGGTTACATAGAAAAAGCATCCAGCACTATGTCTGGTACACAACAGGCACTAAAATATTAGTTCCATGAAACCTCAACAGTGTTATTTATACGGACCCACAAGGTCCCTACAACCTAAAACATATGAAAAACCACTGTCCTCTTTCCCTTCTTTTTCTCTCGCTTTTGTTTTCCCTTTTCTTTGGCCATTGTTTCTTCTCCTCTGCCTCTGCCTCAGGCACCACTTTGTTGGTAATAGTGGACCTACTATATAAACAGGTATCCTGTTATTAATTATGACTAGGTTCAGCCCAGTGGAGCTAAATAACTTTCAAAAGGCCAAGTCAGTGCCAGAATGAGTCACCAACAAACTGAGACTCTCTTCCTCCTCCCCGCCTCCTGCTTTGTTCCCACAGTGGCCACAGCTGCCTTTAGGTTGTAGGTGTTAGAAAGTTACTGAACAGTGACTGAGACAGTGACCTCTAATATCTTGTAGCTTGTCCTCCTCCAGTATCCCAGGAATGAACAAGCTGGCATCCATGGGAGGTGGTTGGGTCATATCAGGACACATAAAGATGCCATATTGATTCTGTCCTGCGTTCTAGTACTCAAACCTGTTTCTTTCCTTTCAATTTTTTTCATATTCTTTTTTTTTTTTTTCTCCTCTCAGGTCTCCTTTGTTAAAAGTTTCTTCCCTCTATTTGGTGTTTTCTTCCTCTTTGCTTTCCTTTGTGATATCTACTGCCTCCGTCCTAGCCCTATCCTCCCCCTTTTGCTTCTTCCCCATCCCATTCAAAAACAATGATGATGATGAATAACAACAGTAATAACCAGTGGCTTGCTGACTGCACTGCAATAAAATGCTGTACTTTCCGTTAGTGATCACAGGTGGCTTCCCAAGCCTGGTGACTGAATTGTTGGGCCACAGTGAGACAGGTGGGAGAGTGTGGGTGGTACCCAGTTAGCAGCCCACCTGAACCATTCTCCTGCCAATCTTTCTGATGATGAAATGTCTAATGCAGGCAAATGCATTGCAGCTTATGAAGTCTGTGTTGCTAATGTACTCCAAGTCAATCACAACACAGTTTCCAACTCAAAATCCCCATATTTACTGTATGGAAGCGAAAAAATAAATGAGACAGACTTGATGTTTTAACTAAGACTCTGACATCATCTTTTGATTTTATGTCTGGGCAGCTTTTGTTTTACAAATGAGTAGGCTTGTGCTTTTCAGAGCAATGTTGTAACATACACATGTGCTAAAAATTATACTGGAATGCCTGGTGAAACTTGCTTCTACCCAGACAAATTATCTGGTGGAGATACCCACTATAGTTAATTTAGGAGTATAAATTCTTACCTTTTCATATGTAGCAATTTAAGAACTGACTCAAATGCATAATTACCTCAGACTCTGCTTAATTCTATCTATAATTTGGTCTTGGTCTTCTAATTTATATTTACTTGATATTTTTATTTAAAAATTCTTGGGGCGCCTGGGTGGCGCAGTCGGTTAAGCGTCCGACTTCAGCCAGGTCACGATCTCACGGTCCATGAGTTCAAGCCCCGCGTCAGGCTCTGGGCTGATGGCTCAGAGCCTGGAGCCTGTTTCTGATTCTGTGTCTCCCTCTCTCTCTGCCCCTCCCCCATTCATGCTATGTCTCTCTCTGTCCCAAAAATAAATAAAAAAACGTTGAAAAAAAAAATTTTAAAAATTCTTACTGTTCTTAGCACATTTCACTATGTATTTTGTGTAAGCCACCTCAAATCCTTTGTAGAATGCTACGAATTTAAAACAAATAAATGAAGTCATTGTGTGTCTTTACCCAGTGACTTAAACCATATGTCTTGATCTTTATTCTGATTTCTAGCTCATAAGTTGTGTTTTTTTTTATTTTTGTGTGTGTGTGTTTATTTATTTTTGAGAGAGAGTGTGTGTGAGCAGTGGAGGGGCAGAGAGAGAGGCAGACACAGAATCTAAGCAGAGTCCAGGCTCTGAGCTGTCAGCACAGAGCCCGATGTGGGGCTTGAACCCACGAACTGTGAGATCATGACCTGAGCCAAAGTCGGACACTTAACCAACTGAGCCACCCAGGAGCCCCATAAGTTTTTTTTTTTTTCATTTTTACTTCCTCATTTACAATTTGACCTCATGCTACAGACTAAATGTGGGAGTTCTTCCTGCCAAAATTCATATGCTGAAACCAAATCCTTCATGTAGTGGCATTTAGAGGTGGGACCTTTGGGAGTTCATTTTGTCTGGAGTATAGACCGCTTATGGTGGAATTAGTGTCCATCTAAAAGAAACTCCAGAGAGCTTCCTCCCTACTTCCACTATATGAGGACATGTGAACCAGGAAGCAGGCTCTCACCAGATGCCAAATCTGCCAGTGCCTTCATCATGGACTTCCCTGTCTCCAGAACTGTAAAAAATAAATGCTTGCTGTTTATAAGCCACCCGGTCAGTGGTGTTTTATTATAACAGCCCACACAGACTATGATACTTCATGGAGTACTGGATTAAAAAATATTAGAAGATATACAAGCTTCATTTTATGAGAGTTATGCAAGCCTTCTTAATCTAAACTCAAATAAGCAAAGAATAGATTTGGAAAAATATCAACGTAAAGTAGGTATTTATCGGTCACTGTTCTAAGCTAAATATCTAGGAAATACTGGCTTCAACATACTTGTTTTGAGATGAATACAGTACAGATACAGTATTTCAAGCCAAGTTAAGTTTAAAGGCATGAATTAAGTAGGCATTTGTTGTCAGCCTTACCTGTGTCAGTTCAAGGCTCCATTAGTTAACAAATTTGTCACAGGAAAAAAGGTTTTTCAGAACCTATAGGGGGTTTCTACAGCACGCTGAAACTCTGATTTGGAAAATCCGTCTGTATTAATGGGCTGAAGCAATAACTGGTTACTTGTATCTTTCTCTTTTACATTCTTGAGAGTTAGAGAGTCTTTTTTCACCACTGAATCTCCAGCTCTGGTTCCCCATAGCAGTGGCCTTGTCATGGAGTAAGCCACGGGCTCTGTGGTCAGGTGTTCTAATTACTGCCTGAGCTCTGCCAATTATAATCTGTACATGTTAGGGCAGTCTATTTAAACTCTCTGTGCATCAGATTTTTCATCAGTAAAACTGATAAAATAATAGCTCTTAGAAATTAAACCAATAATCTGCATATAGAAAACATTCAATAAACCATAAATATATGGATGAAACCGTTACATTTCAACATAAGTACATAGCATGATTGCTGAATTATATGTGTCTGTCTCTGAAATTCTTAAATATGGATGCCTGGGGGAAAGTCGTAATTAGTGACCACTTATCCCAGCTGGCATTATCAACTGCTTGATGACACCTTCCCAGGCATAGACGTTGTGCCTGCCTGTAAGAAACTAATCAGTGTCAAGAGCTGTGTCTCTTAAAATTTAAGCCTGCTCCAGCCATGGCAGGTATCCCAACAACATCAGCTTTTTATTGTATTTCATAATCAGTTGAGCTGTCTATATGGACAATCCCCTCCAAACCTCCCACCTCCACCCCGGCCCCACCCACAAGCAGAATAGCAACATGGCCAAAAAATAAGTTTTGCCATCAGACCTAGACTGAGGTTTCTGCTCTTCCGCTTATTAGCTACATGTCCTTGGGCAAGTTCAACTCACTAAGCTTCAACTTGCACTTGTAAAATGGGGATAATACCTATTCTGAGGGCTGGTAAGTAGAAAAATGAATGAGACATTATATGTAAATCACATAACCTAGTGCCTAACACATAAGAAGCCTTCATTAAGTTATTTTATTATTATTATTATTATTATACCCCAAATTCTGACAAATTTTTCATTAAGAATAAAATAAAACATTGGTTACAAAATAATTTTATTTTAGTTATGAAAAAAAATGTTCTGCAGTTTTAATCCTTGACAGAATTTCTGGTGTTGTAGTTGCCACCTGGGACACACTAAAACCTAAAAAGCTGATAAATTCAGATTGATTTGTATCGTGGATAAAGTCTCAAGGTACTAATTAGATAAGAAGCTGCCATGATTTTTCCAGATGACTGTGTTAGAGTGACTGGCTCTTCAGGTGACATTATTGTTAATAATGGTAATAATTATTAAGCCCTTTAATGTCCCATAATTACAAATGAAGCCTGCACTGAAATGCCACATCAAAAAGTTTTTCATTTTGCTTATAAATTCAGTTTCTTTGTTCACCAACAAGCACAGTCCATAGTTGTCAGTACTCATAATGATCCTTCTTTTCATGCACCTTTGGCTTTGAACAATTTCTTCCAGTACATTTGGCTGGAAGGTAATATGCTGGTATAATATTTCTATATGCCTTAGAGGGAAGGGAAGGGGCTTACAAGGAGAGCATAAAGGACCTCACTGCAATCAACTCCCAAAAAGGAGGAATAGCAGTCTATCTGCTGCCTAATATCTTATAAAAGATTCATTTGCCTGAATGTGTTGAAGAAGGAGACCTCGGCCTTTAAAGAAATCTAACAGGCAATCTGAGGAAAAGTCAAAAAGGCACAACAATCTCATCCAGAGGGAAATATCTGAATATAAAAGAGGCCAAACCGGGCTTTGGAGAAATATATAAAGGAAATGTAATGTAATCAAGTCTACCTGGATATTTTCCAGGCTCTGTTCTGTGATATTGGGGTGGTGGTTTCATTAGTCATTTGTATAGCTACAAACTTGATACTCACTCAGTGTACATTTATTTTTTTAAGCCCACCTACACTAGCTCCTTGTCTCGCTTTGCAAAGTTTTTTTTTAGTATGTTTTCAGCTTCTGGTTTGAAGATTCAATCTCTGAGTAAAATTCTGGAAGACAGTTCAGATACTTTGACTACCACAACAAAAAAGCTTTACTTTTATCTGACATTGAAGTAGCCAAATCTATTGGCATCCCGTTTTCCATGTGTAATAACCTTATTCAATAAGTCTTTCATTCAACAAGCATTTTCTGAAGGTCTACTAGTGTCTTATGTATGTCATTATTTATGAAACCAAGCAAACATGATCCCTACCCTACTGTTCCAAGGCTAAAGTCCTTCCCGAGAGTCTCGATATTTTCAGAAATGCATAATGTCTTCTTGCCAGCTACTTCAAACACTGTTCACCTGGTGTGAGTTGAAGAAACATTCAATCAATTTCTATCACCCATACCCTGACTGTCAGAATGAATAAGGCACAAGGGAAGAAATGACAGGAAGGATTGTAGAAGCTGGGACTCCAAAATGAGGATGAGAGAGAATGGAAGCACTGCCATAGCCAATTCAGTCAGACTCCCTTCCCTGTTAAGTCCCCACAGCATCTGGAAACTCTCCAGAGACTTGAAAACTCTTGTCTTAAAAGAGGTCCAATAAATTCATTCTCATTCAATGAACTGCAGGGAACATACAGTAGATGGTGAAGAAGTAGGATTTCTGATGGCTTTCTGTTTCTCAGAGAAGAAAGTGATAGAAACACTAAATCTTTTGTGACCCTCATAGGGTCTTCAAATTTTTTATAAAATGACTTTAATTACAAGTAAACATTCCTTTAGCTAGCAGATTAGAAGTCCATGAATGATACTTTTATGGTAAACCATAACACTTATTTATTTTTTTTTAATTTTTTTTTAATGTTTATTTATTTTTGAGACAGAGAGAGACAGAGCATGAATGGGGGAGGGTCAGAGAGAGGGAGACACAGAATCCGAAACAGGCTCCAGGCTCTGAGCTGTCAGCACAGAGCCCGACGCAGGGCTCGAACTCACGGACCGTGAGATCGTGACCTGAGCCAAAGTCGGCCGCTCAACCGACTGAGCCACCCAGGCGCCCCCATAACACTTATTTATAATGAACATAGCATTAGTTCCTAAAACCATTTCTCTAGTGGTATAAAGATTTTTCTCAAGGGATTCCATAGCTCTCATTACCATTCTCTTTTCTGACCTTAATGAACATCAATGTTTACATACGGGGTGGTGGTTACTGTAAAATGCCCTAGGTATGCTAAATTGAGAGAAAGGTTTAAGTTCTGAGAGAAATGTTTAAGTTCTGAGGTTCTACTTACTACCCTAACATGGGTATTTAATAAATGCCTAAAGAAGATCTAACCTGTAAACTCTGTCTTTGAGAATAAGAAATAGCTAACAATTGTTTATTCCAAGTTAAGCATTAGCCTGATAAGACTATTTTAAAATACTAAATCTTTTGTCTTTGAAGTAAAATGCAAAAACTTGTGGGTCAGTATCAGTTTTACAAATATGTTATTAATTTGGTTATATTTTCTCTGTGTTCCTGAGGTATTCTACTTCATCATAAAGTATGTTTCATTTTTCATATTTTAAAAAATGCCATGGGTTCGGGGCTCCAGGGTGGCTCAGTTGGTTAAACGTCTGATTTTGGCTCAGGTAATGATCTCACAGTTCATGAATTTGAGCCCCGCATCAGGCTTTGTTTTGACAGCTCACAGCCTGGAGCCTGCTTCAAATTCTCTGGCTCCCTCTCTCTGCCCCTTCCCTGCTCCCATTCTGTCTCTGTCTTTCTCTCTCTCTCTCTCTCTCTCTCTCTCTCTCTCTGTCTCTCTCCCCCTCAAAAATAGTAACATTAAAAAATTTTTTTTAAATACCAAGTTCAATAAAGGCAATGTTTGTGCATTTATCCCATTTATACTAAGAATTTTAACAACTTATGGTGACTTAGAAAAGTCTTTCCAGAAGACACATGAAATTGTTTTCAGGATCAACTAGAGAATCCTCAACTACATTTACCCTTTTAGCCAAAAGTTTAAGCTTGCAGTTTTGAGCCCTTACTGATCCAAAATCAATAGAGACTTATGTTTAAAAGTATGCATCTTATAGGCATAAATTAGAAACGTGTATGAAAATACTTGGTACATATTTGTTTTCCCTTCTTGGAAGCTGAGTGCATTATATGTATATGATCAAAAAATGAATTTAAAGCAGCAGTTACTAAAATGGGACCATAGAAGCTCTGAAATTAAATGAGAAAATATAAGCATGTGCATATGTGTTGGTTATGGGGAAAAACAAAAGATAAGAAAACACATATATATTGAGTAGTTTCTATACGTCAGGCCCTGTTCAAGACATTGGAAATATAGCAGGAACAAGATAGAGGTCCTGACCTCAAGTATCTTATATTCTCATTAAGAAATATAGCTGATAAAACATAAACAAATAAATAAATTTCAGAAATATATCCCAAATTTAGGATATGGGATTTCTATAATTTAAACTCAAAATAATAAGACCTCAAAATCAGAGATGGACAAAAACAAAGGATATAGACCACTATGAATGGGGTAGAATAGCTAGAAACAGTTTTAGGACACCAAAGAATCACCTTTTAGAATTATTAGATATTGGGGCACCTGGGTGGCTCAGTCGGTTAAGCGTCCGACTTCGGCTCAGGTCATGATCTCGCGGTCCGTGAGTTCAAGCCCCGCGTCTGGCTCTGTGCTGACAGCTCAGAGCCTGGAGCCTGTTTCGGATTCTGTGTCTCCCTCTCTCTCTGACCCTCCCCCGTTCATGCTCTGTCGCTCTCTGTCTCAAAAATAAATAAACGTTAAAAAAAAAATAGAATTATTAGATATACCCTGGAAAAAAACATGTAGAAGATGTCACAATTGCCTTAAAAATATATGATCATGATCCAAAAAATGATCAAGGAGGAAGTAACAGTCAGAAATAGCCATGAAGAATTAAGGGAGAATTCACTATATGGGAATTAAAATTTAAAACTTAATTTAAAATTTTTTAAATAAAATTAACTAAATAAAGAATTAAGGGAGAATAAACATTTAGATATAAGATATAAATTGGGTGAAATGGAGTCTCAGTGAATGAGTGGAACATCAGAACAGAGTTAGTAAATCTGAAGACATTACACAGAGTGCAGCACAGAGAGAAAATAAGGACTGAACAAACAAACAGAGAAAATGAGAAATTCTAGCACACATCCGGTTGGGTCCCAGAAGGAGAGAACATTTAAAAATGCAGAAGGGATAGATTTGAAGAGACGACCACTAAAACATTTTTCAGAATTGGTAAAGGACAAACATGCATATATAGAAATAGGAAGTTCCACATGTGCCAAGTGAGGTAAATGAAGACCACATTTGGGCATTTTCTTATGAGGCTACAGAATGCCAAAGACAAGAAAAGAAACTTTGAATTAGATGGAGAGAAAATACAGATTATTTACCAGGAGTGATAACTATACTGCTGGCTAACCTCTCAGGGGCAACAATGAAAGCCAAAAGACTGAATATCACTGTCTTCAGAGCCCTGAGAGAATGTAGCTGTCAATCTAGAATTATAAACCCAGCCAAACTATGATTTCAAAATGAGAGTAAAATAAAGATATTTTCAGATTAATAAACACTGAGGGAGTTTGCCACCAACAGACCTTTACTAAAGGAACATTTAAATTATGTATTTCAGGGGCACCTGGGTAGCTCAATTGGTTAAGCATCTGACTTTGGCTCAGGTCCTGATCTCACAGCTTGTGAGTTTGAGCCCCACATTGGGCTCTGTGTTGACACCTCAGAGCCTGGATCCTGCTTCAGATTCTGTCTCTGTCTCTCTCTGCCCTCCCCTGCTCACACACTGTCCCCCCTCTCTCAAATATAAATAAACAGTAAAAAAATTTTTTTTTCAGCATTTATTCATTTTTGAGAGACAGAGCACAAGTGGGAGAGGAGCAGAGAGAGAGGGAGTCACAGAATCTGAAGCAGGCTCCAGGCTCTGGGCTGTCAGCACAGAACCTGATGTGGGGCTCAAACCCACGAACCACAAGATCATGACCTGAGCTGAAGTCAGACGCTTAACCGACTGAGCCACCCAGGCGCCCCTAAATTTTTTTTAATATTTAAATTATGTACTTCATGAATAAGAAAAATGATTCTATAAATGTTTTTGCATAGTTAAGTAACACAGATTATTGAGATGATAGTTGCACAGCTCTCTGAATATATGAAAAACCACTGAATTGTACCCTTTAAATGAGTAAATTGTACGGTACATGAATTATATCTCAATAAAGCAGTTTTTAAAAATTATGAAGAACGGAGACACCTGGGTTGCTTTGTCAGTTGAGCATCCAACTCTTGATTTCAGCTCAGGTCATGATCCCAGGATTGTGGGATCGGCATTCTCAGCACAGATCCAGCTTAAGATTCTCATTCTCTCTCTCTCTCTCTCTCTCCCTCTCTCTCCCTCTGCCCCTCTCCGCCACTCACTTGTGTACTCTCTCTTTCTCTAAAAAATAAAACAAAAAGTGAAAGATTAAAAAAAATTGTAAGGAACAAATATCCTCCTTTGTAATAAAGACTGTGTGACCTGAAACCTTAGGAAAACGAGTATCAGATCTTCCCTTTTAAGCCCTTACACTTGTAGTTTAATACATAAAGACAGTCTGACCAGAAGGGTACACTGATGTGTATCTCAATTTGATGGTGGAAACATGCTACTTACATATCAAGAATATATTTTAGTGAAAGCTTATGTTTCTTACAATAATAAATATATTGGGATAATCATTTTTTTAAAAACACAGACCAAAAAAAATCTTAATGCTGAAAAAAATATTCCCCTTAAAGACAAAACCATAAAACAAGGTCAGAGAAGGCTTGTTTTCATCCCTGTATCCCTAACTGTTCCCCTGTCCCACATTGGGAATTCATATTTGACTTATCATCATTTCCCAAAAAATTATATTTCAGAGGTAGAAAGTTAAAATATCCATGTGTCATTGTTTTATACAGAAAAGCATTGTGACTCAAGTACCGTATCTTCATCCCGAACAAGTGTGAGAGCCATTCAAGTTTGAGAGCCATTGTAAATCAAATCTCTGACAATAAGTGTGGACAAGAGTCTCCCACAGCCTTCAGGAACTGGCAAAAGACCAAAGCTTTCTCTCCATTAGAGGAGAGTTTCCAGTCAATTAGCATGTTAAGAGAGATGTTTGGAGGCCAATGGCACTATGAACTCTGTGTATGAAACTGCCAGCTCCTTCCACCAACAGAGGAAGTAGTGTGGAAATAAAGTAGTTGCAGAGGTAGGTACTTCCAAGCTGTGATAGTCTAAGTTGCTTAATATCTGTCATGCTTCAGTTTCCCTGTTAAAACAAGGATAATACCACTCACTGTTTTTCAGACAGTTCTAAGGATTGTAAGGATTATATTAAATGATGTAATGACGGAGAACCCACAGAATGAGCAGTATGCTGTCACATGGCAGGCACTCTAAGGCCGAGGCCAGAATTTGAATACAGGACCACAGAGACCATCAACTTCATTTCAACAGTGATCAGCAGGTCAAGGTGTGAGCTAGGCTCCTGTTGTACACAGAATTAAAGTCTCCATTTCTACATTTCTCTGAAAGCATACATTATCCCAGAGCATCTTGCTATAAAATTAGTTTTAAAATGATGAAGGAGGTATGGCTCACTCACAGGGCCGCTTGGACAAAGCTAAATGCAATTGGAAGGCAAACACTTTTTAGCTGACTTGAATCTTTCCAGGGTTACTGTTGAAAAAACAAACCCACAAGGTATTCTTCCTCTTCTGCCATTAAAATCTGCTTCTTCCGAAAGGAAAGTTTCCCATTGTTTGGCTCACAGAAAATGTCACAGTTCTTTACTTAATCTTGTACACAATTCTTGGCTTTCTTAAACAGCCAACTCTCAGTGTGTATTGTAGCTGGCAAGGCAGCCATGGAATATTTCTATGAAATCGCCTGGGAAATGTATCAGTGGGTTTTGCTGCACAACAGTAAAACTTGCCACCACACGTCAGGAGGGAACATTGGCCAATTAGGGTCCTAAAATGAACTGCTCACCACTTCTCCATTTCTTAAGCAAACTTCTTTTCCAGATTATTTTCCCTAATGTGACAATTTGAGGCCACCACCTGCTGTGCTCGTTCAGATCACATTTGTTGAAAAAGGTGCAATTGAACTTCACAAATGGGAAAAAAGAGAGAGAGAGAGAGAGATCAACTATTCATCTGGGTCCACCTAGGAAAGAAACAAGCTATTTTTGCTTCTAAAAGCTTTAAAAATAAATAAATAAAACTTCTCTCCTGGAAAGAAGCTGCATTGTTGCTTTATAAGCAGGCTGGCTGGCACAGGTAAAAACAGCTGATGGTGAGGCTCATGCCAGAGGCAGTCTGAGGGATGGAAAGGAGCTCAGGCTCAGCTCTTTAAACTGCCCTTCGTCCTCTGCAGCTCTCTAGCCAAAGCCGAGGAAAGGTTTTGCAATCACCATAGAGATTCAAGCAAAAACAAGCATTGCTTTCTATTTATGCATGATTTCTGCTAGGCAGGCCTGAAATAATATAGTCAAAAGTAGGCCAAAACTCCATAAAAATATCGAAAATGTAAAACTGGCCACCCGGCAGCCCTGGTGCCTAAAAATGCCCATTTGTGTGTTCTTCAAGATAATGTGACAAATGTGCAGTGTTTCACCTGGTGTCAGAAAAAGACAAATCAAGGATGATCTCCTGGGACAAGTTCTGCTCTAACTAGGACAAATTCCCCCAGTCATAGGAGTAACTTGCAGGGTGGGGGGCATGAGAATCAGGAACAGAGTCATCATCCCATGAGAGAAAGCCTCTGGCTCCAGGAAGTGCTTCTACTGGAGGCAAATCAACAAAACTCGCCCTGAGACACCAGTTCCATCTTAATCCCAACCAGGTACCCATGTGTCCTTCCTGTATGTGCTTCTGCCACCACATGCCACAGAAGAACTAAGGCAGTTTAGGAAAACACATTTCTTAAGTTGTTTAAAATGTGGGGGCATCTGGGTGGCTCAGTTGGTTAAGCATCCAACTCTTAATCTCTGCTCAGGTCTTAATCTCAGGGTCTGAGTTCAAGTACCGCATTGGGCCCCATGCTGGGTGTGGAGCCTACTTAAAATACAATAATAAAAAATAAAATTGAAAAAAATAAATATGTTATGATAGTTTTATCCAAACAGGTACATGAGAAGAGTTTTAGTACACAAAATAACTCTTTTTGAAATGGTATTCATATTTTTATGTATATCTTTTAAAAGAAAACATATATAACCTATGATTTTACAAATACTAATTATTTAGAAGAAGGCTAAATTTATTTAGAATTTCCAAATGAGTTTATTCAGAGAAGTAATAAGTTAATAGTAGTATAAGTGTCAAATGTAGATGTCAAAAAATGTGAAGTTGGTACACATGTGGCAAATTTGGGAAATACATAATGAAGAAGCTAATACCATGAGATCTGTATGTTTCTGGTCAAGCCATAGCATTCTGGCCCATGGAACACTGGCCCATAACGTTCCTATGGTTTTCTTGTCCCATGAAGTTTTCCGTGAACTACTTCTGTGGGTAGATAGACCTTGTTTCCTCCACTGTGCATGCTCCAAGAAGATGCTCCTCACTGCCTGGTAATCCACAAGAAGAGGCTGCTGCTCATCCTGGAATGGAGGAGGTTATCCCTTCTCTACTGGTGATGAATTCCACCGCACTCATTTCTCCCTGAAGGAAATACATGCTGGCCTCAATGATTTAAATGGCTCTTTACTGGAGGGGTTCCCACAAAAGTTCCAGAGCTTCACAGAATATGTCTAGGTGAGAGACGGGGGAAAGAGGAGGTGGGGGAAGAGCCTTGGGTCAGAAATTATGCCCTTGGGGTGCCTGGGATGCTCAGTCTTTTGAGCACCGGATTCTGAGTTTCAGCTCAGGTCATGATCTCCCTGTTCATGAGATCATGCCCTGTGTCAGGTTCATCGCTGACAGCACAGAGCCTGCTTGGGATTCTCTCCCTCTCCCAAAAATAAATAAATAAATAAATAAATAAATAAATAAATAAATAAATAAATAAATAAATAAATAAGAAAGAAAGAAAGAAAGAAAGAAAGAAAGAAAGAAAGAAAGAAACTATGCCCTTGGCCCAATTTTGTTTTCTCATCCTACATTAGGAACAAGGAGTTCCAAGGCCCTTCCTCTTATCTTTCCTTCCCATCAATTCTTCCCCCATCCAGTGTTCCCCACTTATACTCTCCTACCCTATTCCCAAACCATGCCTTCTCACACAGTTTTGACAATGAAGCAAGCCTAGCCCAAGTTATTTCTTCCTATTCCTGTGTGTGTGTGTGGGTGCATGTGAATGTGTGCATGTATGTATTTGGGGGTTAGTATAAGGAGGAAGGGGTTCTCAGATGAAAAGCAAACCACACTCTCCATTTACTAAAATTGTGTTACAAATTTCGCTCTGGGATGCCTTTCAATCAAAGCAAAAAGAGGGGATTAAAATCACCATGGTTCCTCAGGAAAAGGTTCTTGTAGGTCTTCAATATAGACTGACCTTCACATAGAGGACATTAGCAGCATTCCCTACAAAGAATGCCATGTGGCTTTCCTTTGGTCGTTGCTTACAAAACTCATCTGGATAAGATGCACAGTGTTTATACACCTTATTAGAATTATGTGTTTACATGTTGTCCCCTCCTTCTAGGCTATACTTTCCTGAGGATTGGTCATATGTCTCACAGATTTCTCTATCTTCAAGGCCAAGAACAATACCAGGCTTTAAAAGTGTTTGCTATGTAAATGACCACATAATCACAAGAATAGGACTGTTTGAAGACGAAGGAACAGAAATGCCATGTTGAAATGGGAAACACATTTTTCCAATCAACAGTTATATTATTTTCACCTAGAAATCTGCTGTGGGGCAGTAAACAGCAGACAGAGTGTTTTACCCAAGATGCTGAAATGACTGTACATTTCCATCAAAGTTATCAGGTGTTATTTCAGCTTTCTCCTGCATTTCCCTGTACAAGCTCAGCTTCCACAGTGTCCATGTGACTATATGTATCCCTCTACTTCATTTGGCATACAATATGAGCACAGGAGCCTATAGGGAAAAAAGGAATGAAACCATGAGGCAGAGTGACCTAGATTACTTTTTACCTAGATTATTTTTTCTGGTCCCTCAGGTCTGCACTAGATCTAGGCCATCTGGTTTGAGTGATAAGCACTCCAATGAATGGGACTAGATTATTTTTAATTATTGGTTGTATATCATAACAAATCAGTCTTAAAAAAAAAAAAAAAAGAGCCTCTGGAGAAGTGGAACTGAAATATGGTCTGCTTAGTGACATGTACTAAAAAAGGAAGACAGGCAGTTTGGCATAAATGGATACTGTTATATAAGGCTTTTGTGGACAAAAATATAACAGGTGGTGGAATCTCCTTCTTTCCCTTCCCCCAGGATACATACACAGTGACAGGTTCCTATGTAAATGGTGTGTATTAGTTTGCTAGAGCTGCCATAACAAAATGCTTTCAACTGGATGGCTTAAACAACAGAAAATTCTTTTTCCACAGTTCTGGATGCTGGAAGTTCAAGATCAAGGTGCTGGTAGGGTTGGTTTCTTCTGAGGCCTCTTTCCTTGACTTGCAGAGAGCCACCTTCTCATCATAACTCACGTGGTCTTTTCTCAGGGTGTTCACACCCTTTATATCTCTCTGTGTGTCCAAATTACCTCTTCTTATAAGGACACCAATCAGATTGGATTAGGGTCCATCCTAACCACCTCATTTTAACTTAATCACCTCTTGAAAGGCCCTATCTCCAAATACAATCACATTCTGAGTTACTGGGGTTAGGACTTTAACATACAAATTGGGGTTGAGGGAGGAGATACAGTTCAGCTTATAACATGAAAGCATACTATATTCTTTGAATTTAAAAGCCATAGTATCATCCTAATCAAGAATTGACTTAACTTCTTTCTTTTTTTTTTTTTTTTTTAATGTTTATTTACTTTTGAGACAGCAGAGTGTGAGCAGGGAAGGAGCAGAGAGAGAGACACAGAATCGGAAGCAGGCTCCAGGCTCTGAGTAGTCAGCACAGAACCCAATGTGGGGCTCGAACTCACAAGTGGTGAGATCATGACCTGAGCTGAAGTCGGACGCTTAACCAACGGAGCCACTCAGGCGCTGCATGAATTGACTTCTTATTGCTCAGGTATTTCCGTATTATATTGAGGGAAAGGGGAGAACTAAGCAGAACAATGACAATATTAAGGATCATTCCCCCCAAGGAAGCCAGAGAAGTTTTCTGATTGAAGATTAAGAGTTTGAATTATTTTGAAAAAAACAAAAAAAAAAGTATCTCAAGTTCAAACTAGACCTGGGGTAACAAACTCAAATGCCTTCCGGTCCAAACAGATAACATCAATGGGCTGCAGCCTGATGTGAAAAGAAAGGGCAAATGGAGGAGAAGGATGGTAGCAAACTGGAGAGTGGATGTTGCAAAGGCAATCAAACTCCTTTTTTTTTTTTTTCAAATGCATCAGCCAGTTTGTGAGCTTTGAACTCAACAATGAAGAACCTCTTTGCTACACACTTCAAACGTTTGCAAAACAGATGTCCTTGCCATGTGCCCCATGACATTTCCTCCTTTTCCTCCTTGCTTTTTTGCCAACCCTGTCCAGATAAGTTCTTGGATTGGTGGCAGCCCAGGGCTGCAAGCTGCTGACCTAAAGTTGGAGTGTTTACAGCGGCCAACTGTTCTGTTCCCAATCAGTGCCAGCTGTGACGGCAGTTCCTCTCCTATAAGCGTGTTCTTGCTTCAGTTCCATCCTCTTTGGGTTTGGTTGTCATATGGACAGCAGCATTCTTAGGGCCCGGATGAAACTCAAGGACCAGAAAAGTAGACCATATGCAAACCTGCAGGGGCTATGAAGCATTGAGTCAGAAACAGATGAGAAGTAGGAATCAAAGATTCATGAATGCCGGGAAGGAGTAGAAGTTGGCTCATTTGGAATCTGAGCCAGTGGTTCCTAACAGAGGGTAGAATGTAGATGAGACATTTTAGATTTACGAACCCTTTTCAAAATACATATGCCTACTCTCCCCAACCCCTACTGAATTTTCATGACAAGTTAGCAGCCAATAGTATGTTGGGGCCTAAAGGAATCAGACTGAAGAACAGACTGAAGCAGTTTGTTTATCTACCCATAGCTACCTTTGTAATCCTCTTAGTCTGATAGTATTAGGAAATAAAATTTATTCTCCTTCTCTTAGCTCCATTCTAAAAGGACTGCTCAGTTAGTATAACTCCTGGCCTATCTTCACTTTTTTCATCACTCCACCTCAAGAGAAGTGGAAAGATTCACCTTATTGGTGAATTTGGGAATAATAAACTAGGCGTGCTTAGCCCAGCTCAGCCTCTTTTTCCTTTTTAGGGAGCAGTTTGCCCAAGACAGAATACATTCCTCTTAAGACCAGCTCCACCCAGTAGTGGGGGTGAAGCATATGTCTGCCTTGGTCCAACATTGCATGTATCTGTTTGCTTCACCCAGCCTAATTCTGGAGTTTAGTACCAATAGGTCACTTTGAGAACAGAACTAAAGCCACAGCCTCTAAGCCACTGCCAATATTGAAGGTAATGTTTTGTCCTCCATCTGTCATTCTTTTCTTCTATTTATCATTTTGTTCAGAGCCTGAGGATACAAAACTCCCCAACAGTGAAGTCAAATCTGGAGTCTCTTTTATGTTAACAATGACAAAATACAAGATTGCTCTGTGGTGAACCAGAGTGTGAGGAGTGGATTTAGTGCTGTTCCATAACAGATAATTTCCCTTATACTAATATGAGTAAATATGAAGGTGTATATACAAACACACATATGTGCTTATACACATAGCACCCCCCATGTCATAATAGAGCCTGTAAGATTTCAAGGCACAAACTAGTGGTTCTGTATACTATAGTCTTCATAATACAATCACTGAATTCTATAATATCTATTGGCATATCAAATATCTTTGAAATTCATTTCAAATTACAAAACATAAACTCATATGAGACTTCATCCTCAAAAATCAAACCATGCATCAAATTTAAGGTTTTTTTCCTATAGCCTATAGAACTGTCCCAAATATTATCAAAGCCCATCAAAATCTTCTTAAGTTAGTATGGAATAAAAAATGTAAAATTTCTAAGAAACCTAGTTGAAACTGTAACCTCAGTTTGGTCAACAGATGAGATATTTATTACTATTACTAATAGACAGAGTAATTGAGAAATTCACTTTTATCTTATTTCCATTAAAAAAATGAAAAATAAGAAAGATACCCCTCCAGTTTGGGGTATTCAAAGGAACTGCCGTGAGTAGGAATGGAGCAATTCTAAAGACAACTCCACACTGGCCTTTGTTTTGGATGGTCAAATCCCTCAAAAGAATGAGGCTGAATTTCCCCAGAAGAAGACAATTTGGAGGTTACAGATTTCTAAGCTTAAATGGATCTTCTTGACATAAATAAGTATGGGTAAGAAAAGTCTGAGATTCTCTGATATAGAGGGAGCAGTACTCTTGCAAAGCACTGCCCCAAAGTTAAACAGCAACTCACTTGGAAAGAGTGTGTGGATGCCTAAAGATCACCACTATGAAGTATGAAAAGTCCCCATGGTGAAGCTTTGTACCGAGAGTTGCCTGTCTCTGAAAAAAAGACTGGAAACGGGGCCAAGAGCATCCACAGGGTTGACCACATGGATATCTTTTTCTGGACCTAAATAAATCTCTAGGTTTTGGCACCAAATAAGGGAGTGAGGAGTCTAAATTATTATTGGTATCACTTTTCTTGACAACCTTAATGAATGTTAACAAAATAAATATTACATTGAATCTATTATATTAAATTGCCTATTTATTTGTAAAACTATGCAGAGTACCCACATTCTGCTGTCCGTACGCTGGATTGTGCTTTGTCAACATGGCATTATCACTCCTGTCTAAAGCTGCAAATAACATCTTCCAAAACCCTCTACCTGTAATGTCCTAGTTTAAAGCTGGCCAAGAGAGGTACTTGTGTAAAATTTGGATAGCAGAGTGAAACAGAAGCCATTCCTTTGAAAAGACTGTGACAATCAAACACAGTGACAGACAGGACAAATGTGCCTAAAAGACTCCAGCTTACAGCTCATTTTCCCAACTTCTGGCTGCACCATCCAGGCGTAACCCAAGACAACCATCAAATACTACCTTGCATTCCCCACAGATGCAGTAGCTTCCACAGACCTCTCCACACGCTCCCCCTTCACATTCCACTTCAGTGTGATTCTTTTTTGCAACTCTGCATAAAACCAACACTTGGGGGATTTTCCCACAAGTTTTGACCTACACACTAACACTGTTTCGCATTACTGTGTTAGTGGCTTTTTCTGATCCTCTGATTCCTCTCTTCCAGATCTCCACTTGCTTGGCTCCTCCTCCTTTTATATAAGCTCTAATTTCTATAGCAAACCGTATCAAACTTTACTGCTTGGTTTCTTGAGGGAATCCTGATGGTTCAAGTTTTGGTACTAAATGTGGTTTCAGAAGGACAGAAATTTCTTCTTTGTTCTAATTAGATATAAGGTTGTAATGACGCTGTTGCTAATAATAAATGAGATAGCCCGTGACATCCAGGGGCAAGTGTCACTTACATAATCACTGGAGGACACCTGCAATTGAGTGCCTATAAAAGTCAAGACTATAGGTGACTGAGTTATTGCATTGATCAAACATTCTAGGGGAAATAAAGAAAATTAAGACAATGGAACTCTTTGGTAACAGAGTTTGGAGAAAGAATATAATTATCTCCAACCTTAAAATTCCCCAATTTTAAGGGACCAGAAAGGAACCAGAAAGAACTTATCATTTCCCTGAAAGAAATCCTCATTTCCTGTACACACAGGGTCAATATTTCTGAAAACCAAACCCAGAATCTGATCTGTAGATGTTTTAATTACAGTGCAAATTAAATTAATAGACTTGCGAGGTTATGTTAAAGTTAAGATATTGATTGGAAAAAATAATGGAATACTGAAAGATCAGGGAGGTTGAAAAAAACTGAGAACCTTGAATACCCAAATTCTGAAGAACTTTCCATTCTACTAGAGGCTGTTCTTCATCTCCTGAGGAGATTCTTCTTCTCTCATCTGAAAAGCCTGTAATGACCTTTCCTGAGGTAGTGACACTGCAAGAGAATGATAATCCTTCTCAAGGTTCATCCCCACTTTTTCCCATTGCTTCTACATGGATAACCAGCCTCAAGTCCCAATAGGAGCCAGGGGGCTGGGTACAAAGCATGACCCAGTAAGAGGTCCCACACATGCCAAAATAATTACCAGATTTTGTCAATTTACACTAATGGAAACATGACAAATAAAAATATATATGGGAGTGGGTTTTATTGTAATGGCAGCAAAGCTAAGCAATCAGAAAGTTTTTACCTGTAGAGTTCTTTGGTGTTGGCTAATTGATCATGTTGTCACTAGGACTGAAACAGACAGGCAAACTACACAAGTTTAATTTGATTTGTGTTCTGGGAAGCAGTTACCTGACTTAAATTATCTCCAGAGTTGTGGCTCCTCAACCACTTTCCAGACTTTAGCTTGTACCCAGACCTAGAGCCCTGTGAATGAAGAAAAGTCCAGGTTCTCTTCACAAGGATCTTTGCTACCCTTTAAAAATTGATACCATTAACCTTCCGCATACACTTTTCTAAAGGAACTGGCAGCCATTTACCCATTCACCAGAGTAACTGTGCATTTGGTAAAGAAATTACTCAAATTTTTCAGAGATTTTTGTTCAGTGCTCTGCACCAATAAAAACTCCTAGGGATCCATGGGGCACCTGGGTGGTTCAGTCAGTTAAGCGTCCGACTTCAGCTCAGGTCATGATCTCACAGTTTGTGAGTTTAAGCCCCGCATCAGGCTCTGTGCTGACAGCTCAGAACATGGAGCCTACTTTGGATTCTGTGTATCTCCCTCTCACTCTGCTCCTCCCTCACTCACACTCTGTCTCTCTCTCAAAAATAAATAAAACTTAAAAAAGAAAAACTCCTAGGGATCCAAAACCCTAATACCATCTACCAGTCAGGGTACAGAATTACAGAACTCAGGTGATAGTTGAATTTTGGCTTGAATCTCTCCCAGAGTGAACTCAGTGATTTCCCCTGGCTATTTCCCTAGTTCCAGAATGTAAATGACAGAATAACTGTTATGTATGGATTTGAATCCCCACCCCCAAAATGCATATGTTGAATCCCTAACCCCCAGTACCTTGGAATGTGACTGTATTTGAAGATAGGGCTTATAAGGAGGTTATTAAGTTAAAATGAGGCTGTTAAGGTAATCTAATATGACTACTGTCCTTATAAGAGGAAATCAGGACACACAGAGGTGTGAGGGGTGATGAGCACACAGAGAAAAGGCTACGTGAAGGACACAGCAAGAAGGTGGCCATCTGTAAGCGAAGAAGAGAGCCTCAAGGAAAAGCAACCCAAACCAACACTTTGATCAGATATCCAGCCTCCAGAATGATGAGAAAAATAAATTCTTGTTGTTTAAGCCACCCAGTTTGTGGTGATATTATAGTAGTCCTACAAACTAATACAATAACCATATTGGTTACATGATGGATATTAAAGAAAACAGCAAGCAAAAACTTCTATAAATACCTCTACCTGGGGCACCTGGGTGGCTCAGTCAGTTAAGCATCTGACTTCTGCTGAGGTCATGTTCTCATAGCTCATGAGTTTGGGCCCCACATCAGACTCTGTCCTGACAGCTCAGAGCCTGGAACCTGCTTCAGATTCTATGTCTCCCTCTCTCTCTGCTCCTCCCCAACTTGCACTCTGTCTCTCTCTCTCTCTGTCTCTCAAAAATAAACATTAAAAAAAATTTTAATACCTCTATCCACAAAAAGGGTAAACCAGATACCTGGAAGAATCACAGAGATTACTGCCACCATCAAGGACTTGAAAGATGAAGGGATGATTATTCCCACCGAATCCCTATTTAACTCACCTATGTGGACTGTGCAGAAAATAGATGGCCCTTGGGGAATAACAATGGATTATTATCAACTTAATCAGTCATCACCTCCAATTTCAACTGCTGTTCCAGATGTGATATTTTTTGTTTGTTTTTGGACTGAAGCAAATAAACACAGTTCTGGATTCCAGGTATTATAGCTCTTAATCTGGAAAACATTTTTTCTTTACATGCACAGATTATCAGAAACAGTTTCTCTTCAGCTTGAAAGATCAGTAATACACCATTTTGTCCCACCTTAAGGTAACAGCAACTCTCCAACTTTCAGTCATAATCTAGTCCACAAGAAGCTTGATCATCTTGCCTTATATAGAATATCATACTGATGTACTATGTTGATAATATCATGATGATTGCATCTGAGAGTTGCAAAACCCTGGAAGTTTTGGTAAGATTCATGCCAGAGGGTAGGACTGCTACAAAACTCACATGTCTGAAATTTCTAAAAGTTCCATGGTCTCAGGCTTGTTGAGATATTCCCTCCAAGACAGATATGTTGTTGAGCTTGTACCTCTTGCCACAAAAAACAAAAAGCAAGAACAAATGGGTCTCTTCAGATTTTGGAGTCAACATAAATACACCATTTGGGCAGGGAGCTCTGATGCATTTACTAAATAATCTCTAGAGCCATCAGTTTTGAGTAAAACACATAGGAAGAGGAGGCTCTGTACCAGACTTGAGTAAACTGCTGGATTGTGCAAGTTGCCTTACTGTTTGGGCCATATGATTCAGTAGACCCAATAGTGCTTAAAGGAATACTATGTGAAGCCTGTGGCTGGCCATTACAGGTGAATCACAGTATAGGACTTTAATATTCTGGATCAAAGTTATGCCAGCTCCCACACATAACTATCCTCCTTTGAGAAGTAGTCTCCTGCTTACTTATGGACGGTAATAGAAACTGAATGCTTAAACACAGACAATCAATTTACTATTCAAACTAAGTTACCCAGTATGAACTGGGTATTGTCTAAACCACCAAGCTTGTGGAAATAGGTGACCAATGAACAGATATATGAAAACCTTGGAATGGTTTTACAGATGGTTTTGTATAATATACTGGTACAGCCTACAAGTGGCTGGTTGGAACTCTCCAGCCCCACTTAGGGGTGACTATGAAGGGTAGCAGTGAGGGGTAATCTTCCCAGCAGGCAGACCTTTAGAGCAGAAAACTGAATATTCATTTTATCCAGAAGGAAAGATTCCCAGAGGTATGGATCTACACTCATTCATAAGCAATGGGTAGCCATTTCTCTAGTTGATGGAGGACTTAGAACACAGTTGTGACATTGATGACAACAAAGTCAGGGGAAGAATTATTTGGATAGACCTCTCAGAATCTGTAGGTAGTGTGAGGATATTTGTGCCTCATGTAAATGCTCACTGAAAAGTAATTTCAGCAAAGAAATCTCTTAATAATCAAGTAGAAAACATGACCAATTGTGGAGGTCGGTGACTCTTTCTGTAGTTACCTCTGTCATTATCCTATGGGTTCTTGTGAAAAATAGCAATAGCAACAGGGATAGAAATTAGCAAGAGTTCAGCAACTTGGACTTCCACTCACCAAAGTCAATCTATTTATAGTCACAGCTGGGATCATAATCTGCCAATAGCAGGGACCAACACTGAGCCTGCAAGATGGCAACTAAGGTGAACTTAAGGTACATCAGTTAATTGGATAATAACCATAACAGAAGAGACAACAGTTTGTTTCATTTCTTCTATGTGGATTTTCCCTCAATACTCCTGGCAAGACAACTGTTTATGGACATGTAGAATGTTTTATTCACCCCCATGGTATTCCAAACAGCATTACTTCTGACCAAAGGACTTATTTTACAGTGAGTGAATGTGGCTCTAGGCTCATAATCAAGGAATTCACCGGTCTCACCATGTTTTCTATCACTCTGAAACTGTTGTCTTACTAGAATAGTAGAATGGCCTGAGGACTCAGTTTTCATGCCAGTTATGAGACAATACATTTTGAAACTGGAATATTGTATTGCTTTCAAGAGCCAATATATGCTCTGATTCAATGACCAAAATAGGATACTCTTCCTACCATAGCCAGGATTCATAGCCTGGGAATCAAGAAGTACAAATGTGAGCAATTCTACTCACTATTATACCTAATGATCCATTAGCAAAATTTTTACTCTCTCCTCCACAATTTTAGGCTCTGTTGGTTTGGAAGTCTTAGTTCCCAAGGGAGCACTGCTTCCACCAGGGGACACAAAAATAGTTTCTTTGAACTGAAGACTGAGACTGCTACCTGGACACTTTGGGCTCTTATCCCACTGAAATAACTAGCAAAGAAGGAGGTTACTGCATTGACTGTGGTTGATTCTGATTATGAAAGGGAAACTGGATTTCTACTTATACAATATGGGCAGGGAGGAGTATGCCCAGAATCTACAAAGCTCTCTGTGGTGCCATTTAGCATCTCACATTCTGTGGTAAAATTTCATGGACAAGGACAGCAACCCAATACAGGCAAGACTATTGACTTTAGAGACCCTTTGGTTAAGACAATGGAGCATAGGGAAGCTTGACCAGATCAAGTATTTGCTAAGGGTAAAGAGGATAGGGAATGAGGAGGGGAAGAGGGAACTTTTAAATACCAGCTTTGTCCATGTTATCAATTACAGACTCTAGAACTATAATACTTATCAATATTTCTTCCTTGCTTTGATATGAATACATTCAAATAGATATGAATCAACTTTCCCCTCTGCCATTTACCTACTGCCCAACTTAAAGTATTGATGATGATTTGCCCCACACATCATGATTTAATTATAAATTATCAAATGGAAAATGTGATGCAGCTAGAAGAATAAACTTCCCCCAAAAGAATAAAATGGCACCTGGGACTTTGGTTTTATTTTTGAGGACAAGATTAGCATGTTTTTCTTTGTACAAGGGATAGTTTCATCATGCTATACAGAAGCATGATTTTTCTAACATCTTTACTGGAAGTTAAATTTAATTTTTAAAAAGGTATATGGAATGATAAATTGAAAAAGAAGTAGATTATGCTAAGCTTCATTTTGTCTAATTAGCATATTTCCTCTCCTGTCCATGACTTGGAACTAAGTATGTTCTGGATTAAAGTTGACTAGGACAGAAATTTATAAGAATTTTGATAGGTAGAAGTGAAGCAGAGGCCATTACTTTTAACAAGCCATGGCAGTCAAACATAGTGACAGATTTAGAAATGTCTGGAGAGCTTCAAGTTCCTGCTGGTCTTCCTGATTCCTGGCCTGCCCATTGCTGGGGGTTCCAAGCCACTCACCAAAAGTCTGACTACGGTCCCCATGGAGGTAGCAACTTCCACAGATTTTCTCCATGAGCTTCCATTTTGCAATTCCATTCCACTGACCAGACACACAGCTTTGGGGATTGACCTACAAACTTCAACATGCATATTATCACCAAAGCTTCAAGTCTGAGATTCCAAACTGAACTTTGAACCCCTTTGCACTCTTAAAAAGTACTGAAGACCCCCAAAGAGCTTTATTTTATGTGGGTTGTATCTCTCAATTTATAAATTAAAACTGAGAAATGTTAAAATACAAAATACACATACATATTCCATCTCAATGTGTCATCTCAAGTAATGTAACCTCTGAAATTTCCCACCATATACTCATGAAAAATGAAAGGAGAAAAAGGAAAATATAGCTTAATATTGTTATTAAACTATTTTTGACCTTGTAGACTTCCTGGAGGAGGCTTTGGTTTCAAGATGCCAATGTGTCCCCAGATATCACTTTGAGAATCCCTGTTCCAAACTATTGTGATTAGTGACTTTTTCTGACCTTTGACTCTTCTCTTCCTTCACTTCTCTACCTCTCTCACATTTGTGTAAGTTGTAATTTCTCTCTTTTTCTTATTTTCTTTTAGAGAGAGAGAGAGTATACATATGCATGAGCAGGGGAGGGGCAGAGGAAGAGGGAGAGAGAGAATCTTAAGCAGGATCCACAACCAGCATGGAACCCAACACACAGCTCAATGTCATGACTGTGAGATAATGACCTGAGCTGAAATCAAGATTTAGATGCCTAACCGACTAAGCCACCTAGGTGCCCCATGTAAGTTCCAATTTCTATGGAAAACCTCTTGTATTAACTTGTGTTAGTTTGCTAGGGCTGCCATGACAGAACATCAAAGACTGGATGACTTAAACAACAGAATTATTTTCTCACAGTTCTGGAGGCTGGAAGTCCAAGATCAAGATACTTGACAGGTTTCCTCTGAAGCCTCTATCCTTGGCTTGCAGATGGCTGCCCTCTTGCTGCCTCTTTACATGGTCTTTGCTCCATGTATGTGCGTTCCTGGTTTCTCTCCTGTGTGTCCACATTTTCTCTTCTTATAAGGACATGAGCAACATTGGATTTGGACCCATCATAATAGCCTCATTTTAACTTAAGCACCTGTTTAAAAGCCCCGTCTCCAAATACCATTACATTCTGAGGTACAGGGGCTTCAATAAATGAATTTGGGGGGACACAATTCAGCCCACACTACTTTTGGTAAATCTGATATTCTGACTGCACCCTGATTGATACATGTTTAAAATCTTTGGCCATACCATGACCTATTTCATATGAATAGCTTCACAATTTAGCCAGGCAGAATGAATTCACCAAGTCAAGATTGGTGGCCTACAATAAACATGTTATGATCATGAAGGGATGTGTGTGTGTGTGTGTGTGTGTGTGTGTGTACACACAAATTTTATAGTACATTGAATTTATATATATATAAATATATATGATTTATATATATATTTATATATTATGTATTAATTATAATTATAATTATATATATTAATATATATTATTTATATATTTTTATATATAATTTATATATATACATGCATACCTTTATGATCGTATATATATGATAAACACACACATTTATATACATATACATTATTAGAGACTAGTTACCACATTCATTCATATATATGTATGTATGTATATATATGAATGTATATATGTGTGTATATACATATACATATGAATGAATGTGGTAACTAGTCTCTAATAACGATTCCAATGACTCACACCTCCTTGTATTTCTACCTTCTGTTGTCCCCTCCCACATTAAAATGAGCTATTTCTGTGACTCATTTTAACCAACAAATGCAGCATAAAGAATATTGTGCCAGTTCTAGGCACAAAAGTTGCTACTTTTGGACTTTTAGGACCTCTGAGCCACTAGGTCCAGCAATTCTATTGGAGCAGCCACATAAAGAGCCCACATATGGAGAATCCACACACATGGAGAAAAAGAGGTTTTGAGACTACTTGGAGAGAGAGATGCAGAGGCATCCCAACATTCCAGCTGACATCAATCTTCCAGCCATCACCATCAAGATATCTGTCATGTCAGTGAGCCACATTGGACGTTCCAGCTCAGTCAAGTCTCCAGATAACGACAGCCCTAGCCAAGATCACATCGAGCAGAAGAAACCTCCAGCTGAGCTCACTAAATGTACAGAGACAACGAAATGGTGGTTGTTTCATTATACAGCAACAAACAAATAAACTTTTTGGACTCCTCTGAAAATCATTTCCAAAGTTTAAGAGAAACTCTGACACTCATTGAAAAGATCACTGATAACATTTCTGTCTCACTAACAGATGTAACAAAAATATTCAGTACAAGAAGGTAGTTTGAGTTTATATCTGTACCACTTTTTTCCTGTCACTGCTGTTTCATGATATGAACAAGGAATAGTTTTTCTTTTAATTCTCTTTGATCAAACATATATTCCCATTATTAAGTGAGTTATTAGCTAGTTAAAGGGATCATAACTTGCTTGTTAACTTCAGCTTATCCAGTTCAACCTAACTACAGTATAATATTTAGTTTAGGAATAAAGGAAATGACTTTAGTAAAATGTAGAAGCCAAATTTTATAGTACATTGAATTTCTTTTTTTTTTAACTTTTTTTAATGTTTATTTATTTTTGAGAGAGAGAGACAGAGCACAAGTGGGGAAGGGGCATAGAGAGAGGGAGACCCAGCTTCCAAAATAGGCTCCAGGCTCTGAGCTGTCAGCAGAGCCCAATGAGGGACTAGAACCCATGAACCAGACCTGAGCCAAAGTCAGACACTTAATTGACTGAGCCACCCAGGCACCCCAGTACATTGAATTTCTATATCCAAGTCTCAACACCTTCATTTGGTGAATCTCAGTTTTCTATAAATCACTCCTAAAAGAGAGAAGTTTTATTTAACTATCTTACTGAGTGTAACAAAATGACTGATGTGAATTTACTGTGGATATTTACAAACTCAGGGCAGTTTTTCAAGTTTTTTGGAGTGGGAAAGATTGGTGGAGGCTCCAAATTAAATTATTCCTAATTCCAGGACACTCTACATGATGAGGACATTTAATAAACTAAAAGCAGTATGAAAGAAACTTTTTTAAATTCAGTTTTTACACCATTCATCCTCCTGTGAGATAATAATCTCCAGTCATAATAAATGAGGAAGAGTAACCAGAATCTAACTTAGAACTCATTATTTTCTGTCCACATACTAATTTCTTTTCAAACCTTTTAAAATTCAAAAGGTGAAATGATATGGAAACATGGCAACTATGATCAAACATCAACCTTGAAGCTTATAAGAAATACTTTGTTCATGTTATTAAATTGTGGATTATTGTTTCTCTGCATATTTATTTACCAATGAACCAAAGGTTAATTCTCTCTGTCTGTAAATTAAATGGATTTGCAATTAGAGCCTTTGTTTAATTTGCTTTAAAGATCATTCCTGTTTATGTGTGGACCGCAATTCCATTTTTAAATGTAATTGCTTCTAAATCCCAGAGGATGCTAATGTAGATTCAAACCAATACATTTTAATACCAGAATTATGATTAAGGATTAACAGTGTAAAATTTTATAAAGAAAGCTAAGTGCAACTTTATCTGTGGCCCTTCTGTTCCTGGCTTCTGATTCCAAGTTGCTGAAAATGTATCCTCCAGAAGCCCTAGGACACTGTCACCTGCCCAGCTTCCCCGGCCACATTCATCATGGAGAGTGGTCTAGAATACAGACTCTTCAATAAGTCAGGCATTCCCCCAAGCAAAGCTCAGGAAGATGGAAAAAAATAATTACAATCCAAGCAGTTCTTATTTTTCATCTCTTATTGTTCACCTCCAAAAAGTCATCTCCAAAGGTAAGGGGAGAATTAGATGGAGCCCAGGATATTTCACTTGTGTTGTAGCACATGAGTTAGCCACATCCTGAAGCAAAATGGTTTATCCAAACTTTCCGTATCTTGAATTCTGCCCTTAAGCCAAAAACTGTACGTAGTGACCATTTCTAAAAGAGTCACTAAGTGTCACTGGACAGGAATGAAATGTAGGAATTTGTTTTTACTTGAATTCTTCTCAGAGAAAACTGGTTATAGATGGAAGGAATAAATAAACTTGGAAGGTGAAAGATTCGAGGAGGTCAGACATTGTAACAACCAGCTGATACTGCCTTCCTTCTATGGAAGCTACATCTGATTGACCACAGTTTGTTTGTTTCCCTTTGCTAAGAGAGGAATGCAAATTGTCCAAAGGTGACCAACTGATTATTCTAGAAAAGCTGAGAACTGCCACAACTGGTTCTCTTTCTTTATCCTTTTCTCACATCTTAAGCAGTAACTTCTCAAAGTAAATGTTAGAAGGAATATTCAAAGAACAGCAATGTGAAGAATCACTAAAATGATTATAATCATCTAGGGAGCCCCATGTCTCAGCCTGGCTTTGTTTCTGCTGTCCTTGACACAGAATGAAGAGATTAAGATAGGCTAAGTCAGTCCTTATAAAACATGTGCTATACATTCAATGTTTGTGTTCCCCCCAAAATATTCATATGTGGACATTCTAGTCACCCAGGTGATGCTATTAGGAGTAAGGCCTTTGGGAGGTACTTAGGCCATGAGGATGGAGGCTTCATGAATGAGGTTAGTGCCCTTATAATAGACCCCCACAGAGCTTTCCAGCCCCTTCCACCCATGTTAGGACACAGTAAGAAGTCCACAGTCCACAAACACAGAAGAGAGCTGTCACCAGAACCTGACTATACTCGTATCCTTATCTTGGATTCCAAACGTCTGGAACCATGAGAAATACATTTCTTTGCTTATAAGCAATCCAATCTGTGGTATTTTGTTATAGCAGCCCAAACGGACTAAGGTAACATGCTACCATCCCTTTATCAGCTTCACACATTAGGTACTCTACAAAACTCTGCTAAAGACTGATGTCCCATTAAATAAACACTAAATGAACATTTTCATTTCAAAAGTACTTTATTTAAAAACAGCTGTGTGACTAGCACCGTGTTAAGTGTTAGGGAGGTTTTGATGAGAAATATTATGGCATGGTCCTTCCCATCAAAGACCATAAAATCTACGTAGAAAAAGATTAAATTAAGCCTCCACTGAACCTTGGTCCACCTAATAGAAGCCTCTGCTTTTCATTTGGCACTTATAAAATGTATATCAAAGCAGAATTATGGGAATGGATCTCTACTTTGTGAGTGTGTGTGTGTGTATGTGTGCGTATGTGCATGTGTTTGAACATGGAATTTCTCAGATCCACAGCTCGTGACCTCCGGAGCAAACCGTAAAGGTACAAGATACAAAGTATTCAGCAGTAGGCAAATTTCAGCTGCCGAGATTGGAGGAAGGGTCTGCTGCAGATGCAGATGCAAAATGAAGAGGAGGAAAGATTTCCTCAGAAACTTAATCATGCAGGACCCCCCACCTGGATAATTCAGGGGGAAATGAGACAACTGTGTCTACAATTTTGTCGTTTCTAGATAAATTAGCAGGATAACTGTCTTGACACCCTTCTTCCCTCAGTGGGTGGAGACACAGCTGGGCTACGTGTAGAAGCCAAGCCACTCTTGATCCGAATGAAGGGTGACTCTCAGTAGGATTGCAAAAATAAGCCTCTGCTCCCAGTCTCTGCTCTTCTTGTAATCTGCGTGTATAGAAAACCTTTTTCTCTAGGCTGGGATATAATTAAAGCTTATCAAATTACTCCACCCATTTCCCTATCACAGTTGCTCTCTGTTTCGCATTTCTCATTAACTTGCCTTTACATTTTTCTCAAGAACTACTTTTGGATGATTCTTGAAGAGAATCCATATTCTTCCCAACCGGAGCATTATTTCTGGTTGTATACAGCATTTGCCTTCATATGCGTGACTGCTGCAAACTAAAGGGTCTGCTTTCCTCATGTATTCATCGTCAGTCATATTTGTTAAAGAAGTTATTTCACAAATGTGTGGTGAGCAAGAGTGAATCTCTTCCCTTCATGCTGGAACCAACATGAATAAATACTTGGTCTACCAAGAATCAAGGAAACAAGGAAACAAGAAAATTGTGGAAACATACTTTTGGAAAATGCCTTATCATAAGATGTCAGTCCCACATAGTTGAAGGAGGTGTTAGGCATATATGATATATATATGATATCAATATCAGCGTGGTTTAGATTTTGAGTCACCTTAACTTATGCTCTGAGGTTGAACTTAATACATTTCGCTTAAATGGCAAAATGCTATAGACATTTGTACATCAATCTAAACATATTTATAATTGGATCCTGATATCTGATTTTCCTGGTGATGTTAATATTTTGTCATTTGTTTCTAAACCACTTCCAACATATGTATATATTTCCAAAAATAAGGGTTAATTACTTGAAGCTGCCCACATAATCATTCCAAAATAACAAACGCGAGAAAAATCTCAGCTATTACCAGTGTGTATACAGTTGCTAATAGTCCACCATAACACAATTTTTTAATAATTATCTTCTATCTCTGTTGTTTGCTAAACGTCTTTTGCTGATATGCTACCCCCATATGTTTTGAGCTTTCTAGTCCTTGCCTGCTATTTCTGAGTGTGCTCAAAGCAGATCGGTTTTTCTGTGTCCTTATCAGTGTTTATTGATGTCTTCTAAGGTAGCATCTGTCAATCTGGCATGTTTCTTGAACACTTAAAATTCACTGCAAATTTAAAGGGAAAATCACTGTGTCCCTAATCCTAACTAGAGCATATGTTCTAGCCTGTGTGAAACAATTTATTCAAAAGGCTGCAAAATATTTATCAAAAATAAAAAAACCTTCTTCAAAGTCAGAAATTAGTAACTTTGCATCTAGATATAATGCTAAAAGTTAAAACTCTGGAACTAGCTAGAAGCTAGACATTTTACTAACTTGTCACAGCAAAAAAAATATCTTTAAAGTCCATGAGATGCACTCATATTTTTATAACTTTAAAAATTTTTATAAATATTTTCATTTATCTTTATTTCCATGTAACTAAGGACAAAAATATAAGATGTGTTTTATGTGTACGGTCAAATGCTGACTTTAAACAAAGCTAGAAACACTAAAATGTTAATAGTAGATATCTCAGAGGTTAGGGTCATTGATGACTTTTATTTTCCACTTTACATTTTTTGTATTTTTTTAATTTTCTGCATGAACATATATTATTTTCAAAATATGTTTTAGATCATTCCAAGTAGCCAAACATCTATCTTTCTATTTAAAGGGACTAAATTAATTTCATATTTTTCACATCCCCAAACCCATAAAATCAGGAATTTTAGGAAAATCTAATTTTCCTAGCAATGGTCAGCAGACCAATATTTCACTTAATAATTTCATGGAAATTATCAATATAAGCTGGAAAGAATTACAGTAAGTGTTGAAACAGATAATAAGAATTATTTATTAATATAGTAGTCATTGTGGATATATCATAATACATTAAAACCTAAATATCTTACAGAAATAAAGGTTTACCCTTATTCTTATTTATCCTTATTTCTAAGTCTTAAAAAGACTACTTTTTTAAGGCACATTTTCTGTAAACCTAAGATATCTCTCTACTTAAATTATATAAGTGCTCTTAACCTGATCTGTTAAAATAGACATGAAATTCACCTATATCCAGAAAAATATATTATTATTATTATTATTATTATTATTATAGCAAATGGTGTGATTTTTACAAAATTTCAATAAATACTTGGGAAACTGGTGATCTATAAAATGTAGAATTCATTTGCTATATTACTAAGAGATTTATATTTGCAAAGTATTTTATTTTAATGTATTTGGCAAGACCCATGCTGTTACAGTGAAATTATTCCAGTAGCAGCTGAACTAAGAACTTCAAATAATATAGCACAACCCTGACAGGAAGAAAAGAGAAAGCAATGTAATTAGTCAACAGGTTTTTAGTACCTGCTTTATGCCCAGCTGAAGCCTGTTCAAGCAAAAAAGGTATGTGACATGGCCCCTGTCTTACGGAATCTTATAGCTCATTGAAGAGATACAACAAGTCTCATAAAAAAAAAAAATAAAAAATGAGAACAGTAAGGCATGAAATTCGGTGATGTTGATTCTAAGAACAATAGATCTTCAAAGAAAGAGGGCAGTTGTGGGGAGAGGGGACTGAATAACAGTCATAACAGGCTTTCTGAAGAAGAAAGAATTCGAGAAAATCCAAGAAGGATAGGTGTGGTCTGTTTAGAGGACAAAGAAAGACGTGATTTCAGAAGAAGAAAATTGATTGTACAAAGAAAATAAGCCCATTGGTTTAAATTGAATGGAGGAAATGATAAGCACAGGAGGAGAGGAATGAGAACACATGGTGGGCAGTAGCAATGGAGTGAAGTGCAATAAAGTCAAAGTAAGAATGAGGACTATAAACTTACATCTTCACTCTGCCAGGGCACATGCAACTAAGTGCCCCTGAGTCCGACATCCAATCTCCAGGCAAGGATCTCCAGAGTCCCTTAAAGGACTTTGTCACCAATTCTGATAACCAAACATCAGCTAACTACAGAGTGAACATGGGCTAATGGCTTGGTTCTTATGCTTAACACAAGTCCTCATGTCAAGACACTCTTGCAAAGTTCTGTTTTAAATTTGGCTCCTCTGGGATTCTAGCTTATTCTTCACCTCTCCTGGTCCTTTCTGGGCTCTGATTCATGGAACCTAGGCTCATTAAGTAGCCCACACCTCTGGCTCTATCTTTGCTGTGAGGATGGAAGCTGATCTTTTCATAGTTATATCCTATAAAAAGCTAGATAATATATAATTTGAAAATCTATGAATAGATAATGAGATACATACATGCTATATTTTTTCAACTAGTAGGAAGTTTGGTGTTGGGGGCTTATGCAAATTTACTGAGTTAAAACTGGGTAATTTATGACAGGAAACTTGAATCTAATCTTTTCTGCTTGGGAGTTTGAAAAGAATGAAGGGGAAATCATTGGAATGAATATGGATTTGTTTTGTAAAACGGAAAGTCATATGTGGAAATGATCTATAGGGCATTCAATTCAGCTTCCTGACAATGCGGAATTGCTTCCTACAATAAAAGCTCAAAAGTTGAGTTCAGACTATTTTAAAATATGATTCAGCTGCTACCAAACATAAAGGAGAGTTTGTGTGAGTCCTGGGCAATATATTTCAATATAAACTGGTGACCTAGCTATACTTAACAATACTGTATTGTATATTTGAAACTTCCTAAAATAGTAGATCTTAAAAGTTCTCATTGCAAGTAAGAAAACAATTTTTCTCTAGGTGAGGTAATGGATGTTAACTTAACTTCTTGTGGTGATCATTTCACAAAATATACATCTATCAAATCCTCATGTTGTATACCTTAAAGTTATACAATGTTATATGTCAATTATAGCTCCATAAAACTGGATGGATGGATAAATAAATAAATAAACAAACAAACAAACCGGTAAACTTCCCCTGAAAACTTCCCACATCTAAACATACCTTTTGCTACATTTGGTCTCAGGCTTGTAAAAACTTGGACTATAGATCAATATATAGGTATAGACTAGATATAGATATATAGATATAGATATAAATCCCTGCCTTGTTTTCTCTCACTAAATCTGTAATTTAGGATGCACCCTGTCCCTGGGAAAATATGCTAAGAAGATAAGTCCTTCTATTGCCCATCCTAGCCTTGGTCCAATAAAGTCAGATAACACTATGCTACCCCAAGCCCCACACTTTGGCTGCCAGATCAAAGCAAGCTACAGACGATTAAGCTTGTTTTATGCAACTTCCTTGTATTTTCTCTATATAGGTCTCTATTTCTCTATATATAGGTCACCCTAGCTAATATAACAGCCCATTTTTTAATCCATATGAAATCTAAATGAATGAATGGGGGCAGCTCATTCACTTAAACATCTGACTCTTGATTTCAGCTCAGATCATGATCTCACGGATTTGTGAATTTGAGCCCTGCATCAGGCCTCATGCTAATAGCACAGAACGTGCTTGGGATTCTCTTCCTGTCTCTCTGCCCCACCATCTCTCTCTCTCTCTCTTTCTCAAAATATATAAATAAATAAATAAATAAATAAATAAATAAGGCAATTTAAATGTAGTCACAAACTCAAATCTCGTGGTGTCAATAGTAAGTCTAAAATATCCATCTTTCAAAGGATTTCCACAACTTTTAAAATAACCAAATTGGTGAACGCCTGAGTGACTCAGTTGGTTGGGTGTCTGACTCTTGATTTCAGCTCAGGTCATGATCTCACTGGTCGTAAGATAGAGCCTGGAGTCAGGCTCCACACTGACAACATGGAGCCTACTTGAGATTCTCTCTCTCTCTCTCTCTCTCTCTCTCTCTCTCTCTCTCTCCCCTCCCCCTCTCCCTCTCCTTTCCTCTCCCTCTCCCTCTTCCTGTCCCCACTTGTGTGTGTATATTCTCTTGCTATCTATCAAAATAAATAAATATTTTAAAAATAAAATTAATAGGGGCACCTGGGTGGCTCAGTCAGTTAAGCATCCGATTCCAGCTTAGGTCATGATCTCGCAGTTTGTGAGTTCAAGCCCCATATTGGGCTCTGTGCTGACAGCTCAGAGCCTGGAGCCTGCTTCAGATTCTGTGTCTCCCTCTCTCTCTGCCCTTCCCCTATTCATGCTCTGTCTCTCTCTCTCAAAAATAAATAAACATTTTAAAAAATTTTAATAAAATTAATACAATAAAATAATATAAATAAAATAAAATAAAATAATCAAATCTTCAACATTGTCTATGAGGCTCTATAAAGTCTGGCCCTGGCTACTTGCTCAGTCTCATCATACATCATTCACTAAGTTCTGTGCTCCAGCTTACACAAGCCTTCTTTTTCTTTTTCCAATGTTTCATGACTCCTCCAGACTCCTTGCAAAAGCTACTTACTTCTGCAGAAACTCTGAGCTCCCAACACCTTCCCATCATCCTCCTGGCTCTCAACTCAAATATTAGTTTTTCACAAATGACTTTCTGTTACCCCCAAATAGATCAGTTCTCTGTTATGTTTGCCTTTATATATCCTTGCAATTTTTACTCAGAGCAACCATCACTGATTATAATTAGGAATATCCCTAGTACACAGTAAGCCACCGATAATCATTTATGAGGCTGAATGAAAAGCATCTGGCTGTGTACCTGCGCAAGACCTGAAGGTTTTGTGTTTAACACAGGCAGAGCAACCACATTAGTATGGAAAAATTTTATCTTGCCTTTTTGCTCTTGGATCATTGGAATTCCTGAGGTTTCCAATCTCAGAACAATCAAATAGCTTAGCAAAAAAAAAGAGAAAAGTGAAGTATAAAGTGTTTGTTATGTATGGGTCATTTAAGAAATATGAAGCTGTGAAAAAATGGAGATTGCCAGTGCCCAAGCCAATTGTGGCACAAAGGAATTGTCTACCCGACTCATTCTCTTCCTTTCATTTTATCTGCACTTGCCCAGATAGAAAGGGATCTTTAGAAGACACAAATAAAGAGGCAGAGACATCATAAGCTTAAAAAAAAAAAAGTCAAAGAATTGGTGGATATTAGTAAGATAAAGATATTTATTTTGTATCTTTTAGATGCTTCATTCCAAAAAAAAATCTGAAATAGCCAATCTGCTCCTAAAGAGGACTGTGTCAGTCAGCATGGGCTGGGTTATACATAGTAAAAATCAACCCCAAAATCTCAGTGACTAAACACAGAACACATACTTCTCATCCCTTCCCCCCAATATGTGCAATGTGAACCAACACTGGAATTACTCTCACTGTAGTTACTCAAAGATGATGCAAAGGGGAGGTCTATCTTAACATAGGCTTCCTTGATGAATTATAGAGTGGGGTGGGGCAGCAAGAAACCAGGCAGGCACTAGCTAGTAAAGTGACACATATCACTTCAGCTCACATTCTATTGGCCAAAGCAAGTCACATGGCCATGCCTAACTACAAAGTTGTTAAGGAAGTGTGATCCTACCATGTGCCAGTACTGAGAGGGAACAATACTAATAACTACCACAGGAATAAGAATCAATGGCAGCCATTCCAGTCCAGAACAAAGATGATCATGACCTTGACCTCTCTGTGCACAAGCAGAGCTGGGACCTGTGCAGGATACAGACCGAGGAGGGAAAATTTTTTCAGAAACCCAAGTAAGAAAGAATAACTCTGAAGTGATAACTCAGCAGGAGAAGGAAAGAAGTACAGAAATGTTTGGTTGTGCCCCTCCCCCATCCTCTGGACCCCATGTGTTTATGATCAACTAACGTAAAATTGTTTTCTTTCCAGTAATACATTGCATGCACATGCACACACACACACATACACACACACATACACAACAGAGAAGTTATACTATTATAATGCAGTTATGATTATTCAAAAAGGTTAAAGATCCTCAGGCAGAGATATGACAACAATGGTGTTTTTATTGGAGTTCTAGAGCAGCTTTAAAATGTTAAAAATACCTCAGATGTATGGAAAATATTGAAGGTAATAGAACCCAGAGAAAAAATTTTAGGAGAGAACGTAGATCTCACTGAGAATCTTACTTCCTTCGGGGCATCTGGGTGGCTCAGTTGGTTAAGCGTCTGACTCAGTTTCAGCTCAGGTCATGATCTCATGGTTTTATGGGTTCAAGCCCCACATGGGGCTCTGTGCTGGCAGGGCAGTGCAGAGCCTACTTAGGATTCTCTCTCTCTCCTCTTTCTGCCCCTCTCCCCCTAAAATAAATAAATAAACTTTAAAAAAAATTGTTTAAAAAGAATCGCACTACCTTCAATGACAATCAAGCAGGTTAATTTATTGGTATTTAATTATTTTAGTCTGCTCTTCTATTTTCTTCCCATGTTACCAAGCAGATATTTGAATTTCTGATTCAAATGCTTTGCTGTGCTGATTCAAATGTTTTGAAGTCAGCAAAAGACTGATTTCATTGAAGATACTATGCCAGTGTCTGGAAGGATAGAGAGAAAAAGACCCATGACTTGAGAACAGAGTTAAGAGAAGCATACAGATAACAGAGGCGCACCTGTCCCAAGAACAGCCCTGCTCTGTAGCAGTAATTTGACAAGGTAGCCCAAGCCATTACTATGTAGTCAGTCAGGGACACTGAGCCCTCATTAAAAGTCATGATTTCCATGTCCCCACATTCAAAACAAAAGCAGCACAGTTGCTAGACTTGGAATGATCTTGAACAATAGGCATCACAGAGGTTATCAGTAAAATACAAGCTACCTTGATATTTTGGTGCAGCTTAAAATACCTCAGAATTTTGTACAATCTGGTGAAGTAGAGAGCAGATGATGCTAAAGATTAAATTTGCTGCCAGTGCCAACAAGATGGGAGCTCAAAGGCAGATTTAAGTTGACTTAAGGGGAGAAAAAACTGTGTCAATTCTTATATACTAGAGTTTATCATTAAAAATTTATGGTCATAAGTAAAAAGAAAGCTTATGGATTTGGACCAGACTTATGAACACTGTTAGAAAAAAAGAGTTCATTCTATCTCTCACCATACATTTTTCTCTGACTTGAGACAAAACAGAAAAAAAAATTGAGGTCAACAGAGAGATCCTGTAGATATGATGGTGTGAGCTCTAATCTTAGGATAAGTGCCTAATGTAATACCTGATGTGTGAAGGAAAACTACCCCTAAAGCTGCCAGCAGCCTATACAAAGAGCCAGAGAACCCAGAGAACCAGGGAGTGCCATCTCCAGGAAAAGAAAGAGAAGTAAACAAACATTTGAATAATAAAGGATGCTTCAGGTTGGACCTTGGAATCAACCATCTACCTACCATGTTCTCTCTAAAAGTTTAACATTTTGTTTGCTTTTTTAATCAAGATTTCATTTTGCCTATGGGCTAGCCATCTCTGAAATTCTTAGTAACTACCAAATGCTAAATATTAGTCCTAAAATCAGGGCTCAATGTTGTTCTTATTCAATTCCCATGGTCACAATCAATTTCTCAATCCCGTCCAACTGAAATAATGGGACATAGTCCAACTACTTTGAGTTTGTTGAAGATTTGAAGATGTGTAACAGATGGTACAGAGGGGAAAAGCACTTAAAATTTAGAGACAAAGAAGTGCCTGACTTTTGAGTTGTCAATCTGTGGAGCTTTTCATTAGAAGTTTTTGAGTGCTTTCATTACTAATTAATACGTAGTGATATGTCAGACAAGCAAATTTAACACGGAGGAAACTAACAGATACACATACCAAAAGCTGTTTAACATTGATTCCATCTCATTTGAGGCCCACTATTTCAGCGTTTCGTTCAATGAAAACTGACACTTGGTATATTAGATCAATTATCAAATTGAAAATAGCATGCAAAATAATTACCATCAAGCCCTCACAGTCAGGCCCTGGCTTTCCTCTTCCAACTTCCTCTTCCCCCAAAACAAATCATTTCCTCTAAAGCTATTCTGTGAGCATCTTGTAAATTCCTGTGGCCTCCCAGGTGCCTTTGCTCAGACAATTTCTGCTGGAATTGTCCCTCTTCCCTCTTAATTGTTTTGAGGACAGAAACCGACACTTGATCATCCTCGAATCCCCTAGAGGCCTTGGCACAGCATCTGCATATAAAAAGGTGTACAATAAAAGCTTACTCAATTGAACACTGGTTTGATGATTGATTTCAGTCATGATTATAGCAATTCTCACATCACAGGACAGATAAGTATTTACTAACCTATACTGCCATTCGTCCTTAATCTGACAAAAGCAAAAAACAGAAAGACAAGCCTGCTTTTCAAGAGAACAAAATAAAAGGGGTAAAAGCAAGTGGGCAGAATGAAACAAGGAAAAACTGAACCATAAAGCCAACCCCATGGAAGAACAATTTCTTTACTATCCTTAAATGGGTATGTTGGTCAAATGTACAGATGTCAAGGAAATATTCCTATTTAGTTAATAGTGCGTGATAGAACTCATCAGAATTAGTCTTTATTCTTCTGAGGACTTTGTAGGGTACTTTTTTTTTGAAGCTTCAGTTTCAGGAAGTTTGGACTGCTTTCTGTTGAGATTACCCCTTTTGGGATGTTCACAGGTCTCTAAGACATACTAGAAAAAGTAAACCAATTCCACTTAGCATGAAAGGAGTTGGGCAATTAAGTGAACCATTCCATTTATTTGGAAGCATTCCTTAGATGTGTGAAATAATATCAGTAAAGCCCACGTTCATGCAAAGACTGATAAGGGCATTGAGCTCTTATATTAGCAGCCATTAGTACAATTGAGGTATTTCACAAATAGTCTCCTTAGTCTTAGTATTTTTAAAAGATGTACATGATGATGATGATGTCTCTCAAATGCCTACTTGTGCCAGTCTCTGTGATAGGCACTTACCATAAATTAATCAATTTAATACTCATTAATAATGACAAGTATTAATATCCTCTTTTCACATATGAAAACACTGAAACTCAGAGAGGTTACATAACTTAGCTAGGGCCACACAGTCAACTAACAGAGCTGAAATGCAAGCCAAGACAAATTCTACAGGTCCCATTCTTTACTGAACTGTATCCCAAGTTAACTAAATGATCTACCTACTAGTTGGCACCTGAGATGATGGCAGAGTCAGAAAAGTTGGCACTGGCCAAATTACTATTTAAAATCATCCTCAACAGGATTGTTTGGGGTGGCTGCGTGGATCAGTCAATTAAGCATCCAACTTCTGCTCAGGTCATGATCTCACAGTCCATGGGATCAAGCCTTGCAATGGGCTCTGTACTGTCATAACAGCTCGGAACCTGGAGCCTGCTTCAGATTCTGTGTCTCCCTGTCTCTCTCTGCCCCTCTCTGACTCTCTCTCTCTCTTTCTCTCTCTCTCTCTCTCAAAAAATAAACATTAAAAAAAAATTTTAATAAAAAAATAAATAAAATCATCTTCAACAGGATTTTAAATGATGGTAAAAACACAAAATGGCCAATTTCTCTACAAGTAGAAAATTTGAGAATGGAGAGCCATCACCCTGCCAGGTGCCATTAGAACAGCTGGGTAAGAGGGAGGCTAGTGCCAGGCACACCCAGCTGAGACCAGACGATCATTTGTGTGAAGAAGAAATCTGTAACTCACGAAAATCTCACTATCAAGTATCCAAGTATGTGTAAATAGCTGCTTGCCTGGCATCATACTGAAAGGCTTTGTTCTGATTTCCACCTCTGTGCTGATAGGGGCCAAGGCAACACAGAAAAAAATAAAACAGAAAGTTGATGATTACCCAGCTATTGTGTGCTGGGTAAACATCCAACTGTTCAACATTTTTAGCAGTGATTTGAAAACATAAACAACACTCTCACTGTATTTTCAGATGCCCCAAAACTGAATAAGCTGGGTAAGACTAGTTATAATATAATTAAGACAACATATTGAGATATAAAATTATCTTAATGAACCAGAATACTAAGGAAAACCAGAGTAAAATTTACAAAGATAGCTTATAAAGTAAGCATATGTGAGTGCAAACCTTGCAGAAACTGAACAGAGTTGGAGGGACTTGGATCAACTTTCTGTGCAGAAAAGCATTGCACAGGAGATAGATTGCATTCATAATAAGCCATAATGTGCCAACAGACTTGAGCAACATTAACACCAGCTTAGGGTCTGTATCAAGGAAGGTGATGGTGATAGAAGAGTGTGGTGTTTAGATGTCCCTATTCAAGATCAAGTCTATTCAGAGGAGAGTGACCAGTATAATGAGAGCTTTGACAACCTGTGCACGTAAGGAACAGAGGAAATTGAGCCTGAAGAGGAAACTCTACAAGTGAATTTGCTAGACCTCTTCACCGTGTAATGGAAAGCACATGGCCTGGAAACCAGAGCATAGTGACAATCGGGCCAGCTGCTCAACCCCTGTCAAACTCAGCATCCTCAGGCCCTGTGGTTGGCTTATTCCTAAATTATCTAGACTCAATACAGTAGGTACTAAAGACAATACAATAAAAAGCAAGACCTTAGAGAGCTAATGGTCCTGTGCCCAAGATAGACACGTTTCAGTCCATTAACGTATAGAGTAATGATGTTCTGGAGTTCAGAGGACAGACAAGTCACCTTAACACAGGACACTTTGGCCAGGTCTTCTTGACACAATTGTTTTACATGATGTATTAGTTTGCCAGGGCTGCCATAATGAAGTACCACAAACTGGGCAGCTTACATAATTCAGAGTCTCTCAGTTCTAGAGGCTAGAAGTCCAAGATCAAGATGTCTGAGGGGAGGTTTCCTCTGAGGCCTGAAAGGGAAAACCTTTCTGTGTCTCCACTGCACTTCCTGATGGTTTTCAGGCAATCTTTGGATCTCCTTTGCTCGTAGATCTCTGCCCTCATCTTCATGTGCTGTTCTACCTTTCTTCTGTGTATGTCTGTCTCTATAGCCAAATTCCCCTTTTTTATAAGGATGCAGTCATATTGGAATAGGGCACCCCCTAACAGCCTCATCTTAACTTGATCAAGATTCTATTTCCAAATAAGGTTGCATTCACAGGCACTGAGGTTGAGACTGCAATACCTTTGGAAGATGAGGACAGTTCAACCCATAACACAGGGCTAACTAGAAATAAGTATATCAAAATATCATATATATATATATATGACAAAAGTCACACTCTTACATTAGCAGGAGCCCCTGACCATCCATCTGACCCTAATCCACACTCCATCATGGACCCATCCTTCATCTCTGACTCTGCTCCTTCTCGCTCTCATCTTCACCCCATCCCTGAACCACATCCCTTCCTCAGCCACAGAAGGGAGGGTCAGCAGTGCTTGTAAAGGTCAGTAACAGAGTAAGAATAAGTGCTTTAGGATTTGGAGATTTTAAGTCAATAATTATTTATTTATTTATTTTATTTATTTATTTTTTTTTTTTTTGCTTTTTTTAGGCTCCATCAAAGTGAACGCAAATCAAACAAAGGATAGTGTATAAAAATGTTCCTGAAATCAAAATGATCCCAAGGTAAAAATTGCCAAAATAGCCAAGTCAAAATCGTGTGGTGCAGCAGAGTCTTGGAGAGCTTAACTGTGAGGGCCAAGCCTGAGCTGAATGTAGAAGGAGAAATAGGAAATGAATCAGGCAAGGAAAGGAACATTCTTGGGTGAAGGAAAATCAAATGGAAAGACACGATCCTGAGAAAGTAGGAAGCTACGGAGAATCTCAAGTGCTGTGGCATGACCAAGGCACAGGACAGAAGGAAGGCAGGCAAAGGCCTAAATGCCAAAGGCCTGATCCACCATTGGTTGCCTATTTTATTATATTCTGTTTATTATTGCAGTGAAGAGAGAGCAGAGGATTTGATACAAGATAGGCCAAGCTCATATGTACAATTTTATTTTTTTTATTTTTTTTATTTTTTAATATATGAAATTTACTGTCAAATTGGTTTCCATACAACACCCAGTGCTCATCCCAAAAGGTGCCCTCCTCAATACCCATCACCCACCCTGCCCTCCCTCCCACCCTGCCCTCCCTCCCACCCCCCATCAACCCTCAGTTTGTTCTCAGTTTTTAACAGTCTCTAATGCTTTGGCTCTCTCCCACTCTAACCTCTTTTTTTTTTTTTTTTTTTTTTTTCCCTTCCCCTCCCCCATGGGTTTCTGTTATGTTTCTCAGGATCCACATAAGAGTGAAACCATATGGTATCTGTCTTTCTCTGTATGGCTTATTTCACTTAGCATCACACTCTCCAGTTCCATCCATGTTGCTACAAAAGGCCATATTTCATTTTTTCTCATTGCCACGTAGTATTCCATTGTGTATATAAACCACAATTTCTTTATCCATTCATCAGTTGATGGACATTTAGGCTCTTTCCATAATTTGGCTATTGTTGAAAGTGCTGCTATAAACATTGGGGTACAAGTGGCCCTATGCATCAGCACTCCTGTATCCCTTGGGTAAATTCCTAGCAGTGCTATTGCTGGGTCATAGGGTAGGTCTATTTTTAATTTTCTGAGGAACCTCCACACTGCTTTCCAGAGCGGCTGCACCAATTTGCATTCCCACCAACAGTGCAAGAGGGTTCCTGTTTCTCCACATCCTCTCCAGCATCTATAGTCTCCTGATTTCTTCATTTTGGCCACTCTGACTGGCGTGAGGTGGTATCTGAGTGTGGTTTTGATTTGTATTTCCCTGATAAGGAGCGACGTTGAACATCTTTTCATGTGCCTGTTGGCCATCCGGATGTCTTCTTTAGAGAAGTGTCTATTCATGTTTTCTGCCCATTTCTTCACTGGGTTATTTGTTTTTCGGGTGTGGAGTTTGATGAGCTCTTTATAGATTTTGGATACTAGCCCTTTGTCTGATGTGTCATTTGCAAATATCTTTTCCCATTCCGTTGGTTGCCTTTTAGTTTTGTTGGTTGTTTCCTTTGCTGTGCAGAAGCTTTTTATCTTCATAAGGTCCCAGTAATTCACTTTTGCTTTTAATTCCCTTGCCTTTGGGGATGTGCCGAGTAAGAGATTGCTACGGCTGAGGTCAGAGAGGTCTTTTCCTGCTTTCTCCTCTAAGGTTTTGATGGTTTCCTGTCTCACATTCAGGTCCTTTATCCATTTTGAGTTTATTTTTGTGAATGGTGTGAGAAAGTGGTCTAGTTTCAACCTTCTGCATGTTGCTGTCCAGTTCTCCCAGCACCATTTGTTAAAGAGACTGTCTTTTTTCCATTGGATGTTCTTTCCTGCTTTGTCAAAGATGAGTTGGCCATACGTTTCTGGGTCTAGTTCTGGGGTTTCTATTCTATTCCATTGGTCTATGTGTCTGTTTTTATGCCAATACCATGCTGTCTTGATGATGACAGCTTTGTAGTAGAGGCTAAAGTCTGGGATTGTGATGCCTCCTGCTTTGGTCTTCTTCTTCAAAATTACTTTGGCTATTCGGGGCCTTTTGTGGTTCCATATGAATTTTAGGATTGCTTGTTCTAGTTTCGAGAAGAATGCTGGTGCAATTTTGATTGGGATTGCATTGAATGTGTAGATAGCTTTGGGTAGTATTGACATTTTGACAATATTTATTCTTCCAATCCATGAGCAGGGAATGTCTTTCCATTTCTTTATATCTTCTTCAATTACCTGCATAAGCTTTCTATAGTTTTCAGCATACAGATCTTTTACATCTTTGGTTAGATTTATTCCTAGGTATTTTATGCTTCTTGGTGCAATTGTGAATGGGATCAGTTTCTTCATTTGTCTTTCTGTTGCTTCATTGTTAGTGTATAAGAATGCAACTGATTTCTGCACATTGATTTTGTATCCTGCAACTTTGCTGAATTCATGTATCAGTTCTAGCAGACTTTTGGTGGAGTCTATCGGATTTTCCATGTATAATATCATGTCATCTGCAAAAAGCGAAAGCTTGACTTCATCTTTGCCAATTTTGATGCCTTTGATTTCCTTTTGTTGTCTGATTGCTGATGCTAGAACTTCCAGCACTATATTAAACAACAGCGGTGACAGTGGGCATCCCTGTCGTGTTCCTGATCTCAGGGAAAAAGCTCTCAGTTTTTCCCCGTTGAGGATGATGTTAGCTGTGGGCTTTTCATAAATGGCTTTTATGATGTTTAAGTATGTTCCTTCTATCCCGACTTTCTCAAGGGTTTTTATTAAGAAAGGGTGCTGGATTTTGTCAAAGGCCTTTTCTGCATCGATTGACAGGATCATATGGTTCTTCTCTTTTTTTTTGTTAATGTGATGTATCACGTTGATCGATTTGCGAATGTTGAACCAGCCCTGCATCCCAGGAATGAATCCCACTTGATCATGGTGAATAATTCTTTTTATATGCTGTTGAATTCGATTTGCTAGTATCTTATTAAGAATTTTTGCATCCATATTCATCAGGGATATTGGCCTGTAGTTCTCTTTTTTTACTGGGTCTCTGTCTGGTTTAGGAATCAAAGTAATACTGGCTTCATAGAATGAGTCTGGAAGTTTTCCTTCCCTTTCTATTTCTTGGAATAGCTTGAGAAGGATAGGTATTATCTCTGCTTTAAATGTCTGGTAGAACTCCCCTGGGAAGCCATCTGGTCCTGGACTCTTATTTGTTGGGAGATTTTTGATAACCGATTCAATTTCTTCGCTGGTTATGGGTCTGTTCAAGCTTTCTATTTCCTCCTGATTGAGTTTTGGAAGAGTGTGGGTGTTTAGAAATTTGTCCATTTCTTCCAGGTTGTCCAATTTGCTGGCATATAATTTTTCATAGTATTCCCTGATACTTGTTTGTATCTCTGAGGGATTGGTTGTAATCATTCCATTTTCATTCATGATTTTATCTATTTGGGTCATCTCCCTTTTCTTTTTGAGAAGCCTGGCTAGAGGTTTGTCAATTTTGTTTATTTTTTCAAAAAACCAACTCTTGGTTTCGTTGATCTGCTCTACAGTTTTTTTAGATTCTATATTGTTTATTTCTGCTCTGATCTTTATTATTTCTCTTCTTCTGCTGGGTTTAGGCTGCCTTTGCTGTTCTGCTTCTATTTCCTTTAGGTGTGCTGTTAGGTTTTGTATTTGGGATTTTTCTTGTTTCTTGAGATAGGCCTGGATTGCAATGTATTTTCCTCTCAGGACTGCCTTCGCTGCATCCCAAAGCGTTTGGATTGTTGTATTTTCATTTTCGTTTGTTTCCATATATATTTTAATTTCTTCTCTAATTGCCTGGTTGACCCACTCATTCGTTAGTAGGGTGTTCTTTAACCTCCATGCTTTTGGAGGTTTTCCAGACTTTTTCCTGTGGTTGATTTCAAGCTTCATAGCATTGTGGTCTGAAAGTATGCATGGTATAATTTCAATTCTTGTAAACTTATGAAGGGCTGTTTTGTGACCCAGTATATGATCTATCTTGGAGAATGTTCCATGTGCACTCGAGAAGAAAGTATATTCTGTTGCTTTGGGATGCAGAGTTCTAAATATATCTGTCAAGTCCATCTGATCCAATGTATCATTCAGGGCCCTTGTTTCTTTATTGACTGTGTGTCTAGATGATCTATCCATTTCTGTAAGTGGGGTGTTAAAGTCCCCTGCAATGACCACATTCTTATCAATAAGGTTGCTTATGTTTATGAGTAATTGTTTTATATATCTGGGGGCTCGGGTATTTGGCGCATAGACATTTATAATAGTTAGCTCTTCCTGGTGGATAGACCCTGTGATTATTATATAATGCCCTTCTTCATCTCTTGTTACAGCCTTTAATTTAAAGTCTAGTTTGTCTGATATAAGTATGGCTACTCCAGCTTTCTTTTGGCTTCCAGGAGCATGATAAATAGTTCTCCATCCCCTCACTCTCAATCTAAAGGTGTCCTCAGATCTAAAATGAGTCTCTTGTAGACAGCAAATAGATGGGTCTTGTTTTTTTATCCATTCTGATACCCTATGTCTTTTAGTTGGCGCATTTAATCCATTTACATTCAGTGTTATTATAGAAAGATATGGGTTTAGAGTCATTGTGATGTCTGTATGTTTTATGCTTGTAGTGATGTCTCTGGTACTTTGTCTCACAGGATCCCCCTTAGGATGTACAATTTTAAAAGATTACTTTGGCAACCTTGAGAAGGATGAATTCAAAGGGTAAAAGAATAGAGGGACACCAGGGTAGCTCAGTTGTTTGAGTGTCTCACTTCAGCTCAGGTCATGATCTCACAGTTTGTGAGTTCAAGCCCCACATTGTTTCAATGCAGTCAGTGAAAAGCCACTTCCAGATCCTCTGTCCCCCTCCCTCCCTGCCCCTCCCCCACTTTCATTCTCTCAAAAATAAATAAACTTTTAAAAAAGGGGGTGATTAGCAATTATATGCCAATAAAATGGGCAATCTGGAAGAGACGGACAAATTCCTAGAAACATATGCACTACCAAAACAGAAACAGGAAGAAATAGAAAATTTGAACAGACCCATAACCAGTAAGGAAATTGAATTAGTAATCAAAAATCTCCCAAAAAAACAAGAGTCCAGGGCCAGATGGCTTTCCAGGGGAATTCTATCAAACATTTAAGGAAGAGTTAACACCTATTCTCTTGAAGCTGTTCCAAAAAAGAGAAATGGAAGGAAAACTTCCAAACCCTTTCTATGAAGTCAGCATTATCTTGATTCCGAAACCAGGGACCCCACTAAAATGGAGAACTATAGACCAGTTTTCCTGATGAACATGAATGAAAAATCCTCAACAGGATATTAGCCAACCAGATCCAACAATACATTAAAAAAAGGATTCACCATGACCAAGTGGGATTTATACCTGAGATGCAGAGCTGGTTCAATATCCACAAAACAATCAATGCGATTCATCACATCAATAAAAGGACAAGAACCATATGATCCTCTCAATAGATGCAGAGAAAGCATTTGACAAAATACAGCATCCTTTCTTGATAAAAACCCACAAGAAAGTAGGGATAGAAGGATCATACCTTGAGATTATAAAAGCCATATATGAACAACCCAGCGCTAATATCATCCTCATTGGGGAAAAACTGAGAGCTTTCTCCCTAAGGTCAGGAATAAGGCAGGGATGTCCACTCTCACCACTGTTATTCAACATAGTATTGGAAGTCTTAGCCTCTGCAACCAGACAACACAAAGAAATAAAAGGCATCCCAACTGGCCAGAAGGAGGTGAAACTTTCACTCTTCACAGATGACATGATACTCTATATGGAAAACCCAAAAGATGCCACCAAAAAATTGCTAGAACTGATTCATGAATTCAGCAAAGTTACAGGATATAAAATCAATGCACAGAAATCGGTTGCACTCCTATACACCAACAATGAAGCAGCAGAAAGAGAAATCAAGGAATCAATCCCATTTATAATTGCTCCAAAACCCATAAAATACCTAGGAATAAATCTAACCAAAGAGGTGAAAAATCTATACACTGAAACCTATAGAAACCTTATGAAAGAAATTGAAGAAGACAGAAAAAAAATGGAAAAAGATTCCATGCTCCTGGATAGGAAGAACAAATATTGTTAAAATGTCGATACTACCCAAAGCAATCTACATATTCAATGCAGTCCCTATCAAAATAACACCAGCATTCTTCACAGAGCTAGAACAATCCTAAAATTTGTTTGGAACCAGAATACCAAAAGACCCGAATAGCCAAAGCAATCTTGAAAAAGAAAACCAAAGCAGGAGGCATCACAATCCCAGACTTCAAGCTATACTACAAACCTGTAATCATCAAGACAGTATGGTACTGGCACAAGAACAGATACTCAGATCAATGGAACAGAATAGAGAACCCAGAAACGGACCCACAAACATACGGCCAACTAATCTTTGACAAAGCAGGAAAGAATAGCCAATGGAATAAAGACAGTCTCTTCAGCAAGTGGTGCTGGGAAAACTGGACAGCAACATGCAGAAGAATGAAGCTCGACCACTTGCTTACACTATACACAAAAATAAACTCAAAATAGATGAAAGACCTCAATGTAAGACAGGAAGCCATCAAAATCCTCGAGTAGAAAGCAGACAAAAACCTCTTTGATCTTGGCCACAGCAACTTCTTACTCAACACGTCTCCGGAGGCAAGGGAAACAAAAGCAAAAATGAACTATTGGGACCTCATCAAAATAAAAAGCTTCTGCACAGTGAAGGAAACAATCAGCAAAACTAAAAGGCAACCGACAGAATGGGAGAAGATATTTGCAAACGACATATCAGATAAAGGGTTAGTATCCAAAATCTATAAGAAACTCATCAAACTCAACACCCAAAAAACAAATAATTCAGTGAAGAAATGGGCAAAAGACATGAATAGACATTTCTCCAAAGAAGACATCCAGATGGCCGACTGACACATGAAAAAATGCTCAACTTCACTCATCATGAAGGAAATACAAATCAAAACCACAGTGAGATACCACCTCACACCTGTCAGAATGGCTAACATTAACAACTCAGGCAACAACAGATGTTAGCAAGGATGTGGAGAAAAAGGATCTCTTTTGCATTGTTGGTGGGAATGCAAGCTGGGGCAGCCACTGTGGAAAACACTATGGAGGTTCCTCAAAAAACTAAAAATAGAACTACCCTACGACCCAGCAATTGAACTACTAGGTATTTATCCAAGGGATTCAGGTATGCTGTTTTGAAGGGACACATGCACCCCCATGTGTATAGCAGCACTATCAACAATAGCCAAAGTATGGAAAGAGCCCAAATGTCCATCAATGGATGAATGGCTAAAGAAGATGTGGTATATATATACAATGGAGCAATACAATGGCAATCAAAAAGAACTACGTGGATGGAACTGGAGGTTATATGCTAAGTGAAATCAGTCAGTCAGAGAACAACAAATATCATATGACTTCACTCATATGAGGACTTTAAGAGACAAAACAGATGAACATAAGGGAAGGGAAATAAAAATAATATAAAAACAGAGAGGGGGACAAAACAGGAGATTCATAAATATGGAGAACAAACAGAGGGTTATGGGACGGGTTGTGGGAGGAGGAATGGGATAAATGGGTAAGGGGCACTAAGGAATCTACTCCTGAAATCATTGTTGCACTATATGCTAACTAATTTGGATGTAAATTTTTAAAAAATAAATAAATAAAATTAAAAATTAAAAAAAATAAAATAAATGTTTTAAAAAAAGTGAAAGGAGATGGAAAGACCATTGGGAAGTGTTTGGGCTAGTACAGGTAAACAATGCTGAGAGATTACACCAAGACAGCAAGTAAGGTGAAGGGGGGACAGCCCTTCCCAGTTGCTTGTGGAAATATTCAGAGGGCTGAACCAATAGGGAGGAAAGGAGGGAGGGAGGGAGGAATCAACAGGAATTAATGAGCGAAGTTAAACGAGTGGTTTCCAACTCAAGCTATATGTTGGAGACACCTTGGGAGCTTTTCTAAATGCAGATTCTCCGGCTTGGTCTCAGACTTAGTGAATTAGAATTTCTTCTGTTTCAGATTTGAGAATTTGAAGATTTGTCCAGCCAGCCTCTGTGAAGAAACATTTAGGGGCTGACACCCAGGAGAAAGAGAAAACACTGTTGATTCAAGACCAAGTTTTAGTACTGTATAAGAAAACACTTTCTCATAGTTAAACTGTTTAAAGACAGACCCATTGCCTTGGAAACTTGTCATCAAATGTATTCAAGCAGGGGCTAGTAAGCCAGTTAAAGAGAGGTGCTAGAAGGGCTTTTACTTGACAGAAGAACAAGAGTTCCTTTAAGGCAATCTAGGGCCAGAAAGCTCTCCCCCGCAGTGAGCAGGAACCAAAGCCAGTCTGAGCACCAGGCAGGTATTCAGAGGAAATCCGTGTGCCCAGGACCCACGTGTGCATCCCTGTTGCTCTGGCATTGGCTTCAGTCACTGTCTCGCTCTGACCTGGTTTGGATCCCACGTTCTGGCCTTTGGATCTGTCTCTGTTTCCATGACAACCCAGTCCCATTTGAACCATGCTTGCTAGCTGGCTGCTACATCTGGATTCACCCATGAAACCCCCACTATGGTTTCAACTTGCCACGATAGCTGAGGCCCCATTTCAGTCTGGCACACCCCACATCTGGTTCCCAGCTCCATTCGGCCCTTTCTAATTTCTATGCCCACATTCAGACTTTTGCTGAATGAGAAAGAGAAAGAGAGAGAGAGGGAGGGAGGAAGGGAGAGAGAGAGAGAGAGAGAAAGCTGGAACTGCCAATCAATCCATGGACCCAGTTTTTGCTGCACCATGTATTATTAAGACTATTCCTGTGCTCTCTGATGAAGCCTCAGTAAAGCCTTTGCTGGCTGCAATTTATACCCAGGACAAAAGATGTCTCAATCTTGGGCTCCCAGGTGACTCTGTTGTAGCTACTCCCTCCTTAGACTCTTGCATTGGGTCCTGGGCACTAATCTGTCTACCACATACACAAATCCCTCCCCAAGCTCCTTTTCAAGATCTTCGGGCTTATATTAGCTACCTAGGGCTGCCATAACAAAATACTAAAAACTAGGTAGCTTAAAACAACAGAAATTTATTCTCTCATGGTTCAGGAGACCAGAACTATAAAATCAATGTGTTACTAGGATTTGTTCCTTCTGGAGTCTGTGAGGGAGAAACGCTCGGGTGCTCCCTAGCTTTTGGTGGTCCAGCAAATTTTAGCATTCCTTGGCCTATAGCTACATAACTCCATCTCTACCTGCATCTTTACATGTTTCCTTCATTCTGTGTATCCCTGTGAGTTCTCTTCGTATAAGGACACCAGTCAGTAGTCTTCAGGCCTACCCATGAGATCAGCATGACCTTAACTTAACTAATGACACCTACAAAGACTTACTTCCAAATAAGATCACGCATTTTGAGTTTCCAGAAGACAGGGATTTAGGGGGACACTACTCCACTATTCAACCCACTTTTTCTTGATAACAAAGCTTGAAGACCCATATCCCTAATTTCAAATATCTGAAAGAAAGTTCTCATACCCCTTCCTCTAAGAAAGCCCACTGGACTCTATGTAAATTTTTCTTTTACCCTCTCTCCCAGAGTGAGGGACAGCAAACATGTCTTCTTATATTTCCAAATGTTTCACTTAATAGGAAAAAACCTCCCAAACAGTCTTACTGACCCACTCCTACAAGCTAGAAGAAACTGACATCATTTTTATTTCACCACACGTGTGAAGTATGAACAATGTTTGGTACATTAACAACCCTCAATTATTGGTAATTATTTATTTTCCTCAAAGGTAACCAAAAGGGCCATGAGGATATAGAACATCAGAATAAAACTTACTTTGCTGGAGGCAAAATACCTGCCCTCTTTAGTTTCTAGTACAATTTGAGTAGAACTCTCAGTGCAATCTGACAGGCTCCATATCCCTCGTATAATAGCTAAATATATTTTATATGTTGTTGGCTCATGGATCAGACTAATGATTATGTGTTTCAGACCTGTCTGATACTCTGAACATTTCAGGGCTCTTGCTAGAGCTAAACTAGGATAGATAGAATGTGTTCAGAGTGGAGACAAGTGAGATATTGACACATCAAGTGCCTCTGCCTTGTGAAGACTCTTCACATCTACAAGTTCTACAGAAGCACAAGCTAATTGTAGCAGCAGTATCTTGGGGTTTTCTCTACTGTTACAAAACAAAGGCTCATTTAAGATTCCAGTCCAAATCTAGATCTATGCCAGACGTCTTCCATTTCCCTTCCATATCTACTCTTCCCTTCTAGCACCCCGTTCCCCATCCCAAGACCTAACTGGTAGGGCCTACATTGTTAAGGCTTCCAGTTGGATTTAGAATAACAGTAACAATTGCCATGTCCTTGGCCCAATGTCATATTCTTCTCAAAGAGGTCTCTACAAGACTCTTTTTCTGTATCCCCCACCCCAGCTTCAGGCCTAGCGATTGTAACTACTCACTGTTTTTACGATATTAACACTGCACCATTGCAAATAGTCTCTTTGTAAATAAAATTTCCTCAAACTTATTCTTGACCTTTAAAAGATTAGATTTAGATGAAATACATTAAGCTGGTTCATAGTTACTTTCATCTTAAAATTTCATCAAGGATCTTAAGACTGGAAGAGATCATCTAAATGAAATCTTCATTTAACAAATGGTGGAATGGAGTCCCAATGAAGTTCAGGGATTTGCCCAGAGGGAGCTGATCCTACAACTCAAGTCTCCTAAACCCCAATCTAATGGTCTTTCCATTCACCTACCTACAACCTTGAAGAAAGAATAATTATTTTCTTAGACAATACCAAATTTCCATAGTGCATAAATACTCAAAATTAGGGCCACCTCCAGTCACACAATAGACTCTATCTTTCATTCTTCCTCCCTTTTACCCTTAGCATTTTCTTCACCCTTTTTCTTTCCAGCGTTCTCCCTCTGGCCTAGGAGAGGAATGAGCATTTATTGAGCACTCCCTATGTACCAGATTCCATGAAACACATATGGAACCCGACCTACATGGTGTGTTGTGCCATTTAACAGTTTCAACAACGGTAGGTTTTAAACCAGTTTTTCGTGGATCGGGAAAATGAGGTCCAAAGAACTTAAATGTCCAAGGTGCACAACTAACTGGGCAAGTTTCAAGTCTGTCCCACCCCAGAATCTAATCTCCCCGTGATGCCGCCGTGCATCTTGCAGGTGCTGCGCATGCCTGCCCGCGCTCCGCCCTCCCCTGCCTTCACCACAACAACATTCTGGAAGGCTTCAGATGGACGCCACCATCTTACATCTGACTCCATTAGTAGGTAACAGAAAACTAGCTGAATCATTCCTAATAAATTAATTGAAAGGAACCACTTACCCATTTCTTCTCCACATTTTCTTTTTTTTTTTTTTTAAAGGAACCCTAGATTCAAAACCTAATGTGATCTCTACAACTGTGGAAAAGAGTCAGATGGTAACTGATGCAAATGTTGGCATCAATTCTTATGAGAGAAGAAGATAGTAGTGTTAGCTTTTGTTGAAAAGAATCCCTTAAGTAGGAAGATATGAAGAAGATCCTTTCTCACACATTCATTTAATTAGAAGTCCACCCATTTGTTCTCAAAGCACTGCTGGAAACTGGGAGAAATAAGCAAGTGTTACTTGGAATTCAGATTCTACAAACGGAGAACTCCAAAACAAAGAACATTACATTCACAGTGTGAGAGAGGAAAGTGAGATTAGGTTTGTGACCAGCTTTCAAGTCTGAAAAGAGGAAGGAGCTGAATTCATAAGGAAGTATTACACCCACTGCTTTCATTTGTATAACTTATTTTCAGCACATTGAGTAATTATTTTTACAGTTTTCTCTCTTTTCTCTTCCATAAACCTTACAAGGGCAGGAACTGTGCCTTATTCATGTTTGCATCTTGCACAGGCCAAAGTCAATGTCTTATACATAGAAGATGCTCACTAAATGTCTCCATCAAATAAGTGCTCTGCCTTTTCAAGTCACAGTGCACTTTAAAGAGCCACTCATGATTTTATCTCCTATGCTGTGCACATTCCAGAACCATATTTTCGGAGATAGGAGTTAAAATAAGATTTCACAATAGCATCAGAGGCATCATGGGAGGATTTTGTCAAAAATAATGAAAATATGGCAAAGTTCATCAGCTCCTAGGTTCTCTTCTAAGTGACTTTTTCCTCTTTCATATAGGAGAACCTTGGACCCTTAGCCATTATTTTTTCCTCTTTTTTTTTCCAAATGCCTTTCACATAAAATATATTTTTGAGGCACAGGTCTTTATGCATTCAGATGACTTGTACATTAGACACAATAGGCTCCTTGAGCTGCTTTGAGGCTATTGTATATACCTGTACATTTTAAGTGGGTTTTCAACACAATAGATATTAACAGCTGTTCTCAGAAGCACTCAATGTTTGAGGTGTACTTATTACTGCTTCTTACAGGATTTTGTTTCCTTTTTTTAACATTGTGTCTACAATAATATCTCCAGTGGTTGACAAATCAGGGAGGAAACTTAGCATTAAAATTGTTTATAGTTTATTTTTTCCATGAAAGAAAACCAATAAAGAAAGAGGCAAATTTCAAAGCACAAAAAGTTTGTTGCCATCTTTTTAAACAACATAAGTATATGTAGAGTTTTAGAAATAAAATTCAGTAAGTGATTCTGCTGTTTTTGTATTTTTGTCCTTTTTTATACTTTTACTGCCAGTTTGAATAAAACTGGGGTGATGTTTTTAGAGATCTGTATTCACACTAATCGACTGTTAAAGGCAGTCACCACCATTTTTCCTTTGGTGAGCCCCAAAACAAGATTTCTTTGTGGATTCCATAAAATGTAGTAAAACAGAGTACAGCAAGGTTAGTGACTTACAGTAAACAATGCGTGGTTCTGATACATCTTTTCGGCCCCTTTAAGACCAGTTTGACTGCTTTAAGATCAGAACCAGTTTTATACAAATAGTAGGCTACGTTCAATGATATAATATTCAAACATTTGCTGCATGTAAGAGCTTCAATTTGTAAGCAAGTGAAAATTTGGCCCTGGAAAAATGGAGAGAACTGACCACCCACTTCCTTGAGGCTTGTAGGTCACTGCAGCCAATAATGACAACTCATTTGGGTTCCAGATGTTATTTCTTTTCCCACTGGCTAGAATCACAGAACTTTTTTATTTAAATTGGCTGACTTTGTCATCCTTATGTCCTAAAGTTAAACTAAAGTAGGAGCTAGTATTCTTCCAAAATCACTGAATGAAAATTAGACATTCCTGTAGTTATCATGAGATAAAAGCAATCTTTTATAGGTGTATACAATAGCCTCAAAGCAGCTCAAAGAGGCTTACCATGTGAAATGTTTCTTATTGGCCTCTCCCCGCAGTATCTGAGTGTCAAAGAGGAAGAAAATGAAGTGGGAAAAGCCAATGTGCCAGTGATCAGCTAGAATTATTCTCTGCACAGAGACAATGCCATAGACTACTATTGTCAGCCTGCCTGCTTAGGGGTGGGTGTGGAGGAGGGAGAGTAGGAAGAACTCTCTTATCACTCTCCAGTCTCCATCTGAAAAGCCTCTCAACCCCAACTCACCTTTGGAGACACTTCTATAGATTGTAGACAGGGCTAATTTGGAGATCCTGAGCCAGACAGCATTATGTGTAATATGTGTAATGCATAACATGTTATGTGTAATATGATCACATTTTCTGAATCAAAATGGAAATATACTGCTCTGACACATTGATATAGCTGCACATGATCTAACAAGAACACAGAGTAGAGTGTATTTTCGTGAATTCAAATATACATATAGTTTTATTATTTTAACATCACTGAAATGTCTTATGCAATCAATCAACAGCATGTCAGTTTAACTGGTGGCTTTTTCTTTATTGGTGGCACAAAAAATAATAGTGTATGTTACAATCAATAGCATCAATAGCATCTTGATAAAATATATCTGACCCAGGATTATCCCAGAAAATCCAAGAAAAGCAATGGCTTTTTTGGTCACATTTAATATATGTTCAAACCTTGCCATTTCTTTGATCCCAAACTGGATTTCAGAAGTAGAGTGTGATGGTTAGTTTTATGTGTCAACTTGGCGAGGTTCTAGTGCCCTGTTTTTCAATCAAACGCTAATCTAGGTATTGCTTTGAAGGTATCTTGTAGATATGGTTAACATCTACAGTCAGTTGACTTTAAATAAAGACAACTATCCTCCATCATCTAAGTTGGCTTGATGCAATCAGTTGAAAGGTTAGGAGAGCAGAACTGAGGTTTCCCTGAGGGAGAAGAAATTCTGCAGCATCAGCCCCTGTCAGAGAGTTTCCAGGCACCTCTTCCTGACAACCTGATCCACAGATTTCAGACCTGCCTAGCCAGCTCCCACCGCCAATTTCTTGCAATAAAACTCTGTATACATATTCTACAGTTCTGTTTCTCTGTTGGAACCCTGACTCATGCAGAAGGTCAGTGGTATTTTTTTTCCTTCTAATATTTTTTTTCTTTTTGACATTTAGTTATTTGAAAAGGTAATACATTTCCCTGTTTCTTTTTTTTAATGCTTTTTAAATGTTTGTTTGTTTATTTTGAGAGAGAGAGAAAGTGCATACATGGGCAGGGGAGGAGAAGAGAGAGAGGGAGAGAGAGAATCCCAAGCAGGCTCCATGCTGTCAGTACAGAGCCCAACACAGGGCTTAGATCTCACAAACCATGAGATCATGACCTGAGCTGATATCAAGAGCTGGACACAACCGACTGAGCCACCCAGGCTCCCTTCCCTGTTTCTCATAGTGAAAACATTTCTTCCTACACCCTTCCCCACCCTCCCAGTTCCTCATCTCCTGCCACCTGTCACACAAAACCATTATAATTACTTTCTTATCAGTAATTCTAAAGTTTTTTTATGCATAAGCAAGTAAATACAGATATATATTCTCCCCCAGCCCTTGCCGATCTACAAAAAAGGAAAAAAGGGTACCAACTATACACAATGTTCTGAACTCTGCCTTTTATCCTTCACTATATTTCTTAAAGGTTTTTCTACTTCAGGACACAAGAGCTACTTCATAGTTTTCTTCACAGCTGTATTATATCCTATTTCATGTTTGTGCCATGATCTAGTTAATTCACCACCTATTGGTGGACATTCAGTTTATCTCAACACTTTTACTATTATTGACAGGGAAATATCCTTAAAAACATTGAAATAGATAGATAGGCAGATGATAGATAGACACAGCTCTACAAAATGGCATATATATATACCCTCCCTTCCTCTACCCTCACCCTTGTTCTTCTTTTAGAAGGTTTCCTTGGCTATTTTGCTCAATGCCACACAAGTATTTTAGAAACAGTGTACCTCTCTTCATCCTGCTTTGCTCCCAAAAATATTTCCATACTGGCTTCTCACAGTTCAGAAATTCTACCATTGGATGAAATGAATTAGAAAGCCATAGCATGAGGTGATGGTCTGTCATCTTGCACCATGAACTGGGAAAGCTACCACATCTCTTAAGGTCTCTGTGTTCTCTTTGACATAATGGGGACATAAGAAAAAGATGTTCTCTGAGATTCCTTCCAGTCCTATGGTTTTTAGTTCAACGTCTACCCTGATGTTGCGATTCTTAATTAGCAGTCTTAATTGGTTTGTGATTTTATGTTATGACTAGAATTTTTTTAATCATATGCCATAATTTGCAGTAGGGGAGAAGATTTTTTAAAAATGACTTGTTTCACCTATGGATTGAAATTTAAACAACAGAACTCATGCTAAGTTATGTTTTCGAAACCATTTACCTTTTCTAAGCACAGCACAGTATAAGAGAAGAATCTGGCATATGTAAAATGCCAACAAAAAAACAAAAGCTCCAGAAGGTCTGCCTCTATTTTTGTTTTTGCTATTCTCTTTTCTTTTTACCATTTCTGTAAGTTGCTAGCTGACCAAATGTTGTAAGACCGAAGCCTCTAAATGTGGTTTTCTCACACATGACTGAGTGGCCGGTGAGCATATTGATTACACATCATTGCTGAGTAACTGGGACAATACTCCAATCTAAATTGCATGTCATGGGAGAGGTTGAAAAAATGAACCAATAAAAACCGTAGTTGGTTGCAATGCTCTGAAGAGTACATTATTTTTAAAACTCTTGTCAACAGGTTGGCATGCCACCAATTTTTATTACCACAGTACTACTGCAATTAAATGGTAGCTTCTGATCAACCACCTAATCTATGAACCATCTAGATACATGAAAAAAAACCCTCTCTGGCAACCTCAATTTTATCCATGACTGCTTCATTAACAGGTCTGCCCTCTCTCTTTTCCACAATGGCCACATGTTAGGTGCACTCTGTTAGAATATAAAATATACAGCACAAAACCAAAAAGAATAGTTTATTTTCAGTGGAGTATTTTTACGCTTTCTGCAGACGAGTGCCTTACATATGTAATATGCCTCTTGCACAAAAATGAAGCATTCTTAGAGTGATTGACCTACATGAAACTCTCATCGCAGCTTTGAAAAATGTCTATGCAAAAACATAGAGCTCAGATAGAAGGCTCTGCATTCATTTCAGCAAGTCAGAAGTTACTTGGGCACAAATCCTAATGGGAGCTGCATACAAATCCCTGGACATCAAAATATCCTTGACTGGGTTGACTTTTAATTTAGGAGTTTACTAGAGCCTGCAGCTATATTGCTGGAGTCTGTGATAGTGTCAGATCCCATAAATGAAGCATGGAGGACTTGGTTAGAAGCCTGGGTAGAATGCCAAAGATTGCCCTGGGGACATGGTAATTCAGTACTCAAGGTAGCCTTCATTTCTGTGAGCCAATACTAAATCAGTGCCCTATAATGGTGTTAGAAGCTCTGCAGTGCAGTCTGAAATTTTTGCTATCAGCTCCTCGCACTTATTTACAAAGCCCTTTTCTCTGGCATATGCAGGGTAACTGCAAGGACAATAAGTTATAGCTGCCACATCAAATTTCCCTGCAAGCAGAGACTGCCTGGCACTCTGCCACAAGCCTGGGTTTCCTTGAACACCTTTCCTGATGGGCAAGGGAGGCTGAAGATAGAATGTGACTGGGGAGAGGAGACAGTAGAGCCGACTCCTCCAACATTTCAATGCCAATAGGCATATGACATGAACTAGAGAAAAGAATGACCAGAATGACCACATCCTACTTGTTTTCATCTCTTCCGAAGATTCCACTGAGGGATGAAGATGCTTAGGAGTGCCATCCTGCCATTACCCTGGCATTTCCACCACTCCAAAAGTGGAGAGCTGCAGGGATAATTGTAGGCAGAGATCTAATCAATGACTGTAGCTTTGGCTTGTTAGCAGGTAGAGGCAGGAAGGTACTCAGGAACCTAAGGGAATCGAGCCACCATCATCATCATGTCAACACCTATGAGCCCCCTACATTGAGTTCATGCACTGTGCATTCCCACTCATGGACAAACCCATATCTGAGAAGTATTGTTTTCCCCTTTGTACAGAAGAACTGAAACTGAAAGAGATTAAGTTATGTGCCCAACATTGTTCAGGTACACACAGGAGAGCCTGCACTCAAACCTGTGCCCATCTGACTCCGAAGCATAGGAAATGGGGTGGTAGACTTATCTCAGATTATTGGTACTTCAAATTAGACTTACCTCAGTTGCAGCTCAGTTCCCAAAGACCAAGAACAACATGAGTGCCGAGTAGTATCACAATCCTCAAGTGAGAGTCTAGAGCACTAGTAAATGTAGGGCATACTAAGAACTCTAAAGCCAGTCTGTCACTGTTAGCCTATTTCTCTCAAGGGTTTATAGAGTGAAGACACCAGAGAAATTGTTTCCTTTGAAGCAAACTGTTGGGCCACAGTGGCATCTCTTCTCTCCTTTCCTTAGTAATGAGGAGGGGTATGGATCTTCATTTCCTCAAGCCAGATGAGATCTTCCAGAAAAGTCGGACATGTGTCCCCTCAACTCTGAAAAAAAAACTCATTGCCACCGGGTAAAACTGAAGGAAAAGGTGATGGTTTGAAGAGAGGGGGTTGTACTGAGAGTGAGCTGCACTGCTACAAATCCAGGAAAGATGTGGATCTCTCTGGAGACTAGATACAGACTCTGCTATAGGAAGCAGATTTGTGGTAATTTTTAAAGAAAGTTGACCTTAGACTACTTGGAAAGGACAGAGGCCTCAACAAGTAGAAAGGGTCTGCCTAGCACAATATACCCAGAGCCCCAGGGTAGGGGGGATTTGTTACTTCCATCTGGAAGAGAGGCATGCCCACATTCTGGGAGCCACAGGAAAGAGAGCCACAGCTGGAGGAGAGAAAGAACCAGAAACCACACATCATGCACAAAATCCCGAGGGACCCATCCACAGATTACACCTGCACAAGCTTCATAAAACAGCCCCTCTCCTCCTGAGCTGCTTTCTGACTGGGCCAGCTCTGGAGGCGTCAGAGGAAGTAGCTTCTCAGGGGGAAGAAAACACATTGACAAGAGCAAAAAGTTGACCACAGCCACCTCTTCCACTGCAGGCTTATAAACCTGAAGCAGGCTTGAGCTGGGAAAATGAATTTGAAGAACAGTGGGTTTATTCTTTATTTTTGTACAACAATGGACTAGACAGGGGTTATGTGATTACTTGACGAAACTGGGATTTCAGTGCTAAAACACTAAAGTTATTTAAAACACTAAGTTATTGAAAAGATAACTTTAAAACTATGAAACCTGCTTGACTTCGGGGCGCCTGGGTGGCTCAGTCGGTTGAGCGTCCGACTTCGGCTCAGGTCATGATCTCGCGGTCCGTGAGTTCGGGCCCCGCGTTCGGGCTCTGTGCTGACTGCTTGGAGCCTGGAGCCTGTTTCGGATTCTGTGTCTCCCTCTCTCTCTGACCCTCCCCCGTTCATGCTCTGTCTCTCTCTGTCTCAAAAATAATAAATAAACATTAAAAAAAATTTTTTTTTTAAATAAATAAAAGTGGGTCGCCTGGGTGGCTCAGTCGGTTAAGCGACCAACTTCGGCTCAGGTCATGATCTCGCAGTCCGTGGGTTCGAGCCCCGCGTCGGGCTCTGTGCTGACAGCTCAGAGCCTGGAGCCTGCTTCAGATTCTGTGTCTCCCTCTCTCTCTGACCCTCCCCTGTTCATGCTCTGTCTCTCTCTGTCTCAGAAATAAATAAAACGTTAAAAAAAAAATTTTTTTTTAATAAATAAATAAATAAATAAATAAATAAAACTATGAAACCTGCTTGAAATGCCATGCAAGAATCAGGGATAGGGAAGAGTCACAGAGCCTGTATTAAACAGTCACTTTATGCTCTTAAGCCCCTCTGAGCTCCTTCAGTGCACACTGTATGCACCTGCAAGGCTGCTTCAATGTATATTATGAGGTGCCCTTTTCTTGGCCTATTCTTTCAGGGAATTAAGTTTCTAAAGGTTTGCCATGTATGCCATGTGCTATTTACCCTATAGTGCTCCCTCACCTTGTCCACTGCTACCTGGAAACCCTACCCCACACCATCTCCACGTATAAGAAATTAGGAACGTCCAATTATGCCCACCGAATGAGTCTATAAATAGGTTGATCGTGTTGGGTGTGGCAAAACTCAGCTTGCATCTGAGTCCTGCCCTGGTCATACATTTTTACTTCCTCCAAAGCTTTAAATCAATCTTTTGGTACCTCAGTAACAAGCCCTGTGACTGCTTCAGAAGGTGCCAGAATACTTCATTAGGTCTGAGTACTTTGAGATCCCCAAAGCAATTATTTCTTAAGCACTACTCCATACAAGTGATGGAGGCCCGGGATGGGAAGTAATTTGTCTATCAGAGCACTCACACAGATGGCGCGGCAGCAAGCAGGGCGGTAAAGTGAACCCTCCTCGATAATGGAGTACGTACATACATATTAAATCCGGACTTCCATTTGCATTTTGCATTTTTTAAAATATGGGGTGCACTATAAGTCTGTGGATTCAAAACTATCCATAGATAGCCATTAAAAAAGGTGTTTATCAACATTTTGTAATGCTTTTTAATTTCCTAAAATTGTCAATAAAGGAACATAACTTGACTCCTAATTTGAAGATGAAACTGCTGCTGGCACCTAAAAAACATATTTTTAATTAGACTTCATGTGATATGACTATACTCCTTATGTAATATTTTTTTAGTTTTTTTTTTTTTAGTTTTTTTTGTTATATTATATTATATTACCTAGATGTGATAGGTGGCCTGAGGTAAGATATATTTGTATTCTCAAGGCATTGGCAGATAGCTTAGCTCATTACTCAGAGGCCAGGAAGTCGCAAGATTGGAAGATTGGAGAGGATTAAGAGGTACAAACTTCCAGTCATAAAATAAATGAGTCACAGAGATGAAAAGTATATCGTAAAGAATATAGTCGATAAGATGGTAATAGCATGGTTTGGTGAGAGATGGTGACTACATTTACCATGGGAAGCACTAAGCATTGTGTAAAATTGTTGAATCATTGTATTTAAAAAAAATCAGAAGACTGGAGGCTTTGAGATCTGAGGAATGAGGATGAATATAGACCTACAGAAGTGGGACATAAGTGTGTGGGTCTGATATATTAAAAAAAAAATGCCCACAAGAAAGTATTCTCCACTGAAAGTGGCTCTAAACACTGAGGTGCATTGAATGACTTAACCAATGGAGATCAATGTCTGTAATCAACCAGCTCAGTGCTTGTACAGTGGGCCCACAAATGAACTAGCCATGTGGCAAGAATGGAGACTACATGGAACCAACATGGTGGGTTCCATATCATGAAAGCTGATCTACCTACTGCCACTGCTGAATGTCCCACCTGTCCACAACAGAAACTGATGTCAAAACTTCTATATAGTATCATCTTTTGAGGAAACCAATCAATTGCTTGATGACAGTTGATTACATTGGATTTCTATTTTGCTGGGGCCAGAAACTGGTCTTCACTAAAATTGATACATACTCCAAGGATGGATTTGCCTTTCCTTCTTGCAGTGCCTCATCCAACACCTGATCGAGGAGCTCACAAAGTGTCTAATTTGTTGTAAGGAGATCCTACAAACCATTGCCTAGGAACTTTATGGTGAAAGAGATGTGTCACTGAGTACATGTCCATGAGACCCGCTGGTCCTACCATACACTTCATGCCAAACATTGTTGACCTATTAGGGTGATTGAACAGCAATTTAAAGGCACAGCAGAGGTGACAGCTAAGGCCTGATACCCTAGAGGTTGGGGTGCAAAATATACTTTTGACCAATGACCATTACCTACTGCTCCATTTCAGTAGCTAGGATTTAATAGCTAGGGTACCAAAGATGACAGTAAGAGTGGCCCTTCTTACTACTGGCCCCAGTAAATTATTTAAAGAGTTTGTGCTTACTTCTCTTGTAACTTGAAGGTCAGCTGGACTAGAAATCCTCATTTGTGTGTGAGGGAAAACACAGCAAGGGACAAAGTAAGAGACCACTAAACCTATGACTGCCTTCCAGGCATTTTTACCATTCATTCTGAGAGACCAACAGACAAAAGGAATTAGTGTTCTGGCAAGAGTGACTGACTCTCATGGGGACCCAGAATTTCTTCTACTTAATACAGACAATGTTATGTTTAGAGCTCAAGACATCTGTTGACATTTTTTTTTTTTAGAATTCATGGCTAGCCACCACCTTGAAGAATCAATGACAGGAGGCAATGAACTAATCAGGAAGTACGAGTGGCCTCCGTGGTGCAAGGGGCAGACTATAGTGAATGTTGATGGTACCCCACATGTACATCTTCAGACTTCACCAGTGTAGTGCCTGCATCTGACTTCCAACTATCCAGTGGCTCTGCCTCGTGGCCAGAACCTTTTTGTCCACACACAAGACAAATCAGAAGTGTCAGGAAATTAACACCCACCCCCAGGATCAGCAACCAATGACTAAAGGGAATTGGGGTACAAATGCCACAGTTCCTTCTACATTGGAGGTGAGAACTCTGAGGTGTGTGTTCTACACAGCTTCCTAGAGTTCCTCAGTGACTTCCAGTTATCCAGGGGTAACTTGCTTCATTTTCTAATTTTTTCCCTTTATTGTCTGTTGCCTTTCCCCTATTTCACCTTCCCACCTTCTTACCAGGTCCTAGAATCATCCTCAGATATATTTCTTTTACTCTAATATCAATATCAGGATTTACATCTAGAAGAACCCAAATGAAGAAAGACTCCCAGGCCATTGTTGGAGAGATGTCCACATGGGACAGCCAAGCAGGGACAGAGAGCAACATCTTGTGGCATGAACAAGATCAGTCCTGCTGCACAATGAATGAGATGCCAAATATAAACAAAACAAACCCTTCTCTGGCCCCACTGGAAAGAGAGAAAAGCTGCTCCAGCACTTGCTGTGAGCTCTGGGAGGCTAGGAGAGGCTGTTAGCCATGGGCACTCAGGTCCATTGTATGTCCCAGTAAGGTAAATAATGCCCTTCACAGCCTCTCTTTGTCAGGTCCACTCCTCTGACACTTCTCAGACATTAAGTCCTCTCCTTTCCTGAACAAAAGTTCCCATCTTAATACATACATCTCTTACTCATCCTCTCTACTCACCCTCCCATGCCATGTGTTCCCCCAGCTTATCTGTTCCCCTCAGGCTTTCTTCAGTGGCACCCCATTCCTCCTCAAAACTTACACTCCTCTTATCTTTGATAATGACCCAGAAGGTCCATTAAACCCACAATCCATATCTTCAACAATTAAAAACACACTTCTCTTTTCTTGAATGTAAGGAAAGTTTCATCTTCAACCCCTTCCAGAAGATAAGAAGAAATAGCTGCATACTATCTTTCATTTGCAGCAAAGCAAAGACAAAACTAAATAAATAAGGACAGTCTAAACCATCACATTCTGTCATATCTGTGGAAAGAAAACACACCATAGCATCAATAGGGTTTATTTTCTTGGTAGCAAAAGTACAAGGGGTTTTGATTTCCTTTATTCTTTTCTCTGTTTTCCTAATCTTCTGAAAGATACTACATGCACAATCTCGAGAAAATGCAACCGTGTGTATCATTTCAGAGTCCCTAGATTGTGAATGCTAAATCTATGTTTGTTTTCCAAATGTGTTGTCTATATTATAAGCAAAAAACTAATAGGTCCTTGCTAACTTCAATTTCAATTTATTTCTCAATAATAGTTTTCAAATTTAAATCATGTGCACATAAGTAAAAATAACTCAAACTTCATGACTTAGAATATCACTTATTTACAGCAATAACAAAATGCTAAATTCTTTTTTTCTCACATATGCATCCATATATAAAATACCTAATCTTAATGAGCATGGATTCTATTCACAATTTTCAAAAATTACTAACCTGTCAGCCAAAAAACAATGCCAGCCTCAGTTAAGTTTAAAGATAAATTAAACTACATAATAGCTGATTCTGCTCAAGAATGAAGACCTTTTAGCAGGCCACCATTAAGCACTGGAAATTTGCTCTCTTATGAAATTCTTAATAACATAGCTGAAGATCATTTGGCCTAACAAGAGTAATAAAAGGATAGATAGTATCCTCCAAGATAGCCACAGGAATCTTTCTGAGCTATTTCTTTCATTCCTTAAGAAAAAACAGGAAAATAACTGTGAAAAACAGGATGAGTTTCTATGAAACACAATACATTTACATCTTAGATCTATTGAAAGCCATAGTGGAGGACACGTAAAACTTGAACACTGTTCACTATATTCTGGATTAAGTTCCTTCTGTAGAGCTGTCTGAAACCATTTAACAAAGAAAGTACAAAAGAAGATAAAAATTCAAAATATCATGTTCAGTACTAAAAAGTAAAATCAAACTTAGTGCAAGTTAATGCATCATAGCTCACAGTAACTGAGACTACTTGAACAATGACCAGGAGCTGCTTCCAGAATAAACTGCAAGGCACACATCAAGTACTAGGTTGAGCCATACGTTTGACCATTTTTTACCATACAAATGACAATGTCATATGATTCAACCTAACATTTTCTTTCACACTTGCAGAACTACAAAAGTAATCTTTGGCCACAATGCTGATCTAACAAACCATATGTTAAAACCCTACACGAAGCTCATCTTCGTAAGTATGTTAAGCTAGCATACACACACCACTAAGAGCACCTGCCCACTTGCCCAGCTCCACCCCCCAGAGTCTCTGTCCCTGGTGTTAGAATGTGATTTCACCTCATCTTTAACTTTTACAGGAAAAAGGCCATGTGGATCTTTGAACTTAGAAGGTCTCTTAAGAATATTCTAAGGGGGGGGGGGGGGGGGGCGAAATACCATTTATTTCTCCCTTCTTAAAATACTCTCTTCTCTTGGAAAGACATTGACTCACCTGTTTTGGGTTGTTTGTTTGTTTGTTTGTTTTGTTTTGTTTTTCCCTACCTCTCTGCCTCTTTTCAAATTCTCAGAGCATCTTCTCTTATATCCAACCTCTGAATGTTGAGGTCTTCAGGGCTTAGTCTTGGGCCTTCCTCTTTTTTCTCTCTCTCTTTCTCCCTGATATCCTCCATTCCTGTTGTATTAAATAACATCTATGTGATGACAGTTTCCAAATTTATGTCTCCAGCCAAGATCTCATTTCTGAGTCCAGATCCTCATAAACAACTGCCTTCTTGATATTTCTACTTGGGTCTTTCTGTCTCTTCCAAGTAAAAATTAGAAGCTGAACTCTTAATTTTTGTCCCCAAAATTCATCCTTATTCTCTATCCTTCATCTCAGTAAGTGGCACTTCAATCTCACCAGTCGCCCAAATAAGAAACTTAGAAGTCATCCAGGACACCTCCCTTTCCTCAACCCACCACAACTATCACTAAGTTCTATCAATTCAAGCACAACGTATATGCAGCTCAATTCAATCTATCTCAATATCTCATCTACCTCTTCCAGTGTCCGTGGCCATTTTCTAGCCGTGCCACCATCATCTCTCACCTGCACTACTGCAATAGCACTAACTTACCAGTTTGTTCTTCACACAGCTATTAAGAGCAAACTTTTAAAAGTTCAAATCAGATCAAGTTATTGCCAAGGGTAAAACCTTTCAATAGCTCTTAGGGTATAATCTAAGACTCTGCAGGATTTTGACTTGGTCTCTGCCCTTCTCTCCAGTCTCATCTTAGGCCACTCTTCCCCATTCTTGGCCCCATCCTCTCACACTGGGCACCTGGCCTGCTGTTCTGTCACCTCCAATATTCCCCCTGCTATTCTGCCTAGCTGATATCTCAGGCTTCTTCTTAACTATTACTTCCCTAAAGAGAATTTTTCCTGCTCCTCCAAACTAAATTAGGCTCCCCTTATTATTCTTCCTCATAGTTACCTACACTTTTCCTTTGAAAGACATATCACACCTTTATTTATGCTTGTATATATTTAATGCTTTTCTCTCCCACTAGTCTATAAATGCGTTGAGAGCAGGCATCTATCAGCATCTATTTTGCTCACCAGTACATCCAAAGTCTAGGAGAGTGTTATTGTTTGGTAAATATTTGAATATCTATATCAGCTCTTGACATTAATAATATATTTCCCTACAAAATAACTGCATTATAAAATAAAAATGTCAGGGGCTCCTGGGTGGCTCAGTCAATTAAGGGTCCAACTCTTGATTTCAGCTGGGTCATGATCTCACTGTCCGTGAGTTCTAGCCCCACATTGGGCTCTGTACTGACAGTGAGGATCCTGCTTGGGAGTCTCTCTCTCTCCCCACCCTCTCTGCCTCTAGCCTGCTAGTGCTCTTTTTCTCTCTCTTTCTCAAAATAAATAAATAAACTTCAAAACATTTTTTAAAAAAGAAAGAAAAGAAAAGAAAAATATCAAATTTCTTGTCTTTGGGGTGCCTGGGTGGCTCAGTCAGTTGAACGTCTGGCTTCAGCTGAGGTCATGATCTCATGGTTCACGGGTTCAAGCCCTGCATTGGGCTCTGTGCGGATAGCTCAGAGCCTGGAGCCTCTCTCTCAATGCCCCTTCCCAACTTGTGCTCTGTCTCTCTCTCCCTCTCAAAAAGAAACATTAAAAAAAATTAAAAATAAAAAAAATTTCTTGTCCTTTCACAGAATTGTATCAATTCAGTTTGATGCCATAGTTTACTTTTGCTGATCAGACACTTTAGTCCTTAGAAACCATAAATTTTTAGGGGATTTATTTTTTATCATCATAATTAATTGATCATCATAAATGCAGTTTGGGAAATAAAGACATTTCAAATGTTCACAAGGAAAACAATAGCAAGGTGAAGGTCCTGGCGATATATTTTTAACTTGAGAATTGACCTGCAGTTCAAGATGGCAGACTGAACACGTACATCGATGACCCCTTCCTGCAAAGATCATTGAAATAACAACAATTACTGCAGAAAAATTAAGAAGAGAATACATTTTTAGCAACCTCAAGAGGAAGGAATGACATTACCAGAGCAAGGATCTGAATGATTTCTAGAAAATAGAAAGCAGGTAGAATTGTGCGGATGGAATAAGAGAACGTGGAGAGACAGGCTGCAGAGGAGAAGGCTGCAGTGGAAGTGGAAGCCATTCCTGCCAGCCCAGCTCCGGAGAAGCTCCAAACTCAGGAATCAGAGCAGGAAGTGGGCAGAAAGCAGCTGAGCAATCAAAGGACCATCTACAGAATGTCTGCACCGGTCAGCTCCCCTCCGTCCCCTCCCCCACTAGCTTCCACTCCCACGTGTGCAAAGCGACTGGCAGCGGGAACATTTCCCCCCAGACTGAAATCAAAGAAATTCTTGCTAAGCAAATTGAACAATATGCCTGTAAAGGACAGGGTTCTTAGTGTAGATGTGGATACCACAGAATTGGTTGCTTCTTATTTAATCATCCAGGAGAGGGGCCAGCTTAGCTACGTACCTTCTGCTCACACACGCCAGCTGACACACCCACCCGCAAACTGTACACTCACAGTCAGCCTTCCAATTTAAGGGCGAGCCTTGTGGGGAAAACCACCCCAGCTACTGAGATTCATCCACCGAATTCTGCATTTAGTGCCTGTTATGCACAAAGCCTAAGTTATATAGTATTATACTAGGCCCCGTATAAATATTTTTGGATGGGGTAAACCAATTAACAAAAGCTAAAATAAATGTTTCAAAGAAATCGTTGCCTAGTCATCATGGGCTCATAATCATCACTCTCCTAAAACTTTCTTTTGCAGTTGTCAAAACACGCAGTATTTATGTGTCTACTACCTGCTCGTTCCCGTGGTTGGCAGCGTTACTTTCTCCTCCTTCTTTGTCTGATTCTCTCATTTTATTCTCCAGTGTTCCTTTCTCTTTTTTTCTACCAACATGGAGATTCCTCCAAAGAATGAGTATAAATGTGTTGTGTGTGTGTGTGTGTGTGTGTGTGTGTGTGTGTGTGTTCGCCCTCGCATACATTTTTTAGCAGTTTGGTATCATTTTCCCATTTGCCTGAGCACCTCCTGAGCTTTGTCTGCTAGGTATTTCACTCAGACGTCCCTTGTTCATTTGAAAACTCACCTGACATCTGTGAGATGGTGACGTCTCACAGTGATGCCGTCTTTTTATAGTCACTTACATGAGATTTTGAATCACTTCCAATTCACTTCTCCCCTTCCTTTTCTCCATGCAGCCAGTTTCTAAGGCCTGTCAGTACATCGTGGAAATATTACATGATTTAAACTTCGCCTACTTCCACAGAAATATTTGAGGTGGCATATAGAGCACACATATAACAAAATGGTTTATTGTAAATTTAAAAAAATTGGAACTACAGAAAATACAAATTAAAATACAAATACAATATCAGGGAGGAATAAAGCATAGATAGGTAGACTGTAAAATCATATATAAATATGCTGATTTGGTAAAAATTTGATTGTGAACAATATAATGAAGAAAATGAAAAGGGAGACATATATTCCACAGTTCTTAATATCCAAAATACGAATGTTGCTGTTAATAGAGTATCTAAGAGGCTCAATAAATAGCAACGTTCTTTGCACTCAGGTTTTGTAGCAACTGAGAAATTAGAAGAAAGGAGCAAAAGCTAAGGCCATGAAGATAAAATAACACTATCACTGATAGAGCTGATGCTTGACGTGACTTATATCAGTAGACAAGTGAGCTTAAAAACTGAACCCAGGATTGGGTAGACTCTCCCAGCCAGTCCTTGCCCGGTGGCCTCCAGTGGAGGCATGGCCTGCCCCTCTACCACTCAGCTTCCAGAATGGCAGAGGGCGGCTGAGGGCACATTTTATGGATAGACTCACTTCCAAAAAGAAGAAGAGAATGAGCCTTACCCTTGCCCAGTTCTTCCTTCCTAAATCACCAATCTGATTTATTCATTCCTCCAAGTGAGGGGCGAAGACTTGTGAGGAGTGTGACACCTTATAGCTTCCTCCACATGGAATCAAGAACAAGGGAGAAAAGTTCCTGTCCCCCACATAAGGGTCCCTGAGGGATGTGGCAGACAAGACATTTTCAGGAATAAGTTTAATGACACTGCTTTGTGTAAGAGTTTCTTTTTTTAATTTTTTTAATGTTTATTCATTTTTTGAGAGAGACAGAGCACAAGTGGGGGAGGGGCAGAAAGAGAGGGAGACACAGAATCCAAAGCTGGCTCCAGGCTCTGAGCTGTCAGCACAGAATCCAACACGGGATTCAAACCCATCAACCGTGAGATCATGACCTGAGCCAAAGTTGGATGCTCAACTGATTGAGCCACTCAGGCACCCTTGTGTAAGAGTTTCTTAATGAAAGCTGTGATTACAACACAAAAATCCAACTCAGTGAAAGCAGTTCTGACAGAGGCCTCAACAATGAAACATTCTTCCATATATGTTGTTCCTGTTTCCCCATATAAAATGGTAACTGTGCCAGGAGAACGAGGAGACCACCTACAACAAGATGGCTGTAGCCAAGTGGTTAAGTATGTGTGTTTGGTATTAGATTCAGATTTGAATCCCAACACTTACCTGTCATGTACCCTTTCTTTCAATTTTGGAGATCTTTATAGTCCCTTGTAAATTTGAAAGAAAAGTACACTAAGCAGTTAATTGTTTGACACACTGATAATATATAGAGATAGAGATACTGATACATGCCAAAACAAACCAACACTGCCCTTGGGCCAAACCATCTGAAAATAAGCTGCAGACTTTATGACACTTGGGTACATAAACTATGTAATCTTGAACAAGTTACTTCAACCTCTCTAAGTCTTGGTTTCCTCATACATAAAAAAATGGGAAGGAAGTAATAGTTATGCATTTTTAAGAGTCATTGTGAAGATTACATTTTTTTAAATAGCTGATGCTATTGTTATTAACTCCCATAAAATGTGTACATTTCTTAAATGTTTATTTACTTATTTTTAAAGAGAGAGAGACTCAGCAAGAGCAGGAGAAGGGCAGAGAGAGAGGGGGAGAAAGAGATGGAGGGGGAGAGAGAGAGAGAGAGAGAGAGAGAGAATATCCCAAGCAGGCTCTGTGCTGTCAATGAGGAGGCCAATACAGGGCTCAATCCCACAGACTGGGAGATCATGGCCTCAGCTGAAATCAAGTCGGATGCTTAACCGACTGAGCCACCCAGGCACCCCTGTACATTTTCTATTACAGTCCAATACTTCCCCCACTTTCAATTGTTCATTTAATTGTCTTGTCAACTGGGCAACTGAGATCAATGAAGGTAGAACTATAATGACTTATTCACTACTGTATCAATAGCAAGAAGCATTCAGTCTATGTTGGGAGCCACAATTTAAAAGACAGTGCTTTAGGGGTGCTGGTTGTGATCTCTCCTCTTTCATTCTTGATTTTATTTACTTGGGTCCTTCCCTTTTTCTTTTGATCAATCTGGCTAGGGGTTTATCAATTTGTAACTCTTTCAAAGAAGCAGCTCCTGGGAACAGTATGGAAGTTTTTTGTGTGTCTCACGTCCACGAAATGCAGCCAGACCAACACTAACCATCCTGCACACCTAGGAAACTGCTCTGAGGATTAACACAACAATCTGCACAACCTGAACCACAGAACTCAGCAGATACATGGCACGGAGAGGTGAACTGGGTGAGAGAGAAGCTGCAGAGAGCAGGGAGGGAGGTGCTTTTGCGGATGGAGAGAGGACGATGGAAACAGTGGAGAGAATACAGGAAAAGAACCCCTCCCCAAAAGCAGCTGCAGAGAAAGTGGAAACAGCCACAGGGACTGAACTAAAAAGGGAGAAAGGAGAAAGGAGAGTGTTCAAATTCCTTTAAGACTATAAACGGGGAGCGCAGAGTCTGAAACTCCACAGCTCAATACCTGGTGGTGCTCCGGTGGGAAGGGCGAATCCCCAGGAGCAGAGTGGAGTCCTGGGCTCTTCAGGCCACACGGGGAGAGGCGGTTCCTCTGCTGGGATGACACCTGGTAAAGGTTGTGTGGGTCCCCCAAACGTAAGGCCCCAGTGGACCCAGGAGAACAACCACATTCGCTGGTGCTGGAACAAGGTCTTTAAGGGTGAACCCTGGTGCCAGACGTGTGTTGTGATTTTCCATAATTCCTGAAATGCTGCTGCTACGCTATCTCACGAACTTTTTCTGGGGCAGGCTGGCACCTGGCCGCAGTCTCTGGGCATCGGCAGCCGCAGACTCACAAATGTTCCTGGGTGTGGCTGGCACCAGGCCATTGTGCGGTGAGACCCTCCCACAGAGAGGTGGAGAGGGTCAAAGCCGCAATCCCTCAGAAGTGGAGGATCTGGGAAGGCAGCCGCATCTGAGACAAAGTCAGGAGGGAGGTGCTGCCTAGGGCTTGGTCATGAGCTGTGTAAAAGCGGGTAGTGGACGGAAGCCGAAGACACAAGACGGGTGCGCAATTGCTGATCCGGGAGAACAGAATGGGTAGCTGGGTGACGCCATTTTTAACTGCTACCACGCGTGCGCATTTGCACCTACAGGTGCCACAACAATTCCTCCCAGTAAGCTAAGCAGCGCCATCTAGTGGAAAACGGAGCCTCACTCTTCAGGAACACAAGTCTCTCCACCTGCTTAGTTAATGGGCTATAAAGCGCTTCATAGTTTGACTTCTAGGGGAAAACAAAGTGATTTCCATCATATTTCAGTCTGTTCGCCGGTCCATCTATTCAATTTGCTTTCTTTTTTTCTTTTTCATTTCTTTTCTTTTTCTTGAATATAGAAAGAGAAAAATTCGTTTTTATTTTTAATTTTTATTAAAAATATTTTTCTTTAAATTTTTTCTACTATATTTTTTACCTTTGTGTAATTTTTTTCAAATTCTATTTTACTTCCATCATTTCATTTTAGTCTACTTCAGTGTATTCATTTTTTCAAATTTTCAAACGATTTCCTTTTTTTCTTTCCCACTTTTTCTCTAACCTATCAAGCCCCTTCCAACACCCAGACCAAAACGCACCTAGGATCTAGCATCATTTATTCCATTTTTGTGTGTGTGTGTTTGTTTTTAATTTTTTAATTTTAATATTTTCTCAATTTTAATTTTTTTAATTTTAATTTTTTTACCTCATTAATTCTTTTCTCCTTTCAAAATGATGAAACAAAGGAATTCACCCCAAAAGAAAGAGCAGGAAGAAACGAAAGCCAGGCACTTAACCAACACAGATAGAAGCAAGACATGTGAACCAGAATTTAGAATCAGGATAATAAGAATACTAGCTGGAGTCAGATGAGAATCCCTTTCTGCGAAGATAAAAGAAGTAAAAGCTAGTCAGCATGAAATAAAAAATGCTATAACTGAGCTGCAATCTCGAATGGAGGCCACAGCAGCAAGGAGGTATGAGGCAGAGCAGAGAATTGGCAATATAGAGGACAAACTTATGGAGAATCATGAAGCAGAAAAAAAGAGGGAAATTATGGCAAAAGAGCACAATTTAAAAATTAAAGAAATCAGTGACTCATTAAAAAGGAACAACATCAGAATCATAGGGGGGTCCCAGAGGAGGAAGAGAGAGAAATAGGGGTAGAAGTGTGATGTGAGCAAATCATAGCGGAAAACTTTCATAACCTGGGGAAAGACACAGATATCAAAATCCGGGAAGCACAGAGAACTCCCATTAGATTCATCAAAAACAACACAATCAACAAGGCATATCATAGCCAAATTCACAAAATACGCAGGCAAGGAGAGAATCATGAAAGCAACAAGGGAAAATAAGTCCTTAACTTCCTAGGGAAGACAGATCAGGTTTGCAGCAAACCTATGCACAAAAATTCGGCAGGCCAGAAAAGAGTGGCAGGATATATTCCATGTGCTGAACCAGAAAAATATGCAGCCAAGAATTCTTTATCCAGCAAGGCTATCATTCAAAATAGAAGGATAGATAAAAAGTTTCTCAGACAAACAAAAATTAAAGGAGTTTGTGACCACTAAACCAGCCCTGCCATAAATTTTAAAGAGGACTCTCTGAGGGGAGAAAAGATGAAAAAATAAATAAATAAATAAATAAATAATAAAAAAATAAAGACCAAAAGCAACAAAGACTAAAAAGGACCAGAGAACACCACCAGAAACTCCAACTCTACAAGCAACATAATGGCAATAAATTCCTATCTTTTAGTACTCACTCCAAACGTCAATGGACTCAATGCTCCAATCAAAAGACATATGGTAACAGAATGGATAAGAAATAAGATACATCTATATGCTGTTTACAAGAGACCCACTTAGACCTAAAATCACCTTCAGATTGACAGTAAGGAGATGGAGAACCATCTATCATGCTAATGGTCTCCAAAAGAAAGCCAGAGTAGCCATACTTCTATCAGACAATCTAGACTTTAAAATAAAGACTGTAACAAGAGATGAAGACAGGCATATCATAATTAAGGCATCTATCCACCAAGAAGAGCTAACAATTGTAAGCATTTATGCACCAAATGTGAAAGCACCCAAATATACAAATTAATTAATCACAAACCAAAGAAACTCATTGATAATAATACCATGATAGTAGGGGGTTTCAACACCCTACTCACAGCAATGAACAGATCATCTAATAAAAAAAAATCAACAAGGAAACAATGCCTTTGAAGGACACACTGGACCAGATGGACTTCACAGATATATTTAGAACATTTTATCCTAAAGCAGTGGAATGTACATTCTTCCCCAGTGCACATGGAACATTCTCCAGAATAGACCACATACTGCATCACAAGTCAGCCCTCAACAAGTACAAAAAAGATGGAGATCATATCATGCATATTTTCAGACCACAACGCTATGAAACTCAAAATCAACCACAAGAAACAATTTGGAAAGGTTACAAATACTAGGAGACTAATGAACATCCTACTAAAGAATGAATGGGCTAATCAAGAAGTTAGAGAGGAAATTAAAAGTTCATGGAAGCAAAAAAAAAAAAAATGATAATACCACAACCCAAAACCTCTGGGACAGAGGAAAGGCAGTCATAAGAGGAAAGTATATCACAATCCATGCCTTCCTAAAGAAGGAAGAAAGATCTCAGGTGCACAACCTAACCTTACACCTTAAAGGCTGAAAAAAGAACAGCAAATAAAACGCAAAACCAGCATAAGACAGGAAATTATAAAGATTAGAGCAGAAATCAGTGCTATCAAAACCAAAAAAATGGTAGAACAGATCAACGAAACCAGAAGCTGGTTCTTTGAAAGAATTAACAAAATTAATACACCACTAACCAGTTTGATCAAAAAGAAAAAGGAAATGACCCAAACAAATAAAATCAAGAATGAAAGAGGAGAGATCACAACAAACACAGCAGAAATAAAAACAATATTAAGAGAATATTATGAGCAATTATATGCCAATAAAATGGGCAATCTGGAAGAAATGGACAAATTCCTAGAAACATATACACTACCAAAACTGAAACAGAAAGAAATAGAAAATTTGAACAGACCCATAACCGGTAAAGAAATCGACTTAGTAATCAAAAATCTCCCCAAAAACAAGAGTCCAGGGCCAGATGGCTTTCCAGGGGAATTCTATCAAACATTTAAGGAAGAGTTAACACCTATTCTCTTGAAGCTGTTCCAAAAAAGGGAAATGGAAGGAAAACTTCCAAACTCTTTCTATGAAGCCAGCATTACCTTGATTCCAAAACAAGACAGAAACCCCACTAAAAAGGAGAACTATAGACCAACTTCCTTGATGAACATGGATGCAAAAATCTTCAACAAGATATTACACAACCAGATCCAACAATACGTTAAAAAAAGGATTCACCATGACCAAGAGGGATTTATACCTGGGATGTAGGGCTGGTTCAATATGTGCAAAACAATCAATGTGATTCATCACATTAACAAAAGAAAAGACAAAAACCTTATGACCCTCTCAATAGATGCAGAGAAAGCATTTGACAAAATACAGCATGCTTTCTTGATAAAAACCCACAAGAAAGTAGGGATAGAAGGATCATACCTTGGGAATCATAAAAGCCATATATGAAAGACCCAATGCTAATGTCTTCCTCAGTGGGGAAAAACTCAGAGCTTTCTCCCTAAGGTCAGGAACAAGACAGGGATGTCCACTCTTGCCACTGTTATTCAACATAGTATTGGAAGTCTTAGCCTCTGCAACCAGACAACACAAAGAAATAAAAGGCATCCCAACTGGCCAGAAGGAGGTGAAACTTTCACTCTTCACAGATGACATGATACTCTATATGGAAAACCCAAAAGATGCCACCAAAAAATTGCTAGAACTGATTCATGAATTCAGCAAAGTTACAGGATATAAAATCAATGCACAGAAATCGGTTGCACTCCTATACACCAACAATGAAGCAGCAGAAAGAGAAATCAAGGAATCAATCCCATTTATAATTGCTCCAAAACCCATAAAATACCTAGGAATAAATCTAACCAAAGAGGTGAAAAATCTATACACTGAAACCTATAGAAACCTTATGAAAGAAATTGAAGAAGACAGAAAAAAAATGGAAAAAGATTCCATGCTCCTGGATAGGAAGAACAAATATTGTTAAAATGTCGATACTACCCAAAGCAATCTACATATTCAATGCAGTCCCTATCAAAATAACACCAGCATTCTTCACAGAGCTAGAACAATCCTAAAATTTGTTTGGAACCAGAATACCAAAAGACCCGAATAGCCAAAGCAATCTTGAAAAAGAAAATCAAAGCGGAAGGCATCACAATCCCAGACTTCAAGCTATACTACAAAGCTGTAATCATCAAGACAGCATGGTACTGGCACAAGAATAGACACTCAGATCAATGGAACAGAATAGAGAACCCACATATGGACCCACAAACATATGGCCAACTAATCTTTGACAAAGCAGGAAAGAATAGCCAATGGAATAAAGACAGTCTCTTCAGCAAGTGGTGCTGGGAAAACTGGACAGCAACATGCAGAAGAATGAAGCTCGACCACTTGCTTACACCATACACAAAAATAAACTCAAAATAGATGAAAGACCTAAATGTAAGACAGGAAGCCATCAAAATCCTTGAGGAGAAAGCAGGCAAAAACCTCTTTGATCTTGGCCACAGCAACTTCTTACTCAACACGTCTCTGGAGGCAAGGGAAACAAAAGCAAAAATGAACTATTGGGACCTCATCAAAATAAAAAGCTTCTGCACAGTGAAGGAAACAATCAGCAAAACTAAAAGGCAACCGACAGAATGGGAGAAGATATTTGCAAACGACATATCAGATAGAGGGTTAGTATTCAAAATCTATAAGAAACTTATCAAACTCAACACCCAAAAAACAAATAATTCAGTGAAGAAATGGGCAAAAGACATGAATAGACACTTCTCCAAAGAAGACATCCAGATGGCCGACCGACACATGAAAAAATGCTCCACATCACTCATCATGAGGGAAATACAAATCAAAACCACAATGAGATACCACCTCACACCTGTCAGAATGGCTAACATTAACAACTCAGGCAACAACAGATATTGGCAAGGATGTGGAGAAAAAGGATCTCTTTTGCATTGTTGGTGGGAATGCAAGCTGGGGCAGCCACTTTGGAAAACAGTATGGAGGTTCCTCAAAAATTAAAAATAGAACTACCCTAAATAAAATAAAAATACATGTTTTTCTTTCTGTATCCAAGAAAAAGAGAGGAAAATAGAAAAAAAAAATTTTAAACCAAAGCAAAATAAAACAAAACAAACAAAATGAACGGACGAACCAGTAAACAGTATGAAACCCAAATGAAGTTACACCCAGTTTCCCCTAGAACTCAAACTATGAAGGACTCTATAGTTGTACACTAAGCAGGAGGAGAGACTTGTGGTGGTCCTCCAGGCCATGTGCTTGGAGGGTGCACGTGGGTGGGGTTAGTGTAATGGCTCTGTTCTGCACTAGGTAGCACTGCTTAGGTTACTCTGGTGGATCAGTGTGACACCCATGTGCATGTATGTGCATATGGGACAGATGAAAATGGCATCACCCAGCTTCCTAGTTTCTATCACAGGAACTCTGCACTCCCACCCACCCACAATCAAGCACCCTTCCTTTGTCTGGGGCTTCCATCCACTCCTTGCTTCTTCACTGTCTGTGTCCAAACTGTCAGCCTGCCAAATGACACCACCCTCCCAAATTTATCTTAGATAGGGCTGTGTTTCCAAACTCCTCTCTTCTGAGAACACTGCTGCTTAGACCTGTTCAGACCCACTGGGGGAGGGACTTGCTGAGCAATGGCCAGGTGCTGGCTTACACCAGGGAATGATCATGTGGATCACACTGCGGCAGAGGTTCAGAGATTGTGGCCGCGTGCCAGCTTGCCCCAGAAAAATTTCATGCAATTGCGTAGCAGCAAAGGTTCCGACTTTATGGCAAATCATAACACACAGCCGGGGCACCAGGTTTCACCACACTCTGGAGTCTTTGTTCCAATACCAGCAAACATGGCTGTTCTCTGGGGTCCACTGGGATCTTTGCCTCTGCGGAAGCCATATGGCCTCTACCAAAGGCCCTGCAACCCAGGGAGCCGCTTCTTCCTTTGTGGCCCACGGACCCCTTAGACCTCTCTGCCTGTTCCTGGGGATTCACCCCTCCTCCCACCAGAGCACCGCCAGGTACTGAGCTCTGGAATTTCTGACTCTGCACTCCCCTGTTTATAGAGTACTAATGGTAATGAAACCCTCTCCTTTCTCCCTGTCAATGGTTTTGGGGAACAGATTTCTTGTTCAGTCTCTTGTGAGTGTTTCCACTCTTTCTCTCCAGCTACTTTCAGGGGGAGTGCTTTTCCTGTGCTCTCTTGATGTGCCGCATTCTCCCCCGCTTTCTCTGTCCTCTGTCTGCAAAAACAGCTCCCTACCCTCCAAGTCTTTTCTCTCCCCAGTTCAACTCTCCGTGCCATGTACCTGCCAAGTTCTGTGGCTGAAGTTATGCAGATTGTTGTGTTAATCCTCAGATCAATTTTGTAGATGTGTAAAATGGTTTGGTGCTGATCTAGCTGCGTTTCAGGGATGAGAGAAGCCAAAACCTTTGCTGCTCCACCATCTTAGCTTTTGGAGTCTCTCTATCTCTTAAAATAAATAAATTAAATTTTAAAAAAATAAAATAAATAATAATAAATAAGACAGCGCTTCAATCCCTCCCTAAAAAGGTCATTGTCATTCCTTGTTGAATACTTAAACAATATAATTTTCTTTCTTTCTTTCTTTCTTTCTTTCTTTCTTTCTTTCTTTCTTTTTAATTTTTTTTAATCTTTATTTTTTGAGAGAGAGAGACAGAGACAGAGCATGAGCAGGGGAGGAGCAGAGAGAGAGGGAGACACAGAATCTGAAAAAAGCTCCAGGCTCTGAGCTGTCAGCACAGAGCCTGACGCAGGGCTCAAACTCACAAACTGTGAGATCATGACTTGAGCCAAAGCTGGACACTCAACCAATTGAGCTACCCAGGCGCCCCTTAAACAATACAATTTTAATGATTATTAAGATGTAATTTATGGTTATTACAGAACATATGTTTAAAGAGACAAAAGAGAAAGCAAAATTTACATTTAAACCCACCACCCAGAAATAACCACTCAGTTAATATTTTTTGTATATTCATTCACACTTTATTAAAATATAAGCTTTATAAATATATATCTACATGTATGTGTATTAACTAGGACTTATCTTGTCAAATGCACAAATAGGCCCTTCTTTACCCTTCATGTGTCATAAAATTTGCACCTTGATTACTTCTTTATAATTTGCTGGACTGCAAGAAAATGAAAGGCAGAGGACCTGTGTCTTACTTGTTTTGGAATTCCTTGGGATCTAGTACATGGTCATTATATGACTATTATTATCAAATAAAAGTTCAATCCATTCAAATTTAAAAACCAGTTACAGATTCAGAATCAGCACTTTGGAAAGACAACTTCCTGCAAGTCACTCCACAATCCTTCTCATGAGCTGAAACCTCCATATATTTTGAGAACTCGTTTTAGGTGAAAGAAAACCTGTAAAATTTAGACTTCTTGATTATGAGCTTTCTCTTTTTATTGGGATTTCATTTTGGATTTCCTTAGGATTTTTTACATACTTTAAAGAGCAGGCTTCTGAGAATACGAGTTTGTCCCACCCTGTAGCATAGCACAGTAATTATTGAACATATTAGAAAAGTTCATTTCAATAGAAGATTTTTATTTTAAAGGCTTAGGGAGATGATTGTTTTATAGGAACCGATGATATTATAAATTTCCAAATTAAAATACTTTAGTAGTTTTACTGAAGTTTTCAATCTGCCATTTGATATGAGTTGGCTTGATTCCTGGAAAGAGATGTACTGTGTGTTCAGCCGCATCAGCCCTGGACTGTATCTGAGGACACATTCCCCCCGCCGCCCCACTTTGGCCTTAGATTAACTCCGTTTGTTGAGTGGCTTGGAAATATACAGTTTTTATTTCCTTTTTAATAGACATAGCTCAAGTCTTTGTATGATGATCCTCAGTTTCCTCCAACAATCTTCCTTATCTTTCTATTTTCAGATGTTCTTTTACCTCACTTTTGTTATGATGTCATTTTATCTGATAAGCACCCACCCAAGCCACCACTAAATACTCATCAGGCAGTGCATGCTGAGGTTTTCTGTGAGATAACGGACAACAGGTTTTTTGTTTTTGTTTTTGTTTTTTAAGTTTATTTTTATTTACTTTGAGAGAGAGAGAGAGAGAGCAAGCTGAGGAGGGGCAGGAGAGAGGGAGACAGAATCAAAAACAGGTTCTTCACTGTCAGCCCAGAGCCTCATGCGGGGCTTGAACTCACGAACCGGGAGATCATGACCTGAGCCGAAATCAAGAGTCAGATGATTAACTGACAGAGCCACCCAGGCCCCCTAACAACAGGTTTTTTTACAACTATTTTTGATCCTATGTGCCCATTTTTTTAGATAAATTAAATACTTGGCATATACAAAAGAGATATATGTAAATGATGAAGCAAAATAATGAAACAAATATTGAATATATGTTTACTTTTAAAATCTGACTTTGTTCCAGGTTTACAGATAATATTATCATTTAAAGCTTTAGGTAAACAATGAGATAAACGCTAGATAGATAGATAGATGTCATTTATCTAACAAGTACTCACCCAAACAACAACTAAATACTCACAAATGATAAAGCAAAGCATGTTCAGGTTTCCTGTGAGGTGTATTAGATTTAATAGATTTCTGTTCCAACATCATGACTGATTAGAAGGTTCAAGGAAACATCCCTCCACAGAACAACTGAAGTTTGAAAATAACATACCATTTAGGGCACCTGAGTGGCTCAGTCGGCTAAGTGGGTAAGCGACCAATTTGGTTTCAGTTCAGGTCATGATCTCACAGTTCGTGGGTTCGAGCCCCTGGTCGGGCTGTGTGCTGACAGTTTGGGGCATGCTTGTGATTCTCTCACACATCCCCCTGCCCACTCGCTCTGTCTCTCTCTCAAAATAAATAAACTTTAAAAAAAAAGAAAAAGAAAATAGCATACTATTTAAAATATTGCTAGCCTCATAGGAATATGAATGTTTACTCTCTTTAAAAAGTCACGTGGGCTAGGATTGATAGCAAACATCCAGGAGCATAGTTCCTGGAGGACAGCTCTATAGTCTCAGCGTTGTCTGGAATCTCAGACTTAAGTCAGCCTTGGGTCAATAGGAGTCTTGAAAAAAGGACTGGATCTTACATGCAGAGCCTAGTTAGTCCCAGGTTGGGGTGGGGGTGCCATCAGCAGAAAAAAATGGAAATCCTTGTGGCACCTTGCTGGCACAGTCAGTAAAGCATGCAACTCTTGATCTCAAGGTTGTAAATTTGAGCCCCATCTTGGGTGTAGAGATTACTCTTTAAAAAGTAAAATCTTTTTAAAAAAAGAAATGAATGGAAATCCTCTACAGAATAGTTTCTCAACGTTTCACCTTAGGCATGAAGGATTAAGCAAGAAACTCACACTATTTGATGCCAGCCGCATTTGAAAGCCAGCCACCATTGACTAGAAGAAAGAGAGGAAATAACTGATCCAAGGGCTATCGAGATTGCAAATGTAGCTATAAAATGCAGAACTACATACAAAGTGATTAAGGAAATAGATAAAACCAGAGATCATCTATCAAAAAGAAATTGCTAAGAATGACAGATATAGTCACAATAAAACTTATAGAAAGGAAACAGATAACATTGAGATCAAAAGCTCAATGGGCTAGACTGAAAATAAAACACAGCTGAACAGAGAATTAATGACTAGTACACACACAGACACACACACATATTACTCAGACTGAAGCAGAGAGACCAGAGAGTTGCAAAACATGGAGATATTAAGACACATAGAAAGCAGGATAATAATGACAACATAATTCTATTGAAATTGTAGAAGAAGAGAACAAATAAAAATATTGTGCCTGATCAAGAAAACAATCTGGTGAAATTGATTCTAAAAATAAAAGTCCTCAAAAGAATGTGGTACTATAGGTGTATAGTCATGTACTTTGAAGCTTTAAACATGCAATACTTTAGCGAAGGAACATTTTACACTTTTTCAGACATCATTTTCTATGACTATAGCAATTATAAAAATTATTTAAAAGAATTCTTGTATTTTTAAATTAAAGAAAACTGGCATTCCTGAGAGCAAAATTTAGTTGCACAAATTTGTGACTGACTTCAAGTCTCCACAGCCAAAACCTGCAGCAGGTATATATCAATAGGGGAAGAAGAGTGAGGATTGGTTATTGAGATGGACAGAAAAGAGAAAGGGAAGTATAAATGAAATCAAAGCAAGCTTAGCACTTTGTGCTGACATTCTAGAAAGAAATTTGGTGAAACTTATCTTTTACTGAGATATTAAATTGCTTAGAGGTGAAACTTGGAACATTTAACACATCTTTAAATTAAAATCTAACAAGGGGTGCCTGGGTGGCTTAGTTGTAAAACATCTGACTTCAGCTCCAGTCATGATCTTGCAGTTTGTGAGTTTGAGCCCCGCGTTGGACTCTGTGCTGACAGCTCAGAGCCTGGAGTCTGCTTCGGATTCTGTGTCTCCTTCTCTCTCTGCCCCTAACCCACTCGCATTCTGTCTCTGTCTCTCTCAAAAATAAACATTAAAAAAAAATTTGTAAGGTCATACATTTACGTTACTCTAATCATGTAAATATTTAAATCATATAATATGTAATATTGTATTTATATTTCACATGCACAGTCATCATTATAAACATGTTTTTATAATTTATCTCAGTTCATCTTCCCCACCACCCAAGGAAATAACCACTGTTTTTGTGAATGAGAGTAAAGCCAAGTAAGTTAGCTATCTTGCCCCAAATCACAAAGTCAGCAAAAGAGAACATTGTCTATTAACATTTTTGAATAGCATGATTTATTTTTTTATGGCCATTGTGAAAATACTGTTCTTACGTGAACATTCAAAGCTAATCATTCAATGCCAATGGTGGATGAAATGAAATGCAAATTTCTGGTTTCTAGATCTTTTCTACAACTTCCTCCTCAAACTTTTCCCAAAGCTCCCAATATGAAAATTAGCTTGCCTTCATTTTGCCACCTCTGTATTCCTCAAATCCCACTCTGACCAGGCTCTAATGAAATGGAAGAACTGGGAAAGTCAGGCAGAAGCAAAAAGAAGGGGCCGCAGCTTAAGATTCACTTGAAGAAACAGAGCCATCAATAACTGAGCTACCTCTTATTAGCAGATAGGATATCTATCTCTATTGACTTTGCATTTTTAGAAAAATCTGAGGGAAGATTAGGGCTCTATTATGTGGAAGGGAATAAATTATGACTGTAAGACTCTCAGGAGAGTCTGATGGATACTTTGCATGTGGTCTGACATGCATCAAGCAATAGATTGCTATCTGAAATTGGGCAATAAATTGCTTAAAAAGAGATGAGTTTACATTGAATTGTCAGGCACATCACTAGCCAAAATAGCTGGTTTCAATAAATGGGATTTGATGCAGGATCATCTCCATTCGTTTTCATCTATGTTTCAAAGGTTGTAGTCCCACTAAATAATATTCTATCTCACTGCAAACACCAATGTTAATGTGATCCTTTCCTTCTGGGATGACCTGATCCAAGTACCATACAAAAACACATCACTAGGTACTAAAAATAAATCCAGCATGAGGCAGAGTTTTCCTCTTTCATCTTCCGCATAGGGGTATTATTACAATTTTAATGATCTGCCTAGGATTTTTCGTACACTCTGCTTCTTTTGAAGGAAGGACAGGAAACCTATTGAAACACACCAATCTCCTTGAAATGTCTACAGTAACAGAGCAGTGGGAATATATGCTTTGCTGTAAAGAAAGAAAAAAAAAGAGTAAAGCAATCATAAATGTATCACTTTGGTCTGTTATGATATACTGCTTTTCCTTTAAAGAGAACAGGTACTTGTGTTGTAATATTGTATTTCCAGTTACAACATTATTCTTTTAAGGTATTCAGAACATTAAAAAATCCCCACCAAAAAGAATTTTTTTCTCTCTAAATATTATTTATGCTTTAGAACTTTGTACACACCTCAGTGTAATCATTTGATTACATATCTGGCCAAGCTCCTTTTATTTCTTTTCAAAGGGAAATTTAACAATTATTTTAAATGACTGAAAATCATTTATATACCTGGGAAGTTTATATGCTTGTTTAAAGTACAAGCTTTGCCAAAAGTTAGTTAGAAGTGCTAGGAGTTGAGGTAGGGATAATGCAGAAGGTACTAATGCTTGAGTAATTACTGTACCTTCTAGTGTTTTCACATGTAAACTTCTCGTCAAACCCCTAATCTCAGTCAACCCTGTGTGGAAAGAAAATATTCGAACCATGAAGGTCAAGCAAATGCACTTTTCTTAAATGTATTTATTTCTCAAAAACACGTCCCATTTTAGTTTGTTCAACATTTGGGTTATAATTTTTTTAAACAGTTCCTTTTTTCCAGAGCTCATTGTCTTTCTTGTCATTGATTAAGACAAATAATAATCTTATCTATAAAATGACATAACTTCTTGATGATGAAATATTGTAATATCATTTCACTCTCTTCTTAAAGACATTCTTTCTGAAATCTTGGGCTTCATGTTGTAATTTGAGTTATTCTAGGACTTTTTCATGTTACTAGATTAGTTTGAATGTTTGTTGGATTATATATTCTCTTTTCTCTTGGATTTGCTTTCACTTTTTTTTGACACATCCTCAAATAAATGTTTCAGAAAAAGCAAATGAGAGGAAAAAAATTTTGGACTCCTTGCTTTTCCACAAATGTCTTTTTGACTAGATACAGAATTCTGGAATAAAATGTTTCCTTTCAGAACTTATTGAACCATTATCTTCTTGCATTTAGGCCTATTGATAGAAAGTCTGAAATCAATCAATGTATTTCCTTTTCTTTTGTTGGTAAACAGTTTTTCTATGAATAATTTTTAGAGTCTTCTTTTTGTTCATCATTTTCCAAAATTTACCAAGGATATAGTTGATGTAAGATGTTAGAAACTACTATTATGGCATTTCATAGGCCCTTTCAATGATCATTCATGTAATCTATTCTGAGAAAAAAATTTTTTTTTTTCCCATCTCTTCTTTTTATCCAATTCTCTATTTTTGGAACTCCTATTGGATGTTTGTTGGAGCTTTTGAAAGGGTTTTCCATTTGTCTTAATTTGTCTCTACTAAGCAATCATACCTGTAACTACCAGGAACTCCTCCTTTCTCTCTAGTAGCTCTATTCCTGAGATAGCTCATTCTTAGTTTCAGTGTCTTCTTGACTCTAGGAAGACAATTGGATTAGAAAGCATTAAGAAGGGTACTAATGGTAAGAAAATTAAGGCCATTGGTATAGATCTTTCAACTGAGAAGTCTTGCTGTGAACAATGGCAGAAAAAATAAAATGATAGCTGGAGACTGTAACAGTCAAGTGGGTAAGTTTTGTTTTGATTTTTTTGGCTCCACAATAAGTGAGATCTGTGCATTTGAAAACCAGCATGAAGAATTAAGAGTCCTTAAAGAACAGGAACTCTGTTCCCCACCATATACACTGGTATTTGGCCACTGCATACCTGTACAGTTGCAGCAATGCTAAAATACCTAGTTACTTCCTTAATCATTGGTAAAGGCCAAAGCCACAACTCCTTTGAGTGCTGTGCAGTATGTCAACATTCCTGAAACTGCCCCAGTAATTCCCTGGGGAACTCTGTAAGCTTTCCTCAATGCAGAGGTTATTCCTGGAATACCAAAGAGACTCCAGAACTCTGCTCTAAGATTAAAGGAGAAATTCTTTTTGATTACTAAGTACCTATGCACATCAGCTCCCCAGATTCCCCCTTCCTGCACACAGATTCTTTTCAAGGACTTCAGAAGGCTGGCTTTTGCCTCATTGTGCCCTCTGCCTGGCCCCAAGAAGTTCAGAATTGACACCACAAGGAAGCCGCTCTGGCACTGACCAGCTTGCCAGCCACCCACCATGGTTCTGACATACCACTTCCATCCCTACATATTGCCCAACTAGAGCAGGCCTGGACCCCCAACACAGGGTGAGAGGGGAAGCATCCCTGTCTGCAATACTGGCAGCCTACAAGTAGATGCCAAGTGCCTACCTGGGCTCCCCAGGCTACAGCCAACTGCCATCAGGCTGGTGTTTCCCTTAGAAGATTACTGTGGGGTCTATACCTGTGTAGAACTTTGGTTCTGAGAGCACAGGAGAGGAGGCTCGGAGAGCAGGTAACCAGGCCATTGCACAGAATGGCTGAGTGCTTTAGCTCTGGTGGCCTGGCTTCAAGAAAAGAAAATGGAAAGAGCCTGAGGGCAGTTAGGGCCTGGAAGCACCTGGAATGCAGGTGCTCCTTTTCACCACTTCAGTTGAATTTCACCTCTATTTCATGGGATAAGTTAATTCAAATTGACCAACTGCCTGCTTATCACAAGAATTTAAGCGTTAGTGTTTTAACAAAAATGACAACATGTCTGAAGCACATACCAATAATATTGAAAAGGACAAAAGCTACACATATGCATATTATATAATTTTAGTGATATAAAATTCTCAATCCGGGGCACTGGGGTGGCTCAGTCGGTTGAGCTTCCAACTCTTGATTTCAGCTCAGGTCATGATCTCACTGTTCAGGTTCCTGTGTTCGAGCCCCACATGGGGCTGGCTCTGTACTGACAGTGCAGAGCCTGCTTAGGATTTTCTCTCTCCCTCTCCTTCTCTGCCCCTCCCCCACTCACACTATCTTTTTCTCTCTCAAAAATTAATAAACGCTCTAAAAAATTAATAAACTCTCTCAAAAAATTAATAAACTTTAAAAAATTCCAAATCAGAAATAAACTATGATGAGGAGTTATATGGGAAGAAGTGACAAAACTATAAAGAAAGACAAGCAAGATTAACTCAGAGGAGTGGTTGCCTCCATCTGGGGAGAGGTGCCTATTAGGTGTTTCTGAGATGCTGATCATGTTTTATTCCTTAACCTGGGTAGCGGTTTCACGGGTATTTACCAAAACTTAATTACTAAATTATATAGTTATGTTTATGTACTTTTTGTATTTTATATTAAACAATATTTCTAAAAGGAAAAGATTTCAGTGGAAGTAGTTGGAAGGCCATTTCTCATGTAAGGTAATATATAAAACAACGTGAGGCTCCCCTTTCCCTCCACTGAAAAATGACAGCCATAGAAGGAACCATTGCCATGTGCTACCCTGTGGCTCTGAGTAACCTGTGGTATAGAGACAATAGTCATAAATAACCTCAACACAGAGGTAATATTAAAATGTAGAAAAGTCATTAGGAAGTGATGAGTTTTGAGTATGTATTACTCTGGTTTTGAAAAATAAGTTATTTACTTACAAGTTTACATAATTAAAATTCTCATTATGGCTATGGTTAAGAATCAGCTCACACAACTCTTGAAATTTTACCAAGTAAATGTAAGCCAGTGCAAGCCAGCTCCAGCACACCTCTGACTATGGCCCATAACAAAGGTCTTCATAAAGGTGAAAAGGAGGACAAGTAAATCAAAGCCTGGTCCAGGACAGGACCAGCCTGTCCTGTCCAGGTCCAGCCTGGTCCTGGTCCAGGACAGGAAATTATAAGTACATGTAAGGCATAATTTACTTATTTATGCATCTAGCAATTGCATAGCACTTACTGCAAACCAAGTACTGCTCTCAGAACTATACAAATATCCACTCTGACATATGTGGCTTTGCCTGAATGAGAGGCATGCATCAGAACTGACTACTTAAGGTCTTCAAAGGTGAATGGAGTCTTAAGTTCATCAAGAAATGGGTAAAGGTTCACATACTGGCCAAGGCCAGAGGAAGTTTAGCGTCACAGTGGGAAATTGCTGTGGCTAAAAATGATTCGCTCTCAAGCATGGGCATTCATGAAGCATTTACGAAAGAGTTCATGAATGGCTCCAGTTGGGCATAGGATGAAAAAGGGCACCTGGATCGCCCAGTCAGTAGAGCATGTGACTCTTGATCTCAGGGTCGTGAGTTTGAGCCTTACATTTGAGGTAGTGTTTACTTTAAAAAAAAAAAAAAAAAAGTCAAACAAAAGAAATAGAAGAAGTAATCAGGCAGATTCAGGAATTGGAGGGGACTGGTCATCTGTCTTTATGGAAAATTAACAACACTAAGACAATCAAATATGAGGAATAAAGGGTGATTGGGGCAAGTACTACCATCTAGATTGCTTTGGAATCCATCCAATGACCCTAAAGCCATGAGAAACTCCAGAGCTTCGGACACGACCTGAAAAGCAAGCATGAAGGAAAAAACTGCCACTACTATGCTGTAAAGTATCGTGTCCTGGGAAAGACTTTATATCATAGTATATGCAGAGAGAAAACCAGTTTCATATCAAAATGAATAAATGGATGAATGGTATAAAAATACTTATAAATTCTAATATACTAAAACATTTTAATTATTGGGAAATTTTAAATGTTTATGAATTTCTGCACATACCAGATAGTAGAATTCAAGAACTAGGTGACTATGATTGGTTATTTTTTTAAATAAGAAGCAGAGGATACCAGTGGTTCTATGTAAGAAGCTACAGGTTTTTAAGACTAATTCAACTCAGGTTTCAAATGATGGGTGTTGGTCAAATTCTAGAAACTATTACCACATTTTATACTGAACCAAGCAATATTCTGCTAGAATGTCACAGATATTTAAAATAAAAGATGTTTTATTTTTCTGTTTCAATCTCAAATTCATTTACAGGTTTAACTAGGATTTTCCTTTTTTATATATGGTAGTTGAGATGACATTTATATGAAATCATATTCATTTTGTTTGTATTTGTGATTTCTTAAGGGCCAGTCTTGGGTTTGGTATTGCATAAAACAGAAAAGAAGACCCAGTCCATTCCCTGGGGGTTTGTAATCTCAGCATGACAGACAGAACTGTAAGGGACTATATAATTCAAGGATGATTGAGTTACTACCAAGGCTTTAGTTTGCTCTAGGAACTCTTCCAATTATACAAAGAATCATGGGACCGAGAAAAAAACTGGCATTTTGAAAAAAAAAAAAAAAAAAAAATGGATACTTGCTGTCTTTACCACCACCTCACTCTCAATCTCGCCTGGGGAACCAGGGGAAGAGAATGCAGAAAGGCCGTTATCTTACTGCTTGGGAGCTGGCATTTTCTGCCCTCCACGATATGCCCCCCACAGGCATCTATAGGAGTGCACTAATGCAAATTGGAATTGAAGCTTGGAAAGCTTCCTTCTATTCTGTTCTGAAATTAAACCTCTGAGTAGTAGAGAGCATATTGTGTGGATAAGATCTAGCCTCAGGATAGTACCCTGATTGGAGGCGTGATAAAGTCTATCAAGGCTCTGAAGAAGATTCTTGGCCAGGAGGCATGCTGACACAACCCACCGCTCTCCACACTGGCCAGCACTCATTCCTGTGTGTAGCCCAGACTGCAGATAGAAGGGCTGGCACCTGCTATCACAGCATCTAAGCCCATCCATAAATGTTTAATCTTATTTTTCTGAAATCTTGGTAAAATCATAGCCTCCATGAATCTCGGTTATTTCGCCTGCAAAAAAAAAAAAAAAAAAAAAAAAAAAAAAAAAAATACATAAAGATGCTTCCCCGTGTCTTTCCAAACATTTAAAAAAAATTTTTTTTAATTTTTTTTGTTCATGTTTATTTATTTTTGAGGGAGAGAGAGAGACAGAGCATGAGCTGGGGAGGGGCAGAGTGAGAGGAAGACACAGAATCCAAAGCAGTCTCCAGGCTCTGTGCTGACAGCTCAACCCATGAGCTGGGAGATCATGACCTGAGCTGAAGTCAAATGCCCACCCAACTGAGCCACCCAGACGCCCCTTTCCAAGTATTTTATAATCCCCTGAGCTGACCTTACCTGGCTCCCTCCATCCCTCACAATCCCACAGTGGTCTCCTTCTAAGCCCCATTACCTTCTTCCTCTCTTTAAAATAATTACCGCTATCCATTTACTGAGAGATGGCTCCATAAGTCCTGCTCAGAAGCCTGTCCAGTCTTCTTTGCATCCCAGTATCATGGGTTGACTACAAGTGGCACAGCTGTCCCTCTCCTTTATCCTAGAACGCTAAAGAGACAAAGAGCCAAGGGTTCTGTGGGTTGGTAAATCATGGGTCAATCACATCTGAATTTTGAGAAGTCAGATATTGGCACAGCCACTCCTGCCCCCTTATCTGCCCTGGCACATGGCCAGGAGAGGCAGAGAAAGGGACAGCAGAGGTGAGTTTTCAACCGTGTTAACTGTTTGGACTATCCCAGCTGCCCCACCACATCCGCAGGCCAGAGCCTTCAGGCTCTGCTTTCTTTGCATGGACTCAGTCGACTGTGTTAAATAGGCAGCAGCTGGGGTGCCTGGGTGGCTCAGTTGGTTAAGCATCCGACTTCAGCTCAGGTCATGATCTCATGGTCCATGGGTTTGAGACCCATGTCGGGCTCTGTGTTGACAGCTCAGAGCCTGGAGAATGCTTTGGAGTCTGTGTCTCCCTCTCTCTCTGCCCCTCCCCTGCTCACGCTCTCAAAAATAAATAAAGATTAAAAAATAAATAGTCAGCAGTCCTGCACCCTACCCCTTCAAGGGGAAGGGAGGAGTAATAGAATCAAATTATTTTATTATTTTTAGACAGAATCAAACATCGGAGCTGAAATCATTTTGAATGTACTTTCCCAGTGAAGGGGGGTTTACTGCAGAGAATTTCGGAAGTCAGAACCCTCTTACTTTATTGCCATCTTTATCACATCAGTTCCTTAGCATTTAACTTCTTTTTTTTCACTTTGGGAGGGGTAAAAAAAAAAAAAACAAAAAAGAAGAATGAATAAAAATACAGGTTACGATCTCAGGAGGCTGCAAACAAACCATGATAGAAGAAAGTCCGTAATTGTTTGAACTGTAAATAATTATGTCAATTGTACCGGCTGTGAGCCATTCGTATATAGCATCCCTCAGATCAGGAGAAGTATTATAATATATCCAACACTTCTTTTCACCAGACTGACAGACTCTCACTTGTGAGCATGGTAGGCCTAAAGGACCTCATAAGTAAAGGATTATTACTAGAAATATTCATTTCTGCACCAGGGCTAAAGAAAACGTGAAGTCTGGATGGATCAGCACTGAAATTTTAAACCTTTAATTGACTTTTTATGGGTCTGTACACTGAATATTAAACACATGGATTTCTTTCCGTTATATTTCCAAAGCAATTTTACATTCTGTTTTGTTCAATAACTTTATCTTTTTGTTTTCAAATTTGTTTACAGCTCTCTGATTTTATCGTGCTGTTTTAGACCAACCTAACGTCATTGCCCAAATCTGCCATTTCACAGCATGTCATCGTGCTATGTACTGACATGGCTATGGATATATGGCACATTTCCAATTATCTGCGGTAGTGTATGATTGGAAGGGCATGGATAAGCAAAGCCAATGAAAAAAATCCTGAAATCTCTTTGTAGCCAGTACTACATTTTTAGGATTTTTCTTTGCCAAACATGTCACAAAATTTGCTAATAAAATTGATTACATTTCCAATTTCTTCTCCTGAGCATGCTAACTCACTGGTGAAAGTGATATTGATAATAAGCAGACGAATGATTAAATGACAACAACAGGAGAATCATAATCAATATACAAATGAACCTGATCTCCACTGCAGTAATGAGAGTTGGCTGAATCTCAATAGGCTTTTTTTTTTTTTTGCCTTTTTAATAATGCTCTGTAGTGGTGGGAGACTGTCAAAACTTGATTCTGAACTGTGTTGTATTGTGATTTGAGACCCAGGAAGGGGGTGACAGAGTGACTCCAGTAACCAGGAGCAACATGAGTTCTCTGGATGTCACACAATGGCACCCAGTAGCAATGGCCAGTGCACCTCGTCTGGCTTGGTGGGCAGCCAGGACCTCAGCATCAGACATCATTGAGAGCAACCAATGTGGAAAGTAAGGAAATGAAGTTCACATCCCATGAAAGAAGAGAGGACCTGAATCTGAGTTTGCATGAGATACACTGGGAGTAGATCTGAATGGATAACAACCAGGGAAATATTAATTACTCTTAAAATAATTCTATGGTCGCATTTCTGACCAGGCTGGAAAAACCTGGAGAAAGACACATTACAGATGTTTGGAATCACACACTTTTTTAAAGATATAATTGTAGTGTGTATGTGTGTGTTTGATTTTTTTTTTTTTTTTTTTTTTTTTTTTTTGGCTAAATATGTTTCCTCTTTCCCTACCTCTAGGGTCACTTTTCTTTCCCATGCTCTTGGATAATCTGTCTTCATTGATATAACAATAGTCAGGTGGGGTGTTCTGCTTTCTCTGATAAAATGCTGGGATGATGTGTCTCTAGTGAGTCAACCCAGAATGGCAAAATACTGAGACAATAGCCATATAAAGACCAAAATTTGCTCAGAAAATAGACTATCTCATAAGTCTTTCCTAGTTTTCTAAACCACAAAGAAATGTATTCATATGAGAGAATAAAACTCAAAGGAAATGTTCCTTCTCTCATCTTGCCACCTAGCCTCCCTTTCCCTGTGGGGAAACATAATTGTTTTGTATTTCGTGAAAGAGAGGATAGGTAGAGCAGTGGTTGTGTGCTACGTCTGAAACACTGCTTGGCACAGTAGGAATTTACTTGTTCCGCTTTGTAGACACAGTGCATTCCCGTCAGAAGTAGTTCAAACCATGTTCAGTGACCTTTAAGAATCTAGAGGAAAAGGAAAAAGGCTGTGAGACTGGAGATAGGAAACAAAAAAATTGGCCTTTTTTCCAAATGCAAGAGGAAACTGGAAACTGCAAAAAGCAGAATACTGAGTATATTTGTTAGGCCAATTTTAGCCACCAAGAGCAGAGAGCAACTTGAACTTCTTAAGCAAACAATGGGAAATTCATGGTAAGGTAAACCTAAATGCAAACCCCAATATGGACATGGTCAAGTCTCAGTTCTGCAGCTTCCTAATTCTCACTGTAAGCTAATTACCTAACATCTCTAAGCCTCAGGGTTTTCATCTGTGACACGAAGATCATAGTGGTAACTAACATTCAGGTTTATCGTGAGGGTTAAATGAGATGATGCCAGAAAAGTGCTTACCACAGGACCTGGATTACTGCAAATGACACCTATCATTAATACTATTAAATGACTCATGGAAAGGTGTGAATGTTGTCAGCAAATATGTAAAGGGCGGCCATATGGAAGAAAAGAGACATGTTCTGAATGGTCCTGATGGGTAGAATTTAGAAACAATTTTCGGCTCAGTTTGGGGAAAATCTATTGAACACTCTGAGCCATACAAGATGAGAATGATTCACCTCAAGAGATAGGAAGCTGCTTCTAGTCCCTGCAACAAATAAATGTCAGCCCGGCACTTTGGTGGAATGGAAAATTTTCTCTGGCATTAAAGAGATGGTCCGGCTACTAGAAAACCATCAGGATTCTTTTGAACGTATGAGATCCTATGATTCTATTATTCTTTCCCTTCAATTTACAGTAGAAATAAGTGAGAACAAGGTCACATTTTAGGAATGACAGAGAGGAAAGAAAGAAGAAAGACTTCTGCTCCGTACTTACTAAATTGCCACTATTTCTCCAGAAAAGATGTCATCATCATTACTATGAATGATGCTAATGTGCAGTGCTCCAGAAAGTGGGTCAAGATGGTCTCTAAAGGGATTTCAAAACAGGACTCTTCCAGCACTGCTTCAAGGTCAGTCTTTACATATAACCTTCTATTCTAACAAGAATGCATATTCATTCATTTCTTGATTTGTGCAAGATATATTTAAGTATCAATTAGGTATCAGGAACTAGGGATACAGAAATTAACAAGAGAGGTATGGCCCCTGCATCCATGAAACTTATAGTTGTTCATTTTGCAGTTTGTAAAAGCATATTTGTTGTTTCTAGTATTTTACTATACATGATTGCTTGCTTGGGACTTTCGAAATTACTCTTTCGGTGTCTCCTGACATTTAGTGAGCTATTACATCACATCAACTTGGTATACTTACCCTACACTAAACAGAACCTGCCCCAATGGGGTTGCCTCAAAGCTACATTCTAAAAATTAAGGTGTACTTTTAGAGTCACTTCTAATCCCATATCAAAAAAGAATTCTCTTGCCTACTAATTATTCAGAGCAACCAGAGACCATTACTAAGGCAAGCTACTTTTTCAAAATTTCTCACTGTTGACTCAAGGCTCTTTATTCATGGTACAGTTACACAATTCCACTTAGAATTAACTAGAAAATCTATAGCTATCCCAAACAGTAGAACTGTACCCAAAACGAAGTGGAACATAGATGCACTGGAACTTGATGAAAAAAATGTGGAAATCCTTATGTAATAACCCCTATGTAAAACCAGAGTCTACATAGTGCCTCATTTTGGTGATCAAGGATCCAGAATCTTAGAAGAAGAGCTTGTCACTTCAGATGTTTAATAAAAATAGTCTTCACATGTCTGCTCATCAAAGGCCCTGTCTATTTTTACGCTGTTATGTATGAGCTCTAGCTTGAACTATTCAAAGCCCAGAGAAAGCCTAAGAATTTCAATACAGGTGTCCCCTGCTTTACCAAAGTAGAGTGTTTCTATGAAACCTTTTGTAATCCAAAATGGCATGAAGCAAAGAAGCAATTATGAATCAGTTTACATGGAAAATCTTTTTAGTGTTCCCAGACCCAAAAAATGCCCACCCCTGGGGTTTTCTGATCCCTTAAAACACACCTTGCTAACAGATGGACAAAATAAATGGAGATAAAACACAGACACCCACAGACACAGGTCAGCGCTGTGGTGGCTCAACGCTGAGATGCTCAAGGTGGTTCCCAGGGAAGGAACTTCACAGTGCCATTCTCACTGCTCGAGGTACATACTGCCTCTGTAATGGCTGCTGCAAAACGAACACTGAATGGTGTTTTTACTCTTTGATTTTTTTTTTTTGTAAAAGTGAAAACCCTCTTTGGATTTCTCTTGGTTAACGAAAACAGGTACTGATGTAAATGTTTTATAAAAGCAAGGTGGTGTAATGCAAACTTCTGAAAAGCAGACTTGTACACGGACCATTACTTTTCCTGCTTCTGTTGGTGATAAAAAGAAGAAAAGGAAAATATTCTGGGTACCAAGAATCTAGAGATTAAAGGATGATTAAAAAATAAAATAGCCATCACTGGTAGCTGGGTACCAAGAATCTAGAGATTAAAGGATGATTAAAAAATAAAATAGCCATCACTGGTAGCAAGGTAATCTATGATTTTTATGCAGTCATCATCACAAAGTACTATCAATTCTTCTTCGGGACTGGAATATAAAGAAGGGCAGCTAGGGCAGCATCCACGGTCATGAAACTATTTCCTCTCAGGTGACAGTAGCTGTCTTTAGATAGTGAGTCTGGGACCAGAGAGAAAGCATTTATATGCCATCTTTCAACCTGGGCACAGAACAAAAGTGTGCTTTTCAAAGTGCGAACACTGGACAATTGCTCCCTTCAAGCCCTCTCTTCCATGACAAAGGAAGAACCTAGGAAGCCACTGAGCAGTGATTGGCAGCCCGCCCCATCTATCACTTGGAGCAGACCCACCCGATGGAGGGTGCCATCTTTGCCCTCTAGCGCAGGGCATAAGGCCTGTCACTGTGCCGCATTTCCAAACTTCTCTGGTGGTAAGAATTATCCGGGGTACTTGCTAAACATGCAAATTCCCAAGCCCCACCTGAAACCACTGAATCAGAATCTGTAGGTGAGGAGCCTGGAATGTTAAATATTTAGTAAGTGCCCGGAGTGATTCTTGTTTTCATAGAAGCAAGGGAAACAGCACAGAAGTCTAAGTCTTCATTCATAATTCGCCTTTAACCTCCTGGGCTCTAACCAATTGAGTGGCAGGCCCTGTTCACTGGTCTAGGTATCACCTTGTCAACCAGCTTCCAGAGGTACCAAGAACCCTTCATATTTGCCACCACATTAAGCAGCGTAGCCTATATGTCATCAAATAACCAAATATTTATGAAATGAACAAAATTATATAATTAAGCAGCATAGAAGGAAATAGTAGTTCATTAGAGAAATTGTTTCCATCAACTCTCTCTAAGTGTTTCTGGAACAGAAAGTCAAAACAAATGCTTTAGTTGGCATAATATTTGAAAACCACTTTTAGTATACCAGCCTTCTGAAAAAAAGGAAGTTTTGCCTTAAATTGCAAATCCAATAGAAGCATAAGTATGTGAAACCCCCCATCTAAGACAAAATCTAGATAGTAACTTATTTTCCTTATACAGTGACAATCATACTTGGCTAGACACATCCTGCATGAAGTTTATAATTATAAAAAAAATATCCTGATGAACAGATGCTATTGATAATATTACATAATAAGATAAATTAATATTTTTTTTGAGAGAGAGAGAGCGTAAGTGAGCAAGGGGCAGAGAGAGAGAGAGAATCCCAGGAGAGGCAAAGAGAGAGAAAGGGAGAGAGGGAGAGAGAGAGAGAAGCAGGGCTCACCAGATGTGGGATTTGAGCTCATGAACCATGAGATCATGACCTGAGCGAAAGTCATATGTTTGATGACTAAACCATGCAGGCACCCCAGTAAATTAATTTTATTATATTTTTTAAATTTATTTTTATTTATTTTTTTAGAAAGATACAGAAAGAAGCAGGAGAGGGGGCAAGAGAGAGGGAGAGAGAGAGAATCCCAAGCAGGCTCCACATTGTCAGCACAGAGGTCGATGCGGAGCTAGAACCCATGAACTGTGAGATCATGACCTGAGCCGAGATCATGACCTGAGCCAAGATCAAGAGTCAGACGCTTAGGCAACTGAGCTACCCAGGTGCCCCTAATTTTATTATTTTAAATGAAAGTTAATCAAGATAAAAGTTTTATTAAAAAGTAAAAGACATAAAAAATTGCTTTTGCCTAAAGAATCCATTGCTTGTCAACAACACCTCTTAATTAAATAAATCAGAAAATAGCACTTTGAGATGATCCCAGATATTTCCCAGTGTTCTATGTGGCTACTTACGACCATTTGGTTCAGTTCTGGTCAGAAGAATGTCAGCAAAAATAATGTGTGCCACTTCTGGTCCTTACTCGCAACATATCTGAACTCAAGTCTCTTGATTCCTTTGCCCTTTTCCAATGGCTGGGAGAGGCAGCCATCATAGACCCACACATTGGAGGCTATAGGTTGAGAAAAGGAAAGTGGCCTGCCTTCTCACACACATTTAGGTGTGTGTGTCTGTGTGTGTATGAGAGAGAGAGAAAGGAGTTTGTATTTTGTTTTAACCACTTTAAGGTTTTTTTAGCCACTTTACTTTTTTTTAATGTTTTTATTTATTTTTGAGAGAGAGAGAGAGAGAGACAAAGTGCAAGCGGGGGAGGAGCAGAAAGAGAGGGAGACACAGAATCTGTAGCAGGCTCCAGGCTGCCAGGTCTGAGCTCCAAGCTATCATCACAGAGCCTCTTGCAGGGCTCGAACCCACGAACCGTGAGATCATGACCTGAGCCGAAGTCAGACACTCAACCGACTGAGCCACCCAGGCACCCCTTAACCACTTTAATTTTGAGTCTTTTTGTTAGAACTCCCTAGCCTGTAATACACTGCCACAAAATACAAACCAACATGCTTGAAGAGGGAAAATACTACCAGAACAATAAGAATTTCAGAAAAGGCATAAATTAAAACAACCACTTTGCAATAAATATTAACCATGATTGAACTTGATATTTTTTATTTCCAACTTTAAAAAAAAAATCAATGGACTTTTTTAAAAGTAATTGTCAACTCTCCTACCTTCTAATACTTACTCTCAATATCTGCTGTCTTTAGATGTTATTGTAGGATACTAAGTGACCTTTTAGGTTATTTATGATGTAAAATGAACTATCCTCAAAATTGTAATCTTTTAACTGTCAGCTAATCCTTGCAAAGTTCAACAGATTCATAAATAATGAAAGTTAATATTCTGCTACAATATTTATGAAAATTTTAAGGCAGAGACATATAGATTTAAAAATAAAAACACAATATTTTTGCATTAGCAATTCAGATCAATAGAGACTATATTTCTAAAGCTAAAGTTTTCAAGGCACTATTTCTATTTTTACAGCTCCCTAAGGTAAAAGTATTTTCTGTCATTTTGTATAAATCGACAGAGTCTTAGTTCAGAATTTTTCAACACAGAATATTAAAACTCAGGATATATAACTGTTAGCATCAGAAGGGCTAGGACAGTCTACTCAGGGGTTTCTTGCTCTCTTAAGATCCCACTTTGGGTAACTCTTTCTTATACAGGCTCCACCTGCTTTGAGCAATAACCAGGGGCATGAGTAATAATCCCGGGGCTTCTAATTCCTTCTGTTGGAAAATGCCCAAGATCTTCATGCTCCTCAGATCACCTCCTTTCCCTGTGAGAAGTCAGACCCCCTATTCTCAGCATGTTTGAATGTCTTCCTCCCTCTCTGCCTTTCCAATGGCTACTTCCTACTTTCTAAGGCAGAGTTCTCAAGTTTGGGGAAGAATTTGATTATGACAGCCAAGTTTCCAACTTCTGATCTTAGGTTTCTGAAAGCCTCTACAGATGAATTTTTGGTTGAAGAGAACCTTATAGAAAAAAAAATAGGATCCAGGGCACCTGGGTGGCTCAGTCCGTTAAGTGTCTGACTTTGGCCAGGTCATGGTCTCATGGTTCATGAGTTCAAGCCCACATCTGGCTCTGTGCTGACAGTGTGGAGCCTGGAGCCTGCTTCAGATTCTGCTTCAGATTCTCTCTCTGCCCCTCCCCCACTCACACTCTCTCTCTCTCTCTCTCTCTCTTTCTCTCAAAAATAAATAAACATTTTTAAAAAATAGGATCCTCAGGACAACCATCCAGAGTGATCATAAACAGCTCCTTAAAGATTTCATAAACATGGAAACAAAGTAAGAAAGGCTAGAGTTGCCAGATTTAGCGAATAAACATATGGAATGACTATTTCAATTTGAATTTCAGATAAACAACAAATGATTTTTTAGTGTAAATATGTCCCATGCAACACTTGGGACACAGTTATACTTTACACATTATTCACTATGTATCCAAAATCCAAATTTAACTGGGCATCCTGTATTTTATCTGGCAACTCTAAAAACTACATGAATGAATGTAGCAATGAAATACACTAAGCATAGCAGGCGTCCCAGACTCTGGGATTTAACTGGTCAAGGCATATATATGAGAAAAGGGGGCAGGTGGCCAAGAAGCATCTATTTGCAAGAATTAATTTACCTGGGGGGAGAAAAGACACATACAGAGGAGGTGGAAGGAGGGGGAAAGAAGAGCAGAACGTACCATCTGCAGTCTGTCACCTACTGGATTCCCAGATCCAGCATCAGGGACTCATGCTGAGCTGTTTTATGGAGACAGACTGTAGGCCAAGCTGAATGAGAGATTCTGAAAATCATAGGGCAGAGGTCCCACACTGCATTTGGCATCCAGCTAATGAGTAATACTGAGTAACGATATGACCTCTTACAGAAACCTCCCTGGACTTCTAACATTGCTGCTTGGAGACTTCAGAAGTGGCCTTTTGGGAGTACTGAGTGACTGCCACTGACCACGCCTGGAGCACTGATTCTAGCCACAGCAGCCAGACAGCAGTGACCCCCAGGATGGTCATAATGGTCAAAAGGGCCAGAGAGGGAGAGAACAGGGCAGATTTGGCATTATCTTTAGCCAATAGAATTGCTCTTAAGCACAAAAGAGATATGGCTTGGATATAGGCAGAAGCAACTTCACGGAGCAGCACCAAAGAGCTGTACATGACCAGGTGGAAGCAAGAGCCAGAGAGACATGGGCATGACCTCCAGTGTGACACCATGTGTGTGTAGACAAGGGAGGCCCGGGAAGCATGGGTTGTAGCGTATTAATGAGGACACAGCTGTCCTTTTCAACTCTATCATCAACCTCTTGCTTATTAGAAACAAATCATGATCTTTCTATGCAAGAGTTCATTCTTAGAGATAATTTTACTTCTTCCGCAACCTTCCTTTCTCCAAGTATTAAAAAATTTCATGAGCAGGAGCTCTCAACTCTCCATGACCCCAACCAATGCTCAAGGTTAACAAGAAGGTATTCAGAAATGGATTTACATATTCTAGAATTTTATGTCAAGGGAACTTTCGATCGGGAATGGATTTATTCCACTGTCCTTCATTTGTTTGTCATTTATTTCCTGAGAAACCCTTCCTCACCATCAAAAACAATTCAGCTCCTGGAATCAGACACTGAGCACCTCAGCCCTTCTGTGCAGCTTCCTGCCTCTTAGAGGCACTGCCATTAGACCCTGCTGCAGTCCTTCCCTTCTTGTTAGACTGTCTCCATCCTACTATCCAATGGGTAAGCTCTTTACCTCTGTTCTCCCAGGAGACCTGGAAACTTAAATGCAAACAAGCCTCTTGGGTAACCTGTTCTGAAATCTTAGAAGCACAGGAGGCCTCCGCCTTTATTTTCACTCTTTTTTAAGTAAATAAGGGGAAAAAATACACTCTCACACTTTGGGGTCCTCAAAAACCTAAATAATAGATTTAAGATTTGGGTGACAGCAGATATGTCAAGAACTTGTCTTCCCTTCAGAAAATACCTAAGGTGGGGCACCTGGGTGGCTCAGTGTGTTAAGCCTCCGACTATTGGTTTCAGCTCAGGCCATGATCTCACGGTTTGTGAGTTAGGGCCCCGAGTAGGCATCTCTGCTGATGGTGCAGACCCTGCTTGGGATTCTCTCTCTCCCTCTCTCTGCTCCTCACTCGCTCACTCACACGTGTTCTCTTTCGCTCTCTCAAAAGAAAAAAGAAAAAAAAGAAAATATCTAAGGTAGTAATATCCTTAGATTACAAATCAGGTAACTGAGGTCCAGAGGATTTGAGTCAATTGCCTAACATTGAGTGGCACTAAGTAACGGAAGGGCAACTAGAATACAACGCCTGCCTTCCAGCTTCCTCCTCTCTGCACTACACCTCCCTGCCTTATTTAAGAGTGCCACATAAGTGCTGAGAGCCAGCATTTCAGAAATTAGGTCTAATCTACTAATACCAGTTTGTGCCCAGTGTAACAGAAAAGCTAGTACAGAAAACTTCATGGCTTTTAGGAGAGGCTCATTATTCACAACCATCTCTAAAATGTGCTCTAGGAGGGGAGGCACATCTTAGACACACATTTAAGGACTTGCTATCCCACAAGACAGCCGGGCCAGAGCCTCCTGGGAAACCAGGGACACCTGCCATCTCACTTGCAACCTGCCTCTGTCTCCATCTTAGAACTGATGAGTATGTTCATTGGTCTTACTGCTGTTTTATTAAACAGCAGTAAGATTCAGGGTTCTAATTTAGCTTGAAGGAGGGGAACGCTCCTGGGTCTTCTAGCCTGAGGCTTCACTCGCCACGTTCTCTTCTAGCACAGAGTTGAGCATTTCCTCGCTTTCCTTCACAATGTTTGCATACTCCTTGGGAACTTGAAGAAAACAAGTGGCTGAAGGCCTAACAGGATTCAAGTATTAGTGTGTTGCTAATCACAATACCATCTTAATACCAACCCAAACTCATTATAAATGGTAAAAATGGGTAATTTTGAAAGAGACACACTCTGAGAGGGCAGAGCTGGGCAGGGAGCCAGGAATGAGGTCTTTTGAAATTCCAGAGGGACAGCACTCAGGACATGCATGGGGTATGCAGGGACACCCCCAGAAGGAGCAGGAACAGGGCAAGGAAGGAGTGCCAATGACCAACTTTGCTTATCTATGTTTCTGGGGATGGCAACAATCCCATGAATCTCCAAATGTTACTGAGCAAAAAAGCTGTCATGCATCAGATTTCTGAAAGACTTAGAGGACTAATCTTCCAGAAACACTTATCTTATCTTAGATAACAAATAATACCAAGACTCCCAAAGTACTTACTGTAATGTGCCACATAGTAGGCTTTTTTAAGATTTGTTGAATGAATGGTTTCTCTTTTATTGTCTCTTTTGTCCTTGATCTTAAAGGACATTTTGCTTTAAAAGCTGCCAACATAACCACTATTTTTAAACTGCTAAAAATATTTGAAAGTCTTTGCAACTTTTCAGTAAAATGTGTGTAAATATCATTTTATTGCTTCATCATTGCAACTATTGAGAATGAAATCTTTTTTGGGAAGGAGGCTAAGGCACAGGCAAAGAAGTCTCAGAACTTTTATTTGGAAATATCGCTGGAAAACTAACAAAACAAAACTGATACTTTTAATTTGGAACATAAATCAATTTCCAAAGATAACTTATCACTTCAAACAGGTACTTTAGGGAACGGTTGGGTGTAAAAGGAAATGAAATAAGATGTATTCATTATCTGGGAGTTGGGCAGGTCCTGAAGAATCTTGTTAGTTGGCCCATAAGACATGTCCTTTCTCCATTCAACTGTAAAGGAAAAGCGAGGGGCATGGTTAATTTGAGCTTGGATCTGACTCGAGGTTACATATACATTTTTAATTACAGTACTGAGTTTATTTACAATACTTCATATAATTAATATTCACAATTTACACAAATTCTTAAATATGGCGCAAAATAAAGGGAAAATAATGACAGCGTGTGAGGGTACTCACGTCACTGTTTTTTTTTTAGCGCGCGCGCACACACACACACACACACACACACACTGTTCCTTAAAAGAGTATGAGCTAGTTTCCAGTCACATGCATCCGGAAAGGTTCTTAATAACATGTGTGTGCCATCTTTCATTTTTCTTGAACCCTATTTACTCTGATTTCTTTTTTTCACCCAGCTTGCTGTTTGCAAACACCTCCAAACAAAATCTCCTGAATGATTTTTTTTTGTTATATTCTTTCCAATATTTAAAATACATAACTGTGATGAATTTTGGGAGTTCAGAATATTGATCCATCCTTTTTAAGCAATGTTTCCTGAACTTGCCTGATCAAAAAACAACCTGGATGGAAGCGTCCTCGTTAAAATACATATTTGATGGTCCCACCACGTGAAGCCTATTGAATCAGATTCTCTAAAAGAGAGGGCTAACAATCTGTATCTTTTAACAAGCATCACAATTGAGCCTTATAGTAAGGTAAATTTAGGAAACACTGCCCTACAGCGACATTTGTCCTAAAATCCTTTCTTTTGAAGAAAAGCCTTCTTCCTATGGGTCCTTGAACTTTTGAACCCTTTGAACTTTTCTCTAGAGTAAATCTGTTTTCTTCTGAACATATCTGATGAAACAGGTCTCTTTGACTTCTTTTCTTTTTATAAGTGCTCTGTGGTGAAAGTCATTCTGCTTAGCTGATTCCAATATAATCAATCAAGCTAAAGCTGTGTGAGCTCATTATTTAGGAAACTCATGGAAAGAACTCCAGCCTTGGAATTAGGTAAACCTGGATTTAAATTTCCCATTTAGACAAATCTGGGTATAAATCCCCACGATGTATTTAATACACATGACCTTGAGTGAATTCCTTAAACCCACTTACTCTCAATTTTGTTAATCTGTAAAATTGGAAGAGAGCATAGGGTAGAATGCCCACCCTATAGCAATAATAGAATAGAATAAACACTGTTGCTTAAGGCTTTATTTTTTTTAATTCCAGTGTAGTTAACATACAGTGTTATATTAATTTCAGGTGTACAATATAGTGATTCAACAGGTCCATATATCACTCATCAAGATAAGTGTACCCTTTTCTTAAAAAAAATTTTTTTTAATGTTTATTTATTTTTGAGAGAGGGAGACAGACAGAGAATGGGCAGGGAAGGGGCAGAGAGAGAGACACAGAATCCAAAGCAGGCTCCAGGCTCCAAGCTGACAGCACAGAGCCCAGTGCGGGGCTCGAATTCACAAACTGTGAGATCATGACCTGAGCTAAGTCGGACGCTTAACAAACTGAGCCACCCAGGCACCCCAGTGTACCCTTTTCTTTAAAAAGTGTATTCATTTATTTTGGAGAGAGAGAGAAAGAGAGACAGAGATAGTGAGCAAATGAATGCAAGTGGAAGAGGGGCAGAGATAGAGGGAGAGAGAGAATCCCAAGCAAGTTCCACACTGTCAACACAAATCCCAACATGGGCTTGATCCCATGAACTGTGAGATCATGACCTGAGCCGAAATCAAGAGTTGGATACTGAACAAATTGTGCCACCCAATCACCCCCGTATAAGTGTATTCTTAATCCCTTTCATCTCTTTCACCCATTCTCCAACCCACCTCCCCTCTGGTAACCATCTGTTTGTTCTCTATAGTTAAGAGTCTGTTTATGGTTTTGTCTATTTCTTTCCCTTTGTTTTGTTTCTTAAATTCCACATGTGAGTGAAATCATATGGTATTTTCTTTCTCTGACTGGCTTATTTTGCTTAGCATTGTATTCTAGATCCATCCATCATCCATGTTGTTGCAAGTGGCAAAATTTGATTCTTTATATGGCTGAATAATCTTCCGATATATACACCACCCCTTCTTTATCCATTCATCTATCGATGGACACTGGGCTGCTTCCATAGTTTGGCTATTGTATGTAATGCTATAATAAACATAGAGGTGCATATATCCTTTTGAATTAGCTTTTTGTATCATTAGGTAAATACCCAATAGTGTAATTACTGGATCATATGGTAGTTCTATTTTTAATTTTTTGAAGAACCTCCATACTGTTTTCCACAGTGGCTACACCAGTTTGCATTCCCACCAACAGTACACAAGTGTTCCTTTTTCTCCACATTCTCACTAATGCTTGTTGTTTGAGTTTCTGATGTTAGCCATTCTGACAGGTGTAAGATGATATCTCATTGTGCTTTTGATTTGCATTTCCCTGATGATAGATGATGTTGAGCATCTTTTCATGTGTCTGTTGACCATCTGTATGCCTTCTTTGGAAAAATGTGTATTCATGTATTCTGCCCACTTTTTAAAAAATTTTTTTAATGTTTATTTATTTATGAGAGAGACAAAGTGTGAGCGGGGGAGGACAGAGAGAGAAGGAGACACAGAATCTGAAGCAGACTCCAGGTTCTGAGCTGTCAGCACAGAGCCCAACATGGGGCTCAAACTCATGAACTGTGAGATCATTACTTGAGCCAAAGTTGGATGTTCAACAGACTGAACCACCCAGGCACCCTGCCATTTTTAATTGGATTATTTGGTTATTGAGTGTTGAGTTTTATAAGTTCTTTATATATTTTGGATAATAACCCCTTATTGGATATATCATTTAGTGTTTTAGTTTTACATAGTAGTTTTTAAAATATTTTTCTTAGTGGGGCACCTGGGTGGCTTAGTCGGTTGAGTGTACAGCGTTTGATTTCAGCTCAGGCTCATGAGATAGAGCCCCACATCAGGCTCTGTGTTGACAGCATGGAGTCTGTTTGGGATTCTTTCTCCCTCCCTCTCTCTGTTCCTCCGCTTCTCATTCTCTCTCTCTCTCTCTCAAAAGAAATAAAAACTTTTTTAAAAAATTAAATATTTGTCTTAGTTTTTAGTAATGGTGACAAAGCAACAATAGAAAACTTTGCCCAACTAGAATTTTAAGACAATTTAAGATGTTGCCACCATTAAAAAGATATCCTAATGCTCAATAAATAATAGGCTTACTTATTTTAAAATGTAATTTGGCTTTAAAGAGCTCTTATTTACTTTCATGCAAAGCCAAGAGGGAAAAACAAAGTTAACATCAAGCTGTCAAAAGAAGGCAAATCAAGTTGAGTCATTCATTACTCTTCCTGAGTTACCCACTTAAATGGTTAGTCCTTTTCTTTTGTTTCTTTCCTGTTTTTGTTTTTTTTTTTTTTTTTTTTAATTTGGCCTTTTCTCAACTCATGAACCACAAACTAATGATAGGATCAATAAATCCCAAAAACTAAACAGAAAAAAGCAGATTGCCTTTCTACCTGTTACACTGGCTTTTATCCTATCACTTAATCATAGTCACCTACAAAACCATTTTGTTTATCTTATTAATTACTTTGATTTTCTCTTTTCTCTGCCCTACAGGGACTGTTTACCAATTGTCCTGGCTTGCAAGAATTAGCAAACACTCGAATGGAGGATGTGTTTAGCTACGGGAAGCCATGATTACCACCACTGTTAAATTCCCATTTTACCTGCCATGAAAGCCCCCAAAAGGTTCTTCAATGTCCAGTCAAGCATTCTGGAAAATATCTAAACTGCTCACTTGGAGGGTAAGAATTTATGACAAGAATGCTTAGCCATTTGATTCAGATTATCATTATCATTTCTTATCAAGAATAAAATTTTCTTGGGGCGCCTGGGTGGCTCAGTCAGTTAAGTGACCGACTTCAGCTCAGGTCATGATCTCACGGTTCGTGGGTTCGAGCCCCGCGTCGGGCTCGATGCTGAATGCTTGCTTGGAGCCTGCTTCAGATTCTGTGTCTCCTTCTCTCTCTGCCCCTCCCCTGCTTGTGCTCTGTCTCACTTCGTCTCTCAAAAATAAATAAATGTCAAAAAAAAAAAATTAAAAAAAAAAAAAAGAATAAAATTTTCTTGTGAAGTGGCAAATATTTGTTTTTATTGCTATAACATCTTAATATTTAAGACACCAAATGAGAAATCTGGAAAACAGACTATTTTAACCTTGTTTTCAAATTTAAAATCTCTTCTTGTCTTCAGAGTCCTGTATGTCCCAGAGCACGTATCTCTATACAAGTTTTACAATCTCTCTTTGAGAAGTGATCTGAAAATATAGCTTACTATATATTATGTTATTATGTAATTACAGATTTAAATAGAATATTTTTACATAGAGTGTTTATATAATTATCTTGGTTGCTATGCTCCTTGCTGGTGAATGGTAAAAAGCATATCAAGATAACACAGAAAAACTTGCTCAAATAGAAATGAGAGATATTTTATGCTGGCCTTCCAATTAAAAACACAAATGTCATTCTAGCTGAGAAAGGGCCTCTAGGCCCTAAGAAAGAAGTTGGTTTGAGAGAACTATAAGAAAGTATAAGGAAAAATTCATTCAACAACAACAACAAAGATGTTTACCATACACAGAAGTTATCTCCAGCCACACAAGTAAAAACCTGAAACTAGCAGAAATTTTTATTTTGCTGTAATACATCATAAAGCACTGTGTAACGTGTTGTCTGTTTTTAACTTAAGCTGGATACTTAAAAAGATAAATGCCTACTTTTTTTCACTTACAGCAAATTTTTATTCACTGGTCCTTCCTTTCTACAATTGTTCTGTTTTGATTGATATTGGCAGCCATTGTTTCTTTAGCATTGTGTTGAGAGGTATGTTAGATTTTTTTTTTTTTTTTTTTTTTTTTTGCTGTTGTTGCAATTTCCATCTTTAGGTGGGAGTTTCAAACCATGCTGACAGCTAGCATCTAAACACCATTTTCAGTCACAGTTGGCTAACATAATGTCTTATATAGTCAAGGTGGTAATTTTCATACAGAGCCTCAGGGCTAAGTGATGAATGACATGTTCAAAACACACAACACAAGCACAAGTGATAACAGGGCAAGAGTACCCTCAAGTTTTAGGGCTTGAGTTAAAAAGTAAGCAGCTTTTAATCACCGTGGCAAGCAGAACAACAACCTGAGAAACAAAAGCCACAAACAGCAAGATCCATATACAGTATTTTCAGCTCTCTGTGTAAGAAAAGCAGCACAGTGTGGGATGTGTGAACTCAGCGAGTGAGTCAGAGAGGTAGGTACTTTCTATGTCATGGTTACATTCTCTCATTGAGAAATATTACATCAGCCATTTGTCCCGGAAGATAAATGTGAACATGTTTTCTGCAAGCAGTTTTTGTTCCTGCAAATATTAAACATAGTTATACCTCACTTTATTAAATTATAAAAATAATGTATCTGTGACTCACAGGAGTTCAGCACCTCACAGCATTGCTTTGACTGAGTTATGCTTTAATGATGCCTTTAGCTTCCATGAAATGTTGCTATAAGGAAGTCAAAAGAAATTTGCCATTTCATTTTGCTGTTTAAAAAATAGTTGGGTAGATTATAGAACCTATCACTCAATGTATCCTATAAAGAAAAATCCCTTTGGGAAAAATTTATTCCAGAAAATCCTGCCAGGAAAAGCTTTATCTTTTCTAAGGTTTGTGTTTCTTGCTTTTAAATAAGAAGAAACTGTAACATGTTGTATTTCCCCCTTTGCATTGACTGCCAGGAATCTCAAAATATGAAGCTCAATGTGGCAATAAGTAACCTATATGGCACCATTTTACATTCATCATTTTTCCTTCGTTCTATTTCCATTTCTATTTTATTGTATTTTTATTAACATCATAAAAGCTGGGGCACCTGGGTGGCTCAGCCCATTAAGCATCTGACTCTTGATTTCAGCTCAGGTCATGATCTTGCAGTTTGTGAGATCCAATCCCATGCCAGGCTCTGTGCTGACAGTGCAGAGCCTGCTTGGGATTCTGTCCCTCTCCTTCTCTCTCTGCCTATCCCCCACTCTCTCTCTCCCTCTCTCTCAAAATAAATAAACATTAAAAAAAATTTTTTAATTGCAAAAGCTACTTCAAATTCTTTATGGAAAGGATTGTTAGTAAATTCTATTGGTTATCAGTAAATATGGTAAAAGCTACTTCAAACTCTTTCTGGGAAAGAACTGGAATCAGTAAATTCAATTATCAGTGTTTATGGCAACATTGACTCTCTGAAACACAGTTGATAATCAAAAAAGTAAATTAAAAAGACTCTAAACAGTTCCAATCTAGTTACAAAAGCTTTGCACCAAAGATCACATGGTGTTACACCAGGAAAACGACTCTGTCCTTCACTTATAGCTTCTTTTAACTCTGTTTAGACACAACTCTAGCAAGATGGGTTATTGTGTTCCTTAGGGCAAAGAGAATACGAAGCAGTAGTGAGAAACTGCTTGAAGTAGTCACACTGTTAATAAAAAATAATTTCCAATGTATAGTGAGGGAAGAGGATAAGCAACTATTAAATGCAGTCAAAAGACGTTAAACCCTTGCTAGTCCAGAACGATTTTACAGAGAGCAGAGTTTCTCATCGTGATCCTGAGCATTTACATTAGAATTTGTTAAAAAGGTAAAGTCCTGAGACCCATATCAGAATCTTTGGGGTGTGGCAAAGTACAATATTCGCAAGCACATCAGGTAATTCATTCATAAAGGACAGTTTGTGAATTACAGGTATAGACCCAGACAACTCTATATTACTCAGTAGATCTTGAGGGCCCGATTGTACCTCATAGATTACATCGGAGTCTTCCTCTTTGAGAAAATGGGAAGATATGTGATCAATTTTAGGAAGGTTATCCCTTAGGGGCATATGGGGGCTCAGTCCGTTGAGCATCCGACTCTTGATCCAATTCTTGATTTCAGCTCAAGTCATGATCCCAGAGTTATGGGATCTAGCCCTGCATTGGGCTCTGTGCCTGCTTAAGCAGGCACAGAGCATGGAGCCTGCTTAAGATTCTCCCTCTCCCCCTCTGCTCCTCTACCCCACTCACACTCGCTTATTCTCTGAAATAAATTTAAAATTAAAAAAAGAAAGATTATCCTTTAGAATTGTTAATATGCAAAGAATTTAGTGTTTTATTTTTTTCATGTGCAACAGGATAATTATCAATACAACCAGATAATTACAGAATTGTGACTGTCAAGAACTGTGAAGGGCCTGAGGTTCTACCCTAGTCACAAGTTGACAAGTTAACCCGCCACAGTGTCATGCTGGCAGAAGCCTGGAGATTCCTGGGTCAGAGACAAAGGACCTTGTTACAGCACAGCAAGGAACAGGAGCTTCTTATTTGTGCCAATTTCCTTCCACCCCTGGACTCTCAAGGGCTATCCAGAGGGGCCCAGGGGGGGTTGTGTCACAGCTGAGGAAACCCAAGCTTAGCAATCCCCAATCTTTTTTAATGCAACTAACCCACATGGCCTAAACTTTGTTCTGGAAGGAGGCATTATCCTTATTATACTGGACAGTAAACAAACTTGTTCTCTGCTCCAGAGGGAGACACTATCTCTACCTTCCAAGGTTGTTCACTGTACAAATATCCTTACAGAGATAGTCTGGGATAAAAACTGTCAGTGCCTCTGCTCACAAAATGTGTAGAAACAAGAGACACAGTGAGAACCGTGTCTCAGTAGTGACCTCTTTCTTGGGGCTGTGGAGTGATGTGTATTGTCCTTTTAAAATACAGGAATTTGTTGTCACTTGAACAAAACCTGTTTTCTTATCCTCCTTTCTCGCTGGTTGCTCTTCTCTGTCTTGTTCTCCAGTCCCTCTACTTCTCCCAGACCTCCGAACACTGGAGTATCGAGGCTTTAGTCCCCTCTGCCTGCAATCACCCATCAGTGATTTTACCCAATCCCATAGCTTAAATAGCATGTAAATTGTCAACAACTCCCAAATTTGTATCACCATCCCAGACCATGTTTTGAACTCCAGCCTTACTCAACATTTCCACTTGGATATCTAATACATACTCAAACTTTAGATCCATATTCCACCTGTGATCTTCTTCAGTGTAGTTCACTGGTGATTCTATCCTTCCAGTTGTTCAGACCAAATATCTTGGATCATCCTAGACTCTTCTTTCTCTCCTATCCCACCTCAAACCTCTCAAGACATACTGTTGGCTTTATCATTAAAGTGGATCTTACCACCTCTCCTTCATCTGATCTCTCTTCTGATTACTGAAATAGGCTCCTCAACTGATCTCCCTTCTACTGCCCTAGGCTCCCCCAAACTTCTCCCAATATAGACACATACACACAGTCTATTGTAAAAGTCAGATCACTCACCCCTCTGTGCAAAATTGTCAGTTGGATTCCTGAGAGCCTCCCCAACCCTTTTATCTCTCTTACCTTTTCTACTACCATCTCTCCTTCCAGTCACACTGGCCTTTCTGTTGCATGAACAAACGTAGGCACACTCACACTGCATTAATCTCCCACTGCCATTATAACAAATTACTGCAAACTTAGTGGGTTAAAACAACACAAATTTATTCTCTTACAGTCTAGAGGTCAGAAGTCCTAAATCAATTTCACTGGGCAAAAGCCAAGGTGTCAGCCTGGCTGGTTCCTTCTGGAAGCTCTGAGGGGAGAATCTATTTTCTGCCTTTTGCAGCTTCTAGTGGCCACGTATGTTTCTTCACTCCATCTTCAAATTGTATTACTCCAACCTCTGCTTCCATCATCACATCTTCTCTGGCTTTTGATTGCTCTGTGTTTTTCTTATTGTGATTATATTGTGTTTATTTGAATAATCCAGATAATCTTCCCATCTCAAGATCCTTCATCACATTGGCAAGGTCCCTTTTGCATATAAGATAATAGCCACAAGTTCTAGGCATTAGGACATAAATATATGTGGTAGGGCCATTATTCAGCCTACCAAACCCACTTCAGGGCACTGGCTGTTCTTTCTGCAGGAAACACTCTTCTTCTAGATACGCACATGGTTGATTTACTCACCCCCTTCAAGTCTGGCCTCAATAAGGCCAACCCTGACTACCTATTTAATATGGCAACACTCAACAACTCCTCACCCCTACGTTCCTGATTCCCTTTTCTATTCCCTTACTTTACCTGCTCTGACTTTTCCTCATAGCACTTACTATCTTCCAACATACTACATTATTTACTCATTTATTGTCTATCTTCCCACACTGCAATGCATGTTCCATGAAGCCAGACATTTTTGTCTGTCTTGTTTATAGATATATTCCAAATACATACAGCAGTACCTGGCACATATGAGGAGTCCAATAAATGTTGACTAAGTAAATATGTCATAGATCTCACAAACTTAGAACACCAAAAGAAGATCACATTTCTTAATGTCAAATAAAAATAGCTCAGACTCCCCACCTGTCTCAGTTTCAAAAATTAAATTCTCACCACATTCTTGCTAACTATAGGTGCCAGTTCCTTCAGAAGTCTCCTCTGCTAGGTCCACCTGTCTCCCACTGTGACTACCATACTTCCATCCCTTCTTCCTAAGAGCAAGAGAGTCCTGTCCCCAACGTTCCACAGCTCAAAAACAGGCCAACATTTCTAACAGAGTTAGGACAACTAAGAGACCAACCAAGCAAAGAGTAGTTTAAACTGCTACTAGAAGTGACCACTTTTCTTAGAACCTAAAACTACAAACTCAACTTCAGAATCTCTTGTCTGGCTCCCACAATTCCTCCAAGTAACAGAGGCCAGCTCACCCCCTCCACCACAGGAGAGGTTCAGGAGCTCTGTCTGCACCCCATAGTCTAAGCAAAACTGTTGCTTAACTCAGAGAGAGTAGAAATCTGAAATTTGCTTCCAAGAATGTGTACTTCTCTGCCCCTAAATTGTCTTCTTCCCACAGTAATTTATAAGGACATACTATTTCCAACCCATTGGAGTTATAATAGTACAATCCATCATAATTCAATAATTGCACATTTTCTAGATAAACTCTAGAGGTTATTTGATTTTTTTAAGTTTTTTGTTTTGGTTTGGTTTTTTGTTTGTTTTTGTTTTTTTAGAGAGAGAGAGAGAGTACAAGCTGGCGAAGGGCAGAGAGAGAGGGCAACACAGAATCTGAAGCAGGCTCTGGGCTCTGGGCTGTCAGCACAGAGCCTGACGCGGAGCTCGAACTCACAAACTGTGAGATCATGACCCGAGCCGAAGTCGGATGCTTAACCGACTGAGCCACCCAGGCGCCCCTGATTTTTAATAACACTCTTCGTGGGGCTTCAACAGAACAGTCTAGAATAATAAGCTTTAACCAGCTCAGTTAAATCGTTTTTAGGGTTCGCTGTCTCTGAGCTGTCCAGTTGCATCCTTTCTACCCTACTTGTGTCTCCCCTCTAATCTTTGGCAAATGCTTGGACAACAGCATGAGTGAGAGTACATACATAATCCCCACAAGAACAAACAATAATTTTCAGAGACCTCAGGGTCTACATTTACAGGGAAAAAAAGTCTCTAAAGAAAACATAAGGATACTCTCAATGTCCCCATCTACAGAACTCCCACCATCTCCATCTGAAACATCTGTTTCCCGTTACTGCACGACCTTTAGGCCTTCCCCAACTATAATAGAAGAGGAAAAGGAACAACTTTCAAAAGAAGGCTTTTATTTGCATATCTAAAAGCCTTGTCAAGAGATTTTCCCAAAACAAAGGAGCAGTTTACCCTCAAAGCTGAATTCAAATTGTCCCCAAAAGGCTCTGAGGCTTTTAGATTGGCAGGCTTTTTAGTTTAAGGAAAGAGAGAAAAAAAAAAAAAAAAGTTGAGGTCCACTCTACAGTCATCAAGTTTTATTAAAAGATGAGTAATACATTTTCCAACGTGTCAAAACAATGTTTCAAAATGCAAAAAAGAGTTTTGAAATAGCCAAATCTTTCTTAAAGATTGTAAAGTCATTTTCTGCAGAAGTCTGAGCACCTGTTTGCCAAAACGGGTACCCACAGAACGACAGTCTCCAAAAAGGGCCTAATATTTTATATATTTTATATGTGTATCTTACTTTGTTTTGTCTTAAGCCCTTACCCACCAGAATGTGAGCTTCAAGGGAGCAGAGTTTTTTTTCTATTTTATTCATTGCTTGCATCATTAGGGCACAGAACAGTGCTTAGTACACGGAAGGCACTGAATAAATAAATTAGTTGGATGGATGGATGGATGGGAAATTCTGATGTTCTACGAAGGAAAATGTCAGATTCTAAATAGACTGCTATGATAATAGCAAATCTTTTAACACAAATTTTACCCATTTTAAAGTTTTTCACAATTGTTCCTTATAATACACAGTATATACTGGTAGGGAAGCATTTCAAAATAAACCATCACAGATATAAACCATCAGTTTCCCCATGCTAGTGCCTAAGACCCCAAAGCAAAAATGGTCTCAAGCCTTGGTCACACAGTACTTAGTAAGCACTAAGTTCTTAATGTGTAGGTAATGAATAAATAAAGTAAAACAAAATTTCTAGTCCTGCTATGGGATCATAGTTTTCTACAAATTTTCCTACAAAACATCTGCTTCAGCTTCTTAGGTATAATATAGTCTTTGAATATAAGTCATTGTTAGATTTTAAGTTCTTTGAAAACACAAAAAACTGTCTAGGGATATTTTTTATTTCCAGGAAATGTGTACTTTCAGACAAGTGACATAAGACACGTTTTTAATAACTGTAAACTTTATGATAGTTTTTAAACTCTTATGAGAAAAAAATAAACATTTTGAGAGATTTACTTTTAGACTTATGCTCCTTCCCTAGCAACACTCCCTTATATTTTGATCATTTTGTTGAAGCAATTGACGTATGAGAATAATCATGAAATATTGCACAAATAATTTTCTTTCATGATTCTGTTTCCTTGAGTTCTAAAAAAATACTTCTCACAGAAGATAGCAAAATTGATATTGAACAAAGATGATAAAGAAATCTCTAAGATGGCAAGTTATTAATTGTCTACTGGCATAAGGATAGACATATAGATCAATAGAATAAAACTAAAGAGTCTAGAAATAAACCTTCACACTTATGGTCATTCAATTTCAACAAGGCTGCCAAGACAACTCAATGAGGAAAGAATAGTCTTTTTAACAAATAGCACTGAGACAACTGGATAGCTACATGCATCAGAATAAAGCTGGAGTCCTACCTCATACCATATACAAAAATTAATGCAAAATGGATCAAGTACCCAAATATAAGAGTTACAAGAATAAAACTCTTCGAAGAAAGCATAGGACTAAATCTGTGACCTTGGATTAGGTAATGTTTTCTTAGATATGACACCAAAAGTACAAGTGACAAAAGAAAAACAGATAAATGGGACCTTACCAAAATTGAAAACTTTTGTGCTTCAAAGGACACGATCAAGAAAACTAAAAGACAACCTATAGAATGGGAGAAATTATCTATGAATCATATATCTAATAAGGGACTTGAATAATGGAGTATATAAAGAACACTTACAACTCAATAACATAAAGACAAATATCCCAATTTAAAAATATACAAAGGATCTGAATAGACATTTCTCCAAAGAAGATCTACAAATGGCCAATAAGCACAAGAAAAAGATGTTCACCACCATTATCTACTCAGGAAATGAACGATGAAAATGAGCAAATCAAATGAACAAATCAAAATCACAATGAGATACCACTACGCATCTACTCAGGTACATAAAATTGCTGGAAAAGACAATATCAAGTGTTGGTGAAAATGTGGAGAAATTGGAATCTCATAGACTATTGGTGAATATATATTGGGAATATAAAATGGTATAGCCACTTTGGAATACAGTTTGGCTATTCCTCAAAAAGTTAATATAGAGTTACCATGTAAGCCAGGAGTTCTACCCCTAAGTGACAAAAGAAATTAAAACAGGTGTCCAAACCAAACCCTGTATATGAATGTTCATAGCAGCATTATCCATAACGGACAAAAAATGAAAACAACCCAAATGTCGGTCAAATGATAAATGCATAAACAAAATATGGTATACATATAATGGAATATTATTCAGCCATAACAAGGAATGAAGTATTCAGACATGCTACAACACGGATAAACCTTGATAATATCATACTAAATGAAAGAAGTCAGACACATAAGGTCACAAATTATATGATTTCACTGATATGCAATGTCCAGAACAGTCACATCCATAGAGACAGAAAGTAGATTAGTGGCTTTCAGGAGTTGGGGGGAAGGAGGGAATGTGGAGTGACTGCTAATGGGTTAAGTGTTTCTTTGTAAGGGATGATGAATGCATTCTAAAAATTAGACAGTAGTGGTAGTAGCACAACTTTGTTAGTATACTGGCCACCATTGAACTATATAACTTAAAAGGGTGAATGTTATGATATGTGAATAAACTGTTATTAAAAAAATAAAAATTGTTTTGGAGGGGCACTTGGCTGGCTCAGTAGGAAGAGCATACGACTCTTGATCTCAAAATTGTGAGTTCGAGCCCCACGTGGACAGACATTACTTAAATTAAAAAAAATTTTTTTTTAATAAAAACTTCCAAAAAATTGTGTTTGGAGACAACTCAAAATGAACCACACTTTAATAATACTTTTATAGATGTATGCATCTTTGAACTGGAAAGAACCTTAGAATTTTACTTTTGTGTTTGAGAAAAGACAACCATTAAAATGTCTTACTTTGTCTAATGAAATGCGTCATATGAATTGCCCTAACCTTCCTGTGAAGATCACATGAGATAATATGAGGCAAACTGCTTTGGAAAGAACTGGCCCTGTAAATATAGTCTATGATATTGCTGTCATTTTTTACAGTGTTAAAGGCCAAAAAGAAAAGAAGTCTGCGCCTTCTCTTTTTGGCCCCTTCAACTAGCTTCCCATGCAACTTTTACAGAGTCTCAAATAATCTCTTCCTCTCCCTTTAAGAGGGAATATTAGAATATTATAAAAGAAGGCATAAAAGCATATAAGAAAGGCTTGCTCCCTCAAAGTCTTCACTGATTGAACTTGATGTAAAGGTTCACTTACTCCCTTCCTCCTGCATTTCCCAACCCCTCCCAAAATCAAGGTGGGGGGAGGGGGGGAATCAATGTTTTGTTGTTTAGTGCTGTTGAAGGCTGTAGCTAAATAGCTAAAAGCAGATGAGACCGATATGGAGATGTATTTGCCTCCTGAACTATTGAATGAATATTAAAGCAGCAATCCAGACATCTTTTCTTACCTGAGCCTTATTGGTACAATAGAAACCGTGTAAGCACCAGGCTGTCCTACTGGGGGTTTAAGAAGAATTTGGCAATCTTAGAAAAATGGTTTAACATTAAAATTGAGAAGAGAATCTATGGAAATAGTCCCATGTGTTCCCAAAAAGAATGAGAGGAAAAAATGAGATCACAAAGTTAAATACTCCATTCTTAGGAAAAAAACCATAACCTAGCAGCTCATCACCTGTCTAGTCAAGTTTTCATAAGAACTGGGGAGATTACTAAGAAAAAAGTCTAGATTAATGTGTTTTCTGATACACTACTCTAAAAGAAACTTTAAGACAATGGTGACTTTGCCTTATCCTACCCCCAAATCTCCTTTGGACTACATGTTTAACAAAAGTTATTCAGAGCTGTTCTATTCTCTAATTCTTTCTCTAATGGCTCCACTCTAAGAAAGAAATACCAGAAAACTGTGTGCATAGAGTTATAACCTTAACTCTCTAGCTGACTGCACACTCTGGAAGGAATAATGAAGCATTTTATGAGTCCAACATAATGTAGCTACTATATAGAAATTTTAGGAATAGCCACTATGGCTGAATACTGCCATGTTTGCAAAAAGACAAGGGAACAATTCCCAGAAGAATAGATTCCTAAAATGATTCTTAAGGAATATGTAGGATTTAGCTAGACAAAGAGACAAGTCTGAGGGAGGAGACTTGGAAGTCTAAGGGAGGAGACTGGAAGAGAGGAGGCCAGAATCCTAAGGCAGAGGCCAAACCACACAGAGCCTTTTTGGTTCCGCAAGGTAGTTTGGACTTGATTTTACATGAGTAGACCTTGCAAGACCATTGAAAAGTTTGCCACCAGAGTAGACAATATGCTAATTGCAAATTGCATAGTTTCACCTTTTCTGTACATTTCAGCCAGATTTTTAAGCTATTTTAAATTGAGATATTTCTCACGAGAAACTTGAAAAATATGAGCATCAGATAATTATGCTGTAAGCCATTGCTCTGTGGCTTATTACCGTCAGACCTGCTTGTTCTCTGTTTTAAGGATGCTTAATTGTTTCTGTCTTTGTTGTTCTGTGTGATTGTTTAGGTTTAGCATTCTACAGTTACTCTCTACTACTGTGTTTATAAAAACCAATTTGGGAGCTAATCATCAGACACAAATTATCTTGTTTATGCCATAACAGATTATTCATTATATACACCCATGGATTGTCATCCAAATAAATTTTAGCCAGATATTACCTATGGCTTTAAAAATTGGACTTCTATAAACAGAAAGCCAGCCACTTAAGTAAACAAAAAACTGCAAAGTTTCTTTCTCAATACATAGAGCCGGAAATTGATTACAATCTGGATATATGATGGGACTCTGACCAATCTTGGTTCCCAGGTCAAATGATGGTATTTGCTCCCCGTTTATTTAGAAGAGGGTAAATCATCAACTACATCTGGCTCAGCCCCTTACGGTGTACTCTAGGATCAGTTTAATGACATTTAGATCATAGCAGGGCCTGAGTGCTAGTTTAAGAGTTTCTGATTCTGCGAAAGTCTTGTTAATAGAATTACTTCAGAATCAACATTTTCGTCATGTAAATCATTTCTACTTCATCACAAGAATGCTTTATTCTAAGCCTCCAAATACAAAAGCTACCTTAAAGGAAAAGAGAAAATATTCAGAAGCTCCTCTCGTTTATAAGATAAAGCAAAGTCTAACTACTAACTGTATTGCACCTGCATGTTTTGGTTTTATTTTGATCACAAAACAAAGAAGTCATAGTTTCACCTCTTGAAAGCACCTCAACGCTGAATTACCATTAAAGGCACAGAAACAATCCACTCCTGACATTCTCTTCAACAACATTCATTAGGTAATAAATTCATTCATTTGCACTTGTTACCCACAGAACTCTTATAGTATTCTTATTTTATCTTACTCTTCTGACACTGGGCTATAACAACTCACTGCAAATACAGGTACGTTAGCAGTGTTTCCCTGCAGTTTAGAAGTGAAATCTAAAAAAAAAAAAAAAAAAAGGAAAGACAAAGACCTCACTATTTTCAGTGAAAAATACTGTTTGGGCAAAGCCTTTCATTCTAAGCCCTTTTAGACTGAACATCATTTTAGTCTCAATTAACTCCTAATTAGATTAAGCGTCAGAGAGAAAGACTTCCACAAAATATCTACAGAGTCCTAAAAATGTAGTATTAAAGAAAAATCTTCAGCCTGATTCCTAGCCTTTTAGATGACTCCTTACTATTTATAGTGCAATGAAAATAAGGGTTGTTCGTTACATGGCGATGCTACATAGCTTGTTAATTTATACATGTGTCTATCGGGTAGAAAACGCTTTGCTTCTTCTTTACAGCATCCAGTCCACCAGGTAGATTTAAAAATAAAATTGGTCAATCAAATAGCACAGCTCAGAAGAAAAGCTTACTGTTTCGTGGTTATAGAGCGAAAGGCCCAACTGTGAAAGCAATGACTGCTTGATTCTTTCGAGAGAGAACATTGAAGTACTCGCAAAGTGGATGACTCCGCAGTCTCTTAACAGGGGCCACTGCTGTGAAAGCAGATCTCCGCTTGCCTCTGCCTGGAAGGAGCGGTCCCGAGCAGTGGAAAAAAAGAAGGAAGAGGTTCTTGTCAGAATCGCATGAAGACAGAACACTGATGTCCACAAATTAGTTCTCCTGCCCAACTACCTGCTGTTGTTGTTATTCCCCACTTCTAAACTGAATCAATACTAGTCGGGAGAGATTTCAGGAAAGAAGGTCTGTTGCGGTCCAACTGTGATTCTTTCCTAATACTCTCTTGGAACACTTCCTATGAAGGATACAGTATTAAAATCTATCAACTTGTGTCTGATTTCATTTTCCCCTTAAGCCGACTTCAGCACTTTATTTGAAATTATGTTAGGGACTTCTCATCTTTCTGCAATGTACATTGATTGCTTTTACAATCAGGAAAAATAAACTAATAAAAAAGAAATTACATTTGAGGCAGTGTGATTATCAAACTGTTCTTAGTTATTTAAACTGCTCATCATAGGAAATAAGGAAAGGCATTCATCTTCCTTGCTATATTTCACATTCTTCACCAAAACTTCATTCTTCTTTTTACAAATGTTCTGCCAATTATTTTTTTTTTTTTTTCATTACGATTGCATGATCCCTTTTAAATGTTTTCTCTGAGTAACTTACACTGACCTTTTCCCCCTAGGCCTGGGCTTAATGAACATTTTCCTTTCACAAACCTCTCAGACCTGTTAAAAGGGCCCTCAAGTACACAAGTTCATACTTCAGAGATAGTGATGCTGCCCTCCAGAGCTCCATATTCAGAAGAAAATTACTTCAAATGCGTCAATTCTCAATCTTTCAAGTACATGAGGGGAAAACTGGCAATTACTATCTTAAAGCAGAATTAATGCTATATCAAATTTAGACATGTACTCTCAATTCCACCCTAAATCCGTAACAAGGTGACATATAAATAAACAAATGTATACATGCTAAATATTTAAAATTTCAACTTAGGATATTAGCTAACGAGCTGTTTTAGGACTATGATATAAATAGTTTGAAATAGGCTACAGGCAAATAATACTAGGATATTTTAATCCATTCAACTCAGACCTCAGGTGCCTGGTCCCTTATATGGGCTCCTACCCTTTGATTTTGGAGGTAAGTTGTGACCTCCAAAGATCCTTTGACTTCCCTGGACACTTTGCCATGAAGGGACAAGAAAATAGATTATGAGTAGTCAACTGTGCCCCCCCTCCCCACCTCCAGGTACCTTCCCTAGCCCAGAGTGTTAACTTTAAGGCACCGCCGTATTAATATCACAAAGAATCCCATCAAAGCTGCTCTTCGTAGTTGTGGCTCAACATTGTCACCAACCCAATATGACCAAGCAGCAGCCGCTTTCTCGCTCTAACAAAAAGCTATCAGGTTGAGGCTTTGAAGAAGTACCGTGCTGCACTGGACCACTTTTTGACATGAGGCATTTCTCTTCAAAATTTTGAAAGCCCCACTGAGTAGTTAGTTGTCTAGCATTTTCAGGAGTGGGCAAGGTACAAAACATCACATGATACTCTCTTTCTTACATATTTCAAAGGCTCCATCTGCTCCATTGCTTTTAATTAGCCTATTCTGACTCAATTAAATTTATTTATTCATTCAAAATTGCATTCATTAATTCCACTATTCAATTTAAACCACTTGTCCAAGCTTAATGGGCAACTAATTTTCACCTCTGCCATAGTAAACAGGGAAAAGTGTGAGTTAGGTTTAAACACATCTTTATTTCTGTCTTTTGTGGATATTTTATAGCATTGAGCTAGAGAGTTCAACTGATTAGAGCAAGGTGCTAATGAGGCCAAGGTTGTGGATTCAATCTCTGCATGAGCCAATTAACTTCACTGAGGCAAAACCACTATTCCATAGGTACAGGTTAAACTCCTAAATCCAGCCGGTCATGTAAAAAACATCCAGTGAGCTCTAGGAAGTATTAAGAGAGAGGAGGTGGGTAGCTCAAGGCAAGTTATCATCATTGCTCACAAAAAGGAGGAAAATTGGTGGGTCATTCATTCAGAAATAAATATCCTGTGTCTGCAGGGTACAATGTAATTAATGTGCCAGGTAAGAAGAAAACTAAGGTGAGCAGCTCAGCTTACAATCTGGCATGCAGTCTCCAGAGACATCCTGCCCAACAAAGAAATAAAGCCTAATGATAAGGTTGAGACATATAAAACAGAAACCAATATAAGCAAAAAGAATTGGTAAACATAATAAGATGTATAATAAGTATCATGAAATTTGAAAACCTTCAGGGTCTTACAAAAGACAGAGAGTTCATGTTCAGCTAGTGTGATCAAAAGTGACTTTATGGAGGGGTGCCTGTGTGGCTCAGTCGGTTAAGTGGCCGACTTCGGCTCAGGTCATGATCTTGTGGCTCGTGGGTTCGAGCCCCATGTCGGGCTCTGTGCTGACAGCTCAGAGCCCGGACCTGCTTCAGATTCTGTATTTCCATCCCTCTCTACCCCTCCCTGTCTTTCTCTCTCTCTGTCTCAAAAATAAATTAAAAATGCTTAAAAAAATTAAAAAGTGATTTTATGTAAAAAATAAAATCTGGTTTGTAATTTATAGGAAAATTTGAGAGAAAATTCTAGGAAGATCAAAACTAGATAATAGAGGGCCTTGACTAGTAAACAGATAATTGTAACTTTATCTTCTAAGAAACATGGAATTCTTAGAATATTTTCTTAGAATACAGCAACAACTTGATTAGAATTCTGAAGACCTAAACTGGTAGAGGCATGTGACACATTGGAGACAGGGCATCTGGATAAAAGCAGCCAAAATGAGGCTTTCTTGAGAGCTTATATTCAAGATCTCGGTGAGAAAGGAAACAGATTCAGGAAATGCTAGGGAAATGGAAATAGCCAGGATTTGGCAGTGGATTAGATGGAAGAAATTATTGAAGGAAGGGAGATTAAAAATATAGAAAGATTAAAAATCCAGTGATAGCGGGGCGCCTGGGTGGCTCAGTCGGTTGAACGGCCGACCTCGGCTCAGGTCATGATCTCGCGGTCCGTGAGTTCGGGCCCCGCGTCGGGCTCTGTGCTGCCAGCTCAGAGCCTGGAGCCTGTTTCGGATTCTGTGTCTCCCTCTCTCTGACCCTCCCCCGTTCATGCTCTGTCTCTCTCTGTCTCAAAAATAAATAAACGTAAAAAAAAATTAAAAAAAAAAAATCCAGTGATAGGGAAAATGGTGGTTTCCATAAATAAGAATAGAAATGAGAGGGTTGGAAGTAGCCAGTAGGAGTCAGGAAGGCAGACGATGATAGTGAATTTGTGTTTGTGTATACAGTTGACCCTTGAACAACACAGGAGTTAGGGACCCCACACAGTCAAAAATCTATGTATAACTCTGGACTCCCCCAAAACATAACTGCTAACACCATTCCCTGTTGCTCAGGGATCAACTGTACTGAATTTGAGGTACCAGCAAAACACTTACCTGGATTCATACAGCAGGCTGTTAGTTGTAAGAAGGAATCAAGTCAACAATACCAAATGCTGTGGAAAAATAAAGGAGAATGGAGAGAAAAATCTGTTTGATTTGATAATAAGGAAACATGGCAGTTCACTGAATATATTTCCATTCTGGGCGCATGGGGGGTTTGTACTTTCTCAACTGATTTCTTTAGTTAGATATGGCCATGTGACTAGATCTGTCCAATGAGTTTGAGCAAAAGTGACATGTCACATTTCCAGGCCAGAAAATGTAATTTGCTAGTGCAAAACCTTGTAGAATTCTGTTTTCTTTTGCCAAGGCTACTTGCAATGTTCAAGGTATGAGCTGCTTCATCAGCCTGCATCTTTCATGGAGCAGCAGCCCCAGCCCACCCACAGTACTGCAATAATCATCTGTATAGCAGGAGTGAGAAGCGAAACTTTAAGGCTGAGATTTTCACTAAGATCGAGACCATACTGATAGAGCAGGATTTTGGGTAAGCATCAAGAAAGCAGCTTCACTACAGTGGTAAAGGAAAAGTCTGTCTTTCAAGGTGCTGAGAAGTGATAGGAAGGGGAAAAAATGAGGTATTCAGCAAGATCACTGCGTTGGTAAATCTAGTCATGAAAAAGACAGAAAGAATTCAGCAACTTTGAAGGTAATAGAAGAGAGAAATAGAGTGTGAGAGCTTTTGTTGTTGTTTTAGTATGGGGAATCAGTCCCAAGACAGAAAGAATATGGGAGGGAAAAAGATTAATAGAATAAGATTTCAAAAGAGTTGGAAGAGGGTCAAGGTAGAAAGAGTCACATTCCTTCCTCTGAGGCAGGAATAATGAGAAGAAAGATTAGCCTTAAGAAAATATTAAAATGGGAAGGAAAGAGACTGAAAGAGCTCACGTCAAATGGTTTCAACCAGTGTTATCTTCCCACACAAAGGCTATCATGTTTTAACACTATCCAGGATATTATCACTGCTCATGAAATACTAAATAAAAGCAAAGTCTTTCATGAAATTCATGCTCTTTTTACCATATCGTAAATAAGTACAATGTTCCGAATACAGTGCTAAGCAAGGTGTGGGAGCCAGGCATCTAGGGTATGCATTATAATCTCTTTTGTAAATGTACACTCTGGATCCAGGAAGAAAGTTAATATGTATTTAAAATTAGTGAAAAACAGAAAACTGTGTATAACCTAGTGTTAAGGTGTAAAGTATAGAGAAGAGGATGATTAGTAAGGCCTAGAAAAATCAGGAAAAACTTCTTTGAAGCAGTGGAACTTGAAGATATGTACAGTTTGAGTAAAGGCATGGAAAATGGAGGAATCCTAGTGATTAGAATGGCTCTGGTGAACCTACCAGTCCAGAATGAGCTTGGCATGCTTTTGGGTTGGGAAGATTGGCCTGTCTAGGGTGGAGTCTATATGTATGTGTTCAGTCAGAATTCTTAGCTGTGTGCATTAGAAAACAACACTGGCTAACAGAAGGATGCAGATAGCTCACAAAATCTCCAGAAGAAACATAGAGCCAGTTGTAGAGGCTAAGCAGCCAAGGTCAATGACCAAAACTGTAGTAGAAGACTGAGGTAAGCAAAATTGCAATGCAAGACTGGTCTAGAAGATTCTTCTGCAGCCATTGATGGATACAGCCACCTCAGTTTGTATTGTTGACTCCACATACTGTCACTGATGTTTCTGGGAACTGGGTAGGTGTTGACACTGGTGCCACACATCACCAAGCATTCTGTGAGGGCACTGTTGCAGAGTGTTACTGACACTTATGACCCAAAGTCTGGGAGAAGTATATCCAAAGGAGAGAGACTAGATCATATACTATAACATATGATGGCACTGCAAAGAAGCCAGGAAAAGTGATTGTCTAGCATCTGCTGTGTCTACAGCACAGAGACAGCTCTGTTTCATAAGGCAGGGGATTCCCCATAGATAAGAAAAGAGTTCCATTGTTGGGTAGCCAAAAGGCTATGGTGCCTATGACAAATAAAAATATGATTGGGATAGCTAATGGAAAACAGAAGTGATTATAGTGGACCCTGAAATCCAGACAGAAGAATTTAGCTTCCTATTGATGGAAAATTGGAACTATTAAAGAATTCAGAACAGAGATATGTATCAGAAAGATAGTAGGTGCTTTATAAATGTTTGTTGACTAAATGAACAACTACAGCAGTGCATAAGACTAGATGGATTGGAAATCCATCTGTACCAGTATTCTAGGCACAAGAGAATGGCACCTTCTAACTAAGGAAGTAGAAATAGAAATGAAAAGAAAAGAGCTCATATGAAAAATATTTTGAAAAAAAGATCCATGGGTCCTGGTGACTGCTTGAGTACAACTAATAAAAGAGCAAATTCCCTCCAAAGTGATTCCAAAGCTTTCAGCATAAGTCGTGGAGGACATTTAGATCAAAGAGTTGATTTGGGTGAATTTTCATTTTGAAGACTTTAAACTTTTTTGTGTAATTTCCAATCTGATGTTAAGACTATCCAGTGAATTTTTCATTGAAAAATTAGTTTCAAGTTCTAGAACTTCTATTTGGTTCTTTTATGTATCTTAAAATTCTCTTCTGAGAGATGTCTGAGAGATCCTATCATGTTTTCCTTTCATTCTTTGAACATATCCATAATAGCTGATTTATAGTCTTTGTTGGCTAAATCTAACACAAGGACCATCTTGGAGTTGGCTTTTATTAAACTTTTTTCTTGATGATAGGCCACATTTTCCTAGTTTTTTTTTTTAAGTTTTTAATAACTTTTTTCTACACTGCATATTGTGGATGAATCATTGTAAAGGTTCTGAATTCTGTTATCTTTCTTTGAACTTGTTGACTTGTTTTTGTAGGCAGCTGAATTAATTGATGATTACTTTGAGCCTTGTATGAAAATCTTATTTCCTTGGTTTTATGCTTGCTAGGGAGGATTCAATGAAAGAACAGGATGTTTTCCAAGCGTCCCTTACTTGGCAGAATTCAACTTCCAAACTCTGTCTCTGCTGTGGATCTTGTCAAGGTGTGATGTTTGGCCTTGTTATCCCAGGTGTACCATAGGCTTTACTATAGGAATTGGTCCTTACAGACCTTTCTGATGTCTTAGCCTGATTTTATCAAATATTAGTGAGATGTTAACTAGATTTCTCCACTATGGCTGAGCTGGAATTCCAATGTCCCCAACATTGTTCAAGCTATAGTATCTCTAATCTGCTCTCGACCTGATAGCTACAAGCCTCAAGTCTGTGGGTAAGCCTTGAGTAGTGTCACAGGGCAGATATGTGGCCAAGTCCTCAGGCAAGACTGGTGGGAAACCTCCATACAGACTTCTGAGGTTCCCCCTCTACACAGCCTTTTCCTCTACAGTACCCACATATTCCAACTGCTTCTGCTGTCTTGATTTCTAATCACTGTGTTTTCAGCAAAGCATAAGCGCTGTGAATTTCAGCATCCCGTGCCATGATTCACAAATGTCTCCCAGGCAGACATCCAGGTAAATCATGGGGTTCATCTTATGAGTGTCCCTTTTTTCAGGGATCAGAATCTTGCGTTGTCCATTGTCTAAAACCTAAAGAGCATTGCCTCATATATCTTATCTGTTTTCACGGTTGTTTATGGCATGAGACTAGCCTTGTACCAATAACTCCATCACAATCAGAAGCAGAAGACTGAAGACATTATCCATGAGGATGCTGAAAAAAACAAAGTGAAAATTCAATAGACTTCTGGCATCTGCTTTGTCTCAGCCTCTTATTATGAGGCCAGCTATCCACATTCATTCTTCAGGAAGGCCATAAGTGCTAGTTTCAGCTGAGCCCCTCTCTCTGGCAAATGTCCAGTCTGCTTGCCAGTTTGACATTTTATCTCTCCTCAATCCTTCAAGTTCATTTCCCCTGGGTGGGGGGGGGGGGGGGGGGGAGATGGGGGTTGATGGGGAGTGTTCTTTCCCTAGCTGTGAAGTTTTGCCAGCCTTAAAACTAGGTTCTGTTATGTTGACTGAATTTTAAGGAGAAATTTCTTCCCTTCTCTTTACTTCTCACTGGCTTCTCCACATTGAAAGAAAAGGGAGCTGACTAGTAGCTCAGACTAGAAGAAGAGTTGTTCTAAGGCGGTTTATCCTCCTCTGTGCTTCTTATTCTCTTATAATCAACCTGCTCTCGGGCTTCAGGCCTCTCTTCCATGGAGCCCAGAATTTGCCCTGCAGGTGCTCAGATGCTCTGCCTGCCCTAGGCCAAGCCAGTCTGATTCACTGGGAGAAAGAGCAGGAAACTACTTTGGCCTTGGGCACAGAGTACATTTCAAATCATATTTACTAATTAAACTGAAGCCAGAGTAGAAGAATGTGATTTATTGACCCCTCAAACTTCAGTAGTGCCCTAGATTAAGCCCTGTTCCTCATTTTGATGACTCGCGTAGACCCTTTCTTTTAGCCTGGAAGCTCAGCTCTTGGTTTGTACATACTTCCCTAGTTTTATCAAACTGAACTCTGTATAAGAATCTTTCTGCCAGCTCTAGCCTTCTAGGACATACAACAACCCTGGTTCCTCTTCCCTATTTCTTGCTAAAAATATGAGATCGGAATCACAAAGAAAAAGATCATTTTCATTTCTAAAATAAGCTTTATTTGGTGCTTGTGTTTGTTTGTTGATTAAAGTACAATATAAATCATACCAAGAACAAGGAATCCATCCCCACATGGACTAATTAATTTAACTTTGCTCCATCTCACCTTGGCTAACATCCTAATTTCCCTAGCTCTCTAACCAAGTGGAACATAAAGAGAGAACATAATGATTTCCTGGAACTCTAGAGCCTTTAGTGCGACAACAGTCTAAGACTCGTGCTGAACTATTCATCAGTAGCAATCATTGTGTACTGAGGACAGCATTATCGTTACATGTATTATCATTAGAAGATTCCTCAAAACCAAAGAAATTTCCTTCGTTGATGTTACACACATGGATGAAAAGGTTAAATGTTGGAAGAAAGCATAGTATAAATTTTTTATCCTCAGAGCAGTCAGGTCAATAATTATGAATTATTTATTATTATTAGCATCATGAAAAAATTTACTCAGTAAATATTACATGGACTGCATTATACCAGGTACCACAATGGAGAATAGACAATGAACACCCTCAATGAATATACAAAATAGTTGAGAAAACAAGATACATTCATATAAAAATATTGCCAACAATACAAAATCTTATACAAGCAGTGTCCAAATAAATAAATGGTACAAGAAATGTGGCAGGAAAATATGACTGTGTCTGGGGGGCAAGCCAGCTCAAATCTCACATTGGATATTGGGATCTGAGTTGGACTGTATGGCTTGAATAGGATTATTAGATTGGGTCATATGAAATTGTCATTTTGTTGGGTCAAAAATGTTAAATATCAGCAATTTCATATGGTTCCACCTGACAGCTTGCTAAGTCTATTCTATATGTGAGGGGGCAAATATGGAGGTGATCTCTGAGTCAAGAGTCACACATCTGTTGTCTTATTTAACCTTCATAACAATCCTGTGAGATATGTGTTTCCTCATTTTTTACATGCAGAAACCAATGGTCAAAAAAGAATCTTGCCAGGTCACGCTGTAGTAAAGAGAGCAACTGGGACAAAACCCAACTATCTGATGCCCTTACTGAAGGTTTCTTGCCTGTACCGTATTGGAAGAGAAAGCCAATCCTTGCCTCCCTGTAAAAATAATTAAGTGATTGATATTTTAAGATATCTGTCATCTATGCGCAAATGTCTCCTAGTTTAGGATCCTCAAAATTCCATAGATTGTATATTGTGTATTCATGGGGAATGACATTTCTCCTATCTGTTCAGTACTTTGGACTGTTCCTCAGAGAAAAGAGAGATTAAGAGAGATTAAGATTTTCCTGCCACATTTCTTGTACCATTTATTTATTTGGACACTGCTTGTATACTATATACTATTTTGTATTGTTGGCAATACTCATGAGGGTGTTCATTGTCTATTCTCCATTGTGGTACCTGGTATAATGCAGTCCATGTAATATTTACTGAGTAAGATTAAGATTGAGTACTCAGAGATTAAGAGAGATTAAGATTAAGCTTTCTTACAGGTTAAAAGTTCGAGAGTGAGGCTACTTTTGCTTTAAATTTTTCTTAAAGAATTCTCAGACTGTTTCTAGCTAGATTTTCTCTTCATGTGATGTCTGCCTAGAAAAATAGTCCTGCCCTCTGCAATTCCATGTTCTTGATTGCAGCACTGGACTCAGAACGAGAATTTTAAAAACACCAAAACTAGTTCACTAAAATCAATATTCCCTATGCACAAGGTTGATATGTATTCCTGTGTTTTAAATTAGTTTATATTTTTCCTAGAGCTATGTTCAGTGTCTTCTAAGTAATTATGACAAATTAGATTCTTCTCATCAAGTTAGATTTGCAATTCAACTTGAAGACACAGAAGAGCAGCTAAACGTTTAGAACTTTTTTCCTTTTTTAATTAAGTTCCTTTTACATTAGTCTTGTAATTGTTTCCAGAAATATAAGGTATTGGGGGGAAAAACCCTCATTTATACCAAGGTCTATTTCTTAATAAGTATTAAGACCTTGAAAACCTACTCTCTAAAATAAAATAGTAGAAAACGGGTAGTGTAGTTAACTGAATTTGAATTAACTAGAAATCAAAACTACCTTTTTATCCCTCTTATAAAATAAAATAATATTACTTTACCCTAAAGGCATAACACATACCTTTGAGATCTCAGAGCAATTTAGATAAGGCACATACAGGATAAAGTCACCATTGCCTCATTTAAAAAAAATTTCCGCGTATATTGATCACTACTTGACTTTATAGAGATTAGCTAACCTTTCTCGCCACAGAAAAAAATTCTGACACCAACTGTCTTCCAATAGACAAATTATTTCACTGTCTCTGAAAACCTTTTGAATAATAATGGTTTCATAGCATCTGAAAACTGCTTAATTGTTCATCTTGCTCACCATTGGTGAGCCTTGAAATGTAAATAATTCAAACTTCTAAATATTTTCATTCAAGCAGGTATTGGTTCTTGCATCGGTCCTTTTGAAATTTGCACTCACTGCTTCTACATTCTCTGTATTCATCACTCCTTAATCCAACACCAATTTTCCATCCCATTCTTGCAACACCAGTGGCCTCCTTATCATCAAGTTTAACGGAATTTACTCAGCACTCCTCCTTTTTAACTTCTCAGCCACATTTCACACAGCCTATCCCTTCCCTCTTCCTGCTCATTATTCTTTTCTGTTTTGTTTGTATCTTTTCTTCATCCCCTAACCCGCTTAAACATAGGTTTCAATGATCAGCCCCTTCTCTGCTCTCTGTTTGTAATACCACCCACGACCCCATCAGACCTTCAGGTTTCACCCATATCCAGTGACAGCAAATCTATGCCTCTAGCTCCGAACACTCTTCCCATCTCCAGACCCAAACATGCAGAAGCTTACCCTGTATCTCCACCAGTCTATCCCTTCACTCCTTCAACTGAACATTTCCCTAATGGAGATCCTCCTATTCTCCCCGCAGACACCAACTCCATGTGACCTAGTTCTATGAACTATACCACTAGCTCTCAGATCAACCTGAAAAATTTCAGAGTTGTTTTAATTCTTCCTTTACCCTGACCCATACTTCAAAATCAGTCAAGCTCGCAACATCTTTCAAATCCCTACCTTCTTTTTCAACACTGTTCCCAAGCACATCACGGTAATTAACAAGGGTTATCTTCCGCTTTTATTTTAGTTACTTGTGTAAAGCCATTTTCTTCTTCTTCGTTGTTGTTGTTGTTGCTTTGTTTTTTTTAGGTAAGCTCCACCCCAACGCAGGGCTCAAACTCCCTTTGAGATTAAGAGTCACATGTTCTACTGACTGAGCCAGACAGGCGCCCCAAAGTCCTTTTCTTTTTCTAAACTGTATGTTCCCAAAAAACAAGAGATTGTGTTTTATTCATACAGTGTAATCTTTTAGTGATGCCATTAAGTGCTAGAAGGGCAGGAAGCAGTAGGTTCTAGAATTTCTGTGAAGAAAGGTTTAGAAATCTGGCTGCAGGGGCAGGGAGGACATGAGAGACTGCTGGAAGTAGCATTTGCATGGTTAGCACACTATTTTCACTTAGGTTGCTTAAGTGGCTTTAGGATTCTGATGGAGATTGTGAGGACTCTGAAGACCCCAAGATCCCTTAGCATCACCTCAGCTTATAAGCACAGTTCCCCAAAAATAAATGTTATTGAGGGAAGGGCAAGGATAAACCCAACTTCTAAAGATGGTGGAAAGAGCTCTTTACCTTTCCCTGCAGTCACAGCCAGTCCCTGTTGAGTCCAGCTCAGAGGAATGTCAAGAAGTCTCTTTCCTGTCCTTGTCCCTTTCTTTCTTCCTCCTGTGATTCCTCACCCACTCGCCTCTCCTCTCTAATTCCACTTGTACATCCCCTCAGCCTGTATTTTGTGTGCAGAAAGAAGGAACAGAGGAGGACTGCCTCACTCTGACCAGAACCAGATGAAGCATTTTTATCTGATTGCAGAGCTCTGATGCATTGTTCTAAAGAATTTCTGTCTCTTTGCCCATTTTTCCAGTTTTCTATTATTCTAGATTGGAATAAGAGGGTAAGCACTTTACCTATGAAAGGGCGAGGATTTTAAAAAGCTATCTTGAAGGGGCACCTGGGTGACTCAGTCTGTTAAGCATTTGACTTTGGTTCAGGTCATGATCTCACAGTTCACGGGTTCGAGCCCCGTGTTGAGCTCCGGGTCGACAGCTCAGAGCCTGGAGCCAGCTTGGGATTCTGTGTCTCCCTCTCCCTCTCTCTCTGCCCCTCCCCCACTTTTGCTCCCCGCCAAAAAAATAAATAAGCAAAGATTAAAAAAAAAAAAAAAAACCGGGGCGCCTGGGTGGCGCAGTCGGTTAAGCGTCCGACTTCAGCCAGGTCACGATCTCGCGGTCTGTGAGTTCGAGCCCCGCGTCAGGCTTTGGGCTGATGGCTCGGAGCCTGGAGCCTGTTTCCGATTCTGTGTCTCCCTCTCTCTCTGCCCCTCCCCCCGTTCATGCTCTGTCTCTCTCTGTCCCAAAAATAAATAAAAAAACGTTGAAAAAAAAATAAAAAAAATAAAAATAAAAAATAAAAAAATAAAAAAACCATTCTGTAATTCACACAGTCGCACAAAACTCAACACAGTGACTAGCACAAATAAATATTTGGTAAGTAAACTAATAACTGTGTCCTCTGTAAAGATTCATAGATGAAATGGCAGGAGTCTTAAAACCAAATCTACTAAATTCTGATTAACGTGTGATGCTTTATAAAACACAATAAAAGAATTTAATCTTTTTTTTTTTAATTTTCCTTGAATTAATAGTGCCTCCTAATGAATTGAGGCTGTTAATGAATTTGGCTCAGCTCTAGTAAAAGCAATGGCGCATTTCTATCAAATCAGTATTCAGACTATGTCTTCATGGATTTCAGCATAATACTTAACATGTGAACTACCAAAACACAGTTATTTATAATCCAGTGCTCAAAGATTCTCCACTTGAAAAACATTAAGAGAAATGCTGATGTTATAGAGATACCCCAAAATATAGAGTTCTAAATGTCATCAAATAGCATGTGAAGCCTTATATTTTGTCAGACATTTTGGTAAACCATGTTCTGTATTCCCATTAAGTACCTGGAATAAATGTTACGTGGCTGACATTGGTGTGTTGGGTTGGCAGCACTGACCCTACCCCACCCTGCTTCAGTATCCATTTGTAGGAGCCAGATGGAAAATGAGGACAGAAAAGAACAGTTTGATGTGCGGATTCATGGGTCCAGAGAGGAACAAATGCAGAGGACAGTTTCTAGTCCACGTTACAGCTTGACCTAAGGACTCAGTCTGAAGCATCAGGGAAAAGGGCTGCAGAGAAAGCCTGGAGTGGCCATTTGCCAAGAACCTTCATGAGATTGGTGCCAAAACAGAGGTAGGGAGAAGGCATTTCGTCATTTCCGCCAATAATCCAGCACGGCTCCGGTGTGCTAGTAAAAATGGAGAGGAATCGGTAGTATCTGGCAGTTTGGAGATTTTGCAGCTCTGGGAGCATTGTGACAAAGTATGCTGACTAGAGAAGCAGCATTCCCACACAGGCCACTCAAAAGCACCTTGAGACCAGCAGCTCTCAACAAGGATGCTTAAATGGAATAGCCTGAGAGGGATGTTATGAACACTGGTGAATCACAGGAATTACTGGGGAGTTTTAGGGGTTGCGTGGGTGGGAAATCAACTAGCTAACAAAATAAACTTGTAAGCTAATATGGCCTTTAAAATTTGGGGATATTTGGTATGTAGTCAGAAGTGGGTAAATCATTGTCCTTTTTAATCAAAGTTAACCATTTGTGTGTGTGTGTGTGTGTGTGTGTGAGAGAGAGAGAGAGAGAGAGAGAGAGAGAGAGAGAGAGAGTTCACTTAAGAGTCTAAAATTTGTAGATATTTGGACACCAAAATATCACCCTTAACTTGATCTAGCTCTCTTCCTTTGATTATGTATCCTATCCAAATAGAAAACAGCAGTATGTATTTACTGAGAGTTTTCTTGTTCAGAAACTACATTAAGCTGTATGGAAAATTTTTAAAAAGAAGAAAAGAAATAAGTATCTTCCATTAATGAACTCAAAATTTATTTGGGAATATAAAATCACACATAAAGTATAATAAAGAATTATTTAATTACTAATTCCCAGTTAAGAGGCCATCTTAGCTTATAAATTTCTTTTGTTAGCTAGTTGATTCTAGAATACATAATGACAATGGTTTCCTCTGCAGAGGAAAACTGTAAGATAGGAGAGGATAGGACATCTTCTTTGCATTATTTGCCATTTGTACAACTTGAAATTTTTGCCATGTGTTTGTATTACCTTTTCAAAAAGAAAATAAATAAGTTGTCTTTTTCTAAAGGGAGACCAGAATGGAGAATTATAATCTAGATATAATCAGAGCAAAAGCAGAGGTCTTTGGAGTCAGACAAGCCTGGCATCACTAACTGACCTAAACCAATTAAGATTTTCAAAATTCTCTGTTTTTTGGGGTTTTTTTTTTTTTTGTTTTTTTGGCAGATGTCTATAATATCTAGCAATTACTAGTTGATGAAAATTCTATCTGCAGTCCTATTAACAGGTAGGATGTTATAATGAAAACAAATCTCAGACCAAATATTGTGACACATACAAATTTTTATTAGTAGGCAGTCACTAAAAATGCCATACAATCTGAGCTTCTTAAAGTCCTTTAGGGACTCAAAACATGTGTCTTGCAGCCATGGTAGATGTGAAAATACTTTAGCAACAGAACCAGTTAATCTTCTACTTGGATCAGACAACAGAATCTTCCATTAAGTGATAGAATGCTGAACCAAATGGAATCCTTGGCCTGAGTGCTTTTTCAAAGACTTTTAGGCTGATGGACTCTGAAATTCTTATCAATATGTAACATTATGATGCAATATTGTTATGCAACATTTATACATGTATTGCATATTATTTCTAGTTAATAAACATAACATTTCACTGACAAAAAAATATTTCTAGCAGAAATAGTATAATGATGAAGAATGTGTGCTTTGGAGTCAGATTATCTAGGTTCAAATCTGGCTGTGCCGATTGCTACCAGGCACATAACCTTGAACAAGTTGTTCAAACTCTCTGCCTCTTTTTCCTCATCAGTGAAATAGAGATGCTAATTATGCCTACCTAGTTGTGTCACTATGGGAATTAAATGAGTTGACGTTTGGGGTGCCTGGGTGGCTCGGTCGGTTAAGCGTCCGACTTTGGCTCAGATCATGATCTCACGGTCCGCGAGTTTGAGCCCCGCGTCGGACTCTGTGCTGACAGCTCAGAGCCTGGAGCCTGCTTCAGATTCTGTGTCTCCCTCTCTCTCTGCCCCTCCCCTATTCACGCTCTGTCTCTCTCTGTCTCAAAAATAAATAAACGTTAAAAAAAGTTTTAAAAAAATGAGTTGACGTTTACAAAATGTTAAGATCAGTGTCTGACAAATGCTATAGGAGTACTTATTAAATATATTAAATTAGCACCCTTCATGCTAGCTAAGGGTCTCCTTAATGATGATTCTGATAGTGTTATCAGGCTTGCTTACAGCTTTGGAATTTATAGATAGTGACTCCCTCTAGAACAAAGGGCAGGTATGATTGTCTCTCATAAAAAATTTATCTTCCCTAAATTTAGCATTTGTTTCCGTAATACAACCCACTGCATGTGCAGGTGTCATATGGCCTTCATCCTATCACCCTATGGGAACTAGAGTTTGGGGAAGAAGAAATGCTAATACTATAATTACTGCTGTTGCTATGAGTAATAAACTATCTTTCATCTCTGACCCAAGAGTCTTGTGTCTTTTGCCAGTATCCATGAAACTGGAACAGGCAAATTCATTAACTGCCAAGTAGAGTAAAATTTCAGCTCTTTCCAGTTGTTGACAATATTAAGAAGGTATTCTAAGAAAACTTATTCCAATAAATTAGAAAACTTAGATAAAATCAACAAATTTCTTGAAAGACACAATTTACTAGATCTCTTTATAACGTTGAGAAAGGTAAATTTTTCTTAGACAAGACACACACACACACACACACACACACAAAAACACTACCTATAAGAGGAAAATAAATAAATAATTAGACTTCAACAAAATTAAAATATTTTGCTCTTTTTTAATGGGCCGAATATTTAAACAGAAACTCCTCAAAAGATATAGAAATGGTCCAAAAGCACATGAAACAATTCCCTACATCATTAGCCATCAGGGAAATGAAAAATAAAACTATAATGAGATATATCACTGAATACGCACTACGGGACAGCTAAAAATTAAAAAGATTGACAATGCCAAGTGTTGACAAGAATAGGAAACAAACAGAATTTTGTTATAGTATTAGTGGGAATGTGAAACGGTATAACCACCTTGAAAAATAGTTGGCCAGTTGTTGTTTTTAAGTTTTTATTTCTTTATTTTGAGAGAAAGAGAGAGCACACAAGCATGAGTCAAGGAGGGGCAGAGAGAAAGGGAAAGAGAGAAGCCCAAGCAGGCTCTGTGCTATCAGCAGGCTCCATCCCATGAACCATGTGATCATGACCTGAGCCAAAATCAAGAGTTGGACACTTAACCAGCTGAGCCACCCAGGTGACCCTAGTCAAGTAGTTTCTTATCAGTTAAATGTATACTTATTATATAACCCAGCATTTCTTACTCCTAGATGTTTTCCCATGAAAAAAATGAACATAAACCTCTACAAAAATTTTCATACTAGCTGTGTTTAAAATAGTGAAAAAATGGAAACAAAAGAATATCAACAGGTGAATGGTAAAGAAATTATAGTGTATCCATACAATGGAATATTACTCAGCATTGAAAGGAAAGAACTACTAATACACATACACAACATGAATGAATCTTAAAACCATAAAGCTGAGTGAAAACCAAAGTGAGTATACTATTGGGTTCCATTTATATGAAGTTCTAGAATAAGCAAAACTAATCTATAGTGACAGAAATCAGATTATTGAGCCTGGGGATAGAGAACTGACCACAAAGCATTATGAGAAAGGCTTTGAGGGTTATGAAAATATTCTCTATCTTGTTCAGTGTGATGATTATAGGGAATATAAACACTCATGCACATACTTCAAAGCTCATCAGATTGTACTGTTAAAATTGGTGCATTTGTTTTATGTAAATTATACTTAAAGTGATTTTTTAAATCATGATCATTCTCACTAGTTATAAAAAAATTCACTGGGTTTTAATCTCACTGAAACTTTATCTAAAAAATATGAATAATACTCTATCACAGAGGCAAGAGAATTCTACTAAATAATTCATATAGACTATTTAGCACAATGCCTTGATCAAAATGAGAATAATTATAATGTAAACTAAATAACTGCTGCAAATGTCAAGAGTAGTATGGATGGTGCTATCCATTAAGTTTTCCTGGCGGGGTGATTTCGGAGATAATCAGGAAAGAAAGACATGAATTACTGGGGTGAACATTCCATGTAGAAAATGTCAGACAAGAGCACTGAGATAAAATTACAAAGATGAGTGGAGTAATGGGCAACCATCAGGTGTATTCAGCTGCATTAGACAGATGACAGCTAATCATAATGAAAATTGAGAAAGAAGTTATAGAGGAAGAGAAGCTATGAGGTAATAAGTCCAGAGATGCAAAAGCTAGAGTGGGAAATAATAGGGCATGTTAAACCAAGTACAGAAATTATACTGGTGTTCAGAGAAGGCCATCCTGAAAGCTACATGTGATGTAAATAGAAGCAGGACATGACTTGAGACCAAGAAATGAATTTGAAACTTATCACTCTGCTATGCAAGACACAAGGAGGCTTAGACTAGAAAAGAAAGAAAAATAAGCAAGCAATACTGTGGGGGAATATTTTCAGAAATTGGCTCTAATTAGAAGCAAAAGAGAAACAGGCGTTGCCAACGACTTCAAAGTCTTGAATTGGAAGAACAGGTTGTTCATACACAGTATCTACAGGAGGAGAACAGAAAGGAAAACTCATAAGAGTGAATTAGTATTATAAAAAGAAAATAGAAGAGATGTTAGCGATTATGTTAATCACTAGTGCTTGTAATAGTTTCCTGTGGCTATTGTAACAAAGTATCAAAAACTGAGAGGCTTAGAAAAACAGAACCATATTGTCTAACAGTTCTGTAGGCTACAGGTAGATCTACAGGTAGATCAATCTGTTGTTTACTAGCTGGGCAACCATGGACAAAAGACTGAACCTGTGGATCTCCATTTCTTTGTTCACATAACAAGAACAGAAAGAAATACCTCCCAGGCTTATTGTAAAGATGAGGGACAATGATTACATATAAAGTACCTGAAACAAAGTCTACACTCAGTGAATAGTAAAAGTAATTGCTATTATCATTTTGTTATCATTTTTTATCATTCATCAAGTGTCTCTAGAGCATCAGCTATATGACAAGCTGGGTAGTGAGAAAACAAAGATATGCAGATGGCTGCACTATACTTTCAGGGATCTTATAGTCCATTAATTGTATTAAGTGCATCAGGGGATGGGGCGTCTGGGTGGCTGTCACTTAAGCGTCCGACTTCAGCTCAGGTCATGATGTCGCGGTTCGTGTGTTCAAACCCTGCATCGGGCTCTGTGCTGACAGCTCAGAGCCTGGAGATTGCTGCAGATTCTGTGTCTCCCTCTCTCTCTGCCCCTCCCCCACTCACACTCTGTCTTTCAAAAATAAATAAACAATAAAAAAGAATTTTTTTTTAAGTGCATCAGAGGAAGGCTACATGTTTTGTGACAATACCTAACAAGGAAACCTAACTGTGATGTGTGGTCTGGGATGGTTTCTCTGATAAATATTTAAACTGAGTCCTAAGGGGATAAGCTGATATTAACCAGGTGAAGAAGGCTGGAGAGATTGGTGTGGACAGGAACAACAGTATGGAACTCTGAAGCAGGAAAGGAACTGAATATTCTACAAGCTGGAAGAAGGTTGCTGTGGCTCAGGCCTGGTCAGCACACTAGAAGGTCATATAACAGAAACTACGAAATAGGCTTATCATGTTTTTCTTAATAGCTAGCCTAGAACTCATATCCGGAGAGGCTAGTGCTATGGTTCTGTGTTACCAATTGCCAACAATGTGCAAATGCTACTTAGGAAGTTAGGGTTACTGACCCATGATGAAAAATTTCCAAAAATTGTTTCATAGGTTGGTGCCATGCTGTGAATAATAAATGTTAGTGCTTGGAAATGAGGTAACAAAAACAAGGACAATATGGAGATTTCTTAATAAAGACGGATTCATTTAATTTTGAATTTTATGATTATGTCCTTCCTAGGTTTTCATGAAATAATAGGGATGATGGTTTTATTTTCCATGCCTTTACCTGGAAAAATCAGAACTATTGTACCCCCAAATCTATTTTTACCCGACTTGGGGTGTCTCTGTAGCCTATGAAATCCACAATTGATACAAAAGGTAACAGTGTCTAGATTGATTTTTCTGTTAAATAGTTTGGCTATTTTGTAAGAACCAATAGAGTAGAGAGAGCAGATGGAGGCTTGTATGTTCTTAAGCTGAGACCATTGAATCTTTGTTTGAAATTTTTGCTTATTAAAAAAAAAAGTAGTACATCAGAGGCTGTAAATTCATATTCACATTCACACACGTATTGTATTCGTTATGTAGAAACTGCATTGAGGAAACAGCACTGTAATTTTTCCATGAAATATAAATGCCAAACTCATGCATAATTTACACACATAAAACCAACAGACCATGTAGTTTTGGTGTTTAATTATGATCCCTTGGTTCTTCCTGATGAGCGCCATTAATCAGTCCAATCAGTATCTGAAATATCCCATTTCTGTCTGCAAATAAACACCTAATGGGAGGTGTTGAAATAAATTTAATTGCAATGTGTGCTTTTGTACAACGCATTCTCGACCTTAATGCAATAAATGGAGTTTAAAAGCAGATAGTCAAATGATTGACCAAAACAATATTTTTTCCGAGATTTTTAGGGATACATGGAAAAGTATAATTTCAAGTACCTTGAGCTTTTGCTCAAACAAAACTTTCTGCTATTTAACAAGTCTGTGATTCTTTTTAAAGAAAACCTCTAAAGTTGCTGCTTTGATACAGATAAACTGAGAAAAGCTCTTCATGCTTTCATTTGATTGTGTATTCTAAATATTCTAATCAGAATATTCTAATATTCAACTCGATGAAAACCCAAAAGCTGGAGCAAACTCTAAATGGTTTCACATTTTCTAACTCTCCAAGAACCCCTCCATGTTTTGAAAGAACAATAAATCAGACTGATAAACCAGGCTGGAAGCATTAGGACTTGGATTTTGTTTTCCCTTTACAAATCTATTCTACAGCTGTGCCATTGCATCGCCAGAACAACAGAGATCCATGGAACATTTTCAAATGGCTTGAAAGGACATTTTCTCCACAGAGCCTACAAACATTTGCAACATAAACATTACCATTACTTTCCTCAAAAGTAGACTGAAAACCTGATTTTAGCTCTGCTCCTGTCACACTAGGAGCCGTTGTCTCCTCTCCAGTAGCAAAGCAAGCTGAGTCAGAGGCTTCTCCAAGTCACGTCCATCACCTTCTCCGCCGCCTGCTCTGCTCCCATCAACCGCTGCGCACACACTCTGGGTCGTCTCCGTACTCTGTGGGCCCGTTGGACTGCACACACGCGGGATTCCAGTCGGCTTTATAAATAGCCTCCGGTAATTTCATCCATCAATGTTTTAAATGCCAAAGAGTTTATACATTTGAAACAAAGTACTATTGCTACTATTGTTCCTTACTTCTCAGCAGTTTTGTTCACTTTGTATTCTTAGTAAGCATTTTCAGGATGTATGGACATCAGGATAGCAATAGTGGTTAGCAGCATGGACTTTAAGTCACAACTAGTGACAAAGACTAAGAAGAAGCCAAGGTGCTGTGATAGAGAACACCGGAGAAAGGAGGACCTACTTTAGATGGGGTAATCAGGGAAGGCTTCCTGGAGGTGGTCGTCTTTAAACTGCAACCGAGCAGATGAGAAAAATGTCGGCTGACAAGTGGAAGAAGACCGGAAACAGAGGCTGAGCAGAAAGCCTCTTGGCAAATTTATAGCCATGAAGAAGGCCATGGGTCTGGAGGATGCTCAATAAGAAGCAGTGATAAGGCTGAAAATCTTCAGAACACAGAAAAGGCAGAATCTTGAAGGGCATGGGAAGAAGTTTGGATTTTACTCTCAGTGCAATAGGAAAACTATTGAGGAGTTTTAAAAAGGAGAGTGGCATGATTTAATTTTTTTTTAATGTTTATTTATTTTTGAGAGAGAGAGTGAGAGAGAGAGAGAGAGTGCATGAGCAGGGGAGGAGCAGAGTAAGAGGGAGACACAGAATCTGAAGCAGGCTCCAGACTCTGAGCTGTCAGCAGAGAGTCCCATGCAGGGCTGTAACTCACAGACCACTAGATCATGACCTGAGCCAAAGTCAGATGCATAACCACTGAGCCACCCAGGTGCTCCTAATTTCTATTGTTAGAAAATTACTTGGGGGGCGCCTGGGGGGCTCTGTCAGTTGAGTGTCCCACTTTGGCTCTGGTCCTAATCTCACAGTTCCCAAGTCTGAATCCCATATGGGCTCACTGCTGTCAGTGCAGAGCCCTTTTTGGATCTTCTGTCCCTCTCTCTCTCTCTCTCTGCCCTTCCCCTGTTCATGCTATCTCTCTCTCAAAAATAAATAATAAGAAAAAAAAAATTTTAAAAGAAAGAAATGTCGACAGATGGTAAATTAATAATTAATTAAACAATATTTGTTTTTAAAGAATAAAATTACTTGGGCTATCATGTAACAACTTGGAAAAATGCAAAAGAAGTAGATAGAGAAGTTCAGATGCTATCACAATAATCCAGGAAGAAGGTGATGGCGACTGGGACTGAATGGCAGGGTTGCAAGAGAGAAAGAAGAATTTGAAATATACTATAAAAATAGTAAAATCAACTCTCACCATGGTATTGACTGGTGGAGGGAGATGTGGTGGTGGTGGCATGAATTTCTTCCTGTTGATATTCATACCTGTAATATCACCAATCAGCCTGTAAACTCTCTAAAAGAGGATATGGCAGAAAAATACTTGTAGATATTACCCTTAAATATTTTCTTACAATTGTTTAGTTATTCTCTAGCCACTTTTTCAGAAACTTACAACACATTCCCCCATTTCTGCCACTATTCCTCAAATCCTGCAGAAAGACTTAGGGAAAGGTAAAAATGCTTCATCATCAGGAAAACTTTCCTTTTTAGCACCAAGCTAAGATGCTGGTAATACGTGAAGTCTAGTTTTAATCTCATTTAGTGCAGCAAAAATTATAAATCCTCCCCTATATGAAATTTGCTTTTTGCCTTACCTGAAAGCTTCAAGAACTCCCTACCTAACTTATAGTAATTATTTTCAAAGTGATTTTTGTTGTTGTTGTTTCAAAGTCTTATGTACTTACTTTCATTCCCTTGTAAACAACACCAACAGGTGGTATGGAATACTTGGTTACATAATTATTAAGGCTGAATTTGGTAAGAACTCAAAGAGCAAAGATTATTCTCAGAAAAACAACTAATCTACTGGCAGAATTTTAAAGCTTCTAAAGATTTATACCAAAAGAACATCCAAGGAAGCACACAGTATGACTTGAAAATCTGAATTTAAAAACCCTATATACCTGAAATAAGAATGCAGGTGCATTCACCCACAAACACTCCTCAGCCACGAAAGAGTGTGAGTGACTCTATGGTTCTCCCTGTCAAGGAGTAGATTCTGTAACTAATCTCAATCACCACTTGATGCATATCCCATCAAATGCAGGCTTCCAAGGTAAGTAATTTATTCCGGCTATTTAAACACCTTTGTGGGATTTTTCTCAACAAGGGAAAGCAATGCAATTCATATGCACAGAAAATAGGTAACAGGAGAATAGTTGAGAAGATATCACAGGGTAATTTCAATGTCCAATAGCTCAGCATGATACGGTTTGAAACAACCAAAGATCCAAGTCATCTTATCTGTCGTAGTCCCAGAATTGCTTTTTTAAAGGGGATTCTATGTCTAAAGCCAGAAAACTAATCCTTAAAGTAATGAAACACAGATTAGGCAATTCTGACAGCAGAGAAGAGGAAGAGCAAACCACCGAAAACAGCACCAGGGTATGCTGCCTGGCAAGACTCCTCTGGGACCAGACTGGAACCAGACTAGGGTGAGCAACAGAAATGAGGAAGCATCTGGAAGACAAGATGTGATTGGAGAATTCCAAAGCAAAGCTGATCCAATAGTTAACATGGCATCCACTGTTTATTGAGCATATGCCAATGGCTAGGCACTATACTAGATGCTTTATGAATTTTATCTCTAATTATTGCAGTAATTCTACAAGGCAGGTCTTAAATATTCTTGATTTTTTGATAAGGAAACAAATCCTCGTGAGGTCACATTCCTTGTTTCGAGGTCCTCAGCCAGTAGGGTAGTAACTGACAGAGCCAGGATTATACATCATCCATTTCTAAAGACCAGGATGGCCTGATAGGCAGTTCAACCTGTACAATCATACACAATGGTCCTGCTAAATAAAGCCTTTCTCTTTCCACAAAAATACATTTTCCAAAGTTGGATTAGGTTAAGTCCTAGGGTGAATTGGAGAAGCATTTTGCCTGGAAGGAAGACCATCTTGACACATTTTCAGAAATACAGCAGAGGAGTTCAGCAAAACTGAGGGAAAACCAAGGTGGCACAGGACAGCTAGATTCTAGGTCATCTATTTTGAGCAAAACTATCAGACAGTCTGAGAGAAGAGATTGTAGAACTACCAATTGTGGCTGACTTTATGAAGAGCGTGGCAGATATTGGGAATTGTCCTCTAATATCTATTATCCCCTTCTTTTTCATAACAGAACCCCCAAGTTTTAGCTGGGTTTAGCTGTTCAGCTAGACACTACACTTCCCTGCCCTCTTTGCAGCCAGTTTCCAACCAGTGGAAATAACAAATCTAGACTCTTTTCGAAAAGATTATTGCAAAGGGTTCGGGAGGAAGATCGTAGTAAGAGGACACTCTGACCAGGAGATCTGCAAGTGTCAGGCAACATGAGTTTCTTCCACAGAGAGGAGTAAAGAAGGCTAGAAAGAACTGGGTGTAGAGAAATCAGATGAAAATGTGTCAAGGTCAGACAATTGGTCAAAAAACGTTTGACCCTGCAGCCAGCCTATTTGCTGAGAGAGACCTTAACCTTTGGCCCTGCAGCCAGCCTATTTGCTGAGAGAGACCCTTAAGGAGAGGCTGTATGCTGCCTCAGGCTGAGGGCAGGCCAAAGTTCAGGAGCCCTGGGGACGGAGAAAATCTTAATCAAAGCTTGGCTAATAAGCATTTTGTTCCCATTGATCAGTGGAGACAAAAACAATTCAGCTAATCATTTGGAAAGCAAAGAATGGGAATTTGAAGGGTCAGTGTCTGGCCTTGTCATATGTAAACGAGAGGGGCATCCCTGAGTCTTATCTAAGTATGGGTCGTTCTCTGCCATAAGCTGTTTCCCAGAACACAAAGGGGGTGGGGGTGGGGGGGTTGTTCTTTAACCACTGCTGTTTTCCAGGATCACGGGGTTCAGGTGAAGTTCAATATCGTCATAACTTTAAAAGGAATCAGCTTCAGCTTGCCCTGTACTTCATCTTTTGCCTCCTGGTGGTTGGAGCACAGATATGGTGGTGATGAGCCACCCTAAGGGAGGGTATAATCCAAAGATGGGAGGAACCTGGGTCCCTGCATGACTTTGTGAAACACAGCTGTCTACTTGCCCTGGTCAGCTCATCTGCCTCGGGACTATTAGCAAAGAGAGAAATAAGCAACTTTCTAGTTTGCATCATTTTATTGTGAAGTCTTCAATTTATGTACCCTAATGGATACAAATAGTCCCTGAAAACAATAAAGTTTTCATGTTTTTGGCATCACGATCAACCTGTAAGTACCACCTTCAGAAATGGGAGATAAATATTAAATGCAGAGCTCCCTTATAGTGGCAAGTACTCATATTCTCATTAATCTATGAATGCCTGAAGCATCAAAAGCTCAATTTTGCTCTTTTTATTTTTCCTGTGTCACACCAGAAAAGAATTCTGCTTCAGTTCCTGAGATGACTTAAAAACTTTCTATTCTCCTAGTATTGGAACATAAAAAAAGGAAAATGCACTTATTTCTGATTGAATAATGTACATGAATACATGTATTTGTGGTTTTATTGGGACTCTTAAAAAGTTGCAAAAAATGGCAGAATGGCCTACTATTTGATTCAAATGGCCTTTAAGTCAGTAATAGCCTCCTTTATTGGAATGCGGACATAGGAAGATATGGAAGGTTAGCCAGGAGTGTTTAAAAGAACTAACCAATGACTACCAAATATGTATTGATTTATGTCAGACAGTTTAATGCACCCATGTGGTGTACTTTGTTAAACAGTTACATGTGTGGCTATTGTTAGTGGCACAGCTCTTCAAATTCCGGAGGTCTTTCCTTTGATTATGTAAATTTCTCAAGCAGTCCTAATAACTTAAATAAGAGTTATCGATTAGTCTATGTTCTTCTAGTGAAAAAATAGTCCAATATCAAAACTGCCTAGGAAGGCTGTTTGTTCAATTTAATCTAAACAAAGAATTAGTTAAAAGTAATCACTGCAGCCTCTTTGATTCAGTGGATCGTTGAGTTCCTGATGATTTTCAGATACATTTTGGAGAAGGTATTTGTCCTAGCAAGAAATGAGCCTTTATGGTTTTAATTCCCTGCATTTTCTCGGTATTTTACGTGTGGCTTTAATACGTTGTGACATTATTCCAAATCTTTTATTTTATATTGTTCCCTTTTTAAAAACAGGTTCAGGAAGAGACATATGCCAAATATATGGCATCATTTTTCACCTAAGTACTCAGAGTTTCAAAAGCATTCTTTCTTCTCCCAACCCCTCCCGCCCTCCACTCCCCATCCCCCCTTCTCCCAGTGGCTTCTGAAATGTTATACCTAAATGGATAAGCTCCCTACTGGGTACATTATCAATTAAGAACTTCTTTCTGCTCCAGGCTTTGCACTCTGCAGTAATTCAAAAATCTCTTGCATATTAAAAACAATCTCACTTCCAAAAGATTTTGTGTTTCTCCCTAATGCAAACCATCACTTACAAAAGGTCATCTTTTTTGTATAGCGGTACCAACAAAGGAAAAAGGCATTGGCAGAACTGTAAAAAATTCATCAAACTTTTTCCTTTCCATTCAAGCTTAAATCTTACCTATTACTGCAAAATAAAACAAAAATTTACCTATCAGCGAATTTGCTAATAAATAAGTCCTTACCTGCTTTTGAAAATTCTTCTCGACAGAGAAGATTAGCAAAAGCGATTCCTATCAAGGTGATTAATAGACACATTTTCCATTTTTAAAAGGAACCACTTTCCCATATTCTTACTCTATGGGCTAATACTAAACTCCACAAGAAGAAATCTTGTGGAAATGTGGACATTATTGAGTTAGATGTATCCCAATCCCTACCTTACACGTCAGGATCCTTATGCATTCTGGGTTTGGAAGGTAACATGAAATGCAATTGGGCCGAGGCCAATTTGAAGATCCCTTGTATGTGTTGTTCAAAAAAAAAGTTTACAAAGTCAAAAGTCACTTTCATGTGCATAGTGCAATAATTACATAGTTCTATTTACAATTGATGCACTATCATTAACTGCTATATCGCCAGCACCTGTTTTAACAGAGCATGGCAGAGTAGACATACAATATACAATTATTACATTGAAAGAATGGTTGGCCTATAACAACGGCTCTGTGCTGACATCTCAGAGCCTGGAGCCTGCTTCAGATTCCGTGTCTCCCTCTCTGCTCCTCTCCCACTGGTTCTCTCTCTCTCTCTGTCTCTCTCTCAAAAATAAACATTAAAAAATAAAATGTCTGCTCTCAAACAACAGGTTCTCAAATAAAGTGAATACAAGATTTATTGCTAAATCATTGGGTTCTTATAAAGGAGTGTTTCAATCTACAGAACATGTCAAAGGGGTGCATACACTCTTAATTAGCTGCACCCCACAGGACAAGTCTCCTAACCTCACTGAAATCATTTTCTCCCTTATAAAATGAAACTAATATTAATGGTCATGATTAAGTCAGATAATGCACATATTGTGCCTGGCATTGTACTAGGCACATAGTAAATACCCCATAGATGATAATAATTATCTTATTTTACATGAGTAACAGGTGATGTTTATTCTACCTGGTGACATTGGTGTGATTCTGAGGGAAAGTAGCAAATTTTTATAACACACATGAACGTTTCATCATATGTATAAACTTTTCCTTATCTTCCTTTTTTGGAGAATGGCCAATACCTCGCCAGAAAACAGCTGCATCCTACGCTTGATCTTCGAAAATAACCCCTCGCTCATCAAGGCCACCTCCATAGCTTTGTTATGCTATTTCTGCATGCTGATCTCCATTTGGCTGAGTCTCTGCATGGGGCCACCTGCAGGGCTTTTGTTTCTCCACCTATTGAGTGTCCCTTTAAGTAGGAGGAAGAAAAGATTTACAAAGTTCTGACCAAAACAACCCCTTTCTCAGCATCTAGAGTCCATAACAATAAAAGGGACACGAAACTATTTACCTATTTCACTTACATCCAATAAAATTACCATTTACAAGGTGTCGCTTGAAGTGGATTGCTTTTCTTTCTCTAAATAAGAACTTAAATTTCTCGCTCGCGGGAAAAACTGATACCGAGAGAAGCAGTTCGTGAAACAATACCAGCCCGACTGGGAATGTTAGAGGCAGGGTGGGGAAGAATACAAAATTTGAACCCAAACTTTTACCGCATGCTTCTATTTTAGAGGAATAATTAATCAAAAACATACTAAATGTCAAGTTTCCTCGGATGATTATTCTCCCAGCCATGAGGCCGCTTTTCATTGTTTCTTGGGATGATACTGAATAGAGATATTTATTGTACAACTCAAGTTGGGGAGAGAAACTGGTTGCTATCAACTCTGACCACAACAGACGTAAACTAACAAGCCTCCAATATTTTTTCGGAAGCTTGGACTTTGGTTTTCTGGAAACTATAAAAAGAAATCTTTTTTTTTGTTGCTGCTCTGTTGCTGTGTTAGGTTCCTTGTATTGCTTCCCATTCAGCCTTGTCTTAAGAGAAAAGCTTTATTCTGCATACCTATTAGTAAAGAAAAAGGTCTTAGAATCCCTACACAAAAGAATTATTTGCTGGATGGGCCCTGCTGTAAATTTACTTTCATTCCTCGTTCCTCAGGTGAACCTGTGACTCCATAACAAAATTTTGAAAAGGTTAGGAAGAAGATGGTGGGATTAAAGGAGAATCTTGAAACTCACTGAATCCAATAATCCCAGAAGAACTTTAAACGAAAAAAAAAAAAAATCAAGCATTAAAAGAGAGGGAGTGGTTCCCTAAAATAAACAAAGGAGGATCTGCCTTAATAGAGAAGTTGACATCTTCTCCCCTTCTTTTCCAGGCTCAGCCACTAGCAACAAAGAAAAGGCCTCGTTTGCACAGCTGCTGCCCTAAGAACTGAGTCACAAAAGGCTGAAACTTTAACTTGAATTTGAAGGAAAAAAAAATCATAAATGTCAGGGAAGTCAACAAAGAAGCAAGAAACTTCGTGAGGTCAGGAAGAAGAGTTCTAAAGGGAAAACCCTGTGTGGTGAAAGGAAACCCGTCTGTGCTGGAAATCAGAGTCAGATAAAACACACGGAGGCCGAGCTAGGCATCCATCCCCTCTGAGCTCTGAAGCTGGAGATCAACTCGGTTCATCGACTCGGCTCTCACTGTGAAAACGGGGGCCAAGTGAGGGTAACTTCAAGAGCCAGCTTGATAGTATTTCTTCTAACTTCCGGAGTCCTAAGGATGTGTCTCCGTCATGGGGAGAGGTCGGTTCTGGGAAAGACAGAAGGAAGTAGCAGTTCATTTATACCCCCTTCATGTTTGATATTTTTCGTTTGCGTCTTTTTTTTTTTTTTTTAATATCATTTAAAGTCTCACAAACGCAAAAAACAACTAGTAAAGTCTCTTGGGAACATAAACAATATACTGGCTCAGGCTATTCATTATTTATGAACTACCAATTTCCAAAAAAGGTGGAGGCTTCCATACAATAGACACTATGAGAACACTACGACAATTAGAACATTAAGTCAGAAGAAAAAACAAAAAGGTGGGACCTAATGAGGGCAGCCCCCCACCTGAAGGCAAGGAGGGGAAAAATTGTACCAGAAAATACAGAACAGTTTTCACCTTTATCATGTCAGCTGTGATATACAGAATTAAAATTTCAGTTCAATAACTAACTTGGATTTAAATAAAATTAAACATTTAAAAACATTTTTCAGCTCAGTTGCAGTGAATTCACTTCATATTCTTTTTCATTCACCTTCCAGCTACAATAAAAAAAAAAATGCTGACAGAATCTCAGGTACAGTTTTAGTAATAGTAACTAAATAAATGGTCATGGCATACCTCCTATGTACTAGCCTCCTTAAAGTCTGGATTCTAATGAGAAAGAGAAACATAAACAAATAATCACAATGCAATATGATTGATTTTGGTTGCATTTCTTTGCACATATACTATGGTAGAGGTCTTGTGGAGTTAGAAAAAGAAGCCCTTAACTTGACTGGGAAAGAGAAAAGTCCTTACTAACACTTCATATGAGTGACAGATGGGCCAGGACTCAAAAGAAGACTAATTTTGGAGGCGCCTGGGTGGCTCAGGTGGTTAAGCATCCTACTTTGGCTCAGGTAATGATCTCATGGTCTGTGAGTTTGAGCCCTGCATTGGGCTCTGTGCTGACAGCCCAGAGCCTGGAGCCTGTTGCAGATTCTGTCTCTCTTTCTCTCTCTCCCTCTCTCTGCCCCTCCCCTCCTCAAAAATAAAAAAAATAAACATTAAAAAAACATTTTTTAAAGAAGACCAATTTTCCAGATGCAAATGAGGGAGGACATTTTCAAAAGAAATCATGCATTCAGGGGCGCCTGGGTGGCTCGGTCGGTTAAGCGTCCGACTGCGGCTCAGGTCATGATCTCACGGTCCGTGAGTTTGAGCCCCGCGTCAGGCTCTGTGCTGACAGCTCAGAGCCTGGAGCCTGTTTCCGATTCTGTGTCTCCCTCTCTCTCTGCCCCTCCCCTGTTCATGCTCTGTCTCTCTCTGTCTCAAAAATAAATAAACGTTAAAAAAATAAATAAATAAATAAAAATTAAAAAAAAAAGAAATCATGCATTCAAAAAGAACAGAGGAGGAAAGGCCATAGTGCATTTCACCAATGAGGGGCTAGGGATAAAGTTGGAAATACAGCTTAAAGCCTTGAAAAAGGTTGTCTTCTAGAGAAGACACTGAAGATCTTTTAAACACCTAAGTGAAAGTATCCTATTTGAGTTTTAAAAGACACTTGAATATTGCAATTTGGGGGATGGATAAGAATAAGAATGAAATTGAAGTCAAGAAGGAGGTTGTATTAGGGTTCTCCAGAGAAACAGAACCAATAGAAGGTGTGCACATTATAAAAAGAGGTTTATATTAAGCAACTGGTTCACATGATTATGGAAGATAACAAGTCTAAAATCTGCAGGTTGGGCTGATAGGCTAGAGACTCGGGAGAGCTGATGCCTCGGTTCTGGTCCAAAAGCTGTCTGCTGTAGCACCAGGAAGTCCTTCAGTGTTGCAGTCAAAGTCCAAAGCAGTTTGCTGAAAGTTTTCTCTTGGCTCAAGGGAGGCCAGTTTTTGTTTACTCAGGCCTTCAACTGATTGGTTGAGGCCCACCCACACTATGGAGGGGAATCGGTTTTACTCAAAATCCACTCACTTAAATGGTAATCTCATCCAAAACACCCTCCCAGAAACATTGAGAATAATGTTTGACCAAATATTTGGGTAACTTGTGGCCCAGACAAGTTAACAATAAAGCTAACCATCACAGAAGCTATTAGTGTATAGAGGTCTCCAGTGTATGTAAGGGATAGCAAAGGATCTAGACTAAGTTCGGAGCAATGAGAAAAATAAATCGAAGAAAAATAAGTCAAATTTAGGGAAAAGTTGGATACGAAGATGAAAAAGAGGGCACTTTAAGGGTGAATTCAAAATTTTTAGTTTGAACAAGTCGGTGGTATAGAAAATAAACCAACCAATTAGCTCCAAGGATATATTTTTCTCTTAATTTCTTTTCTTTCTTGATAGTAAGGCCAAGTTTCTTCTGCTTCCTGGTGCCTATATTCACCATTCACATTTTTTTTTTCTTGTTGTATATTTTGTCCTTGCTTCGTTTAAGAACCGTTACAGTTAAGAAGGTATTTCAATGACCAGATTTCATGTGTAAGGATACATATATTTCTCGATCTATTTTGAAAACACAGAAAAAAAAATCTGTTAAATATACTTCTTTGCCTCCTAACAAAATGTATAAATACTTAAGAACAAGAATACATAAGAAATGATCACAGAAATAGTGACAACGTTTTGAGAACGAGAAGCAGGTAGCTGAATGACAAATCAAAGGAAAACAGAAAGTCAGGTAAATGGATTTCCCCACAAACCCCCAGAAGGTCTCAGCAATTGGAGAAGCAAAGCACCTCTGGAAGAAGAAGGAGTGGAGTTCAAGTGGAGTGAAAGCAGGACTACTTTTTGAAAGTCTGATATAAAAATCAATTAAATCTCTAAATTAACCACCCAGCTCCCTGCAACTAGGAGCCTACCCGTCACTAACTCCAGCATAAGACTGGAGGTTTCGTCTTTGGTGAAATTGAATCAAAAGGAATATGAACTTGACAACAGGCAGAACTGGAGGCAGGAGATGTGTGCCAGGATGAAAACCAGGATTAAGTGAAAAATCTCCAGTCTGCACGGCAAAATCTTCAATGCCTTTACCCATTTGTTCCCAGAATCTGGCAGCCTGGACTATAAACCTCAAACAGGAGATAAGAGAATCACTCTCAAGAGAAACCGACCAACCCAAGAGAAAAAGGACCCACAGAGGCTGACAGCTCTAGAAAAAGCCAGGTTTGGTCCTAATCATCCAACAAGCCCTGTGGCCACACACAGAGCCTTCCATCATCTTTCTGGTCCCTTACTGTTAAATATAAAAAGACAGTCAAGGATCACTGGGCATGATGAAGGCTTTTAATATGAAAGTAGAGGCCAAAATAGGAACAGTGGATGACATAGAGCACAACAAGCAAAAGATAATGTCATAAACAAAACTCTAGTACCCTCAAGTAGAGAGGAGAAACTACTACAAATCCATGAAATGAAAACAGGAGGCTTTCTTAAAAGTATTACTCAGAAAAGAAGCACTCCTAGAATTTAAATATGATAGAAATAAAATGTGAATAAAAGTGTTAAAAAGATAAACTTGAAATTGCCCAAAAGGAAATAAAACCACCAATAAGTAAAAAAATATATATAAAGAAGTTGAGAAGAAGAAAATCAGCACGAAAGTTCAACATTCAAGTGATAAAATTTCCAGGATTGGGGAACAGAGAGGAAATTATCAAAGAGAAAACACCAAGAAAGTTCCCAGAACTAAAAGAGGTAACTTTTCAGATTGAAGGAGCCCAGGTGCCCGGTGATGACCCAACCCAGTTAAAACACACATACACACACCAAGGCATATTATAGAAAAACTTCAGGATATCAGGAATAAAAAAAAAAAAAAAAAAAAAGTCCTAAAAGCTTCTAGAGAGAAAAAGCAGATCACATACGAAGTGATCAGGAATGAAAACGATATTGGCTGATTAACAGCTCTAAAAGTTACAGTGCAGTCAAAATTCCAAAAGAAAATCATTTGCAACTTAGAATTCTAACCCATTCAAATTATTGAGCAAGTGTGATAACAGAATAAAGACATTTTAAGATAAGCAAGATCTCTGGGCTCCTGGGTGGCTCAGTCAGTCGAGCGTCCGACTTAACTGGCATAACTCTCCTTCTACTTCCCAGCTGTCCTTTCATTCTTTGCAGAGTGGAAGGCAGTGGGAGTTGGGATAGTACTAGGCAGTGGGTGCAGGCAGCTGGGCTAACCCCTACTCTGGCAATTCTGTGAACATGTGGGAGCTGTCACAGATAAAAGGTGTTACTTAGGGGGCACCTGGGTGGCTGAGTTGGTTAAGCATCTGACTCTTGGTTTTGGCTCAGGTCATGATCTTCCTGGTTTGTGAGTTCGGCCCTGCATCAGGCTCTCTGCTGTCAGCACAGAGCCTGCTTCGGATCCTCTGTCCCCCTCTCTCTTTGCCCCTCCCCACTTGTGTTTTCTCTCTTTCTCAAAAATAAACATTAAAAAAAAAAAAAAAGATAAGCAAAGTCTCAGATGTTTTATCTCCTGAATGTTCTTTTTCAGGAAAGTGCCAAAGCATCACTAGGACCCTTGTTTATAAATGCAAATTCTGAGACCTCACACTACAGTCTATGTCCTAATGAGCCCTTTAGATGCAAGCTAAAGTTTGAGAAACACTTTACCAGTGGACGTGCTTCTCCAGAACGAGGAGTGAACCAAGAAAAAGGAGACCAGAATATTCCAGAACAGAAGAATAAGGCTACAAGATGAATATTACAAATGATCACTTATGATGTGTCTGTCATTGTTCTGAATGCTTTCTATTTATTAATGCTTAAATCATTATCTTAACAACCTTATGAGATAGGCCTTACCAGTTCTGCATTTTTACAGATGAGGAAACTGAGGCAAGATCTCCACTAATCAGTGGTGCAGCCAGGATTCAAACCAAGTGATCTAAACTCAGGACCCTCATGCTCTCATTTGCAACGTACCCTGCGTGCGCCAGAAAACAGTGAAACCAAGTAAATGCCTGATGTGTTTAAATATAGTGAGAGATTTGTAACTCCGTGGAAGATAGGGGATGAATACATATAAAGCCAAACAATCAAACAAACAAAACTGAGGCAAATAGTCCAAGGAGGGAAAAAAAGCTGAACCAGAAAGGAAATGTAATCATACTACATGATGGAACTAATATTTACATAGTCCAATGAGAATGAATACTGAATAATGATTTAACAAAGAAATATATGATGATATATGCCAGCCCAAAATATGCCATTTCCATATATTAATTATTTTTGACCTGTGGGCACTTGAAAAAACAGCCAACGCAAGGGCACCTGGGTAGCTCAGTCGTTAAGTGTCTGACTTTGGCTCAGGTCATGAGCTCACAGTTCGCGAGTTCGAGTACCATGTCGGGTGAGCTCAAGTCTCGCTTCGGGTGAACCCGCTTCTCTCTCTCCTTCTGCCCCTCACTCACTTGCACCTTCTCTCTCTCTCTCAAAAAAAAAAAAAAAAAAAAAAAAAGTAAAAACAGCTAATGCAGGGAGAGGTTTTCTCTGAGCTCCCCTTATTTGCTGAAAGACAGAGCCTTTAAAAGGAGCTCAATTGTTATAAATCCCTTCCCTGGGGAGTATCATTAACCAGGGAAGATTGACTATCATCACAAGAGAGGAGGTGACAGGTGGACACCACCCCGACCCAGACAAACTTTGTCACCTACTATCATACCTATTATCTGTTCTAATGGCCCATTGGTCTTTTTTACAATTCACTTACCCTCCCCTTTTATTATAGGAGTCTCAGCCAAGAACTCACAAGGGTAGAGGGAAAATTATGTTTCCTCCCTTACAAAGACAAAATGGGAGAGAAGCAGAGGGATAAGAAGTTAATAGATAATGCCTAATATTGAAAAATTAGGAAATAATAATATAAGCATGGTAATACTAAAAGAGTTAAAATTGGTTGCCCATTGTCTGGCTGGCTCAGTTGGTAGAGCATGCAACTCTTAATCTCAGGGTTGTAAGTTCAAGCCCCAAGTTGGGTGTAGCGATTACTTAAAAAAATAATTTAAAAATTGGGGGTACCTTGCTGGCTCAGTTGGTGGAGCACATGAGTCTTGGTCTCAGGGCTGTAACTTTAAGCCCCATATTGCACGTAGAGACTAGTTAAAAATACACAAAAATAAACTCAAAATGGATGAAAGATCTCAATATAAGAGAGGAAGCCATCTAAATCCTAGAGAAGAAAGCAGGCAAAAACCTCTTTGACCTTGGCCGCAGCAACTTCTTATTCAACATGTCTCCAGAGGCAAGAGAAACAAAAGCAAAAATGAACCATTGGGACCTCATCAAAATAAAAACTTCTGCACGGTGAAGGAAACAATCAGCAAAACTAAAGGCAACAGACGGAATGGGAGAAGATATTTGCAAATGACATATCAGATAAAGGGTTAGTATCCAAAATCTATAAAGAACTTAATCAAACTCAACACACACACACAAAAAAATAATCCAATGAAGAAACGGGCAAAAGACATGAATAGACACTTCTCCAAAGAAATCCAGATGGCCAACCGACACATGAAACAACATTCAACATCAGTCAACATCAGGGAAATATAAATCAAAACCACAATGAGATACGACTTCACACCTGTCAGAATGGCTAACATTAACAACTCGGACAACAACAGATGTTGGCAAGGATGCAGAGAAAGAGGATCTCTTTTGCATTGCTGGGGGGAATGCAAGCTGGTGTAGCCACTCTGGAAAACAGTATGGAGTTTTCCTCAAAAAACTAAAAATAGAACTACCCTACAACCCAGCAATTGCACTACTAGGCATTTATCCAAGGGATACAGGTGTGCTGTTTTGAAGGGACATATGCACCCCAATGTTTATAGCAGCACTATCAACAATAACCAAAGTATGGAAAGAGGCCAATTGTCCATTGATGGAATGGATAAAGGAGATGTGGTATATATGTACAATGGAGTATTACTCGGCAATCAAAAAGAATGAAATCTTGCCATTTGCACCTATGTGGATGGAACTGGAGGGTATTATGCTAAGCAAAATTAGTCAGAGAAAGACAAATATCATATGACTTCCCTCATATGAGGAATTTAAGATACAAACAGATGAACATAAGGGAAGGGAAGCAGCAATAATATAAAAACAGGGAGGGGACAAAACATAAGAGACTGTTAAATATAGAGAACAAACAGAGGGTTGCTGGAGGGGTTGTCGGAGGGGGATGGGCTAAATAGGTAAGGGGCATTAAGGAATCTACTCCGGAAATCATTGTTGCACTATATGCTAACTAACTTGGATGTAAATTGAAAAATACATACATATATACATACATACATACATACATACATACATACATACATAAAATCTTTTGGGGGTCCCTGGGTGGCTCAGTCAGTTAACCATCTGGCTCTTAATTTTGGCTCTGGTCATGATCTCATGGTCCATGAGATTGAGCCCCGTGTGAGACTCTGTGCTGACAGAATGGCAGAACTGTCTCTCTTAAAATAAATAAACATTTTTTTTAAATAATAAAATCTTTTTTAAAAATTAGTTGCCCCTTCGAAAGAGAGAGAGAGGTAATGGAGGGACTTTTGTTATTGTTATAAGCCTTATAAAATTATTTGATCTTTTAAATTATTCTAGCATTAGTTTGATTTAAAAAAGAAAAAGAAAAAAAAGGAAAATCAAGTTAAAAAAATAAATTACTCCACCATAGAAGTCACAGTTTAGTAAATGTTTCTAAATTTCTTCTTCTCCTTCTCCTCCTCCTCCCTCTTTTTCCTCTCCTTTTTTTTTTTTTTTTCTGAGAGATGGTGCATAAGCACCCATTAGTGGGGCAGAGGGAGAAAGAGAATCTTAAGCGTGCTCGGCTCCCAGCGTGGAGTCTGACAAGGGGCTCAATGCAGTGCTCCATCCCATGATCCTGAGATCATGACCTGAGCCAAAATCAAGAGTGGGAAGATGGGGTACCTGGATGGCTCAGTCGGTTAAGTGCCCGGCTCTTGACTTTGGCTCAGGTCATGATCTCACAGTTTATGGGTTCAAGCCCCACATCAGGCTCTGCACTGGCAGTGTGGAACCTGCTTGGGTTTCTCTCTCTCCCTCTCTCTCTGCCCCCTCCCCTGCTCACGTGCTCTGTCTCTCTCTCAAAAGAAATGAATAAACTTAAAAAAAAAAAAGGGGGGGCGCCTGGGTGGCTCCGTCGGTTAAGCGTCCGACTTTGGCTCAGGTCATGATCTCACAGTCTGTGAGTTCGAGCCCCGCGTCGAGCTCTGAGCTGAGCGCTGGGAGCCTGGAGCCTGCTTTGGATTCTGTGTCTCCCTCTTTCTCTGTCCCTCCCCCACTCACACTCTGTCTCTCTCCCTCTCTCAAAAATAAATAAATGTTAAAAAAAAATTAAAAAAAAAAAAAAAAAGAGTGGGACATTAACCAACTGAGCCACCCAGGCAGCACACTAAATTTCTTCTGATAGGCAATTTCTGCCTTACTCTGTGTTCTGGCATTCAAAGCAGGACAAAGCCCTCTTGGTGCTTCACCTCTTGTCTCCATAGCAGTTTCTCGGTCCCCATCAAAATGCCTCAAACCCCAAGACTCTGAGCTTTGAGTTCAAAGGGACAGATCTGAGGGAGTCACTGGAGATGCTTTATCCTAATTCTTCTATCAGATTTTGGCAGAGTGTAGTTTTCTCTATGATAACTTCCACAGAAACAAATTCTCTCAATCATCTACAAGTTTCTAATGTGCAAAAAGGTTGCCAGACTTTGCCTGTTTTAATACCCACAGACTTGAGCTCTTTTAGTATCAGATTTTTATTTATTCAATCATTCATTCAAAAACAAATGTTTAGTGAAGCCCTACTGTGTGCCAGATACTTACTATTGAGTTTCTTAAAATTATTTTTCCTCTGTGTGTGGTTTCCATACCTTGGAATTAAGATGTTTCAAGGTTCTTTATAATCACTGCCTTTTTATGTGTTAATTAGAAAGGGCAAACTTCTGCTGTGTAATGATTAATTAAAATGAGGATAAACTACAGTATGTTAAGAAAGGAAAATCTCCAAGATTTATTTTCTAAATTAGATCAGGTCAGTTTAAATTTTTCTCTTACCCAACTTGTCAGTGGGCTTTCCTTGTCAGAAAGAAAAATGTTAACATTTATCCAAAAGGCTTATCTACCTCCTACTGAAGGTTTATGAGAAAACAGACTTCTATGTTTCCTCTCAAGAAAGCAAAGTACACTCACAAAGTAAAATAGTATTTTGAAGTACTAATCCACATATCCTTATTCCATCCCACTCTACCCTCCACTCAAACCCAGGCAATTTAACACAGGTCCACCACTGCCCAAAAGGATGGTTATTATGGCAGAGTATGAAGGGAACAAATATAAAATCCTTTAGCATAACCAATGTAATATCATAGATTTTTTGGTATAAGTTACAACCTAAGGTCCAGCTAGTTTCCAGGTGGGGACTGAATGTTTGTCTTGCCAAAGTTCATATGTTGAAGCCCTAAGTGGTATTTAAAGGTGGGGGCTCTGGGAGGTAATTAGCTGATGAGGGTGGAACTTCCATGATGGAATTAGTGTCCATCTAAGAAGAGAAAGAGCTCTTGCCCAGTCCTATCTCTCTGCTCTCCACCACAGGAGGACGCAACAGAAAGACATCTGTCTACAAGCCAGGAAGAAGTTTCTCACCGGACACTGAATTTGTTGGCGCCTTGATCTTGGACTTCCCGGCTCTCAGAACAGTGTGGAATAAGTATTTGCTGTTTAAGACACCTAGTTTATGGCACTTTTGTTACAGTAACCCAAACTGACTAAAAGATTACCCAAATCAGGAATTAAAATCCCAGGGGCAGCCATTTAGCATGCAAATCAGGAAGCCCACACTCCAGCCAATATGAATATACACCTTCTACCATCCATATCTCCGTAAATACCAGAAGCTTTTCTAATTAGCATAACGAATGTTAGAAAATAGGGTCTCACTGTGGAAATGAGTGGAACTCGAGATGCATAGCTTAATTAATATAATATGAAAATCTACCCAGGCCTGTTCCTTGTACCAATAAGGATATGGCCTGAGGCTTGACCCACAGATGAACCTGTGCGCGATCATTGAGTCAGAGGACTCCTTGTTGCCTGATGCTCACTCTAAGAGCACAGGATCCTGCCTCTGCATATTGTTCTATCTGCTTCAAGTAAACACTTCATGCAAAGAGGTAGTCAGAACGCTCCAAAAGAACAGAGAGCTGGGACTTCATCAGTCTTATAGTTTGTATAAATATTTTCAAGACTGCTTCCTAATAAATGTTCTTTTAATAAGGTCTGCACTTGTGGCATAATTTATGGAGAGTAAACCGCTTTTGTGGTGGTTACTATTATTTCCTAAAATAATGTAAAGCTGTACAAGCCCAAACCAGCTTAGATTCACAACAACCCCCACAAAACAGAGAGTGCAGACACATGAAAGAATTTTGTAGTCGTGACAGGGGGACAGGGCAGAGAGTGCAGACACATGAAAGAATTTTGTAGTCGTGACAGGGGGACAGGGCAGCATAAGGAAGCTTGGACCGTACAGCTGGGGATTAGTAGGAACATGAACATCTCGATAGAAGCTACTGTAAGTGGTGACTACATCTGGAAACCATACGTGATGATTACAGCAAATAACAGCATGGACAACTGCTGTCTGAGACCCAGATACTGCTTCATCCCTGGAGCCAGGAGGCTACTTAAACGCAACCGGGGAATCATCTGAGTTAAAACTTGCAGTGACTGAGTTTGCCAGGAATTTACTGAAGTTGTGGTTACTGCCCTGAGGGAGAAAAGGGTCTCTAAATAAATTGTAAATCGGAATTTAGAAAAAAGAAATCTAAAAACTTTTCTTTCTTGCATATCTGAGTTTTGGATTTTGAGAAATTCGTATTCACTGTATGCCACACGGGGAAGAACAAATTCTGTGTCTCTCTCAATTTTTTCTCTCCAAGATCTTTTATTTTTAGCCTTGACACCACTGTTACATTTTCTCCTCTAGTGCACTTAGGAGTGACCCCACTGTGTCCCTAGGCTCTTCTTAGTGATCCAAAATGTGGTTCAAAGTCCAAGAGAGGGATATTCATGTCTGTGCAAATCAGAGAGAAAAGAAAGGCAGCATCTTAAATATGTAGATATGTATCCTAGTCAGCTTGAGCTTCTATAACAAATACCATAAATTAGATGGGTAAACAACAACATTTATTTCTCCAAGGAGACTGGGAAGTCCAAGATCAAGGTGCCAGCAGATTTGGTATCTGGCAAGAGACAGCTTCCTGGCCTGCAGACAGCCACCTTCTCCTGTATCCTCACATGATAGAGAAAGATCATATCCTTCACATCTCTTCTTATAAGGATACTAATCTCATTCAGTGGAGGGTGGGGGGTGCTGCTCAACCCTTATGATGTAATTGCCTCCCACTTCTAAATACCATCACATTGGGGATTAGGACTTCAACATATGAATTTGGGGGGGATACAAACATTCAATCTACAGCAGCCCATACTGCATAGGGAGGGAAGAGGCAGTAAGGAAAGAGTTAGTCTGAATTCATCCCTTAGGAATTTTACGTCCTGGGAAAAGGGAACAGAATCATCTTGTATTCAGCAAACACCTAACTATAAACCAGACATTGTGTTAGGAAAGCACTAGTTTCACCAAGATGAATAAAATATTTTCTGCCATCAAATAAGGAGACAGACAATATAACATGCTAAGTGCTGTGATGGGCCTAAGTACAGAGTCAGTGCTGAGGATGGAGAGATCCCAGCTCTTACTGGGGAAGTCTGAAAAGCCTTCAGAAAAGATGACATTCAAGCTGGGTCCTATATTTCACCAGCAGAGAATGGCCTTTCCAGTCAGCACTAACAGCCTATGCCAAGGTGAAAATGAATGAAAAAGCATGGAGTATTGGAGAATGACAAGTCCAGGGGCTAGAAAGTACACAAGTGGACTAGCAAGACATTATGCTAGAAGGAAAAAGTGTGGTCAGGTTGTGAAATCTCATGAATGATTTTCTGAATAGATTGGCCTTTTTGAGGACAACCAGGGCATCCAATGGGCCTACAGCTTCCAAAGAAGCACCATCACGGGAGCACAGGGTGGGTCCAAAGGCCAAAGCTCCAGCCTCCACCCTACTCCACTCCACTTTGTATCTTTCATACATCTCCTTTATATTTTTAATTTGAAAGTAGAAGCCAGCTGTTATTTTCAAGTTTTAAAATTGCTCATGTAAGCATCTAAAAGTCAGAAAAGATCTTTGGTTAGGGAACTTAAATGACCATATTTACATTTCAGAACACGAATTCTGGCTGTAGGACAGGAGGAAAGATTAGAGAAAGGAGACATGAAAGGCCAGAAAGCAATTAGACTGTTAAAATAGCCCATAATGGGGATGACAAAGGGTCCAAACCAAGGTAGTGATAGTTAAGAGTATGAACAGAAGTAGAAAGAGGGAACAGATTCTAGAGACGTTTTAGAAACTGGATGAACAGCCATTTACCACTCCTACTACACATGCAGTGGTTTTTGACAATGTTTGACTGGATATAGCAGGCAGGAAACTACACACTCTACCCTCTCTCCATTGGTGGATTGATTTGCTTCACTTCAGTTCCAATGCATTACCACAGAGAGTTGAGATAAGGGCCTCTTGCAACATTCCAAAGCTTCTATGCTACTGAGAGTATAATGGTTCATAGACTGATGTGATTTTGTGGGAAATTGCATTAGATTTAGTGCCTTATGGATCATGGGAAAAGTCACCAATACAGAGTATTCATTTGACTTATCAATTCCAGAAGACTGATGTGGTATTTTGTTGTCTCTTTTCTCTTTCATTTTCTGTAAGTGGTATTTTTTCCAACTCTAAAAAAGAAAATTTAGAAAAAAATGGGTTTAGTTGTATACAAAGCAATCCATCGATATGTATTGTTATGCTATACTAGTTGATGTAATATCATGTGATTATGATGCTTTACTAAGACCAGTCCTTGCAGTGGGCTGGCCTTGTAAACAGGCAAAATAGATTACTGACTGTATTAAGACCTAATGATGATGAGATAATCCTTGTGTATACAGTCATTCAGTAACTCTTCACCAAACACCTACTTTGCAAAAGGACTTATGATAGATAGGCACAGTGGAATGCAACACAGATGTGGTCTTAGTCTAATAGAGCTTTCAGCCAGCCAGGAAGACAAACATTAATTACACAATTAATTTTTTTTAATGTTTATTTTTTTTAAAAGGTGGCCGTGAGGGGGTTGTCTGGGTGGCTCAGAAGATTAAGCATCTGACTCTTGATTTCAGCTCAGGTAGTGATATCATGGTGCATGAGTTCCAGCCCCGTGTCGGGCTTTCAGCTAGCAGCGTGGAGTCTGCTTGGGATTCTGTCTCTCTCTCTCCCTCTGTTTCTGTCCCTTTCCTCTTGTGCACTTTCTCTCCCTCAAAGTAAATGATGTTTATAATAATAATAATATAATAATAACAAACATTAATGTTCATTTATTTATTTTGAGAGAGAAAGAGTGGGGGAGGGGCAGAGCAGAGGGAGAGAATCCCCAGCAGACTCCGTGCTCGGTGTGGAGCCAAAAGCAGGGCTGATCCCCCATCTGTGAGATCACCACCTGAGCCGAAATCAAGAGTCAGATGCTCAAATGACTGAGCCACCCACGTACTTCTAGACACTTAATTATTTGATCACTGTTGTGGTAAATGCATTGAATATGAAACAAAAGCTATAAGAGAGGCTAAAACGGGGGACCTCACATACCCCACCTCCATGAAGAAGTGACTTTTGACTTGCAAGTCTAAGGACAAGAGGGCTTCTTCTGCTAATAAACAGGGAAGAGAAATTCAGGCAGAGTAGACGGTGTATAAAGCAGGAGCATGTGTGTGGAACAGCTGGGGAGAAGCCATTGTGGCTGCAGGGCAGAAATCAACAGGGAGAACGGCTAGATGTACAGACCTGTAGGCCTTGTTGAGGTTGGGTTTTAGCCTAAAGGCCAAAGGAACACCTTGGATGGAATTTAAGTGGAGGGTGAAATTATCAGATACATTTTTAAGGACTCCTCCAACTTCTCAGCTAAAAATAGACTGGAATGGGACAGAAGTGGATTTAGGGAAACCATGCAAGTGGCTGTTGTCAGAAACTTCTTTAAATGTCTCAGCTGCAGGCCCCGACACCAACAACTTGAGTTCTGGCCATAACTGCAACCAGAGCAGATTGCATTTAGACCCCCGTAGAGGCTCAGGCACACTAGGCAGCAGGGCCTTAAAATGTATTGCGCTGCTAAATGTGATGACCTGTGTCTAGCCTGTCTCCTGCCGCTAGGCCACAGCCTCCCTGACCACAGCTGTGTTGGCCTGGGCCGCGTGCCAGCTACCGTTTCAGGGTTTTCTTTTTTTCCTCATTTGCTACACAAATGCCTATTCCTACAACCTGCCTGACTCCTGCCGAGCTTCACGGGAGGGTGGGGGTCCCTAAATTCTGCAGTTGTTTACCACACACTGGACTGGCACCCACCCCCCCACCCCCTCCCCCGAGGATAACACCATCTTCCCAAATAGGGCTCTTTTCTCCCAGCTGCCTCTACCTCAGCTGTGGATTCCCTCACTCAGCTCTGCCCTCAGTCGAGGTCCTCATCCGGCCCCTCCCTCCATAAGGGTCTGGGACTATAAAAATAAACCACAATAAGTAGCTTACAGTGGTGAGGTATCTATCAAGAAGATCTTGTCTTTGGAAGAAGAGAGCTTTCTTATTTCTTATTCTTCTGAGATAGCAAGGTAAGATTTATTTTTTTTTTTTTTAACAATTTCCAAGTACCGTGGCGAGGTTGGGGAGGCACGGCTGTGCATGATTATCAGAAGAATCACAATCGTGTTTTATGGCAACGAGTATCAGAAGCTTTGCAAGCTCAAATGTTTTCTCAAAAATGTTGAAGTGTTAAGGTTTGTTTGCTTTTAACTGGCCTGCATGTCTAACTCCGATGTTTCTCCGGATTCCTGCAGTAAAAAATGATACACCTCGGTGAAAAAAGATATTGGGATGTGAAAAGAAGCAGTATGAGTCAAGGAGCTACTGGCATTTAATCTGCAGCAGGTGTGCTGTTAGATTTAATAAGCATTTCTGGGTATTCAGGGTTTTTTTTTTTCCTTTCTTTCTTTATGGAGAGGCCTCTAAACACAAGAGCAAAATTTACATCAAAATATGAAACACAATCCTAGCAGAAAACAACAAATAGTTCTCCACCCTTACACTTTACCCCTGAAAGGAAAGACAGAAAAGTTTTCTCTGAGTTTGCTAGGATGTATTTCTATTTCTTTTGTGTTATTTTCTCCTTTTCCAATTCAAGCAAGGTAGAAGATTCCATAGAAATTAACTAACTCTTATTTCCTAAGACTGAAATATGAAAAGCATTCATAAGTTTCGAGATAACATTTTTTTAAAAATCTGTGGTTGTGATTCTGTTTTAAACACCTTTTTCTAAAAATAAAATTCTCAGTGTGACCAGAACAAACACAGACTGGGTAAAAAACGTTTCTGCCAAGTTGTGAGATTGATGTGAATTGAAGTAGCTGAAATGTAAGCCCGTGTTATTATAATCTGGAGTGTTAAAGCGTGCCCTTCATCTAAGAAATGCAAAATATTTTCAAAACAAGCATCTGGTGACACTCAGCAGGGTCATATTACTACAGCTCTCCAGAGGAGGTAATTTGTCGTGCAGAGACTTTGGCATGTTTTGCTAAAATACTGACCCTTTATTTCTTAATGCAGCTCAGAATTTGTCATTTTTTTGATGAGCTCGTTTGATAGTTGTAATAGTAACAGTAATAGTAACCTGATTACTCCCCAAAATTCTTAAGAGTCGTATCATCTTTTAAGATAGGAGGGGGACAGTGAAATGATGCACAAGAACGAGTGGTGAAGCTTTGGGTGTTTCGATTGACTAGCCTTTTACACTGTTTTGGAGGTACCAACCATGATACTAATGCCTGCCTTAGCACCTAGTACCCTGTCCTCCAATTGGGGATTTTGTTATCCGTTCTCCCATGTACTCTTGCCGCACGTATTTCATAACCTGTAGATTCGTTGAATTTTTCAACCATGATGAAAACATCAAAGAGCTTCAGACACTTGAGCGGCCAGTAGCAAATTCAACTCCCACCTCTCCTTAAGCAGAAATAAATAAGCCCCAAAAGGAAAGGTGAGTAAGAACCTCAAAGAGATCCAATGGCAAAGCGTCTGTGGGAATTATGGAAGCACAATGTTATTTCTGCTCACTAGATACGTGAGCCCCATAGAAGGGACACCAAAACCTGAGGCTGGACAAAAGCAAGTAGCAGAGGCTTGGACTTCTCATATCAAAACCGGTCAGAAGGGAACCAACTGTTCTTTTCAAATTATTTTCCAAGAGGGCTTCCTACTTGACAGTACACCCTGCGTCCAGTTGATCTTTTGTCTTCTATCCCTTTTATTTCCTTAGGGTTTTTTCTGTTTCTTTTTCTTTTTCTTTTTTTCTTTTTTTTTTTTTTTTACATAGATGTTTAGCTTCTGGGTCTCATCATTTCTCAAGCTTCAACTCAGTGGTTTTTTTGGTTTCTTTGTATTCAGTAGGTAATTCCTAGGCATATCTCTCGGCTCCATTTTTTTTTTTAATTTTTTTTAACGTTTATTTTTTTGAGACAGAGAGAGACAGAGCATGAACGGGGGAGGGTCAGAGAGAGGGAGACACAGAATCTGAAACAGGCTCCAGGCTCTGAGCTGTCAGCACAGAGCCCGACGCGGGGCTCAAACTCATGGACCGCGAGATCATGACCTGAGCCGAAGTCGGCCGCCCAACCGACTGATCGGCTCCATTTTTAATACCAAAAGCAACAGTAGAATCTAGCTGTGTTTACTTTTTTTTTTTTTTTTAATTTAGTTCTCCATCCAGCTCTATCTCCCTCTGTTTCCTGAGCTGGCTGAAAACTCTGACTCATCTTCCACTGCATGCTGTCTACCTTCACCAAGGGAAAAAGAAGACCCATCTCTGAAGGGGGTGGGTGGTGGTTAAAAGTTCTCCATTGACCCACTTTCTATTAATTCATAATCCAAACGTATACACACAAATGAAAGCTGAACAATTATCTCATAAATATTGGAGTGCATTGTTGATTGCATATTGTGATGCAATGCACAGATGCATTGTGGAGTGCATATTGAAGGGCAATATGTACTTGCGTGCTTAATTATCTTTATGGTTAACAGAAAACACCTAACTTTCATAGGACAGAAACATTTTTAGTTCACCCAAACAAAGGAAGATTAAGTTTTTGTGGGGCCAGATATTTTCTGGCCTAAAGGGACATACTTTAAGGAAAAGAACACAAAACTACAAATATAAAATTGGGAATAAAAGCAAATATATGTGTGGAAAGAGAAAATACAAAATACAGAAAATATATACTCCAGAAATACACAATACAGAAAAATAACATAATACTTTATTAATTAATTACTTGATAAATCCCTCTAATAATTTTTTTCCCTTTTTGCTTCTATTCTGAAAAATATATGCAAAATTAATTGTAACACAAGAGGAACTAAAACATAGTTTTGAATTGTTGCTACCTTATGCAGAACTGCATGAAGCATAATCAAATTACTCTTATACTACATTGACTAAGTTGATGAATACATGTAGGTATTTTGCCATCCGAGTACTTATTTTTTCAGTCCATATTTCTGCACTGTTGGCAATTTTGTGTACGATTTCATCTGGAACTACACAACGTTCTAAGGACAAGATATGTCAGATACTCTAAGAAGTGATGTGACATATTGGAATGCAATAAGCACTATGTCAAGAGGCTTATTCTCTGTAATATTTCTAAAGTCTGTGACCTATAAACACAGGAATTCTTGGACAAATGTTATTTTGCGTGATTCTCATCCAAAAAAGGAAAAAATATGATGCATTTATAATTGTACACTCTGCATTAACTCTCCTGACAGGAGAGAGCAATCATTTTGATGAGGCAATAATGAGAAGTAGATGCTCTGGTTATAATTCTACACTTCTGATGTTTAGAAGTATTTGCAACAAACTAGCTTCTGGCTTCCTATTTTAAAAAGGTTTTCCTCTTCTGCTGTCCACATACTGCAGTGCCTGGCACTATAGAACACCTGCGTATCACAATATAACTTCTGACTTTGAAGCTTTGTGTCATTATGCCAGGTGGGCAGCAGAATTTTCTGGAAGCAATTCTTTCAAAGAGGTGGCTAATTATACAGAGAAGTGACTATCATTATTGCATTCCCAATATGGTGGACACCAGAGGAAATGTGAGGGAGAGTCTGTGTGGAGACAGGAGTCTTAACCAATTATAGATCAAAGTTTGCAAATTTTACAAATCATCTGACCATGTAAACACATTGCTTGGACCATTCTCAGGGCCTTGGAAAGGGAATGAAAACAAAAGCCTCTATTACCTTCACAGTAAAGTTGCTTCAGCCTCTAACCTCATTGATCCTTTAAAACAGAGCAGTTAAGACTTCCAGTTCTGAGCACAATGCAGCTTAGAAGTTGCCACTCCAATCAAAAAGAATGAAGTCTTGCCATTTGTAACTAGGTGGATGGAACTAAAGGGTATTATGCTATCCGAAATTAGTCAGAGAAAGACAAATATCATATGACTTCACTCATATGAGGAATTTAAGATACAAAACAGATGAACAGAAGGGAATGGAAGCAACAATAATATAAAAACAGGGAGGGGACAAAACATAAGAGACTCTTAAATATGGAGAACAAATAGAGGGTTACTGGAGGGGTTGTGGGAGGGGGATGGGTTAAATGGGTCAGGGGCATTAAGGAATCTACTCCTGAAATCATTGTTGCACTATGTGCTAACTAATTTGGATGTAAATTAAAAAATAAATAAATAAATTAGAAGTTGCCATTCCATCCTAACAGCAAATAAAAAGCTAAACAATCTGAAAAATATCAACAATTCTTCTTACATTCATCAGAGAAATGAGATCACAGGGAAAACTGCTAATCTCCCAAACTGGAAAAACAAACAAGCAGATACAGAGAATCACAATTCAATAAAGCAGAAACCTATAAGCACAGACCTTCACAGGAACAAGAAGAAAACCTGAATTGTAATTGACAAATTCCTGGAATCTCAGTATGGACAAATCTGAGAGTTAAAATCTCTGAAAGACCCATTAAGGGGAGGAGGGCACGCTTTTGTGAGTTTCATCTCAGGGACTTCTACCAGGTTCTCACAGTGAATATCAGAAGAACCCCCTCATGCTTCCTGCAGGGAAAAGAGAAAAGGAACCATTTGAAATATTCAAGGGGTGGGGAGCCTGGGTGGCTCAGTCGGTTAAGTGCCTGACTTCGGCTCAGGTCATGATCTCACGTTTGTGAGTTCCGGCCCCGCGTCAAACTCTGTGCTGAGAGCTCAGAGCCTGGAGCCAGCTTCAGATTCCGTGTCTCCCTCTCCCTCTGCCTCTCCTCCACTTGTGCTCTCTCTCTCTCTCTCAAAAATAAATAAAATGTAAAAAAAAAAAATTATTTGAAATATGCAAGTGGCATTCTGTTCTTTCTTATTTTTGTTTTTTTAAGTTTATTTATTTATATTGAAAGAGCAAGCAGGGTAGAGGCAGAGAGAAAGATAGGAGAGAGAGAATCCCCAGCAGGCTCTGCACTGCCAGCACAGAGACCGACAGGGGGCTTGAAGTCACAAACCATAAGATCATGACCTCAGCAGAAATCAAGAGTCGAATGCTTAATCAACTGAGCCACCCAGGGTATTGTGTTCTTAACAAAGTCTGCCCCCATGAGAAACTACTTCACCAGAGACTAACCTACTAGAGTTTTACCAGATCCTACCTGACCTGAGGGAAGGGAAATACACAACCGCAGCCCCCACTTAGCCCATCCTTTCCCACTACTGAGAAGTAGTGGTGAAGTACCCAGTCGAGGGGCACAGGCTCGCCAAAAGGCTGAGACCTAATCATAGGACCAAACAGGGCTTCCCCTCTCTGGGCACCTGATTACTACATTACTAAAGGTTTAATTACTGCAGTTCCCTTTACTAAGTACATCATGTCTACTTTTCAACAGAAACGTTCAAGGCATCCTAAAAAGTAAACACAGTTTGAAGAGCCTGAACAATATCAGAACCAGAGTCAGATATGGCAAGAATGTTAGAATGATCAGACCAAGAATTTTAATAACGAAAATTAATATGCTAAAGGCTTTAACAAAGAAAAAGTAGGCAACATATAAGAACACATGGATAATGTAAGCAGGGAGATGAATATTCTAAGACATAATCAAAAAGAAATGCTTGAGGGGCTCCTGGGTGGCTCAGTTGGTTAAGCATCTGACTGCAGCTCAGGTCATGATCTTTGTGAGTTCGAGCCCCAAGTCCAGCTCTGTGCTGACAGCTCAGAGCCTGGAGCCTGCTTCAGATCCTGTTTCTCCCTCTCTCCGCCCCTCCCCCACTCATGCTCTGTCTCTCTTTGTCTCTCAAAAAATAAATAAATAAATGTTAAAAAAATTTTTTTTAAACGCTTGAGATCAGAAACACTGTAACATATGAAGAATGACTTGGTAGACTGGACATGGTTAAAGAAAGAATCTCTGAGCTTGAGAATATGACAGTAGAAGGTTACAAAACTGAAATGCAAAGAGAAAAAGACTGGGGGGAAAAAAAAAGAACAAAATATCCAGGAATTGTGGGACAGTTAAAAAAGGTGAAATGCATGCATAATGGGAATACTAGAAGGAAATAAAGAGAGAAAGGAACAGAAGCAATTTTAAGCAGTAATAAGTGAGAATTTCCCTAAATTAATATCTGACACATTCACCAAGATAGACAACTTCCGAACCATAAAATACATCTTAACGAATTTTTGAAAATATAAATCACAAAATGTTTGCTCTCAGACCACACTGGACTTAAACTCAGAGGCAATAACACAAAGATAGCTGGGAAAATACCAAAATACAAGGGGATTAAACACAATTCTAAATATACATTGGTCAAAGAAGATATCTCAAGAAAAATTAAAAAGTATTTTGAACTAAATGAAAATAAAACTTATTAAAATTGTGGATGCAATGAAAGCAGAGCAAAGAGGAAAACCTATGGCATTGAATGCATATATTAGGAAAGAAAAAAGATCTAAAATCAGTTGTCAAAGTTTCTTTAAGAAACTAAGGAAAGAAGAGCAAATCCAAAGTAAGCAAGAAGAAAGAAATAATAATCAGAGCAGAAATCAATGAAATTGAAAACAGGAAATCAATACAGAAAATCAATGAAACCAAAAGCTTGTTTTGTTTTGTTTTAGAAAAAGTCAATAAAATCAATAAGCCTCTAACAAGGCTAGGAAAAAGAAAGAGGGAAGTCAAATTACTATTATCAGAAATGAAAGAGGGTACATCAGCACAGATCCTATAGACCTAAGATGACCTTGAATTTTGTGATGACTTTTTAGATACAGTTCCAAAGCCAGGATCCTTGAAAGAAATAATTTATAAGCTGGACTTTACCAAAATTAAAAACTCTGCTCTATGAAAGACACTGTCAAGAGGATAAGAAGACAAGCCGCAGACTGGGAGAAAATATTTGCTAAAGACATACCTGATAAAGGACTGTTAGCCAAAATATATTAAGAACTCTTAAAACTCACTAGTAGGAAAACCAAAAACCAGATTAGGAAATGGGCAAAAGGCCTGAACAGAGACCTCACCAAAAAGATACACAGATGGCAAATAAGCATATGAAAAGATGCTTCCAGGTGGAAGGACAGCTCAGTCTGGTTAAGTGTCAGATTCTTGGTTTCGGCTCAGGTCAGGATATTATGGTTTGTGGGAAAGAGCCCCGTGTCAGGCTGCTCTCTGACAACATGGAGCCTGCTTGGGATTCCCTCCCTCCCTGCCCCTTTCCCTCTCAGTGTGCGTGCACTCTTTCTCAAAATAGATTTTAAAAAAGAAAAGATGGGGCATCTGGGTGGCTCAGTCGGTTAAGCGTCCGACTTCAGCTCAGGTCACAATCTCGCGGTCTGTGAGTTCGAGCCCCGCGTCGGGCTCTGGGCTGATGGCTCAGAGCCTGGAGCCTGCTTCCGGTTCTGTGTCTCCCTCGCTCTCTGTCCCTCCCCCGTTCATGCTCTGTCTCTCTCTGTCTCAAAAATAAATAAATGTTAAAAAAAAAAAATTTAAAAAAAAAAAGAAAAGATGTTCCACATCATATGTCATCAAGGGAATGCAAATTAAAACAATGAAATGCTTCTATATACCTATTAGAATGCAAAATCCAAAACACTGACAACACCAAATGCTGGTGAGAACATGAAGCAACAGGAACCCTTATTCATTGCTGGTGGGAAGCAAAATGGTATGGCCGTTTTGGAAAACAGTTTTGTGGTTTCTTACAAAATTAAACATACTCTTATCATACAATCTAGCAATTATATTTCTTGGTATTTTCCCAAAAAAGTTGAAAATTTATGTCCCCACAAAACCTGCACGTGGATATTTATAGCAGCTTTATTCAGAATTGGCAAAACTTGGAAGCAAAAAAGATGTCCTTCATTCAGTAGGTAAACGGATAATATATTGTGGTACATCCAGATAATGGAATATTATTCAGTGCTAAAAAGCAAGGAGCTACCAGGCCATGAAAAAACAGACTTAAATATATAGAACTAAGTGAAAGAGGCTAATCTGAAAGACTTTATACTATGACTCCAACTATATGACATTCTGAAAAAACTAAAACTATGGACAATAGAAAGATAGGTGGTAGCCAGGGGTTTGTAAGTAGGCAGGGAACAGGGGATTTTTAGGGCAATGCAGCTACTCTATATGATACTATAACGGTGTATATATGTCATTATGAAATTGTCAAAACCCATAGAATGTACAACACCAAGAGTGAGCCCTGATATAATCAATGAACTTCCAATGCTAATAATATGTCAATGGAGGTTCATCAGCTGTAACAAATAATCCCCTCTAGTGGAGGATGTTGATAATGAGGGAGTCTATGCATGTGTGGGTCAGGGGATGTATGGGAAATCTCTGTATCTGTCTCCCAATTTTGCCATTAACCTAAAACTTCTCTAAAATACAAAGTCTATTTAAAATAATTATGTAAAATAAAGTTAATTTTTTAAAAAAGAATGGTTGCTTGGGATATTTTAGATAAAATTATACTTATTGGCCATAGAAATTAAAGGCATTTGCTCTGCATTAGGGTCTTAAGTATATTTGCAGTAATATTGGAAAACATGGCAAAAATAATGAAAAGTGTTTTCAGTCATATACCAAAATAGCTATCTTTCATGTTGTCAAATAATGGCTCTTTTTATCTCCTACTTCTCTCCATTTGTTTCCTCTACTTAGCAACAAGAAATATAGCAATTATTTTACTTATTCACACTTCTTTCCTTAAAAATCTTCCTTTTCTAGGGCAACTGAGTGGCTTAGTTGTTAAGCATCTGACTTTGACTCAGGTCATGATCTCATAGTTCATAAGTTTGAGTCCCACATCAGGTGAGCTCAAGCCCCTCATCTGGTGAGCACGAGTCCCACTTCGGATGAGCATGAGCCCTACTTTGGGTAAAACATGAGCCCCGGGTGAGCCCCACTTCTCTCTCTCTCTCTCTCTGCCCCTCGCTCACTTGTACCCCTCCTCTCTCAAAAAAAAAATCTTCCTTTTGTATAATTTTGTTAGTTAAAAAGCATAGGATGGTATTTGCCAATACAACTACTTTCAATTATTCAAGGCCAGACTGATATTTACATTAAATTTTTATAGTTGTACCAAAAAACCAAAGATACGTGAATTTGTAAACAAAGCTAAAGTAACTGTGAATTAGCTAAAATGGCCACATAATTTTATTATATTTAATTTTGATAGTACATAGTAACCTAAACCTTAATTTTTTTCTGATGTACATTCATTTCTTCGACAAATATTTGCTATACATGGAATCTGAAGCATGGTGAGCCAGGTAGCCATGATTCAAAGAAATAAATATTTATTATAAGAGTTAACCGTGATCAGTGCCATGAAGAAAATGTTTGGAGGATTTAATAGCAGGAAGATCCAGTTCTTTTGGGGGGTGGGGTGGTTAGGTTTGGGGGATGTTTACAAGGAGAAGATTTCCCTAAGGAAATGGCATTTGACTTGAGCCTGGAGTTTGAAGAATTATAAACAAGGCTAAAAAGTAGAAATGAGCAGGTGGAGGGCATAGTTTGTGAGAAGGTTTTAAGAAAGCTAGAAGTCTACTCACTTAAATGACTAGAGTGATACTTCTCTAAGTTTGTCATTTTTATCACTTCAACTTTTGAAGCATGTTACTTTTTAATATTCACAAAATAATAATATATTTTAACCCTTAAAAGGAATACAAACTATTAGTATCTAAAGAATATAATAATAATTGTGTTCTTATTGCCTTCAAAAGAATAACATAACTACCCCTGAGGTGGGAGAGTGGGGGAGAGAGTCAGGAAGGGCTGTTCAAGTCACCTTTGAGCATGGCATTTTAACACTATAACTTCATTCTAAAAGGAAAGAACTGTACGAATATATGATTTTTAATATAATAAGAATATTTCTTAGCATTGTCTGCTGAGAAAGCCTAGAAGTAATCAGTTCCCAATCGCAATAAGAACAATTTATGCCCAAATTTTAGCTTCTAAACATACTGTCTATAAAAAGAAATCAATGCTCCTTGGAGAAATGGCTGATTCCAGCCTGAAGCAGAGAAAATATAAGAGGAACCTCAAACATCTTGTCATGCCACCGTAAAAAAGCGGTTCAAAAATAGTGGGAATGTCAAAAAAGCACAGGAACCTATTTACCTAGCCAAATCTGGGACAATTTCAGCAAGTAAATAATTATATTAACAGATTAAAACCTATTAAAAGAAATAAGAATCCACAAATCCATACTGATATAGAAAGCATAGGAATGAATAAGGGAATGAATGAATGAATGAATGAATGAGGGATAGAAAAAGCTTTTATACAACAAACATCATAATAATTGATTTGGGCAAAAATTGTCAATGGGTACTTAAACTAATGGGTGAAGAGGTCTACATACTCTTATAAAATATTATCTCCCCCCAAAATTCATTGATTAAAAATAGAAAAACAGGGGAGCCTTGGTGCCTCAGGCAGTTAAGTGTCCGACTTCAGCTCAGGTCATGATCTCATGGTTCGTGAGTTTGAGCCCCTCATCAGGCTCTGTGCTGACAGCTCAGAGCCTGAAGCCTGCTTCGGATTCTGTGTCTCTCTCTCTGCCCCTCCCCCCTCCACCCCTCACCACCCCCCTCATGCTCTGTCTCTCTCTAAAAAATACACATTGAAAAAAAAAAACAAAGGCGCCTGGGTGGCTCAGTTGGTTGGGCGACTGACTTCAGCTTAGGTCATGATCTCACAGTTTCTGAGTTCGAGCCCCGCATCGGGCTCTGTGCTGACAGCTCAGAGCCTGGAGCCTATTTCAGATTCTGTGTCTCTCCCTCTCTCTGCCCCTCCCCTGCTCATGCTCTGTGTCTTTCTGTCTCTCAATAATAAATAAACATTAAAAAAAAAAAAAAAAACACCCAGAAACTTTACAACAGAAAAACTTTCAACCAAGTGATCAAAGTTAATATCACTGGAATTAAGACAAGTCAATATCATGTGCCTCATGATATGGTGCACTGAGAAGTACACAACATCACTTTTGTGGTATTCCTGCCAAAAAACTTCAAACTAATCATGAGGAAACATAAAAAAAACCCAAAGTGAGGAACATTCTACAAAAATAACTGGCCTGTATTCTTTAAATATGTCAAGGATATGAAAAACAAAAGCAGACTGAAGCTCTTTTCCAGATTAAATGAGACTGAAGAGATATAAAAACTAAGGGCAACATGTGACTCCAGATTGAATAATGGACCCCAATTTTCTTTTAACTTTTTCTTTCAAAATTAAGAACTTCAGCTCCTCAAAAAGATACTGTTTAAGAGAATAAAAGGACAGGAAACACACAGGGAGAAAATATTTGCAAATCATGTGTTTGATAAAAGATTTGCATCAAGATTATATAAAGAACTTTCAAAACTCAACAATAAGAAATCAAGCCATACAATTTTTAAAAGTGGGCAAATGATTTGAACTGACACTTCACCAAAGAAGAAATGGAGGTGGCAAAATGAACACATGAAAAGACACTCAACATCACTAGTTATTACAGAAATGCCAATGAAAACCACAATGAGATACCACTATGTATGTACTAGAGTGGTTACAATTAGTGTAAAACGTGTTAGCAACAATATGGAACAACTGAAGTTCTCATAGTCTACTGGTGGGAACATAAAATGGACCAATCACTTTGGAAAACAGTTTGGCAGTTTCTTAAAATGTTAAATGTATAGTTATCATGTGACCTGGCCATTCCACTCCAAGGTATTTACCCAGGAGAAATGTAAACATATGACCATACAAAGACTTACACGTAAATGTTCATAGAAGTTTTATTTGTAACAGCCAACCATTTCCCAATACCTCAAATGAAACAAAATCTACTCTAAGTCACATCATCTGTAGATTTAATATAATCCCTCCTGAAGCAGAGTAAATGTTTGTGTCCCCCCAAAATTCATATGTTGGAATCCTAACCTTCCCTGTGATGGTACCTGGAGGTGGGGCCTTTGAGAAGTAATTAGGTAATGAGGGTGGAGTCCTCATGAATGAGATTAGCGCTCTTTATAAAAGAGACCCCAAAGAGCTCTGTCTCCTTCTTTCTGCCATTTGGGATTACACTGAGACATCAGCCATCTAGAACCCAGAGGAGAGCCCTCACCAAAACCTGACCATGCTGGCACCCTGATCTCAGACTTTCAGCCTCACAAACCATTACATGAATTTCTGTTATTTATAACAGAAATATATATATATTTATAACCACTTAGTTATAGCAGTTATAGCAGCCTGATCTAAGACACCCCCTAACTGATCTCCGTATTTCTGTCCTGTCTCCAGCCACAACAGTAATATTCTCAAAATAGCAGCCAGGTGATCTTTCAAAGTGCTACGTCTTACAGGAGTACTTACGTGATCTGACCTGCCCACCACACCCACCCACCTATCTGACTTCATCTCTTACAACTCTTATTAGTCTGGCCCAGCCCCATGACCTTCTTGCTTTTCCTCACACACACCAGGCATGCTCCTTCCTTGGAGATTCTGTGCTTGCTGTTTCCTCTGCCTGGACATTCTTTGCCCAAATACCCACATAGACAGCTTCCTTACTTCCTTCCCATCTCTGCTCAAATACCATCTTCTCACTGAGGATTATTTATTTATTTTTTTCCTCCTTGAACCCTTACTGGGGATTCTTTTGGATAAAACTGTATAAAACAGCTAGCTCCTTCCCCCAATCACCATTCCACTCACACTTCCCCGATTAATTTTTCTCTGTAGCACTCCTCACCAACTAACATACTATATATTTACTGTATAGTTACTGCCTGTATGTTCTCACCACCACTAGAATATAAGTTCCATAAGAACAAGAATTTTACTTTATCACTGCTGTGTTTTCCTGGGCAACTAGAACAATATCTGGCATGTAGGCATTCATTAAATTCTTGTTGATTGGGTGCATTAATATAGTAATTGCATGTCTTGTTTTTAATGTTTATTTATTTATTAAAAAAAATTTTTATGTTTATTTTTTGAGAGAGAGATAGAGTGTGAGTGGGGGAGGGGAAGAGAGAGAGACACAGAATCTGAAGCAGGCTCCAGGCTCTGAGCTGTCAACACAGAGACCCACGCGGGGCTCAAACTCACAGACTGCAAGATTATGACCTGAGCCGAAGTTGGACACTCAACTGATTGAGCCACCCAGGCCCCCCAGCAATTGCATTATCTTTAATCTTTTGTTTGACATCTCTAAATTAGTAAAGGTTTCCTGACATACTAGAAGTAATTTTTAAATGAAAACATTTTTGTGAAATTTACTTTGTTCCATATTTTTATATGCTTTGTTTTTTTAAATTAATTTATTTAATTTGAAAGCAACAGAGAGCATGTGTGCCCAAGATGGGGAAGGACAGAGAGAGAGAGTCCCAAGTAGACTCCATGTTGTCAGTGCAGGACCAAATGTGGGGCTGGATCTCATAAACTGCGAGATCATGACCTTAACCTGAAACCAAGAGTTGGATGCTCAACGAACTGAGCTACTCAGGCACCCCATGTGCTTTGTTTTAAAGTGACTTGTCATTGTCCATTGTTTCCCTCCCTCATCCTTACCCCATTAGTTAATTTTATTTTATTTATTTAAAAAAAAATTTTTTTTAAATGTTTATTCATTTTTGAGAGAGAGAGAGAGACAGAGCATGAGTGGGGGAGGAGCAGAGAGAGAGGGAGACACAGAACTCAAAGCAGGTTCCAGGCTCTGAGCTGTCAGCACAGATGTGGAACTTGAACTCAGGAACCATGAGACTATGACCTGAGCTGAAGTCAGACACTCAACCGACTGAGCCACCCAGGCGCCCCCTATCAGTTAATTTTAAAAGTGACAGTACCCTCTGACCATAACATCCAAAATGTCATGCTTTTTTCTCTATTTCATATCTCAAGATATGTACCACCTGAGGAGGCAAAGAAGGATCAGATCTGGTGCTAAAATGTATAGTAGGCATTTTCCTAGTGATTTGGGAAGGAAACAGTAATTTTAAAAGGGAGGTGATAGGAGGAAAGAAAAGAAAAATGGCTCTTCCTGGAAGCACCATATTCTAACCCTCATTCTTGGGTTACTCGGAGTATGTGGCATTTTATATCTGCTGCTCTTATAATGTCGTTCTCCATTATCATGATGATTGAGAGGCATAATTCGATTACCTGCAATTTATTGTTAAGGATGCATACTAGTTATCACAATATATAACTGAATTAAGAGAGCAGGAATTTGTCCAAAATAGCTGCCACTGTTGTTTAGTCTCAGCCCCTGATTGTATACTACTAGTCATTCCTGCTACGTAACTAGCACAATACATGCTTCTTGCTGTGATGCCATTTTCTCACATCATCCTGCTGGGGTAACCGAGCTGTTTTTACAGAAAGTTACCTCAGAAATTGTAGAGTCTTTGCTACTTAAAAAAAATCACAATATGACCAAGGGGAGGATATGAGATCACTTAAAAAGAACCAAATCATCAAAAATAAGAATAAATCCTGAGAGTGGGTATTTGACAAGATTTTAAGAACATAAAAAAGAAGTAAATCTAAGAAATTATAGGGGGAAGATTATTTTAACCTTACAACTGGAAGGTTGTAAGGAAATGAAAAATAATAAATGGCAAAAGGATGCACATTTGGGTAGTTAGTTCCTTAACTTGGAATGGACAAGATTGAAATTACATAGATACTACTGGCAGAAACAACTGATAGATATCATCTATATCAAGCCTTGCTATAGGTGGGGATATTATTCCAGCTCATTTTCAGTCTTCCCCACCTTTCATTAACCTCACCTAATTGCCATATACCTCTCTGCTATGCTTCATGACCTAAATACTTAAAATTAAAATCTATTTAAATTGTTATTGCTTCCTGAAGTGGATCATAATACTCTTTATCTCAAGACTACCAAACGGCATGTCAGGACCCAACAAATGTTTGCCAAAGGTATTTGTAATACTAAAAAAAATTTACCATTTCACCCAAAATACTGTAATCTACTCTTGTATTCGTAGATCATCCTGCAAGATATATGACCCCTTTATGGATTACCTGAAAGAAAACTCTCTACTTTTACCCTTTGATGCTCTTCCCTTTTCCTTCACAGACTTAATGAAGACATCTGCCTGACAATATTCAGCTTGTCAAATTAGACAATGAACAGCCCAATGTTCCTTGTCATCTGCAAAAAAAAAAAAAAAAAAAAAAAAGAAACCAAAAAGGATTTTAGAAATACATATACTTTATCTTGCCCTCAACCTAATTATAAGAAGAATGATGGATGCTGAATGGTTTTACAAGTCTCTTAATTTTGATGCTCCCTCTTGAAAAATGAATCTTTATTACTACTGAAACCCATGAGCAGCATGCATAAAACAGGGAGAGAAATTGCTGAAGAGAAAAGTGAATACTAAAATATGTGGCTTTTCCACCTATTCAAATGTTTGATTCAATATGCAGAAAAGTCTACCTGTTGGAGTACAGAAAGAAAGTTGAATAGAAAAGAAGGAAACAGGCTCCCTAAAGGGTTTGACAATCAACTCCAAGTCTCCACAAAGAACTAGACTTGCAGATGACATGTAAAATGCTTACACACTCATATTTCTTGTCCATATAGCCTCTCTTGTCTTTATTTCCATTCAAACTTATTCCCTCTCTTCTCATCTCCTTTCCCACAACATTTCAACAGCAGCCCTACGATCCAAGACCATCTCTTATGCCCACTTGGGAACTACTTGTTTGTGTTTACTATTGTAAATTCTTATTAGGAAGACATATTCAGAACCAGTTATTTAGAATTATTTCCCATGACAAGTAAGTACACAATGGATATTATTTGACATGTCCCTATGACATTTCAAAAGATGAGCAACTCAATCCAAAATTCTAGTTCCTTTATGCACATTGGTCTTTAATGGCTGCCCAATCCACTCACCCTCCCCTGCTTTTCTTTTATTTCTTTTTTTTTTGTTTTTAAGATTTTATTTATTTATTTTAAGTAAACTATACATCTATCACAGAGTTCAAACTCACAACCCTGAGATCAAGAGTCAAATGCTCACCAACTGAGCCAGCTAGGTTCCCCACTCCTGATTTTCTTTTAGGAAAGTATCTCATCCGTGCTAGAAGGGCAATTGTCTGTCTTTGGAGGCTAAGAGACCCAGGTCTTTTTTCTGGTAGACCCAAAGTTCGGACATATGATAACCTCAGCCATCCAAGTTCTGTCTCCTGAAACTATGAATCTTGAGTGAGTGATGCAAGAGTGAAGAAATTATTGTAGAAATTATTTCGTTTCAGTGGCAGTGAAAGAGAAGAGGTGTGCTGACCACCTTTCACCATGGGGTGGTTGCTGTCTTTCCTACTTCCTGGTCCTCCCAAGCACCCTTTACTCCTCTCTGTACCCAAGCCTGGCCTCACAGCCTCCTACCCTGTTATCCCTACATACACAAGCACCATACCATCCTCGTCCTTGCCACCATAGTCTTAAATAAACTCTCTTTTGTTTAAGATAACAGCAGTCAGTTTCTATTGAGCACAACTAAGGACATTGATAGAATGCCCTAGAGATAGAACTGAATCTTCAAAAGATAATTTGTAAACTATTTCTGATTTCAATGGAAAGACATGTGAGAGGAAAATTTGATAGGGTATTTCTCTACCATATAAAGAAATAGACCTCACAACTTGTAAAGAAACATTTTTAGAATTTTTTCTCCTCTAAATACTTTCAGTATGTTCTGGAGAAATGGTAGCCAGATTTTAAAAGGAAAAGGTACAGTTATTGATGTGAAAGCCTGTCCCTCCACTTTAGGACAGAGTTAGGGAGGAGGATATTAATAGATAAAACCAGGGGTTTTTACCTTGACATATTGTGAAACCTGAAACATTTAAAAATTTTGCTAGGTTAGGGAGAGTTCTGGATAAAAAACCAAATGATCAGAGTAATGACAGTGGAGTGAGTAGAAGTGACAAGAAGACATATCATCAGTGGTCCCAGTTAATACTTTTGTTGACAGGCAGCTGAGTCATGTCATGGCAGTGAGCAAAGACCTGCGAATGAGTAGAGAGAAGTCCATGGATGAGAGATCACATAAGAAAACAAAATGGCACACTGATAGACAAAGTTTGATGACTCTACTTGGTTAATATTGGTTATTAATTATACTAATACGCTTCAGTAGGTATCACTAATTTATTGGGAACTTAACTTTCATATATGTCTCTGTCACTTTAAATTTTTCTATTATTATAGAAAAAACCCTCAAAGATTGTGAATTCTGTGGCAGGGTAATTTACCATACTGTGGGCAACACAGAGCTTGGACTGAATGGGATACATGTGTGACATGTTTGTGTGAGAGACAAGCATTAAATATATAGAAAAGCGGGGCGTCTGGATGGCTCAGTCGGTTAAGTGTCTGGCTTTGGCTCATAACCTCACAGTTTGTGAGTTTGAGCCCTGCGTTGGGCTCTGTGCTGACAGCTCAGAGCCCGGAGCCTGCTTTGGATTCTGTGTGTGTGTCTCTCTCTCTGTCCCTCCCCTGCTCGTGCTCTGTCTCTCTCACTCTCTGAAAAATAAACATTAAAAAAAAATTTTTTTTTAATATATGGAAAAGCAAGGGGGTAGGGGGAATGGATGGAAACTCAAGCCTGAATTGCCTGAACGAAGCTTCATGCTGGAAAGAAATGAAAGCCAACATGAAGACTGAAAACACTTAAGGAGTATTGGGAAAGAAAAACACAACAATTTTTATAAGAGCTCTGGGAGACATACATGTTAAAGAGAAAGAAAAGCTAGCAAAATATAAAAAAAAAAATCCTTCTTCACTGAAGAAGGAACAAGAGAACTAAAAGAATACAATATAATTGAAGTAAAGAGAGATTCAGGAATAGGCTGCACATATGTCAAGGAAATTGGCTGCTAAAGAAAAGGCCTTCAAATTGAGTCGTACATAAACATATTATTACATTGTTAACTTTTTCCTGATTTTTAATTAAAAGACATTCATCATTCAATTTGGTGAAATTCTGAAAAGCATTTGGAAGATACCAAAGATCTATTGATGACATTTCACCACAACATAATTATTTCTGGAGAATATGCTGAATATATGCATATCTATTTTAGTGGCAAACATTACAGAGCCAGGGAAGGCATGGAGACCTGTTAGCATGAAAACATGTGTGCTTAACTAGTGTGGATGACACACAAAGAGCTGAGTCCATAGTTAATCCTAGAGGCAGTTGTATATAATTGTGATTTGTTTCATTAATGTATGTGACAAGAAAAGCACTTTGGAGTCAAAGAAGCTTGGGTTCAAATTTTAGCGCAGTTAGCTTTTTTCCTAAGTGTGTGACCTCAGCCCGCTTCAGTAGTCTCATCTGTAAAAGGGTGCATTTGATAATGTATAGACAAGGCTGATAATATATAATGCTAGAATTATATATTATAGGTTAATGCTAGAATTATTTTTTAATACCTGTACCAATGTAGTAAGACTTTAGAACCTCCAGCTTGCTGTTTTCCTCCTTCTCTCGCCCCTACCACCATCAGAAAACAGACAAATAACACAAAGCCTCCCCACAGATACTCAAATGGAAATCTGAAAATCCCGTTTTAGATTAATCCATCTGGTTAAAGACTGTGTACTGTTTCAAAATTTAAAAAATACTGAAAGAACACCCTCGGTCTGTCAGTCACTTCTACCTCAATGGACACATTCATGAAATGCTTGGCTGGGAGCATTTTTTAATAGTGGCAGAAAGTCCATGAGAGCCCTGAACCTATTGGCAGTGGTGGTGTAGATGCATCATTGGGAGGAGGAAAAGGGGGGACCTGGGGGCACAAGCAGATTTTATCTCCTTCATGGTTATTTCCTAAGGACTAACTTGGAGAGCTTGGGAAATATTATTTGGGTAGCCCAGAAATCTGTTTGATATTCAACAGTTAGGATTTTCTAGAGTGTCATGAGGGTAAAATATAAAAGCCTTTGTTAATATTCAAGCATTCATAATACATTTTTACTTATACATAGTTTTTATTCAGAGACCTCTTTAGACTTTGCAGACACAGTGCAATTCAGCCTCAATTTGTCTTCACAGGTATGTCACTAAGTGTGTAAGAAGGCAGTATAATTCTGTTATCTTCAGATTACAGATATAGAAAGGAAAAAAAAAAAAGCAAAGACTGATAAGGTAATTTATCTATGGCTTCACTACATGTAAGTAGTTGAGCAGGGAATAGAACCGGTCATGTAATAGATACTTCTCCTGACAGATAAGGACACCAGCACCCCACCCCAGCTGGGAACTGCCTTTTTCTGAACCTTTAGTACCAACTGACGAACAGATGGGAAGATGGGGTCCTATTCAGGAAACAAAAACGAATAGTTCAGTCACTAACAAATCACTGCAGATACGGTTGCTGTGGACTTGGTTGCTATGAGGTAAGGCAGGAGTTGAGGCTACAGTTCCAAGTGGTTTTCTGTCCATTGGATGAGTGTTTATGTATCATATAAAGTCTGCAGGACCCCTCCTTTGCTGACCTTCCCACCAAGCCCTTCTCTGTTTTTTAATTGTTTAATTAAGTTTTTAAAAATTCTCCTACAGTTAACAGTGTTATATTAGTTTCAGGTGTATGATATACTGATACAAGAGTTCTATACAGTACTCAGCGCTCATCATAAGTGTACTCTTTACCCCCTGTCACCTATTTCACCCACTCTCCCCACACTGCCCCTCTGTTAACCAGAGCCCTCTGGGTCTCTATAGTTAAGAAAATATTTCTTGGTTTGTCCCACCAAACCCTTCTTTAGTTGGCTTCATCCCACGTGATGTTAAATAAGTCCCCCTGAAACTGTGCCACAGCTGAATGGGGTCCTGAATCATAACACCTCCACCCGCCAAACCAGAATCACACTGCAGCCACTCTTTAAGGTAAAAATTAGAACATACATCCTTCTGGCATTGAGCCAGTTCTGAGCCAAGACTTTTACTTTTGTTTCTCTATCGGTTATTTTCATTTCAAAGGTCATTGTTCAGAAGAAAACAAAGGAAAATCTAGCAGGAGTATTTTCACATAAGGGTAATTAACAAGCACTCGTTCACTATTTTTGTTTATAAAAATCAACTTCCTTTATTTCTTGAGAAAAATGAAATAAGATAGTAGAAAAATTATTAAAATGGAATGTTTAAGATTAAATGGCTAAGATAATTTATCTTGCTTAAAGGTATTGAAAGATGGTGTAAAGCCTTAAATCAAAGTCTTTCTTAATTGCTTGTGATTGCAACCAGCTTGAATTTAGGTAAGAAAAATGCCATTCAAAAATCTGTAAAAGGCTTAGATACAATCTCTTGCCTCTGAAACTTACGGGCAAAATAAAGTCCCCATCTATTTTTTTCCAGTTTCATTGAGAAATAGTTGACATATATCACTGTATAAGCTTAAGGTGTACAGCATGATAGTTTGATTTACGTATATTGCAAAATGATTACGGCTGTAAGTTTAGTTACCATCCATCACCTCGCGTAGATATAATGAAAAGAAAAAATATATCCTCCGTACTCACCTATTCATTCTGCCCCACTCCCCCCAATCCTGGCAACCACCAATCATTTTACTTTTCCATAGGTTTGCCTTTTCCAGAATGTCATATAGTTGGAATCACACACTATGTAGGCTTTTTAGTATGGCTTCTTTCAATTAGTAACATGTATTTAAGATTATTCCGTGTCTTTTTTTGGCTTTTCACCCCTTTCTTTTTAGTACCAAATATCATTCCATTATTTATTTACCCATTTACCTACTGAAAGACATCTTACTTGCTTCCAAGTTTTGCCAGTTCTGGATAAAGCTGCTTATAAACATCCATGTGCAGGTTTTTGTGGGGACATATGTTTCCCACTCCTTTGGGTAATACCAAGGAGCCTCATTGTTTGATCACGGTAAGAGTATGTTTAGTTTTGTAAGAAACCACCAAAGTGTGTGTATCATTTTTCATTCCCACCAGCAATGAATGAGAGTCCTTATTTCCACATCCTCTCAAGTATTTGGTGTCGTGTGCTTATCTCAGTCATTCTAATAGGTGTGTAGTTGTATCTCATTGACTTAATTTGCATTTCTCTTATGATATATGATGTGGAGCATCTTTTCACATGCTTATTTGCCATTTGTATATCTTCTTTGATGAGGTCTTTTTTCAGGCATTTTGCCCATTTTTTAACCTGGTTTTTTTTTTCTTATTGTTGAGTTTCAAGGGTTCTTTCTATATTCTGGATAACAGTGCTTTATCAAATGTGTCTTTTGCAAGTATTTTCTCAGTTTGTAGTTTGTCTTCTCATTTTTTTTTAAGTTTACTTATATTTTAAAAGAGGGAGAGCACAAGTGGAGGAGAGGCAGAGAGAGAGAATTCCAAGCAGGCTCCACGCTGACAGCCTGATTTTAGTTCAGGTCGTGATATCAAGCTGTCACGCTGTCAGCATGGAGCCTGATGGAGGGCTCCATCTCACGAACCATGATATCACGACCTGAACTAAAATCAAGAGTCAGTTGCTTAACCAGCTGAGCCACCCAGGTGCCCCAGTCTTCTCATTTTCTTAACAGCATCTTTTATAGAGATGTTTTTAATTTTATTTAATTTTTTCATTTTACTATTTTATTATTATTTTTAAAGACTTTACTGTATTTTCTATTTTTAATTAATTAATTGATTAATTAATTAATTTTTTAATTTACATCCAAGTTGGTTAGCATATAATGCAACACTGATTTCAGGAGTAGATTCCTTAGTACCCCTTACCCATTTAACCCATCCCCCCTCCCACAACCCCTCCAGCAACCTTTCTTTGTTCTTTGTATTTAAGAGGGTCCTATATTTTGTTCCCCTCCCTGTTTTTATATTATTTTTGCTTCCCTTCCCTTATGTTCATCTGTTTTGTATCTTAAATTTCTCATATGAGTGAAATCATAAGATATTTGTCTCTCTCTGACTGACTAATTTCACTTAGCATAATACCCTCTAGTTCTATCCATGTAGCTGCAAATGGCAAGATTTCATCTCTTTTAATTGCTGAGTAATACTCCATTGTGTGTGTACATATATACCACATCTTTATCCATTCATCCATCGATGGACATTTACACTCTTTCCATACCTTGGCTATTGTCAATAGTGCTGCTATAAACATTGGGGTGCATGTACCCCTTTGAAACAGCATACCTGTATCCCTTGGATAAATACCTAATAATGCAATTGCTGGGTCATAGGGTAGTTCTATTTTTAATTTTTTGAGGAACCTCCATACTGTTTTCGATAGTGACTGCAACAGTTTGCATTCTCACCAGCAATGCAAAAGAGATCCTCTTTCTCCGCATCCTCAACAACATCTGTTGTTGCCTGAGTTGTTCATGTTAGCCATTCTGACAGGTGTAAGGTGGTATCTCATTGTGGTTTTGATTTGTATTTCCCTGATGATGAGTGATGTTGAGCATTTTTTCATGTGTCAGTTGGCCATCTGGTTGTCTCTTTGCAGAAGTGTCTATTCATGTCTTTTGCCCATTTCTTCACTGGATTATTTGATAAGATCTTTATAGATTTTGGATACTAACCCTTTATCTGATATGTCATTTGCAAATGTCTTCTCCCATTCCGTCTGTTGCCTTTTAGTTTTGCTGATTGTTTCCTTTGCTATACAGAAGCTTTTTATTTTGATGATGTCCCAATGGTTCATTGTTGCTTTTGTTTCCCTTGCCTCCAGAGATGTGCTGAGTAAGAAGTTGCTGCAACTGAGGTCAAAGAGGTTTTTGTCTGCTTTCTCCTCTAGGATTTTGATGGCGTCCTGTCTTACATATAGGTCTTTTATCCATTTTGAGTTTATTTTTGTGTACAGTATAAGAAAGTGGTCCAGGTTCATTTTTCTGCATGTTGCTGTCCAGTTTTCCCAGCATCATTTGCTGATTGGATATTCTTTCCTGCTTTGTCAAAGATTAGTTGGTCATACAATTGTGGGTCCATTTCTGGGTTTTCTATTTTGTTCCATTGATCTGAGTGTCTGTTTTTGTGCCAATACCATACCGTCTTGATGATTACAGCTATGCAATGCATCTTGAAGTCCAGGATTTTGATGCCTGTGGCTTTGGTTTTCTTTTTCAAGATTGTTTTGGCTATTTGGGGTCTTTTCTGGTTGCATATAAATTTTAGGACTGTTTGTTCTACCTCTGTGAAGAATGCTGGTGTTATTTTTATAGGGATTACGAGAAGTTTTTAATTTTAATAAAATCTAGCTTATCAATTATTTCTTTAATAGATCATGCCTCTGGTGTTGCATCTAAAACATCATCACATATTCAGGATCAGCCAGGTTTTCTCCTACGTTATCTTCTAGGAGTTTTATAGTTTTGTGTTTTACATTTAACTCTATGATCCATTTTGAGTTAATTTTGCGAAACCTATAAGATCTGTGTCTAGATCTTTTTATTACTATTTTGCATGTTACGTTGCAATATTCCATTGGCTATTTTGGGCCTTTTGTCTCTGCATATAAACATTGGGACCAGTTTGTTGATGTCCACAAAATAACTTGCTGGCATATTGATTGGGATTGTATTGGATCTCTAGATCAAGCTGGGAAGAATTGACAACTTGGCAACATTGAGTCTTCCCATCTATGAACATGGAATACTTTTTCATTTCTTTAATTCTTTGATTTCTTTTATAAGAATTTTATAGTTTTCCTCATACATATCTTTTTTTTTTTAATGTTTATTCATTTTTGAGGGAGAGAGAGAGAGAGAACGAGCAGGGGAGGGGCAGAGAGAGAGGTAGACACAGAATCCAAAGCAGGCTCCAGGCTCTGGGCTGTCAGCACAGAGCCCGACTCGGGGCCAGAACCCATGGACCTTGAGATCTTGACCTGAGCTGAAGTCGGACGCTTAACTGACTGAGCCACTCAGGCGCCCCTCCTCATACATATCTTGTATATATTTTGTTACTTTATACCTAAGTATTTCATTTTGGGGATGTCAATGAAATGGTTTTGTGTTTTTAATTTCAAATTCCAGTTATTCATTGCTGGTATATAGGTAAGTGGTTGACTTTTGTATATTAGCCTTGTATCCTGCAATCGTGCTATAATTATTTATTCGTTCCAGGAGGTTTTATTAGTGATATTTTTATTCTCTGTATAGATAGTCATGCCATCTGCAAACAAATACAGTTGCATTTCCTCTTTCCCAGTCTGTATAACTTTTATTTCTTTTTTATTTTTTTGGAACATTAACTAAAACTTCCAGTACAATACTGAAAAGGAATAGTGAAAGGGGACATCATTGCCTTGTACTTGATTTTACTGAGAGAGCTTTCTCACTATGAAATATGGTGTTGCTATAGATTTTTTGTAGATGTTCTTTATCGAGCTGAAAAAGTTGCTCTCTATTCCTAGTTTGCAGAAAGTCTTTATCATGAATGAGTGTTGAATTTTGTCAAATGCCTTTTCTTTATGTAGTGATAAAATCAAGGAATTTTTTTTCTATTTTAGCCTAGTGATATGATGGATTACATTAATTGATTTTGGAATGTTGAACCAGTCTTATATACCTGAAATAAATCAAACTTGGGCAAGGCTACAGCTGTTTTTATATATTGCTGAATTTGGCTTCCTAATGTTTTTATCGAGGATTTTTGCAACTATTTTATGAGAGATATAGGCCTGTAGTTTTCTTATAATGTCTTCCTCTGGCTTTGGTATTAGGGTAATGCTGCCCTCATAGAATGAATTAGGAAGTATTCTCTCTGCTTATATCTTCTGGAAGACATTGTAGAGAATTGGTATGATTTCTTCCTTAAATGTTTTGCAGAATTCACCACTGAACCCATCTGGACTTGATGATTTTTATTTGGAAGGTTATTAATTTTTTTATTCAATTTCTTTAATAGATACAGGCCTATTCCGATTGTCCATTTCTTTTTGTGAGTTTTTGCAAATTGTGTCTCTCAAGGAATTAGTGTTTTTCATCTACGTTATCAACTTTGTAGGTATAAAGTTCTTCATAGTATTTCTTTATTATCCTTTTAATGCTCATAGGATATGTATTAATGTCCCCTCTTTCATTCCTCATATTAATAATTGGTGTACTCTTTCTCTCTTGCTCTCTCTCCCTCTCTCTCTCTCTCTCTCTCTCTTTTTTTCCTAGTTAGCTTGGCTAGAGGCATGTCAATTTTATTGCTCTTTCTAAAGATTTAGCTTTTGATGTCACTGATTTTTCTGTATTGATTTCCTGTTTTCAATTTCTTTTTTTATTTTTCCTCTAATTCTTATTTTATTTCTTTTGCTTACTTTGGATCTAATTTGCTCACCTTTTTTCTAGTTTCCTAACATGGAAGCTTCAATGATTGGTTTTAGATCTTTCTTCTTTCCTAATTTATGCATTTAATTCTATACATTTCCCTTTAAAAACTGTTTCCACTGCATCCCCCAAATTTTCTGAAGTTGTATTTTCATTTTTTAAATTTTTTTTTTATTTGAGAGAGAGAGAGAGAGAGAGAGAGAGAGAGCGCGCACGTGAACAGGGGAGAGGGTAAGAGAAAGAATCCCAAGCAGGCTCCATGCTGAGCACAGAGCCTGACAAGGGAGCTTGATCCCATGACCCTGGGATTATGACCCAAGCGGAAATCTAGAGTCAGATGCTCAACTAACTGAGCCACCCAGGTGCCCTGCATTTTTATTTAGTTCAAAGTATTTTTATATTTTTCTTAATATTTCTTCCTTGACCCATATACCATTTAGAAGTGTGTTCCTTAACCACATGTTTTGGGATTTTCTAACGCTTTGTTACTGATTTTTGGTTTAATTTTATTATAGCCCACAGGTAGCATTGTGTGGTTTCTATTCTTTAAAATTGGTTGAGGGGGGTTCCGGAAGATGGCGGCGTAGGAGGACGTGGGGCTCACAGCGCGTCCTGCCGATCACTTAGATTCCACCTACACCTGCCTAAAGAACCCAGAAAACCGCCAGAGGATTAGCAGAAGGGAGTCTCAGGAGTCAAGCGCAGACGAGAGGCCCACGGAAGAGGGTAGGAAGGGCGGCGAGGCGGTGCGCGCTCCACGGACTGGCGGGAGGGAGCCGGGGCGGAGGGGCGGCTCGCCGGCCAAGCAGAGCTCCCGAGTCTGGCTGGCAAAAGCGGAGGGGCCGGACAGACTGTGTTCCGACAGCAAGCGCGACTTAGCGTCTGGGAGGTCATAAGTTAACAGCTCTGCTCAGAAAGCGGGAAGGCTGGAGGACAAAGGGAGGGAGAGCTGCTGAGCCCCCGGACGGCAGAGCTCAGCTTGGCGGGGAACAAAGGCGCCAGCGCCATCTCCCCCGCCCATCCCCCAGCCAAAATCCCAAAGGGAACCAGTTCCTGCCAGGGAACTTGCTCGCTCCGCGCAAACACCCAACTCTGTGCTTCTGCGGAGCCAAACCTCCGGCAGCGGATCTGACTCCCTCCCGCTGCCACAGGGCTCCTCCTGAAGTGGATCACCTAAGGAGAAGCGAGCTAAGCCTGCCCCTCCAGCCCCCGTGCACCTTGCCTACCCACCCCAGCTAATACGCCAGATCCCCAGCAACACAAGCCTGGCAGTGTGCAAGTAGCCCAGACGGGACACGCCACCCCACAGTGAATCCCGCCCCTAGGAGAGGGGAAGAGAAGGCACACACCAGTCTGACTGTGGCCCCAGCAGTGGGCTGGGGGCAGACATCGGGTCGGACTGCGGCCCCGCCCACTAACTCCAGTTATACACCACAGCACAGGGGAAGTGCACTGCAGGTCCTCACCACGCCAGGGACTCTCCAAAATGACCAAACGGAAGAATTCCCCTCAGAAGAATCTCCAGGAAATAACAACAGCTAATGAACTGATCAAAAAGGATTTAAATAATATAACAGAAAGTGAATTTAGAATAATAGTCATAAAATTAATCGCTGGGCTTGAAAACAGTATACAGGACAGCAGAGAATCTCTTGCCATAAAGATCGAGGGACTAAGGAACAGTCACGAGGAGTTGAAAAACGCTTTAAACGAAATGCAAAACGAAATGCAAAACAAAATGGAAACCACAATGGCTCGGCTTGAAGAGGCAGAGGAGAGAATAGGTGAACTAGAAGATAAAGTTATGGAGAAAGAGGAAGCTGAAAGAAAGAGAGATAAAAAAATCCAGGAGTATGAGGGGAAAATTAGAGAACTAAGTGATACACTAAAAAAAAATAATATACACATAATTGGTATCCCAGAGGAGGAAGAGAGAGGGAAAGGTGCTGAAGGGGTACTTGAACAAATTATAGCTGAGAACTTCCCTGAACTGGGGAAGGAAAAAGGCATTGAAATCCAAGAGGCACAGAGAACTCCCTTCAGACGTAACTTGAATCGATCTTCTGCACGACATATCATAGTGAAACTGGCAAAATACAAGGATAAAGAGAAAATTCTGAAAGCAGCAAGGGATAAACGTGCCCTCACATATAAAGGGAGACCTATAAGACTCGTGACTGATCTCTCCTTTGAAACTTGGCAGGCCAGAAAGGCTTGGCACGATATCTACAGTGTGCTAAACAGAAAAAATATGCAGCCGAGAATCCTTTATCCAGCAAGTCTGTCATTTAGAATAGAAGGAGAGATAAAGGTCTTCCCAAACAAACAAAAACTGAAGGAATTTGTCACCACTAAACCAGCCCTACAAGAGATCCTAAGGGGGATCCTGTGAGACAAAGTACCAGAGACATCACTACAAGCATAAAACATACAGACATCACAATGACTCTAAACCCATATCTTTCCATAATAACACTGAATGTAAATGGATTAAATGCGCCAACTAAAAGACATAGGGTATCAGAATGGATAAAAAAACAAGACCCATCTATTTGCTGTCTACAAGAGACTCATTTTATTTATTTATTTTTTTTTATTTTTTTTATTTTTGGGACAGAGAGAGACAGAGCACGAACGGGGGAGGGGCAGAGAGAGAGGGAGACACAGAATCGGAAACAGGCTCCAGGCTCCGAGCCATCAGCCCAGAGCCTGACGCGGGGCTCGAACTCACGGACCGCGAGATCGTGACCTGGCTGAAGTCGGACGCTTAACCGACTGCGCCACCCAGGCGCCCCAAGAGACTCATTTTAGATCTGAGGACACCTTTAGATTGAGAGTGAGGGGATGGAGAACTATTTATCATGCTCCTGGAAGCCAAAAGAAAGCTGGAGTAGCCACACTTATATCAGACAAACTAGACTTTAAATTAAAGGCTGTAACAAGAGATGAAGAAGGGCATTATATAATAATCACAGGGTCTATCCACCAGGAAGAGCTAACTATTATAAATGTCTATGCGCCAAATACCCGAGCCCCCAGATATATAAAACAATTACTCATAAACATAAGCAACCTTATTGATAAGAATGTGGTCATTGCAGGGGACTTTAACACCCCACTTACAGAAATGGATAGATCATCTAGACACACAGTCAATAAAGAAACAAGGGCCCTGAATGATACACTGGATCAGATGGACTTGACAGATATATTTAGAACTCTGCATCCCAAAGCAACAGAATATACTTTCTTCTCGAGTGCACATGGAACATTCTCCAAGATAGATCATATACTGGGTCACAAAACAGCCCTTCATAAGTTTACAAGAATTGAAATTATACCATGCATACTTTCAGACCACAATGCTATGAAGCTTGAAATCAACCACAGGAAAAAGTCTGGAAAACCTCCAAAAGCATGGAGGTTAAAGAACACCCTACTAACGAATGAGTGGGTCAACCAGGCAATTAGAGAAGAAATTAAAACATATATGGAAACAAACGAAAATGAAAATACAACAATCCAAACGCTTTGGGATGCAGCGAAGGCAGTCCTGAGAGGAAAATACATTGCAATCCAGGCCTATCTCAAGAAACAAGAAAAATCCCAAATACAAAACCCAACAGCACACCTAAAGGAAATAGAAGCAGAACAGCAAAGGCAGCCTAAACCCAGCAGAAGAAGAGAAATAATAAAGATCAGAGCAGAAATAAACAATATAGAATCTAAAAAAACTGTAGAGCAGATCAACGAAACCAAGAGTTGGTTTTTTGAAAAAATAAACAAAATTGACAAACCTCTAGCCAGGCTTCTCAAAAAGAAAAGGGAGATGACCCAAATAGATAAAATCATGAATGAAAATGGAATGATTACAACCAATCCCTCAGAGATACAAACAATTATCAGGGAATACTATGAAAAATTATATGCCAGCAAATTGGACAACCTGGAAGAAATGGACAAATTTCTAAACACCCACACTCTTCCAAAACTCAATCAGGAGGAAATAGAAAGCTTGAACAGACCCATAACCAGCGAAGAAATTGAATCGGTTATCAAAAATCTCCCAACAAATAAGAGTCCAGGACCAGATGGCTTCCCAGGGGAGTTCTACCAGACATTTAAAGCAGAGATAATACCTATCCTTCTCAAGCTATTCCAAGAAATAGAAAGGGAAGGAAAACTTCCAGACTCATTCTATGAAGCCAGTATTACTTTGATTCCTAAACCAGACAGAGACCCGGTAAAAAAAGAGAACTACAGGCCAATATCCCTGATGAATATGGATGCAAAAATTCTTAATAAGATACTAGCAAATCGAATTCAACAGCATATAAAAAGAATTATTCACCATGATCAAGTGGGATTCATTCCTGGGATGCAGGGCTGGTTCAACATTCGCAAATCGATCAACGTGATACATCACATTAACAAAAAAAAAGAGAAGAACCATATGATCCTGTCAATCGATGCAGAAAAGGCCTTTGACAAAATCCAGCACCCTTTCTTAATAAAAACCCTTGAGAAAGTCGGGATAGAAGGAACATACTTAAAGATCATAAAGGCCATTTATGAAAAGCCCACAGCTAACATCATCCTCAACGGGGAAAAACTGAGAGCTTTTTCCCTGAGATCAGGAACACGACAGGGATGCCCACTGTCACCGCTGCTGTTTAATATAGTGCTGGAAGTTCTAGCATCAGCAATCAGACAACAAAAGGAAATCAAAGGCATCAAAATTGGCAAAGATGAAGTCAAGCTTTCGCTTTTTGCAGATGACATGATATTATACATGGAAAATCCGATAGACTCCACCAAAAGTCTGCTAGAACTGATACATGAATTCAGCAAAGTTGCAGGATACAAAATCAACGTGCAGAAATCAGTTGCATTCTTATACACTAACAATGAAGCAACAGAAAGACAAATGAAGAAACTGATCCCATTCACAATTGCACCAAGAAGCATAAAATACCTAGGAATAAATCTAACCAAAGATGTAAAAGATCTGTATGCTGAAAACTATAGAAAGCTTATGCAGATAATTGAAGAAGATATAAAGAAATGGAAAGACATTCCCTGCTCATGGATTGGAAGAATAAATATTGTCAAAATGTCAATACTACCCAAAGCTATCTACACATTCAATGCAATCCCAATCAAAATTGCACCAGCATTCTTCTCGAAACTAGAACAAGCAATCCTAAAATTCATATGGAACCACAAAAGGCCCCGAATAGCCAAAGTAATTTTGAAGAAGAAGACCAAAGCAGGAGGCATCACAATCCCAGACTTTAGCCTCTACTACAAAGCTGTCATCATCAAGACAGCATGGTATTGGCATAAAAACAGACACATAGACCAATGGAATAGAATAGAAACCCCAGAACTAGACCCACAAACGTATGGCCAACTCATCTTTGACAAAGCAGGAAAGAACATCCAATGGAAAAAAGACAGTCTCTTTAACAAATGGTGCTGGGAGAACTGGACAGCAACATGCAGAAGGTTGAAACTAGACCACTTTCTCACACCATTCACAAAAATAAACTCAAAATGGATAAAGGACCTGAATGTGAGACAGGAAACCATCAAAACCTTAGAGGAGAAAGCAGGAAAAGACCTCTCTGACCTCAGCCGTAGCAATCTCTTACTCGGCACATCCCCAAAGGCAAGGGAATTAAAAGCAAAAGTGAATTACTGGGACCTTATGAAGATAAAAAGCTTCTGCACAGCAAAGGAAACAACCAACAAAACTAAAAGGCAACCAACGGAATGGGAAAAGATATTTGCAAATGACACATCGGACAAAGGGCTAGTATCCAAAATCTATAAAGAGCTCATCAAACTCCACACCCGAAAAACAAATAACCCAGTGAAGAAATGGGCAGAAAACATGAATAGACACTTCTCTAAAGAAGACATCCGGATGGCCAACAGGCACATGAAAAGATGTTCAACGTCGCTCCTTATCAGGGAAATACAAATCAAAACCACACTCAGATACCACCTCACGCCAGTCAGAGTGGCCAAAATGAAGAAATCAGGAGACTAGAGATGCTGGAGAGGATGTGGAGAAACAGGAACCCTCTTGCACTGTTGGTGGGAATGCAAATTGGTGCAGCCGCTCTGGAAAGCAGTGTGGAGGTTCCTCAGAAAATTAAAAATAGACCTACCCTATGACCCAGCAATAGCACTGCTAGGAATTTATCCAAGGGATACAGGAGTACTGATGCATAGGGGCACCTGTACCCCAATGTTTATAGCGGCACTCTCAACAATAGCCAAATTATGGAAAGAGCCTAAATGTCCATCAACTGATGAATGGATAAAGAAATTGTGGTTTATATACACAATGGAATACTACGTGGCAATGAGAAAAAATGAAATATGGCCTTTTGTAGCAACATGGATGGAACTGGAGAGTGTGATGCTAAGTGAAATAAGCCATACAGAGAAAGACAGATACCATATGGTTTCACTCTTATGTGGATCCTGAGAAACATAACAGAAACCCATGGGGGAGGGGAAGGAAAAAAAAAAAAAAAAAAAAAAAAAAAAAGAGGTTAGAGTGGGAGAGAGCCAAAGCATTAGAGACTGTTAAAAACTGAGAACAAACTGAGGGTTGATGGGGGGTGGGAGGGAGGGCAGGGTGGATGATGGGTATTGAGGAGGGCACCTTTTGGGATGAGCACTGGGTGTTGTATGGAAACCAATTTGACAGTAAATTTCATATATTAAAAAAAAAAATAAAAAAAAAAAATAAAATAAAATTGGTTGAGGTGTGTTTTATGGCTCAGAATGTGATTTATTTTAGAGAATATTATAACATATGAGCTTGAGAAAAGTGTGCATTCTGCTCTCGTTGGATGAAGTGGTATAGAGATATCAATTAATCCAGTTGATTGATGGTTCTTTATATATTTTTTTTAGGTTTTTTTTTTAACATTTATTTATTATTGAGAGACACACAGAGCGTGAGCAGGGGAGGGGCAGAGAGAGGGGAGACACAGAATCCGAAGCAGGCTCCAGGCTCTGAGCTGTCAGTACAGAGCCCGACGCAGGGCTCGAATCTGTGAACCACGAGATCATGACCTGAGCCGAAGTCGGTCGCTTCACCAACTGAGCCACCCAGGCGCCCGATGGTTCTTTATATTTTTGCAGCCTCCTTTTCCTCTGTTTCCCTAAACGGACTTCACAGTATAATTAAATGGTATAATTTCATCTCCCAAAATATGTTTCACATTTTCTCCCATCTATGTTTTATTAGGTGTTTCCGTTGCTTAGAATGTACCTCCCTTCCACCCCAATTAATAATAATAAGAGATTCAATTCAATTTATTTTTTTAATGTTTATTTTTTAGAGGGGTGGGCGGAGAAAGGGAGACAGGATCCAAAGCAGACTCTGTGTTAATAGCAGAGAGCCTGATGTGGGGCTTAAACTTGCAAACCACAAGATTATGACCTGAGCCGAAATTGGACACTTAACCAACTGAGACACCCAGGCACCCCAACAATTCTAAATTTAAATGTATCTAATAACATTTTTCAAAATATGTAGAGCAAAACTTTATCAGAACTACAAGGATAAATATTCAAATCCACAGTAAAAAAGAGAGATTTTAACACAATTCTCACTAGCTGATAGAATAAGGAGATAAGAAATCTGTAAGGATACAGAGGATTTAAATAACATGATAGCAAACCTGACTTTTCCAATACACACGGAATATCTACAAAGACTGGAATCTCAAGAAGACAGTTGAGAATAGAAAATTAAATCAAAAAATTTAAAATAAAGGAAATATTAAGAGCAGGAATTCAGGCATCTGTCATATATTCTTATATGTATGTTGTTATTGTTTTATTTTGTTTTGTTTTTTACAACCCTTTAGAAATATAAACATCATTCTTAGATCACTGGCCCAAACAAAAATAGGCCATAGGTTAGACGTGGCCTGAGAGCTGTGGTTTGCTGACTCCTGCTTTAGATCATACAGATATTAAAATGATCATAAGGGGAAATTACAAAAAAATTTTTTTAATTTTTTTAACATTCATTTTTGAGGGACAGAGAGAGACAAAGAGCAAATTGGGGAGGGTCAGAGAGAGAGGGAGACACAGAATCTGAAGCAGGCAGGCTCCAGGCTCTGAGCTGTCAGCACAGAGTCCACCACAGAGCTTGAACTCATGAACCAGGAGATCATGACCTGAGCCGAAGTCGAATGCTTAACGGACTGAGCCACCCAGGCACCCCTGAAAAACTTTATACCAATAAACTTAAATTTTTAAATGGCATAGGTAGAAACACATTACCAAAACTAACAAGAATAGAAAATCTAGATTGTTTTATAACTATTAAAGTAACTGCATTCTTAATTTAATCCTTTCCCACAGAGAAAAACAACAGGCACAGATGGCTTTCCTGGTGAATTCTACCAAACATTTAAACAGACTTTTCTAGAGAACAGTAAATGAGGGATTATTTATTTCCCATCATTTTTGAGGGAGCACATAGCCTTGATATTAAAACATGGCAAAAAACATTATCAGAAAGAATTTTCAAGGCGGTATCACCTAGAACATGGATTGAAAAATCCTAAATAAAATATCAACAAGTTGAATTTACCAAAATATAGGTAGGACCTGGTCCCTGGAAAGATCAAAGCATGATTAGAGAGTTAGAACATTCCAGGGTGGGGGAATTAGACTGGAGATCCAGCCAGTCATCAATGGCCAGTGATTTAATCAACTGTGCCTATTTAATGAAACTCCACAAAAACCCTAAAAAACAAAGTTTGGAGGTTTTCCAGGGTGGTGGACACATGAAAGTGCTGTACCTCTTCATCTGTGTCCTTTGCATTAAAGTGTTTCCCTGGGTTCTGTGAGCCACTCTAACAAATTATCAAGCCTGAGCAGGGAGCTGTGAGAGCCCCCAATCTATAGCCAAGTCAGACAGAAGTGTGAATAACCCGGGAGCCACTACCGGAAATTGGCGTCTGAAGTGGGGGCAGTCTTGTGCATCTGAGCCCTTAAGCTGTAAGGTCTGAACTGACTCCAGGTAGTTAGAGTCAGAATTGAATTAAATTGTACAATGTCCAGTTGTTGCCCACAGAGAATTAGAGAATTTCTTCTTGTGGAAAACCCATACATTTGGTACCAGAAATGCTGTGAATAGAGAAAGAGCTTCCCTTGAACCAGAGACCCATCAATATGACTAAAATTTACAAGATTGATAATACTAATCATTAAGTCAAGTATAGAGCAGCAAGAATGCTCTTTCCCTGCTGTTTGGCAAGAAAATTAATACAACCCTTTAGAAAAGAGTTTGATGCTATCTGCAGAGTAAAATACAAGCACATGCTCTGATGTGGTACCTCCAGTTCTAGGACCAGATAGAACAGCAATGCGTGCACATATGAGCCAGCAGGCAGGTAGAAGAGAGTTCTTCACAGTATCATTTGTTTTTGCCTCAAACTGGAAGTCCCCACATGTACATTAAGAGTAAAATGGGTAAATAATCTGTAGGTATATTTATAAAATGGAAGATTATGAAAGAGGAAAATGAACAAAATAAAGCTACAATCAAATCAAATCCTGGATAAATTTCACAAGTACATTAGCAAAAGGAGCCAGTCATGGGAGTACTCATACTGTAGGACTTCATTTACTGTACAATTCAAAACAGAAAACCATGGAGTTTGGAGATACACTGAAACTATAAAGTAAGCAAGGAAGCAATTACCATTCTAGGCAAGGGGAGATAGAGGAGATAGGACAGGGGCTTTGGAAGTACTACCAAGATTTTATTTCTTGATCTGGGTAGTGGTTACATTAGAGTTGGCTTTAGGATAAATTATTAGGCCACACATTTTTGTTTTATACATTTTTGTATATGTTTTATTTTTTTTCAAGTTGTATCTCTATTAATTTAGTAGTAATAGGGGTTTGGGTGGTTCTTTTTGTTTTCAATTGAGATATAACTGACATATAATATTGTATTAATTTTAGGTCTATATAACGTAGTGTTTTGATGTATATTTATATCATGAGATGAGTACCACCATAAGATTAGCTAACATCCATTACCACACATAGTTATAAGTTTTTTCTTGTGATGAGAACTTTTAAGATCTACACTCTTAGCAAGCTTTTTTAAAATTAATCTCCATGCCCAATGTGGGGCTTGAACTCATGACCCCAACATCAAGAGTGACATGCTCTACTGAATCAGCCAGCCAGGCACCCCATTAGCAACCTTTAAATATACAATACAGTATTATTCACTATAGTCACCATACTGTACATGGCATCCTACGAATTGTTTATCTGATAACTAGAAGTTTTATCTTTTGACTTCCTTCACTCATTTTGCCTACCTCCCCACACACACTACCCTCAATTATGGCAATCACCAATCTATTCTCTGAAGCTATGAGTTGAGTTTTTTTGTTGTTGTTTCCTTAGGTTCCACATATAAGTGAGATCATATGGCATTTGTCTCTCTGTGTCTGACTTATCTCATTTAGCATAATGCCTTCAGGATCCATCCATGCTGTTGTAAATGGCAAGGTTTCCTCATATATGTTTTAAATTCCAAAATTGAAAAGCCTAAAGAAACTTTCCACATGAACCAGTTGGTGATGTCCAATGACACTGACACTTACAGCCAATGGCCTGTTAAATTTAGCCCTGGCCTTTGAAGTGTGCCTGGAATAATCTTATATTAGAGCCCACACAGCAATCCTCACTGAAGCGATCATCTCACTGATTTAAATGAAGGACTTAAGAGTTATTCTTCTTATTATTGTGCATCGCAAAGTTTGTCAGAAGAGAAGGAACAGCATCCATTTCAGACCACGAGTAGTTTTAACCAAACTGTCCTAGTAGAAAAAGAATTCTCTTCTGCTGTACCATCTATGAACCTTCTAGGACGTCTGTTGGAGTGTGCTCTGCCTTCTGTAGGAGAACTGTCAGTGTGTGCAGACACACTTAAAACTGATGAGAGGGCCAGCAGCAAAGATCCTCACCCCTGGGGCCCCCATCACAGTAGGGAGCGATGGAGCTGAGTGAATTATCTCCACAGAGCAGCCCACTCTCCTCGATAAGCATTTAATGTATTGGCTTTGACAACCCTTGCCTCCCTTGTCGTTCCAATTATGTTATTAAAATTAAAGTAGACATGCTTAAAGCTCAAGTGTTTTGGTAGAAGTTCTTTAAAGGGTCAGAAATCTGTGCCCTAAATTCTTAGCAAGATGCTTTCCCAGTTGTTTTTCCTTAAAGAGAAAAAAGTCTGAAGGGTCACACCTGTATTCTTGGAGATTCTTTCCTTTCCTCAATTTGCATTCTACCAGAGTAAAGTTTAATCTCTCAACATTAAAAACAAAAATCTCGGGGTGCCTGTGTGGCTCAGTCAGTTGAGCGTTTGGCTTCAGCTCAGGTCATGATCTAACGGTTTGTGGGTTTGAGCCCCGTGTCAGGCTCTGTGCTGACAGCTCGAAGCCTGGAGCCTGCTTTGGGCTCTGTGTCTCCCTCTCTCTTTTTCCTCCCCCACACGTGCTCTGTCTCTCAAAAATAAATAAACATTAAAAAAATGTTTTAACCTCGATTTGATATGAGAAAATAAAAATTATATTTAAAAATCCTCTCCAGTGGTCTTCACCCTCCCCCAACCAAACCTCAACCTTCCTTGACAAAAATCTCAAAACTAGTCCCTGTAGACATACATGGAGCAGAAGAAATCAAATGGGAATTGTTCAGTACCATTGAGCTAAAAATCACTTATTTTATGAAGAAAAGACAACCACCTTTCTTGTGCTAAAGCACACCAACTCCTTGGATAAAGTTCAGTGGTCAAGGCTGGGGCAAAAAGAACATGTTTCTGATGGCAGATAAAACAGAATTTTAAAACTCCAGGTTAAATACTAGAGAAATATCTTAATGAAGATATTTTTCAGACTAGAGCAGCCTCCAGGGAAATGTTTTGAAGCGACATCGTTTGAGACGTTTAAATTGTAGTGGTTAAAATTCTCAAACCCACCACGAAGAAACACTCTTTGTAGAACTCATGGGAAAATTAGTGGGATTTATAATAGGCCTTTTCTGTGAGGAAGTAAGCCTAGGAGGCTGACCTGCTGTTGAATAAATGTTATTTTAAATGGAGCGTGGCTGTATTATAACTTAGTTCCTTCTTCTTCAGAGAAGAGTGTGAATGGGTAGGTTAGCCAAAAATTAAACAGTTTTTTTTTTTCTACGTGGTAAATTTCTTTCACAAAGCCTATCTAATTATGTGAGTTTCTCCTCAAGAACCACATGCTTCAATACTCATTTTCTTTTAACTACTTTTTTAACTGTTCTCTACTCCCAGGATTTCCAACCTTTTTCTCTAACAAATCAGCATGTAACAGAGAAGAAAAGTTCTGAAGTAACACAGTTTTCAATTTCTAATGCTTAAATTTAATTCTACCTTTTCCAAGTAAAATGAATTTCATGCTGACCCACCATGCCAAGGCTCTCCCACTGCAGGGCTGACCCAGGGCAGCCCTAATTACGCATAAAAAGTTCCACAACAAGGACATCACTTGTTTGGAATCAGCCCTTATGAGTTAAAACAAACAAACAAACAAACAAACAAAAACCTGTCTTCTAGAGAGTCTTCATTTAAAAGTACAATTGCCGTATTCTGTAACCTTATTGATTTTTCTTCATTGTTGAGATGAAGAATGTAAACAGAATTGCATATTTACCCATTCCATTTTCTGATACCTTTGCTCCACACTTCTGTCCCTTGTGAATAAGAGGCTGCTATTTCCAGAGTGGTCCATGGAGATGGCTGATGAATGAGCAGACAAAATTCTGATTAATGCTTCATAATTAGGAGTCACCTCTACTTCAAGAGCTTTTTATACATCCACAGTTTTGACCCCACTACCTTCTTTTTCCCTTGGTAGTTGCTGAAGTTTGACAGTCACTGTGTTTGTTACCTGTAACATATGGCTAATTGAATCCGAGTTGGGGAAAGAATGACCAGATTCCTAATTATGATCCACACCACAGATCTGAAGCCTGAATAAATGGGAAACAAGGAAAAGGCTGCTGACCCAGAAAACATACTATTATACAATGACTGCAGCAGGATGCAAGTATTTTCAGAAATGCCTGAATATCATTTCTTCATTGTTTACTCTTTCTTTTAATCATAGAAGGCACATATATATTAGACAGAGATTTGCTTTTTATCTGTGTGATTTTTGCAAGCCTGGACACTGGACACCTGATACTCAGCCTCTTGAAATTCACATCATCTTTCACTGGGACACTTTCCATTTCTAATAAGGCAAATGCTGGATTTCATCTTGTTGATTTTTCTCCATCCACACCACTGTAGTATGAAGTTACATGTATATGTTTTAAAATGTGTGCTTCAGTTTTGAGTGGATTTTTCTACAGCAGTTAATTTAATGATAACATACCTCCTTTGACTTGCCTCCCCTGGGGGAAAGTGGAAGGCAGTAAGTGAAACACACCAAGAATATTCACTCATCAAATATTTTTGCTGAACATTTGAGTAACAGTGCAAGCATAGTCCTAGGTGTCAAAAGGATATACAGATGATAAGACACTGTTTTGCAAGTATCTTTCTAATGCTTATAAAGGTAAGCAAGATGAACAATAGAAGTATAATGTGAGATAGGCTGTGGTATAATACATAAGAAAATACTATTTGATTAATGCCTTTCACTAGATTATAAATGCTACGAATGAAACCTAGCACAGTGGCACCAGTAGCTGTTCAGTAAGTATTAATTATAAATTAATGAAAGAGAATGCATATGATATGCAGTTATGTGGGATTTAGAGAGAAGTCACATCTGATTGTGAGATTCTAGAGAGGCTTTTATACGAATATAAATTTTTGCGTTACATCTTAAATGAATGGGTAAGGTTATAGTGGGTACGATGGGGGTCACTCTTCTAAGATGGCTCAAGCATAAGCAAAAAAACAAAAAAGGAAGATACAGAATATGTTTGGGTGGCACAATTGATCTAGTTTGAGAAAGTCATATATAATACTTGACATTTTGCAACATGTCGTGAATTTTATAAAGATACCTGAAAAAGAGTCATGTGAGATAGGCCTAGAAAAGTATATTGGGAAGATCGTGGATAACCTGGATTACAAGCTAATGATTGTGACAAAAACCAGTGATCCATCAATGTCCATGGGCTAATTCAAATCTAAACTATTTATTCATGACAGGAAATGTCCTCTTTTCTGAAATCTCTTAAGAACTCATGCACTGGCATTAACATACTACAGTGGAAAATATAAAGTATGAGTTTTCCCTGGAATTCATTTTAAGGAGCAACCTGGAAGGATGCTGAGAATAAACATACATGTTAAAAAACTTCATTCCCAGGGCTCCTGGGTGGCTCAGTTGGTTAAGGGTCCAACTTTGTCTCAGGTCATAATCTTGTGAGTTCGAGCCCCTCATTGGGCTCTGTACTGAGAGCTCAGAGCCTGGAGCCTGCTTCCGATTCTGTGTCTCCCTCTCTCTTTGCCTCTCTCCTGCTTGCGCTCTGTCGCTCTCAGTCTCTCAAAAATAAATAAATGTTAAAAAATGAAAAATTAAACTTTATTCCCTCTACCTTTTTCTTTTTGGCAGCTTGCCAGCTGTAACTAAAAATAATTCAGAAATTTAATTTAAAGAATGATATCAATAGCTTTTATCTGTTAACAATCATTTTTATTCTAATACATGAAATAGCTCATGTACACGCTTAGTAGTGATGAGAATGCAAACAGTTTCTCTGGAATTTCCTGGCAAAGACTACCAAGTATTTACATCAACAGGTGTTCTTCAGTATATTAACCTCTTAAAAAACGTAATTTTTTCATATGAAACATGGCCAACTGGAGACTTCTAACAATAAAGTATACATTTTCATCTTTCCTTGCTGACATAGTTATGCAAAAAAATTTCTGGCCAAGGATGGAAGCAAAAGAATTTTGTGTGACCTCTGATGTAACTTTCTTCATCCCATTCTCCAGCTAGCTGTCTGGAAGGTGGACTTGATGGCTGAAACTTGACCAGCTATCTTGGGTCAGAAGGTGGCCTAAAAACAGGGATGAAGCTAGAGAGAAAGCACTGGGTGCCTGAAGATGATGAAGGTCCCGTGCCACTTTAGATTGTTTTCCTGTAGACTTCATTTATATGTACTAAGTAAAATTCCATGTGGTTTAAGCTACTCTTATTTAGGGGTTTTTATCACTTTGAGTTGAATTAGAACTTAAGTAATTTAAAATTTAAGGAATAATAGAAAATAATATATAAAACATCTTAGATTAGATTGTTGCTAAGGAAATACTCCTCTCCTTTCCATTGGAGGAATATATTTCCATACCCATTGATGTGGGATTTGACCATATGACTTGCTTTGACCAATGAGATGTCAGCATACATGACTTGCACAAAGACTTGAAGTGTGCCTGTGTGGCTGGACTTACCCTCTTGCCCTCCTTCCAGTTGCCATGAGAAGAACTTCCAGTGTGTAGCCATTACCCCTGTAACCCAAGCTCTAAAATGAATACTCATGGAAGAGACCTAAGCCCGGCCCTCAGTCAGACTTGGGGCAGCTGAACTCCAGCTGACACACAAATGGACAAACAAGAAATAGATGCTTGTTGTTTTATGCCACTAGAATTTGTGGTTGTTTGTTATCCAGCATTAGTTGACTAATGAATATCTTCTGCAGATTCTGTTCAAATTTGTCAAGATTGTATTCATTGAGAACTGCAGACTATGGTTTTTAACCACCCCAAAATCAACCTTTTAGTACCAGTAAAGTGACTTAAAGATATGAACCCTTAATTCATATTTTCACTATACTATGCCCATGTAGTTAAGGTCAGAATTGAGTTATGTGGAAGGGTAATCCTTTCTATGTCTGTTGGCTTTTACTACTGCGAGTTTCAAGTAGAACTCATAGACCCAGTTTGTCTGGAAATGTGGCAATAAAGTTACCAACTGCCTTTGCTGTGACCACCAGAGCTTTTGAAGATTTCCTCTTGTATTTATGGACTTAGAAACAGGAGTCTGTCTCCTCACACCATTTATTCCTGATTTCCCTCATTCTTAGCAAGTGACATGACAATCATTCTTGTTGAGAATATTAACAGCTACTTTACTACAGATAATGGCAATAAAAGAGGTGCAAATTATTGCAAGATAGGTAATCCTTCTCAAGAGAGCTTTCTTAGTTTTATTATTCTGTCTGTAAAACTTTCCAGCCCCTAGAATCCTATGTTGTCCTTCTTCTCTTTGGAAGCTATTTGCTTAGATGTCTGAGGCAGCTGTTTTCTCCTGATCTTCCTAAATAAAGCTCTTATTTGTTCAGCTCTCCTGGTTTTCCCCTCTACCACCACTGCACAGATATGAACATATATTTTTCCTCTACGATACTGCTTTACCAACAGTGGCTCCAGACACATGGCTATGTTCCCCAGAGGGCTAACAGTTTTCTTTTTTTTTTTATTTTTTTTAAATTTTTTTTTTTTTTTCAACGTTTTTTTTATTTATTTTTTTTTGGGACAGAGAGAGACAGAGCATGAACGGGGGAGGGGCAGAGAGAGAGGGAGACACAGAATCGGAAACAGGCTCCAGGCTCCGAGCCATCAGCCCAGAGCCTGACGCGGGGCTCGAACTCACGGACCGCGAGATCGTGACCTGGCTGAAGTCGGACACTTAACCGACTGCGCCACCCAGGCGCCCCTAAGGGCTAACAGTTTTCCATCAGCCCCTCTGTGAGCTCACATTTTGAGACCTGTGCACCCAGCCTCTCATTGCCCACACGACAGATTGGTTAGTGACTCTCTATCAACTCTTCTCCTTAATTATTTTTTTAATGTTTATTTGTTTTTGAGAAAGAATACGAGCAGGGGAGGGTCAAAGAGAGGGAGACACAGAATCCGAAGCAGGCTCCAGGCTCTGAGCTGTCAGTACAGAACCCAATGAGGGACTCAAACTCAGGAACCGTAAGATTGTGACCTAAGCCAAAGTTGGACACTTAACTAACTGAACTACCCAGGCGTCCCCTCTATCAAATCTTCTCATTTCCTCCTTCCAAACATTCACTTTCCCAAGCTCCTTCCCTTTCTTATAATAAGTCTCTTGTTCCAGTACTATTTATAATGGCTGTAATTTCCTGACTGAACTTACTTGTTTTTATGGCTTTTTTTCCCACCATTTCCTGTTCCACTACTCACTACTGCCAATCAAATAGGTAGGCCTTTCTGAGCTTCTGTACATATGAAGGCATATAACAGCAAAGAGGGGAGTTTCCTTGGATTTTGTATTTCAGTGGCCTATGCACACACTTCTTTAAGTGCCATGGTGAATTTACAAGACTGTTGTGGCTTTCTTAAATTTTGAGCTGTCAGTGCACAAGCTGCTACTATTAACTTCTTGTTTGAACCTAACTATTTAAAAAATGGAACCATGGGGTGCCTGGGTGGCTCAGCCAATTAAGCATCCAACTTCGGCTCAGGTCATGACTCATGGTTCATGAGTTCAAGCCCCACATCAAGCTCTCTGCAGTCAGCACAGAGCTTTGGGTCCTCTGTCTCCCTCTCTCTCTCTGCCTCTCTCTCTGTCTCTCAATAAATAAATAAACTTTTTAAAAATTAATTAATTACAAAAATAAAAAATGGGGCCACTAGGATTTTAGTGTTTTATTTGTTTGCTTGTTATTCATTTGTTTACTTAGACCTAAAGATGCCATGAAAAAAAATTGACACACTTAAGACACCATGAACATAGAAAGGTAAGGACTAGTAAGGACTCATGACATAAGAACAATTTAGGAAAAAACATAAAGCAAGAGCAAGGCTTCCCTACCCCCCAAAGATAAGGCCTCTGACTATCACATGGGGAGATGGGGGTAATTAGGACCCAGAGCTTTTTTCCTACAACCAAGCTCCAATGAGACAGAATAACTCCCAGATAAGTCTTTGGGATCTTAGAGCAAAGGAGACTGAAGCCCAACTCTAGGAACAGGCCCCTAAGAGTTGACAAGGGAAGATCTTAGCCTCACAGAGCTTTACAAATTCTAGCATGACATGGGAGCAGTAGTATGATTCTCAAGGCCCTAGAACAGTGTGGATGTAGCTGAGAGCCCTGTCTGACCTAAAGACCTCATTCAGGCAGAAATGAAGAATGTTCAGGCTGAGCTGTATGGACAGGAGAGGGCAATGGTGCCTTGAAGATGCATGTGTGATCAAATGTCCTCTTCAGCCCTGAGGGTTTAGACCCAAGTGAGCCCTCTAGGGCTTAAATGCAACCCAAGGAGAAGGGAAGTAGAGATATTGGAAAACCAACCACATGAACCACAGTGAGGTTTCTACCATGCTGGAGGCATGGGTGTGCAAACAGAAATTAAATGGAGTTATTGAAAAATGAAGGTACATTTCTTACATACTTTGATCTGTGACCTGAGATTTAGAACACCTATATAAGCATGTAAAATGGAAGTCATTTAACCACTATTCAGGAAGGTGCTGTTATTAAGAAACTCTGCTTTCTTTTTTAAGAAAAACCTCCTGTCTAAACACCAGGAAGAATTTTTCTGATATCCCTGATGAAAAGAGATTGTGGCTCAAGTAAAAATCCACTCAAAATCCATCATACCCACTGTGACATATTTTATAAATATTAGAACTAAAAAGAAACACTGAGAGTATTTGTCTAGTGCTTTTCAAACATTTTTAAATTCAGAAATTATTTCCTAGATCACATATTCCTAGTAGAATATTATTAGATACCCCCAAGAGATAAAAGTGGCATTATACTAGCAAAAGTTTACTCTTTTTTTAAAAGTTTTTTTCTTTAATCTATTTTGTGAGAGGGAGAGAGAGAGAGACAGAGAGAGACAGAAAGAGAGGGAGAGAAAGAGAATCCCAGGCAGGCTCCACACTGTCAACACAGAGCCTGACACAGGGCTCAAACCCATGAACCATGAGATCATGACCTGAGCCAAAGTCAGTCGCTTAACAGACAGCCACCCAGGCACCCTACAAAAGTTAATTCTTAACTCAAATTTATAATATGTATTTTAAAAACAGCCAATGAAAACAGTAAAGCTGTTTTGCAAATGCAAAGGTATTAAAAATTGGAGGTTACTGCCTTTAATTGTGGTCTTATATCAGACATGATGCTCAATTCGTTTCTGTATTTTGTCTTCTCTATTTCCATTGCTTGATTCACAAGATAAATTATCGAAGTGGTAACAACTTTAATAGCTTATCTTGTCATCTCAGATTATTAGTCAATGTTCTGAGTATCTATTGCAATACAATAAACTATCTTAAAACTTAGTGGCTTAAAAAAAGTCACATCAATTTCTGTAAGTCCAGAATTCAGGCAGAACATGGATGCTTGATTCTGCTCCATGTGGCATTAAATGTAGTCATTCTTCACCGGTACTCAGCTGATAGAGGACCTTGTCTGGAGTAACCAAAATTACTTCACTCACAGGTCTGATTCTTTGGTGGGCACAGCTGGTAGGTAGACTTAGCTGGGCCCTTTCCCCTCTCCATGCATACTCAGGGTCTCTCCGTGTGGTCACCCCAGCAAGGCAGTCAATCTTCTTGCATGGTAGCTCAGGGATCCAAAAGTGGGCCTTCTAAGAAGGCTAGGAAGAAGCTGCAAGCCTTCTTGTGACCTGGTTTCAGAATTTCAGAATATCCCTTCCAATATATTCTGTTGATCAAATAAGTCACTAAGACCTGCCCAAGTTCAAGAAGAGGGAGGAATAGACTCTCTCAATGGGAGAATGGTATGTTCATACAAAGAGCTGAAAGAATTGATGGTGGCCCCTTTAGAAACAGCTACCACATTCAGGAAAACCAATCAAGATATTTGAAAGAAAAGTGAAGTCTCAATGTTTAATAATATCTGCAAACATTTCTTAATTGGTAAATGTTCAATGTGGAGAGAATCAATGAATAGCTTTCTCAGGCTGTCATTGTTTGCTGGAAAAATGATTTTTAAACATATATTGTTAAATTATGACATGTTTCAGGACACCTGGGTGGTTCAGTTGGTTAAGGGTCCAATTTTGACTCAGGTCATGATCTCACGGTTCATGAGCTCGAGCCCCGCATCAGGCTCTGTGGTGACAGCTCAAAGCCTGGAGCCTGCTTCAGATTCTGTGTCTCCTTCTCTCTCTGCCCCTGTTCTCTCTCCTCTGCTTGCACTCTTGTCTCTCTCTCTCTCTCTCTCTCTCTCTCTCTCTCTCAAAAATAAATAAACATTAAAAAAAATTATGACATGTTTCAATGGTATCTTTTTTAAAACCCATACTTGAGGAAAAATTTTGTCCAATATTTCTTTTACTTCTCAAAATAATAGGATTTATGTTATTTTGTATATTGAGTCTAAATTTTGTTTCCATTTCTTTATGGACACTTTAGTCTGTAGCTATAATTCATTGGGATCTTGAACTGCCAAACTAACATGAGCTTGTTCAAGTTCTATAACTTACTACCCATGTCATTACAAATAATCCTGAAAATCCTGCGATTTAAAATGCAAGTTTTAACAAAATTGAGATTTGTATGGCACTAACACTGTGTGCAAAGATGATAGAATCTTCTTAAGAGCCTGGGGCGCCTGGGTGGCTCAGTCGGTTAAGCGGCCGACTTCGGCTCAGGTCATGATCTCGCGGTCGGTGAGCTGGAGCCCCGTGTCGGGCTCTGTGCTGACAGCTCAGAGCCTGGAGCCTGTTTCAGATTCTGTGTCTCCCTCTCTCTGACACTCCCCTGTTCATGCTCTGTCTCTCTCTGTCTCAAAAATAAATAAATGTTAAAAAATAATTAAAAAAAAAAAAAGAGCTAGTGCTTGCCTTATACAACATATGATGACTAGGTACATTTTGGCAACAACTTTTCCATGAGTTGCTTCTTTTTTGTCCCTACCGTTGGTCTTACACAGTTATTGAAGACATTCCTACATTCATAGTATTTGAAAACTGGTTTTAACTCTTATCATTTCTTTCTGGTTCCTATGAATCATGTGTTTGACAGAGCATTAAATCTTCTTCATATATGCATGTCAGAACAAACCGTAAATTAAACAAAACTGAGAGTCACATTATTTGCAATATGATCAATTGAACTGTAAAGAATTCATATAATCTCAGCTTCCTTGCTAACACATCAAGTTCGATGGATGTATTCTTAAATCCTCTTTAGATTGTGTTATCAGATAATATTACTGATCCAATCCCATATTTGTTACTGTATTATATCAGTTATTTGTTGCTGTATAACAAACCATTCCAAAGATTAGTGGCTCAAAAAGACAATTTATCATTTTTTTTTTTTTTACAATTCTATGAATTAACTTGTCCGTTCTGCTAGTTTTGCCTGGTTCACTCTTGTGGTTGCATAGATCAATGACTTGCCTGGGGTCAGAAAGTCACTTGTGTCTTGGGTTTTGGTGCTGTTTTTTCTCTGTGGTTTCTCGTCATTCAGTATCTAGCTAGGCTTCTTTACGTGGTGGCCAGAGCATTCTTAGAGAGAGAGGCAAGAGCTCCAAGGCAACATTCTATTAGTCTAACCAAGTCACAAGGCAAGTTCAGATTCAAAGAATGGAAAAAGAGATACCACCTCTTGATATGAGGAGCTATACAATATTGAAAGAATCTGGAATCCTTCTGCCTACATTCACAAAATTTTATTTCCAAATTTTGTTGTAACTTGTCATAGAACAGATAAGTATCTTGCAAAATCTGATTACATATATCATATTGAAAATGTAAGCATTTTTATTGCCACAAAGGTAAATCCCAATGATAAATAATGGTAAAAAAAAAAAAGTGCTTTTAAGTTTTCATCTTTTTACTGATACTTTAACCTGTAGCTATAATTCATTGGGACCCTGAACTGCCAAACAAATATAAACTTGTATCATAGTGACTTTGAAGAGAATTTTCTGCATATTGCTTTCATTTTGCATAGTGCTGTCAGTTTGGTCGATAAAATCTGAAGATACATTTAGTACTTTATAGTATGACTTGTTTTGTCCTGAGCCTAATCAATACAGCACCTCTGTCGTCAAATGTGGGCCTGATCAATATTATCATTTCCATCTGCACATTTGCTTTTTAAATGCCCTGCTTTTAATCAGCAACCCATTTCTAGTTGCAGGGTGAATTATTCCACCTCACCTAAAATGTGTGTGTGTTTCTGTGTGTGTGTGTGTGTGTGTGTGTAAAAGTTAAACACAAAGCACCCAAACACTCAACAACTTTATCAAAAAGATCAAGTAACAAGCATTCAAAGTGAAAAGTAAGCATTTAAACATACTGCCAAGTGCATTGTTGAAAAGAGATGTGGAAAACAGTCACTCTGGACAATACCGCTGGTGATTTCATGGTAAGTGGAAGCTGGCCAGGCACATGTGTATACCACTAGCTTGCCATTTCTTTGACAGCACCCTCTGTATTCAGTTGTATAATCTCATGAGTGAGAACCTGGGCTAAAATTTGTAGGAAATTTGAAGGGCTTTCAGTAAGACCTATATTCTTCTTAGTCAATGACACATTTATAAGGCAATCAAATATAAGCACAGGAAGTTTTATTCCAGGGTTAACACCAAAAAAGAAGTTGATGTGACAATGTATGGGTGATCTCTAATATGTTAAAATTTGGGATTTAACACCCTTAGTTTGTACCAGTTGAATTTTTAATACTCAAAAATATCTTTTGAAATTTGAGTCAAAGGTTCTCAGAATATCTGTAGCAATCTGAAAATCACTGCTTTAGTCAAAACGTATTTTATAAGTAGACAACATTACCAAAAGAAGCTAAGAAGCTTGCCCAAGGATTAAGGAGCTGGGGCAAAAACCCAGGTCATGAAGCTCCCATGTCATCCTCTTACTAGACTTGCTGTCCTTTAGCTCTGATTTTTATCTAACATTGGTTCTCCTCTCCTTTGACCTCAAATATCTAAAGAAGTTTGGAAAGAAGTTTTGTTAAGATCAAACATAACACCATAATTCACATCTCCCAGAACTAAAAACGACATTGAAAAATTACTCTTCCTATCAAGTTGTGTAGGTGTATATAAGGTAATATATCACAAAGAAGATTCATTACCATTAATATACCCCTCAGGCCAACACAAAGTAAATCCTCCTTTTAGTTCCCATTCCCTTTAAGTTCTTAAATGAATCAGGATGAAGAACTCTTGCTAACATAAATTTTCAAAGTCTATTCTGATTTCCAATTCTCACCAAATTATTTATTGATTGAATTCCTCAGATACAATTCAGTTAGATGTAATAAAGATCTACTCGGACAAATTTCAAAAAGGATAATCTTCTACTCCCTCAAAAATATAGAATTATTACCTTCCTGAACACACCTCAAAAATCTTATGCCAAAAAGCTGAAAAAAAAAAATATCTAGAGTTGAGGTTTTAGGAAACCAGGTACTGTAGCTTTTTTCAATATTTCTAGAAGGCAATTAAACAATAATTATTTTTAAAAGTCTTCTTAAAATTGTGCAGTTCTGGGGTGCCTGGGTGGCTCAGTCAGTTGTGTCTGACTTCAGCTCAGGTCATGATCTCACAGTTCATGGGTTCAAGCCCCAGTTGGGCTCTGTGCTGACAGCTAAGAGCCTGGAGCCTGCTTTAGAATCTGTATCTCCCTGTCTCTCTATCTCTCCCCTGCTCGTGCACTGACTTTCTCTCTCTCAAAAATAAATAAACATTAAAAAATTTTTAAATAAATAAAATAAAACTGTGCAGTTCCTTTGAGCTATATTACCTCTAGCAATGTAACTTAGTGAAATAATCTCCCTGTGTATATAAATTTCCCTATAAAGATGTTAATCACAGTATGTGTTTTCATATCATCAAATTAGTAATTACCTACATGTCCAAGATTACAAAACTGGTAAATGTACTATATTATGTCCACATATAAGCCAGTAGTCAACCGCGACTAAAGTCTTAGTAGTTGGATTGATACAAATCTGGGTTCAAGTCATATACTACCTGTGTGAAAATGAGAAAGTTATTTAAATTTTCTAAGCCTCCACTCCCTCATATTAAAATAAACTTGCTGAGTTACTATGAGGATTAAATGAGTATTTAAGGTATATCTAGCTCTGGTACATGGCAAGTGCTCAGTAGGTCTTGGCAACAAATATTGTTGATTTAATTGAAGTGTTGGGGAGCCATTATAAAAGAATATTTAGGGGGATCTGGGTGGCTCAGTTGGTTAAATGGCTGACTCCTGGTCTCAGCTCAGGTCATGATTTCACAGTTTGTGAGTTCAAGCCCCACATCAACTTCTGCGTTAACAGCGCTAAACCTGTTTGGGATTCTTTCTCCCTCTCTGCCTTTACCCCATTTGCACTCTGTCTTGCTCTCTCTCTCTCTCAAAATAAGGTTTAAAAAAATACAACAAAAAAAGAATCTTTAGGCACACTGAGATAAAGGGTTACAAAATAGTATATATACTAGGATGTCAAATTTGTGCATGCATTCATTCTTGCATTGAAAACAAACAAAAAAAAACCCCACACAACTAGAAGATAATCATTAAAATGTTGGGTCACCTGGGTGGCTCAGTTGGTTAAGCATCCGACTTTGGCTCAGGTCATGATCTCATGGGTTCAAGCCCTGTGTTGGGCTCTGTGCTGACAGCTCAAAGCCTGGAGCCTACTTCTGATTCTGTGTCTCCCTCTCTCTCTGCCCCTCCTCACTCATGCTCTGTCACTGTCTCTCTCTCTCAAGAGTAAATACACATTAAAAAAAAAACAACTTTTTTTAAATGTTAAAAATTACCACCTCCACATATTCAAATTCTGGGTGATTTTAATGTTCTTTAATATATAGTTCAAACTTTCTACAATAAGCATTTTTTTGTTTTATATGCAGAAAAAAAACCCACTATTTTCAAACCCTTTATATCAGCTTGCTACTCAAAGTGAACACTGGGTTTTCTCACTTCCATTTTTATGTGAAGGGAAAGCAGACCTCAGGCTGAGTAAGTCCCTTGTTGAATGGGACGGCTCTCTCCCACCCCAAAGAGATCTTCCAACCTGAGTGCAAGGCAAGTTGCATTTCTTTTATACATTTTATTACCTATAGACAGATTCTATAGACAGACAAGTAGTTTTGGTACTCAGAAACCTGAAATTTTAATAATTTAACAAAACTGGAATTTAAATAATTTAAATAATTTAAATAATCTCCAGGGGCATGAGACAGGATTTTGTTGTGCCCCCTCCCCTATCCTTTTTCGACTTTACTAACAAACACATGTTGCTTGTCTGCAACCATGGTGAGAAGATGGGATGTTGGAGCTGGAAAATAAACAAGATATAATTTTTACCATCAAAGCTCTCATAATTTCAGAGAAATAACATTTGTATTGTAATTTGCGATTTATAAAGCACTTTGTACATATACCCTTGTTTGAGTCTCATAGCAACATTGCAGGAAGTGGGATGGTATAACAGTGATGATGGATGCATGGTTCAAGACACAAAAGGCATACATAATTTATTCAATTACTGGTGAGCCAGGGACAAGATTCCAGATCTCCTTACTCCAAGTCTGTTATTCTTTCTTCTAAACTACTACTAAATGTATTAGTTAAGTATTTATGTGTGGTATATGCATATCAGTATCTGATCTGTTTAGAACCTGATCAAAGAACCCCCTCTATCTGGTTCACATATCAGAACATAAAAATCTACTACTCTAAGTTGTTGAAGACATTGTCTTTTGAGTTATTGTCTACTATGTCTACTACCATAGGAGCTCTTGTTTTTTTCAGAATTTAGTACCAGAGAAAGCTTTATTTTCCTAGAGGAAACTATACATTTCTTCCTATCTAATAATAAGGATTATGTAATTAATCATACTTCCCTGTTGACTGGACTTCCTAAGAAACTCAAAGCCAAATATGGACCCCGTACATGGCTAGGAATGGTAGGTATCCACTAAATATTTGGCAGATGAAACAAAGAGTCAATAATTAAATGAATGAGTGAAACAACTGTATTGACCCTGATGATTTGCATATTTGTATTATTTTCTTTAGTCTTTCTATTTCTGTTCATATATTACTATTATTTTATTATATGTATTCTTATTATAATTAGCCTCAAATCTTTTGCAGAATGAACCAGGAAGTAAATCAATAAACAAATATCTACTACACATAGCGAATATTAAGATCTCTACTCAAGAGTTCTAATGCAGAATTCAACTCTTCTTAAAAATAGGACAGTCCCTGACAGCACCTAGACATTCATTCACAATGCTCCCATAAGGCAATAAATCAGGATACAATTTGATGGGAAGAAAGACGTGGCGCTGTCATCAGAGGCAAAAGACACTAAAAGCTTATACACATTTTAAAGGCCCATTTACTCCAGCTCTCGATCTCCCAAAGCAAAGATGTGGATTTGCCCTTCAACCCCTCATACCCACATCCCTTGAGAAGTCCTTGATGTCTTTCTTCCTTCTCTTTGTTTTCCTATGTATAAACATTTTGACCTGATTTCACCTGTGTAAAAATTGTAATAGGAAGTGTCCGAGTGAAAATAAAAAATTACCTATCTGGGTCCCACATCTTCCCAGGCACCAACTATCCCCTTCACAATAACCTTCACCATGCAAGTATATATCAGATTCTGTGCAACATGGCCTTGTGACATGGTCCCTATCTACAAGGAGTGTATGAAGCACAGATCTATTTAGGAAGCATAGGGATGAGGTATTTAGGGGAGGTGACAAGAAGACATCTTGGAGGAATAGATAGCTAAGCTACTTTTGAAGAATGAGAGAAGTTAGCCAGGTTAGGGTTGAGCTGGCAGGGCCAGAGCTAAGGTGCAGATAGGAAACAGAACACCGTGGCGGGTACATACCGGTACAGTTGTATAGATTCCTAAACTATTGAAATTGCTAGTAGCTGTTCCTTGAGCTCATGAGTCTACCTTGGATACTCTGGTTGCCCAAGACTCAACGATCCCCAGGTAGGGATCAAATCACCAGTAGGGGACAAAGTATTTGAACTTGTGTTTTACTTAAATCGCTGGCTAATCTGTGGAGGACTATTTAAGAAAATAAAACTGGAAACAGTTAGAGGGATTGGAAGTCTCTTCAGAATTTCAGATCAGAGAGGATGAAGGTTGAACTAATTAGTGATGCACACTGAGAAGTGCAAAACATTCAAGAAACCTTTAGAAATTAAAATCAGTAGAATTTGGTGAATGATCCAATGTGGAGAGCAAAAAAAAAGGAGTAGTCCTACAGGATCCCCCCGCCTTTGGTGTGAGTTACTGTAAGACTGTTAGAGTCACCACCTGAGGGAAATCATAGGTGAGGATATGGAATTTAATTTTAGACAAGTTGAGTTTGAGGTGCATATAGGACCTTCAGGTAGATGACCATCAGGAATTATAGCTCCAAGGCGTGGAGGAGTCATGAGCAGGTAGAATAGCAGAAATCAGTGTTGATATAACAGGAAAGGAGGGGATTGGCGAATGAGAGTGAGAAGACCACTCGGTTCTGTGAGGCCACCAACATTTACTGGATGGGTAGAAAGATGGCGGTCAGTGATGGAAGTGGAGAATGGTAGAGAAATATCAGGAAAACTGAAATACAAAAAGTTCCAGGAAGAAAGGTTTCATCATCAGTGTGAAATGCCCCAGAAGATCTGGTAAGATAAAGACAGAAAAGCATCATAGGTTTTTGCATTTAAAAGGTCAGCAGTGACCTAGAAAAATAGCTTCAGGGGTGCCTAAGTAGCTCTGTCAGTTAAGTTTCTGACTTTGGCTCAGGTCTTGATCTCTCAGTCTGTGAGTTCAAGCTCCGTGTCAGGCTCTGTGCTGACAGCTCAGAACCTGGAACCTGCTTCAGATTCTGTCTCCCTCTCTCTCTCTGACCCTCCCCTGATCACGCTCTCTCTCTCTCTCTCAAAAATAAATAAATGTTAAAAAAATTTTTTTTTAAAGGAAGAAAAATAGCTTCAGAAAGTAGAATAGTGGTTACCAGGACCTGGAGGGAGGGGAAAATGAGCAGTTACTGTTCAGTGGACATAGTTTCAGTCATGCAGCATGGGAAAGTTCTAGAGATCTGCTGAACAGCGATGTGCATATAGTTAACACTGCTGTACGCTTAAAAATGTAAGAGGGTAGATTTCATGTTATGTGGGGAGTTTTTCATGTTACGTGTTTTTTACAATAAAAAAGAAAAAAACATTCATAAAATAGCTAACTAGTAAAACATACGAGCAAATATTTTTTAAAAAGAAGAAAAATAGCTTTATTTGCATTGTGGTGATGGAAGCCAGATTGAAATGCACCAAAGGAAAGTGAAAGGGAATTGAACGTGGGGACAGCAAACAGGGAGGACTTTTTGGAGAAGGGTGCGCGAGGAGTGATGAGATGAGATTGGATGACAGACAGAGGGTGGAAGGTTTGGCTGTTTCTGGACTTGGTAGTCAGCATTTTGTTATAGGGGAGATAATCCCAAGCCCAAAATATACTAAGCAACAATAGTTTCCTACTTGTCCCTAATGATGATGGTGGGGAGCTTTTCAAATTGCTCTCAGCACATCTTCGAATTGCTCCACTTACTGTCCTAATCCACTCTGTCAGAGTGATTGCCATCTACCACTTTTCATGTGTCCTACCCAAAGTCTTGATGCCTGGCTATCATGGCCTAGATTGTTAAGGAGTGGTACATTCCAAGGCCTTCTTTTAGAGATGAAGTTTTCTGATTTGTCAAGTGGTGCTAAAGGTATTTCTGGGTAGTTATACTAATGGCACAGTATTCTTTTTTTTTTTTTTTAATGTTTATTTATTTTTAAGAGAGAGAGAGAGAGAGAGAGCACTAGCAGTAGAGGGGCAGAGAGAGGGAGACACAGAAGCCAAAGCAGGCTCCAGGCTCTGAGCTGTCAGCACAGAGCCCAATTCAGGGCTCAAACTAACGAACCGTGAGATGGTGACCTGAGCAGAAGTGGGATGCTTAACCGACTGAGCTAACCAGGTGCCCCTGGTACAGTATTCTTTTAGCTGCTTTATGAACACCAATCTCTATTTGAAAGAAGATTTGAAGACCCTACAGTTTTGTTTTGTTTTTTTCTTTGACAAAATGCTGTGAATTGTATTGTGAACGGCATTGTTTGTTAATTACATTCTTTGAAATTTATGGGTAGTTCTTCAGAGTTAAAGGTGATACAGGATATGTCAATTATATCTCAATTTTAAAAATACATTTTTTAGAAGGACTACAGGTGTAAGAAGACTAATTCTAGAGTATGACCCATTTAATTCAGCAGTGCAAACAGAAATAGAAAAATATTTCCTAAAATTTTCAAAAATTACTATGGGATTTGCCTTACAAATCATGAATTTAATTAATTCAAATACTCACTCAAACATTTATTGAGTGTCTAATACTTACCATAGGTATGCGCTACATTGTGATAGTCCTGTGGCAGGAGCTGGACAGATTAAAATAGTGTAGTCTCTGACCTTAACAATGTTATATGGGGGTAAAGAGGAATTAGCTACCTAACTTTGCCCAGGAATATCACAGAAGGCATTGGAGATGGTAGTGCTTGATCTGATTTGAAGGGTGAATGTGAGTTTGGTGAGGTTTATTCTTTAATGAGGGGGCCATTTTATGCAAGATGAATCAGAATGGATAAACCAAAAGTAGAGGAAACAGGCAATGCAATTATAAGGCTCTTGTAGTCACTAGTTCAGGAGAGAGATGACTGCACTACTTTGCAATAGTCCTGTGCCAGGAGCTGGACAAATTAAAATGGCATAGTCTCTGACCTTAAGAAGCTCATGGTCTAGGAAATAAAAAAAGACCTGTAAATGCTGCTGTAAAAAGCCATGCAAAAGAGAAAAAAACAAGGACAAGTAGGTATGGTGGGAAAACCAATCTTTGATTGTGCTATTATGAGTTTAATTATGACCTCACCCCTCGCCAAATTCATACATTAAAATCCTAATCCCCAGAATCTCAGCATGTGACCTTACTTGGAAATAGGGCCATTGCAGATGTTATTAATTAAGTTAAGAGAAGGTCATACTGGAGTAAGGTGGGCTCCTAATTCAATATGACTGGTGTCCTTATAAAAAAGGGAAATTTAGGGGCACCTGGGTGGCTCAGTCAGTTAAGCGTCCAAACTCTTAATTTCGTCTCAGGTCCTGATCTTACCGTTCATGAGGTCAAGCCCCACCTCAGGCTCTGTGCTGACAGTGTGGAGCCTACTTGAGATTCTCTCTCTCTCTCTCTCTCTCTCTCTCTCTTTCTCTCTCTCTCTCTCTCTGCCCCTCCTCCTGCTCATGCATGTTCTCTCTCTTTCAAAATAAATAAACATTTTTTTAAAAGAAAGGGAAATCTGGAGGCAGACACACATACCCAAGGAAAATGTCATGTGAAGATGAAGGCAAAGTTTGGGGTGATGTTTCTACAAACCAAGGAATGTCAAAGATGGCCAACAAACCACTGGGATGGAAAGGAGAGGCATGGAACAGATTTTTCCTCACGGACCTCAGAAGGAACCAACCTTGTAACAACTTGATTTCAAATTTCTACCTTCCCAAACGAAGACAATACATTTCTGTTGTGTAAGTCACCTAGTTTGCAGTACTTTGTTACAGCAGCCCTAGGAAACCAATACATGTGCTGTAGATAGCCTCATTCTGTCAAGTTAGCCCAAGTTCACAAAAGGTGCCACAAGTGCAATTAAAAGTCCATGAAGGGATCTTGACCCAGACTATTCTACCAGATACCCTAAACTTAAGAAAGAACCATGACCATGTCATAAGCAAATATTTTCCATCTTAGGGAGTTAACAGGTAGAAAATCAACAGAAACTCGTTTTTTTCTAATACTATTTCAAAAAAACTGTTCTTCCATTTTCTAGACCCATTCACAAAATCTTTCACTTTAGTAACTCATTTGGCTTCATTCTACTACTCTTCTACTAATTATGAGCCATTTATTTTTTATCTATAGATTCAGCCCTACTCCAAGCTCCAAAATTAAAGCCATCCCTAGTCAGGCAATATTTAATAATCATAGACTAATCATCTAATCGTCTTGGACAATGGTCAAGCATTGTTCTAATCAATAGGCTCTGCTTTTTTTCTTTCTGACCAACCCTCGTTGTGGGGCCTGTCCCTAAACACCAGCTCATGATGATCCTTCTTGGCAGCTCTTAAATCTCCCTGACTATGACTCTGTTTCATGACTTTCCTGGGGCTTATTCTATAGCTACCACCTCCCCTGATGATCAATGCCAACTTGGTGGATCTGGCCCTTCTCTAGATCCTTGCTTTCTCTGCTCCGGCCTGTCTAACCACTGACTAAGCTCTGACCCAGATTTCTTTCTACTAAACAGTGAAGATTTTTTTCTAGCTGTAAAAATACAATTTACTCTTGATCACTTAGCATAGCTATCAGTATAAATTAAGTTAGGTCATGATAACAACCCCAAATCTCAGCAGTTTAAAACAACCAAGATTTTTTTTTTCTTGCTTTTGCTACGTGTCCATTGAGAGCCAGCTGAAGGGTCTGCTCCTCTGTCCTCTGTTCCACTTTCTGCTCTCCTGATTATGGGACCCAGACTGACAAGTAGCTACCCTCTAGAATAGCCAAGAGTTGTGGTCAAGAAAAAGAGAGCCCTAAGGAGTTTGCTTTGATGTATATATATGCTCCAGCTAAAAATAATTCACAGTACCTTCCACAAAATTCATTGCCTAGAAAGTTCAGTTTTCGATATGCCAGGAAGGAGAGAAGGACTGGATATTGATAAGTGGCACCAAGGACTACCACACTGGACGTTGACTATCTAGCTTACGTGTTATCTGGGTCCCTTATTTCTTGTTCAGAGACGTCTAAATAAAAATAACAACAGCTACATACTGTGCATGGTGCTACCCTTGGGAGATAGTCTGAGAATAAATATTCTGTAATCAAATAAAACCCACCGGGAAATATGTTTACCTCCTGGATATTCTTGGATATCTATTTTAGCATATTAAAATCTCTGCAATATTTTAAACAGAAAGACCTGTTTAATTTTATCTAATCTAGAGTTTCCTTATTGATTTAACCACAATGTTTAAAACATTATTAATCTTAGGAAAACACTTTGGTCAACGCTATATTATCTCTTTTAATTTTATTACAGCCCTACAGCGAGAGAAATAGGTATTATAATTGAGGTTTTGTTTCTAATTGTTAGTTTTTTAAAATATATCATGGAAAAAGACTAAAAATATTAGTTCTGGCAATCTATAAGGAATTTCAATTGCATATCATTTATTTCCCGCACATAATTCAGACTTTGTAGTGACCATGTTTTTTGAAAAGTCAAAAATGTTAAATTGTTTAATGAATGAATTCCCACACTCAAACATTAATTTAAATTGCCAGTAATTTTCTAAAAGTAATTCTTTGTAAAAGCCTTATCAATGGAGATGAAAATTTTTGATGAGTTTCAACTTGGAAAATTTATTTCTTCCTTGCCTTTCCTTTATAGTCCTATTTTAATTCTAAAATCAATTCTAAAATCTAAAATCAACTATCTGAAAGATAGTTTTTTAGAAGAACATATTATAAAATAACTGCATGTAGTTTAACCATATGTTTTTCTATTATTAGGTATAATTATTGATTGTGAATTACTGTGACTTCTGTTAAGATAAAGGCTTACATCTGGATAGAAAAGCCTCCCTTCCCTGAAAATCAAAATAAATAATAATGAGCTTTAACACCTCTACCATAATTTTTTTGCAAGTCAAAAAAAAAAAAAAAACAAAAACCCGGCTGTCTTTTTAAATTGCACAGTTGTGCAAAATCCCTTAGGCCTTTCACTGTGGAAAAAAAATCTAATTCAGCATTCATGTAAGATGAACACTGCTTTTTTATTGCCCTATTGTTTGCAGACTCTTTTCTTAAATATGATACCATACTTCTAAATCTCTGCTCTTTCTTCTTTTCCCTCTATTTAGAAAAGATTAGGTCACATTTTCTTAGCAAATTACAAACTCTCAGTGTTAGATACTTGTTTTTCTCTATCTATCCTTCTATTTCTGAGTATTATTTTCCTCCAACATTTTATTCTTTCCTTGTTTTCCCAATAAACCTTCAGCCAATGCATTTAATTTTATCTCACATGTTTGCCAGCCAAAGACACATTTCTACGATAGTAGCCTGTTCTCATTGTTTAAGTGTATTTGCCATAAAATTCTTCCCTCCTCACTGTCCTACCTACAAATAGACACACATCACCACCAGTAACAATAACAACAACTAAAACAAAACAGCAACAGTAAAAACCAGATCTCTCAGGCTAAAATGTCACTCATCTGCATCCAGAAGCCTAAGCAGGACTGGAGCAGAACATAGCTCATGTTTACTAGAAGTAGCTAAGCTGATTGGCTGCTGATTTAGAACAGACCTAACCAGTGTTTCTGGAAAAATGAAACAGAGCTTCTGTAATTAGCAGAAGGCAGTTGTTACACCCTAAACTTCATAAGAAAGGTGAAGGACAGATCCCAGTGGTTTATTTTTTATTCTAGACAGGGATCCCGTGGAATTCCTACTGAATTTCAGATTACTTGACAAAATAAGATTGCTCTGAATTATGAAATAGTGCAATACAATAGGACTAATCTGATACTTCTGAGGAGGACCTCCCTTCATTTCCATTAAATGTGGCAAATTAGAACACCCTGTGTGGGGCCCAGCATTGCAGTGACTTTTATCGTGGGATTTAGTATGAGGGAGTCCATTTGGTTCTTGAATTAAGGTTTTATGGTAATAATGGTGATATTTGGACATTTCACCTGTCTTATTCTTTTGCTTTATTTCTTGATTTGTTCAGAAGCCAGAAGGGGAAGGAAAACTCTATTTGGTGGACCTTCACAAAGACCCCCAAATTTGATGAATTGGCTGCTAACGTTGAGAAATAAAAGAAGTGAAATTAGTTGGGGCGGGGGGTGGGGTGGAATATATACAGAGGAGTAATTTTTGATGGGGTCCAGACAGGTGGCTTAGGGCTTTAGACTTTAGTATATGGGTAGGACGTTTTGACCTCAGTGGTTTGTAGAGGCTTACACTAGCCAAGGTGATTTAAGAGATGGGCAGATGGTTTTGTCTGCTACAGCTTGAACGAGAAGTTTTGCGGTTTGGTCATGCAGAACGGTGACTGCAACTTACGGCAGCTTTGCCCAGAATGAACCACTGTTTCAATAAGAGTTCAGGGTTGCGGGCAGTTGCGGGGGTGCTCTACTTACGTGCAGCTTCTAGCAAACACCTCTTGGACCACTGTCACCACAGCGCAAAAGTGCAAGGACCAATGAGCCTTGCAAAGGAGTACGGGACTCACCAGTGTTAGGCTTCTAAACAAATGTGCCAGACAGGTAGGTCTTAGCAAGGATGAGTTCAACCCCAGGATGAAGACTGCTACAATTTGCTACATAGACACAGCTTTCCTTCTGCAGGCCAAGAAAACCCCCCACTAAGGAGAAAAAGACTTAGCCCACAGGCTTTCTGGACATTAAGAGGTGTAACAATTAAGATTCTAGAGAGAAGGTTTCCGACAGTTGAACTTTTTAAGATGCGTGTCTTACTGACTGCAGCAGGAATCAAGAGTCGGGAGTTCTGGCTTGCTTTCTTGAGATAATTTATTTTTCTTAATTCTTGGTTTATGTTATCCATCTATAAAAGCAAGTGTAGTTAGTGTTGTCTTCAAGAAAATTTAAACAATGGCAGGTTGAATATTTGTATAGTACCTAAAATTCTAACCTGAGATACTCTGAGGATGTGTATGAGAACTGTACTTTTCAGAAGGTGTTTTCAATGTACTATTTGTATGTGCTTCTAGTAGCTCCTTCTTGTGTAGAATTGTTTGTTTGTTTGTTTGTTTGTTCCTGATTATATTATCATCCCTCTTTCTCCTAGCTTTCCTTTCCTGGGCTTTAGGTTATTTCTGAATGTCAGCTCAGAAAAGTACTGTCCATACAGAAAAACTATTGTTAGGCAAAGTAAATGCAATACAAACCAATTTTACCACCATAGCATGTTTTCTTTTCAAAAGAAGGAGATTAAATGAAAATGTAAATGCTACAATTTTAAAGAAATACCATTTTTTATAAAAAGGTAGTTTAGGGTCTCAAGGGAATTCAGTTAGTTTTACAGAATACTGCAATTAAGGGTATTGTTACATCATTATTTATCTGGAGAGCTTCCCAATTAACCAGACAACACACTTTCTGTATTATACCAGTCAGCAGAGAAATATCTTTTGGCTTTTCCTCAATCACTGTTTCCTTCACTCTGTGAGACTGCCAAGTCACCAGGTGGGAGGCTGTGGCAGAAAAACTGTGGTGACTGCAGAAACTGTCCTGATGGCACCGGTAGCCTGTAACCAACATATTTACAGCTAATCATCCTGGAGATGCTCCCTGAGCCCATATGTAGCCTAAATCTGGGATGTCTCAGAGCTAGCCTCAGTTGTAGGGGAAGGAATCCACCTTGATACAACTCCATTGCTTTTAGCCAACATTAATTTTTTACTTCTCAAATGAATCCAGAGCAGGCAGAAACCACTTGCCATCCAGGATCGTCACGTTAGAGGGTATAGCTTGGGGTAGAGCATTTGACTGCAGAATCACCACGTAAGACCTCATCTAAGAACTAGGAGGAAAGACTCAAATCAAGTCTTAAAACAGCACCCCTTTAGTGATTCATCTACATTGATTGTAATTGAAAGTAAGGTGACTTCTTGAGGAAAAGCATTTGGACTGGTGAAGGAACTTGCGTAAGTTAGAAGTGAGGTAGTGTGGTTCTAGAGTTCCGTCTCTGGACTTCTGCACCACACAGCCCCACTCGGTGCCCTGCGCCATCCCCTCCACTGCATTCTGGCCAGCCGCAGAGGGCCCGGTCACATCCTATGGATCACTAGACATGTCTTCTGTAGACTGCCATTGGTCTCTCTGCTTCCTGATCCCACATCTGGTCTGAAAGTAGTCACCACATTCTAAGACTTGTGGTCATTGTTGTCCAGAACAGTGTGTCCTGTCTGGGAAGAAAGGTATGGATTTCTGCACATCTTCCTTTGATCTCTCTTATGTGTCCCTCTATTTGTAATGCAGATTAGACTATATAATGGTAAACTTCTCAAGGGCAAGGTTATGTTTTCTAACTTATTTGCATTTGCCAGCATAATGAGTGAACGATAGGCCTTTTATAATTTTTTATTCATATGGATTTAAAGTTTTTCTCCTTGCATGCTTATGTATTTTTTGTATGTGCCCTTATACAATAGTAAAGGTGTCATATTTCATGGAGCGATACAAGGCTTTGATATTTTAAGCTTCCTGTCTGTACTTTCCAAATTGTTCTGGAATCAGCTGATGTGATCTTATTACTTTACTGCCAGGTGCTAGCACATCAGTGTGACATTGCATTTCAGTTCTTATATTCTTGTGACGTGAATTATATAACACCATGTCTCTAGGCTTTCAATGTCACTCTTCTCTTTAATATCTAAATAAGAAGGATCTGAGCCTCCATCCAAGGGAATGCAGGGAGCCAGGTTCCTCCCTCAGACTTTATGAAGATGCTCAGTGAGTAGTACTCTCACCTTTCACAAATCTATCCTGGGAGTTTTGTCTCAACGCCTTCTGGGCTGCCGCTTCAGAGCTCTCCACTCATCACCTCTGGCCGGAACTCTCCAGGCTCCTTAACTTCCCAGCGTATAGACACAGATTCCCCCAAAGCATAGAAATGGATTTTCCACCCCCTGCCACCTTGAATTCAGCAAACACAGCTAACACATTTTAGCATACTTTACTAAAGCTCAAAGAAGCTAAAAACGAATTATAATAAAGAAAAGAAAAATATTGACATCCTTTTCACAAGGAATTACCTAGTGAACTCTTTTTTGGGCCCCAGTCTGCTTGGGTATTTACAGAATCCACTTAATCTCCACTAGCCAAAAGTTTCCTTGTTCATCTCTTCTTTCCCAAGTACCGTGTCTCCAACCCGCTGTCTCAGACTCAGCTAGAGGAAGCAGAACCGGGTCACATCACCAAAGTATCTTCTGTTAGCTACATAGCCCCCCCCCCCCCCCAAAGAATTCAGTAGACTTAGGGATCTATTTTTGAGTGATTTTCCCACTAACAATGGTGGATAGTTCATTTACAAATACTCAACTAAAAGAAATATTATTTACTTAATTTGCAAATATCTAACTTATGAAATAGAAGTCCTTCAGAAACAAAGGAGGACGCTACCCTAAAACAAATTCACCTTCTCCCATTTGCAAAGAGGCTGCAGGTAAGAACGCTTGGTGGTTTAGAACACTGCATTTCCTCTTCCGCCCGTCAGCAGTTTACAACTATTACGATCTACCATCGGCGTAGATCACCTCCGCTATTTCAAGGACTCTTTTTTTTCTTAAGCATAACTATTTCTGTATGATTTGTTTCCTTTCGTATGCAGCTTTAAGACTTGTATTTCTCCCCATTCTTACATTTAAGCACTGTCTTATCATCATGAAGCTAATTGGACAATTCCTGAGAGCCAACGTGTTTGTTGTATTCTTCGAGCACTAAACTGTTGGTAACTTTAGGAGCTTTTCAGCTAGTAAGGGACAGGTTAATAACCACTTAAGAAGTAAACTTCAGAAAAGCACTACTTATTACAGAGAAGAAGGGAATGGAGTATGGTGGCATATTGTTGGCAAAAGAGCCACTTTGATCAGAAAAAAAAAACAAAAAACAAAACTGTGAGCCATGGCTTTAAGGGCAGCTTGTGCTTATTCACGGATTGAACTTTGTCCTCTTGTGACGGGTGTGGTAGGTTTAGTCAGAAAGGAGGCTCCTAGAAGTTTCTCTGCCCTTATTTTGAATTCTGGTTGTTTCTGCAATACAGAAGTAGTATCCAATTATCTTATTTACTTTGTGTGCGGTAAGGACACCAATATTAGAAAACTTAACTGTTTCAGTAAAAGTTGAAGGAGGAGAGGTAGTTTTATCTATAAAATGAGAGCAAAAAGCTTTGGATACTATCTCAACAAGTTTATCATGTTTTAAATTATGCCAAACAGTTTATGTGCGACCCCTACGTCAACTGACAGTTCACATACTTACATTTGTGATAAAACTTGATCACCTATTATATTTTAAATTTCAGCAGTAGTGGGGAAAAAAATAGAGTTTTACTGACAAAGTTAGTTTCTTTTCATCAGCTAAAAATGAACACACTTGAAGCATGATCTCAAGAAATGCCATTTGTTTTATACTCATGTCTCTAACTCCAAAACAAACCTATTACTCTATTTTTATCAAAAAGAAGTAATTATACAAATGCTTTCTATGTATATTTCCAAGTTCTTAAAATCTTAATTGCAATTATACCTGACTTCTGATGAACACCCAGGGACAACAAAGGCATGTCTAAACAGGTAAATCGGTACATAATTAAATGACATCTGTGTCTCATGTATTGTAATCTTATAAAGCTCTAACTATGACTACTTTCTATTGCACAATTTTTAGAGCAGTAATCTTTTTTAATGTTGCACAAACACGATAAGAACACAGAAGAATTTTTTTTTTCCTTTGGTCACTGAGCTTGCATGAGAATGTTATGAGAACCTCATTTCTTACAACACTGACCCCCCACCCTTGACTAGTATTTCCCAATAAAGACCAGATTTCCCAAATATTAGGTTCTAGCTGGGTTTGCTACAATCATAAAGTTAGTCATTAAGAATCCCATGCATATGGCAAGGTTTTTCTTAATAGTATTTTGAGCTGAATATAAGCAAGCATATTTAAAATTGTAACATCCAAAGAATCATACTTAAGTAGTTTTTTTTTTGTATGCTGCATAGTAATTTTAAGTAATTAAGCTTTATTGTCCCCCAAATCCTTTTGGGGTGAGCAAGTCATTCTTTAAGAAAACAGTTTGTGGATAAAAAAAGAGAATCTTTAATTACTCTCAATGGGACACTTTTTTCCCTGTTTCAAATGGAACAGAAGAGGTTCTTAAATGTAATTTTACATAACCTCAGTGGCATATTGAAGTATGGGAGGCAAAAGACAATTATGCAATCACTAAATCTATTGTATATGTGGACAAACATGAAGATAGAACCATTATGTTACTGTACCATTATTCTAATGTTTTGTCTGTATTTTTAATACCAGAGTCTTCTTTGGAGAATGTCAAGATGTTTCCTTTATTATAATCTAAGATTGGTTGCCATTTCTTTTAAAGATTGTATCTATTTCTCTGCTAGAAATATTGTTTTGATAAATGAATTAATAATTATACTCCAAAACCCACGTTAGTAAAATTTTACAGAAAAAGTTTTGTTGGCATCCAAAAGGAAAAGTTTAACTGATATATAAATGTAATCACTTATGAAGAAGCAAAAAATATATTATGTTCATTTTAATTAAGGCAAGTCAATTGAACCAAGGTTTATGACCACTGGAATTGCCATTCGAACAAGGCAGATACTTTATTCCAGTCTATCCACTACAGTCTCCTATTTTCAGGTTAATTTCTAGATTTTTTTCCCAGAATGATTTCTCAGGGCTACATGCCTCCTGCTTTGAGACAGGATGCTGTGGCTCCCATAATGTTGTGTCTATTCTCTGGGGTGGCCAGACCTCAGCTGAGAGCAAATCATTCTCAGAATCATTGCTCTGTTCCCATGACCTGGACCTGATTAAACAAATTACAGTGGCAAGCCCAGAAGTATTCCTCCAACCAGTTAGGCAGAAACTGGGGACCTAAGCAAGAGACAAGTCACAAAGGAAAGCAACAAAGTGGAGATAATTTTTTCAGGCATAAGAGCAGAAAACCAACACTATAAACAAGGGGCAGAATTCTATAAGCCTGGATGGTGATGGTGAACAAGAGCATACAACAAATAAAACATCATGAAATGATAAGCAATGACAGATTTTGCAATAGTATATGAGCAAACCTTATACACTAACTAGCTGAAATGTTTCAACTATAGAATCTATGAAGCTAACAAAAGAAATAGAATAATAACCAGGGCTTAAATCCCATATTAAAAACTGCTCCTCAGTGCAACTCTATCCTGCCTATGTTTTGTTTTCAGAACTCATTTTCTGTCTCTAGGTCAAACTGGCCATAGTCCATCTTTTTTTAAAAGTTCATCACCCTAGATCAATCTCACTGGTTAAAATAAGCAATCTTTCTACAACTTGTAAACATAAAACTTTCCTGGAAATAGCCTGCTTCTTTTTCTTTTGTGAATGTTAATCATTTTCAAGTTAACAGCACAGACCTGAAATCTAATTCAGTTTGGTTAGATATGAATTCAACTAACTTAAAATTTTTAAATAATAGAAACTAATAAAATCATTAATGCAAAAGAGGATATATGGACATTGCTTTATCAATATTGGATATTGGATATCAAAAATGGATATTTACAAGTGTTCCCAAATAAGACAAGTCACAAGCGTTTGATACAATAGTGTATGGTTCCACAACTACTTTATATTAGGGAATTGCATCCATAGACAATTTCAAGGTTAAAAGTCTCTGTCATACCATTTTTATATAGTTAAATGGATTAATTAACAAGAAGATGTTTATCTGTCTTCTTGAGAATATACAAATTCAACCAAGCTACAATCAATCCATTTATCCATTCATTTAGTCATTTATTGGGCACCTATGTATACCAGGCCCCAGGTAGGGGCTAAAAATCACCATCGACAATATCCGTAAGTTCCAAACTCATTTCTAGAAGAAAGGAGATTTCTACAGCAGAGAAAACTTTGCTTTTCCACAAGGCTCCCACCACTTTGTCAGAGAGACTATTTCTCATTTTCACCAAATGGCGGGGCTTAAGAAGAGGGAAAGGAAATGATAAGAGAATAGATACTGATACTAAAGTCTCTCTGTAGGGCAAGGGAGGCATTAATAGCTATGTTCTTCCTTCTCTCTGGGGATTCCAACAGGATAAAGACAAGGGACAAGACAGTGGGACAGCATGGGAATCCAATAGGGGGGACTCAAAGATTCCTACCTTTAACAATATGGCAACCATGAGGGCTTTTTTACTCAAATATGTTTGATTATGGCTCATGTTCCCCCCCCCAGCCTAGTGTGTCTTCTGTTCATCTTAAATTATGCATTAAAAACAATAAGGGTGCCTAGGCAGCTCAGTCAGTTAAGCATCCGACTCTTGATTTCGACTCAGGTCATGATCTCAACGTTTGTGGGTTCAAGCCCCGTGTGGGATTCTGTGTTGACAGCGCAGGTCCTACTTGAGATTCTCTTTCTCCCCCTCTTTCTGCCTCTCCCCTGCTTACACATGGACACGCTCTCTTTCTCTCTCTCTCTCAAAATAAATAAACTTAAAAAAAAAATAATAAGCAATGAGAATAGTTTTGTCCTTAAAAATGGTATGTAAAAGAATATTCCTTTCAGGAAGACTATTTTCCTTTGAAAAATTCTACTTTTTAGAGCTTGTACCTCTAGCTCATAGTAATCATCAATATAACAATGGTATTTTGGCATCGATGTTAACATGATTTATAAAAATCTTTTATTACAAAACAACAACAAGAAGAATCTTATGTCTGTGAAGCATTTTATAGTTTACAAACACTTTCACATACATCGTCTCATTTGATTAACAAGCCTGGTAGGCAGCCAGGGCAGGCATATTTATCCCTGCTTTAAAAAAATTGAGACTTACAGAGGTTATGAAACTCGCCCAAGGCATCACAGTAAATAAGAAGGAGAACCAAGAGTTAAACCGAGGCCAGGTGTCATCAAGCCCAGGTAATGTGACCCAGGTTCAGCTTCCTCCCCTCCACGTTCTGCTTCCTATAACATTATGACCCCAGCTAGGTTGATGGTACCATGACTTTTATCCATCAGGATGTAGATGTTGATAATATAGATGACTGGTTTGCATATGTAGTTTGCATCATCTAAGTGATAGGTAATAGATTAAAAGTCACTAGCTGCCATTTGCATAAAGCAACCTGAAAAATTAGAGTAAATCACCATGTAAAGAGTATTATTGGTGGCCAGAGAGAAGCAAGAAAATAAATGAGCAGGTCTATTATAAGAGGGCTTTTTTTTTTTATTGTTTATTAGGAGAAAACCATTCAATCTGAAATTTTAATAAATTAATTTCCTCTTAGTAATTAGCTAATACATGAACCTTCTTGGGGTAGTTTATGTACTTTCAAAAGATATTTGGTAAATTTTCAGTGTTCTGAAGCTTTTCAGTGACCTTTTCTACATTAAAAAAATTTTTTTAATGTTTATTTACTTTTAAGGTAGAGGCGAAGACAGAGCCATGAGGGAAGGAGGGGCAGAGAGAGAGACACACACAAAATCTGAAGCAGGTTCCAAGCTCTGAGCCATCAGCACAGACCCCTATGCGGGGCTCAAACTTGGGAACAGGGAGATCATGGCCTCAGCCAAATTCAGATGCTTAACCAACTGAGCCACCCAGGCACTCCAACTCTTTTCTACATTAGGTCAATATCATTCTTCATTTGATCCCCCGCTATATGTACTATCACTTTAAAGAATACATTAGTAACTTGAAACACCACTTCTGGAAAGTTGCTCTGTCCTTATCTACATTTATAGATATTCAAGTTAATAGAGAAACAGAAAAATTTATGAAATTTTTCTTGTTTAACTCAATTCACTAATATGTATGAAGTACCAGATGCCAGACACCAGGAGGTACAAAAACCAATAGAAGTTGGTCCATGAATTCAAGATATTTGCAAAAGCAACTTCTATTATGTATAGCAAGGTGTACTTATAGCCTAAATTTATATTGAGTAGATAACATTTTGGGTTGACTCATCAGCACTTTTTTTCTTCCAGTGCATCACACCAGAGATGGGCCCTCTGGCTGCCTTACCCATGAGGGCTGGCCACTAGCCCAACCTGACTAATGAGATTCTCTCTACTGAATGAGGACACAGAAACTCCTGTAAATTAACTCTGGTTATAGGTCAGGTAGACCCAGGAAATGAGGGCAATGGATTGGCTGGGCATGATGTTAGGGTTGCCAGGTAAAGGATAAGCATCCTATAATTTTACTTGCTAAATCTGGCAACCCTATATGATGAACCATGTATAAGTGATGAGCGCTGCTCTGTAAAAAGGGACTAGAAACACAGAGATAAGGAAAATTAAAGACTGTGGTGAATGTGCAGTGGGGGAGGGGATGAGATTGAGGGAAAGGAAAAATAGCCTTGGTCACTGAGAACGTTACAGTTCTCAGTTCTGGTCTCATGGGAGAACTGGCCGTTTCCTGTCCTTGGGTTCTATGACTTACCTTGCCTCTTTATAAGAGATCCTTCTATTCTTTAGATTGCTTAGAGGAAATCTGCCTCTTATATCAAACATGTCTTAAGGCATGTATAATATTGTCACATTTGAAGGGAAAGTTTTTATTATTTCACAAACTTTAAAGAATTCAGAGTCCGTGAGATATGTGAATGGAAAACTTGTTTCTTATTTATAAGAGTAGAAAAACTTGTCTCTCATTATCAAGAGTGGAAAAGTTTGCCTCTCTGTAATAAACACCATGAAATATCAGTACTTATAAAAAATTCCATATTTGGAAACCTGGGATTCAGAATAGGTCTTCTTGGTTTCCTTATGCATATCAGTTACAGTGTAAACTCATTTGATTCACTTCTTCCAGATATTACTCTAAAGTGTCGTCCCCAGGGCGCCTGGGTGGCTCAGTCGTTTGAGCGACCAACTCTTGGTTTTGGCTTAGGTCATGATCCCACAGTTTCATGGGTTTGAGCCCTGCATTGGGCTGTACACTGGCAGGGCAGAGCCTGCTTGGGATTCTCTCTCTCTCTCCCTCTCTCCCTGCCCCTCCCCCACTCACACTGTCTCTCTCTCTCTCTCTCTCTCTCTCAAAAATAAATAAACTTAAAAAAAAGTTTTAGATGTTGTCCCCAAAGTAAAAACTATGAAATGGCTGAATTATGAAGTCTTTAGGTATTATCAGTTTCAATTAAGCTTGTTCTCTCTCTTCCCTTTGTCTTTCCATATCTTCCCTCCTCCATTCTCTAACCTCTCTGTCAAAGTGCTTCCTGAGGAAAAAAGGCCATAAAAAACACACCTACACCTTGGTGTAAATTAGTCAAACATGCTATTCACACCTGGATTATTTGCATTTTTGAAAAAAGAACTTAAGAGAGAAAAGGCAACAGGACATTCTGAGCTTGCTAGGAGTAACAACCCTACGTAATGTGGAGTTTATATTACACAATATTAGTTAATGGATCGGGGACAGATCATCATGCTGAATGTTCAAAAAAAAAAAAAAAAAAAACCATCTTGGTCAGGTTCAGTCTATCCAAGCTGGAAATAGAGTTTGGACTGGAGATTATTTTTTCTGGGGTGGATGTGGGACAAGGGACAGTTGTCAATTGAGCAACAGCCCAACTCCCAAAAGAACAAAGAAATCAAGTTAATCATGGGCCTAAAGGAAGGACAAGAAATGATCTAAAGTATGCACTTGGTAGTATATTTCTAGGGTTCATTGCATGGAGAGTCCAAGTAAGAGTAAACGCTACTATAAGATTCTTGAAACTAAACAGATCACAGGTGGATAGAGACTTCTTAATTTTACTCACAAGTTATCAGATTGTTCCCTCTGGCCGAGAACATGTGTCCACTACCACATGAAACTCTACTAATTTCATGTGCTTTCTATTAGTAAGCAACCTCTTTTTAGAGTTTTAGGGCAGGTTATCTGTCTCTCACACCTTAATGTGAACTCTGAAAGAACCAATCAATTCCTAGATGTACTTTAAAATGTGGACATATTCTTACGGCTAGAGAAGAGGAAGAATTACTTCTGGAATAGGGGTAATTTGGAGGGCAGACAGGATCAGTTATGATTAGAAGGCAGTTCTGATGACATTTAGTATCTGAGGGCTGGAATTATGAGATAAGAATCAAAAAACAAGCACAAACAGAGTCTTTACCATCAAGCTTCTATAGTTTAAATTTTAATCTATAGTTGATCAGTCTCACAAAACTACTCCTAGAAACTGAATAGAAAGAATAATATACAGTATCTTCATGCAAACTGTACCCTCTTCAGGTGGGAGCAGATGCACCCCAGGGTGCATAGCTCAGTGAGCAGAGCGGGTATAGATTCCAGCCTCTCCCCCCATTTCCTTACCTGGACATTCTTGTGCACAACTTATACAACTGTATGTGCAATAATCCCTTCTCCTCTGCCCTCTCTGCTCACCTCAACACATACATACCTCTACCTGGTGCTGGATGAAATGTGACTCATCCATCAAGACTCACCTCAAGTATTACTCCCATTGTGATTTGCACAGCAGAAAATATGGGGACATAGGTGAAGACCCTCATTCCACATCCTAGACCTTGACCAGTCCCAATTGAGAAGCTCCTCTTCTTCCATCCATTCCGTATAATAAAGTTAGATGAATCTACACAAAACTGGTCAAGTCTTTAATTGGATAGACTCAGGGATAATTGAGAATGCTAACCAGAGGATTTTTATATTATTCATACCTAGACATACATACAAAGTTCACCAAAGACACTGAATGGCACTTAGCATACTGACTGGCACAATGTTGGTACCCAATAAATGTGTTGAATTGATCCATAAATAAAAGAAAGAATAAAATAATGAAAGCATAACAAGGGAATAAGCGAATCAATCAGTTGTGGGGGCCAACTCCAGAAGTTATGCCATGTAGGTGACTGGTTAGCAGTATTCCCCAAAACTGTATCTCAAGGAACATTGGGTCAGGGAGATACTGAAAGGTTTGTAGTCATTTACATTTGAAAAAGGCAGCAAACTATACAGTGGAGTTTTTTTGTTTGTTTTTTTCCTGAATAATAACTGATTAAGGACCCTGCTTAGCTTTGTTTAGTTAATAGCATGGAACATCTTTCCCCTATAGTGTGTTCAGTAGTCTGGAGTCTGGCCCTGATTGCTGAAAAATTTGAAGAACAAAATAATCTCAAAGTTTGAAAAATACTTACAGCTCAAATTGAATTATATGCTTTGAAAGATTAAATATAATGTACATTCAAAACCAGGAGTCATTTCTGGTATGACGTTATGGCATCTTTCAAATTTTCTGTGGTGGGAAATATGGTCAATGTTTTTATTTTTACTTTTTAATACATTTTTATTGTGGTAGAATATACATAACATAAAATTTACTATTTTAACCATTTATAAGTGTGCAATTCAGTGGCGTTAAGTGCATTTCCCAGGTTGTGCAGCCTTCATTGCTATATGTTTCCAAAATTTCTTCATCATCCCAAACAGAAACTCCGTACTTATTAAATCATAACTCTTCATTCCCTTCTTCCCCCGGGCCCTGGTAACCTCTAATATACTTCCTGTCTCTCTGAATTTGCCTATTCTAGGTGCCTTATATAAATGGAAACATACAATATTTGTTCTCTTGTATCTGGCTTTTTTTCACTTGGCATCATTGTCAAGGTTCTCCTGTGTTGTAGCATGAATCCGACTTTCATTCTTTTTGAGGCTGAACAATATCCCATTGTATGTATATGGCACATTTTTTAAAAATCCATTCATCTGTTGTATGGATTTGGGTTATTTCCACCTTTCGGCGATTGTGAATAATGCTGCCAAGAACATTGGTATACAGCATGTGTCTGAATCCCTGCTTTCAATTCTTTTGGTTACATACCTAGAAGTGGAATTGCTAGATCATTTGGTAATTCTATGTTTAACTTTTAGAGGAACCAGTATTTTCATTTTTTACGTGACTGAATATTTTTTTAATGTTTATTTATTTTTTAGAGATAGAGAGAAAGAGAGCATGAGCGGGGGAGGGGCAGAAAGAGAAGGGGGGAGAGAGGGGGACAGAGCATCTAAAGCAGGCTCTGTGCTGACAGCAGAGAACCCAATGCGGGGTTCACACACCATGAGATCACAAACCGTGAGATCATGATCTGAGCCGAAGTCAGATGCTTAACCGACTGAGGCACCCAGATGCCCCTGACTGAATATTTTTCTTAATTGCTAAGTTAATAAACTCTCAATTTTGCTAGCCTATGCTATAGTTCATATTAAGAATATATAAAATTTAGCAAGAATTTTATTTTATTCTTTTAAGTTTATTTATTTATTTTAAGAGAGAGAGAGAGAGAGAACTAGCAGGGCAGGGGCAGAGAAAGAGGGGGACAGAGGATCCAAAGAGGGCTCCAAGCTGTCAGCAGAGAGCCTGATGTGGGACTTGAATTCATGAACTGTGAGATCATGACCTGAGCTGAAGTTGGATGCTCAACTGACTGATCCACCCAGGCACTCAAGGAATTTTAATCATAATTATTTTATAAGAAAAAACAATTTCTCCACAATATTTAGGGCTAAAGAACATTCTTAAGATGTGGTAGGAGGAAACTGCTATACTCACAAAGCATTACATTCAGAAAATTAAAAAGATAATAAAAATATATTGGCCCCTCTTTCTTCCCTTCCTCTTAGCTTCAACCATGGATCAATGCAAAATCTTTCCCCAATGTCACTTTCTCAAGTTGGCATCGTACTGAGTGTCCTTGATGCCTTCTCCCCCTTTTACCCTTTTGATTGCTTTATTCTTACCTACCCAAGGATAAGGCAAAATGAATCATTTCTTTGAATATTTTTATTTTCAATGTTTCATTTTCTTACTATTGAATTTTTGTTATAGTCTTTACTTACTGCATTAGTTAATGTCACATAGGCTACTTGTTTGTTAAAAATCTTACCAACGTCACTCAATTCTACAAATCTATTAATAATGAGATCTATTAATAATGGAGGGTTTTCATATGATTGGATAGATTTCACTCTCAAAAGGACCTTTTTCTACTGGCCATCTTCCCCCCAGTCTATAAAGCATTATTTGTCCTTGAAGAGTTTCTCCTTGGGTTAATTCTTTTAAGTTGAAAAGTCACATTAATTTTAATGGGTGTGCTATGATCTGTGACCTCTGCAAAATAAACAAACACTCAACTTTAAAGCAAATTTCTTTTCTTCTCTATTCTCTAGATCCGTGTTTTAAAAAGAAGGATGTGGCAAAATCCCCAGTAGCTCTTAGGATTACACTGGTGCCAAAGGGGTATCCGGAAGGAGGTGGGTGGGAGAAAAGGTAGAACTACACAGAGACCAGAAAGGATCGTGAGCTCTGGCGGCTAGGAAGTGGGGAGAGGAGGAGAAGAAAAGACACCATGATGCTAAGAAGGGATGTGTAGTTGTTGCTTGTATTGTGTTTTTGCAGGTGCAGGGAAAATGGAGGAGAGAGGAAACTAACGTAGATATAATTCTTAACTCACAAATTTAATCTGACTGCATTGTAACAAAGTTGGTCAAGTTCGTGGTTACAGGGAACACTATAGGAATTGTTGTAGGGCTTAAAGAATTCACAGAAGACCAGTGGTGAACAAATATTTTTGGGATATTTTCTGGAAAAGAAAGTATGTTGCAAGCTATGAAACACGGGCTTTTGTGGTTGTTTTGGCAGCTGTCATTTTTAAGGAAAAGTAATTTTACAACCATCTTTGTCATTACACAGGGTACTAAACCAAGTTTATTTATCTAATGCTAAAAGATATAGAGCAGCAATTTCTAAAGACCATTTGTCTTGGAAATCTGGGGTGCAGAGCAAGTACAGTGAGTAGGAATCAAAGTGTGTGTGCCTGTGTGTCTGTCGGGGTGTGTGTGTGTGTGTGTGTGTGTGTGTGTGTGTATCCCAGTCAGTGTAGACACTAAAAGCATAACAATTAACAATGACCTTTTTTGAAGTTAAAAAAAAAAATGTTAAGATCCACTAGTGTAGAGCATTTAAGTGGTATTTACAGGGCAGAAGGTAAACAAAAACAAAACGAAACAAAACAAAATGGAATTTTGGAGGAAGCGAACGGCCAAGTTCGATGCAATAGACTCTTTCCGGCAGCACGCTCTTATGACGTGTTGAATTTCTTTCTAGTAGTGTGCTGCATTCAGCATTGCTCTAAAGGAATTGTCCTCTTAGAAATCATTTTGTTATTCTGAAATTTTATCATCAGCTTTTCCCCGGAGATAATTACTATTCATATTTTCTCATGATCCTCTACACATTTTTCTAAACATATTTTCTTTCTTACAAAATTAGGATTTAAATATGGCACCAAACCAGGGTGCCTGAATGGCTCAGTCAATTAAACGTTCGACTTTGGCTCAGGTCATGATCTCGTGGTTCACATGTTTGAGCCTCGCGTTGGGCTCTGTGCTGACCGCTCAGAGCCTGGAGCCTGCTTCCAATTCTGTGTCTCCCTCTTTCTCTGTCCCTTCCCGCCCCCCCCCCCCCCCATGCTTTGTCTCTCTCTCCCTCAAAAATAAATAAAAATATTTTTTAAAAAATTAAAAAAAATAAAAATGGCACGCGACCATTGATTATTTGTTTCTGTTTTTTTTTAATTTCATGTTTTTTAAAGTTGCCTTTTCACTTTACACAATGTAATGATTACAAAAACAAATTTTTACCCATAATATTACAAACATTATAAGAAATTGCCAAGTGAGGTTCTGAGTGAAGCCTTTATACTAGGTGTTTTTATGGTTAGATCTGGAAGATCGGCCCCTGTGAGAGTGCTCCAGGGGCACTATTCTTCATTTTCTTAGCCCTGCATTTAAAAGCAAAGTCTCTGGTGAATGGTAACACTAAACACACACTAAATAAAAGGTATAGTGACCAAAAGCAACTCTCCAATTTGGATGGATTTTTTTAGAGAACATCTATTCAGTAACATACCAATTCCTTCCTTTACCATGCATAATTCTACCTAAATATTCAAGTGTAGTTACAGAATATTGGTGCTCTGATTCCAAACTGGCTTCTCTTTGTTGTAATGTAGGTAAGATCGTGTATTTTGTGAATAAAAAGATTCTACCTCTAAATTCAGTAAGTTTAGATCACTTTTCAAGGATGACAAAGTCAATTTCTACTTTAGTTGGGAGATTAGATCACATGACCTGTAAGAATTCTTTCAACTACAAGGGGAATATTTCAATTCACCCACGTTTATGATGGACATTTAGGTTAGTCTATCATGAACTTTTACATGTGACATTTAAACATTAATTTTTTCCAATGGCAAAATGTAGAATTACTGCCCTTCTTTTGAAGATATTTAAGAAAACATAGATTTTTCAGGGTGCCTGGTGGCTTAGTTGGTTAAGCATCTGACTCTTGATCTTGGTTTAGGTCATGATCTCACAGTTCATGAGACCAAGCTTAGCATTAGGCTCTGTGCTGGCTGTGCAGAGCTTGCTTGGGATTCTGTCTCTCCCTCTCTCTCTGCCCCTCCCCTACTTGTGCTCTCTCTCAGAATAAATAAATAAACATTAAAAAAAAAAAGAAAAGGAAACATAGGGATACCTGGGTGGCTCAGTCAGTTAAGTGCCTGCCTTTGGCTCAGGTCATGATGTCACGGTTCATGAGTTTGAGCCCCACGTCTGTGCTGACAGCTCAGAGCCTGGAGTCTGCTTCGGATTCTGTGTCTCCCTCTCTCTCTAGCTCTCCTCCACTCTCTCCCTCTCTCTATCTCTCCCTCTCAAAGATAACCATTAAAAAATTAATAATAAATTTAAAAAAGAAAACATAGATTTTCATAGTTTAATACAGGTAGAACTTAAAATTCTGTCTCATTATAAAAATAATATATGCTTGGGACACCTGGGTGGTTCAGTCAGCTAAGCGTCTGACTTTGGCTCAGGTCATGATCTCACTGGGTTTGTGAGTTCGAGCCCCTCGTCAGGCTCTGTGCTAACAGCTCAGAGCCTGGAGCCTCCTTCAGATTCTGTGTCTCCTCCTCTCTCTGCCCCTGCCATGCTCATGCTCTGTCTCTCTCTGCCTCTCAATAATAAATAAACGTTAAAAAATAATAATACATGCTCAATAAGGAAATATTGACCTGAAAATAATGTTATATGTCAATTATATCTCAATAAAAAACCAAAATATTAAAAAATACAACTAAGTACAGAGAAAAACAAATTACAAAAGGTTAATTACTATCATTTGGGTATGTGTCCCTCCCTGCTTTCCTAGTTATAGATATTTTCTAGCAAAAGAAAAAAAGAAAGAAGGAAAGAAAAAGGTATCATGCTATACATACTAGTTTAAACCTTGATTTTTCACTAATTATATATTACAAACATTTTATGTTAGTAGTCTTCTAAAACCACATTTTTAATGGTCATGTGTTAACAGCATGGGTATAACAAAATGTGCCCAATAAAACCCAAATTCTTGAGCACTTATGAAAAAACAAATCATGTGATGAACAACTCTGTGCATATAACTTTGCCCACATCTCTTATTTTTGCTTTAGTATAAATTCCAGTAAGTGTTCTTTCTGGGCCAAAGGGCATACCAATTTTAAGACATTTTTCTTATATGGCCAAGTTGCCCTCCAAAAAATTAACACCTATTTAACTCTCACTAATAGTATATGGGAGTTCAACTTCCCCACACCTCTGTAGAAATGGAATTTTTCCTAATGTCCTTTTTATGCACCCATTGTAAAGTAGTACTTAAGGAAAGGAATTATCTTATAATTGTTTCTTCAATGCTTAATATAGTGCCTGTCACACAGTCTGTATTCAAAAACTACTTATTAAAGAATGAAAGAATAAATATACACTATTCTGAGCTAAACATGAAGTGAATATAGAAAAGTAATAAAATGCAGAGGAAAAAAAGAAAAACTAAACAAGGAATCAGGAGGTTACTTCTGTTCCTAACCAGTTTCATCCCCTTCAGCAAATAATTTAACCTTGGTGACCTCACAACTGGCTTCCTAGGCATGCAACCTGTGCAGTCACACAAGCCTCTGCCCTCAGAAGTATGCTATGATTGGTTTATTGACGCCATCTTGAAATGCCTAATGATTGTTGAACAAGAAGCCCAACATTTTCATTTTCCATTGGGCCCCAGAAATTGTGTAGCTGATCCTGCCTCTCCTTCCTCATCTGTAAAACAAGATTAAAAAAAAAAACAAAACAAAAACAAGAAAATAAGATAAGATAAAGAAAATGAGGCTCATACAAGTCATAGCAATTCTGATTTGAGGAGTTTTTTTCTGAATATAACAGTACAGGAGGCTTCTATTTAGGTACATAAATTATCTTGGAACAATTTTGCAATCCATTCTTATTGCTTGATGAAGATCCTTCATTCTGTGAATCACTCAGCCCTTTTCCCTAACCCATCTCCACCAGTGGCCTTCTTTGTACTCTCCTTTCTGATTCTCATTGCACTGGATTATATATACTCCTGCAGCATTGCAACCATTAACCTTTAAGTATGAAGGGATAGGAAAAGAAAAAGTTTCTTCTTCTTCTTCTTCTTCTTCTTCTTCTTCTTCTTCTTCTTCTTCTTCTTAAGTAATCTCTACCCTTAACGTGGGGCTCAAACTCATGACCTGGAGATCAAGAGTCACATGCTCTGCCGACTGAGCCAGCAGTTGCCCCAAGAAAGTTACTTCTGAAGAAGGATTCTTCTGGTCCAAAAGAAAAAATTATCTGATAAAGTTTTCTATAATGAGGGTATTGAGTAGAAAAAAAAGAAAGACTTTGGAAAAGCAATTTGAGCTTCTAAGCATTAACTCATAGATAATCAGAATGTTGGATAGTGTGGTTCCTTTCCTTTTCTCCCTGTCTTCCTTCCTCCCTTCCTTCCTTTCCTCCTTTCAACTGTTTTTAGAAGCACCTGATCTCCATTGCCAAATTAAGTATAATTTCATAGAGGACAATTCCTATATACAACTATTTCAGAAGGAAACAACTGCTGCTCTAGTTTTATTTTTGAATAATCATTTTGAAAATAAGTGATGGACTATAGAGGAAAAATCACAGCAAGCTGCCCAGAGATAGGAACAGCATGCAAATTACTACTAATTTAAATTACCTTTCTTTCTTCTCTACTCTAGGAAAATGCCATCTTTATTTTAAGACATTTATATCTGAGCAGTTCAAGCTATTTCAAGATGTTATCTGTTTCAACACACATAATGAAATGTGGTGGGTAAACGTTCCGCCATTTTACAGAGAGATGGAAAGTGACAATAACCTGTATCAAAGCTGTTCAAAGCTTAGATCTCTGAGTCAGTGCTCTTTGCTGCATCTCAAAATGTTTAATAAAAATGCACTACCAAGTAATGGACTGGAACAATTTGAAAGTTTTTTTAAATGTTTTCTAAAATGATTACTCTTCAGATTTCATTATATGTAGAACAATCTAGATGATATAAATCTTCTTGACAACTTTGTCTTGCCTGTAATGAGTAGAACTTTTTTGCAGACCGTGTTTTGGGGAGAATTTTGATAAAAGTGATGGTTAGTATTCTGAGCCTGTCCCTGAGAGCTGGGTAGACAGGACATAAACACAACACAACATATGTCCATCAGTGCATGGTTGGCAATGGTACCTATTGGTTCAAGTATTCTGTCAAGTTTCCTTTTTGCTTGCAATGATATATTGGCAATGTGTAGTCTATGAAGAGAGTAAAGTAGCATGGATATTTGGAAAATTTAGTTAACTAAATTTTACTATTGTAGTTCAAATTAAAATATTAAAGAAATTAGGGGCTCCTAGGTGGCTTGTAGGTTAAGCATCGACTTCAGTTCAGGTCATGATCTGGGGGTTCATGGGCTTGACCCTATGCATTGGGCTCCATGATGACAGTGTGGAGCCTTTTGGGATTCTCTCTCTCTTCCTCCCTCTGCTCATCCCCAAGCCATGATTTCTCTCTTTCTCTCTCTCTCAAAATAAATAAATAAGCTTTAAAAAAAAAAGATTTTTTAAAAAATCCTTTTAATTTTAAAGATATTAATAGTCTAATTATCAGAATGAGTTAAAGATCTGTAAGGGTCTACCTTATTCTCAGTAAATAATAAGGTAAGTGAGAGAAAAGCTGTCTCATCCAAAAGAATAATCAGGAGTTACTGAGGCATGAGGCAAATTTTATGTATGAAATTTTGATGTGTTTGGAGATTCATACATTAATTCATGCATTTAAGAAATTATTGAGCACCCAACATGTACTAAGTGCTGTTAAATAAGATAGACGTGATACATTAGATAAAATTAGGTTTATCTGAGAGTAACAGAAGCTCCCCTCCCCCATAAGATAGCATTAGCTTAATCAAGACAGAATTTGATTTCTCCTCCACTTGTAAGTTCAGAGCAGTTATGTTGGCTCCACTGCCTGTAACTCTTAGGGACTTAGGCTACATCCAGATGTCCGCTTTGCCATCCCTTGGGTGGCCTTTGCCTTCTTCATCCAACAAAGACCTACAGCCACTTCATCCACATTCCAAGCAGGAGGCTGAGGAAGAGGGAGAGAAGCAGGACCAAGTATTTATCAATCATCTTTCAAGGACATGTCCCATAATCTGCCATACATTTCTCTGTTTATATCCCACTTACCAAAACCCAACCCAAGGGCTCACATCTTGATAAAAGGGTACCTGGGAAATACATCTTTAAATTTGTTTATTTATTTTGAGATAGCTAGCAGGGGAAGGGCAAAGAGAAAGGAGGTGAGAGAGGGAGAGAAAGAGAGAGAGAGAGAGAGAGAGAGAGAGAGAGAGAGAGAGAATCTCAAGCAGGCTCCACATTGTCAGCGTAGAGCTTCATGTAGGGCTTGAACTCATGCACTGTGAGATCATGACCTTTTCCGAAATCAAGAATGGGACGCTTAACCGACTGAGCCACCCAGGTGCCCCAATGCATCTTTATTTAAAGCATCCAAACACCCAGCAAAAAAAAAATCAGTGGGGTGGGGTGGGGGGTGGGATCTAACAAAGGAGAAATGATGTTGGGGTCAATAATTTCTGCCATGCATGGCTCTGGACCTCTTGTACCTAGTACCTTAATAGAACTGGAGGAGGGAGGAAGAAGGGCAGAATCAGCTTAAGGTATCATTTACCATTTCAAGAAATCCTTGTAGAGATAATATTAATTAACAACAGTAAGTCGGGTACCACTTTCTCCAGGAAGGCCTGCCTGATCACCTCTCCCCATGGTTGCAGAATGGATGCCCTTTTTACAAGCTTTTGTTTTCCATCATGCGCAGTATGTATCATACCATTTGTTACTGATATATTATTTGTGTGTTTATCTTTTCCCCACTCCTTTTTACCCCAGGTTGACTGCAATGCCTTGAAGGCCCAAACCTGAATTTTTATTTCTTTGTGTCACCACTATCCCTAGCCTAGTGTATGATATATACTAGATTCATGAAAAGTGTCTATTACTTAAAGTGGATGAATCAATAAACTGCAGATAAAGGATCTCTAATCAAGTGTAATAAAGATTAGTTACTACAGAGCACACAATGGTATAAAAAGAAAAATTTCTCCAGCTATCAAAATATTTAGCACCAATTTTTTTGCTTGTGAACACAAGCGATTCTTTTATTTTCATCAATATTTAGAATAGCAACTGATTTCTGAGCCTGTTTAATATTGCTGACAAACACAATTAATTGCATTTTACCTATGATGAATGTTATGACAATTATAAAAATCTGAAAATTACCCTTTTATCAAGATTGCCCAAAAAACCAAAAAACTTTAAAAAAATGGTCTAGTAAAAAACAAATAGCTAATTCTATCTCTTTGATAGAAATGGTCAAGTTGGGGAGTATCTGGGTGGCTCGGTTGGCTAAGCATCTGACTCTTGGTTTTGGCTCATGATCTCACAGTTCGTGGGTTCAAGCCCCACTTTGCGCTCTGTGCTGATGCTTGGAATTCTCTCTCTCTCCTTCTCTCTCTGCTGTTCCTCCCCCTCTTGTGCTCGCTCTCTCTCAGAATAAATAAACTTAAAAAAAAGAGGGGCACCTGGATGGCTCAGTCTGTTGAGCGTCCGACTTGGACTCAAGTCATGATCTTAACAATTCATGGGTTCTAGTCCCATGTCAGACTCTGAGCTGACACCTCAGAGCATGGAGCCTGCTTCGGATTCTGTGTCTCCCTCTCTCTCTCTGCCTATCCCCCACTGTGCTCTGTGTCTGTCTGTCTCTCTCTCAATAATAAAAACATTAAAAAAAATGGTCAAGTTGGGCACAAAATGACACACCTGGAAATAGAGTAACACACACGACTCTAAACAGTGTTGTTTCCTAGGTTCAGATCCTCACACGGTTGTAGCAGGACAGGCCGCGAGTGGACAACAAGGCTGGAGCTGTGCTCCAGCTCAGTCTCTCTTCTTCCCTCGGTTACCCATACGCAACCATGTAGAAAGAGAGAAATTTAAGCAGATGTGATTTATATTTTTTAGCCCTTTTTCATTTTAAACCTATTAATTTCCCATTGTAATTATTCATATATTTTTAAAAATCTTCCTAGGTCAAACATGCATGTTCTTCAGATCAGAAATTCAGTGATGAGACACTTCTGAATTTATAACTGCTTGATTTTAAGAAAAATGCATCCAAAACAGAAGAGCTTTGTTAAAAAGCCTCCAGTTTTTCCCCTAGCACTGTTATTTTACAATGCGTTCCATTACTAAGCATTTGTTGAATACTAACTATATACAAGGCAGTGCCTATGATGATACAAAATTTGCATTCACATTACATTTTCCTTAATTTGAGCTACATGATATATTACAGTTAACTGCAGATACTCCATCTGAGATTACTATTTATATAATTCTACATGGAACTGAAATAAACAATTGGAAACTGAAGAAATGGAAACTGAGAAACATTGGTTGAAAAATATATACATATACACATGTGTGTACATAATTTTTTTATTAAAATATATGAATTATCTGATGGGAGAAAATTTTTTTGTTTTAAGCAGATAGCAACTTAAAACATTAAAGAAAAATTGTGCAGAGAATACTGGTACACTATGTAAAACACCAACAATGAGGGAGAAAAGGATTCCCCTTTATCTTTCCATTTATTCCTCGGGCTTAAAGCAAGAGATCTGATAATCTTTATCACTTACAGCTATACATATAATTGTAATTATGGTGTGTTTATACCTTATATGTTATAGCTTATAATTTTTCCGCAGTTCATGTAGCTATAGTATGTGATTTTTGTAAATACTGCATATTATTTTTATCAATATTTTTCTAGGAAAAATTCATTCAAAAGATGGCTCCATAGATCTCTTTAAGAAATTAAATGTAATGCAGAATCCTTCCTGTCCTTCAATATCTCACTCAATATAACTACAAATCTTAGAATTCTTTAAGCCAGGTAGACAGCTCTATAGAAAGCAGCTATTTTCATATACTGCTATGCTGCTCTTGGGCCCATGCCATTTTTTTCTCTTCTATATGGGATAGTCTATAAAAAGCTAAAGGGAATGTTAAATCTAAGAAAGGATAGAAACATGACTCACTGGCAAGTGGCTGTAATACAAACAGAAATAAATATCAAATATGGAGTGAAATATAGGGCACTATGTAAATGTCAGTACTATTATTCATTCATGTAAATAACATTTATTGAAAGTGAGGTGATAAATATAAATAAATAAAATGTTTTCATTTATGGAGTTTAGGGGGGAGAACGAGATGCAGATTGTAACGATAACTCGGTAGAGAAGATATGGGAGCATGAATGGTGGAAGGAGGAGCTAGATTTGCCCTGAAGGAATAAAGGCTGGCTTCTTAATGGAAATAACTTTTGAGCTAAGAATTTAAACATAAGTAGGAGTTTGTTAGGTAAACAGAGAAAAGGGCATTCTAGAGAGAAAGCAGCATGTACAGAGACTTGAAAAAGCCTGGTTTGTTCAGAGAACAGTAGGCCATTCCATATGGCTAACATGCAGGTGGGCAGTGCTCCGATCAAGAAGAACCTCCAATGCCAGGCAACAGGCTTTGCATTTCATCCTCTAAGTTTTTTGAGCCATGAGGGGATTTTATGCAAGAAAGGAACATAATCAGATTTGCATTTTTAAAAAGATCATTCTGGTAGCATTGGTGAATGCTTATATTAGGATACAGGAAATGAGAAAGAGAGATAACTTTAACTTTGTGACATATTTAATGAACAATTAATAGAATTTATTAACCAACTGCTTGTGGGAGGATGATTTGGAAGTTTTTGATGTGGCTATTTGTTTGGATGCTGGTACCATGTAGGAGGGGACTACACTGGGGTGGTGCATATCTGGAGCAAAAGGGACTTGTTTTGGAATGCTGAGTTTGACATACTTGAGGAACATCCAGAAAGAATATTCCAGAAGGAACATGTCTACAAAGAAATTTGGTATATGGTCTAGAACTCAGGAGAGAGTTCTATACTGGAAATACAAACATGGGAATTTTATCATACTGGGAATTGTTCTTAGAAGTTACCATACACAAGAAATCACCAAAATGCTTGTTAGATGTGGATTCCTCAGTCTAATCCTCAGAGGTTGTGGTTGAATGCATCTGGAGAGAGGCTCAGGAATCAATAATTAAATAAGCTTCCCTGGTGACCATACTGCAGATGGTCTACAGCGAGAGCAGGAGAATTTCAGGGAAGTGGTATCATGAAACCCAAGAGTAGAAAGTTTCAAGGAGTAAAAGTGGTGACATGTGAATACAGCAGGGAAGTCGAGAAAGCTTGGAACTGAAAGCATCCGCTAGACTTGGCGGCGTGCAGGGGGACAATAGTGACGCAGAAGAGCAGGTGTGGTGAGGTGGTGAGGGCGGACACAATCCGCAGTAGGTAGGAGAGCGACTGGCAGTAAGGAACTAGAGGACACAAGGAACGAAGGTTGAGAAAGGAAATACCTTGTGGATGGAATTTGAAATCTAATATGCTAAAGACCTGGTTCAAACCCTAAGTCTGCCACTTGATGGCTATATTATATAGTATCTTCATGGAGCCCATTTTCCTGTTCGTAACACATTAATAGTGTCGATGTTACACAGCCATTTGCACAAGTTAAATATGATGTGAAAGAACTTTGTTAACTGCTCTTCCAACCTTCTCTATTAACAAACCATCTGAGTGGCAGAAAATCCTAAGCAGTTCTAGAAGCAGGGATCCTACTCATGTCTTTGCACTGTGACAAAACATCCCCAACTTTAGTTAATGGAGTGCTCACCCTGTCAAAGCAGAAGACCTTAGAGGGGAAAAAGAATCAGATGTAATGTCTTAAACACACCAGTGCTCTTACTTTACAGATGAGGATTCAGAGGTCTAAGAGGGGTAGAGGTTAAATGATTTGTTCAAAGTCATACAGCTAATTAATGGCAGAGCCAGGCATAAAATTCAGCCAGACTGCTGACTCACTCTATCCTGCCCCCTGCATTTGAACATACTTCCTAATTCTCCAGCATTTGAATTTTGGTCTTTCTCTTTTATAGCAAAGAGAGAAGTAGATGATTGAAGCTTTCCTAACTGGGGTAAAGGAAGTGGTGTTTAATTTGAACATGACCAGAAGTTCAGATGTAAGTTCCTCGAAGACATTTTTGAACTCCCTTTCAAGCCTCTTTCCAAGCCTCCAGGCAGATACCAACTTAGTCTAGAACCCCAGTGTAGCAGAGGGATTGGCCAGCAGCAGGGTAACTAGTGCTGCTTGCTACATATTTCTTTCAATTATCCCTGTTCATAATTGAAGAGTTCTCCAAAATATCAATGTTAGAAGACTGTTGTTTGAGATAGGCCTTGAGCAGTTCACGGGACACTCTGGAAAACACCTGTAACAGAGGTTTCTTTCTATGACAAGATAGACATGCTGCTTCTACAACGTACTTAAATATTTACATCTCTATCTCCCTTTCTAAGCTGCCCAAAGGAGGCCAAGTCGTTTAATCCCTGTGACCCAGCAGACTGGCTGGCACACCATATATAACAGGGAGCCTATACATGGTTGTTCAATGAACGAGGGAAATTATTTTATCCATAAATCTTCTATCAATTTATTCCTTAACAGAAAAAAAAATCCCTATTAAATCAACTTCCAAGTACTTTCTTCCCTGACTTAAACCCTCAATTGCCATCCTTTCTGCCTAGATTTCCACTGAGCTCATTGGGTCCTCTATTTTGCCCTTCCTTATAACTTTTCATGATCTAGAACACTCTACAGATGACTCATTAAAGGAACTGTTTACAATATTCTTAATTTTGTGTACTAATAGTGTAACAAATCATCTAGAGTAACACAGATATATTTGGAGAGACGACCTAATCAAAGTTACAAAACTTTGTTGGTAGATTTTGATAAACATTAATGTGTATAAATAGATGTTTCTTGGTAGCAAAAGAATATTTTTCTCTCTCAAGAATCTCTGTACTCTCCAGAGTTCATCCATTTTTCATTCCCATTTATTAAAAGGGGAGGGAGGATTGATTTGCTGTTTTCCAAAATGTCACCTTGTTCTTCTTTGTTTCACATATTTTAAGAAACTTTCATTTGAGTTTTTCTTATCATTATATGTATTTCTCTGTTATATTTGAACTGGAAGCCCTTTAGGACAAGGATTGTCCTCTACATATCAATGGAGTGATGTTTATTTTTAGTGCTCAGTACTGTTAAAACCTCTTCTTTTTTTCAGAAAGGCTGTAATGGTCATAGGATATTACTCAAAAAGTTATATCACGACATGAGAAATTGAATAGTCTCATAGGTTGGAAATATGAAAAAAAAATGCAATAAAAAGCAGAGGTTAGATATGAGTTTAGGCTGAGTCAGTTACTGAAGAGGTTCACGGTGATAAAAAGGGGATATGTTATTGGGAAATAACTCTGTTGGGAGGTAGAGGCATTGGCAAGAAAATGAAATTCAATAACCATTTGAATACTGAGTCAAGGCTGGGAAAGATTCAGTGATGGGGAAGACATGACTCCCAGCTTCCTGCAGTGAAGGAAACACACATGTACATACAACCAAAAGGCAAAGCAGCCCAGGATAAGGCAATAAAGTTTCAGACAAAGGGCATTCTAGGAAAATTTTTGGAAAAAATACTATTTTACTCATTAAGGGTGAAAATTATCCAGAGAACACAACAGTCTAATGTATGAAGCTGCTTTTATTGGTTCCTGGAAGGTATGAGGGCTATCATTTCCCCAAATCAGAAGCATGCCTCATTTTGTGTGTGTGTATATATATATATATATATATATATATATATATACACAAAAGTTATATATATATATATATATAACTTTTAGTTTTTTTATTTACTGCTTTCCTAAATTTAGGGACATATAGAATTATGCTTAAGATTGTAGGTTACTATTTAAGTACTGTGAATGTAATTTCTTAAGATACACATTTTTATTAAGTGAATCTATCACTTTTTGAAATATGCTTTGCACTAATGAATCTTGTAAAATCAAAGATTCACAGCTAAAAGGAATTCTCATACAACAAATGGCCAACTTAAAGACTTCTTAACGCAAAGAGTCAAATATAGCTCGACTAATAGATAGTAGATTTCTAAAGTTATATGGTATTAGAAAGATTCACTTTAGATTTTTTAATTTGTAAGATAGCACAATATAAATTCAATAGCTCCCGATTTTCTTGTTATGTAATAACCAGTAACCACTGATGGTAATGTGGAACATTTCCTGCTAGTTATTCATTGATTTTTTGAAAAGGGGGGGGGGGGCGGGGCACTTTTTCCAGAGACTGGGCAGGAGATAAGATGTCAAGAAGTAATAAGTAGCAAAATGAAAGAGGAGAATGCGAAGGAACCAAAAAGAGAAAACATTAAAGTGATGTTATTTTTTTCCCTGTGTATGCAGATGGACAGGAAAATTATAGCAGTAATTGTAGACTTCTTTTCTCCAAAGACAGACTGGCGTTGGGGAATTAGAGTATGAGAGAAAATGTCCAATGAAACTGCATTCTCACCCAGGCCCCATCTGACTTGCTGGATATGGCTTTGGCCAAGGTCATTTGCCCTTTCTGTGCCTTAGTTTCCTTAAATGCAGAGAGATGGTTTGCTTCTTTGAGCTACTGGAAAGACAAACGAGATAATGCTTCAGAGGCACCCAAAACTGGTCAGAAAAGGTGTTAGAGGAATATCAAGTAGTACTATTATTAATGAACTGTTGGAATGAGTCATCTTGCTGCAAAGATGCATAAGCAATTTCAAGTGTGGCAGAGGACCAGAGACAATGAGAAGAGGCAAGCATTCCCAGGTGGGGGGGGGGGGGGGCGGGGGAATCTCAGTTGCAGTGAAATCTGCCCTTCACTTGTTCAAAGAACAAAAAGGGGGTGGGCTACAGAGGAAACAAGACTTAAAATAAGTAAAGCAACGTGGTTATACGGACAGACTTTTTAAATCCTAGAGCCAGTTTGAATCCAGGCGTTGTCATTTACTACTGTGACCTTGGGAAAGTTATTGTTTCTCTAAACTTAATTTTTCTAATCTGTAAAATGGGGATTATCACAGTATCCATAGGGTTGTGGGGATTTAAAAATGTATACCGTCGCAAGGACTCCATAAAGTTGGTTATGATTGTAATCTATGGGAGAATAGAGGAAAGCAGAACTCCAGACTGATAATAAGGGAATCTTTTTTTGAACAAAAAAAAAAAAAAAGAGAAAAAATCAAGGTTTCATTTTATAAAACATTGTATGATTTAAGGGGCCTAGGAAGAAGCAAACTTGTTTTGTCAAGTCAGAATCTACTCATATTTCATGGGCCCACGATAACTAGTCAAACCTTTGCTATCTGGCACACAAGACACAAACAGGAAAAGCCTTCCGTGTGCTTTAATAAAGCAGCTTTCTATTTTAAAGCGATATATTTTTGAAAAACCTCTGATAGCCAATAGCTCTAATAAAACAAAGCTCAGCCACTGTGTTCCTGTTGTTTTAGAAAGAGAGCAATCTGGGGCGCAGGGATTACGCTCCCTTTGACTCGCGCTCTAGGCTGGGAAGCCTTCGGGCAAAGCCCTGGGGGCAGGACGCGTTGTTGTGGTTTTTTTTTTTTTTAATCGATCCCGGAACCTTCGCTCGGGCGGGGAGCGCGGGAGGGGCGCGAGGGAGGGGTCTGGCTACAGGGCGCGGCGCCACTCGCCCATCCCCCGAGCGCGCGGCGGGGCGGCCGACCGGCGGCCGCGGAGGATGCGGAGGGGCGGCGACGCGGGCCCGACCCAGCCGGGGCGGCGGGGCGGGCGCCGCCCGAGGGGGTAGGGCGCGCGCGGGGGCGCGCCGGGCCGTGGAGGCGCGCTCCGGCCGCGCTCGCTCCGCGCTCCCTTCGCTCGCTCCCTCCTCCCTCGGCAGCCGCGGCGGCAGCAGGAGAAGGCGGCGGCGGCGGCTGGGGATCAGACATGGCGGCGGATCTGAACCTGGAGTGGATCTGCTCCCTGCCCCGGTCCTGGACTTACGGGATCACCAGGGGCGGCCGAGTCTTCTTCATCAAGTAAAGAGCAGGGGACGGCGCGGGGCCCCGGAGGGTGCGGGAGGCTGGCGGGAGGGGAAGAGGGAGCCGGGTCTGTGCCGCTTCAGCCCTCTCGGCTCCTCCGGCGCCCCCACTCACGCTCCGTCTCTGCCCCTTCTCTCATCCCTGCAGCGAGGAGGCGAAGAGCACCACCTGGCTGCACCCCGTCACCGGCGAGGCCGTGGTCACCGGACACCGGCGGCAGAGCACAGGTAACGCTGAGCCCGGCCGGGCCCGAGCGGAGTTGGGCTCCGCCGGGAGGAGGCGGCAGAGCCCCGGCCGCCCGCCTCCCCGCAACCTGCCCCCAGCCGCCGTCCCCCGGGAGGCGGCGAAGTGGGGCGGAGGCCAGCGGGGGTGGCCGCAGGTAGAGGGGCCGACGGGGGCCCCGCCGCGGGAGTTCTTTCGAGTCTCTGGACGCTTCTCTGTCTTTAGCTTTTCATCGCCACTTGGAGACGGCGCCCTCTCTTCCTGGGCCCTCTCCCCCATCCCAACCTGGACCCCTCCTCCTCCGCTCCCCCCTCCCCCCGCCCAGGAGGCCGACTCTCCTCTACCAGGAATCTGGGATCCTGAGTTTTTCTTCCCGCAGCCACTCCTAAATCCTTCCACCACCACCCTCGTCCCCTGATCTCAACCCCTTTTAACCTTTAGGAAGTCCTTCCCCACTCCCCTCCATGCAGCCCGGGACCCTGGCACTCGTCCGCCGGGATAATGGGATCCACATCCTCTCCCTACTCGTCGGACAGCTGCCTCTAGTCGTGCGGCTTCCTCCTCCTCCTAGGTGGGACTTGTGGGTAGGTGACTGATTGAGGAGGAGGAGAGGAGTTCGGGGGTGCTGCGCTCCTCTGTGTGACAGTGAATGGCTCAGGAAACGCTTGGCGCGTTTCCTCCTGCCACCGGAGCAGCAGCCGGAACCCAAGGAGGCATTTGCAGCTGCAGTTGCTGGCCAGCGAGATTCAAAGTCCCCGGCAGCAGCACAGAGGTTGCACAGACCGCCAGGAGGCGGTGGGCGTGCTAGGGGCTGTACCGCGTGTGGGCATTTGTGCCCTAATTGGAGAGGGTCGGCTTGGATGGGGGTCTCTCTGGTGCCTTTGCTGGCTCGTTTGAATCTAAATATGAATTGAAGTGGAGAAAGGTTGATGGTAGCTTCAGTGCTGGTCTGGCTTTCTTTTGTCATTCTTTGTTTACATTCGTGAAACTTGTTTGTCTTTGAAATGTAACATGTGTTCTCTTACTGGCCTCCCTCTGTTTCTGGTAATTGGAAAGGCTTGTGAATTGTTTGGGTCGAAGGTGAGGCCGGCTTCAGTGGTCCTTTAGAGCTGCTCTCTGGGATACTTTCTCTCCAACTATGAGATTCTGGGAGTCTCTTAGAGTTGCCAGGATATTGAACAAGCCTGCCTTTTCTATTAAATTCTGGAGTTGAGTTAAGTGACTAATACCCAAATTTGCAAAAAGGTGGAGGAGGAAAGGGAAAGCTGGTGTAGCAAGCATGATGAGGTTACATTTTTAAGGCATTTCTGACTAATACACGGTCATATTTCTTAACTCCCCGCTGCAGTCTTTGACTTCAGTATACTTTTCAGTGTTTTGCATGCATAATATCAACTCTGATGGCCTCTTTGCCATATGGATAATAAATTTATTTCACAAAAGACAGTACGGTATAATTATTTAGCCTAATCATCTTGTGGAATTATTTCATGCTTATTTTGGTTATGTGTAATATGAATTTGTATCCTAATTACCTCCACAGATTTGATAACATTGACACTACAGAAAAATTTTATTTTATATGATTTCACATTAATTTCTAAGACGGATCATGATTTCTTTTCTGGTTTGGTTTACTTTGTGTGGTTTTGTACACACATCATTGGTTTTTATTTCAGAGAGATTATGGTTAAATCCAAGCCACTTGTCATTTGTAATGTGTAGCAAATAAAATTACCATCATTCACCTGAATTGTTCCCAGGTTTATTACTTGAAACTTCACATCTCTTAAAGTCAAATCTGTAGAAACACATGTATTAAGTATGTGATATCAGAGTTCTTTTCCCCTAATTAAGTACTTAGGAAGTTTTTTCTCATCAGTGACACTTTCTGGATGGATTCATTTATGTAGCTGAAAGGTACTGTTTTAAATAGACACAGTGAGAAGAAGCAGGTGTTGCCTTTTATGCAGTGTTGGTTTTTTTTTTTTTTTTTTTTTTTTCGTTTTTGGCCAACCATCATGGGTATTTTACCTAGGATTAGAAGGCTTTCCTTGCTTTTTTTGGATGCCAAAGAGTAGTTCCTTTTCACTTTGATCATTAAAGTGTATAATCACGTAAGATAATCTCTAATATTGTTCATACTTTTCTGGTGGCTTTAAATTTGAATTACCATTTTGCCAAAAACGATACTGTGTTGACTACGAGTTTTGTTACCAGTACAGCGTTTTTTTTTAAGAATCCTAAGAAATGAAAATACCTGATCATGAAAATGAATAATTACAATAGATTGAAACTTATTTTGCTATCCCACTGAAGTAATACTAACTGTGAAATGTATGTTTTTTAGATTTGCCTACTGGCTGGGAAGAAGCATATACTTTTGAAGGTGCAAGATACTATATAAAGTGAGTTTTTTCATTGTGATTTTTTTTTTCCCTCAGTAATTTAAATGTTGTAATTAATCTTCAATTGAATAGTTATATCTCTAGATATGATCATGATTTTTAAGGTCTATCATATAATATTGGCTTTATCCTTTATAGTGTTGTAATTTTGAGAGAAAAGGCAACACTCCTAGTTTTCTATGTTACTTGCCTAGACATTTCATTCATTTGGAAATCAGATCATTTATGGCCACAAGTACATTTTTGGTGCTCCTGCATATATTTCTGGGTGATAGAGCATTATAGTATTTTGTCTTTAGCATGTCACCACCCCCCCCTTTTTTTTTTCTTTTGAAGTGAATTCTGTTCGTGTGTATTTTGACCAGAGTTGTTAATAAGAAGCAAAAGTGACTTGAGGTTAGGTCACAGTTGGATGAACAATGACAGAGCTGAAAGTAAAAACAAATAAATACTGATTATTTCACAAATATCTGTTGGAGCATTGTAATTTGCCTCAGTTTATTTAAATATATCAGGGTTTTTAAAATACAGATAACTTATGTTTGTTTGTGATTCAGTACAAGGTTCTCTCTAGAGCTTACAAAGGAGGGATAACCAGTCAGTCCTAACTTTTAATTCTATAGAACATTAAGCTAATTTCTATTTAGTGTTCTCTTGGTAGTACTTGGGGACAAATACAATGCTTGAGGTCAACAGTATGTAGGAAAGTTTTTTACTCCCCAAGGGGAAAATAAAGGTGGTTTTATCTTCATTTTAAATCAGATAAACTGTTTACTTAAGAGCTTGTTTTTGTTGTTTTAGAATTTTTTGTTTAATTTTAAGGAACTGAGGCTGAAAAGAGAATGCTTAAAACACAAGAATTGGTTGAGATGTCAATAGTTTATTAATCATAATGGATACCTAGCTGAAGTCACCTTTATTTCATTGGGCCCAGTAAGGTATTTTACTAAGTGATATTTAAAAAAAATTTTTTTTAATGTTTATTTTTATTTATTTTTGAGAGAGAGAGGGCATGAGTGAGGGAGGGGCAGGGAGATAGGGAGACACAGAAACTGAAGCAGGCTCCAGGCTCCGTGCTGTCAGTACAGAGCCCAACACAGGGCTCAGGGCTTGAACTCGCAAACCTTGAGATCATGACCTGAGCCAAAATCAGACACTTAACCAACTGAGCCACTAAGGTGCCCCTACTAAGTGATATTTTTAAGATCACACCATACTTGTGTTAAATTATAATTAATTTGTATGGTTTTAAAATTTTTCAGAATGATATTTATGTAAAATGTCAAGGGATATTTATAGGTATTAGGAATGCTTGCATTTGAATATAGAAATAGAGAAAGCAGAAGTAAGCTATAGGAATGGACGATTTCATGATGTGGTTCTTCTCTGGATGTCTTTTATCACATCTTTTATTCGGAGATTGTGCTATACATAATTCTGTGATCTAAAAAATAAAGGCATAAGTGCAGAGTCACCAAGTATTTTTTTAGTGACTGTATTCATCCTGAATTAAAGTGAGTTTGTATTGCCATGAAAAGGATGCTTCTTTTTTTGGATGTAGTATTGATATTTCTGAAGGAAGGTTTTTTTGATGGAGTTCATTTATTTTTAGCCAAAATATTTTTACTGTACATTAAGTCTAGCTGATCTTACAAGAATAGGGGTAACAGTGTAATTCTCATATTTTAATTTCTGTGAATAGGTACATTCTTAGATGAACGTTTATTCAACAGTACAAAATGTTATTCTGTGTGGGCTGAATATGTTTTAATCCAGAACTGAGCTGTTAGAAAGACTGAATTTTTTTTTTTTTTTTGTTCTAGCCATTTTGATTACATTTTCTTTTATGTTGACTTAAACAAATTAGAATCTTACTTGAATGTCATGCCCAAGTAAGTTTCTCAGGAAAATGAGGACAATATTAAGAAAGCTGTAATAATTTTAGTTTAGTTCTGAAGACATTTTAAACTAGTGGGTTTTAATCATGTGGTGTTAATAGACAACCAATAATTGTATCAGAAAGTAGTAATAAATTTATACTGTGAAAGTAATTTGTTCTAAAGTTGAGCATGCTATATAAATATATCAGTCATTAAATTTCTTTGAAATAAAATGATCATTGACAAATACATGATTTGCTGAATGTTTGGTGCTACTATTCCTTTCTAGATGTATCAGACTAATTTAAGATAGTTAAATCACTAACGTAGGCCGTAATTTCCTAGAAACTTTTTGCTTACTTATCTTGTTATGAGCAATTAGGAATACTTTATCATTTTCACATGATGGGACATTACTTTTATCATAAATTTTGCGGTTCACCAAGTGCTTTCACATATATTGTCATGTCTGAATCTCATTTTAATCCTGGAAGTAGTCAGAAGAATTACTGTTTCCATTGTCACACCACATAATAAAACAACAGAAACATGCCTTTGGAACTTATAGTCTGCAGAGACAGCAAGATGAGAAACAGCAGGAATGTGAACTATATTTAGAATGTTCAGAGAAGAAAGGGTAGGACTCTGAAGTAGCAAACTGATTAATGTTGGTGGATATATTTCTCATTGTTGGTTCTTTCTTCGATGAAGAAAGGAGGTTATTGATCAAATTATAAGAAAGGAAGTGATACAGTGAACAGGGTAGTTTTTGTTCTCGTGGGAAGAGGGAAGATAGGTCAATTAAAGACACGTTGACCCTCTTGCTATTCCTAAGCAAGTGTTCCTGGGAGACTCCCTTAGCAAGAAGAAAGACCTAAAGTACTTGACTTATTTCTACTTTTGTTCCCAAGTAAGGTACATGTGACTCTCAGGTCATTTCTCTTCTGAACAAATGTTAGTGGTTGTTCAAAATGGCACATTGCCAAGAATAATTTATTTTTGAATAATACTTTGGTAGTGACCATTGCATCTCTAGGGGTGGTAAAAGGGGAAAGAGGACTGCAGTGGGGGTAAGTTGTAAGAGCTAGGCTGTGTCTGGACCTTCTTCAAGACTGTGGAGTTCAGTCTTCATGCCTTTAAGTTAGGCGGGCTGGAAATGGCAACCTCTAAATTCCATCCAGTTTTTAAAAATTCTTTGGATTTTATAATGTTTTGGGAATTTGCAGAAGTCTACAAAATGATGAACTCAGAGGGTCAAGAAGAGATGATGTGGGAAATATGGAAAGCTACTTAGCTTTCCTATCATGCCAACTATTTTAGTTTCTTCCTTAAACTTTGTGTAGATTAACTGCAGATGAGTGTGAAGTGTGTAGTGCCAGACTGGTGTGTGCTTTCTTTCTGTTGCTGCTGCGTTTTGTGCTTTGTATACATATCTTCCCTGGAGAGCTGCATGGAAACAGTTAATGGTGCTAATGTCAACAAAGGACCTGATCAGCGTTAAGAGTTGTATAGATTTGAATTGGGTCATCAGTTTACTTTGTACAATTTTTGAAATTGGTTCTTTAATAAAAGCTTACAGTTAGATAAAAGAATATATAATATAGAGAATGTATTTTACTTTAAATCCATTTGGTCAAAAAAATGTTAATGCTTGAAAATTATCCTAAAGTTGGATAATTTTTTTCTGAGAAAAGTGTTTTTTCTGTATACTTTAAGCTAGCCAGCTTCAAAATTATCACGTTTATGTATAATAAATACATATATACAGTGTTTGAATTTGGTTATTGAGTTTCCGTATTGCTTGTTAACACTTAATTTATTTATCTTTAGGAAGAATGCAGAAAATTATCAGTGCATTTTATAATTTATGAAGTGTAATTCTAGATATCCAAATAACTTAGTTTATGAAGTACAGAAGACAGTCTTATGTATTTGAAAGTTTTAAAGCTTTCTGCTACTCCTTGAAAATACTGCTTAATGACTCTGTAATGACAGGTCATGGTAGCTTAAAATGGATGTGTCATTGACTATTCCTTTGTGCTTCAAAGCTTTAAGATGGTTAACATTAGGTGCCAAATAAATCTTAAAACAATGCTCTCTGAATAGTGAGAAACTTTGTTCTGATTATTTAAAGGTCATTGTCTTATGTGGTAGAATTAGGAATCATAAAAAGTCTTTGCAGGGTAATAAAGTAGTATGTAAATTTTGTGAGGTTATATTTTCATATTGCTTTTTTTCTTGACTTAAAATTTTAAGTTCTGAAAATTGAACTTTTTCTTAGATATGCAAATATCTAAGTGTTTGATTTTTCACTAATGAAGTTTCATTTCAGTATCTTCAATGACTGGATCTAATGTGTGCTTAGAATTTCAAACTAACCTGCAGTGAAGAGAATTCTAGTTTGACATAGCCACTTAAGGTTGTGAGTGAGGGGGAAAAAAATCGTGTTTCTTCATAGATTATCACAGTTCGAACTATAAGCAAAGGTAGGGAACGTAACATAACTGCCACCAAGAATCTTAGAATATATTACTATATATTTGATATTTAAAATTGTTGGGTACAGGGGCGCCTGGGTGGCGCAGTCGGTTAAGCGTCCAACTTCAGCCAGGTCACGATCTCGCGGTCCGTGAGTTCGAGCCCCGCGTCAGGCTCTGGGCTGATGGCTCGGAGCCTGGAGCCTGTTTCCGATTGTGTGTCTCCCTCTCTCTCTGCCCCTCCCCCGTTCATGCTCTGTCTCTCTCTGTCCCAAAAATAAATTAAAAAAAAAAAAGTTGAATAAAATTGTTGGGTACATTAATACCATAATATTATAATTGGATCTAGCAATATAATGCTTCAGAACAGTTTATGGGCATTATATTTTTTATATTCATAACAGAGTTTTGGACTATAATATGTGATTCTTACACGTGTGAGGCAGTTTACGCTAATCCATTAGGTACAGTACAGCTATCTATGGTTTAAACCTTCAAGGAGTCTGTAATATTGGAAAGAACAGGCAGTGGGTTGAAAGAGGGAGATGGTGGGGACAACATGGACTTACTTAAGTGTTAGGTCCTTCAGTGTACCATTAGATGAATTTAATCTCCACAATGGCCTTTTACTGTTCTCTTTCCTTTTTTTTTTTTTTCAGATGAAACTGAAGCTTAAAGAGGTTAAGGGCCTATTGTAGGTCACATAGCCTCACTAGTCACTAGCATTCAAATTAAGATCTCTGGGCTAAAGCCCCTCTACACCTAAAAATACTGGACAGTAAATAAACAGCCCTATAATATGTATTTCTCCATAAGTGGGTTGCTTGGGGCTAGAGGTGTCATTTCATGGAAACAAATACAGTAGTTAGGTTAGTAGGCCAACCTACAAATAAAAGCTTGTTCAACTCCCTAAAAACCTGTGACTAGTATTATAATAACAGGGTCTTGCAATTTGGTCATTCATTCACCTTCACTCAGGAGCACTTAGTAAATGCTGGGCACTGTTCCAGCTGTTCTGTAATACAGTGGGGAGACCCTGCCTTCCTGGAGCCTATACTCTAGTAGTAGAAACAAGACATTAAAACAAAAAATGGAATAAACATGTAGTTTAGAAATAATATCTTCTGGGACACCTGGGGCTCAGTTGGTTGAACTTCTGACTCGCTTTTGGCTCAGGTCATGATCTCACAGTCAAGGGATCAAGCCCTGCATCGGGCTCTATGCTGACAGCACAAAGCCTGCTTGGGCTTCTCTGTCTGTCTGTCTCTCTCTCTCTCTCTCTCTCTCTCTCTGGCCCCGCCCACTTGTGCATGAGTGCTCTCTCAAAATAAACATTTTTTAAAAATTAAAATAGCATTGGGGCACCTGGGTGGCTCAGTCGGTTGAGCGTCTGACTTTGGTTCAGGTCATGATCTCGCGGTCTGTGAGTTAGAGCCCTGCGAAAGGCTCTGTGCTAACAGCTTGGAGCCTGGAGCCTGCTTCAGATTCTGTGTCTCCCTCTCTCTCTGCCCCTAACCCACTCACATTCTATCTCTGTCTCTCTCAAAAATAAACATTAAAAGAAAATTAAAAATTAAAATAGTATCATCTTAAAGGAAAAGTAGAGTGTTTTGTGACAGTTTAGGAAAGTTTCAATGATGAAGTACATTTAGAGTTTCAAGATTGGGACATCAGACTTCCGGTCTTAGTGAATTTTACCATGGAATCCCGTTCTCCTTTTTAGCCCCAGGACCACTGCCAGGACCAGGCCTGCTCAGTGTGTCTTTATAGTTTCTGTAGGTAGCTTAATGCCTGGCATCCAGTCAGTCTCTAAACGTGGTACTGATGGTGATGATGTTGGCCTCCAGTGTTTGAAGGAGTTAACCGGGACCGAATAACAGGCATCCGCATAACTCAGGTAGTTGCATTTTGAGAACCCTTTTTGGATTTCTCAAATGTTTTTTCCCTTAATGTGGGTAGATTTGTTTTGTTTCTTTGTTTGTTTTTATGCCTGGCGTATCTTTAGGAAGGAGAAAGAAATGAAGAGTAGAAAAATATAAAGTTAGTTAGAAGAGTGAGAATTGGAGGCCCTGGAGACTGGCCAGATGTATACATCCCTGTATAGCCACCTTTATCTGTCCGTGGTAGATAAGGTGTTTCTTAGCATTTGTTGATAAATGCACCTCTCCTGTGACTTTTTAATTTTTCTGTAATAGATTATGTATAAATTGGGGTCAAATATTAAAAGTTACATGTAGATGTGAGGGTATGGATGGAATTCAGATAGGTTGATATAAATGACTGGTAGGGTAAATTCATGGGGGTGGGAACCATGTATAATGTGTGTGATGTCTAGTGATAACTACCATGCTGGTAAGTGATGTTAATTAGCATAGAAAATGCTGCCATACTGTTTGGAGCTATATTGTGTCTGGTCTTCGAATGGCAGGCTGAGATTTTTATTTTCTAGCTTGCCATGGCAGATAATTTTTGGTATAGCATTAATAGTGCAAAGTGAAGGTTTTAAGGGAAATTTAATATAGGCAGATGGATTAGAAAGGGGCAAACCTGGAATCAAGGAGAGCAAGTTCTGGATCTGTTGCTATAATAATCTGTGAGTAAGTTGCTTGAACCAAGTTAGTAGTAGCAGGAATGGAAAGGAAGAAGGCCATGGATCAAAGATATTAAAGAGGAGTTGACAGGCTCTATGACTCGTGCTGAGCTAGGAGGTTGACAGAGAAAGAGGTCATAAGCTACTCAAAGTCTTTGTGTCTGAGTGACTACAAGAATGATTGGTACCCTGACTGGAATAAGGGAGTAGGTGGCGGGGAGGGGGGTGGGGGGAAGCTCTAGGTGGAAGTGTTAATCATGGTTTAGTCTTTGAGCTGTTTGAGAGGACATAGCATTTTAGGTGGCAAAAATCGGCCTTTCCAAAGCACTCCCAACATTATCTTCTATTTCTCCTTCACAAACAAGAAACACAACCCTTTCTCCCCAAAACATCCTATTCCAGCTACCTAGTAGACTGTACATGCATATACATCCAAGCCAGAAATGTCATAGTCACCCATCCAGTTATTCATTCAACAAATACTTATGGGTATTTACTGTGTGCCAAGTGCTGTAGGCTTTGTGAAGGACAGACATGGACCTTGCTTGTAAGGAGCATACAGGTATTTTGTGGGAGAGGCCATAATAAAATAATCACAAATATGTACTTGTAGATGGTGATACATTCTGTGAAGTGTACATCATGCTTTGAGCAGATATATGGAGCGGACTTGGCCCGGTATGAGGGTTACTGGAAGAGGACTTTCTAACAAATCAGAGAAATAAGCCTGCCTCTGAAAGTTCAGCAGTGAAATTCCCAGAGTGGATCAGAACAGAGCAGCACAAAATCATCTGAAAAATGAAAAATAAATAGCATCTTGGGCTTGAGACTGGACCATAACCTGAGTGAAAGTTTTGCCCTGTCTGAAGACTTGGGGTGGATTGGTGTGGTATAGAAATTGAGTAAAAGGAGAAAAACTACGGAAGGGCAAGTCTTCAGCAACTGGTTTTGATTATTATTTTAGTCCCAATGACAGGGTCTTCCAATCACTTGTTCACAGATACATTCTTTCTTGCGATTCTCTTCAACACATTTTGAACTCCTAAATGTGCCTTAGTGATTAAGATCTATCACTAAACAAAATAGACCAGAACACTATCTTTCTGGGGAGCAGGGTGGGGGGCGGGGTGCAGAATGTCAGACAAAGTAAGCATTAGTAAATAAATTTTAGAGTGTGTGATAATATGCAAATGCTGTAAGACAAAAATAGGGCAAGGTTTGGTCATCAGGAGAGCAATGATGAGGAATGAATGTGGGAAGAAAGCTGAAATCAGAGAGGTGACGGGTTAGACTGGGGCCTCATTGGTTGGTGTAATTGGCTGTTACTTAGGAAAATAGGAAACCACTGCAGGCTGAGTAGAGGAGGCACATGATCCGGCATTACCCTTTGAAAGGGTCACTTTGCTGTGTTTATCAGGAGATTTGGGAGAGCTAACAGAGCCCTTCCAGAGGAAGTTCTCTTCCACGTGAGATTTTTCTCCTTATATTTTTCCTTCTTAGCATTTAACGAGATTATGCTTAAATATTGAATTGCATAATTACTGTTTCTTTTAAGCTGCTTGATGATCAGTTACCGTTAATTTAATAGCAGCTTTTTGCGGGGGGGTGGGGGGGGAAGGGAGCAACATGGCCATATTAAATAAACCTCTCCATCCTTATTTCAGAGACAGTATATTTAAAAAGTACATGTTAGAATCAAGGCAACGCTTGTTTAATGCCTACTTGCTCACACTGTGTATGTATGGTAGGTAAGATTCATGAAAAGCAGTCTTGTTCATTGCTGTATTTTTAGTCCCTCAGCCTAAGCTTTTCTCATAGTAGGTCTTAAATAAATATTTGTTGATTGAATGAGTTTTGATGACAGCCAACTTAATTCCATGCTTATTCAGAAACCTTAAAATTTGCCTCCTTGTGAAATTTACATACTCTCTTCATGTGACATTTATCTATCCTATATGAATTAGTAAATCATCCGTTTGTCAAGTTTGCTGTATGTGATTCCTTGTGAGACAGAAAGGATCTGCCTAGAGGCCTGATTGTAGGACCTGATCCATGACTATGCCAAGATAATGCAGGGACCTGAGAGGCCTCTTGGGAGACAGCTGAAATCCAGACCTTACCAACTGCCATGACATTTCCATTTAGAAACTTTCACATCAGGCTGCTGTGGCTTTTAGAACACAAGGGAGACTTTGAAGTCCATACTGTTGTGAAAGCATGGGTAAAGTGAATGTAGACCAGTCTTTAATATACTGAAATCAGTGGGTCCTATAGAAACCTGAGAGAACTAGAAAGTAGTGCTCATGAGGTACAGATGATAGAAGTTTTAGAGCCAGTTGGGGAACTGTGTGGCCATTTGGGAGTAGCCTCTGAGCTATTTGGGAATTATTTTCTGAAGTGGCCAGCAACTTCAGAAGCACTTAACTCTTTGAAGTCATAATAATCTTTATGTTTTCCACATCCGGCACATAATAGGCAATTAGATGTTTGAAATGAAGACCTATTACAGATTGTAAGAAAAGAAAGTTTTTACCCAAATCTGAACATCCCAGGGCATTTTTCTGTTTTCCACTTATCATCCAGTCAGGATTCTTACTGTGGCAAATATCAGTGACCCTAAGCCAATGGTATATGCAAAAACAGAACTGGTTTTCCACATTAATTCCAGGAGGGATACAAAGGAATTCTTCAAGGCTCTTACCTTTTTTCACTTTAGACAGCTTCTTTCCAGCCCCAAGTAATACCATTTTAGTTTTTAAGTCCAAAAGGTAAGTTTTCTTTTCCATACTCAAAAAAAATCTTAGACAGGACTTTGACCACCTTGAATCACAGCAAGGACTGACCCTCTGGTACTCAGCAATTTTCTGTCCTTGGCTGCAGCCAAAATTACTATCTGCAAACCTTCCAGAAACCATGTGATTGGAAAGGTCCAGTTCACCATAGGAAGCAAGGGTGTGAAAGACTACAAGATCAGAGCTCTGCTGCTCCTCCCTTATAATATAGTACAATGTGCTTAAGGCCAGGAAGATGGTGAACCTGAACATCTGCAGAATTTCAAGAAGTGATAGTATCACTGATCTTCAAGGAAGCTTTGTATAGTACCTTGCAGAGTGACCAGCCCTAGATCTGGGACAGTGGAGCAGAAGGGTTGAATTCTGGAGAAGAAACTATGAAATCAATCTTAAACTGGCTGTTGTGAGCAAAGGAGATGGAAGAAATCAACTTTGATTTATTACAAGTAGCAGTAGACCCCCAGCGTGATCAAAACTCTACTCTGCTGTGGTAGGCCAGTGATTCCATCTGGTTCTTCTGAAGTTACTGGCCACTGCTGAGACTCATTGCCAAATAGTACCAGTGCTTGAGTAATGCTACCAAAACTTGCTTGCTACATATCTCCTATTTCTTCTAATTTCCAAAAGAGTTAGATTCTTTACACATTTTTCCTCTGAGATGAAAAATAGTTCTAGTCTTCACACTGAGTTCACTCCAACAGCTTTTGCTAAACTTGGTTGAAGGTGCATATAATACCCATTTTATTAAATATTTATTTATAAAGCTGTTCAAACTAAAATTTAAAACACAGTGAAGTAGAACAGTATAGCAGAGTCTTGAAATGAACTCCTTGCCCAGCTTCATAGTACAAAACGATGATAGAGGGAAAGTAACATGTTAAATTTAGTCAGTTTTTTTCCCCTCTGTTGAAAATGAATCTTCTATGCTACACTTATTATTTTTTTTTTTAATTTTTTAATGTTTATATTTGAAAGAGAGTGCGTGAGTGGGAGAGGGGCAGAGAGAGACTAAGAATCTGAAGCGGGTGCCAGGCTCTGAGCTGTCAGCCCAGAGCCCAGTGCGGGGCCCCGAACCCATGACCCGTGAAATAATGACCTGAGCCGAAGTCAGATGCTCAACCGACTGAGCTGAGCACTCAGGCGCTCCTGTATTACATTTATTTTGAAAAATTTGTTCAATCCCAGAAATATAGATGCATTGTAATAATGATGCCATTTAAAATAATTCACTAGGAGTGCCTGAGTGGCTCAGTCGGTTGGGCACCCAGCTCTGATTTCGGCTCAGGTCATGATCTCACGGTCATGAAATGGAACCCCCTGTAGGCCTCTGAGCCTGGTGTGGAGCCTGCTTAGGATTCTCTCTCTCCCTCTCCCCCTCCTTGCTCACATGCATGCACTCTCTCAAAAAATAATGATTCCAAGTCAAGTAAGAATCTATATTTAATGTGTGTACTTTTTTCTCAACCTGTTTTTTTTTTTTTAATTTTTAATGTTTATTTTTGAGAGAGAGAAAGAGAGAGTGCGCACACGTATGTGTGAGTGCGCACAAGCAGGGGAGGGGCAGAGAGAGGAAGACAGAATCCGAAGCAGGCTCCAGGTTCTGAGCTGTCAACACAGCCTGATGCGAGGCTCACTCCAGAACCGCGAGATCGTGACCTGAGCAGAAGTCGGACGCTTCACCGACTGAGCCAACCAAGTGCCCCTTCCCAACCTTTTATATAATGTTTTTTTTTCTGATTATAGAAGTAATGTATTTTTTAAATAAAAACATTTGGAAAATACTACAGAATATGAAGAAAATAAAAAATCAACCAATCCTGTTGTGCCAAGAGAATTTGTTAAGGTTTCAGTATATATGCATACACATGTGTTTTTTTAAAGTTTTGGGTCTTATTGCTAATATTGTGTTGAATACTATTTTCATTAGGTTTATTGTGTGTTATACTCATGAGAAGATTTTTAAATAACTCTGATATTCCGTCTTGTGAGCATATAATTGTTTAAATACTTCTCTATTTTTAGATGGCTATGTTTTCTACTTTTTTGTGGTGAGAAAATTCTATGTAACATTCTTATAATGCATGTCTATTTCCTAGACTTGGAATTATTTGGAAAGGATATGACCTTTTTAAAAGCTTCACTACCTTAACATTTTGCCAAATTGCTCTGTAGAAGATTTGTGTACATTTATGTTCTCTCCTGCAGTATCTGAGAGTACTTGAAAGTGCCCCCATTTCTGTAATAAACACTCTTGATTGGACAGGTGAAGTTTAAAGGTAACTGATAGAGAATCTACATGGATTGTTGTTAGTGATGCAGATGGTTTAGAACAGGGATTAGTCTTCCAGTTACCTGTTGCCACATAATCAACTACCTCAAATCTTAGTGACTTAAAACAATAGTGATTTATAGTTTCTTCCCTTTCTTTGGGTTGACTGAGTTCAGCTAGGCCATTCCTCTGTTCTTTGTAGTAAAACTGAGGTTATTCATACAGATACATTCAGCTGGAACTTGGCCATGGCTGGAATATCCAGTGTGTCTTGTCTCATGGCCTCTCATCACTTCGTGCTCTATGTACAGTTTCTTTGTAACAAGGCAGCTGGCTTCTAAGGGGGAACATTCTAAGAGGACAAACTCTAGTGCAGAGCACTTATAAATCCTTTGCTCACATTATACTTGCTTATGTCCCATTGGTCAAAGCAAGTCACAAACTAAGGCCAAAATCAAAAGTGGAGAGGACTACACAAGCCTGTGAATACCAGAGATGGGAAATAAGTTCCAACTCTAATTGCTTAGCAATAGCAGTTTGGAGCACTGTATTCAGAAGAATTTGGAGACCAGCTTCTGTCTGAATCAATAGAAAAGCATATTGTGATGAGCTAGTGATGTTTGTAAGGGTTTAAATGAGGACGTGGGTATACTGGTTGTACTTACCGTACTTTAATGTCTGTGAATGTATACCATAAAGCCACAAACCTAAAAAATGAAAGCAATCCATGAACTTGTATGTAAGCCCAAATAGTTAAAAAAATATTTGAGTACTTGAGTAAAATGAGTCTTAACCTTTTGTTCGTCCTGGTTTCATGTTGGCAGTTAATACAGTTGGTGTAGAATAAAATATCAATGATAGATAGTCTCACCTATGTATGCATTTGCATGTGTATTTGTGTGGGGAGAGATTTTAAGTGCTGGACTAAGTTGTCAACTTGACCTTTGGATCAACTCATGTGATTTAAACAGTAATTATCGGTGGCAGTATTTCTGAGTAGGCACTATAACACTGCATTCAAAGGAAGACTTAAAGGAAAATACTATTTTATTCCATACTATATATACTGTCTTTTCTCTGCATTCATGTGTGTGTGTGTGTGTGTGTGTGTGTGTGTGTGTGTGTAAACAAAATTGAGATTGTACTTAAAAACTGAGATTAAACTATGTAGTTTTTATTTAATATGTCTTTTCATATTAGTAGTTATAAGTCAATTTCAGGAGCTACAAAAGTATGCTTTGATTATTTAGGCATACCTCTATTATTGGACATTTAGCTTTAAAAATTTTTTTCCAATTTCTAAAAGTGTGTAGTGAACATACTCCTACATAAACTTTGTGGTCATTTACAAATATTTTTAGAAAATGTTTGTTAGATATAGTGTAGTGAACATACTCCTACATAAACTTTGTGGTCATTTACAAATATTTTTAGAAAATGTTTGTTAGATATAGAATTGCTGGCTTAGGCTATATGTGTATTTTAGCTTTTGGTAAATATAGTAAAATCCTGCTCTCCACCATAAATGGGGTCTAAAAATATTGAAATTATTAAAATGCCTACTTATAAGATTAATGAAAACATTATTTCTCACTAAGACCATGGAGTCACACACACACAAAAAAGTAGAAAAGTGATAAAAAGCGATGCATTGTGCAAAAGTGACTGCATAATGAGTCAGAGAGCCCCAGATCACAGTACATTCAATTCCTGAATTCGTTTGGGAATTGGAGTTGGGCCACCTATTGGAAACATTTGATAGACACATTCATGGTTTTACTGTTTGTGGTTTACACTTAGTCCAGCTGTCTTCCAAAAAATCTTTTCCATTTTATCCTTGAACCAGGCAGGGTTTGGCGTTATCCTCTTTTGTATTCTTGTCAGCACTTGGTATTCCCAGACTTAAGTTTTGGCTAATGTCTTGGACAAAAATTGTACCTTGTTTGAATTTGCATGTTCTTGGTTTTGGCTATGCTTGGCATCTTTTTTCCTATCTGTTGCCAGTTTGAATGTCTTTATGAATTGTCTCTTCCATATATTTTCTGTTTTTCTGTTCTGTCAGAGATTTGTATTTTTGATGCCTGAGCCATTTAGCTTAGTAGAGATCTCCAAAGTATTTTTGGTTTTGTAACCCTACAGGTGAAAAGCTTTTGATTATACACCCCCGTTTCATGTGTATTTATAAATTATGTACATGTATTGCTGTCAGTTCATGTGTTACATATTAGTAAAGCTTACTTTTTCTTATTTTATCATGATTTAAAAGTTCATGTATGTATGGATGCTAAATATGGTTTGCCACAACCCAATGGAAAGTCTTGTGTGCATTCACCTAGAAAACCACGAGTTCAGAGCTATGATTTAGGCTCTTTATCAGCCACTTAGATTTGCTAAGAGGAATGCGCTCTCTGTACCACAGTGTACATAATTTGTAAGTCTGTGGGCACTGAGTACTCTAGTAAAGTAGAAAGTAGCCATGGGTCAGACATTGGTTCTGTTACTTCTTTTTTTTTTTTTTTTTTTTAAATTAAAAAAAATTTTTTTAATGTTTATTTATTTTTGAGAAAGAAAGACAGAGCATGAGTGGGGAAGGGGCAGAGAGAGAGAGAGGGAGGCACAGAATCTGAAACTGGCTCCAGGCTCTGAGCTGTTAGTAGAGAGCCCGACACGGGGCTTGAACTCAGAAATGGCAAGATCATGACCTGAGCTGAAGTCGGTCGCTTAACCGACTAAGCCACCCAGGTGTCCCTTTAATTTTTTTTTTTTTTTTTAATGTTTATTTAGTTTTTTTGAGAGACAGAGTCGGGGAGGGGCAGAGAGAGAGGGAGACACATAATCACAAACAGGCTCCAGGCTCTGAGCTGTCAGCACAGAGCCCAATGCGGGGCTCGAACTCACAAACCGGGAGACCATGACCTGAGCTGAAATTGGACGCCCAACCGGCTGAGCTACCCAGGCGCCCCTGGTTCTGTTACTTCTATTAACCATATCACTTTGAGAATATGTCTTAGTCCTGTTATGTACCAGTTTCTTTTTGTCTTGCCTATTATATAGGCTTACGATGTTACGAGTTAATTTATATAAACAAACTCTGAAAAACTGTGAAACATGGTGTAGGTATGAAATACCTGAGTATTTATTTATTTTTAAAATTTTAATTCACATGAGTATTTGTTTTGCAAGTTCATAACATTGGGTAAAAAGAATTCATTTCAATGTTATTTATGCTGGAAAACAGCTTAAGAATCAGGGCTACTACTAATAGTGGTTCTGAAACATCGTTTTAAGTCTTTAGCCCATGTAGATTTTAGACCTCTTGAAGGTAGGAACTTCACCAACACTTACTATTATATGTAACAGCAAGTATTAGTGATAGTGTAGTATATTTTCAATAATACACATATTTGGGTTTTTTTAATTTAATTTTCAAAAATGTTTCTTCATTTGTTGAGAGAGAGGGAGAGCGTGAGCAGGGGGAGGGACAGAGAGAGACAGAAAAAAGATCTGAAGTGGGCTTTGCTCTGACAGGCAGAGAGCCCTATGTGGGGCTCGAACTCATCAACCATGAGATCATGACCTGAGCCGAAGTCGGAGGCTTAACCAACTGAGCCACCCAGGTGCCTCTATATTTGGTTTTTAAAATGCTGTTTTCTTAACAGAAACCCATGGGGGAGGGGAAGGAAAAAAAAATAGAGGTTAGAGTGGGAGAGAGCCAAAGCATAAGAGACTTTAAAAACTGAGAACAAACTGAGGGTTGATGGGGGGTGGGAGGGAGGGAAGGGTAAGTGGTGGGCATTGAAGAGGGCATCTTTTGGGATGAGCACTGGGTGTTGTATGGAAACCAATTTGACGATAAATTTCATATATTAAAATAAATAATTAAAAATAAATAAAATGCTGTTTTCTACCTAAGAAAGCCTTGTGATTTAGGAATTAGAAATCAGTTTATTTGTGAATTGCCTGGTGGCACTGAGAAAGATTTTCTTTAAAGAGTAAAGTAGCTCTTGTCTAGGGCTGCAGATAAAAAAGGCAGGCCCTAGCTCGAATATCTTCTCCAGGGTAATGAAGAATTTAAGGCATCGTAACATTAGGGACTCCTACATAGGCAAGTGGAACTGAATTAAAAGGAGAGAATGCTAAAGGCAATATATAATATAGTATGCCCAGGAGTTACTGTGAAAAGGCATTTTGAATGTAGATGTTGGTGTTTTTAAAATATACATTTTATAAATTTTTTTGAAAAAATTTAGCTGTAGAATAAATTATCTGCAGAAGAGGGTGAATGAAGGATGGAGAAGAACTGAAACCCTGGTCGTTAATAAACAGGAGTTAAAAAATTGAGATCACAGCTGTGCAAATATATTTAAAATGTATTAATATTCAGGCTCAGCAAAAGTGCTGGAAAACAGGCACTCTCGGGCACCCTCTGCTGACTGGCACAGGCCAGGCCATGACCAGGAGTGGTTGGAGTAGGCTGGAACTGAGAACTGTGGGCGGTGAGCCAAGAGAGGTCACATTCCTTGTAAACACTTTCTTCTCCCTCCCTCTCATTTGATTCTTAGAACAGCCCCACAGGGTAGAAAGCAGGACAGGCCTCGTCCAGTTCAGGTCACTAAACCTTTTATGCTTACCCAGATGAATGGGAAGGGGGTGGGGGTAGAACGTCTACTTACTGTATCTATTTTCCAAAACTTAGTTGGAGGAGGTGAGAGACAGTAGGCAAACAAGAAATGAAATCCTTACTGAAAAATAGATGCATTTGTCAGAAACCATTCACACGGAGAAATTTCTGTGTTTCAGAAAAGAATGATAAAAGGACAAGGAAATCAACTACTTATTTTTTTTCTTTTACTGAGGACCTTTAGGTCATTTTGAACCTTTACCTAATAATCCAGATTTTTACCTTCTCAAGTCAGCCCCAATATGAGCGATTTTCAGTTTAGCTGCTATTCCTTTGTCAGTGGAGCTGCAACCCCCCTCCCCCAAACAAAAACAAAACAAACAAAAAACAGAAAAACTCTAATTGAAAACAAGCAGTAGTATTGGTAGGAGAAGTAAAATCCTTTGATGAGGTTTTAAATCCTTTCTGTATATAACAGTTCTTGCCTGGTCTGCTTTTAAAGCCTCATTGCAGAAAAGCCTAAAATTAAAATAGTTCACAATTTTTGGCTTTAATTCCTCAAAAACATGAAAATAGAAATGTAATAGATTATTTGAGTCGAATAGATGATGTTTAATTAATCTTGCCGTTATCAGTTATTGCTATATAACCAACCACTTAAAAATTCAGTGGCTTAAAAACAATAACTGTGTTATTTTGCACACATCCCTGTGTTGGCTGGGCAATTCATCTAGTTTCTGTTGGGTTGCTCTTGTCTAAGATTAGCTGTGGGTCAGGTAGGAAAGTTGCTGATCTTGGCTGGTCTCGGATGGCCATTATCTGGAATGGTGGGAATGACTGGACTGGCTTTCACACGATCTCTCATCCTCCAGGAGCCTTGCCCAGGCTTGCTCCTGTGGTGAAGGCAAATTCCAGGTGAGCAAGCAGAAGTCTTCCAGGTTTCTTGAGGCCTGGGCTCACAACTGGGAAGAAAGGTCACTTCCACTGCTTTCTGTTGGCCAGAGAAAGTCACAAGGGCAGCTCAGATTCAAGGAGTGGAGAAACAGACTCCCATCTTTTGAGGGAGGAATTGGAAACTCACACCGCAAGGGTGGTGGGTATGGAGGTGGGAGAGGGTGGGAGGTGGTGAATTGGAACATTTTTGTAATGCATATAGCACACATGTCAAAAAAAAAAATTATTGAACCCAGCTGAAGTTTATGGTTTTTAGTCTTAAATAAGGGATTACACTTGATCATGGCCAAACTGCTGATCCGTGTACTCCTTTGATTACATAGAAAATTAGATGGACGTGTGGAGGATTTTCTTCATTATTAAATCTGTTAGTTTCTGACTCCTGTAGAGTAGGGTTATTATTTTCTTTTCTTTTGATAATGTATTTAGTTGGTTTGGTAATCTCACTGAGGCTATGTCTGGTTAGGGTTCAGAATGGGCCCTAGTATTTTTGTTGTGGAGAGTTGTGGTGGTGAAGATACTGTAGGTTTCAGTGTGTTTCTTTCAAATAGAAGACCTCCCCTCCCCTATCCTGCCCATACCTAAAACCCATTGATCAGTACTTGCTGTCTTATTTTCCTCATGGCACATAGCACTGGCTCAAGTTCTTGTTCATTTACTTTTTTTGTGGTTGGTCTTCCCCCACTAGCATGTAAGCTTCTTAAGAGCAGTAACCTTTTCTGACTTGTTCACTACTGAATTCTCAGAACTTAAAATAGTGCCTTTCTCTTCTTAGGAGATGCTTAGTAAAGCATTTGTTGAACAGTTTTTTTTTTTCCAATGTTTATTTTTTTGAAAGTGTGTGAGTGGTGGTGGAGGGGTGGGGGGGACAGAGGATCCGAGCGGGCCCTGCACTGACAGCAGCGGGCCCAATGTGGGGCTCGAACCCATGAACCATGAGATTATGACTTGAGCCAAGTCAGATGCTTAATCAACTGAGCCACCCAAGTGCCCCATTTGTTGAACAGTCTTAATGAAAATTTTGTGGTAAGAGTGTTATAAGCTGTGTCTCTGATACATTGTAGACACTCAGACACTCATGAAGTATTTATGCAGTGCTGAGGGAGGCTCATGGGCCGCTAGAGCTCAGAGAAAATGAATAGTTGGAGCCACAGAGGGTTTTTCATGAATGCAGTGGAAGGCAGATGAGCAGGAGACTTTAGGGTATGATAAATTTGTTGAAATGTTAGACCCTTGGACTTCAGGCCGGGAAGGAAGGAGATGAAGTAAGAATCTGATGGACTGGAATAGAGATTCCCTCAAGACCGGAGAATCCACAGAGGGAAAGTAGTTAAACTTGTGTGCTGGGAAGTTAGGGGCTGTGTTGATGCAGTGTGATCACTGTGCCAGGTTATGGGCATGCATGGGCATGAATGAATGGCTCAGGTGGTTGAAGGACCTTGAGGGGTAGGAACTAAACAGCTGCTGTTTGACAGTGTGCAGCAGTACAGCTCATGTCCTCTGGAGAAAGTCCTTGACAGCCAGGATACTAGGGTAATGCTTTGAGACAAGGTTGCCAGTACCGGGAAGTTTGCTAATTAGGGAGCACCACTTCATAGGTAGTGTAGTTTACAAAATGAAGGTGGAGTGGAGGCTAGGTCGGGGAAGGGAGAACAAAGCCTTTTGTAGGGCTAATGCTGGGTCAGGGGATGGATTGAGAAAGGGAATGGTGATGGTATGAACCTGTGCTTCCAGGGGCTTGATGGATTTAGTTTCAGTAGAGTCTGACAGAAGTGACCCTGGGGCTAATGACCAGAGGCCATTTTTCATTTGGCCAAGGGCAATGGTCAGCCCAGGAATTTCTGGCCTCTGCCTCTGTGAATGGGGTTGAGGTAGACCTATTTTGAACTCTTAAGGGCTTACATAGTAAGCAGATATACACTCATTAAATAGTTTCAGTTTTCATTGGAGGTTTTTCAGAATGCCTAAGTATTTTTTTAAATAAGAAATGACATTTTTAAAATGTAAAAGTATTTAAAAATGTCAAACATTAATGATATATGCAAATACTAGAGGACAATGATTTAATTTATGTAGTACTGTTAGTTACTGAAATCCAAAGATCAGGATTTTCAAATTAGTATTTTCTATTTTTTGGTCATAAAGTTTTTTGTATTGGTATTAGCAGAAGTAGATGTTTTAAATGTAAATATTTAATCTCTTCCTTTTGCTCTTAGTCACTTTGGAAGTTCAAATTGTGTGGTGAACCAGAGCAAGATTTCATAATCTTTAAACCTCAAAGTTATCTAATAGACAACAGAGTAGGAATGACAACAGTGGAAGATTTTATAAATTCCTGGAACCACCAGGAAGTAAAATTAGGAAAAGTATTTGATTATAAGCTCATAAATAGGGACCGTTTAACATAAAGAATCAAGAATAATTAATAGTAATTACTTTGTGGCCTTTAACCCTTTGGTCAGACTTATTCCATTGAAAGAAGCAAGGCAGGTTAAAATCTATGTAATTTAACTGTTTGCTCATCTAGCTTGTTTTGTGCAGTTAGTAATAGTTTAAACTCTGTGGATCAAGTAATTATTCATCTTACTGCTACTTCTAATGCTAAGAATTTTTAAGCCTTTTTTGAGTATGTATTTTATTTCATTACAAAAAATTTAATACATGCCAAATATAACATTTGTCAGATAATACATAATACTCATGCACATGATACTCAGCTTTAGATATAGATCACGTCTTCGATCTTTGAAGCCCCCTCTTTCCCCTACTCGATCCCATCCCTTTGTCTTCTGTGCCCCCTCCTCAGAGACATCCACCATCCTGATTTGTGTTTATAACCTACCTTCTCATGGTTTTCTTAAATTTTACCACATATGTCTGAGTCCATATACAATAATTTCCCCTGTTGCTTTTTTTTAACTTTACAGTGGTGAAGTTATTCTTGTGTGATTTGTTAATTTTGTTAAACACAGTTTTTTGAGGAGATTTATCCAAAGTTGATGTGGTTTGTTTTTATGACTGTAGTATTTCACTGTACGATTATACTACAGTTTAACCACTAGTGGACATTTGTTTCCTATTTTATGGCTATTATGTGGACAATATTGTATGTCTCTTCATGTACATTTGCAAGTTTTCTAGAATATATAACTGTAATTGAGGTTGTAAGGTATGTGCATTTCAATTTTTGAATACATTTATTTTCTGAAGTGGTTGTACTGTTAAGCTCCCTCCAGCAGTATATGAGTTCTTGTTGCTTCATATCTGTGTCAGCACTTGATATTGTCTGGTTTGTACATTTTTGACAATCTGCTGTTTGTCAGATATTTTCTTATTGTGGCTTTTACTCTAGATTTCCCAGATTAATAAAATTTAGCATCTTTTGTTAGGTCCGTTGTGTATTTGTCTGTGATACACCTATTAATATATTGTCTGCTTTACTTGGCATCTTTTCTTACGGTTTTTATAATTTTTATGTTTATTAATTATAGATAATCACCTTTGCAAATCTACTCTCCAGGTTTGTAACTCGCCTTCATTTTATTTAAGGGCTCTCTTGATGAACATAATTCTTAATTTTAGTGTAATTATTAGCAGTCTTCTATAGGTTATGATAGGGTTTTTTTTCCCCCCTCATTCCAGTCCTTTTTATCTGTTTCCATTTTAGTCCCTGTATTTCTTTGTATTGCTGGCTAGTACTTCTAGTAGAGTGATAAATAGAAGGAACTACCTCTCTGACTTAAAAATAACTGCTTCTGACTTTGCCAATAATAAATAAGAATGCTATTTAATGAAGGTTTTTGGAAGGTATCCCTTCCAAGTTAAGAAAATTCTCTGCTATTCCTAGTTTGGTAAGAACTTTAATATAGTAGGTGAGTGAGTGTTGAATTTTACTGAGTATATTTTCTGCATCCATTGAAATGTCTTTTTAAATTTTTTTTATTTTTGACATGACTTATTAATTTGCTAACTCAGTGGATTACTATGAATTATGTAATACACTTGTTAATGGTAAACCAACCTTGCATTCTTGGAATAAACCTAACTTGGTCACGATGTACTTTCTTTTTTTTTTTTAAATGTTTATTTATTTTTGAGAGACAGAGAGACAGAGCATGAGCGGGGGAGGGGCAGAGAGAGAGGGAGACACAGAATCCGAAGCAGGCTCCAGGCTCTGAGCTGTCAGCACAGAGCCAGACGCAGGGCTCGAACTCACAAACCGCGAGATCACGACCCGAGCCAAAGTCAGACGCTTAACCGACTGAGCCACCCAGGCACCCCTCATGATGTACTTTCTGTTTTATACATTGCTCTATTGGTTGTTGATATTTTGTTTAGGACTTTGACATTTATGATAATAAGCAAAATTGCCCTATAATTTCTTTCTCTTGTACTGTCATTGTCTGCCTTTAATACCAAGGTTATTCTTGCCCTAAAACGTAAATTGGAGGATATTCCACTTTTTATGTTCTGAGATAGTTTACATGAGATTGGAATTAATTACTGAGGAAGGTATTGTTATAATTTGGGGGGAGTTATAATTTTTTGCTGTTATGGTGACTTTTCATTTTCTCTTTGAAGTTCTGTCCTTTTAATTAAAAAAATTTTTTTTAATGTTTATTTATTTTTGAGAGACAGAGCATGAGCAGGGGAGGGGCCAAGAGAGAAAGAGATACAGAATCTGAAGCAGGCTCCAGGCTCTGAGCTGTCAGCACAGAGCCCGACGTGGGGCTCAAACCCACAAACCATGAGATCATGACCTGAGATGAGGTTGGACGCTTAACCGACTGAGCCACCCAGGTGCCCCCCTTTAACTTTGGAAATTATGTTAGCAGATGACTATGGTGTGGAATTGATATGTTTTATTAAGTGCAGAATATGTCATCAGAATGAATTCAGCATTTTATCATTAGAAGGGACTTTGATCTCCCTTTGTACTCAAGGCCTTGCTTATTTTGTCAGATTTTAATATATCATACCAGCCTTCTTTTATTTAGTACTTGTCTAATACAACTTTTTCTACTCTTTTGTTAAAAAAAAAGAAGACCACCTTTGTTTATCCATCCATCTTTTATATATCTCTTTTAAATGGCATGTAGATATCTAGTTTGAAAAATTTTTTTCATTTAGAAAATTAGTCAACTTATGTTTCTTGTGATCATTGGTGTATTTAAAATTATGCCTTATTTTGTGCTTTTCTCTTTTATACTTTCTTCTCTTGCTTTTTTTGTTCTTTTAAGAAGATAATCTATAGTCTTTTATATTGTACAGGCCTCAATATTTAGACAGCAGTAGATAATAAATTTTTACCTTAGTAGTTGACTCATAAGAGACCTAGATTTCAGTATGTACCACAAACTTAGTAAGAAGTTATTAGAAGAAATGCCTGCTAAAAGGTCTTCATAATTTTGGAAGAAGTAATTCCAAGGAAGATTAGAGATTGTTTTTTTTTGTGTAGTTGGCATAGTGAAATATGCTGGTTAAATACTTCTTGCTGTTTTGTTGTTTGTATTCATCGATGGAAGCAGAATGTTCCGTGTGTTTTTTAAACTTAACTAGAATCTCGTACTAGTAGTCTGATATTTATATTAGCTTTCTGGTGGCTTAAAATAAAATGTAATTTTTTATCAAGACTTCACCTAACACTGAGTGCCTTCTGTAATTAAGGTAATTAAGGTCTGTACCTTGTGAGTACAGAGAAATCATAGGCTTGCCCTGATGTTAAGTTATTACTAAATAAGAGTGAGAAACTTCTGGGGCACCTGGGTGGCCTAGTCCTTTGAGTGTCCAACTCCCGATTTTGGCTCAGGTCATGATCCCAGGATCCTGGGATTGAGCCCTGCATCAGACTCTGCACTGATGGTGGAGCCTGCTTAAGATTCTCTCTCTTTCCCTTTGCCCCTCTTCCCCGCTTGCACACACACACTCTCTCTCTCTCTAAAATTAAAAAAAAAGAGAGAGAGAGAGAAACCTCTTTTGGTGTCAGTATTGGGCTAAACCTATGGTTCATAGAGGCAGGACTAAGGCTTAGGAAGGAAAATGAAGCAAGGGGGTGAGATACAGTAAGAAGAGTCAGAAAATAAGAGGAATTCTACTGGGGGGGTGTGTAGGTGGAACAGAGTGGCACTGATACTCCAGTCTCCTTCAGTTGCCTATCTTTAAAGAGATTATTTAAAGATGTATGTCTGAACTCTTAGTTTTTATCTGATAGCTCATTGTCACACACTGGGAGACCTCACAAGGTCTGTGTAAAGTAACTGAGGTGTGTTTTTATAATATCAGCTACTTTACCTGGCAAGAAGGAAATCTGGACAATCCCAAACTTGTTTTGATCATGAGATTAAATAAAAACACTTTTATTAGATACTTCTGAATAATGAACCCAACTGTGTCTAGTCAGAGGCCCTGCCAGGGATGGAAGCAAGGAAATGGATGCCAGGGATGGCAAGCAAGGCCCTTCCAGGGATGGCAAGCAAGTCTTTCCTATGAAGTCCCTCCACCTTGGTTTTTCTTCAGGTCCTGTGTGGTGTTACTCTGTTAGCCTTTAGTCGGACTTCTTCCTGATCTGGAACGGTTTTTAATAAGATCTATAGATTTTTAAATAAGCTTCGGAATCACCTATATCATGACTTTAAATGTGACTTCGAATCAAATGGAATATATTTTCTTCTGCAAAAGAAGGTAACAATTTAAAGATGTGAATCATAACCTTGGGCATATATTATTATTCATCTATCTAGAATTTGTGTCTACTCTGCACTCAGGGTTGCAAAAGCCTTCATTTAGGTGACAAGATTCTGTGAGAGGTAGAATTACTTTCTCATAATCATCATAGTGAATCAGACACATGGGGAAGAACAGTAACAATTTCTGACTTCTGTGAAACTGAGCATGATAACACATTACCCAAATATCCTAATAACCCCTGAAACAACTCACATGGCTCTCTGAAAATAACTCACCTCTGATTGAACATTTTGTTTATCTTCAGAGACATTCCTGAAAAGTGTGCATTGAATGAACGGTCCTTTTCATTTAAGTTTACATAGTTAGACCCAGGTGTACAGAGAAGGTAATTGTTATCATTGCTACGTGTCATTTTTGTTTGCTTTTTGAGACAAGTATTTGTATTAGGAAGTAGTTTCCATCTTACAGTTTTTTTTGAAGTTTCCTGTATCAGTTATTACCTCACAGAGTTAGTATTGCAGGGGCCTCCCTTCAAAAAGCTTAGATAGGAGCATTTCCTTGCTTTGGTTCTCCCCCCTCCCCACTGGGGACTGGAACCAAGCCAGTCATTACAACTTCCGTGAAACAGAAGAGGAAGTAATTGGGAGATTTTTATAGAAGTGTCGGAAGTTGGTTGTGTAGAGTTTCTCAGGTTTAGTGGTGAAACTATATATGACACTGAATTTTATGTTTTAGTTTTAGTAAGAAAGTACACAAAAAAATCAGTATTCCATTTAAAGAAAATATTTCTGGCAGCCAAAAGGATACCACTGCTTGCTGTTGGTCCCTTACTGTAACGATTGGCTTTTTGTACTTGTCACTTCCTTTTCTTTTTTCTAGCTTTATTGAGATATAATTGACGTCTACCAAGCCAAGACTTTTTTATTGAAGTACAACTAACCAGCAGTAATTTTCTCATTATGGTCGTTTCATGCATTTGTTGGGTATGAACTCCGGTTAGGAATCACGGTTTTGTTTCCCTCTTAATATAGAACATGAAAAAAAATTCATGCATTTATTCAAACATTTGAGCCCCTAATATATGTTAAATATTGACCGGCTTTGCAAAATAGTAATGAACCAAACAGACCTGGCCCTTACCCTTGTGTATGCCATAGTCCTAACACAAAACCCCTTGTAGTGAGTTTCCAATTACAAATCAAAAGTTTGACAACTTTGGGACACCTGGGTGACTCAGTTAGGTAAGCATCTGATTCTTGATTTTGGCTCAGGTCATAATCTCACAGTTCATGAGATAGAGTCCCACACTGGGCTCTGCGATAACAGTGCAGAGCCTGCTTGGGATTCTTTTTCTCCCTCTCTTTGCCTCTGTCCTGCTCGCTCACTCGCTGTCTCTCAAAATAAATAAATAAACTTAAAAAAAAAAGTTTGAAAATTTTAAGTAAATTTGTTTTTTAATTGAATGAGAAAAGATGAAATTAACTGTGTTTCATAATCTGTCAGGCAGTGGGCTGTAAAGATGAAATAGGCAAGATCTACAAACCAGTTATTCTTAGAACTTCATAATTGATTTTGATAGTCATTATTTAGTAATAGAATAATATTTATCCAATATCTGTTATTTGCTAGATAGAATGCTAGATGCTAGGGGATAACAAATTGCATGATAATAGTGGCGCTTTTTTAAGATTTTGAGAAGACAATTATTTGAATTAGAAACTACTTTCATTTGTACATGTTATTTTTAACTTTTTGTCTACTTGTTTTATGCAGTGTCTGCTGTTTGTGGAGCATGTAACTATGTTCCAGGCACTCAGCTCTGTATTTTGTATGCATTATGTCATGTATTGCACACACCATATGGACCTCCCCTCCAGTTGTTGAGCATTTTACGTACCTGCGACTGTGTAAGCATTTCATCTCTTTACAAATGAGGAACCTAAGCCTTAGAGAATTAGCAGAGCTGGGATTCAAACTTGGTGTAGGTTGGCAATTGTGGGTCTGTATCCTACCCAAAAATATCTTTTAGCAGTTGAAGTAAATTTTGGTAAATTTACGGTAAAATTTTCATCTACAGTATAAATAATAGAGGATCAGATTATTTAAAATTCACCAATTCAGAAAGAGTTAATAAAAGATAGGAGTGGAACTCAACTATGGAATTAATTAATCATTTTAAATAACCAATATTGTGTCTGTTATGACCAGCTTTAAAAAAACAAACAAAAAGACTTCTAACCATTTCAGCTAATGCAGCTATTGCCATAAACCTAGGATCAAGTTTATAATGAAATTTTAAAAAATTAATTCCATAAAATTAAGCTGGAAATTTCATGTATTTTCTTACAACCAGTAAGAAAAGGTAACCGATGTTCTATGTAAAGGTAGTCATCTTATGCTGATGGCTTTAAAAAATTGATAGTTTAAAGAGTATCTGGTTTTTGGTACATTTTTGAATGCCTCTCCCCCCTTGATTTCTTGAAAGTTCTGGGCTTCCATTGACTTTACAGTTCTCTGTGTATAAGAAAACAAACCCAAAACTAGTGTATAAAGTAGCAATAATAATAAAGACATTCACCTTCCGTAGTATTGCCTCACTTGGGTCTGAGCATAGCCCTGCCACTCTGGTTTCTGTGGCTGTCATAGGAATCTTGTATAGTTTTTGAAAAGTAGAGAACAGGACTCTTTGCAGTTATGATCCAGTGACATAAACTGACCTCAGTCAATACCGGCTTGCTTTATTATGGACCTAATTATCTTACCATGGAAAACAGGGTATGGTTTTTAACTTGCCCATCTTTCTTATAGTTTAAGCCACTTGTAAGTGATCAGGCATCTCTGATATTAAATGGCATTAAATTAGAGTTAACAGCTGAATAATTCAACTGAAGTTTTACAACTTAGAACACAGACCAGATAATAAATTACTGAATCTAACATTCCGAGTATTTTCTAGTGTGCCTTTAACTTTTGCTGGGTACAAATGGAAATTCTCAGCTTCTGATGATCATAAAAAGGGTTTGTTACTGTTTAATAATACAAATTAACACACAGCTGGGAATGAAGTAGTTAGTCCAATCTCACAGACATTAGCCTCCCTCTGTTTATTTCTGCCTGTGTGTATTCCTAGAAGCAAACAGCTGTGCATTCAATTCTATTCTTTATTCCTTTACTTAAAATCTGGATTTCAAAAGAAGCAGACTGGGCATTTAGGCTTAGAAAAATTGCCTTATCTTTTTCAGTTAAAACAGTGATATACCCATAATATTAAAATGTTTTTTGAAATAGATTTACCCACAATTTCATCATCACCCATTTTCGTGTAGTTGTGGTCATAATCTACCTACCCTTTCATAGTTTGCCCAGAAAGTTTTGAAAAGTCTGAAGAGTGTAAGGACTGGAAATTTCCTCAACTCTCTTCCCTACCTCTTCGCGCCCTTCTTTCTCCAACCACTGGTGACAATTTCTTATAATGAGTGCATAGTATTGTATAGCTCTATATCATAATATGTTCATTTGTTTTCTACTTTCAGTGGTTAGTTTTTCTAATCCTTGTTGTTAATTTAATTCTATAAAAAACATTATTGAACATAAATTTCTTAAAGCATTCTTCAGATAAGTTCACAGTTACAGAATTACTCGGTCAGTGAGTATGAATTTTAAACTTGATGCTTTATAATAAGGTGTTTTAAAATTAAACTTAATTTGAAGGGGGATAGGGAACACAAAAGCTTTATAATTTACTATTCTAAGAAGTAATTTTTTTTGCTACTAAAATAGTAAATAAAATCAATAGTAATAATATTAATAATAACCCACATGTATGAAAGAAAGCAGGAAAGCTTTTTTTTCCTTTAAAGCAAAGGGTTTATTATACAAACATTAGTCTTAATGAAATGTCTGGCACCCAAGGGTTTTTTTTTGTTTTGTTTTTTTAAACTTAATTTAAGTTTTTAGAAGTTCAAGTCCCTTCTTAGCAGGGATATATTAGTATTTACATTAGAAGTGTTCAGACCATTCCCTAAAGATGGAGAGTAGGAAAACTTAAATATTTTTATGGAATATTTTCCTCACTCTTTGGCTTTACCTCCATTTGTTTAAAAGAAGAAAAAGCAAATTCTCTCATAGCTCATTTTGAGTTGATTACTGTTTTTTGTTTTTTTTTTTTTTTTTTTTACTGGAAAAAACACTTCAGTGATTGTCAGAAAACTTCCATCTGAATTGGCTAAAGTATGTTTCTGTGTCTTTTTAAAGACTGAAGTGTTACCTTATTTGTACAAAATTCCTTTATTAAGAGCTGTGGTGGCTCAGTCTGTTAAGCGGCCGATTTCAGCTCAGGTCATGATCTGTGAGTTAGAGCCCCGCATCGGGCTCTGTGCTACCAGATCAGAGCCTGCAGCCCGCTTTGGATTCTGTGTCTCCCTCTCTCTCTCTCTCTTTCTCTCAGAAATATTAAAAAAAAATTTTTTTAAAGAGCTAATAGGTTTAGTAGCTACATATTAAAACAGTCAATACCCCTGTCTTAACTGTGATTCTCATGCACACCCAAGATTGAGAGCTACTATTTTAAACTCTCAGATTTTGCAGATAGGATCTTGCTCAAAGTAATAGTTCAGCCTTTTATAGATTTAAAATGGAGTCTTTACTTTCTAAAGTACATGGCCACTCTCACTTCTCTAGGATTAGCAGGTATTGAGATACTGATATGTTGAGAATATGCCAGTAAAACAATTTCCAGGAGCGAAAAACTTTTTGGCACTGAAAGAGGATTTACTATAACATGTGTGCTTTTGGAAATTAACCAAGATTGAGTATTTGGGTGCCAGCTACAAAACGGGAACTGAGAATGTTCTTTCCTTCGGGGCAAAGGAAGGTAATATAATCTCGATTATTCAAATTAGATATTCTTTTTCAAAACAGAATGAGTAGATTTTTCTGGGACCATAAAGTAGTCTTACTTTTGTTCCCATAATATAGATTTGTGCACATACTCATTTAAGTGAATGGCCAAAAAAACTTATTAGTCATCTAATGTGAATCAGAAATCATTTAACTTCTGAAAAGCAGTTGTACTATGATGCAATCATTTTGGGGAAAATGCAGGAAGTTCATAATTAGGTTTATTGCTTTAGCAATTGCTTTGTATTTATGTCAAAATACAAGTTTGTTTTAATATAAAATGGAATTATATATTTGCCTTAGTTTAATGTTTTTTCTTATTATAGAACTTATACTTAAGTAATTTGAGAGGAACAAGTTGCTATTCCAACTTTCATTTTATTCCCCCTGGAAAGTTCTCAACATTAAATTCCTTTATTCAACAAATACTGAGCTCCTACTATGTTCCAGGCAAGCTCTGATTTTTTTTTTTTCCTGTCAGCATTTTGTTAGGTGATTTTAAAGTGGTGACCACTATTTTACTACCATTATTCTTTCATAGAAAATGGGTTTATACTTTATTTTAATCCTTCTTCCACGTAAGAGTGTTATATTGAACACTTTGGGGGAAAATGTTTTCTGTTGAGGCAAGTAGGCAAAGAAAATAGGTTATGTATAGGTAAAATTGATTTTTCTTAAACATGGAATTGCTGGACATAATTCATCCCTTCAACTTATTTCCTTGAAGACAGTTTTTTTTTTTTTTCTGTAACGTTTTAATATTTAAAGGAACCAAAATTAAAAGGACGTCTCTGTATGCATTTTCTAGTCCAGCCATTCAGTTTTAGGATATTAATATATTCCTTGTCAGATTGCTTTGTGACTTTAGGTAAAGAAAAAGCACTTGAATGTTTTATCTTGTAAAAATGTGGACCTTATAACAAATTCAGATAGAAATTTCATTCCAAGTATTATATTAGCAAGGTAGTGATGAAATAATACTTGAAATTATAGGAGATGCAAAAACTAGACAGTGTAATGACACAAGTTACAATTTCATTAGAAGGGTCAACATTCACATTTACTTTGGAAAAATGCAACAGGCTTTTCCATTTTCTTTAAGTGTTTATAGTTTTAATGTGTCATTTCATCCCAGTATGTTCAGGGAGCAATAGGATGTTACTACATTAACTTGAGTTTTAAATATTCTTATTTGAACATTAATTGTTAGAATAACAAGGTTTTTTTTTTTTTTTCTAAGCTGATTTTTACTAATAAACAAGGCAAAAAAAATCTTTTTTTTCTATGCCTTATAACTACATAATTTTTGCTTTAGCTTTTAAAAGAATAGGATATTATTATGTCACGTAAATGCTATTCATTATATTGATTTTCTGGTTAATTGAGAATGTGTTTTGTTAATGACAAAGGAAAAGAAGACATTTACTTGAAAAATGTTTTGGGGGCTCCTGGGTGATTCAGTTGGTTAAGTGTCCAACTGTTGGTTTTGGTTCAGGTCATGATCTTAGGCAGTTCGTGGGTTTGAGCCCCACATTGGGCTTTACGCTGACAGTATAGAGCCTGCTTGGGACTCTCTCCCTCTCTCTCTGTGCCTCCCCCACTTGTGCTCGTGCTGTCTCTCAAAATAAACTTAAAAAAATGTTTTTATAGGGGAATACCATAGAGAATAGCCCATTTGTGTGTATTTTTAAAAAATTGTTAAATTAATACACTGAATTCAAACTTGACTTAAGCTATGTGTGTCCTAGTTTTTAATAATTTAAAGTATAATCAAAGTTTGTGTAGAATATCACAGTATCACTTTTTAAAGATATTTACCACTGTCTCAATGTTTTCATCCTTTCTTAAACTTTTACCTCTTCATTTTCTGTTACATTTGTCATTTGGTACCTTGGAGGGTAATTAATAAAAGTAATTCTCTGTCATGAGTCATGCTCAGATTTTATGTAATAATCATTTGTTTAGAACTTGTAGTACGTTTTCCCACATAAACAGTATCGTGGAAGTAGATTTGCTCTCAAACTGGCCAGCTCATGATGTATAGTATTGATAATAGTGGAGGACTTAAATTCATTTGCAGTGTTTCTTTGGACAGATACATCCCTCTCTTGTAATCTTGTAAGGATTTTTTTGCTTTCCCCCTCACTTTTTAAGCAAATGCAATGGAGACCTCTCTTCTTAGCTTCTGCAAATGGCTCCTGTGGCCATGGCACCTCTGGTAATATGAATACTACATTCGAAGTTTTGTTCTGGGTATGTGGAAGCTGGGGAGAAGAGCTCTATAAATATGAACAAACCTGAGCTTCCTGTTTGGACACTTCGTGGTCTTGACCTAGGTGTTTGGCTGACTCTTCTACTAAGAACTAACCAACATGCCCTCCATTTTCACTGTTCTCTCACTCAGCCAGTGCATCTTTTCTTCCTGGCTCACTTCCAGTAGGGACTCGGTCTCACTTCTGCTTTCCCAAAAGCAATTTCACAGCCCATGTGGTTTCTACGGGTGTGAATATATGTATATGTGCTTTCCTTATTCATTCCTTCTTTCCTTCCAGTTGCTAGGAAGATGAGAAATGAAAACTCTTTCTATGGTCCACCTCCCTTTACCAATCACCCCCACCCCATCCTGGCTATCTTCTCTTTTCTTAGTAGACCATGTTCCAGCAGTTGGATAAGCCACATAGATTATAGGTCTTTGAATGTTAAAAAAGCTATTTCATAAGGGTACTCTGACACTACCCCAGACATTTTATCACTGATGTTGGGTGTTAGGACTTAAGGAGCATAGGGCAATAAAGGACATTTCAGAATTTAGGAGAAAAAAATGAATTTAGAAGCTGTGGATGCAAATAATAATCATTGTGCCTGTATCTGAGGAGAGAGAGGAAAAGGGATGCAGAATTAGCCATACGTTTTACTTGTTTTACTCTCCCACAAACCTCTTTCTCTTTCTGAGTATTTGAAGCCAGGCAGGATGGAAGAAGGGGGAAGGAAGGCAAAATTGGGGAAGAAGAAATCTCTTGAAGTAGAGGATCAAGAGGGAAGTTCTGCAGGGTCTTTTTTTTTTTTTTTTTTTTTTTTTTTTTTTTAATATTTATTTTCAAGAGAGGGAACATGAGTGGGGAGGGACACTGAGGGGGCAGACAGAGGATCTGAAGTGAGCTCCTCACTGACAGCAGTGAGCCTGACTGGGGGCTTGAACTCACGAACCATGAGATCATGACCTGAGCCGAAGTCAGACACTCAGCCGACTGAGCCACCCAGGCACCCTGGCCGGGTCTTAAGCCATCCTTTGAAACAGAAGTTCTTAACCTGTTTTATTTATGTTATACACACAAATATTTATGTTTCAAAGCAGGCCAATTAAAGTGAAATATAGAGAGGGTAATTTTAAAACAATTTGTAATATGGTAATATATGCTTCTTTATTAACACGTAATAAAATCTAGAAGTGAGTTTAATAACTGGTAATTTTGAAGTGATATGTAAATGATATTTCGAGATATCTGCAGTGACTATAATATGATAGAAAATATCTGAATTCTATTGGTGATAAAAATGAGAAGTGCTGCTAATATAAGTGTGACTTATCTGTACTCATAATTGAAGGAAATGCCAAATTTCACTTCGAGATCTGTGAAGATAGAGAATAATTTCTCTTCCATCTAACTTAATGGATTTTCTGAATTCCATCCCAAGATCCCTGTATTCTCCCCCTGATTCCTTGGGGTACTGTTTTCATGGAGGGGATAAAGCAAATTAGTGGCCATCTTCATCTAAAAATTATAGTCTCTCTTTAATGAAATAAATTATACGTGTACATATAGAATACAGGGGAAATCTTAGAAATGTGGGGGTTAGCAGGCACCAGTCGAGGTACTTTTATATACTGTATTTGATTTTAGATATTTTCTCTTATGGTTGGCATTTAACTTGTGCCTTTTTAGAAAGACATGTGAAATGATTGGCAAATTAAAGCACAGTGCAAAATAAGCTGTAAATGAAATCAGAAGTAAGTCAGCTTTATAAAAATAAAAGCAAAGAGAGCCTATTTTCTATACAGGGACAGGTTGTCTTTTTTTTAATGAACTTCAGCAACTTTACAGAACAAAGATAACTAAATGAACAGTAAATTGACCTAGGGACAAGTCATTTAATCTCCCTGCCTCTCAAGTTTCCTGTACACAAATTGATGGCAGTTAACTATTCTGTCTAACTCAGAGGGTTGTTGTCAGGACTAATGAATGAGGTAATTGAAAGTAAATGCTTTTAAAACTGCAAAGCACCTTACAGACATAAGATGGTATCATTATTAGTTTTGGTGTTGGTGATGAAAAGGAGCTCACAAAATTCAAAGAGTGAGTTGTGGCCAACACAAATTTATCTAGAAATAATTGTGCAGTGGGATGGGACTCTACATCTGGTCTAATGTCCTCATTTTGTACAGGAAAAAAAAAAACCAAAAACCCTAATATTTATTTAGTGCCTATGAAGTGTCAGAAACAATACTGAGTCTTTTCATGTATTACCTCCTTTAATATACAGAATAACTTTATAAAGGCAGGTATTACAATCCCCCCAAACCTTTGTGAGCGAGTGAGAAAACAAAAACAAAAAACAGCTTGACCAACATCATAGCTAGTTAACCAGTCCCCATAATTTGAATCCACTTGTCTTTGACCTTTCTGCTGAACTGTCTGAGGTGGACGCTCTGTGCCTGGAAATGTTATCTCTGCTGGGTTTTGCCCAATGAGTCTCAGTGTCTTCTGGAAAACTGGTTGACCTCTTGTTCATGTTTTTCTACTCCCAAGTTTTTCATTGTGGGCTGCACACCTATCTGTTCTTCTCTCTTGGGAAAAATAAAATAACTCTGCCTTTTGGGGCCCTTAAAGGTCTCCAATTTCCAAGTCTTATCTGGATCCCCAGTAATACCCAGTGCCCCTTAAGTGGTCTGTAATCACCTCTGCAGAGGTTACCCACCAACCCTGTTCCTACTTTCTAGAAAAAAGTGAAACTGCCGACTCAAACCGAGATATAGTTTTATCCAGATTTCCATTTTGTTTTATTTATTTGAGAGAGAGAGCTAGTGCACGCGAGTGGAGGAGGGGCAGAGAGAGAAGGAGAAAGAACTGTAAGCAGCTCCAAGCTCAGCACGGAACCCCACTCAGGGCTCAATCTCATGACCGAGTGATCATGACCTGAGCTGAATTCAAGAGTCAGACCCTTAACTGACCCCTTTTCTCCCTGTTTTAAAGAGGTGACTATTAATATTTTCTTCCAAGAGAAACTCTTCTTCCAGCTCTGCTGAAACTGAGGATATGAGTACCCCATTTCTTTCTTGTTCAACCCTAGTTTCCTTTCAATTCATAGAGTAAATCTTGGGTCAGAAAAATCTTATTTTTGGATAGGAATGTTTTATGTTAGCATCCTAGACATCATTTTTATAGATGTTTGGACAGTGTTTCGTTCACCCACATCCTTAATCAGCTTTAAATTGGTAGTGATAGAATCTTTGACATTCAGAGATGAGGTCTGAAGTATAGAGTATAGAAAAGAGTTCAAACTAGAAACCCGTAATACCTGTTTTGCCTGTGCTGTAACCAAAACTGGGCAGGTTCTCTGCAGAAGGCACTTTGGGGAACTTCCTACACCTAGCGGCTTGTAATATCTTTTATCCTCTAAAACTTCTGTATATTTTGGTCAAACTATTCAAACACACAAATCACTTAAGGGGATGTACTTACATCATAGTTATACTGTGAGCCATTTTAAAGAGGATTCACAGAAGGGAAAGTAATTAGTATTGCCCCAAGTACCATTATTTAACTATGTTTAATTTTGTAAAATATACAGAAGTGTGAAAAATTTAGTAACTTTTCACTAGCAAAGATTTGTTGAAGGTTAACTTTGGAGGCACTGTGATGGAGTCCTAGAATCTTATAACATTGGTACGTGCATGTGCTAGAGAAGTTTCCAGACTAGGAAATTAGATTTAACTAAGAAACCTTATTTCATCCTGAATAAGTGGTTAACCAGGATGATCTAGGGTAAATCCAAACATGGCTGCCCCATTATTCACCAAAATAGCAGAGATTGTTCCATGCCCTGGATGCCAGAGGTTTACTGTCTTTTGCATTGTTCCTCCTACCTCTTCCTTACTTGCTTTAAAAAGGAATGGAATATTGGCAATTACACTTAATGTCCCCATTATAATTATTTGTATGTTTTACTTTCACAAATGGCCCATTTAATGTAAAAATGTGATTCAAATATTTTCATTTTAACACTCAACTTTTTTGCGTTGTATTGACACCAGTTAAATTAATATTTAGCCAGGACAAAAGGACTCCTCCTCAGTTATTTAGCAGAAACCACTTAGGGGGCCCTGCTGCGTTGCAAGGCAGAGGCTTCTTCATCATCTTGAAGCAAGGGGGCTGCATTAGCTTTTCATGGGGAGAAGTGGTCATAGAGGTTCCACAGGCATCTGGGGATTCAAAGTTTATTGTGCATGGACACAGATGTCCACATCCCAAGTCTCAGCATCTTACTCCTTCCGCCAAATAAAATAAATTTAAATTAAAGTAAATAAAAGAATTCCTTTCTCCCCTTTCAGAAGTAATATTCTGAAATTACAGTACCCAGCGTTTTCAACTTAGTGTTGTGATACTTGTTAGCACAATCATTTTTTCAGCTGTGAGTTTGATTTTAGAAGTAGTTATGAGATGTGAAACTACTGTGTGCTTATCAGACAGAAGCTCTGTAATACCTGCTATTTAGAAACCTAGTTTTTATTAAGATGATCTACCTCTTTAAAGTCTACTTATGTCTAAGCTAAGCACTTAAAGACCCTGGAACTCAGTAGATGACAAAGCTAGTTTTAGAACAAGATATTTTACGATTAAGAAGATAGACTCTGGAATCAGAAAGACTGGGATTTCAATTCCAGCTTTAACGAGATTAGCTGTGTCTTTGGGCAAGTCATTTAACCTCTTGGAATCTGTTCCCTCAACCGTCAATGGGGATAATAACATTTATAGGATTGTTCTAAGGGCTAGTTAGCATAAAGTGTGTGTTATAGTACAAAGTAAGTACTCAGTAAGTGATAGCTTTTTTGTTGCCATTCCTTTTAAGTTGAATCAGTAAAAGATGGACACTTTTAATAGAATTTATTGTGAAGGTATTAGCAGTTAGGCCTCTTAAAATATATACTTAAACTCATGTGTTTTATGACATGAGATTTTATAAATCTACTTAACCTAATTAAACTAAAATAGTTATTTAACAGATACTTATATAAGGCATACCATGTTCCAGGTATTTTTACTTTTATAAATACTAATTCACTTAATCCTTGTAATCACAAAGTAGATACGATTGTTTTTGACATTATACAGAAGGAAGCTGAGGCACAAAGAGAATGGTGATTGCCTAAAGGTCCCATAGATGATAAGTGGTAGCATTGGGATCTGGCTTCAGAATCCTTATTCTCGATGCAACACTATGCAGTCTCTCCTATGTTCCTTTTTCTAAAATAAATTGTGTGTGGGCTCAAAAAAAAAAAAAAAAAAAAATAGTAACCATTCTTTTCAAATGCTAAAACATGAAAAAAAAAGTTCAAAATTAGATCAGGGTTGAAGAGAGTTTAACCTAAATTTAACACTTGACTTAATTTTATCTAGCTTACTCCTTGTGTTATTGACCTCATTGAAACCTATTGCAGTTACACAAATACTTCGTGGTACTAAATGTCTCGTAGCTAACATTTTATATCCAAATGGCAAAAGATAACAGTGTTACGTCATTATCTCTGCTTTTGCCTCTCTTTTTCACTTGAGGGTCTGGCTGTCTTTTCCTGGGTAGGATCCTTGTTTTTGGACTCCACTTGCACGCATCACTGAGTATCACCCCTAAAATGGTGTGCCTCATCCCATACTCGTCCTATTTTACCTCAGCTGACTAGTGGCTGTGAACCAGGAGCTTGACTTTCTTTGCCTATACAAAGGCTGTCAGCTGTCCAGGAGACAGACATTCCAGATCATAATTTCTGTAGCCTCTGCAATTTAATAGTTAAGTGTCAAGTTTCCACATTTGTAACTATTATTAATGTAGATAATGATAAACTGAACTTTTAAAAAACAACCTGTGTATTTCACTTTTTCTTTGCTTCTTTTTGAAGATAGTAGTGACCATAGCAATGTAAATTTGGGTTTTTTTTTTTTTTTTCTAATTTTGTGAACCATTTGACCTTTGATTTGTCATTCTTTGTGACTCTTGTCTGTTAATGTGTGGTCCGCCTTATATTGTTTTTAAATGGAATTAACAGGTTATTATATAAGTCACTGACTTAAAAAAAATTTTTTTTTACACGTATTTATTTTTGAGAGAGAGAGACAGAGCACAAGTGGGGGAGGGGCAGAGAGAGAAGGAGACACATAATCCAAAGCAGACTCCAGGCTCTGAGCTGTCAGCACATAGCCCAATGTGGGGCTCGAACTCATAAACCGTGAGATCATGACCTGAGCCGAAGTCGGACGCCTGACTGAGCCACCCAGGCGCCCCATGAGTCATTGACTTTCAAAGTTCTCTTCTATATATTATTTTTCCACTACCAAAAAATAAAAAGTAAAAGAAGTTGCTAGTATATATTTAACCCCCAGCAGATAATACCCACTCGCTGTATTCATTAATAAAACGACACTATTCACACACCCAAGCCCCACCTTTCCCACCTCATTGCTTACCCAATTGTTACATCTGTTTAGGATTGTTTCCCATTTTGCAATCCATACTTTGCATATAGATCAGTGATGAAAACATTCTTTAGGGTAGCCTTGGAACAGTAATTTGATCTCAGATTCTTCTGGGAACCAAGGAGAGCTATAAAGAATGTGTCTTTCAAAAGGAGTGGACTGAATGTAGCTTACTTACAAAATGTGTAAAAGTGGCAACAGATGCAGTACCTTATTTGACTTAGGAAACTATGCGGGAAGAAGTTTTGCTTTTGGCATTGGCTTCATCTTACAGAAGACTCTCCAAGTCTTCTAAGGCCTCTATTTCCTTTTTAGTTTGGAAACATGGCTACTGGGCAGATTCCGTCTTGGTGCTGAGATAATTTTTTTGTGGTTCTTAGTTTGCTGAAAGGTTTTGAAATCCTGTCTTTTCCCTGTTGGTTTGACTTGTGTTACTCCAGTTTTTTATTTCATTTCTTCCATTCATTGTATTCATTCAGCCAACCAAAAGATGTTTATTCAGCCCGTCCTTTATCCAGTGTGTCCTTCACTGGGGTTACTGTGGTGAGCAGACACAAATGTCCACGTGGAATCTTCATGTCAGTGAGGGAGACTGTCCTTAAATCAGCTGTCACACAGATCACCGTAAACTACAACTGTGATAAGCTTAGTGAAGAGAGATGCACAGTGTCATAAGACTAGTCTGCGGGGGAGTAGACTGAACTCATTATCCATAGGATAAATGACAATTACCCAGGCGAAGAGGGAAAGGCAGGTCTTTGCAGGCAGAGGAAGTAGTTGCCAGAAAGCCCCATGGAGAGAGGAAGCATGGTGGGTTTGTGGCACTCAAGGAAGACCTGTGTATCTGGAGTGTGTAGACAGAAATCTGAAGGAAGCTGAGGCAGGAGAAGTAGGTTACAGGGTCATTCCAAGCAGGCCCATGAAAGCCATGTTAGGATGGCCTAAGATGTTTGTGTTTATCCTCAGAGCAGGATCTAAGATCACATTTCTGTTTTGAAAAACTCATCCTGTGAGAAGAGACTAGACAGGCCTGAATGGGTGTAGGAAAATCCAGTAAGCTATTACAAATGTCATTTTAATGAATTTTCAGTTATAAAATGTGCCCATATTTCACCATCTTTGTGCTTTGTATTTGGGATTTGCATAGTGGAAGCTTATCTCTCCATCGGCCTTGCAAAGGACCCTGAGTCTGCTTGGAAGTATGCGAAAGTGAAGGGTGCTTGAGACCTCTAGCTCTGTGGCCACTTGGTCTCAGATAATCCACTGTCAGTTTCAGAGAATAAGCTAGGGTGTATCGAGGTGCAAGTGTTCTCGTGCCTTCTGATGATTACATTGGTTTCTTTTTTCTTTTCTTTTTTCTGTTAGATGGTGAGACTCATAGTGGTTGGGGCGGTGGTGACAGGAGCAGCAGCAGTGGCACTGATGAGTAGCAAATGCATACGTGTCAGACGCTGTTCTGAGCATTCTGCATATGTACATCCATTTATTTCTCTTTCAGTTTCATGAGGTGTTGGAAATTTTATGTTCTCTGTTTAACGTTTATTTATTTTTGAGACAGAGAGAGACAGAGCATGAGCGGGGGAGGGGCAGAGAGAGAGGGAGACACAGAATCCGAAACAGGCTCCAGGCTCTGAGCCGTCAGCACAGAGCCCGACGCGGGGCTCGAACTCACGGACCGCGAGATCGTGACCTGAGCCGAAGTCGGCCGCTCAACCGACTGAGCCACCCAGACGCCCCTTAATGTTCTCTGTTTAGAGATGAGGATGAGGCCCAGAGAGATTTACGAAATTGCAGATCCGGGTCAGAGGTCAGAAGTGGCAGGTTAGAGAGGTTAGAGCTCAAGTTCACACCGCACAGTATGTCACGGAAACAGGACCCTCACCCAAGAACTCTGACTTCAGATCCCCTGCAGTGTTTCCAAGTAAATTACGGGCATCAGGAAAATAGTTTTCTTTAAAGGAAGGTCAGATTTCAAATGTCTGTAACATTCATTTTACACAGTTGCAACTCTTTTCTTTTACTGTTTTCTAGACATTATATAAATCATTAAGAACACATTTTATAATATGCATAGTTTTGAAATCACGTTATTCCACTGTAGAGGTAAACTGTAATTAAACTTCTTTAAGTTTATTTATTTATTTTGAGAGAGAGAGAGAGAGAGAGAGAGAGAGAGGGGTCATGAGTGGGGGAGGGGCAGAGAGAGGAGAGAGAGTGAGAATCCCAAGCAGGCTCTGTACCACCAGCGTGGAGTCTGATACGGGGCTCAAACGCACAAACCGTGGGATCATGACCTGAGCCGAAGTGGGATGTTTAACTGACTGAGCCACCCAGGCGCCCCTTAACTAAACTTCTTTAATTTTAGATAATAAAGTATTTTATGTAGAGAATAATTAAAAGTATATAGTTCTAGAATGGCAACTGTAAGAAAATACAAAGTGTTGATGAGGGTATAGAGCAGTTGGAATTCTCATGTGCTGCTGGTGGGAGTGCAAATTGGTGCCCTCACTTTGGAATACTGTTTAGTATCTACTAAAGCTGAACACCTCATATCCTGCCTCAGTCGTTCTCTCTTAGGTTAGTACCTGACAGTAATTTGAATATATGTTCACCAAAAGACATATACAAGAGTGTTCATGGAATAGCTGTGTAATAATAGCAAAAAACTATGGAATTACCCAAGTACCCATCAGTAGTCAATACATAAGTTGTGACATGGGCACATAATGAAATACTGTATAGCAACAAGAATCGTTCACAGCTGCATGCAACATAACAGTAGGGTTAAATATCATAAAGATAAGTTTTGATGCATAGCTTCCCAGACTTCAAAAATATTTATATGTGAATATAAATTTCATTAAAACGTGAAACTGCTGATTTTCTACTCGGTTAGGGTAGGTAGGCTAAGCTACTGAATACAGGCCCAAGTGAAATGGCACAAACACAACAAGTGTTTATTTTTCTCTCACACACAGCAGTCTGGGGTTAGTGTTCCAGGTTGGGATCTGGGTGGGGGCCGCCTTGCATTCTTGCAGGAACTCGGGCCAGGGTTGTGTCTGACATCTTCAACCTGTAGCTCCAAGGTTATACCCACGCTTATATTTCTGTTGCAGAGAAAGAACACAATCACAAGGCACACGAAAGTGTGCATGTGTTAGGAGTAAAGATAGGAGGTGGAAATATAGTCTACCTTTGTGCCCAGGAAAAATGTACTTTGATAGTGGGCCTTGTTATTATGCACATTATTTTTTGCTGTTTTGTAATCTGGGTTTTTTTTCCTCCCATCATTCTAGTACATGGTATCTTTTCATGTATCTTTTCATGTCAGTGAATATGGATGGATCTCTTTCTGTTTTCTAATGGCAGTACATTACTTGATGGAACAGATGGAATGAATTATAATTTAACATGCTAATGGTAGTTTTGTTCGTTTTAGTTTTTTTGGCTGTTAACAATGCAAAAGTGAATATACTTGATAAGAAAATTGTTTTTGTAAGGTATATTATTAAAAGTAGAATTTGATGGGTCAAAAAGCAAGCCTGTTTTTAAGGCTTATTATTTTTTTTAAGTTATTTATTTTGAGAGTGGGAGAGAGGGAGAGAGAGAGAATCCCAAGCAGGGTCCACACTGTCAGTGCAGAGCCTGACGTGGGGCTGGGACCCATCAACTGCACAGTCATTACGTGAGCTGAAATCCAGAGTAGGGCACTCAACCAGCTAAGCCACCCAAGCACCCCTTTTAAAGTTTTGATACACATTCCTATACTGGTCTCCAGGTTAATTGCCTTCAGTGTCCATTTTTGTTTGGCATACTAATCATTTTCTTACTATTTTTGAATAAGTTTTTCATTTGTATTTTGACATTTTTTAATTTTCAGAGACATTTTTGTTTTGTTGTAGTGAAACTGATCAGCCTTTTCCTTTTTTGATTTCTGCATTTGGTATCATACGTGCAGTTAACCCTTAGATTATAAAAATAGCTGTATTATATGTTCATGTTTTTATTCTTCATATTTACATTTCTAGTCCATTGAGAAATGGTTTTGGATGTAGAACTTTTTTTTGTTGTCAAATGTTGGTTAGTTGTCCCAATAGCATTAATTTTCTGTTGTTGTTTAGTATATAGGATTATGTGAATATATATAAAACTCTTACCAAGTGTTTTAAAATATCCTTAATAATTAGTGATTACAATGGAGCAAGGTAGAAAGTATTAGTTCTCTGGGCCATTTGAAGCAGAGAAAGCCACATTGCTTTAAACAAGGCAGCATCACTAAGCATTAGCAGTTATATCATGGAGAAGGTGAAGTAAGTCCTTTTTATTGGCTCAGAGGATGTGATAGGCTCTTATATTTGGAAAATCCTCTCCATATTCCTAGCTGGTGACCAGTTATAGGTTTACCATCTAATTTCCATGAGGCTCCATTTGACTCTATTTCCTGTGCTTTTTGTGCCTTCTCATACGCCTCACAGGGGAGGGGCAGTATACCTGCCCAGCTGAGTGCCCATTGAGGCTGAAATCGATTCTTTTTAGTGGGAATTAAGATTGTGATAACTTCAGGTACTGTTTTTCTTTTTTTAATTTTTTGTTAACGTTTATTTATTTTTGAGACAGAGAGAGACAGAGCATGAACAGGGGAGGGGCAGAGAGAGAAGGAGACACAGAATCTGAAACAGGCTCCAGGCTCTGAGCTGTCAGCCCAGAGCCCGACGCGGGGCTCGAACTCACGGACTGTGAGATCATGACCTGAGCTGAAGTTGGATGCTTAACCAACCAAGCCACCCAGGCGCCCCTTATTAATATAATTTTCTCTCTCAGTTTACAGAATATGCCTTGAGCAAGTCTGTATATTTGCAGCAATTATAAGGCTTCTGAAAATAAAAAGAGAAAAGGGAAACCTTTCTTCCTTGCTTGATATACTTTGCTTAATCAGCAATCATGCTCAGGTTTTGTGAACAACAGAAAAGAAAGTTGGGTGTTGGACTGGTAATTCAAGGATCTGGTGGAACCACCTGTCTGACCTCCTAGGCTCACAGTGTTTGTTAAGATTCCTTTGGTTGCAAAGATAAAAATTAAGTCACACTTCATCAAAAGAAGTTATTTGCTAAAATTCGTTATTGAAAGAATTCTTGGGGAGCTTGCAATCTTGAAGGAATTGCAGCATGGCTAAATTTTGCACAGAGCAAGAATCTAGTGCCTTGAGCACTGGGAGCTTCTGAACCTTCCCTAGAATGCTTTCATCAGGGTGACACAGCTGTGACCATATTGTCACTCAAGTGTCAAATTCCCAAGAGAGAGAATCTGATTTGCTTGATGGATGGGAGGATAGAGCCATCTGTAGTAGACTGAGCCATATTAATTTGCTAATTGGACGGTTTTTGCCTCAAGAAAAAGCAGTTTCTCATGCTTCAGCTTAATAAGCACAGACATATTTGGGGGGGCTCCTCTAAGTGTCAGGAGAATCATGAGATGGTGAGCCTCCCCAAGTAATGCCTGCTACATGTTCCTTTGATCTTCTCAACTCCACAGAGCTTGATTTCCTCATTTTCTTTCTTTCTTTTTTTTTTTTTTTTTTTACATTTTGTTGCAAACCCCCAGAAAAACTCTCATCTCCTGGGTCAACTTCCCTATGGAGGGAAGCTAAGTACTGTTGGGGAAAATGACACAATTCTTGAAATGGCTCTTTTCTGTCTTTGGATGGCTGGAGATTTTCCTAGTTGTCAATCTACTGTAAGCATCCATGGTAGCATGGGTTCTTTGTGGTCATTATTAATTCCGTATTTCACTGCAGGCTGTGTTACTATTCTAGTGTAAAACTGGCTACTGTACAGTTTCAATGGAGAGACTACTGCTTCATACTAGTTCTTTCTAGTTGAAAGTTTCAATTTGTCTCCACCCCACCCAACCACTGAAGGAGTTCTTGATTACTTTGAACTACGGTGTCAATCCATTAAAGCTGTGTGTTTTGAATAGAGACAACCTTTAGATTGGTTTCAGGATATAAGCTGTTTTAGATGAACAGAAGGAACCATCTCCTGGCTGCCATTTTTCTTCATTATTCTCCTTGGCTGACGTAAAGTTTTTTGAGACTTAACTTTTCATTAAAATCGTGTATTTGGATTCTGTTGGTGGGGAAAAAAAAATATTCTCTTTTATGTGTAAATGGGCTATTCTAATACAAAATAAAATTCAGAGTTTGTACAGCCAAAGTGAGTTAGTTATACCTTATTTATGCCATAGATGAAACAAATCAATTGTGGCAAGTACATTTGTAGAAACCACAAGACTCTGAGTTGAAGGCAGTTTATTGCAGTGATTTACAGAGAAATAGCTGCAAAACAGTTTCTTTTGGGTGGGAGAAATAAAAATTTGATACCAGTATCTTTTCTGTTATTTGAATATTAAATTTACCAAAAATTCTTCATCTCCCTATGCATTCTCCTTCCCCCATACACACACCTGCAAGCCCATACATATGGACACGTTCTGATTTTCATAATGCTGTATTACAGGTAACATCAGTAAGAAAGAGCTCTTTGAATGAGGGAAAGAATATATTAGTAGTGGCTAATACCAAATATTGAGATTTCTTATAAGAATGTGTTCTAAACAGAAACTCAGTTAAAGGTAAATGAATGATGGTAAAGTAGTAAGTTAGTATTCTGAGGCAACTTGGTGAAGCAGAGAGATCTTTGAAATCAACCAGTCTTGACTTTGAATCCCAGACCTGATTCTAACCATATAACTTCTTTGAGTTTCTTGTCTCTTTTTCTGTAATGTGAGATTAACAGCTGCCATAGAGGATTAAAGTAATATACTTTGATTGAGTTCCTGGCACATAGTAGATATGTGAACAATAAGGTGCAGTCATTATTTTTTAATTAGTTTATCAAAGATAAAACAAATGGTTTGATTTATTTTATTCTGGTAGTAGTCGTAGAAAGCATATGTCATCTTTCTCTTGTTTTTACCCTTAAAGAAGAATTATCAGTAATGGTTTAGCAGCTTTGCTAATGTTGTACAGCTAGTTTAGACCCAGGAGGCTGACTTAAATCAATTTTGTTTTATCTTTGGACCTCAGTAAAGATCTATTTAAAGATTATCAAGTATTAAAAAAAAAAAAAAAAAAAAAAGGATGGTTGTAAACTAAAGCCACCACAGATGAATGAAGTTAGTGTCACTTCCCTGCTTGGTTTCTGCTGATATTACATTGAAGGGAATCGGAGCCTTCCCTCTCTGCCCGGTCCTGGGAGGGCCTCCAGCGTTTTCTGGCCTTAACCCATTCAGGTAGCAATGATGTGTATGTCAGTGCTGCGTGGCTTTCTCTGACCAGCAGTGGTAGACTTGAGTTTCATATTGTCTTCTGAGACTCTTTGAAAGATGTGCCAGTGGTTTGAATATAGACTTTTGTTGGGAAAAACAAACAGATAAACTAGGACATAAAATGCACACATTGAATCTAAGACGAACCCAATTTCATAAACATTAAAGTGTGAAACAAAATGTGTAAATACAAGAAGGATGTAATTTGAAGAACTCATTAATGAGTTTGTTGGTGATTATAAGTGTTGATACAATTCAGGTATTTCCAGACCTTGTCTTCTGCATCCTGCAGGGACACCAGTGGCTCCTGAGAAAGAGCCTGGGTAAAAATTGGGTCAAGATTTCACTGGGGTTCAGTCTTTTAGACAAAGCTTGGACTGAGCATCTTTCTGGGCCATTACTGATAACTTGTACGTCTTTTTCTTCTGTTGTGTAACTTTCTCCCCCCTCTTATTTAAAAGACTATTTTTTAGAACAACGTTAGGTTCACAGCAAAATTAAGAGGAAGGTGGAGATTTTCCATTTACCCTTTGTCCCTGCACATGGATAGCATATGCCATTTTCAGCATTCCCCACAAAAGTCTGCTCCTTTTTGTAAATTGTTTCTGTTATAATCTTCTCATTCCTCACTCAGTGGTGTGAGGTAAGAAATGAATATTAAGCATTATATGTAAAGAAAAAGGAATATGTAAAGGAATTTATAATTATGTGTGTTCTGTCTGTTGTAGAGCTCCCTAGCAACCTCTAGTCCTGAGTGAACCATTTTAGAGTGTAGCCTATGTATCAAGTCTGCATTAAAATACTATGAAATAAGATCAAATAGAAACCCTGCTCTCAGTGTTGTGAACTCCCGCTCTTGCCTCTTTTCATTTATTGTTAAAAGTGAAGTGTGCGATCTTTGCTCTGTGATCAAAAAAAAACCTCTTTTGTGTCTGGCTAATCCGGAATGTTTCTTTTTTTCTTCCTTAAATTAAAAAAATAAACCCAGTACTATACCTCTACTTGGGTATTGAAGTTTCTGTAAGTATTTTGTTTCTAAATAATAAGAGTTGAAAGCTTAGGAATGAGTGACATAAAAACTTTTAGAGGCACCTGGATAACTCAGTCCGTTAAGCATCAGATTCTTGTTTTTAGCTCAGGTCGTGATCTCATGGTCGTGGGATCGAGCTCCGCATCAGGCTCTGCGCTGAGTATGGAGCCTGCTTGGGATTCTCCCTTGCTCTCTCTCTCTCTCTGTCTCTCTGCCCTTCCCCCGCTGTCTCAAAATAAATAATTTTTAAAAAACCAAAAAAACCCTTTTACTTGTATGAAAGAGACTTGTCAGGTAGCAAATTGGAAGATTCTAACGACAGCATTTTTCCCTTTGTCGTTGGCTTTAGCTTAATTAAATTGTGGGAACATCAGGCCAGAAATTGAATTATCACTGTTAAGGTTTGTTCTTAACCTCTGAAGTGGAATATGGGAAGGTGGCTAGCCATTCTGACCAGCAGAGGTGGCATATTTTGTATTTATAGGGGTTAATTTAAAACTTGGCCTTAAAGCTACTAAATGAGTAATTTAATGGTTTTCTTTTGTGTTTTTTGATTTTCAGTTGTGTGTGTTTACAGAGCCTTTTCCTCCAGTAAACAAACTAAAGGGAAGGGGCAACATCTGTGGCTCTGATTGTCTATAGGGTTTTGTTGTTGGGCTTTTAAACCCAGTTAATGCAGATCAGTAACTTTCTGCACAAAATATAATTAAAATCTCCCTGTAATGATTTTATAAGTAATTTATCATCCCTTCTTTCTGGAGTCTACATAATGTTTGTAAACTTGGTTGTCTTTCCTTACATACTACAGTTTAAAATGAGCAGGGAAGGTAGTTGAATTACTGGGGAGGATGACTGTGCCCAGCCCATACACTTTACAAAACCACAGTTGTAAAACCCTTGTTTACATAGTTAGGAGTCTGTTACTGTTGTTGCTTTCTGATGGATGTCTTTGGCTTTTGGCTAACAAGGCAGTTGCAAGAAGCTCATAAAATCTTAATCAAGTGAAAATTTTTCGGCAATTTGAGACGTAAAATGAGACTAGCAACTAGAATAGAGATAGAGATATTTTTCCTAGCCTTTCCCTTCCCCCACGCCAGAGAGAACCCCCAATCAGCCTGGCTTGACTTATGGGGGACATGCCGCAGAAAAACAGCTTTACTTATAGCTGAGGCCTGTGACATCATTATCTCTGAAAAGACTGAGATTAAGAAGAAATCAGTTTAGGGAATGAGTATTTAAATTCTGTCACAATTTGGGAAACATGGAGATCATCAGCTCCTTCATCTACCTCTGGGAAGATTTTAGCATTTCTTTTAATGTAATGATGAAGAGACACTGTATTAGCTATGAGTTCCAACAACACCCTGTAAGAATAGCTGCTTATAAGTATAAATTTGCCCTGCTTAAGAAGGCCTGGTTAGCTCTTCTAAAATTTATGTGAATTTATATTTATATGTTTATTTACAGAGTAGCCAGAGTATTTTAAAAAGAAGAACAAAGTAGGAACGCTCATACTGCCTGATTTGAAGGTTCACCGAAAGCCACAGTAATCAAGACGTTGTGGCATCAGAGAAAGGATAGTCGGGCTGGGGTTGGGGAGGATGGGGATTGTGACAAAACAGAATCTAAAAATAGGCCCATACCATACACGGTAGGTCATTGTTTTCAGCACATAGGTGAAAAGGTATTGAAATGGAGAGAGGGTTAGTCTTTTTTACAAATACTTCTGGGACAGTTGGACATTCCCATGGAAGAAAGAGAGAACTTTGGCCCATTTTGTACTTTACATAAAACTCAAAACTCAGGGCACCTGACTGGTTCAGTCGGCGGAGCATGCAATCTTGATCTTTGGGTTGTGAGTTTGAGCCCCAAATTGGGTATAGAGATTACTTTAAAAAAAAAAAAAAATCTTAAAAACAACAACAACAAAAGGATCTACTAAAGGGGCACCTTGGTGGCTCACTCAGTGGAACATGCAGCTCTTGATCTTGGGGTTATGAGTTCAAGCCCTGCGATGCTGTGGAGCTTACTTTAAGAAAACAAAAACAAAAACTCAAAATGGATCATACACCTAAATTTAAAGCTATAAATCTTCTAGAAGGAAACATAGGAGATACTCTTTGTGATCTTGAGTTAGGCAGAAATTTCTTAGAGATGACACCAAAAGCATAATCTGCAAAAAGAAAAAAAAGTAATAAATTCAACTTGATGCAAGTTAAAAACTTTTTGCTGTGTGAAAAACTGTTACAGAAAGAAAAGCAACTGAATAGGAGAAAATATTTGCAAATCATTTATCTGACAAATAAATTATATCCAAATAACATAAAGTACTCTTGAAACTCAACAATATGAAGACAAACCATCCAGTGGGCTGAAGATTTGAAAAGTCACTTCATCAAGAGAGAAGATATGCAGATTAAAAATAATTACATGAAGGGGCGCCTGGGTGGCTCAGTCTAACCGGTTAAGCGTCCGACTTGGGCTCGGGTCATGATCTCAGGGTCTGTGAGTTCGAGCCCTGCATCGGGCTCTGTGCTGACAGCTCAGAGCCTGGAGCCTGCTTCAGATTCTGTGTCTCCCTCTCTCTCTGACCCTCCCCCGTTCATGCTCTGTCTCAAAAATAAATAAAACATTAAAAAATAAATAAATACATGAAAAGATACTCAATAGTCATCAATAGTCTTGAGAGAGGTGCAAATTAAAACCACAGTTAGGTACCACTACATCCCTATTAGAATGACTCAAAACTGAACAATGAAGGTAACTATTCCCTTTATTAAATGTTTAACCATGTGCCACTGACAGTTCTCCATGCTTTACATATATTAACTTATTTGATCTGTGTAACAAACTATAAGATAGCATATTTTCAAGGGCACCTGGGTGGCTTAGTCGATTAAGCATCCGACTTTGGCTCAGGTCATGATCTCACGGTTTGTGTGTTCGAGCCCCGTGTCAGGCTCTGTGCTTACAGCTCGGAGCCTGGAGCCTGCTTCGGATTCTGTGTCTCCCTCTCTCTCTGCCCCTCTCCCGCTCATGATCTGTCTGTCTCAAAAATAAAGGTTAAAAAAAGAAAATTAAAAAAAAAAAACATATTTTCAGATGAGAGATCTGAGGCTTAGATAAATTGGCCATAGTCACATAGCTGGTAAAGCGCGGAATCAGGAATATATTATTACAGACTTATATGAACATTGTATAACTCTACCATATTCAGTGGGTCATGTGCTGTTGGGTTAAGTTATTAGTGGTGATCATTCCCCTTGTGCCAGGGGTATGTTTTGCAGCTAGGCATTAGAATGGGAAAAAGTATTTCAAAATTGATCCTCATTTCCTTTTCTTGTATACATATACTCACAAATTTTGCCATCTGTTTATGGAAAAATACTGTTTTAGTTTCTTTTTGTTGCTAGTTTTTAACCTGTGCCCATCAGAATAGTAAGGAAATGATCATGTTGCATACTTGGAACCAGCCACAGTTAAGTTTGGAGATGCCAGTTCTAGCTGGGACCAGTGCAATGGCATGATGCTAGTGGTGTTTTTTGTTGTTGTTGTTGTTGTTGTTGTTGTTCTTTTAGCTGGAAGACCTCAGAGATATGCAAATCACTCACCATTTGAGGCTGTTACTGTCCCAGTAACTCCTTTGGTTCCCTGGAACACAGGGAGGCAGAAGAGCAGAACAGTCTGGGGGATGGTCTAAATAATAAATGTTTGAATTATATTAATTAATCTTATCATTAAAGAAAGCATCGTGTTTTATCTTTTAAGGCTTTGAGTTTGGCCAAGTCTCATTGGGATCCAGTTAGTGATAGTAGTGCTGAAAGGTCAGGAGCTACCACCCTGTGCCATCAGCCATCAAAAATCAAATAGTTAAGTTTTAAGTGTTGGAAATGTGAATTTTTCACCTTTCAGTTCTCATAAACTAAAGCTACTGTTGCTATAGCAATGATTTTTCGCCTACATAAAATTTGTGTTTGAGACAGTTTTTTCTTAAACACGGTTTTTAAAAGTATAAAATGAATAAGCGTAGGCATCATGGCCCTGAAATAATTCTTCAAATGGCAGAAAGGTGACTTGGTTTTATAATTTCTTGAATATAAACACGAAGGCTTGATCAGAAATCTCAGCTGACTTTATGGGTGGGAGCTCAGGGATGTAAACTTGAATACAAGTCTAATTTGATTTACAGATATATCTCATTTAAAGCAAGAGTTGAGGGAAACCTGTGTGGCTCAGTCGATTAAGCGACTTACTTCGTCCCAGATCATGATCTCACAGTTTGTGAGTTTGAGCCTGCATTGGGCTCACTGCTGTCAGCATGAGCCTGCTTTGAATCCTCTGTCCCCATCTCTTTCTTTGCCCCTCCTCCACTGGTTCTCTCTCTTTCTCTTTCTTTCTCTCCTCTTCCCTCCCTCTCTCAAAATAAATAAACTTTAAAAAATAAATAGGGGCCCCTTGGGTGGCTCAGTCAGTTAAGCATCTGACTTCAGTTCAGGCCACGATCTTGCAGTCCATGAGTTCGAGCCCCATGTCAGACTCTATGCTGACAGCTCAGAGCCTGGAGTCTGCTTCGGATTCTGTGTCTCCCTCTCTCTCTGCCCCTCCCCTGCTCATGCTCTGTCTCTCTTGCTCTCAAAAATAAATAAAACATTTAAAAAATAATCAAATAAAGCAAGAGTTGAAAAATTAATATAGCATAAATGCCAATAAGTGGCATGATATTATTCCAACAAAAAGAAGCTTTTAATAGCAGTGGGCCCTTAAGTAGGTTTATATTTTATTCCTATATTGAGGACTTAGAAAATCAAATGTCTTCAGAAACCTGGATATTACCATGTTGATAATCTTGTTATATTATTGTTTAGTTTTATTTTTAAAAAATAGACTTTTTGATTATATTTATCATTTATATTTTTACAGTATAATAATCAAGTTATTTCATTACGTCCTACTGTAAGTTCTTCAAAGTGCTAAGAAAAATGTTGAAACCTCTTAGACTCATAGGATTTATGCCAGGAAGCAATCTTAGGGATCATTTTGCCCAACTTTTTCATTTTATCGATTGAAGGGCTAATATTTTGATGGATCATTCAGCTTATTGTGGCAGAGTTGAGACCAGAATTAGATGACCCTGGCCTCTTAACCTTTTACCTGCATGATGCTATATTCTTGTTTGCTCCTTCCATATCTATTGATGTTTACAATAGATTTATGCTTAATATAAAAACAAATATACATGCATTCATCTCCACTGGACAAGAAAGTATTCATAAGTGATTCAGATAACAAGGAAACTACAGCCAGGTTTCAGATTTATTTTTGTAACTTTTATTGCATAATGTTGAATATTAGAAATATTTTAAAATATTTGATGCCCTATAGTCAATGATATTTTAATAGTGTTATATGTTTACAGATGGTAGCTACACTTGAGGTGAGCATATCATAATGTATAGAGATGTTGAATCCCTGTGTTGTACACCTGAAACTAATGTAACATCATGTCAACTATCCTCAAATTTAAAAATTTAAGGAAAAACATAAAAGCAAAGGGTGTGAAAAAAATTAAAGAATAATGGAAAAGATGTGCCAGGATTATAGACACAGAGTATATTGAGGTCAGTGTCAAACTCCCTAATTGCTTTTAAGGTTACATTGTATCATTATTTTTTTTTAAGTGAAACTTTATTTTTAAAAAAATGTTTATTTTGAGAGAGAGAGACAGAGAGCGAGTGGGGGAGAGGAAGAGGTAGGGAAAGGGGGAGACAGAATCCCAAGCAGGCTCTGTGCTGGAAGGGCAGAGCCTGAGGCAGGGCTCAAACCCACAAACCTTGAGATCGTGACCTGAGCCAAAAATCAAGAGTCAGACGCTTAACCAACTGAGCCACCCAGGTGCCCCTCAGGTTAACATTTTAGATCAAATATGAATGAAACTCAAAAATTTTAACTAAGTTAATTAAATAAAAACATACGATTCCCAGGAAGAAAATAATGAGCAAGCTAGTAGAAAATGAATAAAAGATGGGAACAAGGAAAGTCAGCTCACACTAAAGGAAATACAGAAAGACACTTAAAAGCAAAAAAGCCAGCTAGAATGAGATCTCTTATTTGCTTAGGGGCTTGGCAAAGTTTCAAGTGTGGTAATACCTCCCATTAGTGAAGGTAGAGGGAAATAGTCACTCTCTTTTACTACTGATAAGAATGTAACATGGTGAAAATAGTGAAATATAAAATGCTCATACCCTTTTGTCTCATCAGGTCTATAACTGCAACCTTGTCCTACAAATATCATAATATTAATTAATATGAGGTTGAATTTTCATCTATATTATAGTGATGTATGTACAACTTGCTGAAGTTTTGTTTTATATGCACACATAAAAAATCCAGTGAAAACTGATAATCGCTCAAGTATCATTTAATAATGAACTAGTTATCTAAATTATAGAGCAATAAAAAATATATGTAGCAGTAGATCTGAATGTGTTGAAATCAAGGTTTACTAAGAGGGAAAAAAATCAAGTTTTACAGTTTTGTACTAATAAAGATCTACATATTTAAGCTTTTTCTGTGTAGAGATTCTAGTAGGATACAAATGAAAATGTTAATGACTTGGATTTTATTGAGTTTTGGTGAGAAATATCAAGGATGGAGCAGAGGAGGCTTTCATTTTCACTTTAAATCTGTCTGTATTTTGTGAAGAAAGGTATATACACAGTCTATGTTGTATATATGTTGTTTTTGTTTAAAAGTTTTAAAACAGTAAGTGTGTTCATTGTTAAAATGATTTTGCTTTGTAACTGAGGAAATCGTCTCTTATTTTTAAATAATTTTGAAAAGCTTGCTCTTGATTTCTTTATAATTTAATTTCTCTTTTAAAAAAGCATGGTTAGTTCTAAGATTTAGTTAAAGTGATTGAGCTAGAACTAGCAGATTTTCAAAATCAATCAGATTCAACCCAACTCAAACTCTACACCCAAGTCTTCATTTAGGAAGATAGATCTCTAAAAATATGTTTACCAAAAGCCATAAAGATAATCATATTCTTTGACTCTGTAGTTCCATTTCTGGATCTAGATGCTAAGGAAATAAAAAGTTTTCATATTAGTAGAAAATGATTGTAATACAAATCTCCAGCAGTTGACTCGTGTTGACTAAACCATGAGATTACAAGATAGAATATTATGTGGCCTTTAAAAATATGGAACACAGATACTGGGAAGGTACTTGTAAAAAGATACATAAGTTATAGTTAAGTAAATGATAAAGCACACAAAATAGTACCAGTGGCTACAGTAATGCTTTTTGAGTGTATTTTGAGTACCAGATATGCTTGGTAGAAACCAAGTTTCTTATCTCTAATCCTCAGAGAAACCCAATAAGGAAGATGATCCTGGCTCTATTTGATAGAAAAGGAAACTATGGGTGAGGGGAATTAGACACTTGTCCTGTAGATCAGCTTTGTTTTGAAATCCCAGTACCCAGGCCCTTCATCTCCCACTCTGGCTAATCAATACACTCAGAGCTCCATGATGTTTCTCAGGAAGAGAATGCTTGATTTCTCTTTCCAGTGCTTGGAATATTTTGCTGCCATTGTTAATTTTCAGTGAGTTAGCCAGTGCTGGTGATCAGTTTGTGTGTGAGTAATTGCATAGCTTTGTGAGTTAACCCTGGAAATACAGGCTCTGTTTGAAAGTGAGCATGTCATTTATTACAGCAGTTGAGTCTGTGATTGTGTCATCACCTCCTACTCTAGCACACAGCTATGGCACACAGCCATGATGAGGTTTCAGGAGCCATTGAACTCCCCTACATCCACCTCTGGCAGCCTCCAGTGTGCTGCCCAAGTATTATCATTTACTTTATGTGCCTGTGACATGAAGAGACTTGAGGAAGCACTGCTAGCAAACCAGGTATTTATAAAAGTGTAACAGAAATTGGTTCGATTTTCAGTTGTTACATTTTGTTCAGAAGTCATTATTCCCAAGTCAGTGCAGCAGAAATAGCTGAAACGTCAAACTGATCCCATCATTAGTTGAAGACAGTAACATATTTGGGGATTATTTAACACTAGGCCAGCATACTCAATTTATAGAAAAACAAGGAAATCCGGACCTGGAGAAACAGACTGCGACAGTGTGGTTTCTGTGAAGTGTGACATGTGGTAGAATGCTTAAGCACATTCTCCAAGTGGGTAGTTAATTTTATTCTTAATTTTCATGATTGAAGTTATAAAGTCCATGTAATGAAGTAAATTGTGATGATGTTGTACAAAGGTGGTATGGTAATAATCAGTAGCTTTTGGAGACTGCTCACTTCTCTTTGGGGAGATAGAGGGATCTGGGGTTGATGTAGCCCCATCCAGTGCAGAAGGTGGTAACTAACTCCTCCCTTGCACTGCAGAATCACATGGCATCTGCCCAACTGGGTGTTAGTTTCTTCATCTTTATGGAGGAGGTATGGGCTAAAATGGGCTAAAATTAATGACTTTTTTAAAAAAGGAAAAATTATTTATAGTGATTGGTGGTGGTACATGTTAATCTAGTTGAAATCTAGAAATCTGCATATATCTTACATATCTTACTTGGAATAGAAACCAAATACTTAGGAGGAGGGAAATTTTTAATTACAGGCACATATTGCCTCCTTCAGAGATTTTTAGGACTCTGATGATTACACTGCATTTTAAAAGGAAGACATTTAATTCCTTGGCACTGGGAAATCAGTTTTTTGGATAAAATTTTTTAAGATATGAAATTGACTGTTTTGTATAATTGTTCTTGAATGCCTTTCTTTTTTTTATATCCTGCGTTATTATTAAAGGCCTCTTCTTAACAATATTTATATTGAAACAGAAGAAACAATTCTGATACACAACTGTGATCACGATTTTATAACTTTATGCATCTGCTAAAGACTGGATGGGAATCTGGAAAACAATTGGCATTGCAAATGAATGAAGGGTTAGTTAAATATAGATTTTTCAGGATATAGGTTTTTCCCTGGTGTATGGGGGAGGGATGGGCCTGTTGAAGTAGTAACAGGCAAGTTAATTTCAGGGGTGTTGAAATTCAGCCTCTTATTTGGAAAAAAATAGTGTGTGTGTGTGTATATATATATATATATATATATATATATATATATTTTTTTTTTTTTTTTTTTTTTTTTTTTTTTGCAGGAGATACAGAAAAATATAATTCAAATGAGGTAGAATGTACTTGAAAAATTTATATGAAAACATGGCATGTATTTAAGCAAAAGTCTCTCAGCCTCCTTCTTCCCCCATCTAGTTGATGTTATACTTGGTTTTAGGCTTTGTATCAGAGTGCAGTTATGCCCATGAATTTTTTTTTTTTTTTTTTTTTTTGTTAGAGCTTAGAAATGCCAGAGGTAGTAAGCAAATCTCAAACTGTCAGCTCTGAGATTTATTATGTGTGTCTGCTGTTTGAGTCCAAAAGAGCTTAACAGCTGAATATAGACTTTAAATCACCATTGGGATTTAAATTTTACTCTGAAAGACTAGGTCATTTGACAGTCATCAAGGGCATTTTCATTCTCAAGACTGTTTTGCAGGCCCAGCAGAAAACTCCTCCATCAGCCCAAGAGGGGGGAGTTATTCTCAGGGCTAAGGCATTAAATCTGGGGTGCTCCACATGCAAAAAATAATAATGAAACACAGGGGGATTTGTTTTGTAAACTAATCCAGAAAGTGAACTTTAAATTGATAGCAAGCGGATAGGGAATGATTTGGTCAGATACTGAGGATTAAAGGTATTTAGAATATACTCTGTTATTTTGATGTACAAAAAAATTTATACCTGAAAGATTATTTTAGAAAATCACCAAGATAAGGACTGATCGTTTGGGAGAAAAAAATTGACAGTGATTATTGCAATTATATTTTCAAAGACCTAGGCAGTACAATGATGATTTAAAATATGTTAGTGGGGTGCCTGGGTGGCTCAGTCAGTGGAGCATCTGACTCTTGATTTCGGCTCTGGTTGTGATCCAAGCATTGTGGGATCAAGTCCTGCATCTGGCTCAGTGCTGAACGTGGAGCCTGTTTGAGATTCTCATCCTCCCTCTCCCCCCCCCCCCCCCCCCCCCCGTCTCTCTCTGCCCCCCTCTCTCTCCCCCTGTCTCCCCTTCTACCTCTCTCCCCCACCCCTTTCTCTCAAATTAAGAAAAAAAACTTAATATGTTGGTTATGTAAGTTATTTCAATTAGGTGACTGATTATAGATGACACATACATATTTTATTTTTTATTTTATTTATTTTTTTTTTTTAAATTTTTTTTTTTCAACGTTTTTTATTTATTTTTGGGACAGAGAGAGACAGAGCATGAACGGGGGAGGGGCAGAGAGAGAGGGAGACACAGAATCGGAAACAGGCTCCAGGCTCCGAGCCATCAGCCCAGAGCCTGACGCGGGGCTCGAACTCACGGACCGCGAGATCGTGACCTGGCTGAAGTCGGACGCTTAACCGACTGCGCCACCCAGGCGCCCCGACACATACATATTTTAAATCTGTACCTACATATGTCTTACATAGATCTTTGACATACAACGTTTTCTCTTAGGGAAGGGAGGATTCCTTGGGCTGTGCTTCTTATTCACTGTGGGTCCTCTAAAATCATCAGCAACAACATTCAAACTTGGGCTCACCAGAGATTAACCAAATCAGAGCCTGCTAGCTTGGGACCGGGGGATCTATTTTTAAATATCTCCACAGATTTATAGCGTACAGTCAGGGTTCTGAACCACACTGTTTTGTAAAGTTTTGTATATTTCACATGGAAAGGCAGAGAGTTAAATCTTGTAGGTGTCTTGTAGTAACCGTAAAAAGAAACAGATCAATTTTACTTCTTTAATACTTTGGAAAATGTCAGATTAAAATGAGCACCTCCCTGTAAGAAAATTTTGTTATTTACTTGAGATGGCCTGAAGTAAACATAAGAAAATAGAAGATGATAGAATATTTTTTTGAGATTTTATTTTATTTTATTGTAAGGATGATAGAATATTTAATAGCCACAGACCAATATTGGCATGAGTTACACTTGAACTTGACTTAGAGTATCAAGCAAGTTAAATTTAGCACTAAGCTCAGATTAAAGGAGAAGCATGTGAATAAATGAAGCAGAACAACAGTATCTGTTATTTTTAAAAAATATTTGAAGTCTCTTGTTGAATGCAGCATAATTTCATAGTATTGAAGTATAGGCTCTGAAAGCTTATGGTATACTAAGTATAATAAGTGTTACTGAAAAGCACTAATGTGCCTATATTGATTATTATTACAGTATTTTTAAATAATTTCAAAAAGCTTTGTATGGAACACACTTTAGTACATTAAAATAACTAAGGTAAGGTAATGTAAAGATATGTCATGAAAACCTGAGGAAACTATAGTGGTATCAGTCACTTAAGAACTCATTTGGGTGGCTCAGTTGGTTAGGCGTCTGACCCTTGATTTCGGCTCAGGTCATGATCCCAGGGTCGTGGGATTGAGCCTTGCATTGGACTTGAGATTCTCACTCCCCCTCTGCCCCTCTCCCCTGTTCACATGCTCTCTCTCTCTCTCTCTCTCTCTAAAATAAAAACATTTTAAACTTTTAAATAATAATAAAAAATAAAACTCGTAATTCTAGGCAAGGATAAATTTGTGAGTGTTTGTATTTTAGTACCAGTGGTTGGGGAATGGGTGGTAAACAGAAAGCTATTTTTGCTGATTGGTACTCAACTGTGAGTCACATGTGACTCATTTCATCTGTCAGCTTAATCAAAAATAAAAATGTGTTTAGGTCTGGGAAATTCAAAGATTATTATTCCATAGTCTTTGCTCTCAAGAAACCTCTAATTGTATAGGTGAGTAAGACATATACCAATAACAACAATAACAGCAGGTTGACCTTTTTCATTGATGCAATAATAGGAAAAGAGGTTTGCTGGAGAAGCCAGTGCTGCAAGGACTAACTCATCTACGGAGCTAGGGCAGTCAGCTATTAAAGTCACAGTAGCTAAACTGATAGAGTAAACCTGTGCTTAAGAAAATATGGTAAGTGTCTGATCTGGGAATGGGGGATTGGTCAAGAGGGAAAAGGGGAAAGGTGGTGAAAGGAGGTACTGATTCATGCTGATTTCCATACTGTAGTACTGGGGATTGGGAATTGTGATCTGTCTCGTGGAAGTAGAGGCTGGACACTGTGGGGCAGATCACAAGATCCAGCCTTCTGGGAGAAGGGAAGGTGACGATTAGATACATCATGTGTATACCAGCCAAGTAGACTAAGATTGAAGGAAGAAGGTACTTCTCTAGGGGAACTGTAGTAAAAATTAAACATCTATATGCCAGCTACAGGTAGTTATCTATTCAATTCTTGAAATGACCATATGAGGGGGGTACTATTATTTTTTACATTTTTCAGGTAAAGAAACCTAGACCAGTGACGTGAAATAAATGGCCCAGATCACAAAGCTAGAAAGTGGTGGTGCTTGGATTAGGACCCAGGATGTCTAGCCTAAGAGATAACAAGGGTATACCACTTCCTTTAGCCTAACTGGGTTGTTAGTGTCTGAAGCCAAATGGGGCTGGACAAGGTAGGGACTAATGAGTGGTATAAGCAAAATGCTATAGGGCTTTGTGGCTGGTGTGCTATAGACAAACATTCTAGATAAACATCACAACACAACAAAGGATGTGGAAGTGAGAGCCAAAATATGGGCCTACAGACTATATTTGGATGTATCTTATAGTATGTGGGAAGCAGTAGAAGAAGATGGAAAGATAAGATAGGATCCTTTTGAAATCCCGAAAGGGTTCCTGAAGTCAGACTCCTAAAAGAACTTCGGTTTTACTTGATTATATACTGGAAAGCTATTGAAAGCCTTCAAGTGGGACATTACATGACTGGAACTGATAATAGGGAGTGAGTTAGAATGTTTTTATTCAAGTGATTTGTCCTACTTCAGCATGGCCCAGTGGATGTGGAAAGTAGAAAATACATAAAAGATACAATGATCCAAAGATTGGTTGAACAAGGAGAATGATGGGGTAGTTTGAAACAGCAGTAACTGGAAGATCTCATTGGGTGCGAGGGTAGGAGAAATGAACGGAACACTTTCAGTACCAAAGAGCAATGGTGTCATGTTTACAGGTTGAAGGCAGTGATCTAAGAGGTGGGCATCATCCTTGCGTGTCACTGATGGCAGATGGGTATGCCCAAGTCCAGTAGTATCTGTCTCGCTGTATGAGGAGTAACTGAGTTTAGCGCCATGTATTAGCTGTTAAGTTACCGTAACTTTGTGGCTTACGACACAGTTTCGTTACCTGGCAGTTCTGTAGGTCAAGCGTCCGACCCAGGACTCACTGGGCCAAAGTTAAGGTGTTGGCAGGGCTGTCCCTTTCCAGAGGCTCGTAGGGTAGAATCTATTTGCATGCTTTTGCGCTTCTAGAGGCTGTTCATATTCTTGGTTCATGATCTCCTTTCTCCATCTTTAAAGCCAGCAATGTTGCATCACCATCCCTTTTTCCATGGTTACACCTCCCCCTGACTCTCCTGCCTCCCTCTTCCACTTTTATAAGGACCCTTGCGATTACATCAGGCCACCCAGATAATGCAGAACAGTCTGCCTTACCTCCCCCATTTCAACCACATCTGCAGAGTCCCTTTTGCCATGTGAGGTAGTAAGGTAACGTAATCACAGGTTCTGGGGATTAGGACACGGACTTCTGGGAGGCGGGGGGGCATTCTGCCTACCTCCTACAGGGCCTGGCAAATAGTGAACTTTTGAGTGATTTCTAATATTAGTATTGCCTCATCATCATTACTGTTAATGGTAGGATTACTCATCCCTCGCACTTCAATTGTAATATTAGTGTCACAGCACTGCTGAAAATTGTATTTCCAGTCAGGGCTCTACTGGGTCTGTTTGGCAGAGATGTCAGCTGAGAATATAAGTGATTTACCAATATTTAATTTTAAATGGCACATTCATTTTTAAAAGTACTCAGGAAGAAAAATTCTTGAAAGTTTTACCAAGAGATTTTTTCCAGATAATAGCATATGATATTCATAAATCACCCTTGTCATTAGGCTATGTGGTTATTTATGCCATTTTATAGTTAATGGTTTACAAGTAAGGGGACCAGTAGCAATGTATGCTCTTCCTACTATATTTCTAATATATCTGGTTGGGAAGAGACTATGTATTGTATAATTTGCTTTATATTTTATTGTTAAATAGTTAAATAGCAAATAGTTACATTTGTAGAAGACAGCAAAAAAGGTTATACTGTTGGATTTGCTGCTTATTTTTTTAAACCTTCAGATTTATTTCTATACCAATTAAAGCCTTGAAAATTATGCTCGAGCAAGAGTTTTAGTATGTACGTCTAGAATGTTAAGTTTTTTGTTTGGCCAGATGAGGGCACTTTTTCTTTACATTTGTGAAGTTTGAACTGTGAAGCAGATTTGTTTTTCCCCATGCAAGCTGTTACTTACTTTCTGTTGTTATTGCCAGTGAGAGAAATAGTTTTGACATTTTTAATGTTTTGATTGTGTTTATTCTTATAGGTTGATCTTTCCCCAAAAGGAAAAGCTTCAGTTTCTTGCAAAGTTTTTATATTTGGAAACTTAAATGACAAAATTTCTGTGTAACAAAGTAATTTTAAGAAAGTAAATGTCCAAGTGTTTTGTGGTTTTGCTCATAATTAATAATAGAAGTTGGAATATACTTTTAATCTAATTTTAGTACTCCATTTGTTCATGGCATGATGAAGTGGCATTGACTAGACTCTCCTCTCCTCCTCACCAAATTTCCAGTGCTCATGTGGTAGTGAATCAGTGTCACTTCGCATCTCCACTAAAGTCATTCAGAAGTATGGAAAGGAAATAAAATATCAGAAGCATTTTGTCTTCAAACAGACAAAACCCCAAATACATAAATGAAAATGACTGCAATCTGACACCTATAAATAAAATATCAGAAATATGGTATGTGTAACTTTTTTATTTGCAGTGATTGCTGTCTCAGGGGCTAGGTTGAGTAGCACAAGCTTTCCAAGGTTATAGGTAATGGTACTAAAAACAATACAGACTGCAGCTAGGTGGTGTCGATGTGAATAATCCAAGGAGAAAACTAAGGAGAGAATAATGTTGAGGTTTATAAATTAAGTTTGTGCATAGCAATGAAACAGAGAACCAGCTGTTGCTTATTAAAGTCTTAAAAAAAATGACAGTATGTCATGAAAACTTGATTGAACTGAAGGAAATTCAAAGGGGGAACCAGCAAGTGTGAGATGAGAGCATGTGTAAAATTTTACACAACTTTAGGAATCAGGAGAAGGAATGAAATACTTTTAAAATATATGTATTAACAAGAGGAGTTTGAATAATACCTGCCTGCATCGGGTTAAAGACAGCTGCTATCAAGTGACCTGGAAGACGTCTCAGGTCAGGAAGCCAGCAAACCTTCGTGGCCTTTATGAACAACAGGGAGTAGCTGTAACCACTGTCGTCATAACCTCGCTTACAAGCCCACCTGTGCCTCAGGTGCTTTTCCTGCTCCTTCGTGTACTCTCGTTAACAGCTGTGTGGGGCAGCTTTTTAATTCCCATTTTAAAGATGTGGAAATTTAGACATTCGGATTAATTAGATCGCTAATCTCTTAATTGAGACCTTAAGTAATGTGGTCAGTGTCCTAGAAACCAGTAAATAATGAATTCTCAGACTGAAATTCAGGTCATAAGGATTAAAGACTCTTTAAAGTTAGGAGGAATATCCCCAAGAAGCAAAGGCTTTTTGATAAAAGGATTGAGTCGTTTCCAGTCAGCTCTGTCTCAAAAAGCCATCTCTTGGTGTGTCAAGCAGGGAATGGCGGCTAGGACGCTTGATCCCTGAGAGGACAGATTGAAGGTCTCAAGAGCAAGCGCATCTGGTGCCCATTGACGGGTGTTGTTATTAAAGTCCATTGGAGAGAAAGAAGAGTTTCCTAGTGTTTAATGTCCACCATTGTTCCCTCTTTTTTTAACCTCGGGGCTTGCTTTAAAAAAAGGAAAGAAGAGAGTGGTGATTTTTCACTTTAATTCTGGTCCCTGACTTTTATTTTATAAATTTTGGTAGCAGTCTTGTTGGCTAGACCTTACTTACCAAGACACAGTCTGCTCATATGGTAAATCAAACAAATCTTTTTTCCTGACAGTCCTTTTTAGCACGTAGTAAATATTTTAAACTTCTAGATCTTTAATGAGAATTAAATTCCCCCCCTCCCTTTTCCATTAAACATTCATTAGGAGCCTTCTATGTGCCAGCCACTTGGCTCAGCATATTGGATGCAGATGTAAGACTCAGCTGTGTCCTTGCTACTGAGTATGTAGTCTAGCGTAAGAACTCAGGAAGTGAACCAGGCATCACTGAAATGGCGTGAGTACTGTGACAGTGGGCAGTGGGCACTTAGCCCAGCCTGGATTGGAGAGGGGAGGGAAGCCTTCATAGAAGATGTAAGGTCTGAGCTGAATCCCGAAGCACAAGTGATCAGGTTATTTCTCAGATAGATAACTGAGAGGGAAGAAGGGCTGGTTTTGTCGAAGAGAAGATGTCTGTTTTGAATATTTGGGGTGTGGCACCTAGGCTTTTGAGGTAATATATTTGGTTTTTAGATATGTGGGAGTGGAAGTGTTTTCTTGGTCTGGAGATGAATACTTGAGACTCGTTTGAAGGAAAGTGACAGATAAGATGGAATAGTGATAGAATGAGGTAGAAAAAGAGGGGAGGAAGCTGGGGAATGAATGCCTGAAAAAGAGAGTTCGTGGAACCTGAGTCATGTATATCCTGGAAGCCAAAGTCAGAAGACAGAACGCCACTTTAAGAAAAGATAAATATGGGGTCAGTGGAAGGAAATGGCAGTGCTTCTAAATTGAGGAAGCCAAGTGAGGCACTAGATTTGATTAGGGTATCCGTTACTTAATTATGAGCAATGTGGTGCTGTGTTCGGTTTACGGTAACATGTTAGAGGTGTACCCCTTCTTTCTTAAACCTTTTTTATACTGGTTCTTAACTTCGAAGAAGCATTCAGGGACCTCTGTGCAAGTGGATATACATAGATGACTTACATTTATTTTGTTCCCTGCCCATCATTCGTCCGTCCTTCCTTCCTTCCTTCCTTCCTTCCTTCCTTCCTTCCTTCCTTCCGAGAATCTAATCCATATTTTCCTTGGATAGTAACTCCTTCCTTTCCTCTCTGTCAGGCCTGGTCTTAGGGGTAAGTATTTGTTGCAGACCTGACCTCAAGGGTGTGCACAGGATGTAACTGGGCCAGTGTGACTTGATCCTGGGACTTTCCTTAAGCTCTGGAGGAAGAGAATCTCTTTTGTTGGATTGAAGCTGTAAAGGTGTAAGCCTAGAGCTGCCCTCCTGGGATGAGTATCTCTGAGACAGAGAGGGGGTGAAGAGGGAGGGAAGGAGCTGAGACAGATACACACCTTTATCGTGAGTTGAGTCACTGGATCTACTTCTGGATTTTTCAATTATTTGAATCAGTGAATTCACTTCCTTTGCTTAAGCTATTTTGAATTTGATTTTCTGTCATTTTAGGGTGAGAGAAGAATTTCATTCTCCTAAAGAATGCCTATGTGCTTATGTATTTTAAAGTATGCAAAGGATCAGGGGTTTACAGATCTGTAGAGGCCCACTGAACCAAATTAAATGCCTCAGCTTTATTCTGCTTAACATTAGTACCAACAAGAGTTTCTCTATAAATCCAGAGCCAGTATTGTTATCATTAACTAATTAATGGTCATCCGTGGGACAATTTGATCTTTATTACATACATTTAACATCTTGTTATTTATTACAGTTGAGTGGATGGGATATTTTTATTAATGCCTCTTGGATTAATCAAGAGTTAACCCATTTATCTCCTCCAGCTTCTTTCAGTAAGGATATCCTTTGTGAAATGTTGAGATTCCATTTTATTCATTATCTGTCTCTCTCCGCTTATAAATATTCTTGCCAACCATAATTCTTAGATCTAGGAATCAGACCATAAACCATAAAAGCAACATAATTCACCAAAGGCCTCATAAAATTCAAATATGAAGTCATCCCTGACCCTAGCTAACTTAAGTAACTTGAAGAAAAGTGAAAATGATTTTGTTATTAGAAGTAAGCTTCCAATTCAATACAAAATGATGGATATTTTAAAATACAATTCAATAACAATGATTTGCTGCAAGGCAACATTAAAAATAATAAGGCAGTTGGAAAGTACTTGCTATGATAATAAGATTTCAGAGAGCATTGTGACATCTGTGGTAACCTAATAGGTATGAGTTAATGAGTCTGGCCACAGAGAGGGTGATTATTTCTTTCTGGGTGCTGTACCTGCATTGGATATAGCTCCTGCTAGGTACACAATCAAGCTTGTTTTGGTTATACAGAGCAAAAAGGTGGAGTTACAATTACCCGTGGTTACTTTGAGAATGTGCCTGAATTTAACATACTAAATTTACTGTTTCCTGTAGAAACAGACATTTCAGGGGAAGAAAAAAAAAAAAACCAACAAAAAACCCCAGCTAATTTCTAATTAGGTAGGACAAACGGAGCAAGAGTAAGAAGTTTAGCTTGAGTTTGAATCCCAGTCCACACTCCCAGCGCTCTGGTCATGTGTTTCTTGAAATTGGCATGATGTTTTCAGCCTCTGTGCTTTTTTGCTTTATTCCCTTACAGAATATCCTTAATGAGTTAGTAGTGAATTATGAAATACATGAATTAGTACTAATTGATATTAATATATGATATCCTATATTCTAACTCAGCTTACACTCCAGGAAGCTTTTTTGGGCATCTTAGTAAGACTTAATCTCTTACAATTTATGAACAAGCATCCTCCCTTTCTCTCCTCTCATTTGTGGAGAATTTTTGTTTTATTACTAGTAAATGCTTTATGTTAAGTTGTAGGAAGTCCAAAGAACAGTGTGCAGTTCCTGCCCTCTGGTGGTTGAAAGAAACATTGCAAACAAGTAATAAAGATATGTGCTGTGAATCTTACTAGCCTTGGTATCATTTGTTTCTTTTATTCCTGTATCATTTATGGGTTCACTGATTTATTAAGCATGTGATGAGCATCTTCTGTATGACAGTCCCTGTCTGGTGTGGTAGCAGTAGTTAACATTTTTGAGGTCTTATAAATGGAATTCCAAAAGCATGCTTTCATGACTTTGGGGATGCCGCATTTAGGTTACAAAGTGTTTTCCTATCTACGTATAACATTTCTAGGCCTGCTGAGCTTCAAATTGGTTGTAACTGTGATGGATGAAAAATGAGGAAGTATTGTGTTTTAGTCTCTTGTTGCCTCAAAACTTAGCCTTCAAACAACAAACACTTAATTTCAGAGTTTCTGGGTCGGGAATTATGGAAGTGACTTGACTGGGCACTTGTGGTGAAGCGTCTTTTAAGAGATTGTGGCCAAGATGTTGGTCAGAGCTGCAGTCACCTGAAGGCTTCACTGGGGCTGGTGGATCTGCTTCCAAGTTGATCCTGGTTGGCTTTACCCAGAGTGAGTGAGTGAAGACAGAGCAAGAGGGAAGCCAGTGTTTTCAGTGACCTGTCCTTAGCAGTCAAGCTTTTGTCACTTGTGCAATATCCTGTTGTATCTCCCAGTCGGGTGTGTTTCATGTGCAAGATACCTGCGTAAGGGCCTGAGTACCAGGAGGTGGGAATCACTGGGGACCACCTTGTACGCTGGCTACCACGTATTGTAGCCCTGTTGTAAGCATCGGTCAATGGCTTTGGGCCTGTGTGAAGAAGACACAAGTAAATCTTCAGATGGAAGTATTTTAGAGTGAAATATGGGGTTGAAAAATCAGACCAGCTCATCTTCACCTTAATTTTCCATTCTTCATTCCCCTGGGAGAATGGCGTTACGTTTTCAGTGTTCCCAAGCTGTACTTTTATTTATTTATTTATTTTTTTATTTTATTTTATTTTATTTATTTATTTATTTTTTATTTTTGGGACAGAGAGAGACAGAGCATGAACGGGGGAGGGGCAGAGAGAGAGGGAGACACAGAATCGGAAACAGGCTCCAGGCTCCGAGCCATCAGCCCAGAGCCTGATGCGGGGCTCGAACCCATGGACTGTGAGATCGTGACCTGGCTGAAGTCGGACGCTTAACCGACTGCGCCACCCAGGCGCCCCCCAAGCTGTACTTTTAAATGGGAAATAGGAAAAGAATGGTAAGAGAAATGAGTTTTATGAGAACATGCTTTTATAAAAGTGAGACTGGGACATTTTAATTTTTTTAATGTGATCTATTTATTTATGTTTCTGTGTCATTCAATGGTGAGAAATACTATTGCAGAGAGAGTGCTTAGTGATGGCTGACCAAGCGTCATAGAAATTACTGCTTGTTTTTCAAAGATTTCTTTGTCAAATTACTTACATATTTTAAATTTGAGCAGAGAGCACCGTTTTGGGTCTACAACCTGACACTGTTACTCTCATCAGTGTCATGATGAATAATGGGAATAATAGAGTTGATTGAGGGGTAAGGAGAATGTGGCCACTTCATGCATGTGCAGGTTTAAACATTGCTAGGTTAATAACAGATATGAACAGAACTGAGAGTAAAGTGTTTAAACCAGAATTTTACTTTAGTATTAAGAACATCAGGACTGTGAAATAAAATTAGTAAGGAAAATTAAAGTCACTCCTCTCAGCTGCGTTTCCCCCAAGTTATTTTCCTTCTCTGTTTTCTGTCTTAATACATCCTTTTCATAAATCATATCTGTTTTCAGGTTAGTATGTTCATTTTGGAAATATAACAGTGATACTTCCAGCACTGTGAATGTATAAGAAAGAAAAACTTAGGAGGATATAAACAATTTAAAATATTAAAATTGATCTGTTTTTCATCTAATCATTTCAGTACCATTTAGGGAACAAATCATATTAGAAATGATGTTCCTGGCTCTGCAGTTTATTAATGCTTCTGGTAATAGCCAACCTAGAGTAAATATTTCCATGGCATAACTATAATAGCCTGTAATGCTTGTTTATCTTTAAGGCCTTATTTTGCAGATTTGACTCATTAAATTAATGTAATCCCAAAAGGCAAATGGATAGATTTATAGTACTTTATATGTTGAGATTATTTTTCACTGACAGTATTCTTAGGAGTTTATTCATTTCTTATCCTGTGAACATTGAATAAAAATTTTATATAAAATTTTACATATAAAATTTTATGTATTATGCAATCTTAGTGGTGAGATGAATTTAAAGGAAACTCCCTTCACTGAACAAATATTTATTGGGCTTGTATTATATACCAAAGCCTATGGTAGTTTCTGGGGTCAGTGTTGAAGAACAAAATAGACACTGTCACTGTCAGCTGAGCAGCTGTCAGCACAGAGGAGAGATGGATGGACATTAGGCTAATAACCACACAGGTAAATATATAGGTGTATATATATTTTAATGTTTATTTTTGAGAGAGAGAGAGAGAGAGTGTGAGTGGGGGAAGGGCAGAGAGAGAGGGAGACCCAGAAACAGGCTCCATGCTCTGAACTGTCAGCACAGAGCCCGATACAGGGCTTGAACTCACGAACTGTGAGATCATGACCCGAACCGAAGTCAGATGCTCAACCAACTGAGCCACCCAGGCACCCCAATATATACGTGTGTTTTTAAGTACTTAAGCTGAGACCTGACAGATAAGTATGGGGAGTTAGTTTGCTGGGAAAGAACCTCGTGGGCTGTAAAAATCCACAGAGTCTGAAAGCATCTGGATTCCTTGCAGGAGTGAGGGGAGCCTCCCCATCTGCAGCTGGAGACAGGGCCAGCGGCCACAGTGCAGGGCCTTGTAGCCCAGTTACGGTCTTAGCACTTTATTTCAGATGCCGTGGGAAACTGTGACGGTTTTATATAGGAGAGTGCCGTCTTGTATATGACTTTGGCTGCCTGGTGGAGAATTAAATGATGCAAACTTAAATAGAAAAAGAATAGTGAAGAAGCTACTGCATTTGTCCCAATGGGAAAAGGTGCTGCATGAATTAAGGGCAGCATCAGCAGAGTTACAGGAAAGTAGATTAATTGGGGGAGAAATTTTGGAGGCCAAGCACACAGCATCTGGTGGATTACATGGGAAGAATAATTTCCAGCTTTGTGACTTAGGCAGCTGGTTTGGAAACTCCATGTTTTGAAATGAGAGAAATGGTTTATTCTTTTTGGGAGCAGGGCAAGGTGGCAAGTTAGGGAGGAGTTGTGGATTGAAGGATGGAGGTCAGAAGAAATTTGTTTCCTGGTAGGGTGAGTTTGAAATGGTTGTGGGAAAACCTAGTAGAGATTCCAGGCAGGCATTTGGGTTAGAAAAGTAGATTTGGCAAATGCCAACACATTCTGCAATTTAGGCCAAAGGACAGACTGTAAGACATGTTCTTAAGTCTTGTTTAGACTAGGGATAGGATGAGGATGACATAACTGTGCTAAAATTCTATTGGCATGAAAAACAACCGCTTTTTGAATAATTAATAAAAATCGGAATGTGGCTTAGGAAAAGAACTTTGGAAAAGAATTTTTTTTTTTATTAGAACTTTTTGTGATTTAATGCCCCCCCCCCCCCGCCCTTTCGTTTCTTGATCTCATTCTAGAGGAATTTGATTACTTACTTTTCTGTGCTTTTCCAAAGACATCAGTCCATTTCCTTATTAAATGTTGAGGTCTGGCTACAGCATGTTGATTCCCCATTTCCTCCTTGTGGCTTGTTTTTTAGAAGTTATTAATCAGCTGAATCTTAGTATCATCTTTCCCATAGTTTCTCTTAAGCTTCATTGTGCCTTTTTGGTAGAAAAACAGCCATCTATGTGCAGTAGTATCATCATCCTGACCTTTTGCTTATTCGGACTCATTTTGGAGTAATCTTGAAATCCTCCTATTCAAAGAAATGTTTAGCTCTGTTTATTAGTATTTATATTTTCAGTGGTAGAAATAATTGGTTTAAAGCTACAAAAACTTCCTTACTGATAACAATGCCTTTCTCTTGAAGCATTATAAATAAGCAAATGAACGATCACTTGATTGGATTTTTTTTTTTTAGATTACCAAAATGTCTTTTTGAAAATATTCATTATCATTTTAAACATTTATTTCTATTATTTTTTAATGTTTATTTATTTTTTGAGAATGAGAAAGACAGGATCTGAGCAGGAGAGGGGCAGAGAGAGAGGGAGACACAGAATCTGAAACAGGCTCCAGGCTCTGAGCTGTCAGCACAGAGCCCAACGCAGGACTTGAACTCACAAACGGTGAGATTATGACCTGAGCCAAAGTCAGACCCTTAACCGACTGAGCCCACCCAGGTGCCGCTTTGTCATTTATCATTTTAATGTAAAATCTGTGCCAGGCACTACAGAAGAGAGAGCTGGGGGATAATTCTTGGACTCAAGATACTTTGTAAGGTTTGTTATAAAAGCATACAACTTTATATACTGCATATAAGTCATAACAATCTGAAAGTCCACTAGTGGAAAATACCATTGTTTCTGGGGCATTATAGAGCTAAAAAACAACCTTGTAAGTCCAGCATATGTAATTATTTCTACCATGTTGGAGAAGTGAATATGATTCATTTAGTCAGAAATTTCAGTGATCTCAGGGTCCTTTCAAGTTCCCTATATGATCTTCCTCTCATTACTTGCCTCACTCTTTTGAGACAACCACTAAGTGTGTTTTAAAAGGGGTATTCTCAAGAAGAAGGCACTTCCCTATTCTCAAAATGGGCAGGACTGAGGATAGGGGAAGAAAACAACTGGGCCAGAGCCAATTTCCACATAGATTTTAAAATCTCAACGTGATGTGGTGCCTGAGTGGCTCAGTCGGTTGAGCATCCGACTTCAGCTGAGGTCCATGATCTCACACTTAGTGGGTTTGAGCCCCACGTCGGGCTCTGTGCTGACAGCTCAGAGCCTGAAGCCTGCCTCAGATTCTGTGTCTCCCTCTCTCTCTCTGCCCCTCCCCTGCTCATGCTCTGTCTCTCAAAAACGAATAAATGTTTAAAAAAATTAAAAAAAATTTAATAAAATCTCAACGTGAAAATAAAGTAAGTGGTTGAAACCCAGGTTTAACAGGCAGGCAGAAGAGAAGTCAGAAGAGAAGAACGTGATGGGTGAGAACTGGGAACGTGGCGACTTGTTAGTTCCTAAGAATGTTAACATTTGGTACTTCATGTCACTGATTTCAAACTTCCTTGACCAGGATCCACAGTAGGAAATATATATTATTACGAAATGTATTATCCACATAACATTTTTTTTCCTATAAAACTGAAATTTAAAAAAATGCTTTCCCTTTATTACCTGTATCGTTTCTTCTGTTTAATTATTTAAAAGAGGTGGTAGAAAGCATTTCATTAACTACATTTCATTATCTTCTAATGGGTTAGACCACGATTTAAAAATACTGCTCTGTGCAACAGTGAGATTTACATGGGCACCGATGGAGGCAAAGTAAGGATTGTTTTTGCATGTAACTGTTACTGTGGGTCATGTGCCAGTATGGAGAAATCAAACAACCTTTACATCCTGACACACTGCCTTCCACACAGGAAGCATCAAGTTAACATTGAATGCTGTTGAACAAACAGCTTCGTAGTCATCACTACTGTGCAGCCTAATTGATTGTTGCTAATATCAGTCTTGTCCTCTGAACTCATCTTATTGCAAGACAGGAGATGCTTGTTTATCAACTGTAGCTGCCATGAACCAAAATATTCATTAAAGTCTACAAAATAGGCTAAATTATAATCTAATCAGATAAGGAGGATCCGCTGTGTCCTCAGATCACCCCTAGACTTAGTACAATAATCATTTATTATCACAGTTCCTGTGGTGCAGGAATTCTGGAGCTGCTTGGTCGGGCAGTTCTGTCTCAGGGTGTCTTATGAAGCTTTAGTTCCATGGGGCTTTAGTCTCTAAAAGTTTGAAAGGTTTGGCTGGAGGATCACATGGCTGGCAAGTTGGATCTGGCTAGCTGGTTTCTCTCCATGTGGGCCCCTCCACAGGGTTATGTGGCCCTCAAGATCTGGCTTTGTCCAGAGTGAGCTATCTAAGAAACCAAGACAGAAGCTGCAGTGAAGGGGACTACAGTGGAGTGAATACCAGGAGGTGAGGATCCTTGAAGGGTATCTTAGAGACTAGCTGCCATACCTTAAATGAATATCTCTGTTAATAACAAAGTTTAGGGCTCAGGGCTGTAAGAACAAGGACAAGGATCTAGACACTCATGTATAGGTAGACTAGGAAATTCCAGGTGAACTATATATATTTAATAGTACTGCCAGCATGTATTATCCTGAAGGATTGGCTTTGTGGTCATTGTTAAGACCTACTTTTCTAAACTAGTGGGAATTTTTAATGAAGGAAAAAGTAAACACGTAAATGCTTGTTTTATTTGTGAATTTTGTAAAGCATTTTCAGAGACATACTGACATTTAGTTAGCTAAGTACAGAACTATGAAAAATTGGTTAAATACTAGGAAGACCCTAAAGGAAATGAGTATGAATAGAAAATAATTTACTCTCTGTAAAAGTGGTAAATACTAATCATTAACAAGTAAAATAATCTATTAAACCAATTGGACGGAGGCATGTGTTAACTAAACTTTTAGAAGATTGTCATAACATTCCAGTTAATTGATATTCTAGATTAGGATTTGGCAGTAGGGGCCTGTGGACCAAATCCAGCATGCTGCCTGTTTTTGTAAATAAAGTTTTATTGGAACACAGCCACATTCATCTGTTTCCATATTGTCTGTGACTGCTTTCTCACTGCAATATCAGAGGCAATAGTTGTGTGACAAAGACTGTGCACAAAGCCTAAAATATTTACTGCCCTTTGAAGAATAAGTTTATTGACCCCTGCTCTAGATTTTAGACTTTTAAAATACGAGATTAGGTTTTGGAGTGCCGATGGATGCATAAATCTACAGACAGTAGCATGTAAACATAAAAAAAAAAAATGCATTGTGAACAGCATTGTAATTTTTTTTAGAAGAAAAGTCTTATTAATTAGAAGAGGGAGGGACAGAATATTGTAAGATTCACAAGAATAATGCTTCATTAGGCAAGACTTTGCTTATTAAGAAAATTCATGAGCTTTGAATAGGGCCCATGTGGGAACATATGAAGCCAGCATTTGAAAAGCAAATGTGAACATTATGTTGACTGAATTAGGTTAGTGTGAAAAACCAATCTAAAAATTTTAATCTATTCTTAATCTGAATTAGAAGTTAAGAATTTTATTATTTACTTTGAAATCTTTTCTGGTTTATGGTGAGAGTTTTGCTTTTTTGCCTTTTTTTTTTTTAAACATGTAAGTATAGTCTTCAGAATATGTCCCCTGACTAATATCTATTTTCTACCCTTCTGCAGAATGACTTAAAGAGATATGCTTAATGGTGTGCTGCAGACAAATTGAAGAATGAAATTTCCAAATAAGAAGCCCAAAATTTAGGGCTCTGGGCTGTATGAGCAAGGACAAGGACCTAGGCACTCATGTGCAGGTGGACTAGAAAATCCCAGGTGAAATATAGTTCTAATAGTACCACCAGCATAAGTTATCCTACCGGATTGGCTTTGTGGTCATTGTTAAAACCTGTTTTTCTAAATTAGTGGGAAAAATTTGTACCAAATAGAATATACGTTAAGATTGTGATATAAAGAAGAAAAGATGTGAAGTTGTTTTAGCATTTTAATCAGGCTCTGTACTAGGCATATTTCAAAAAGTGGCTCATTTACTGCTCTCAGTAACTCCATAGGATAAGAAATGGTGTTATCGTCACTCAACGTATGAGTAAACTGAACCTTAGAGAGTTTAACTTGCCCAAATCCAGTAGTAGGACTAGGACTTACGGTCTGAGGACATCTCATTCCAGATGTCTCCACATCACACCGCCAGCCTCTAAATCTGTCATCTTGTTCCTAGCTCCTATTATTTTTTTTTCCCTTTTCTTTTCCCTTCCTCCCACCTCTTCTTACCTTTCCCATTTCCTTTCTTTTTTTTTATTGTTAATTACATAACTAGTATGTGCTATCAAAAACAATTTAGCACAAGAGTATAAAATAAAAAAAGAAAGTAGCCTTTATCCATACTGTTCTCTTGCTTCTTGCTTCTTTTACCCAAGATAATATACATAGATATCATAGATATCTCCCATGACAGGACATACAGTTCTTTCTCCCTTCCTGTTTTTAACAGCTGTGTGACATGTTCCACAGTACAGAAACTTTAATTTATGCAGCGATTCCTGTTGATTATTCTCTTGACTTATGGCATCTTGTTTTCTGTCTTTGTTGCTGTTTATATAACTTGGCCTAATGAGCATCTGGTGCTTGCCTTGCACACACTAATTGAAATGACTGAAGTTTATCTATCATCACTCTAAATAATTTTTAAAAAGCAATGGTGACCTTAGTGATATTTTGAGTCTGATTTCTTGAATAGGATTTTGTCTCTGTATCATGAGGTGTTGTGACCCTTTCTTAAACTCATTGAAAATCTTTATTCTTTTCTCAGTTGTCAGCAGATTATAATTTATATGTCAATTATAACAAGAAAATTTAAGGATGAGCTATCTCCATCAGAAGTTTTAAATTATCACATAAAAATGACAAGTTGATGGGGCACCTGGGTGGCTCAGTCGGTTAAGCAGCTGACTTCAACTCAGGTAATAGTCTCGTAGTTCATGGGTTCAAGCCCCACATCAGGCTTTGTGCTGACAGCACAAAGCCAGGAGCCTGCTTCAGATGCTGTATCTCCCTCTCTCTCTGCCCCTCCCCCACTCCTGCTCTGTCTGTCTCAAAATTAAATAAACATTAAAACTTTTTTTAAATGATTTAAGTTGATTCTTCATAGGTCATTAGACTGTAAACCTTATACATGATTGTATATATATAGTAAAAAAAATTTGGCCATGAATTGTCAGAAAGTAGTTTTTCTAAAAGAGCATTAAGATATCTAACCTAATTCCTGGTATCAATTTAGTAACTTATTTAAAAAAGTACAACACCATTGTTGACATACTGGTAAAGTATTCTTTTTATACACCAGTGATGCTTATTTTGGAAAGTACTATTGGTATTTTAGAAAACTAACTTTTCTGCATTAGTACAAAGTATCTACTTGTATGTAGTAGTATTTATTACATGAATGAAGGGATGGATGGATGGATAGGAGAGAGGAAGGAGACAAAAAATTGAGGAAGTTATCTGTTTGTTAGTACAACAATGTTAATGGTTGTAGTAGGACTGGAAAGAATAAAAATCACCTTATCTGGCTAGCAGGGAGTGTCCAGCAAAGCAAAGAAGAAAACCTACCCGTTTGCCCTCTTGTTTTGGAAGAGTATGAATAGAAGGGAGACACCATGTGGCAGAGCAGGAAAAACATGCACTCTTTCTTACCCCTTTCTTCAGTTTCATAGCCATGCAACCCTAGATAGCTTCTGTCTGTTTTCACCTTTTCACATATATAGTGCGAATAGTAAAACCCATCTGATGGTGTTCTTGTGCAAAAGAAAGATCAGTCACATACCCACAATACCTGAAGTGATTCTCAATAAATGATACTTGGTATCATGGTGTTGCTGAAGTTGCTGGTCTGGCTTATGAATTTTTAGCTTTTCTTCTGTCTGTGATTTTCTTTCTTTTTTCTTTATTTTTAGAAAATCACTTAGAGTACTAATTTTTGGGTGGTTTATAATTAATGGAGTGAGAAAATAAGCAGGATGGGCTTTCTGGATGCCAAAATTGATTGATGATATTGACTATTAAAATTTTTAAATCCTTGGGGCACCTATGTGGCTCAGTTGGTTAAGCATCCGACTTCGGCTCAGGTCATGATCTTGCAGTTTGTGAGTTCGAGCCCTGCATTGGGCTCTGTACTGACAGCTCAGAGCCTGGAGCCTGCTTCGGATTCTGTGTCTCCTCCTCTCTCTGCCCCTCCCATGTTCATGCTCTGTCTCTGCCCCTCCCATGCTCATGCTCTGTCTCTCAATAATAATAAATAAACCTTAAATATTGAAAAAAAATATTTTTAAATCCTTGTTTGTTGGCTGCAGTAAATCAACAATTTAGTCAAGTCCTGAGAGCCAACTTGTCTTACTACCTTTAGAAATGAACGTATCTCTTGCCAAATGTATCTCCTTCCCTGCCTTTCTGCAGAGATGGCTCTCTTCTCTACTGACCACATTGCTCTTCCAACATTAAGAACCTCTTTGTTTTCATCTTACTCAGTTTCTTGGCAACATTCAGCATAGTGAGTCCTTTGACACCTTTTTCCCCTTGGCTTCTATGACATCATGCACTTCTGGGTTTTTTGCTGCTTTTCTGGCTACTCTTTTACTGGCTCTTTTTCTTTTGCCACAGCCATTTTGGTCTCTCTGCCATTCTTCAAATATGCTAGTGAAATTATTTTGGAAAATCTTACTTATTCCTGCCTTGGGGCCTTAGCACTGACCTCTCCCTCTCTGCTTGGCTTTTTGCTCACTTCCCATCTTTTGAGTGAGACCCTGACCCCTGTTATCCTTGCAACACTCCTAACTTTTTCCTTTTTCCATAGCATTTACCCCTTCTATCATACTACATAGTTTACTTATTTATTATGTTTGTCTATCTTCTCTGATAGAGTATAAGCTCCATGAGGGCAAGGATTTAGATTTTGTTTCCATAGATTGCACCAAACACCTAGCATAGGGCCTGGCACGTAGTAGGCATCGTTGATTGATGAAAACACAGCATCTATCCTGTGTTCTCTTTTAAGTCATCTCATTCACTTCCAAGGCTCTTTGCACACCGTATGCCAATCATCCATAAATCTACATCGCCTGCCTAGATGTCTAGGCTCTTGCATGTCTCTACTCACTGACCTGTCCACGTAGTGTCTAGTGGATGTAATCAGAAAACAAAAAGATTTTACAGGCATCCTTAATTTCTCTCTTTCCTTCATTGACCCTTCCTTCCCCTTCAGTCTATCAGTAGGCCCTGTTGACCCTTCTTTTCAGAAAGTGTGCCACTATCATCTCTCACCCAAACAACAGCAGCAGCCTCTCAGCTTTTCCCCTGCTTCTATTTTTGACCCATTGCAGTCCATTCTCCACACTGTAGCCAGAAGCATCTTCTGTAAAATGTAAAAAGGTAAGCAGATCAGCCCACAGCCTTCCAGTGGCTTTCCATACCACTTACAGTAAAATCCAGAGTCCCTTCTTTGGCTTATAAATCCAGCGCTGGTTGACCTGCTGTCTCTCATCTCTTAACTGTTTTCCCCTCATCCCTACCACACTGTGGACACTGAGGCCTTCCTTCTTCTCCCTAGATATGCTAACCTTAAAGCCTTTAGACTAACTGTCCACTCTATCTGGACTCCTTTTCCCTCTTTCTGCTACTGTGTAAGATGTTGCTTACATGTTGCCTGTTCAGGATTTGTCTTGACCATCCATTCACTCGGTTACTCAGCCTGTCTTAGTTGTTTGCATAATAACCCTTTCCCACTATCTTATATATTGTTCATTGAGTTTTTTCCCTAATAAGAATATAAGCTCTGTGAGAGGTCTTTGTAACTTTTGTATCACTGAAAACATTTCCCTAATACATACAACAGTGTCTGATAGAGTTGATGCTTGATAAGTATTTGTATACTGAATGAATAAATGAACAACAGAGAACAACTTGTTTTTTAAGAGTTCCAAATTTCTGTAATACTTAATATTTTAACTAACTGATTAAGAATATCCTTAAGAATAATGGGAGAAAAATATGATTGTTCTGATTTGGGGAAAGAGGCATTAGTGCTCTGTGTCTTAGTAGAAAGCAGAAAATAGTCCCACCCCATCCTCATTTTCTCTTTTCATGTGCACAATACAGTATTTTCAAAATATTCTTCTCTTATGTCTTTATTCAGAAGCAAAATTGTTTTGTGTTTGCTTTTGTTTTTCTAGGAAAGCATGAGAGGTTTTCTTTATACTCTAAGCGTTGTCTCAAGCAAGAGGCTGTTTGAATGCCAAAATAATGTATAATTAAGTCTATTCATTATCTTGCCGCATGCTAAGTAGATGCTAAGGGCTTATCACTGCAGTAAAAGTCACTAGGATATTTAAGTTTATTTTATGAAATATGTTTTAAAATTTAGCTTTTTCAGACAACAAATTATCATGCAAAATGTATTCCTTTGCCCACGATTCTTGCAAATACATGCCCCAGATTTTGTAGGGATTCTTCCTGTTACTACTTGTTATTGGACACTTCTGGGGGCTCACTTTTTTGCTGTATGTATTTGAAAAAAATTCCTAATTTCATTGCATTAAGACTGAAGACTTTTAAAAAGCAAAGTGCTTCCACATTTTTAAATGCCATCTGAAGATTTCTGAGTGAGAAAGCAGTAAAAAATAAAAAGGAATCTTCTACCGACAAGTTGTGTAGTGTCAGTACTTCATGATTATTTATGTATCCATGTCTCCCTGCACACTAGCGAGTGCCTAGAACAGTGGCTTGTAACCAGAGGAACCTCAAAATCATGGAGAGAGCTTCTTCATAATGTCTGGCCCCACACCAACTGGTCAGATTGAAAGATTTCTGGACCCTGACTACGTGTGCCTGAGTTTTTCAGCTACACAAATGATCCTAATGTGAACTATGGTGAAAACCAAAATGGCGACAAGTTGCAGTAGAAGGTTCTCGCGCTCCCTTCCATTCTCCCTCCTCTTGTCTCCGGTTCCCTCCCTGTAGTTCACTGTCCAATGAATGGCAAGTATGTTTAGTCATAGAGATATCCGTCCATCCTCCTGCACTGCACCAGAACTGTGCAAAGTCTTTAGAGGTTACTCACTTGTCATAGAAATAGATTATATCTTTTGTTGAATTTTTACAGATTCATTCATTCTTAGCAGAGTAATATTTAGGAAACATTTTATCAAGTTTTGTAGGTAGTGAAAGGGTAAGCAAATCAATGGTGAGGGGTCCCTGAGTGGCTCAGTCAGTTAAGCATCCGACTCGTGGTTTCAGCTCAGATCAGTGGGATCGAGCCCTGCATCTGGCTCTGTGCTGACAGCAGGGAGCCTGCTTAGGAGTGGCTCTCGTGCGCTTCTCTCTCTCTCTCTCTCTCTCTCTCTCTCTCTGCCCCTCCCCCGCTTGTGTGTGTGCACACGTGCTGTCTCTCAAGATAGATAAATAAACATTTAAAAAAAAGAACGATAAGAGATAAAGATGTTTAAAAAAGGTAGGATCTCTAATTAAGATCAAAGGTAAATGTAATTATAAGATTACCTCAATGTTAAATCACAATGCTAAAGTTGAATGTATAGGAGAGAGAAAATTCAGGTTAAAGAGTTATTTTTAAGTAACATGGAAGAATCCAAAACGTAAATTAAAAAATGGCTGTGCTATGCCAGTGGGCTGGAATTAATGCCTTTTTACCTACTTTTGTGTCTGCCGATCTTTCCAAAGTTATATCCTTCATTTAGCTGTTGAGCACATGACCAGCCTAGCTCCTCCATTATGCAGGATATAAAGCACTTCTTGCTGTCTGCTTCCAAATTCCACCCCTGAATATTAGCTTCCCTTCCTCTCTTTTCTCTCTTCCCAGTTTTGACAGCCTACATTTCCCAGCACTCACACCAGTGCGGCCAGTTCCCAGTCCTCTGCTGCTCTGCCTCCAGTCTGGCCGTTTCCTCTTCCCTGCATCTTCTTTCTGGTCCAGATCCTCGTGTTTATCCAGGGCATTTCAAAAAGGTCACCCCCTCCCAAAGCCTTCTCTAAATTTCCCTCATCAGAATGCTGTCTCTCTTCCCTCTAAACTCCCCAGTGCAGCAAGGCACCTCTCTCTTTTGCTGTGATCACCTTGTAATAGTGTCATGTATTCTTGCCTCATCTTCTACAAGCTCGTTTGAAGACAGAGATAATCGTCCTTTTGTTTGTTTCTACTGTACATTGCCTTGCACCATGCCTCATATGTAACATGTTTTTAATAAGTATTTATAGATCAGAAGTAGATTTGTTACAGAGAGGGAGGCAAGCCATAAGAGACTTTTAAATACAGAGAACAAACTGAGGTTGGAAGGGAGTTGGTGGGGGGGGGAGCAGGGGACAGGGAAAATGGGTGATGGGCATTGAGGAGGGCACTTGGTGGGATGAATACTGGGTATTTTATGTAAGTGACGTATCGCAGGAATCTACTCCCAAAGCCAAGAGCACACCATATACACTGTGTGTTAGCTAACTTGACAATAAATAATATATAAAAAATAAAAATAAAAAAATAATAATAAAGCAGTTTTTTCTTCTAATAAAATAAATATTTATTTATGGCACCAAAAAAAAGTAGATTTGTTTGTTTTAGTGAAGAACTTTTCCTTTCTCCTTCAGAAATCATAGTTTTCTAAAAGTTCTTTTTTAAAACAGAATCATCACCCTGACACATACTGTGCACAAAACTTATTAGACTTAACAATACATAAAACATATGCATGTTGACACTTTTTGATACCTTGTATGACTCTTGGTATTTGCTTTTATTCTGTGCTCCTTCTTTTCCTGGGCTTTTTCTTTAGAGAGAGGATGCTTATGTAGCATACATTGCCCATAGACCTTGCAATTAAACCTACCTAACACTCCTTGGCAATAAGAATGAGCTGCTTTGATAGAATGCTAAAGAAAATGATATGTTAGTAGCTTTCTTTGAACTTAACACTTTTTTTTTTTTTTTTTTTTGGGGGGGGAAAGGTATTGGAGTCAGGTGTGGTTCCGTAAATAGTTGTCCATGTTCTTTTTTTAACATTTTTTTTTTTAATTTTTTTTTTTTTAACGTTTATTTATTTTTGAGACAGAGAGAGACAGAGCATGAACGAGGGAGGGTCAGAGAGAGGGAGACACAGAATCTGAAACAGGCTCCAGGCTCTGAGCTGTCAGCACAGAGCCCGACGCGGGGCTCGAACCCATGGACCGCGAGATCATGACCTGAGCTGAAGTCAGCCGCCCAACCGACTGAGCCACCCAGGCGCCCCTTAACATTTTTTTAATAACTTCTCTGAGCCTTTTAATGATCTTGCCTCACCATCTATGAAAGAAGGGCCTTATCTTCATTGCTCCCATGGAATTTGTTTCCTGTGCCTTCTTACTTCCCCAGGTCTTCCAGATTAATTTGGAGTCAGGAGGGAAGGGGAAGCAAGGCTACTATTTACAAAATGGTCTCATCTTGTGGGGTGCCTGAGTGGCTCAGTCGGTGTAACATCCAGCTTCGGCTCAGGTCATGATCTCACGGTTCATGAGTTCAAGCCCTACGTTGGGCTCTGTGCTGACAGCTTGGAGCCTGGAGCCTGCTTCAGATTCTGTGTGTCTCCCTCTCTCTCTCTACCCCTCTCCTGCTCACACTGTCTCTCTTTCAAAAAAAAACATTAAAGAAAATTTTTTTAAAAAATGAGACATTTGTATTGGGGTAGTTAGGTATTTAATGATGGGGAAGTGTAGAAAGGAAAATCGTAAATTAGTATATGGACACAGTTAGATGGGTTAGCCCCACTCTGCCTGTCGTTTGCTATCCTTAAGCTTGGCGTGTATCGAGTGTATGAACACTTCCGATTTTCAAGGTGAAAATGGGAAGTGGATTCATAAGAATTTTCTGTTTGTTTTTGGTGGGGCTATATCTGCTGTGCTAGTTTTTTTTTTTTTTCCTGAAAGATTTAAATGGTCATAGTGAGCATTTTGACCATATTTCCATCTTGCAAAAGTGTATGGCCTTTGTAGCAACTTACTCGGCAAACCAGGCAAATTAGTTATTTGATTACATAAGCATACATATGCAAACTATGTGGTTGATTTGTGTGTGGGGGCGGGGGGAATTTTTGTAAAAATTATTTTTAAGAATGCAAAAAAAATTTATTAATCCTGTATAACTTTATCAATATTTGGGTGACGTCTGTTGTTACATAAGCTTATAATTCATTATATAATATATACTCTATAGATGGGAAAATCTTTACTGCTATATTTTTGAAGATAGCAGACATGTTTAATAAAGATAATGAACATTTCAGTTTATTGATGTGTATTAGTATTTCCAAAGGCAAAATTAAAATACTACTGGATAGTTTGCAGATTGTTTTATTTGATGTATAGCCAAGAGTACAGAATAAGGGGTTAAAAAGTGAAATGGGAATGGTTTATCGTTTGCCTACTCAGTGGTCAGATTTATTTTTTGGAATCACATCCTGCATGTCTTGATATTTTCAGTTCATTTCAGTATTTTGGGAGATACCTATGTTGATATAGTTAATGAAATACTGAAGCCTAAGGACTTGTTTAAAAAAAAAAAAAGTATAGAGATAATTACTTCCAGTCACATCAAGTTAAATGAACCACAAAAATCATGAAGTCAAAAACAAATCAATTATCATTTGGCAGTTCCGTTTAGTTTATTGCAGTTAATGATCTTCGATTGAATTTGCAGCTCTCTGGGTTTGTTTGGAAATAGGCCATCACATGCTGAGATGAAATACCAAGTCATTTAAATTAGATACCGAGCATGCTCATATGAAGTACTTACTCTTGGAGACTGCAGTGTGGTTCAGTTTTCTTCCAGTGGGAAGAGAAGAAAAGAGCTCACCGAGTGCCCTTTTGTCATCATTCTGTCAGAGGGCACGTAATTTGTCTTTGGAAACCAGAAGCCTGAGACAAAGAGAAGAATGCAGGTTTTTAGCAAAAGGCTATTTGGTGAGCTAATTAGCTGTTTTATTCTATTCTGTAATTCCTAGCAAGGCTGTGTCTTTACTTCTATCTACTGCTTGTTTTGTACTAAGCTGAAGCTTTATGTAGCAAGTAACTTAGCTGAGATTGGGAGAAAATTGTTTCTGCTGCCAAATCTCACTCTTGAAATATTTTCAGTACATTCCTTAGGTGACAAGTTCATAAATTGCTATGATGATACTCCTTCGTGTTCTCCACAAATTTCATTTGCTCACTGGTGCTGAATAATGCTGGCAGGATTGTGTGCTGAGGGAGCGCAGGATATGTCTGCTTGGGCTAGTTTAGCATTTTTGTTCTTGTGTTTTGATGAAATTATAATTTTTGCTTTCACATTTCTGTACTATATCTTAAAAAGAAAAAGTAGTGGGTAAGATTTCATTTAGCTTAAAAGCAAGAATTCTTGAAATGAGAGGATATGTTACATAGTATATGTACATATTGTTATATAGATGATTCAGAAATAAGTTGGCTTTGTAATCTAATTGGTCATTTACAGTACACTAAAATAAAATGAAATTGACAACACTTTGTGAAATATGTTCCACTTATTTAGTATGCATATTTAGAAACCGTTCTGTCTTTAGTTCTTAAAGTAGCTACAGAAGTGTTTGGCATGTAATAGTTTTGCCGTTCTGGGCTCTTCTTTCTTCCCTTGAGCTCCTTAGCATGATTGCTAGGAAATGTTTTGTAGTCGTTTCTGTTATCCAAGTGCTCATGTTTTACCATGAAGTTAAAGAGAGAAGTTTTTGTGCATTTTCCTATGTCATGCTCTCATAATATCATAACATTTAAAGTCTACAAATTATTAATTCATATTCAATTGATTTATATTTGCCATAGATAAGCTTGGCAGCCAAATCTTCAGAGTGTTCTGAAAGTTAAAATTGCATACTCGGCATGAGATAAATCATTGTATTTTTTAAAGATTTGAAGAAAAGGCATAAAATTACCATATTTATTTCCTTGGAGGAAAATCATGTTCATTAGTAAATGTAAATGTCAGGTAGGGAATTTGAGGTAGAGAAGGTGTTTTAAAGAGTTCTAGAAAAACGATGCAGGGGGTGGGAGGAATAGGAAGAGAATACTAAAGGCTTAGTGCCTTCAAATGCCAGGCAATTATGTGATGCTTTCCTGAAATATCTTTATTTTGTGAACTGCCCCCACTATGCCATTTTCCAGGATTGGCACATGTGAAGGAGGTGGGTGTATACTTAAGCTTGTATGTTCGTGGAAAGGGAGGGTTAGCACTTAGAGATGAGGACTAAGTGGCAATACTCGAGAAGTCTGTTCCCACTTGTACATACTGACTCACTTGTGTGACCTTGGGCAGCAGGCGCACTCTGTTTGTTTCTACTTATTTTTAGTATAGTACTGTATCATGGAGGTTCATTTAAGATTTCTAAAGTAATAAGATTATTTCTTGGACTGTTGCAAAGATTTGTGAGGACTGTAAGTCATTCCCAGATACCTACTGTGGGGAAACAAACAAGTGTTGCTTTATAAGTCTTTTTTGGTCTTTGAAACTAATTTGCTAATACATATTTAGTTTTTGAATAATCATGAAATTTTCATGAAGAATTGTACTTTACCCTATTTTCTCTTATGTATTTAGTCCCATTTGCCTCTATTCATAGACCTTCATAGATCTTCAATAGAAGATAAATCGATAATCAATTGAAGTCTGTTAAAGAAGAATATGGAGGAGTGCCTGGGTGGCTCAGTCCGTTAAGCATCCGACTTCGGCTCAGGTCATGATCTTGCGGTTCGCGGGTTTCAGCCCGCATTGGGCTCTGTGCTGACAACTCAGAGCCTGGAGCCTGTTTCAGATTCTGTGTCTCCCTTTTTCCCTGCCCCTCCCCCACTTGTGCTCTGTCTCTATCTCTCAAAAATAAATAAACACTAAAAAAATAATTAGAAATACTGGGAGAGTGAAAGGAGGGAAATATGAGAAGAAGAGTGACTGATGACAAGGATTTCTTTGCCAGGTTTCTGCAGATTAAGCACATACCTGTATATTTTGTTCATTTCCAAATCATTAAGTTCATCTATTCATTTATTTAACTTAACATCTACCAATTAAGGATGACTTCTTTCCCTAACTTTTATGAAGTTCAGTAGTGCTTAAAGATCCCAAGTGGTCTTCCCTCATAGTCAAGTAAGTCTGGGAATAATGGGCCATAAGGACTTATTTATGGCAGAACTTCTTGGCCTTTAACATCTTGTTCAGAACTTTATTCTAGAACTTAGTTTTCTCTGAAATATGATTTATTATATTTAATTGTAATGTATGATATAATTATATTTATATAATATATAAATATAAAATATAAATATAATTATATTTAATTATAATTAGTTTAAATAATATATGATATGAACATTTACCAAACATGTAAATAATTCTGAATTTGAACCCTTCTATTTGAAGTGTCTGGATAAGTGAAAGAGGAATTATGAGTTTGCTTCTGTCCTCCAGAAAATTGCCTCAGTTCTTTTCTTGTTTTACATTTAAAAGAACAATCTTAGAAATATAGTGTAAATGGGATATAAAAGGTATGATTAGATTTGGGGATAGTGCTAGTGATATAAGCTGAACTTACATTTTTGAAAGCCTCAAACTCTGAACGTACAAGCAGTAAGCAAGCATGTATGAGGTATTTGGGGGGGCAATACGGCCAAATAAAGATTTTGATAATTCTCACAAGTTTTCATCCCTTCCCTTAAAGTTACTTCTAGATTAGTCCTGTGGAGAAACAAATTTTTAAAATATGGTTTGTAATGGTAAATGAGTGGTGTTTGTAGTCTGGTGGGCCAGACTAGCTTTGCCACTTGTGATTCAGGCAAGTGTCTTCTTTTCTCCATTCTGTGTTTTCAGTAATACACAGAAATGTCAATATTTTCTTTTAGATTATGAAAATTTAATTTTATTTTATTTTTTTTATTTTTTTTTTATTTTTTTATTTTTTTTAATATATGAAATTTACTGTCAAATTGGTTTCCATACAACACCCAGTGCTCATCCCAAAAGGTGCCCTCCTCAATACCCATCACCCACCCTGCCCTCCCTCCCACCCCCCATCAACCCTCAGTTTGTTCTCAGTTTTTAACAGTCTCTTATGCTTTGGCTCTCTCCCACTCTAACCTTTTTTTTTTTTTTTTTTTTTTTTTTTTTTTTTTTTTTTTCCTTCCCCTCCCCCATGGGTTTCTGTTATGTTTCTCAGGATCCACATAAGAGTGAAACCATATGGTATCTGTCTTTCTCTGTATGGCTTATTTCACTTAGCATCACACTCTCCAGTTCCATCCATGTTGCTACAAAAGGCCATATTTCATTTTTTCTCATTGCCACGTAGTATTCCATTGTGTATATAAACCACAATTTCTTTATCCATTCATCAGTTGATGGACATTTAGGCTCTTTCCATAATTTGGCTATTGTTGAGAGTGCCGCTATAAACATTGGGGTACAGGTGCCCCTATGCATCAGTACTCCTGTATCCCTTGGATAAATTCCTAGCAGTGCTATTGCTGGGTCATAGGGTAGGTCTATTTTTAATTTTCTGAGGAACCTCCACACTGCTTTCCAGAGCGGCTGCACCAATTTGCATTCCCACCAACAGTGCAAGAGGGTTCCTGTTTCTCCACAGCCTCTCCAGCATCTATAGTCTCCTGATTTCTTCATTTTGGCCACTCTGACTGGCGTGAGGTGATATCTGAGTGTGGTTTTGATTTGTATTTCCCTGATAAGGAGCGACGTTGAACATCTTTTCATGTGCCTGTTGGCCATCCGGATGTCTTCTTTAGAGAAGTGTCTATTCATGTTTTCTGCCCATTTCTTCACTGGGTTATTTGTTTTTCGGGTGTGGAGTTTGATGAGCTCTTTATAGATTTTGGATACTAGCCCTTTGTCCGATGTGTCATTTGCAAATATCTTTTCCCATTCCGTTGGTTGCCTTTTAGTTTTGTTGGTTGTTTCCTTTGCTGTGCAGAAGCTTTTTATCTTCATAAGGTCCCAGTAATTCACTTTTGCTTTTAATTCCCTTGCCTTTGGGGATGTGCCGAGTAAGAGATTGCTACGGCTGAGGTCAGAGAGGTCTTTTCCTGCTTTCTCCTCTAAGGTTTTGATGGTTTCCTGTCTCACATTCAGGTCCTTTATCCATTTTGAGTTTATTTTTGTGAATGGGGTGAGAAAGTGGTCTAGTTTCAACCTTCTGCATGTTGCTGTCCAGTTCTCCCAGCACCATTTGTTAAAGAGACTGTCTTTTTTCCATTGGATGTTCTTTCCTGCTTTGTCAAAGATGAGTTGGCCATACGTTTGTGGGTCTAGTTCTGGGGTTTCTATTCTATTCCATTGGTCTATGTGTCTGTTTTTATGCCAATACCATGCTGTCTTGATGATGACAGCTTTGTAGTAGAGGCTAAAGTCTGGGATTGTGATGCCTCCTGCTTTGGTCTTCTTCTTCAAAATTACTTTGGCTATTCGGGGCCTTTTGTGGTTCCATATGAATTTTAGGATTGCTTGTTCTAGTTTCGAGAAGAATGCTGGTGCAATTTTGATTGGGATTGCATTGAATGTGTAGATAGCTTTGGGTAGTATTGACATTTTGACAATATTTATTCTTCCAATCCATGAGCAGGGAATGTCTTTCCATTTCTTTATATCTTCTTCAATTACCTGCATAAGCTTTCTATAGTTTTCAGCATACAGATCTTTTACATCTTTGGTTAGATTTATTCCTAGGTATTTTATGCTTCTTGGTGCAATTGTGAATGGGATCAGTTTCTTCATTTGTCTTTCTGTTGCTTCATTGTTAGTGTATAAGAATGCAACTGATTTCTGCACATTGATTTTGTATCCTGCCACTTTGCTGAATTCATGTATCAGTTCTAGCAGACTTTTGGTGGAGTCTATCGGATTTTCCATGTATAATATCATGTCATCTGCAAAAAGCGAAAGCTTGACTTCATCTTTGCCAATTTTGATGCCTTTGATTTCCTTTTGTTGTCTGATTGCTGATGCTAGAACTTCCAGCACTATGTTAAACAACAGCGGTGACAGTGGGCATCCCTGTCGTGTTCCTGATCTCAGGGAAAAAGCTCTCAGTTTTTCCCCGTTGAGGATGATGTTAGCTGTGGGCTTTTCATAAATGGCCTTTATGATCTTTAAGTATGTTCCTTCTATCCCGACTTTCTCAAGGGTTTTTATTAAGAAAGGGTGCTGGATTTTGTCAAAGGCCTTTTCTGCATCGATTGACAGGATCATATGGTTCTTCTCTTTTTTTTTGTTAATGTGATGTATCACGTTGATCGATTTGCGAATGTTGAACCAGCCCTGCATCCCAGGAATGAATCCCACTTGATCATGGTGAATAATTCTTTTTATATGCTGTTGAATTCGATTTGCTAGTATCTTATTAAGAATTTTTGCATCCATATTCATCAGGGATATTGGCCTGTAGTTCTCTTTTTTTACTGGGTCTCTGTCTGGTTTAGGAATCAAAGTAATACTGGCTTCATAGAATGAGTCTGGAAGTTTTCCTTCCCTTTCTATTTCTTGGAATAGCTTGAGAAGGATAGGTATTATCTCTGCTTTAAATGTCTGGTAGAACTCCCCTGGGAAGCCATCTGGTCCTGGACTCTTATTTGTTGGGAGATTTTTGATAACCGATTCAATTTCTTCGCTGGTTATGGGTCTGTTCAAGCTTTCTATTTCCTCCTGATTGAGTTTTGGAAGAGTGTGGGTGTTTAGAAATTTGTCCATTTCTTCCAGGTTGTCCAATTTGCTGGCATAGAATTTTTCATAGTATTCCCTGATAATTGTTTGTATCTCTGAGGGATTGGTTGTAATCATTCCATTTTCATTCATGATTTTATCTATTTGGGTCATCTCCCTTTTCTTTTTGAGAAGCCTGGCTAGAGGTTTGTCAATTTTGTTTATTTTTTCAAAAAACCAACTCTTGGTTTCGTTGATCTGCTCTACAGTTTTTTTAGATTCTATATTGTTTATTTCTGCTCTGATCTTTATTATTTCTCTTCTTCTGCTGGGTTTAGGCTGCCTTTGCTGTTCTGCTTCTATTTCCTTTAGGTGTGCTGTTAGGTTTTGTATTTGGGATTTTTCTTGTTTCTTGAGATAGGCCTGGATTGCAATGTATTTTCCTCTCAGGACTGCCTTCGCTGCATCCCAAAGCGTTTGGATTGTTGTATTTTCATTTTCGTTTGTTTCCATATATATTTTAATTTCTTCTCTAATTGCCTGGTTGACCCACTCATTCGTTAGTAGGGTGTTCTTTAACCTCCATGCTTTTGGAGGTTTTCCAGACTTTTTCCTGTGGTTGATTTCAAGCTTCATAGCATTGTGGTCTGAAAGTATGCATGGTATAATTTCAATTCTTGTAAACTTATGAAGGGCTGTTTTGTGACCCAGTATGTGATCTATCTTGGAGAATGTTCCGTGTGCACTCGAGAAGAAAGTATATTCTGTTGCTTTGGGATGCAGAGTTCTAAATATATCTGTCAAGTCCATCTGATCCAATGTATCATTCAGGGCCCTTGTTTCTTTATTGACTGTGTGTCTAGATGATCTATCCATTTCTGTAAGTGGGGTGTTAAAGTCCCCTGCAATGACCACATTCTTATCAATAAGGTTGCTTATGTTTATGAGTAATTGTTTTATATATCTGGGGGCTCGGGTATTTGGCGCATAGACATTTATAATAGTTAGCTCTTCCTGGTGGATAGACCCTGTGATTATTATATAATGCCCTTCTTCATCTCTTGTTACAGCCTTTAATTTAAAGTCTAGTTTGTCTGATATAAGTATGGCTACTCCAGCTTTCTTTTGGCTTCTAGGAGCATGATAAATAGTTCTCCATCCCCTCACTCTCAATCTAAAGGTGTCCTCAGATCTAAAATGAGTCTCTTGTAGACAGCAAATAGATGGGTCTTGTTTTTTTATCCATTCTGATACCCTATGTCTTTTAGTTGGCGCATTTAATCCATTTACATTCAGTGTTATTATGGAAAGATATGGGTTTAGAGTCATTGTGATGTCTGTATGTTTTATGCTTGTAGTGATGTCTCTGGTACTTTGTCTCACAGGATCCCCCTTAGGATCTCTTGTAGGGCTGGTTTCGTGGTGACAAATTCCTTCAGTTTTTGTTTGTTTGGGAAGACCTTTATCTCTCCTTCTATTCTAAATGACAGACTTGCTGGATAAAGGATTCTCGGCTGCATATTTTTTCTGTTTAGCACACTGTAGATATCGTGCCAAGCCTTTCTGGCCTTCCAAGTTTCAACGGAGAGATCAGTCACGAGTCTTATAGGTCTCCCTTTATATGTGAGGGCACGTTTATCCCTTGCTGCTTTCACAATTTTCTCTTTATCCTTGTATTTTGCCAGTTTCACTATGATATGTCGTGCAGAAGATCGATTCAAGTTACGTCTGAAGGGAGTTCTCTGTGCCTCTTGGATTTCAATGCCTTTTTCCTTCCCCAGTTCAGGGAAGTTCTCAGCTATAATTTGTTCAAGTACCCCTTCAGCACCTTTCCCTCTCTCTTCCTCCTCTGGGATACCAATTATGTGTATATTATTTTTTTTTAGTGTATCACTTAGTTCTCTAATTTTCCCCTCATACTCCTGGATTTTTTTATCTCTCTTTCTTTCAGCTTCCTCTTTCTCCATAACTTTATCTTCTAGTTCACCTATTCTCTCCTCTGCCTCTTCAAGCCGAGCCATTGTGGTTTCCATTTTGTTTTGCATTTCGTTTTGCATTTCGTTTAAAGCGTTTTTCAACTCCTCGTGACTGTTCCTTAGTCCCTCGATCTTTATGGCAAGAGATTCTCTGCTGTCCTGTATACTGTTTTCAAGCCCAGCGATTAATTTTATGACTATTATTCTAAATTCACTTTCTGTTATATTATTTAAATCCTTTTTGATCAGTTCATTAGCTGTTGTTATTTCCTGGAGATTCTTCTGAGGGGAATTCTTCCGTTTGGTCATTTTGGAGAGTCCCTGGCGTGGTGAGGACCTGCAGTGCACTTCCCCTGTGCTGTGGTGTATAACTGGAGTTAGTGGGCGGGGCCGCAGTCCGACCCGATGTCTGCCCCCAGCCCACTGCTGGGGCCACAGTCAGACTGGTGTGTGCCTTCTCTTCCCCTCTCCTAGGGGCGGGATTCACTGTGGGGTGGCGTGTCCCGTCTGGGCTACTTGCACACTGCCAGGCTTGTGTTGCTGGGGATCTGGCGTATTAGCTGGGGTGGGTAGGCAAGGTGCACGGGGGCTGGAGGGGCAGGCTTAGCTCGCTTCTCCTTAGGTGATCCACTTCAGGAGGAGCCCTGTGGCAGCGGGAGGGAGTCAGATCCGCTGCCGGAGGTTTGGCTCCGCAGAAGCACAGAGTTGGGTGTTTGCGCGGAGCGAGCAAGTTCCCTGGCAGGAACTGGTTCCCTTTGGGATTTTGGCTGGGGGATGGGCGGGGGAGATGGCGCTGGCGCCTTTGTTCCCCGCCAAGCTGAGCTCTGCCATCCGGGGGCTCAGCAGCTCTCCCTCCCTTTGTCCTCCAGCCTTCCCGCTTTCCGAGCAGAGCTGTTAACTTATGACCTCCCAGACGCTAAGTCGCGCTTGCTGTCGGAACACAGTCTGTCCGGCCCCTCCGCTTTTGCCAGCCAGACTCGGGGGCTCTGCTTGGCCGGCGAACCGCCCCTCCGCCCCGGCTCCCTCCCGCCAGTCCGTGGAGCACGCACCGTCTCGCCGCCCTTCCTACCCTCTTCCGTGGGCCTCTCGTCTGCGCTTGACTTCTGAGACTCCCTTCTGCTAATCCTCTGGCGGTTTTCTGTGTTCTTTAGGCAGGTGTAGGTGGAATCTAAGTGATCGGCCGGACGCGCTGTGAGCCCCGCATCCTCCTACGCCGCCATCTTCCGGAACCGAAAATTTAATTTTATATAAAGAGCCTAGCATGGTGCCACTAGTGAAGTGTTTGATAAATGTCTCCTTAATTTCTGTTTCAAACAATTATGTTTTTGCTGTATTATAATTTTTTAAAAATATTACTTATCCTATTTTAAATACCAGACCCTCAGAAGTATGCTGATTTATAAATAATAATATGCTTAGAATATCTTTATATAATTTACTTTAAATTTTTTTTTTTAATGTTTATTTATTTTTGAGACAGAGAGAGACAGAGCATGAGCTGGGAAGGGGCAGAGAGAGAGGGAGACACAGAATGTGAAGCAGGCTCCAGGCTCCAAGCTGTCAGCACAGAGCCCGACGCGGGGCTCGAACTCACGAACTGTGAGATCATGACCTGAACTGAAGTCGGACGCTTAACCGACTGAGCCACCCAGGCGCCCCTATATAATTTACTTTTAAAACCAGCATGTATACATGATAAAATGTTGAAGGAGACTCAACTTGCTGAGCCAACTTTTATAAGAGTCACTTGTAAATACCTATATGTTTCAGCTGTCTTTGACCTGGTAGACAAAGTGATGAATATTTTGGCTAAAAAAAATACCTCAAATTTGTTCATATTACTATAAAACAATGTTAGTATAAATAAAATCACTTTTAGTGAAATATGAACTCTTAAATTAGTGGAAACCCAACAGTGCCTGGCACACAATTGGCATTAAATGTTTTTCTCTTTCATGGTTTTCAGTCCGTATCAATGAATAACACTATTTTAGAGCTTATTATTTTCTGTTTCTGTGTTCTCTACTTTTGTGAAGATTGCTATTCTTTAAAAACGAAGCCCTTCCCATACTATTATTGCTTAAGAGAGACATTAAAATTATTAGACTCCATAATGTAATCTCCATAAATGAGCTGATAATATGAATTAGCAGGGGCTTTTTTTCTTTTGAGTTGTAAATAAGTCTTTGCTAACCTTGATAGACTTTTGTAATTACTTATACCCCAGAACTCTGGAACTCTGTGGCTCATCCATTGAAAATTTGTTGAAATCTGGCCTATTGTAGCTCTTACATAGCAAGATTGTTCAGCAAACGGGTGCATAGGTTGGCGCCGGAAAGATACCTCAAATACTGTGTCACTGGGGCCATGACCATTGTATATTAGCTTCTCTCTAATACATTTCTTCTTATACTGGCTTTTTGGCAAATTCAAGGTCAGTTAGCTGGCTTGATATAAAACTAATGAGCTCTCAGGGGTATGAGTGATTTAAGATAGGTACATCTGAAGTATATATATAATACCATTACTTGCCCTAACTTGGCATAACTTATGTCTTTAATTAGGCTATTAATAGATGGCCACAAAACACTCAGCAAATTCATGTAAGTTTAACCTCAGTCTGTAATTTCCTCAGTGTTTTGTTGATGGTGCCCAGATTCCCACTCCATTTCAGGTTGTCTTGAACCTGAATTCACAATCTCTTGGTTGTCATTCCTGGCTTACTGTTCCGCATCTAGATTCTTCTCAGCAACCTTTTATCAAGTCCCCTCTTGCATTTAGAGCTCATACATTTAGTCTGGGAATCAAGGTTTGGGATCTCTGTTTTCTTTGGTTTGTTTTGCTGTTTCTCCACATTACTCCTCAACTTAGACATCCAGATCTTTGCTGGCACCTATCACATAGGATGCTTTCAGTAAGCCACATGTGCAAGCTCAGTCCTGCCTAGCTCACTCCAGACAGTTTCAGGTTCCTGTCCCCTAGCTTTCCTCAGGTGTCATCAGCCTGAGTAATAAAAAGTAAAGGCTGCGGGTCAGAATAAAAGTTAAAGTAAGAACAGCGACAATAACAACAGTAGCCTCACATCATTTTCAGACTTCCTCCCACCCATGTTAAGCTTGATATTAGAATGCAAGCAAGCCACCTGGGGCTCTCCAGTTTTTAGAATGCCTTTGTTTCCTTTGAGTGACACTCTGTTGGCATATTTATCTTGCCAAATTGTCACAAATTTTCCTTGCAAGGGTTAAGCCTTAATACGGTTTGAATTACGGTTTTCCATAATAATTTCAGAATGATTTCTCCTCAGCAACTCCTCAGCTCGCTGGCCTTGAACCAGATTTTTTAACTTTTTCTCTTCCCTCAGGCTATGTTGTTTCTTCCCCATGATCCTGAATACTGCCCAGGATGTTAAAGAATGGCCGTCATTCCCTTAGTTTACTTGAGTCTCGGGCCTTCTGCCTCTTCAGTGAAACATATCAGACTCCTATGAAAGTAAAATATCTGTTGGCTGCTCCCCTGGCCCACCCACTTACTTTAAGGGTTTTTTGCTTTAATTTTATTTTGAAAAATGGACAGTTTGATTAGTTAGCAGCTTAGAGGCTCCTGTTCTGGCACCTCTGTTAAATATGAAACCTAATTTAAACTGTGGGTTTCCTTGCTGTAACCTAATGAGTATGCATGTTCTCAAATCATCACTTATTCTTACAAGGGAGTGTATACATATTAACAGATATGAGGGGGAAGGAGTCCTATCCTGAGCTACTTAGGAACTTCAGATGGGCTGGTTGCTTGACCCCAGGATCCTCTGCAGATTCAGTGTGGGTCTTGTTTGGTCTCTGAGAATGGAGATCGGCCAGCTTTCTTACTAAGCTTAATGTAGAATCAGTATTTTGGTGGTTTAGTAAGCCATATATACTCTAGTGTAAAGGACTAGGCATTGAATATGCAGTATAGTGAATCTCTCATGAAAAATACATATCTTAGTAAAATGCTACAGATACTCTGTGATTTTTATCAGTGCATTTTGAAGTCTGAGTCTAAAATCTACTTTATAAAGATAGAAAACCACAAACCACAAGTCTAGAGCACAGGATCTGTGGCTTATTTAATACAGATGGAACATCCCCCCTTAGCCATCATTTAGCATGGACAGTTTCCAATGGAAGAGGTTTAGGATTAGGAACCAAGACCTTCTCCTGGTCTCCTTAATGTCTGGTACACAGCTTGTCTGCTGTCTAGCACACATCTTTGGGGTTTTTCCCAGTTCAGATGAACTATGATGGAATTTTTTTTTCCTTTCTGTCAGAAAGAAAGTATGTTTTGGATATAAGCATAAATTTTCCTTGGAGCCATACTTTTTCCTTAAGAATAAATCTCTGAAATTACAGCTTAAGTCAATGAGAAAGTATGATTTGTCTACTAAAAGCGATTTTTATAAGTATTCCAGAAACATATCTTTCCTTTGAGGACAAGTTGCTTGTGGCAAGAAAAGGAGAATTGCAGCAGTTAACATCTAGCCTGCAAAATCCATCTGGGAGATGGATAACTTCATCTTGGTAAATAGCGCAAAAATCTTTCCGTATAAACAAGTAGAAATTATAGGGCAAGGCATATGGAGATGGGCAACTTAATCAGCATATATCTGTATCTGTTTCCTGGTTAGACTTTCTCATGTTCACTACCTTTTCTCTACTTCCCTAAAGAATTAATACAGAAGCAAGAATTTTTTCATAACCAAAGAGTTGCCCTGTTTGTAGATTTTAACAGTGGCTTATGATAGAGTTATTGATGTAGTTCCAGACATTAATCTGAAGCTTAGCACATGGGGTGCTTTCTAGGGCTTATGGAGGAGGACGACATTATATCCTTTTTCTTTTTTAATACTCAAAAAGTATAATACTGTATAAATATTATGGACATACAAAGGATATGAATTAAGAATGTCCATATACTCCCTATCTAGCATAAGAGAAAAAAAAATTGCCAATATATTTCAAAACTTATACTGTATGTGAACCATTATTATTGTATTACAAATTTTGATTACTTTTAGGTAGCTGGGGAGTGATGTAATATTAAATACCGAATTCCTCCTTAATGTTAGATTTATAGCATAGATTTGTAAATAATTTTAAGAGAAAACAGTATATTGTTCAGTTTCTCTTTTTTCCTCCTACAACTGTTTTGTCATAACAAATTTGAATCTAGAGAGTGTTTTCTTCTGTATGAATAGTGTTCTTAGCAGTAATTGAAGCTACTTGATCAGGTAACTAAGATGGTGACTTTTAGCAATATTTGGGGATAGCGTCAGGGCTAGGAGAGAATGTAACTGTGGGAGCAGTTTTTGTATCTGAATTGAGTAGACTATGAATATAAAGAAAAGAAAACAGTGGATAATTGCCCCTTGGTACTTTGTTCTTGAGTTTTGTAAGGACCCCTCCCCCCCCGCCAACACACACACATACATATACCCTGCATAATGTCCTAATGCCTGGAATCTGGAAGATTACCTTTTGTGGCAAACACTTTGCAAATGTCATTAAGTTAAGGACCTTGAGATGGGGAGATTATCCTGGATCCTGGGGGCCAGGACTAAATACAGTCACAAGTGTCCTCATGGTGGGTAGGAGTGGCAGGGGGAGATTTCAGCCCCGAGAAGAAAAGACACTGTGACTCTAGAAGCAAAGATGGAGTGATGGGACCACAAACCAAGGAATGCCAGGAGTCACCAGATGCTAGAAGAGGCAAGGAACTGGTTCTCCTCTAGAGCTTCTTGAGGGATTGTGGCCTTGCCAACACCTTGATTTTGGTCCAGTGGAACGGATTACAGCCTGAATTTCTGGCCTCCAGAACTGAGAGAGAATAAATTTCTGTCGTTTTAAGCCACCAATGTCATAATTACAGTAGTCATAGGAAACTAATAGAGCCCACAGAGCTGGGTTCATTAGGATCATTCACCTTCCATCCTGTCATGTCAGTCCTCACAAATCTCTGTCAGGCTACACCGTTCCTCCTGTCAGACCTATTGCACTATCAGAGAGCATATGAATAATCTCATAGCAGAGAAAGATCTGTACCAGATACCCAGAGTAGTGGGTATTATTAATCCTAGTTCATTATGAATCTTCAAGAAATTTCTGTGTAGAGTTGCCTGGGTGGCTCAGTCAGTTAAGTGTCCAACTTTGGCTCAGGTCATGATCTCACGGTTCGTGGGTTCAAGCCCTGCATTCTGCTCTGTGCTGACAGCTCAGAGCCTGGAGCCTGCTTCAGATTCTGTGTCTCCCTCTCTCTCTGCCGCACCCCTGCTCGTGCTCTGTCTGTCTCTCTCTCAAAAATAAATAAACATTAAAAAAAATTTTTTTTAATTTCTGTGTAAACATATCTAGTTTGTTCTAAAAGGATTTAAGACAGTTTGCTTACAAATTTGAAAACAACAGAGGGGGAACATTAATTTAAGACAAATAAGAAAGATAAAGCAAAGAAAAATAGTGATAGAAAAATAATGAAGTTAGGAGAGACTTTGAATAAATCAGCTTACCTCTACAGACCTTCGATTATTGACCTGAGAACCAGGCCTGTTATTTTAAATCCATGCGAGGATTAAGCAGAAAATTATAAAACGTTGCTCACATTTTAGGTTGTTTAATATTTGTCATTGCCATGTTATACCCCATGACCACAGTGTTTGCTAATTGAATTTTCAGAAGAGATGGAGTTCTTTTTTGTCTTTATAAATATAATACAAAACATTTTGCAAATCACATATCTGATAAGAGACTTGTGACTAGAATATATTTTTGAAAACTGCTACAACTCAATAATAAAAAGACAAATAACCCAATTTAAAAATGGGCAAAGATCTGAACAAACACTTTGCCAAAGAAGAATAAGTACTTGAAAGATGCTAAACATCATTAGCCATCAGAGAAATGCAAATCAAATCCATAATGAACTATCACTTCAAGCCCACTAGGATGGCTATAATCAAAAAGATGGGCAATAACACGTGTTGGCAATGATATGGAAAAATTACAGCTCTTCTCCACTGCTGCCGGGAATGTAAAATGATGCAGCTGCTTTGGAAAACAGTTTGATAGTTCCTCAAAGATACACATGGAGTTACCAAATGACCAGGCATTCCACTCCTAGCTACATACCCAACAGATTTGCAAACGTGCATATACGCAGAACTTGTATGTGAGTATTCATAGCAGCGTTTTTCATTATAACCAAAAAGTGGAAACAAATCACAGCCAGCTCAAAAATGGATATATGAAATGCATTCTATCTATGCAATGGAATATTGCTTGGTGACAGATGAAGTGCTGATACATGCTACCACATGAATGCACCTTGAAAACATTATGCTAAGGAAAAGGAACCATTCACAAAGGACCACGTATTCTGTGGTTCCACTTGTATGAAATATCCAGGATAGGCAAACCCACAGTGACAGAACATAGACTGGAAATTGCTAGGGGCTGGGGAAAGGAGGGTATAAGGAGTGACTGCTGTGGGTGCAGGTTTTCTTCTAGGGTGATGAAGACGTTTAAAATTGTGGTGATGTACAATTTTGTGGATGTACCAAAACCAATTGAATTGTACACTTTAAATGGTTGAATTTATGGTATGTGAATCAAGCAGTTATTTTTTTTTAAGTATACTAGATTATTATAAAGAAACTGGAAAATACAGAAAACTATAAATAAGGCCATAAAAACTACTGGTAATTCACCAGAGAACCATACATTTTTTGCGTTTTGCCTTCTCATTTTTCTCCCACATTATTTATGTCCCACGTGCACACATTTTCTTCTGTAATTGAGAGTATATGGACTATACAGTGTTGTAATTCTGCTTTTTCACCTGACGGTTTATTTTGAGCATTTTCAAACTTTTTTTAAATGTTTTTCTTCTAAAAAGTGAAACATGCATATTGTAGAAAATGTTACAGAACATGAACAAGTAAAAGCATGAAAAGATTATTCATGACACTGCCACTTTAATACTGGTATCTTGGTGGCTCTAGATTTTTATGTGCTTGCCTTCAATCTGATACTACTGAGTAACAGCTGTGTTAACTTCAAAGGTGTTTTCCTATCTAGGTTTTTTCCAAAGTTTCTGATGTCTACTAACTTAGCGTGTCTTTCAGTCACTTCCTTTCTAATTTTGTTTTGAAGTACGGAGTTACTCAACAGCGAGGTAGAGGAAGCAGTTGAAACCCAGTCATGTTGAGTTTGAGGAAATAGATTAAATTAGAGATTTCATGCTTCTTTTGGTTATAAAGATTTTAAGCATGGAACAGCCATCAACCAAAGTCAGAAGAGAGAAAATTCTCAAGTTTGGTTTTAATAAAAATGTAAATAAAATGTAAAGTGACTGTTAAAATATTACCTTTAGGTAGGTTTCAAAAAATTTAATCTGTGCTTACATGTTTAGTTTTAACTTTAAATATTTGGGACTTTCGAAATGACTTTTGGATTAAATTGGTTACATGACCAATATATTCATAATTCACCAAACATTACATACACTGGGTTAGTTATTGAGTGCCTGTTTTCTAGTATAATGCTCACAGCTATCTATGGGAAAGGTATTATTATCCCCATTTCAGAAATAGGAAAACATGTTGAGAATGGTTCTTTGTTTCAAGTTCACAGAACTTGTAAAGTAGCAGAGCCAAGATTTAAACTCACGTTTGTGTAATTCCAATATTTTTTTTTTATCTTTAACCTAAAAGACCCTGTGTTTTTTATGTTTTTTTTTTTAAGTTTATTTATTTTGACAGAGAGAGAGAGTGTGTGTGAGCAAGAGAGGGGCAGAGAAAGTGGGGTGAACAGAGAAAGAATCCCAAGCAGTCTCCATACCATCAGTGCAGAGCCTGATGTGGGGCTCAGACTCACAAGCCATGAGATCATGACCTGAGCTGAAACCAAGAGTTGGATGCTTAACTGACTGAGCCACTCAGGCACCCTGACGCTGTGTTTTTGATATTCCAGTTCCTGTGCTAGCTTCTTGTGAGCCTCAGACAGCTCTTACCCCACCCAGCAGAGGGGAATAGGTCCTAAAAAGAGATAATTCCTTTCAAATTAATAAACATAAGAACATCTACACATTCCGGACCCAGGTGACCTAAATCTCTATAAAGATGGATGACATCCCTCTGGGGTAAGGGCTGAGGACCATGAGAGATGTGTGCACAGTGTGAGGGAGCACATAGAAGGAAGTGATTATTCTTGCCCAGTGATGTGAGGGTGTGGATGGCTGCCCAGAACAGATGACAGCTATGTTGGGTTTTGAAGAAGGATGATGAAGAATTTGCTAAGCAGAAAACCGGGGTCAGGGTGGGGGGAGGTGGATAACACTGTAAATTGAATGACAAGACCAAAGTCTTCTAGGTCTCTTCAAGGAACAGTTACTTACTTCATTGCTATTAGAGTACTGTGAGGTGCTTGGTGGCAGGAAGCTTAGACAGATGAGGAAGGTAGATCAGAGAAGCATTATGAGCCGTGCAGAGGAGGCACAGACAATCCCATAGGCATTGGCGGGCCGCTTTTAAGGGCTTAATAGGGGAGGAGAGGAAGACAAATCTGTGTATTAGATAAACCTGCAGCAGTATAGAGGATCATTTAGAGGTGGAGGAGATTGGGCATGAATTCCTTGATGTTTGAAATGGTATGACTGAAAATGGGATAAAAATTTTAAACTATGGCAGCACACAGGGGGAGAAAATAGATGCTATGGAAGTTAAGAATCTTAGGATTTGATCAGCTGGGATAGGAGTTAGCAAATGAGAGGGGAAGGACCACACTCCAGCATTTGGATTATATTTGGGATGAGAAATTTAAGAGAGAAATAGGTTTAATTGGGAATAAAGAGGTTTGGGCAATTTGAGTTTGAAATGTGTGTAGGATATTCCTTTTGTTCAGAGAGCAGAAATTTAGGTACAGGGACCTGTGGAGCAAGAAAGAAACATCAGGGCAACAGATGTGGATTGGAATGTATAAGTTTAATTAAAACTTCACCAATAGTGTTATTGAACGATAACAGGAGTCACTAAGTAAGGAGTGGATTAAATCACTTAAGGATGGAGGGTGTAAATGAAGGAGGATTGAAGACAGAACTTTAAAGGAAACCCAGTGTCTAGGTAGTGGGCACAGGACACCTAGAAGAAAAAATTAGCATGAGAGAACTAGAGGAGTGAGATTTAGAAAACCAGAAGGAGTGTTAACGGTGTCAAGAGCCACACATTAGTCCTGGGAGATGAGGACGAAGAAGCATCCTTCACCCAATAGAAAGACATCAGCCACCTTCACTGAGGGATGAGGAAGGATGTAAGTAAGATTACAGATTAACAGTCAGGGGAGGAGTGAACAAGGCTGGAGTGAGTGCTCACAACCTGTGTGAACCAGTCTTTTGTCCAGGAAAGAAATCAGAAGTTCACTGACAAGATGCACCCAAGAACGGGAATGGCTAAAAGTCTGTTTTTTTAGCTGTTAAATAGGAGCCAGGAGAAAAGAGATTGAAGATGCGGGAAAGAGAAGAACCAGTTGTTAGAACAAGGTCCCTGGGTAGTTGGGAAGAAAACTGATCAGAGATACGGAACAGAGGGTGGTGACTTCATCTTCTGAAGACTTGAAGGAAGAAGTGAGAATGGGCATAACTACCGTTCAGATTTGAGCTGTAGGGCAACAAAACTAAAGATTACTTGGGGGCACCAGAGGGATTGGATAGGTGGCTTAAGGGGAGTGGCAAAAATTTGAGAATAGCTGCTGAAGGGAGAATGAAAGTAAACTAAAAAGTTGCCTGCAAAGTAGTGTTAAGAACCTGTCTGAAGCTGGAAACCAGGAATTGTTAATCACATCAATATGTATGGGCAGATGCTGGTGTTCATTTGAAAGCAAGTATGTTTCTTTCCTTTTCTTCCCCCTCTAGAATGTATTTGCTTACTGAAAACAATTCCTTCTTTTGCAATACTTGGAACCCCTTTCAGCTTAATACTTGGAACCCCTGTCAGCTTAAGCTTGTTTAGGTTAGCCAAAAGTTTTTTTAATGTGAAATGTAAAAAATATGTTATGAGTTATAAATAATACAGAAGCTATAACAGAATCCAGACATAGAATATTTATTGAGTGTTTAGTGCTCTCTAGCATGCAGAGATGGCCAGGGTAATATGGACTCTGACATATTAGTAGCTGAGATTTTAGCCAGGGAAGAGGGTACATATAAGTAGTTTGCTTAACAGTATCCACATACCCTACTTCAAGTTACATTTAAGAAAAATTTTAAAGCATTTTTGTATTTGAAACCATATATTCATATCCTTCTGAAAAATGTCATAGTAAGCCATGTAGAGGACCCAGTCCTAGTCCCTGAGACCCCTTTGAAAAATTTATTTAGCACTTTTAAGGACATCTCATTATTTATCAGGTTTAAAGAAATCTGTTCTAACCAATTGGTGCTCAAGAGCTGAGTTCATCTAGCAGATCTCATTGTAGCTCAGTGAGGTGCTGAGTTTTGGTTTTGTTTTTGTTTTTGTTTTTGTTTTTTAACGTTTATTTTTTATTTTTGGGACAGAGAGAGACAGAGCATGAATGGGGGAGGGGCAGAGAGAGAGGGAGACACAGAATCGGAAGCAGGCTCCAGGCTCTGAGCCATCAGCCCAGAGCCCGACGCGGTGTTTTTGTTTTTGACTAAATTTGTATCTTTAAAGGTAGAATAATTTAACAATAAGTCCCCAACTTATGGTAGGTTAGTAAAAGTTATATAATATTGAGTTGGCATGAACTGGATTTACTTATATTGTTTTTTTCTAGGAAATGTCCAACAAAAGGTAAGGCAATATAATCAATAAAGAAAATAATAAAATGCAAATTTACTAAACATCAGTCCTTAGAATTGCCACAGTTGGACTTCGGTTTTGCTGTTTCTCAGTGTAAAAGGGAAATATGTTCCCTTGCTGTCAGAAAGGAGATGCCTGTCAGTTCATCCAGAAGATGGTTTTCCCTTGAAAAGTATTTCTCTTGTGAGTTTTTATTTAGGGACACTTAGTGGTGTAATAAACAATGTGCTGTACAAAACTTTTACAGCTAAACAGGCGAACTTCCAATATCTCTCCATTACAGCTGCCTTTGAAAAGTTAAGAGAGTAACATTGGGCACATCTTAATAGAGGTGATTCTGAAAGGGCCCAAACTAAAAGGGCAGAGCCAGTCAGGATTCACTGACTGGATGGCTGTGGCCCAAGGACCGCTTCTAGAACAGGGAGGAGGTAAAGGTGGGACACAGCATATTTGCATGCACTTAGGACTCTTGTTTTCTAGATGTGCCGCCAGTTGTCTACTACAACTGTTACCTTTTAAAATGTTAATCCTAACTTGGATTCTTATCAATGCTTCTAATCCAGAAAGTGTCCTCCAAGACTGCTTTCCTCAATACTGTTATTACGTGTAACCACCGGTGGGATTATTTTGATTGTGTTTTTACAACCATACCAGTGAAACCCTCTTAAACAGTATTGACTAAATTAACAGCAGTTGCCAATCTGTGGCTGCTTTTGACCTCCAAAAACAGCAATGCTGTATGATTCAACCCTATGTTATAATTATGATTTTTAAACTTACTGTAGTCAATAAATATAGGATTGTGAGAATTAAAAAGTAGGTGTGGTTTCTCTCAAAGAATCTTGCATCTTCAATATTGTGATTGCTGGTTTAAAAACTCATCAGGGACCACAGGTTTACATGGTCTTTCCTGAATGTTGCTTCCTTCAGTTGCTTCAATTGCTTTAAAATATAATAAACGTTTAAGTACATGTATCTTAAGTGTATGACTTGAAAAAGCATCACAAAGGGAACATACTTGTGCACCACTACTCTAGAATATGGCTTACATCCTAAAAGACCACTAGATGTCTCCACCCAATCACTGCCCCCATTCCTTTGCCCTAAAAGTACCTCTATTTTACCTTCTAACACCAAAGGTATAGCTGTATTTGTTTTTGAACAAATTCAAGGTATCATGAAATATGATACAGTGCAATCTAGCATCTGGCTTGTTTTACATATTAGCATCTTTTGAGATTCATCCATGTTGCACATAGCAGGAGTTTCTTCATTGTCATTGCTATGTAGTGTTCCACTGTATAAACATGCCACTGTTCATTTTATCCACTCTTCTGTAGAGGGACATTTGGATTATTTCCAGTTTGTAACTATTATAGACAATGTTGCTATTAACATTGTTGCATGTCTTTTAGTGCTCATATTTACACCTTTCTTTGAATTCATTTTGAAGAAGAGAATTGCCTGAATCACAGGATATTGTGTATGTTCAACTTTAGAAAATACTGCCAAACGTTGTTTCAGAGTGGTTGCATGAATTTAGGCTTCCAAAAGCATTGTAAGAAAGTTCTGGCTGTTCTACATCCTCACCGGGCAGCATTGTCATTCATTATTTTAGAGATTGTTATTCTACTTTGGTCCTTTGCATTTCCACGTAAGTATTGAGTCAGTTTTAATTTCCACACGAGGTCTTGCTGGAATTTTTATTGGGGTTGAACTAAATCTATAGATTGATTGGAGATAACTGACATCTTTGCAATATTGAGTTTTCATTATATGCCTTGGTATATTTCTCTATTTCTTAAGAAATTTTAAAACTTCACATAGTAGTATTGTGAAGTTTTTTGTGTAGAAGTTTTGCACAACTTTTGAAATGTTGGTACTTTATAATATGCATTGAATGAGACATAGGCTTTAGAAATGCAACAAGCAGGGGTGTCTCGGTGGCTCAGTTGGTTAAGCATCTGACTTCGGCTCAGATCACGATCTTATGGTTCATAGGCTCAAGCCCCACTTTGGACTCTGTGCTGACAGCTTGGAGCCTGGAGCCTGCTTCATATTCTGTCTTCCTCTCTCTCCACCCCTCCCCCGCTCACTCTCTGTCTCTTTCTCTCTCAAAAATAAACATTAAAAAAATTAAAAACAAAACAAAAAAATGCAACAAGCAGGTTGAATTACTTATTATACTAGTTGTAACTGTGAGCTAGTAATCTTTTTTTTTCATGTTTATTTATTTTTGTGAGAGTGAGTGTGAGTGGGGAAGGGACAGAGAGAGAGGGAGACAGAGAATCCCAAGCAGGCTCTGTGCTGTCAGTGCAGAGCCCGATGCGGGGGTCAAACCCACAAAAGGTGAGATCATGACCAGAGCCAAAACCCAGAGTTGGATGCCTAACCGACTGAACCACCCAGTTGCCCCCAGTAGTCTTATTTTTTATTGCAGCCCACCCTGTCTCAAAAAGAGATGGGATATGTGTGAGTTTTCCAATCATTTATGCAACAAGTATCCTACCCTGTGCTCCATAAATACCTACTGTGTATCAAGCAGTGTTGTAAACATTGGGAAGATGATGGTAAAAACAAAAGGATAAGGCATTTGGAATGTGGTTTACTCCTGGAAAGGGAAAGAAAGCTTGACTAATATGGTAGATTATCCAAACTGTAGAACACACTTAAGCAACAAGGGTTATAATGGAAAGTCTAAACATACATGGGATGATGTAGGAGATATGTAAAGAGGTTGGCATAAGACCTAGCACATTAGTGTTCAGTATATTTTGGTTGTGCTGGTTGTTACTATTATTGCTGTCACACCTATTTTGGGGAAAGGAGGGGACTGAAATCAGAATCTTGGAGAAATGCCTGTGTTTAAAGGGTATGAATACAAATATAGCACATGAAGAAAGTCAGAAAATTAGTGCGCAGAGCCTGGGACAGAACTAAGGAGAATTCAGTGTTGTGAAAGCCAAGAATGTAAAGATTTTTAATTGTCAAAAGCTGCACAAACGTCAAAGGGATGAGAAAGAAACAGAGACCATTGATGTAACAATTATGAGAATATTGATTGACCTTTGAGAAAGGAGTTTTAATAGCACGATTGGGGTGGACTCTCTGGAGAAGTTTGGCAGAAGGAGAAAGATGAAAATACTGAAGGAAATGTGCTTTCTACATTGGAGAAAAACTTAAATTTTGCAAGCTAATAGGAAAATAAAATGGATTGCATTAACTTAATCTATTGTTGCATAACAAATCATAGCAAGATGTAGTGCTGAAAACAATAGCAAATATTTCTGTGGATCAGGAATTTGTCATGGGTCAGCTGGATGGTTCTGGCTTGGGATCATTGGGTGCCATCTTGGAGGCTTACTATCACAGATAGTAAGGGTAGTAATTGGGAGGATGTGTGTCAGATGACTTCCATTACTCAGTAAATGAGAAAGATCATCTGCTAAGACCTCTAGAGAGACTTGAGGCTAGTAGAAAAGTAGCTTCTCTAGGAGTTGGGGACATGAATTACAGAGGAATGGGATTGTCAAGCAGTATTGTTTGAGAGGTATTAGAGACTCAGCTCCAAAGACAGCTATAACAGAAGTTATCAGTAATTTTAATTGAAAATTTGTACCCCTGCAGTGTCACACAATAGAACTGAATTTTTTAACCTAAATTCCAGCTCTTAACCTTCTTTTGCAAGTTACAAAGTTGGGGAGACTGATGGGTTTTTTAAAATAATACCAACTATTTAATCTAGTCCTCAAGAATACTACAAGATGAGGATTGGGGTGCTAACCACCAAAATAAGTATGTTTTATTCTCATATGGGAAAGGAACCTTAATTTCTTTCTTTCTTTCTTTTTTTTTTTTTTGTCAAAAAATTTTTTATCTTTATTTATTCTTGAGAGAGAGAGAGAGAGAGAGAGAGAGAGGGCGTATGAGCAGTTGAGGAGTATAGAGAGAGGGAGACACAGAATCCGAAGCAGGCTCCAGGCTGTGAGCTGTCAGCACGCAGCCCTACATGGGGCCCAAAGTCATAAACCGCAAGATCATGACCTGAGCCGAAGTTGGACACTCAACTGACTGAGCCACCCAGGCAGGCGCCCCTTATTTTTTTTTTTTTAATGGAATAAAATTGCTCTATAACGTTGTATAAGTTTAAGGTGCACAGCATGTTCCTTTGATATATTTATATATTGTAATATGACTGCCAATGTAGTGATATTTGCCACAGTACTATTGTAGTACAATATTATTGTATACATTCATTACACCATACATTAGATATGTATGGCTTATTCACTACCCACTACAAGTTTGTACACTATTGATGATATCTAAGGGTACCTTGATTTCATTAGACCCAACAAGAACAAGAGAGAACCTATTCTTTTATATTTAAAAGTTCATGATCTTAGCAGCAGTGTCCAAAAATGCTATAGAATAGAAATGTTTCAGTGTAAACTATTTTCCCTATAAAAAAATATGTCTAAAGTTGTGTGATTGATTTTGCTGTAGTGAAAGGGAAGAAGGGATTTCAATAATTTGTATATCTGAAGCAGGTCGATAACAGAGGTTGCTTCGATTGGGCAGATAGGGTTGAAATGCATTTCACTTTTCACACTCTGCCTAGCTTTTGAACTATCAAATTTACTTGTTTTTATATGTCAACAGGTTATCCTGGGCATTGGAATCATTGGCCTCTTTTGTTCTATTTTCTTCTATATAGAAGAAACATTTTTAAAAAGCACCGATAAAGATTCATTTTAAAAGAAACTACACTATGTGTGTAGTGAGATATAATATAAAATACTTCAAAATATAATTGTACTTTCACCCTTAATCCAGTCACCCCTCTTAACAACAAATCTGTCAATTATACTTCAATTTTTAATCCAGTAGGTCTACATTTATTTTTATTCTTTGTTGATGGGGCGGGTGTGTATGTACACTTGCTTTGTTTTGTTATTAGAAACAACTATAAAAGATTTGTGACTCATTTGGATATGTGCTGCTCCAGATTACTTCTGTTTCTTTTTTAATTTCCTACTATGAATTGGGGGTCATAATTTAGAAGGAAAGACTAATTTGCTATATATATAATGAATGCTTTACCTGTTGTTTAAAAAGCTAGGTACTAGTTACTACTGTAACATTTTACATATCCCTTTATTTTGGAAATACAGTTAGATTGTTTTCAATCTTAGACTTTAATTGAATTTTTTCCCTGTGGATTTTTCAGGAGGAAAGGTGTTTGATGTGATACGAGACTTTATGTAATCGGTCCTGGTGGAAATGAAAGGGGGAGTCGTTTAAAAAATGGGAATAGTAGAAGCACTTTTCTTTTTGGTTATGTCAGACACACTGCAGAATGTCAATTAATGCATATCCTTGCCAAAGTTTGTGGAGTTTTTTTTCCTTAACCAAATTCACACAGAGAAAGTCAAAGAAACTCTAGTTGATTTTTTTTTTTAACCTTTCGTTGAATGTTACCATCACGTTGACTCATTGAATGCAGTTATAATTTCTACAGAAAATAAGAAGTTAATTTCCTTTAAATTATCATTAGCCACATCTCCAAATAAAATGCCCAAAACTACTTGAGGAAAGTTATCAGTTAACTGACTTGCAGTCTATATCATTAAGCTTGACTAAAGTATGAAAAGGAAACATAGACGTTTGCCAAAGCTCTGATAGTGGAATATGCTGTATCATTTACGTGGCTCATATTTTAAACAGTACAACTTGAGGTGCTGTTGAACATATGGCTCTTGATTTTGGCTCAGGTCATGACTTCAGGGTTGTGGGATCCAGCCCCATCAGCGGCTCCTTGCTGAGCATGGAGCCTGCTCAAGATTCATTCTCCCTCTCCCTCTCCCTCTCCCTCCCTCTCCCCCTCTCCCTCCCCCTCCCCCTCCCCCTCCCCCTCCCCCTCCTTCTATCTCCCTCTCTCTCCACCTCTCTCTCCACCTCTCTCTCCTTCTCCCCTGCTTGCATTTAGTCTCACTCTCTCTCAAAAAAAAAAAAAATACAACTCAATCTTTTGTAAAGCCAAAGTGTGGTCAAGATTTATAATGAGCACGTTAGAAACTTTTTAGTGTGCTGTTTCTGTGAATGTGCCTTAATTTCTTTAATTATTTCTCCATATGAGATTGTGACACTTGGGTTGATTCAGTTTTATGTGTTGCTTTTAAAAAGAAAATCAAAGACTCAAGTAGTTTGCTATTGTTTCCACTTTTGCTGTCCTAGATGAAATGATGAGATTGATTTATAACCTATTCTCTAGTAAATTATGTAAATCTGAACAAAAACATAATTCCTTCATTTAAAATGTCTTTACTCAATAAGAAAACAACCCAATTAAAATATGAGTAAAAGATCTGAACAGACACCTTGCCAAAGGAAATACACAGATGGCCAATAAGCATATGAAAAGATGCTGAACACATTTGTCATTGGGGAATTGCAAATTAAATTAACAGTGAGATACTATGATGCACTTATTAGAATAGCTAAAATCCAAATAACTGACAATACTGTTTGCTCGCAGTGTTGTGGAGCTACAGGAACTCTCATTCGTTGCCTTTGGGAAAGCAAAATTGGAATATAGTTTGGCAACCTATTATTATAAAGCTAAATATAGTCTTACCATATGATCCTATAATCATACTCCTTGGTATTCACTCAGATGAGTTGAAAACTTCTGTCCATACAAAAACCCGCGCATGAATGTTTATAGCAGCTTTATTCATAATTGCCCAAACTGGAAGCAGCTGAGATGATACCCTCTAGTAAATGAGTGCTAAACAAACTGCAGTACATCCATATAATGGAATATTTTTCAACAGTAAAAAGAAATGGTCAAGCCACAAAAAGACAGAGGTGAATCTTAAGTGCCTATTGCCAAATGAAAGAAGGCAGTCTAAAAATTCTACCTAGTATATGATTCCCATCGACACTCTGGAAAAGCTAAGACTATAGAGACGATATAAAGATCAGGGGCTTGGGGGAAAAGAAGAAAGAGCTGAATAGGTAAGGCATGGGGGATTTTTAGGGTGATGAAGCTATTCTGTGTGGTACTATAATTGTGGTTGTATGACACAATGCGTTTGTCAAAACCCACGGAACTTTATAGGACAACAAGTGAAACCAGGCTGTGTGCAAACTTAAGAAATCATTTAGGAGATCAAGGGACCCCAGTATAGAATGCAGACTGTGACAAAAGAATGTATATACGCACGACACTACCTTACTTGAAGGAGATGGGGCAAAAAAGATAATGACCTATGTAACTTTGGAAATAGTGGAGTCTATAAGACTAAAGACAGAAGACTATGTAGTCTTCTGCATAATACTTCATTCCAGTAAGGTCATCAAAAACAGAGGAACTCTGAGAAACTGTCACAGCCAAGAGGAGCTTAAGGACAAGATGACTAAATATAATGTGGTACCCGGGTTGGGATCCTGAAACAGAAAAAGAACATTAGGTAAAAACTAAGAGAATTCATACAAACTATGGCCTTTAGTTAGTTAAAAAAAAATTTTTTTTTTTTGACCTGTCCAGCTTTCTACGAGACACAGTGTACAAACATGGCTCAAAGCTACATTTTTTATCTTTCAGAGTTACAGAAGAACTGGGTTTAGTCATATTTGTGTTCATTTCCTCATTAGTGCCTACAGTTCATCTGTTATAAAAACCAAATATTTTTTATAGTTTATAAAAATCTTGATTGAAATGTCTTGATAATGAGCACAGTGCCTGATTTTTTAATGATTTTATTGCCAGCTGTGGTACATAGTGCATTTGTACATGCACACACCTTACACACACCACCTGCTGTTGCTTGCTGGGCACACTCAGTAATTGTTGATTGAGACAGTGAATGAGTAAAGAACTGGCTCAGGTCCTAGAAACTTCCATTTATTCATAACCAGCCTCCCTTGAAGAATTCGAAATGGCTTATAACAAAAAGACAATAAATTAATAATACATAGATAAGGGAGGTGGAAATCAGTTCCAGAGACAATATAATTTTGATTCAGACCCAGTAGTATATGTAAATATTTTTGAAATATAAAGCACCTCAAGTTTTCTTTTAGTAACTCTTTAATTCTGGGAATGACAAGTTCCAATGCCTACAAGAGCTGGACAGATGCTATAAATATGTACACTTGGGTCAAGGGCCATTCACTTTGTCAAACACCATGCTTTGGGGACGTAGCTGCCAGATTGCTTTGGCCTAAATTTTTGTTCAGTGGATCAGCTCATATAATCCAAAAGATGTTATTAGATAAATACTTGTTTTACTGGGGAAACAATAGATGTGAATGAAGTTTTCTCTTTAATTTTTTTCTTTAGTTAGTCTGTCAAATCTATGATGCTAACCAGATAGCTTTTCAATTAGGTAGCCCAAACCTAATTTTGATTCCTGCATCCAAAATGTTGCTGACTGCCCCCTCCCCACAACCATTGGATCCTAAGGTAAAAGTGTGATCCAAGATGTTGACGGACACACCGTGCTTCTGACATTTGAGCATACAGGTAATGAGAATATCACAATATCACAATCTGCCTCGTGGACAATGATCCTAAAATGCCATGAGATGTGACGAGTTTCCCAATTTCAGGACTATTAAAATGATTTTTTAATTGCTTCTTAGAATAAATGAAAGAGGGTACTCGAAGCATGTTTGTATAGTAGTTCTTACTGTGAGATGGTAGACTAATACTTTTGAACAGCAGCAACTCATCTAGGAAATAGGGAACTTTCCATCTACAGCCATAGTTGTTTGTTTTGCTAGATTTAATAGTTGCTTTTTTTTTTTTTTTTTTAACATAAGGCTTAACTTCTCATTTCTCAGAGCCTGGTACCTGTGTCATTGGTAGTATATAAAATAATTTTTAGGCATATTGGGAGCTGAGATAAGCCAATTCGGGTGTTTGCCTTTTTTAATTCTTTTGGTAAGTAAGCCTCTGACAGCTGCAGGTAGTTGTGACCCATATATGTTTCTTTCCCACAGCCTTGCTCCCAGGTATGTTAGTGATGGAAACAAGTCCTGCACTGAATTCTGCTACACACACTATTAGCAAGTAGATACCAAAACAGCCATTTAACCTATTCCTATAAGAATAGACTAAGTCCCACGGTGCCTGGGTGGTTAAGCATTCAACTTCGGTTAAGGTCATGATCTCATCGGAGCCCCACATCGGGCTGCCCTGCTGTCAGCTTGGAGCCTGCCTTGGATCCTCTGTCCCCCCTCTTTCTGCCCCTCCCTCACTTTCCCTCCCCACCACCCCACCTCTCATTCAAAAATAAAACATTATATATGCACACACATACACACAAGTCTTTCTCTAAGAATAGCAATGTCCCTACTCTGTCTTTTTTAAGCATTCCAACAAACACCTTAACACGAAGGATGTACTCCAGATATAACAATATTCTGACAGAAAGAGCACCTAACTTAGTGAATTCAGCAAGCAGTACCCTTCAATGAGGGGAACAAAGAACCAAAGGAAATTTTATAATGGGGCACTAGTCCAAACGCGCTTGGCTACTAGGTTAGCCAAATTCGTGTTTCCTATTTATGCAAGGACCTTCTGGCCATCCACATACTTTGATTATCACTTATTTCACCATGAGAAAATAGTTCCAACTTCCCTTACCCTAATAAACCCTCTGATGCAGATTTAGATAGTGAGATTTGAAGAGTTTGTGTGATGGTCTTAGCTGCCTTGAACGTGGATAGCTGATAGGGTATTTAAAATATTAACCAACTGTCTTCTTTTAGCCTTTATATTGAATTATTTTGAAGTTGTTTACAGTGTAACAAGGCAATATGTGGATGAAATTTTCACATTTTAATATATGTTACATGTTGGAAAACATAGCTAGTGGATAAAACCTGCAATTTTGCAGATATTGCTTAGGATGAAGCAACTTAACTTGCTTTTTTAATATAAAGTAAATACTGTTAATAGTATATGTGATATTCTGACATGGCAGAAGTCAACAGAACATTTAATGGAATGGCTTTTCTAAACAATATTCTACCATTAACTCCTTTCCTCACTTGACTATGTTGTCGGTGGATGGTGGTGCTCTTATTTGGTAGATAAGCCAGTTGTCTACATTTAAACTCATTTCTTGGTAATATACTGTCCCAAGGAAAATGCCTACCTTTATAACAGAATAATGTCTTATGAATTTTTTAAAGGATTTGTTGCAGAAATTTAAGCTTAAATGCTCTTCAGATTTATAGTTTTATGAAATAATCCTAAGGAAGTATGACTGACTTATGAAACTGTAGACAATACCTCAGTGACTATTTCCACTTAAAGCATTTTCATGATTATCAGTGAGTATTCTAACAAACTAAATATGATAATCCTTCAAAAGTATATGGCTTTAAAATATACACATTCTGGGAGTAAAACTTACGCCATTAACTTTGAACTATGTATGCTTTATGTTTATAAATGTATAAGGGTCTGTCAAAATTGGGGGTTCCTCTCCTTCAACCACAAGAGGACAGCAATTTTAAGACCGTAAGGGACCACTGAAGGGTTTTTGCAGCCCCTTCATCCACACAATATGAAATGCCTAGCTACTACCGCCTGTACTACCAATCCCGTCTACTTCCCTAAGGGTGAGAATTGCAGTATCTAAGTATTGCAGGGCCCCAGAGCTACATGTGTTTGCTCCATCTTTGTGGAGAGATGATGCAGGGGTGCCTGGTGCCTGCCCCAAAGCCCCAGCCAGTTCCCTTGGAAGTACGCGACTCCTTTTGTTCGTTTTCTCAGGGCAGAAATTCTGGGCCAGTGCAGGCCTTTCTTATCACATCCAAAACATTTGCAAACAAATAAAATTTGTAGACCAATATTGAGTTTTAAAAATAGAATTTGTGACTTTTAAAATGAAATTGCAAGTGTTCTTCTTTTCCCTTGTTACTTTATACTGTATCATCTGCCTTCTGGGAAGGACCACTCTGATCCTTGTAGACCCTTACTTTAAAACTGCAGTGGTAAACAATCTGTTTACTCCATCCTTCTCATGAGAAGCAAAACAGCCTTATAAGGTGGTGTCAGAGGGTCCTAAACTATAAACTACCAAGGAACTCCCCAAGGAACCCCATAACCGTAAACAATTAGGGTCTCTTTCATTTATGATTTAAATCAGAATGCCCTTTGACTTATCCTGCTCCTGAACTGGCTGTGTGGGCAATTCCATTTGTAGTGTGGGAATTAATCTGAACTTCAGTATTGTAGTCTCCCATTTTAAATCTTAGAATGCTGGGTGGAATGAGGATCCCAGATTATATCCAATCAGAAGAATTGTATAATACTATACTGTATTAAAGCAAGTTGGAATACTGTTGACCAGCCTTGGTTAAATTCCAACACACATCTTCCTTCAGATCTGTACATAATTCATATTACAGATACATCAGTTATTTTTTTAATTGTTATAAAGCTCATAGAGCGTAAAATTAGCCATTTTAAGGTGTATAATTCAGTAGCATTTAGTACATTCACAGTGGTGGGCAACCATTACCTCTGTCTAGTTCCAAAATAGTTTCATCACCACAAAAGCAAACCCTGTGCCCTATCAGCTCTCACTCCCCATTTCCCCCTTCCCCTCAGCCCCTGGCAACCACTAATCTGCTTTCTGTTACTGTGGATTTACCTGTTTTGAGTATTTCTTATAAAAGGAATCATATCAGTATATGACCTTTTGTGTCTGCCTTCTTCCACTGGCATAATGGTTTTGAAGTTCATCTATGTTGGTAGCATCTATGAATACTTTTTTTCAATGGCTGAATAAATTGTATGTACATGCTACATTTTGTTTACTCATTCACCCGTTGGTGCACATTTGGGTTGTTTCTGCCTTATGGCTATTGTGAATAGTGCTCCTAGCAATGTTTGTCTACAAATACTGTTTGAATACCTATTTTCAGTTCTTTAGGATATATACCTAAGAGTTCAATTGCTAGGTCATGTAGTAATTCTGTGTTCAACTTTATGAGGGATCTCTAAACTTTTTTTTTTTTTTTTTTGAGACAGAGAGAGAGCATGAATGGGGGACAGGCAGAGAGAGAGGGAGACACAGAATCGGAAGCAGGCTCCAGGCTCTGAGCCATCAGCCCAAAGCCCGACGCGGGCTCGAACTCTCAGACTGTGAGATCGTGACCTGAGCCGAAGTCGGACGCTTAACCGACTGAGCCACCCAGGCGCCCCTCTAAACTATTTTTTATAGCGGCTGTGCTATTTTACATTATTGCCAACACTGAATATTTATGCTGGGATCCTGAACTGACTCTGGGGTTTCCAGATTAAATTCTGAACAATCAGGATTTTTTTATTTTTGGATAACATTAGTGTCTATGGTTTCATGAAGATTTTCAAAGGAGGCCTATGAAAATGGTCCATTTCTAAAGTTGGTGTTATTTTGTTATGCCATTGATCCTCTGACATCCAAACAGAATTTTTAAGAAACAGTGTTTAAAAACTGAATTTGCTATTTAAATTAAAATACCTATTCCTTGTTTTGTCTTTTACATCTAATATGTGACACTTTTGAAATATTTAGCTGATTTAGAAATCAGAGAGTAATGGATACACAGTAGGAGAACATTCCTGGAATAGTAATTTGCAAGATGCTTTTTAATTGATTGACAATAATTTTTTTTTAATGTTTATTTATTTTTGAGAAAGAGAGACAGAGGGCGAGCAGGGGAGAGGCAGAGAGAGAGGGAGACACAGAAGCAGGCTCCAGGCTCTGAGCCGTCAGCACAGAGCCTGATGTGGGGCTCGAACTCATGAACAGTGAGATCATGACCTGAGTCAAAGTCGGGCGCTCACAGACACTCAACTGACTGAGCCTCTCAGGCGCCCCTTGACTGACAGTAATTATACTGCATAAGGAAGTGGGTTATATCCTTCAAGTTTCCAGTTAGGTACATCTTTTGTTTCTTTTTCTGTTGTGCAGGATTCAAAGTTTTGGCAGCTTAATCTTCCTTTTGTTGTTCATTGTTAATGTTTTCCAGTCGTTTAATGCACTGAACTGGTATCTCCATGCTAAATTACATTTTGATTGTTTTAAATATGGTTTATTAGTTTGTGACAGAATGCAGTGGATCATTGTTGGTGCCTAACAAACTGCTGTTGCTCTCCACACTTCCCTCCAACCTTCTTCCTTTTGGAAAGAGTCCAGGTTTTGTTCTAAGGGTTTTTTCTTCTGTGTGCTTTGGAAAGGTTAGCCTCCTAAGCCTTAGAGTATAAATAATAATTATTCTTAGGGAGTTACTCCTATCCCCCATACCAGTGATTGGTGTAGGCTGAAGAACTAATGTGAAAGTTTTCTTCATTTTCTTTAAAAAAGGGGGGGGGGGGAGCATCTAAGATAGGAAGTTGTTTCCTTTTTTTACTGTAAGAACATGATGCTTGGGGCCGCAGTGGCAATTGTGGACCCATGACAGAGAAGAAGTAAGAGAATCACGGAGGCATTATTGAGTCTCTGAATTAGACCAGAGACTGCCCTCTTATCATGTGAGATACTAAATTCTTCATTATTTGAGCCGTTTTTTTAATTGGGCATTCTGGTGCTGAAAGCATCCTAACTCCTACCAAAGAAAAGATGAGAAGTATTTTGTTAAAATGTGAAAAAACTGCTCCTATACTTTATAGTTTTTACATGTGAAACTCTGGAATTGTATAGGTAGAAAACAGGTAAGACATTTAAACTCTTCACATTTACATTTGAGGTAACTATGTAGTTCATCATATAAATTATAAATAAAGGTGGGGTTTATCTGAGGAAAAAAACAAGTAGAAATATTCACTAGTTTTGTTCACATATGCCTATCAGCTACTCAAGCCTATTTTTGCCTGAAAGTAGTTTTGTGGCTTAGAATATAATGCCCAAACCAAACCTGCTGAATCAGAATCTCCTGAGGTTTGGCTTAGTAATGTGTATTTTAAACCAGTTCTCCCATGATTCTTAGGCAGCCAGTTTTTGAGTTTAGTAACCACTGACCCTAGGGCAAATGTCTAAATTTCTCAATGCTTTGGAACTCTAAGTACTGCTACTTTTATTTGCTGGTAATAAGAAAGTGCTTGAATTTCACATTTCAGCAGCTAAATTAATACTAAAATGGTGACCGTCAAGGATATGTAATGTGCATGAAAGCACTGTTCTTGAATTTGTTCTTTGTTCTCTCTGCACCATTTATTTAGTGCAGCTTTATGTAGATACATAATTTCTAATATTTTATAATTAGAGAAAAGGGATTTTTTGTTTTATTCCTTTTCTGTTGTGTACCTAATAAGCCACTTTTCCCTGAATATATTGTCTTACTCAGGACTCATTTGTTATAGAAATCAAACTCACACTTTTAGGCAAAAAGATAAATTAAGTGGCTTATATACTGACACTATAGAAGGCGTGGGTGCAGCTGGGCTGGGGAGTGGCAGTAAGGGTTAGAAGCAGTGACCCTTAACTGTACAGGATGTTTGCTGCTTCTCACTGCTATTGGGCTCATTATCTCAGACCTGCTTCCTCCCCAGAGCTAGAACAGTGTCTGCCTGCAGGTCTCAGACCCCGTCCCCAGAGCTTTGTCACCCTGGAGGACCCTCTCTTGAATGACTGCTTATAATAGTCTAGTGAGTGTGAATGAGTGACATACATCCCTGAATTTAGGCACATTGTGGTTACAGTAACTTAGTTGTAGTTAGTTCAACTAACAACATCGAGTAACTAGCACTGTTTGCTGGGAAATCTGTTAGGCTCTGACGAGAGTGACCGGAGAGCAGTTTAAACACAGAGTAGTTTATCTTCTCCAGTAGAGCAATCTCAGAGACAGGCCTTTTAAGATTGAAATCGGGGCCCTAGACCTTTCTGTCTTCCTGTTTCACCATCCTAACATGAGACTTCTTTTGTCAAGATTACTTCATGGACCACAGTGGCCGTCCTTATGTCCAAAAGGAAAAAGATCAGAAGAGCAAAAGCATGTATTTCCTAGCTGAGTCAGCTTCCTCTAAGCATCCTTTCCAGGGGTTCCATAAGACATTCTTCTTTATATCTCAGTGGGCACACCTCATTAACACCTAATTGCAAGAGAAGCCCGGAAACAGAATGCTTTAGTTGGATGCCTTGCTACCCTGACTGAGACTGAGCAGGAAAGGGAGAGTGGGCAGTGTGTGGCAGTGACCAGTGTGTACCATCAGCAGTTGGCAAAGGTTGGCCGTGTTGAGTTCATTGACAACGTTTTACTCATAATCCCGAGGCGTCTGGGTGACTCAGTCGGTTAAGTATCCAACTCTTGAATTCGGTTCAGGTCGTGATCTCACAGTTCATGAGTTCAAGCTCCACATCGGGCTCATGCTGTTAGCACAAAGCCTGCTTGGGATTCTCTCTCTCCCTTTGTCTATGCCCCTGCAAGCACACACGCTTTCTCTCTTTTATCTCAAAATAAAAAACGTTTTAAAAAAAATCTAAACAGTAATATGAGCTGAGTCAAACCTGTTTTCAAGTTAGTATCAAATCTCATTTTCTTTCATATTCGTTTGCTTACTCATTCAGTTCATTTCCAGATAGTGGAAGCCTGTTTATATCCCAGCTTTAGTGCTTTCATTGGTAGTGATGAGGTTGTTAGTATAAGTCTTACTTTATATGTAAGCAAAACTGCTGTAAAGGAAAATCAGGTTTCTCAGTGGCATTTGTGAAAACTCACTAGCCCTCTATGTCACTTATAAAACTTTGCTGGTAAATCTCCTTTGGTCATAACCCTTCTCTCTTTACTTGCTCTCCATGGCCTGTCAGGTGACACCCAGGCTATTCTGTCTAATGTTCACAACCTTCAACCCTGTTCCCAACCTACCTTTCTAAACCACTGCATTATAACCAAGTCAAACTAGTCATCTCATTTTTACCCCAATATTTTTTCACCATGACCTTCCTAATTTATGTTTTCCAGATCCTACCCATCTTTATTGGGTTCATGCTGACAGGCCATTTCACTTACCTCAGCTTTTTTGGTCCACATGTCTTTCAGAACAATAATAGTTATTATTTAATTATACTTTTATATATATATATAATTTATATATATAAATATAAATATATATTTAATAAACATAATACTCTATGTATCAAATACTGTTGTAAGGGCTTTAATGTTTGAATTCATTTAATCCTCATAAAAATTCTATAAAGAATATACTATTGTTATACCCATTTTAGAGATAACTGAGGCACGTAGAAGTAGTTTTCCTAAGGCCTGATCCAAAATTGCGACTTAGGCTTTCTGGTTCCAGAATTCATTTATGTTACAGCATCTCATATTCTTACTTGTATTTTAATTATGTACTTATTTACCCATAACTAGTTTGTACATTTCATTTCTTTTTTTAATTTTCTCACAGGATCTAGTGTTTCTACAAAAGAAACACTATCCTCAATAAATATTTGTTGACTGAATTTAAAAATGTATTAACAGTAGCCAAGGAGATTAAATCTCAACCCAGGTTTGTTTGCTTGATTTTTCTCTTTAACACTAGATAGCAAATGTGTAACATTTCCAGGAAACTTCCAAAATAAAGTATTTTCATCTAAAAGAAAAATCTTGGGGCGCCTGGGTGGCTCAGTCGGTTGAGCATCCGACTTCAGCTCAGGTCACGATCTCGCGGTCCGTGAGTTCGAGCCCCGCGTCGGGCTCTGGGCTGATGGCTCAGAGCCTGGAGCCTGCTTCCGATTCTGTGTCTCTCTCTCTCTCTCTCTGCCCCTCCCCCATTCATGCTCTGTCTCTCTCTGTCTCAAAAGTAAATAAACGTTGAAAGTTTAAAAAAATAAAAAATAAAAAAAAAAAGAAAAGAAAAGAAAAATCTTGTGGGCCAAGGGATTTGTACAAATGAGATTTAAAAACATGGGGCGCCTGGGTGGCTCTGTCGGTTGAGCATCCGACTTCGGCTCAGGTCATGATCTCGCAGTCCGTGAGTTCGAGCCCCGCGTCGGGCTCTGTGCTGACCGCTCAGAGCCTGGAGCCTGTTTCGGATTCTGTGTCTCCCTCTCTCTGACCCTCCCCCATTCATGCTCTGTCTCTCTCTGTCTCAAAAATAAATAAACATAAAAAAATAAAAAAAAATTAAAAATTAAAAAAAAACAAAACAAAGAAATTTGGGCATCTGGGTGGCTCAGATAGTTGAGTGTCTGACTCTTGATTTCAGCTCAGGTCATGATCCCAGGGTCATGGGATTGAGCCCCATGTCAGGCTCCATGTTGGAGCCTGCTTAAGATTCTCTTTCCTCATCTGCCCCTCCTGCTTACGCACACTCTGTCTTTCTTAAGATAGATGGATAGATAGGTAGATAAACAGAGAGATAAAAAGAAATTCTCTCTCTTGTGCCTGAAATGTAAGTGTAGAAGTTTGGCAAGTTAAAACCTGTTTTGTTTTTGGTCTTAAGGGGAAATGCTCACACCTCAATAAAACTTGGCCTTGATAAGCAAATGGTCTTGGTTGGGGTTGTTGCCATAAGACCACCTGATTATGTTTGTTATGTTGTAACTGGGGCTCAAGGGTGCAGGAAGAGCACCTGGGTCCAGGGGCCCCAAATAAAGCAGGTTTGGTCATTTGCCACTGACAAAATCCAAAGGCACAGAGACCTATGGTGGCGAAACAGGAGAGGAATTTATTTCAATGAGGCCAACACCAGGAAGACAGTGCACTGATGTCTCAAAGACTGCCTCTGAAGTGCTGAAAATACTTCTCAGTTTATATATGGAAAGTATGGAACAAAGGTCAGTGGGTACATATACAGCTGGGCAGTAAAGGTCAAGTCGACCGTGGTCTTCAGATCAGTCATGTGGGGTCTTGTTGGTTGTCAGGGCAGTTAATGCTTGAGGGGGTGGTTTCAGTTCCCATCCCAAGATGCTTTGCACATTGGGTCTTGTGCCGGAGTTCAAAGATAAGAAGAACTTAATCAGTTAGAAAGTACAGACTGAGGTCAAAATGGAGGTAAAGTCCTTTTTCAATCTAATCTCCTGACAAAAGGACAACTAAGGAAGTCAGTTACTTTCATTGAGTTAGTTGTAGATATAAAAGTATCTCTTAGTTCCCAAGGCTATGTCTGGATCATGAGTCTCCACAATGTATTCTGTCATGTTCCATGGTAGTAAAACTTTTAAAAAAACGTGCATGTTTTCTTGCCTTCTTTCAAGAGAGTAAGCATGAGTTTCTTATTGGGCAAGTCAAGCCAACACACAAAAGCAGCTGTTGACTGTAAAAAAACAAAAAACAAAAGAGCCAGCTATTTTATCAGCAAAATGAGTTTATTCAGGAGTAGCAGAAGATTATAATTCAGGACAAGCTGAGTATGGCAAACCATAGGCAAGTGTGGAGAACAGAGAAGGGCTTGCTTTTATGAAAGAAAGGAGGCAGCCAGGAGGGGCTGAAGAGTTCTGGGTGGTGACAACTTCTCACTGGCTGAGTGTGGCAGTTTCTCATTGGCTGAGCTGTTGATGGGCAAGGAGAAATTCTTTGTACTGCTGGGGCATGTAAAGTCAGCTTCTTCCTGGGCACTTGGGTGGCTCAGTCAGTTAAGCCTGACTTTGGCCGAGGTCATTATCTCACTGTTCGTGGGTTCAATCCCTGCATCGGGCTCTGTGCTAACAGCTAAGAGCCTGAATTCTACTTCAGATTCTGTGTCTTCCTCTCTCTCTACCCCTCCCCGCTCACACTCTTTCTCTCTCTCTCTCTCTCTCTCTCTCTCTCTCTCTCTCAAAAATAAGTAAAACATTAAAAGAAAAATTTCTAAGCCACGATAAATAAAACATTAAAAGAAAATTTTTTTAAGTAAGCTTCCTCCTATTGGGGATGTGAGTGGTAGTGCATGAGAGCTCCCCCTTCAGGGCTTCCTGACATTTTAAATGAAATTTCCTCTATTTTCACAAAACCATTATAGTTTCTTTGAGACTATCTTTTTATGATAATGAAACTGGTAACATTGTCATATGTTTGATTTTATTCTTTCATCAAAAACAGGCTGTCTTCTAAGCAGATGGTTCAAGTGTAGAATTGACTTAGTTACTTGGATAATAGATGCTTTGTTAGTAAATCAGGCTCTGTAGAAAACCAGTTAGATTTTAAAATTTCTTTCAGAATGAAAATCAATAGATATGTAGATAGAATATAAGTTACAAACTATCATTCAAAAATGTGTATTCATCCAGAGTTGAAATAGAACCTAGGCAAGGAAGCTAGAGCTTAGCTAAATTTATATTTATTTTCTTGCTCCTATAACTTGGTTGTTGATTTATTATTTCATAGTCATCAACATGTTCCTAAGTCTGAATTTCTTTATTGTGCTAGAATTTCAGATTATTTTTCATAAAACACAAGTACTTCCAATTTCCTATTAGTTACCATTGCACACTTAAGTACAAAATTAGTAAATTGAAAGTTAGCATCATTTGTTTCTTGCACACATATACTTTGACTTGGAATTTTTCTAGAATTGTAATGGTTAAGGTGAAAATGTAGTTAAAGATTCCAGAGCCCATTAAATTCACCACTCAAAATCCAGTTTTTTTTTCCTATCAAGTGAAATTGTCTTCAGAGATGAATTCACATATTCAAAGGAGATATAAATATAACCAGACATCTCACTTTTAGCTGAGAAGTTGATATGTCACGTGATAATAGGAAAAGGGAAGAAAGATGATCAGTTTTAATGGCCCTATCATTGTTGCCTTTTAAATTCTTTCACTTTGGTTTGTATTTGCTTATATAAATGAACTTACTAGAGTCAGTCTGCTCTCCATGGGTATACACTTTCTCTTTATTGTGCAAAATAGTTTATATACACCCCTATTGGCATATTCTTTGAGATGTAAATATGCATGATTGAATATTTTACTGGTTATGCTAATTGTTCCAGATACGTACTGGCGCTATCCGAGTGAGGGAGATTGAGGGAAACTTCTCAGGATGCAACATTTGAGCTGGACCTAAATCCTATAAACTGATGAGGTACACAAGTTATGACAGTTCAGAAGGAGGAACTGTGGCTATCAGTCTCACGCAAAGGAGGAACTGTGGCTATCAATCTCACGCAAAAAGTGGAAAGAATTTAGAAAGGATTAGATGAAATAAAAGGGAGTATAAAATGGCTAAGTCATCATCTTATTAAACTGACTTTCAAGGACCAAACTTGTTAATTGATGACCTAAGAACTGGACATTTTCAAATTAGAAGGCTGAGTCCTGTTAGCAAGTATATTTTAATAGCTACCACTCCCTGGGGAAGAAGATCCTAGTGGTACAAAGGACTTTCATTATAATTGGTCCCTTCCTAAGCAGGTGTTTATGGATTAATTTGATTCTTAAATCATTTGGCTCTTCCACTTTTTCCGAATTTGCTGTGTTGTGAAGTTTTAGCTCTAATAGAAAACCAAGATGATAACATAGAACAACGCTTGGCCTTTTCTTGGGTAGTAAGTTGAGAATATCTAAAACTGCTAATGTCAGTGTTGTTAACCTTAAAAATAAAAGCTGCCAGTTATTTTACCAGTAAAAAAAAAAAATGGGTTTATTTTGGAATTTTAAAAAAAATGCAATCTAGGACAAACAAGCTGCAGAAAAACCAGGCAACAAAGGAGAGGTATGCTTTGTTGGGAAGAGTGTTATAAACTAAAGTCCATTGGAACAACCTAGGAGTAGGAAGTATAGTAGCTTTTCATTGGCTGAGCTGTTGGGGTTAGTGGAGGGAGATAAAGAAAGCCTCTCTTCCTCCACTGAAGTAGTAGAGTAGTGTCTGCTTGCAAGGCCAAGTCCATCTGTTTCTGTTGGGTATGCAATTGACCAGGAGTGGTAGTGTCAGTGAGCCCTCTTGCTTAAACTATAGACCCTAACAGGTGAAACCAGAAATAGACAAGGCAACTTCACAACTCATGCTCTGAAACCCATTGTTCTTTTTTCTTATTGTTCTGTTTTTGTCACACTTTCTTGAGGCATTGACGAAGACATTTTGCAGTGACCACAGCATTACAGCCACCAGGCCAGAAAAGCTCTGATAGCAGCAGAATGCCTAGAAAACCACACTCAGCCCAACCCTTTCCCTGCCCATGATCATGGGCAGAACACACACTGACCTCGCCACCTCTCACCCATGATCACAGGTTCCCTGCCTACTCTCTTGCATGTACCCCTGCTCCCAACCTCTCCTTATAAAAAATCTAGGTGTCCATATTGCCAGCAGAGGTGGTTGTTATGGCTTGAGCCTGCCGCCTTCTCTGGCTGCCAGCATCTAAAATAAATTTCTCCCTTTCTCTTTTTCAAACGCTCATCTTATGAGCTATTGCCTTCTCTTGTAACGGGTTTGTCTTGAGTTTGTTCGACAACAGTGTTGGCAAACCCAGCCAGGAGCTATGCTTTCAATATGTTCAGCCTCCTCAGGATCCCCGGAACAGAGCAGTCGGCCACACAGTGCACAAGGGCTTACCCATTCAAATCCTGAGTTAGCAGCAATGATAGATGGTTTAGTAACAGTAGGACATGGTGCCCAGTGCCAAAACCTCCTGACTCCATTTTAGTGAGGATTCCCATTACTAATTTTCACAGTGGTCAATGATGATAACTTAGTGTTTAGAAGAAGTTGTTGGCCTGGGATCTCTGTCAGGCTATCTTTGGGTGTTAGTGTTTAATTTCTGTGAGTTTGATTCACTCTCTACCTGATTACTGCCTTTTAACAGAAGCTAATAAAGATATTTGAGAGAGATCCTCGTATTTGCGAATTTTAATGTACTTTTCTAATTAGTGCACTTTGGTGTTTCTCTTTAAGTCATGAAGATATGGTATAGTGCCAAGATAAATGAATTTGCAAATTTGGGAGAAAGCAAAAGGAGGCTGTTGGTATTCTTACTTTACTTTTTTGTAACTGCATATGAATACTGTGATATATGTAAGAAATGTATTTGGGGGGCGCCTGGGTGGCTCAGTCGGTTAAGCATCCCACTTCAGCTCGGGTCATGATCTCACGGTTTGTCAGTTTGAGCCCCACATTGAGGATTCTGGTCTTCCTCTCTCTCTCTGCTCCTCCCCCACTTGCTCCTTATCTCTCTCTCTCAAAATAAATAAAACATAAAAAAAAAAAAAAATTGTTATCTAGGGGCACCTGGATGGCTCAGTTAGTTAAGCATCTGACTCTTGATTTCTCCTCAGGTCATGAGATATCCAGCCCCATGTTGGGCTCTGTGCAGCCTGCTTAAGATTCTCTCCCCCTCTCCCTCGACCCCTCTCCCCACTCACACTCTCTCTTTCTCTCAAAATAAATAAATAAATAAAATAAAGATTGTTACCTAAAGTGGAGTAAGTCTTGTGGGACAGAGCCCTTAACCTGTGTGTTCTAACATGTCTCCAGGTACACGGTGTCAGAATTGAGCTAAATGCTTAGTGGTGTTGGAAAAAACACACATCAGAAATAAGCATTTGTGGCCTTCTCAATGTCCTAGTATTTTTCTGATCTCAAAGATTTATATTACTGACCTAAGAGATAAAAATCAGTAATCAACTGATAGAACATTAGAGTACTTTCTGTTACTTAGCACTATTAGTATGTGCAAAAGAGATTAGTAGATTTGTTTCTCACCCATTAAGAGGACTTCTCCTTTGGGTGTTAGTGATGAGTAAATTGGCACCAAATTATGGAGACAGTTGTGTGCTGGTTTGAGTCGTTTGGAATTAAGCTTGTTTTGCAAAGTGAAGGCTGGTGATAAGAAAATGTTGGGGTTCGAAAGTGAACGGTCAAGAAAGAATTCTTGAGGCGTCTTTGCAAAAAGTGTGGTTTTATTAAAGCACGGGGACAGGACCCAAGGGGCAGAAAGAGGTGCACTGGGGTTGTGAGGGGTGGCAGATTATATACTTTCAAGTATATATGTTCAAGTTGGGAGGGAGTTAGGAATAGCGTTAAATCCCTAAGGAATTTGGAAGTAAGGTTTCCAGGACCTTAGAGGAAATCGTCATTTGCTACTGTCTAATCATGAGATCCTTCAGATGTATATAAATGGGCATTTGCTTGGAGGATGATTGCTAACATTATCTTGGGGCGGGAGGTGGGGGGGGGGGGGCGCGGGGGTGGTTAGAGATAAAGGAAGTTTCCAAAGAAATTATTATATGTTAAAAGAGACTTACAGGATCCTGGAGGTCGGGCTAATGTTAAGCCAAGGTTACCTTTGCCCTTAGCAAGGTATTGACATCAAGGACTTGTCAGTGGTCTGTAAGTTGTAAGGAAATTTAATTTTTTTCTTTTGCCTTTGTTCTCACATCAGCTGGGAACCAGGTTACATAAGTTAAGATAAAGGGTGACATTTCCAAGAAGTGAGTAGTCAAGAGTTTTAATTGCCAACTGAGAAGTGAAGTTAAATGAAAAAATTAGAGTCCTCACAATTGAATCTTTAGTCATTATCACAAACATCCCTAAAGAATATACTGAAACACATTATTTGGTGGCGAATGTTTTGGAAACTCTTGTTGGACTTTCTTCTGTAGCTTTTTATGAGTCATGCCCTATAGCATAGAGATACATGAAAAGGGAGTCAGGATTAATTGAGATTTAAGATTTCCTACTGATTTAAAGAAGTTTATTACCTCTGACATAGTAGTGGGACATATATCCACAGTCTGCCTCAGCTTCCTTTTCTAAAATGTGGTTTGGGCAGAATTGAGAAAACCAAACTAGATATCACTGACATTTAGGAAAAGCAGGACAGAATCTTATAAGGCATTTGGGAGAATTGCCTTTTTGGTATGCATTTTTTCCCCTTAAATGAATAGTTTCTCTGTTAATTAGGCACCAGTGTAAAATTTAGATTAATCTTAAATTTGTACTTTTACAACTACTGCTACCACTAACTGAAATCTCCTCTTGAAATAGTTTGGCCAGCTGTCATTTACTTTGTTAAGCCTTTTCCAGATTCCCCCAGGCATTTAGCCACTTCCTCTTCTGTGCTCTGCAAATCAGGTTATGGTATAATGATCTGTTTACAGCTCTCTTTTCCCTATTAAACTGTCAGTTCTACGCTGTTATGGCCTTAAGAGGAGGGACCTTTTTCCCTCTTTATCCCTGTGGAAGTCCTTCTGTAAGCTGTGTTTGGGGCAGGGGGAAGCCAAGCTTCCCAGGTTCTAGAGAAATTGCACAGGGTGCTGGCAATTTCATAAACCAAACACTTGATCGATTTGTTAGTTCTCAGTATTCCTGTTAATCTTCCAGAATCTTGACAGATCTCTGCTGCTGCATTATTATTGTTTTCCCCCTGGCAGCCATATGCAGAACCACCATGCCACTGTGATTCTACAAACATGTTACAGAAATGTTTGCCATTGCATAGGATAATTTTATAGCATATACAACAATGAATACATCTAAACCAAATCTGCTAGAATAATATAAAACTTTCTTCTCAGCATTTTTAGAGATGTTTTGTTATAAGTAGCCTGATAATGAGAATAGTTGAAGGCTTTATTATGTAATAATAATACATTGTTTGGTTTGGGAGTAGGACTATAAGTTTAATACATTTCAATCTCCATATATTTTTTGTTTATAGGTTGTTACTATTTGTGTCATTTAAAAGGGGCTATAGAACTTTTCAGCACTGTGAGAAAAGTGGTTGACTTTGATGTTTTCAAGAATGGGTTTTGTTTTCTTTCTTTGTGTGAAAAATTTAAATTTAATTGAGACCAGCAAAACCTTCACTTTGAAAAAATGGGAAAGATCGTGAATCACTACTTTTCTAAAACATATGCAAACCCTTCTGGTTATAGCAAACTGTGTTGGCTTGCTTGTCTATATTTCAAGCTACATGATGAAACAATTTTGTTTTCTCAACTTGAGATGTTATTTTTAATTTTTGCTGTAGCAGTTTCATATGAAAGGAGTGTTTTCAGCGCCAGTTATGTTACACTCTAGATTTAGTTGTAAGACAACTCACAACTAAGGTCACTGAACATTTTTATGTCATTAGCACTCTAACAAGGTATTTACAACATGTTTTATAAAATGGTGTGTTCATGTACTCCGTTAAGAAATCCCCATTTTGGGCGAAGGGTATGAAATGCAGAACAAATATGGTCGGTCATTAAATATGAGATAACAATTAAACACTTACTTTGTGGTAAGCACTGTTCCAGTCGCTTGGGACGATTTTCCTCATAATTCTCACAAAAATCCCATGAAGATTAAATTGTTATCTGTATTTTCTATATAAGGGAATGGAAGCATAGAGAAGCAAAGTAATTTGCCTGTGCCCAGAAAAAGAGCTTGACTACTGTCTCTGACTCCATGGCCAGGTGCTTGTGACCAGGAAGCTGGACCGCCTCCTGTGAGGATGGGCATACAAAGAAAAGACTTGACCTCACTTGCAGTTAAAACACAAGCACACACAATTAGAACTGTGTGATTGTTTGTATATTCTATTAGGTTCGGAAAGAAGAAAAGTAATTGTCAATACCCAGTTTGTGGGGAAAGGAGAAACCTAATGCATTGAAATACAAATACATATTGTTACCCCTTTTTGGAGGACGAAACATGTAAATGTTGAAAGTACGCACATAGTTTGACCTGTTTGCCCCACTTCTAAGAATTATCCTGTGTAGCTAAACACAAGAAAACACGAAGATGTCTGGACAGTTAATATTACTGTTTATAATAATAAAAAATTAATAATAAAGTGTTCTGTAGGAATCAGGTTTGCATAATTATGATGGGCAGCCATCAAAAAAGGAAGAGTTAAGAGTATATTTATTGACATGGGAAACTGTCCATGGCATATTGTTGAATGAAAAAAGTAGGTTGCAAACAACATACGTAGTTTGATTTTCTTATATTGAAATCTGTATACGTATACAAACTCTGGTCTACCAGAATTTAAACAATTGGTATCTTGACTGCTAGATAATATAATTTAGTGATCAAATACATAGGCTGTAGAGACACTCTATCTGGGTTTGAGTCCTGCTCTGTCGCCTCATAGCACTGTTCCATAACTATTCTGGGGTCTCACGTTCTTTAGTAAAATGAAGAACTTCTATTGTTGGGTTATGAGGCTCAGATGAGTTTATAAAGTGATTGACATAGTAAATGATCAATAAATCTAAGCAGCTATTATCATTTTTGGGTAGTGGAACACCAGGTAATTTTAGCTTTCTTTATGCCTTTTTATTGCTTGAATTTTTGAAATAAGTATGTATCAACTTTGGAAACAACAACAAAAAATGTTTTTAGAGGAGTCATTTAAATTGGTATGCTTACAGTTTTAACAGGAAATGTCTATTTATTTTGAGCTAAGGTTATTTAAAATTACGGCATGTTTTCTTCAAGAGCTGTTTGTAACCATATATGCTGATATTTTACCCTATGATGTATGTCAACTTTAAAGAGAATTGAAATCATATTTCACTCTTATGGCTGGAAGGCATGCATAATCACAACAGCTTCCTCCTGGAGAAGCTGCCTGAATTTGTGGCTGCATTTGACATGTTGGTGCGTGACGTCAGTCTGGTGTCAGACTTGCAGAGTGGCAGACCAGCCTGACAGCCACAGTGCATTTCCTTAGTGCTTCGTCCCTACAGTGTTCATTTGGGAGCAGCTCAAAGACAAAAGGACTGGAGTCTGATTTTTATTCCCGTATCCTTTTTGGCTATAGTTGAATGTCTGTTCACAAATGTGATTTTGATGAAGGCTGGTGAGTATTTCTTGTTACTTTTATGTATTAATAATAAATAAGTCATGGCTAAATGAGCATTAGTTAGGACTTTTTTCTCCGCTCACAATCCTGTGGTAAATAATCTTTGTAGCCCTAGTGCCAGGCACAGTGCCTAGTGTAAAAAATTGACATAAATATTTCTATAACCAAAGTGTTGTATTTTTGTAACAATGTAAATACTGTACATGACTTGGGTATTTTAAAATGTAATCTTCCTCTTAGTCTGTCCTTAACTTTAAACTACATAAACATGTAGTGGTTGCATGTTGCTTTAAAGCCCAATAATTTTCATTAAAATTTTTAAGTTTATCTTGTCTATTTTTTAACTTACTTGGAAGAGAAGCTTGTATATATTTTTTTGTTCCTTAAAGAGAACTAAATGAACAATTCTCAGAAATTCCTGTGGAGATGTTAACAGTATTCATTACATAATGTTTTTATTAGCATGTATATTAATACTAGCTTAAACTAATTAACAGTTGGTTGAAGCTGCTTCTATTTATTTAAGTTTTTAATTATTTGGTCTGTTTCAGTAATGTGATTCGAAACAGGAATCTTCATTAACCTAAAATTTGAAAGCAATATAATGGTAGGAAATTATTATAGACAGTATTTTGGCATTTAAAGAAACAAAGTTACTACTGCAATTGGCTATAAAGGCTGGGCAACATGTCTTTAAAGATTTATTTCTTACTAACAATATTCATGCTGCTTTGAATTTCACTATGTATATTGATTTACTTGTTTTGAAACCATTAATTTAAGGAGTAGATTAGGTTGGGCAAGACTTTTTTTATCTGTAGCTTTTTTGCTTATAATTCTCTTATCCACTGTGAGGAGATGAATAATATTTTAATATCATACTATTTATATAGTAAAAACTGAAGCCTTTAAAGTCTTTTACTTTTTTACATTTTGCCATTTCTGGTATAATTCTTTTTATGCGGGTTTAGTAGCAGCCTTGTGATTTCAAGGTTTTTTTAGAAGAATTTTCCAATAAAGTTTACTCTTAAAGAACAGGCACCATCTGCTTTTTAAGTCTAGTTGAAGCAAGAGCAATATGGAAATTCTTAATATTTTAAATATTTTCACATCAATTTACTGAAACAAAGAATAAGACTCCTTGTACACATTTTTGTGTGAATTACGTAAGTATTGAAAGGAAATTATCTACGTCATCTTTTTATTTGTGAATGTGCAAAAATACCAGACTTGAGGAATTTGCAATAACTGCCTCATACATGACTCCTAGTACATTATGCTTCTATATTTGGAAGCAGAGAAATACAGAAGTAGGGTCTCAAGTTCATTTTATTTGATTTGACAGCCTTAATTCACAATTCACAGTTTTTCCCTTGAGTTGCAAGATTTTCAGCTGGAAGCTGAAAATTCTGCCCAAAGCCAGAAAATTTAAGTATATGGAGCACTCATGAATATTTTTATTCCCTTTAAAATTTTATCTTGAATCCACTTAAAATATTTTAACATGTTTTTAAAATAGCCTGTGTGTTAAACTTAATCAGAAAGTTACAGTAGTCACAATGAATTATAATATATTCAGTATACATGTTAAACAAAGATGTTTTTGAGGCGTTATGACATCAGAGGTCATTGGCCTAAATGCTACTAAAGTTGAAGGGAAGTTACTTAAACTTCTTTGTATGAACAGGAAATTAAATCTGGCCAAAAAGGAGGGGTCAGGGGAAGATGAGCAGAACTGCAGGGGGAAATAACCTGAAACTGACATAAAAGTTTTACTGAAATCTAAAGCTGTAGAGAATAAAGTACTTGTCTGTTTTCTAATGAATAGGTATGCTTTAAGGAACTCTTTCCATCAGTATTGAAGCCTGATGGAAAAATACAATTGCGCCATTCTTTAAGTTTGAAATTTAGCGTAGTAAAACTCAGATGAAATCATATTCTTGAAGTTACTAATAGTATTAAACTGTATTTTTGTTTTCTAGGGGCATACAGTACAAAATCTTGCGCATAATCGATGCCTAATAAATATTTGACTATGAGTAAATGAATTGATTAAGCAAGTTAAATGAATGAGGAGACCCCCTTGATCCTTGTATTGGAGAGATTTCATTTTCACTCTGATAATGCAAACCTACTAGTTAGCAAACCAACTAATAGGATACCATGACCTGTACTCTGTTAGAAGGAACTGTATCTCGGGAGTACAGTACCTGCCAAGTCCATAGCCAGCAGTGGCCACTGGATTTCATTGGTGGCTCTACTTATTGTATCTATCTCTATTGTAGGAAGTGAGCCTTACCCCTGCTATTCTGGGTCAGATTTCTATCCCACCTCATCTGTACGTGAGAAATTTCTCGGTACTCAGGGATAATAATTTGTTGACTAAATGGAGCCTTAATTAAGTGCTGTGTGCGTCACAAGTGCGTTGAACCTTTTCAGAGTTATAAAAAATATATTTGCTCCTAGGAGTAGAGGAAATACATTGCTTCAAAACGTATATGCTAAATGTTTTATGTGTAAGTGTGTTGTTACTCAAAGCCTAGATTTTCTGCCCCATTTCTGTATCCCCTCTTTTCAGTATGTGCTACACTCTCACCACATCTGACTACTCTTGCTGATCCTGAAGCTCAGTTCAAATGGCACCCATTTCTGTGACATCTTCCCTGCTCTTTCCCTTCTAAGCAAGATCAATCCCTAATTGGTCTCCCCTTTATATTTTGATTATGGTTATATTACTCTTCCTGTTTCTTTATTTATATTATCATTAAGGCTGTGTCACCAGTGCCTGTGTCATATTGAATGAAGTATTTAAGTTACACAAAAATATAGCCATTTTGGAAGAAAAGCTACCTTTTGTTGTTGTTTATAAAATCTTTGTTTCATAGAAGTATCATTTGACTGGGTAGTAGTAACTACCTTTTTGTTCTTGAGGTGATTGCTCAGATAAAGCTCTTGTAGTATTAAAATGATGAAACACTGCAGTGAAGAAGAGTAAAATTCAGTAATTACTGATTTTTTTCCTGTTTGAATTGAGCTATCCTGTCAGTTTGACTATTGGGAAGAATGCTTCACCTACAGTAAAATAACTGGATCTTTTTTGAAATCATGTGGTTCTTTATGTGTAGGTTAGAGTTAGAATAACTTTTTAAAGTGGTATATGACCACACATAGAAGAAATAGTGCTTAAATTCAACTTTTTCTAATTTGTTGTTTGCTTCCTTACCAATGGTAGTAAACTTCTATTTAATGCATGTTACAATAAAACATTAGTAATTAGCATTCATTAGCAAGTAGTAGAGTTGTCTGAATTAATGCAATTCTATGTTTATATATATTGAGTATGGCATTGAATGCCACATTATTGCATTTAAATGCTAAGAATATTCTTTTTTTTTTTTTTTTTTAAGTTTATTGGAGCTCCTGGGTGGCTCAGTAGGTTAAGCGTCTAACTTCGGCTCAGGTCACGATCTCACAGTTCATGAGTTCAGGCCCTGCATCGGGCTCTGTGCTGACAGCTTGGAGCCTGCAGCCTGCTTCGGATTCTGCGTCTGCCTCTCTCTTTACCCCTCCCCCACTCACACTCTGTCTCTCTCAAAAAAATAAAATGGTTAAAAAAAAAAAAAGTTTATTTATTTTGAGAGAGAGAGAACACATGAGAGCAGGGGAGGAGCAGAGAGGAGAGAGAGAGAAAATACCCAAGCGGGCTCCACACTGTCGCAGTGTCAGCGCTGAGCCCAACATGGGGCTCAGTCTCACGAACTGGGAGATCTGACCTGAGTCAAGATCAAGATTCAGATGCCTAACTGACTGAGCCACACAGGGCACCCCAAGAATATTCTGACTACTGAAATGTTTCTGAGTTGGAGTTCTGCTTAGTTTTATTTTAAAACTCCATTAGACTTCTGTAAATAAAACTTTTTTATACAAGTGACTCTAGTTTTTCAAATAAGTATTCTTTTAAACTATAGGAGCACCTGGGTGGCTCAGCCGGTTAAGTGTCTGACTTTGGCTCAGGTCATGATCTTGTGGTCTGTGATCTCCCAGTTTGTAAGTTCAAGCCCTGCTTCTGGCTCTGTGCTGACAGCTCAGAGCCCAGAACCTGCTTCAAATTCTGTCTCCCTCTCTCTGCCCCTCCCCTGCTCATGCTTTCTCTCTCTCTCTCTCTCTCTCTCTCTCTCTCTCTCTCTCTCTCTCAAAAATAAATATTCAAAAATTTTTTTAAAAAATTAAACTTCTTTAATATACCCTATGATCATTTTTTTGTTCCTATGTGTGGAACAAAAAAATTGCTTTTTGCATAGGTCATTCAACAGTAAACTTTAACCTCAGGTCAAATTATCAGGTTCCTCATTCATTAAATTATAGTCCTATACAAACCATTGTACTTTGTATTTAAGACAGAGCAGAGAGGAACTCCTGGGTGGCTCAGATAAGTGTGTGGCTTCAGTGCAGGTCATGATCTCACAGTTCATGGGTTCAAGCCCTATGTAGGGCTCTCTGCTGTCAGCACAGAGTCTGCTTCAGATCCTGTCTCCCTCTTTCTCACTGCCCCACCCCTGCATGCACTCTCCCGCACACGTGCACACGCGCACTCTCTGTCTCTCTCAGAAATAAACATTTTTTCAAAAGAAGAAAAAAGAGCAGAGAGCCAGCAACTTTGTAAAGCGAGGAAGTGACATCATTTTACTTTTCAAGAAATCTCTCCTAGAACATTCAAGTTTAGCTGCTATTTAGTGAGAACTTAGTTAGGTCCAGGTAATGTGTATTTGTGCTATCAAGTACTTTTTTCTTTTAAAAGTCCTACTGCATAGGGTTTATTATTGTTGTTTGGGTTTTAGTTCAAAAAAGAATTTAAGGCTCAGTGAGGAGGATGCTCTAAATAGGAGAGAGCCTAGTTAAAATGAGGTGAATTTGAATGTTGTTAAAAGACTCTTGGGGAGATAAGAGCCTAAACAAGGGCAGTGATGGAGATGTCTTTAGTTGTGTGTTCTCTAGGGTGATGTGTGGGTGACAGCCAGAAATGTCACCTGATTCTTGAATGTTTGACAGGAAATTACTTTGGTGGATTAGTGCATATATTTGAAGAATCCTATTTCTGTTCTCACCATTAAGTGCCATTTAACCTTGCCATTTAAAAGCTCCTTAAGAGTCACTCAGATGACTTACAAGTGAAAGAATTACCTAAATTATTTTAGGTATTTTTGCCTATAATGTGTTTTGTAATTCAAGTGTTTTGTATCAAGTGTTCTAAAAGGTAATGGTGCCATAACACTCAGGATATGTAGCAATTCTTAATGTGATAGACACATTTTGTCTATAACTAGCATGGAGTTAATTGAATTATTCTTGATGTTACTTCAAAAATTATTTAAATCTGTTAAAAAGTATTTATAGATTGTAAATGAACATGTTGGTGTTATTTAAGGTTTTGTTGAAAAGCTGGATTAGAAATTATCTACAAATAACCCAGAAGTAAAACAAATGAATTTGTATGTGAGCCTAATATTTTCAATTTTTTGTCTTTATTGTTCCTAGCCTATAATAATGTTTTCATATTTATACTTACAGCATTACATCGTGTTCATATTTTCCTACTGGGAAAAACAAGATACTCAGGTCCTGTTGGGTGCTTTTGTAAACCCATGCTTTACAATTATTTGTACTTAAATTCTTTGGTACCTGTAATTGGGAATGTGAGGCAGTGTTTATGATTATGCTGTGATAATTTTATCTGAGCATCTAAGACTGGAAAATGATTCTGAAGCCTTAGAGAATAGGAAGATGGAAAAGAGATAGGGAATCTAAAATTAAATTGGAACTGGGAAGGTTTCATTATTCTGCTTCAGATAGATGTGGTCTTGGGGTGATGCCAGGCAGTGAGGCAGAAGGAGACAAGACGAGCAGCGAAGGAGGCTGTGTGTCACTGGTCTGTGGAAAAAGGGAAGGACCTCTGAGGAAAGTACAGTGTTGTGTTATGTTGTGTTGTGTTTTAGTACCATTGGGCAGAAACACAGAAGATGGAGGGCAGAACTGAAAAGTCTCATTGGCTGAGATAAGATTCAAGGCAGGGGCAGCTATTGAAAGTTGGGGATCTGAAAAGGACACAGCTCAGGCCTTGGGGCTGCCTCTTCCTCGCCTTGTCACTGTGTGACTTCTGACAGCTTTGTGAATCCTGTGAGCCTCAGTGTATGCATTTTGTAAAGTGAAGATAGTAACCTCAGAGGGTCTATGTGAGGATCGGTTGTCACATTTTAACCACAGGTGTGACAGCTGAGTGTGTGAGCAGGACTCACTGTCCTGCTCAAGTGGTAGCGATGATCAAGGTGATAATTTTGATACTTTTTGCTGAGAATGAGGATCAATGAGGTACTCGCACCTAAGAAATCCTTTCTTTTTAACCCCCCAGAAATGGGAGATGATCCATTTGCTAAATGATGAGAGGAGAAAGGAGAGAAAGAGTTAAAACCTTAAGGAGATGGTGGGTAAATGAATCACTGAGGTTTGAGCAGGATGTCTGGAAGCAGTTAGTTCTTAAGTTAAAGGCAAATGGCATTTAGAAGAAATGCGGGGAAAGGAAACATATACTTTTCATGTTTTGCAAAAAAAAAAAAAAATTACACTCTTTTAGACTGCTAACTCAGTGGTTATCTCTTCACATAAGGTTCAAGAATTGAGTCTCAAGAAAAGGCAGGGCACTTATAGTGTGTTTCTCTTGTTCTTAAAACATTGCCTTTAACTGTGGGCACAGTTTTCCATGCCAACATATTTTCATTTTAAAAATAAATTGCAGACATAGTCATTGTGGTAGTCAGATTTCGACATAACATTTTCTCCTTTTTATTAAAATAAAAATAAAATAGTTATCTGTATAAAACATTAACAAACTTAACATGTAACAGTATTTTTAAAATTTCTCTGAACTACCTTAGAACCAATTTAATAACTAAGTCACAACTACAAACATGTTTTCAGAACCTAATTTGAGACTCTTTGAGTCTCAAAGTGATAAGGCTGTATGATTTCTAGCAATAAAAGCTCTTCAATTTTAGAATAATCTGGAGAGTGTTATTGTCTAATAGTATACTGAAACCAAGGACAAATTGAGAATGTACAATACTCCATTTTGTGTTAAATAGAAGGATACTAAAAACAAAAGAGTCATAAATACACATATGAGCTGTTTGCTCTACAGCTTTCAGACTAATTTGGGAAATAAACAGCCTCCGTAGTTCCCACACCTCTTCCACCTTGCTCCCTTCTAACAACATTGTGAATATGTGGCACCTTTTATGCGTTGAGCCCTTGTAAAAATCCAAGTCATGGTACTGGCTTCGTTGCCAAACCTCTATGATACCCTGTTTTTCTTATACTAAATTAAATCCTTCTTTCTTCCCCATAAGGGAAACACATGATTCAGAGCAAATCATATAAACGGGTTTGCATCTGAGTTTAGTAAGAGACAACCAAAATCTCTTCTGTGGAATAGTTTTCTAAAACCACATATTTTTTGTGCACAGTAGATAAATTTTCACTGTATTGCCACAGTTACACATATAAAACACTACTAAAGCTTACTTTGTCTAATGTATTATTACTCAGAAGAATTATATTGGTTGTTATTGACAATGTTAATAGCAGTTTTGATATTTATTTCTTAAAAAACAATAGATTTTATGTATTGAGCAGTCATTGAAATTATGCATGATACAAAAGCGTTGAAACTCACACACACACACACACACACACACACAAATAAGTATTCCCATAGGAGAAAATTGCAATACTAATAAATATCCAGAACATTGCTGTTAGTTGGCGAAAACATTAAAAAAAAATTCTGGCAACAAAAGCAAAAATAGTGGGACTAAATCAAACTAAAAAGCATTTGCACAACAAAATGAAAAAGCAATATAACAGGGGTGCCTGGGTGGCTCAGACAGTCAAGCATCTGACTTTTGGTTTCAGCTCAGGTCACAATCTCACAGTTTGTGGGTTTGAGTCCCGCATCAGGCTCTGAGCTGATGATGCAGAGCCTGCTTAGGATTCATATTCTCTTTCTCTCTCTCTCTCTCTCTCTCTCTCTCTCTCCCTCCCTCCCTCCCTCCCTCCCCCCACCCTCTCTTTCTTAATCTTCGCTCCCACTTCCCCTAAGCACTCTATATCTCAAAAAATAAATAAATAAAAATTTTAAAAAATGGCAGTCTACAAGGTGAGAGGAAATATTTGCAAATCATATATTTGATAAGGAGTTAATACCCAAAATATATAAAGAACTTTTACAACCCAATAGCAACTGATTTTTAAATCTTTTTTTCCCCTCTGTCTTTCTAAACCCCTATTGGGGTTTGTATATGAAATGTGCAATTTTGTGCATTTTATGCATGTACTTAGTGCATGGAGGGAGGTATTTCTTTAGCAATGTCATTGGCATCTTCCCTTAAAAGTGTTCTGCTGAGGGAAGACTAGCAATGTGGACTGAACACAAAATGCCTTGTTCCAATGACCCTGGAAAGGGACACAATACCAGCTTCCCCTATCTTCAGTGTGCTGCCATGTAGTTTAAATTATTCTTCATATAAAAGCACCTGTCACTGAGAGTTGACTCAAACCCAGTGAATTGCTCTGTTTTCACAACGAGGCTATAAGGAGTAATGTAGTTTATCAACTTTCCCTGTTCATGTAGGCTGCTAGAAAGCTCAGTACTGCTTAAAATGGTACAGCTTCACCCAGATTTTCTAGTACAGTTACCTACATGATGCATTATTTGGTTCATAAATACAAGGTTTGAAAAGAAATAAGGTAGAGTAGTAAGTATATTCCATCTCCAGCAGACATGTCTTTTTTAATTTGTTATTTATATAATCTGATAGAGACACAACGTTTTACACACACTCATTTATTCATGTTAAGATCTTTTAAAACTAAATTATTATTGAACGAAGTATTTCCATAGAGGCTCTAAATAAGCAGGTCTTGCATTTGGTCTTCTAGTTTAGTAAATGATTACGTGTCTGGTAATAAATAGTGAAGAAGGCATAATGCCAGAAAACAAGTAATTTGTGTTGCTGTTTGTCAATTTCTTGATATTTTCCTGAAAATGGAATTGATTCAACCTTTTTATCTGGACTCCTAATAGAGCATGATCCTCAGATTAAGCTAGTGAATATGCCCTATTTTCTTTGGTCCTGAACTCTCCAGAATAGCTGAGTCCATTTTTTTTTTCTTTTTTAAGTGTTGCTTGTCACTATTTAAGAATCTTCTCACATCCTGCCTTTGCTAGCATAAAAACACAGCTAATCTTTCTTTGGAACTTTTGTATTAGAATTACTTTTCTCCTCTGTCTTTTTGACATATTAAGGGCAGGTATCTTTACCAGAAGCATGAAAACCAAGAGAGATTACAACTTTATTCTTTTACAGTAAATACTGAGTACAGTAGCCCCTTATCTGCAGAGGATACATTCTAAGACACCCCCTACCCCCAGCAGTGGATGCCTGATTGCACAAATAGTACCAAATCCTATATATACTATGTTTTTCCTATACATGCATACCTATGGTAAAGCTTAATTTATAAATTAGGCACAGTAAGAGATTAACAACTATAATAATAAAATAGAACAACTATAGTCTACTGTAGTAAAAGTCATATGAATATGATCTCAAAATATTTTGTTCTGTACTCACCCTTGTTCTTTTGATGATGTGAGATGATAAAATGCCTATTATGACACAGCATGAGGCTACCAGTGGCCTTCTGGGGATAGGTCAAAAGGGTCATCACTGAAGTTGACCCATGGGTAACTGAAACACAGAAAGCGGAAAACCATGGGTGAGAGGGGGCTACTAGGTGGGTACTATTTTAAACTTTTAACATAAACAGTTGACTGACCAGTAATTTAATGACAATGACATGCTGAAAGTCCTGTTGTTCACAATAAATATAAGCCAACACTTATGGAGGACTTACTCTGTCCCAGGCCATGTTTATACCGCTCACTCTTTTAATCCTCATAAACGTCTCCACTATAAAGTATGAGGGCAAAGATTTTTATGTTTTGTTCACTGCTATCCCCGGTGCCTAGAGCAACTCTGAAAAAAATAACCAACCTTGATACAGTTACTGGTACTAAGTTAAGGAAACTGAGGCATGGAAAGTTAAAGTAATTTAGATACCTAGCTAATGAGTCAGGGAGCTGGGATTTAAGCCTAGGTGGCCTGATACCAGAACCTGTGCTCTCAATTGCTGTTATTTCCTGCTGCCTCTGTTGTCTCTAGAGAAATACAGAAACACAAAGAAATAGTAAATGTGGCGTATTCAGCAGAGTTAATTGTTAGAAGGCTATGATGGTCTAGCATAGGCTTACATAACCTCACACTATTGGCATTTTGGGCTCCATACTTTTTTCCTGTGGAAATCTTGCCTGTGCATTGTAAGACATTTAGCAGCATCCTGGACTCTACCCACAAGATACCAGTCCCACTTGTGACATTCAAAAATATTACCAGACATTTCCAAATGTCCCCTGGGAAATAAAATCACTCCCAGTTGAGATCCACTAGTCTAGACTTAGACATTAAACCAGCACAGACAAGGGCTGCTGCCTGGCTCAGTCAGTGTGGATGGAGCATGCAGACTCTTGATCTCGGGGGGGTTGCAGGTTAGGACCCCTATGTTGAGTGTAGAGATTACTAAAAAATAAAATCTTTAAGGGGTTTACTCAGGCACGTAAGCATCCAACTCTTGATTTCAACTTAGGTCATGATCTCATGGTTCATGAAATTGAGCCCTGCTTTAGGCTCTGTGCTGACAGCGCAGAGCCTGCTTGGGATTCTTTCCCTCTCCCTCTCCCTCTCCCTCTCCCTCTCCCTCTCCCTCTCCCTCTCTCTCTCCCTCTCCCTCTCCCTCTCTCTCTCCCTCTCCCCCTCTCCCCCTCTCCCCGCCTGCTCCCCACTCCCAAAAGAAATAAATAATCTTTTAAAAAATAAAATAAAATCTTAAAAAAAAAAAATAAAACATCAGAGAAGCCAGGAAGTATGAGTAGGTAAATACTGGGCATCACATTTGTTAAAGTTAGGACTTCTGCTATGCCACAGAGAATTCAAAGACACGATGGGAAATAGTTTGTTCTGTGATCTTAAGAATGTCTTATATCAAGACCTGAATTTTATCCCTGCTTTATAAGGATTCCACTAGAAACACAAATGTATGTAACATTATACCTTTCCAGTACTTCCTTTTCGTTCATGACGAGCATAAAAATCTCTGGCAAGGATTTTTAAAATGGCATCTTTTCTATTAAAGCTTCAAAATGCACTTTTTGCAGCATAGACGTATGTTAGTTTGGAACTAAGTGGTACAATCAATTTTGCTATAACACAATTAGTATGTTCCTAAAAATCACCTCACTGTGCAAAACCAGTCAATGAAAATCAGGGGCTTTTGTGGAAAAGAACTTCATTGGAAGACCCCTCAAAAACTTCATTAGTTGGGGCGCCTGGGTGGCTCAGTCGGTTGAGCATCCAACTTCAGCTCAGGTCACGATCTCACGGTCTGTGAGTTTGAGCCCCGCGTCGGGCTCTGTGCTGACAGCTCAGAGCCTGGAGCCTGTTTCAGATTCTGTGTCTCCCTCTCTGTGACCCTCCCCTGTTCATGCTCTGTCTCTCCCTGTCTCAAAAATAAATAAAATGTTAAAAAAAAAAAAAGTTGCTCAATTTTACTGGTAAATGGTTAGGAAACACAAAAATACTGCAGATACACTTTGCCTTGAAAAAAGACCCACAGTTTGTATAGTGGAAGTGGACATTGGGACGGTTTTAAGTTGTGAGTTTTGGGAAGTTTTGGAAGTACGGGAATCGGAAATTAGACAGAAAGTTGTATCACTCCATATGAATGGGTGTGTTGCATAAAACAGGCAGTGAACTAACGTAGCTGACAGATGTTTGAGGTTGTGCAATCGTATGATTGATGTACTCCTGTACACACAAACAGGACAGGATCACAGACAAGAGCATGTATAAAAAATGTGGAATTTATGTGACTGATATTCAAAGTGTTCCCTAACATATGAATCACATTGGAGAACACACTTTTCCACATTTACATGGAATGTATTCCACATATCAGTTACAACAGAACTGATAGTACTCCTGATCTGAATTTTGAGGCCCTTCCATAAAAGAAAAAAACTGGTGGACTACAAAAGGATAGCAGATGTAGGATGAAAACATATGCTTTGTAAACAGTGCAAGGGACAAAATTTAGTAGAATTGAGGAAAGGGTGAGAATTATTGTCATCCCTACTCTCCTTCCTGGTCCTGAGCAGACAGTCCTCCTTCGTGCCAGAGACAGTGGCCCTGACTTGATACTTAAACAGTAGGCCAGCCATCTCCCACAGTGCCCAGTTGGTATATATGGATAGCATATAATGAACTCTAACATTAACAGAGATGGCTTTGTGGAGATTTTTAAAGACTCATTTGGATTTCATTTACAATTCTGTCACTTATTGGCACTCAGTATTCATTTAATTCATATTTTTAGTTTCTGTGTATAATTTCCAAATTATGTTTACCCTTACCATTACAATACCTTAAAATGAAACATTAGTATAAAAATGAAGTGTAAATGCCAACATAAGGAATGATTTTGAAATTTAAAATAAATTTAAAAATAAAATAAAAATATATTTGCTCAGGGGCAGTAAAGATTGGCAATCCTATCAGGTGATAGGAAATTACCACATTTAAACAGTTAAGACTGGAATTGATGTTTTGCTTTAAAAATTTTTTTAAACGTTTATTTGTTTTTGAGAGAGAGACAGAGACAGAGTGTGAGTGGGGGAGGGACAGAGAGCTAGGGAGACACAGAACTTGAAGCAGACTTTAGGATCCATGCTGTCAACACAGAGCCCGACGTGGGGCTTGAACTCACTAACCATGAGATCATGACCTGAGCCGAAGTCGGATGCTTAACCGACTGAGCCAGCCAGGCACCCCAATTTTAATTTTTTTTAATGGAATAATTAGAAAATGTTACTGTGACTTTTCTATTTGATAATTATGTTGTTTAAATTAGTTTTCAGGAACCAGATTTTAGGAATACTGTATAAGACAGAACAAATGAATAAACTTTTGAGAGGACTTTTTATTTATTTGTTTATTTATTATACATCCAAGTTAGTTAGCATATAGTACAATAATGATTTCAGGAGTAGATTCTGGTGATTTAGCCCATCCCCCCACCCACAAGCCCTCCAGCAATCCTCAGTTTGTTCTCTGTATTTAAGAGTCTCTTATGTTTTGTCCCCCTCCCTGTTTTTATATTATTTTTGCTTCCGTTCTCTTATATCAATCTATTTTGTATCTTAACATCCTCACATGAATGAAGTCATATGATATTTGTGTTTCTCTGATTGATTTCACTTAGCATAATACACTCTGGTTCCATCCACATAGTTGAAAATGGCAACATTTCATTCTTTTTGATTGCTGAGTAATACTCATATATATATATATATATATATATATATGCATATATATGCATATATGTGTGTATATATACATATATATACATACATATATGCATATATATGTATATACATACATACATATATATGTGTATACACACACACACACACACACACACACACACACCACATCTTCTTTATCCATTCATCCCTCGATGGACCTTTGAGCTCTTTCCATACTTTGGCTATTGTTGATAGTGCTGCTATAAGCATTGGGGTGCATGTACCCCTTCAAAACAGCACACCTGTATCCCTTGGATAAATACCTAGTAGTGCAATTGCTGGGTCATAGGGTAGTTCTATTTTTAATTTTTTGACGAACCTCCATATTGTTTTCCAGAGTGGCTGTACTAGTTTGCATTCCCACCAGCAGTGCAAAAGAAATCCTCTTTCTCTACATCCTTGCCACCATCTGTTGCCTGAGTTGTTAATTTTAGCCATTCTGACTGGTGTAAGGTGGTATCTCATTGTGGTTTTAATTTGTATTTCCCTGATGATGAGTGATGTTGAGCATTTTTTCATGTGTCTGTTAACCATCTGGATATCTTCTTTGGAGAAGTGTCTATTCATGTGTTTTGCCCATTTCTTCACTGGATTGTTTTTTGAGAACTTCTCTATAGAATTTGGATACTAACGCTTTATCTGATGTGTCATTTGCAAATATTTTTTCCCATCTCATTGGTTGCTTTTTAGTTTTGCGCATTGTTTCCTTTGCTGTGCAGAAGGTTTTTTTCAACTACTGGATGAGGTCCCAGTAGTTGAGAGGACATCTTTATGTTACAGTTATGCTTATGTAGTGAGAAAGGTTATTTCTTTCATTAAAAAATATTATGGTCATATTGTTTTATTGCATTTCTCTGTTGCACTTCACAGATAGTGTTTTCTACAAATTGAAGGTTTGTGGTAACCCTGCTTGTGTTAATCTTTTGGCACTGTTTTTCCAACAGCGGTTGCCCACTTCACGTCTCTATCACATTTTGGTGATTTCTCACAATTATTTCAAACTTTTTCATTATTCATTTGTTCTGGTGATCTGTGATCAGTGACTGAGACTCACTAAAAGCTTAGATGATAAACAGCATTTTTTAGCAATAAAGCATTTTAAATTAAGGTATGTACATTGGGTTTTTTTTTTTAGACATAATGTTATTGTACACTTAATAGTGTAAACATAACTTTTATATGCGCTAGGAAACCAGAAAATTCATTTCTTAGTTTGTTGTGATACTCACCTTATTTCAGTAATCTGAAATGAAACCTGCAATACCTCTAAAATATGCCTGTAAAATACTTTTGTGTTAGAGTGTCCTTGTAGATTTTATAAGAATTTTATGTCAATATAATATCAGCAGTAAATTTAAAAAAACCTCACACACATTGGATACTTTGAAGAAATGAAGAACATAAATATATTTGTATTTCATATTGATTTTAGTCACTGGTCTTTTAAGCTAGAATAGTAAGATTTTTATTAGGTTTACTGTTTAAGACATTGTGCTCTGAAAAGTACTTAGATAATAAAATCACCATTTCATTCAAAATAGCATCCACTTTTAGGCAAAAGAGTGTGCTCTTTTTAAACCATTCACTATTTAGGTATCTCCATTCCTTTATGTTTTTTTCTAATGGATACCCAAATCCATGTAGTGGTCAGGATATCAGAGTAGTCTCTTAGCCAGATAACTATTGCAGAGCCATGTTGTTACAATTTAGATCTTCCAGAATTTGGGGATTGGAGTCTACTGTATTCCTCCTAGGCAAGATGACATAGCCTAGGGAAATAATGCAATATATAAGGGTTTGTTTGCTTTCTTTTTGCAATATTGGATTTTTATGCAAAGAATTTGTATATTTCTGTTCTATCTACCTCTGCCTTTTTAATGCTTCCTAGGAGAGGCTTTAAGAAAACAAAAGATGCTATCTTCCTTTTTTTTTTTTTTTTTTTTTTATCACTAAGGTGTCCTAATCCCTATCCTTGATTACTTTACCCACTCCCTTTTTCTCCACACTTTTATTCTGTTAAACATCACAATTTATATACCTCGACACATTCATGGTGTTCATCACATCTGGGTACTTCAGAATTTTCCACTTACCTGCAGAGGCTGTACTTTCTTAGTTATTCTGTTACCAGTTTACTGCTTATTACATAAACTGCTATCCCACATGAGACCTTAGGTTTCCACCATTAAACTCACTCACATACTTCAAAATTTTTTTTACTGTTTATTTATTTTTGAGAAAGAGCACAAGCAGGGGAGGAGCAGAGAGAGGGAGACACAGAATCTGAAGTAGGCTCCAGGCTCTGAGCTTGTTGGCACTGAGCCCAATGTGGGGCTCAAACTCCTGAATTGCAAGATCATGGCCTGAGCTGAAGTCAGACGCTTAACCAACTGAGCCACCCAGGCGCCCCACTCACATTACTTTTTATGTAGTGAAAATATCACTCCAAATGGATATTTAAACCCACCAAATCTTAATCTCTCTATTGCATAAAAACAAAACCACCTCAAAAAGCTGATAATTTAGTAGTCCTGTGTGCTTGTTAGACCGGTTATCTAAAGGAATAATAGAGTGGGGCGCCTGGGTGGCTCAGTCAGTTGAGCGGCCGACTTCGGCTCAGGTCATGATCTCGTGGTCCATGAGTTCAAGCCCCGCGCCGGGCTCTGTGCTGACAGCTCAGAGCCTGGAGCCTGTTTCAGCTTCTGTGTCTCCCTCTCTCTGACCCTCCCCCATTCATGCTCTGTCTCTCTCTGTCTCAAAAATAAAATAAACGTTAAAAAATAAAATAAAGGAATAATAGAAACACATTATATTCCATCAGTCATTCTACTCCCACAATAGTCAATATGTATCTGTACCTTTTCTTTTTTGTGGTTTTAGTTTTATTTAATGGATAAAGTTTCAAGTACTATGTTACCAATAAAAATAATATTAATAAAAGTTAGGATATGGAAAAGGAATTTAAATATCTAAAGTTTGCCAGGAAGTTTGTGGCTTGTGGTTATAGAGCACATTTAATAATCTTTTAAGATTAACAAAGCAATATTCAGTTACAGCATCTTGAAATTTTTCTCTGTAAGGAAAGTAAATGATAGATCTTCCTTATAGATCTTGCCTTATAGTATGTGACCCAATGGGGGAAAATTAATTTATAAATAATAATGTGTATTATTTATCAGTATATATTATACTTTTTTTTGGCCTCCAGTATTTTTTATTTAGATAAATCGTTTGGGAATTCTTTTCCCTCTCATTTCTAAGAAGACAGCAGGAGACCTAATCTTATCACTCAGCCTAAAAAGAATAGTATATGAATTTGGCATTACTTCTCTATGATGTGCCTAAATAAAAATACAAAATAATAGAAGTAGGTAGATACTCATTCTTTGTGTCCCACCTATCAGATGTGAAATGCAGTGATCGTGGAGCCAAATCAACTTACTTTTTTATAAAATAGTGAGAAGAAAGAATTGAGGTCAGGCTTGGGAGGTGGGAGGTTCATTTACCTATATGGTAAAACTGTAGTAGCATTCACACATACATATGTACATGGTTGGTAGTAGAAAGGGTGTATTTGGAGATTTCATCACCTGGGAGTTTGAATTTCATCTCTTTTATTCACTAATGTTATAATAAAGAAATCACTATTTTCCTACCAGAATATTAGAAAAACATTTGTGATAATAGAAGTACATGCATTTTCTCTTTTTCTCTTTTCTTTTAGCCATAATGAAAGGAAAGTAACCTGTAAACATCCAGTCACAGGACAGCCATCACAGGACAATTGTATTTTTGTAGTGAATGAACAGTAAGTAAAGAGTTTCATGGAATGCCTTCGTTTTAAATGGTGTTAGCATTAAGATTGCTGTTATCCAAAAACATATTTTTAAGTTTATTTATTTTAAGAGAGAGTGTGAGCAAGAGGAGCGGCAGTGAGAGGAGAGAGAGAGAATCCCAAGCTCCATGCTGTCATGACCCGAGCCGAAATCAAGAGTTAAGACTAGGACACTTAACCAACTGAGCCACCCAGGCACTCTGCTGTTGTCCATATGTTAATACATTATAATTTAACAGTTTCTTATCTGGATATTTGCAGTCAGGTATAACAGAAACCCATCTATTTACTATGGATGGCATAGGAACATAAAACTTTCTTTGATGAAGAATGTAATCTCAGAAGCTGTTGGTACAAACACAGACAGTAAGCTCAAGAGTCCATAATTTAACGTCAGAGAAACTATAAAATTTGTCAGATTATTAAACTAATGTGAGCTCAGTTTTCTCATCCTTAAATCAGAGATAGTGGTAATTACCATTTCTTAGGATTATTATAAGCATCAAATGATATATGTGTGAAAATATTTTATATACTATAAATCTGTTCACAAAAAAAAATAGCTCTTGATATCATTATTTTTATTTTCGATAATAGAATAGCTCATCTTTACTGAGGTTTTAATTTTCCAGTTAGATGACCAAGTAGCATATCTATAATAATGCTTATTAAAATAAACATGGTTTTAACCTATCATGTGCTTAGGAGATATGCTAATTATATTTAAAATAGTTATAAATATTAAGCTCTGACTCTAGAGCTTATTAAGCTCTAACTAGTATCCAGCTCTTTGGAAAAGTGGGACATCAGCATTATAATTTCTAGGGAAGGTTTATTGTAAAGCAGTCAACATGTACAGCAAGTTTTAGCATTCTGACATATTTTCAGGACTGTTGCAACCATGACATCTGAAGAAAAGAAGGAACGACCTATAAGCATGATAAATGAAGCTTCTAACTATAATATGACTTCAGATTATGGAGTGCATCCGATGAGCCCTGTAGGCAGAGTAAGTTCTTTTGCTTACTGTTAATTACTGATATCTGGTATAATTGGTTGCATCTATTACTATACTCTTAATGGGCTTAGAATTAAAGAATAATTATTTCATTTTTCTTATTACATGAACCAAATTACATTTGAGATAATTTACTTAAGGAATGATGTGGAATATAAAATAATAAGATTATATTTTAATAATTTAATGACTTTTTAAAACTATTATAGAGTTCAGATTTTGAATAATTTTACAAATATATGGATGTTTACGTGAGAAAATGGCAATTTATTGAATCAACTGAAGTTTTAAAGATGAGGGTTAATATAATGGCATAGAAATACCATTTTCTGACTGTTATAAATCCCTAGATTGAGCAGACAAACTTTTTAAAAAGAAATGTAGAATCACTGCCAAAGGGAAACCCTAGGCCACTGTGCTTGATGATTCTGACATATTTAGAATCCATTATACAAAAAGTGCCATAGTCATATGGAAATAGAGGAGGGTGGTGTTTCTTTATAATCACAAAGAAAGATGTTAATTGTTTAATGTAGGGTCCCAGACTTTGTGTCTATAAAAATTTGTAGTTACTGCTTCTATTTATTTGTTTAAGTTATTTAAGTAATCACTGCATCCCACATGGGGCTCGAACTCATGACCGTGAGATCAAGAGTCTTTCTTATGCTCCTCTGAGCAAGCCACCTGGGGGCCCCTGTAGTTATTGTTTCTTATACTTTAAACTACAGTGCTAATATTTTAAATTTAGAATTTTAATATGAAAATTTTATCAGTCTCTTAAAACACATGCTACTAAATCTGAATAAATAGTTGCCTTAAAGTTGCTTCTCAGTTCCTAAATTAATGGATAGCAAGAGAATCAAGTGATAATAAAAGAATAATCTTTATTAAAAAATAATATATTTTATAATAGAACAGTTATAGTAAATTATGTTACTATAAAGAAATGGATAATAGGCAGTTATCTATTTTAAATGCCTGTTGTGACATTTTTGTTTTAATGTTTTTAAAATGAAATTTTGTAGAGTATTACAAGTTAATATAAATTTCTAAATAATGTAAATATTTTCTAATTCTTATGTAACATAAAATGCTAGTAAGGTAACTGAGTATTATAATACTTCATTAATATATTTTAATCAAAATCTAGAGAAATGATATGTAGGTTGAGGGCCAGCAAGTCATTATCTGGAAAGAAAGTCGGATCTCTGCCTCACACTTTACACTGAAAATTTTCCAGATGGATCAGGTGTTGAAATGTTAAAAACAAAACTATAAAAGCACTACAAAGAACAATGGAAGATTTTTAAAAAAACAAACGCAGAATGCAGATTGGCTTTCTAAATATGACATAAAACCCAAAAATCAAAATAGAAAATAAGGAGATTGAACCATAAATAATTATTATGCATGCATAATATCTGCAATTCATGTAATAATTCACGAATAATTCCTTTATAATCAAAAGAAGTTTTTTGAATCAATAAGGAAAAGGCTTACAGCCTACTTTTTAAATGGGCATATTATGTAAAATCCCCACCCAGAAAATGGAATTTTACTGTTAAATATATGAAAACGATGTTCAAACTCATTCATAATATGAAAAATGCTAATTAAAACAACAAAGGATACCATTTTTCACATATCTAATTTGCAAAGGTTAAGAAGTTTTCTAGCGCAGTACCTCGACAACAATGTGGGTAAACAGGCATTTTCTTTATGTAGTAAGCTCCAAGAAACAGTAGAACAGAATAGTAGGTATTATATATGTAATCATTTGAGGAAAAAAAGATATTCCATACCTATGAAAACAGTTATCTTAGATGAATAAGTGCACACAACCCTATGGTTGCCTCATAGGGTTGAGTGCTAGAGCCCAGAGGTAGGAAGTAGATGACCAGTCCCAGTGTGTATCTTTTTGTACCATTTGAGTTTTATACTATATTTAAGCATTATGTATTCAAAAATAAAGTGAAACTTATCAACCAAACATACTTTGGGAAAATGTGGTTGATATTGGGTCTTAACATTCTGTTATGTACTAATATAAGCTTCAAAAAACAAAATTCTCGTGAAATGTGCTGGATTCTAGATAAGTTAAACAATAAGAGATAATTTGATATTACTTACCTTTATAGAGAACTCAAATTCAGCTTCTTTGTTTTTGTTTGTTGGTTACCACTACCATTCCTGCTAAATCTTCATACTAAATAAACGTAGCAGTATCTCAAAAGATTGTATCTCCTTATGTATACTTTTAAATATATAGTAAACACTATCTATCTGGCATCATTCAAGTTCAGAATTGCCCATAAAGGAGAAGACAGTACATGACATTAAGCAGTTCTTTCCAGGCTTGTGTTGACTTGATGTGGTATGTTTTATATCTGAGTATTTCTCTTGACCCTTGACACTGTTCACTTTCTGTAATTGAAATAACATTATTAAATCAGATATAAAGCAAAAAGTTCTACATTTCATTTATTCTTAGATTTGTTCATTTTTACCCAAGGTTTATTCAATTTATATAGCAGGTAGGACAAAATAGTGCCACACATTGTGTCTTTTTAAAAATTGTATATCCCAGTTTTAAAGGACAGATTGTAAAACTTGTGATTCTTTGTAATATCCTGGGGAAAAATTCTTTGTGCAAAATTCTTACACTTGAAATAAGTAAATCCTCAAAAAGCAGAATTGCTATAATTCATCTGAAAAGATTTAAGTCCTGCATGTTTCAGAGAAATCTGGAGAGATAAAATTATGAAGAAGAAATATAAATACCAACTATTAATAACACATTTTCTGTTTTTCTTTTTTCTATTTAGACTTCACGGTCTTCAAAAAAAGTTCACAATTTTGGAAAAAGATCAAATTCAATTAAAAGGAATCCTAATGCACCTGTGGTCAGGCGAGGCTGGCTTTATAAACAGGTATTTTTTGTTTGTGTTCTATTTGATGTGAAAGAAAAATGGACCTTTTCAGCTGAATGTACCTAGGACAATTATATAAAATAGAGAAGGAACTGTAGAATTAGTCATCCAGATTCTTTTTATTACCACTGAAGAATGTTAGAATAGTAAAGAAAGAAAAAGTAATGGATGTTACTTAGAACACAGATTGTGTGTCTTTGTTGTAGGTATTTCTAGTTTTGAAATTAAATACATGCTGTATGAAATCGTTAGGAATACTATGCTAAAATTATCCAGGCAGAAATATTTTTTAAATGGGGAAAAAAACATACAGAGATACTGTTCATTTTTCTGTTCATTTAAAAATCATTAGAGAAGTGTACAATTATATACTTCTCTGCTTTATAGAGAAATCGTAATTGAGATTTTTATAGTTTTCTCAGATTTTTACTTTTAGGCTCTCAAGACTACTCTCTTAAATGTGTTGTTTTTTCTTTTTTTCTTTTCCTTTTTTTCTTTTTCTTCTTTTCTGATCTGTTTGCTTAAGTATGGCTCACTGTCAGACATCCTGATGAGTTGGGGTGTATATTGTTTTATCGTTTGGAAAACCTGATAACTAAGCTTTTTTGGAACCTTGCCATTACTTTGGGAATTAGTAAGGATGCATGTACATTGGACTTCCTGACATCTCTTTTCATGCTAATAGACTGTTTTCTTTTTTACTTTCTGGTTTGCACCTGGGTTTCCAAGTTAAGTGACCACCAGATAACTGAGATGATATATTCAGCCTTCAAGACCTTTATCTATCTTTGTTCTGTCTCTGATTATACATGTATACGGAGGATACATTCATTAGACATCTTTCCATATGAAAGCTGAGGTGGCAACTTACTGAGAGAGGGCCATCTTAAAATCCAAAGAATTCCCAATCATTCAAGCAAATTAGTTTTGCCAGTGTGTCGCTGAGTTGATTGAGTATGTAACTTGAATACCAACTTTTATTTTTATTTAAAAATCATCTACTAAAAAAAACCATCTTGGGGCACCTGGATGGCTCAGTCAGTTGAGCATCCGACTCTTGATTTCAGCTTAAGTCATGATCTCTCGGATTCGTGAGTTCAAGCCCCACGTTGGTCTCTGTGCTGACAGTGAGGAGCCTGCTTGGGATCCTCTCTGTCTCTCCCTTCACCTGCCCTTCTGCTACCCACTCACGTGCGCACATGTTCTCTCTCTCAAAATAAACATTAAAAAAACATCATCTATATTTTCACCATCGGACATTTAAACTTATCTATACTAAAATATTTCTTTAACTAGTCTTCTAATAAGTCCAAGTTATGTTCAAATAGCTCAGTGTAATATTGAGCCTAATAGACGATACAGAATTTCTTTAAAATGATATTTGTTCTTATTTCTTGATCCCTTGGTTAATTTGTATTGCAGAAGTGTTAACAACCAGTTTCTCTACCATGAGTGTTTATTTTGTAATAGCTGTGTGACTTACACAGAGTGTTTGCAGAGTTACTTAAAAGTGTAAACTTTTTGGGGCACCTGGTTGGCTCTGATGGGTGAGTGTCCGGCTCTTGATTTTGGCTCAGATCATGATCCCAGAGTTGTGGGATCAAGCCTCACGTTGGCTCCTTGCTGAGCATGGAGCCTGCTTAAAATAAAAGTGTAAACTTTTAAATTATTTGTATTAAAGAATATTATTAGGACATTAAGAATAGCATATACTGTTAATTTTTTTTTTTGGTTCTTTGATGTAGCTGTCAATTTTAAGGACAAATCCCTTACTTTAAGATTTTTATCTATATAATTTCTTTAGTTCTAAAGTCATTTTTGATTGTTACAACTAAAAATAATGTTAATGCACATCCAAACTGACCTCTTTTTTGCATGTGTGTGTGTGTGCGTGTTTCATTTACTCTTGCAGTTTTTATTAAAACTGTAATTTTGTTTGAGCTTGGTATTTTTATTAACTGAATTACTAAGAAAAAGCTGCCAAAGAAGCACTCTTTTTTGCAGGGTGAGCAAAACCCAAACTGTATATGTAAGAAGAAAAAAGTGTTTATGAAATCTATTTGTATGCTAAGTTTCCTTTATTCACAGTCATTTTAAATCACATTACCTTTGGGATAATTTCAAATCACATATTTTTCTTCTTGTTGGAGATTAACATTTATTAAATCTGTTCTACCAGAATGCACACAATGCTGCATGGTTATGCTATCCTCATATTAGCAGACATGTGTGTTCAAAAAAGTAATTTCAGATTGCTTACAAATATGAAGCTAAATCAGATTGCTTCAACAGTATTTCTTACATGATGGTATTACTCTTCAGAGACCTGTATACTTGGGAATGTCTTAAGGTGATACAAGTCCCTAGAAAACTACCTCCATATTTTTGCTTTGTATATTAGGTTTCTACATCTTGTTTTAAAAGCTTATTTTAGGGGCGCCTGGGTGGCTCAGTTGGCTAAATGTCCAATTTCGGCTCAGGTCGTGATCTCACTGTTCATGAGTTCGAGCCCCACATCAAACTTTGTGCTGACAGCTCAGAGCCTAGAACCTGCTGCAGGGCAGATTCTGTGTCTCCCTCTCTCTGTGTCCCTCCTCTGCTCACATTCTATGTGTGTCTCTCAAATAAACATTAAAATTTTTTTTTAAGAAATAAAAGCTTATTTTAAATAAAGGTATCCGAAATGAATTTGAATTTTCTGAAATGAAAAAAAACCCTTTAATATGCTGATTTAATATAGGACAGTACCGGCATGAAGCTATGGAAGAAACGCTGGTTCGTGCTTTCTGACCTTTGCCTCTTTTATTACAGAGGTAAGTTTACTATAAACTGTCTTAGTGTAGTATTTCATGATAGGATATGTTAAGTAGTAGATACTTTTTTTTAAAGAAAAAACATTACAATTCTTTTGGCTGTTTTATTACCAACAAACAATATCAAGAAAACCTTTTCTCCATCGATATATAATACTGAGTACTTGAGGGATGACTGAAGACAATATTGTGCTTCGAGCAGATTAGTCCGAGTTTGGTCCAATTTCTATAGTGTGATTGTGTTAATCTGATTTGTTTTATGTAAATAGCGTATGACTCTTCACTCTGTAATGTTATCCTTGAATTCATTGCCTAATAGACAAAAGTCATTAGTCTGATAAGATTTTTTTTTATTTTTTTATGTGTCAGCTTTGTTAGCTCTAGCTATTGAATTGTTGAATGTTCAGGTCTCTGCAGCAGATGTCTTTAGACTATCAAAGACTACTCTGATATATTGGCAATTTTTTTAAGTACAAAATAATGTACTTATTATGATTCCCACCCTCCCCACCCCCTTTTTTTCAAACAATGACAGACTCCCTGAAACATGGAGAAACTTGTGGAAAGTATACATACCAGGCTGTTAATGTTGGTGGAGAGTAAATAAAGGTATTATCTTAGGTATTGAGTTATTGTCTCCATTTTTCCTATATGGATGCCATAAACTCCTTTTTTAAATATGTTTTCTTGTTAGTAAATTATTGACAAATACAGTTTCAGCTCAAAGTCCAAATAAGTCTCTCCTCATGTGCTACGTGGATCTGTTAGATACGATACAGTTGGTACCCAGCCATGAAAAAGTTTATATAGGCTGCGCTCTCCATGGAAATCTGCTTCAATTATAATATAAAACCATGAACCTGGACAGTAGTTCTTTCTTTCCTACTTTAAAGTCTGGTTGGAAACATTCGTTAAAGAATTAGATTGTCAAAGCGTGTTGAACAGTTTATAACTTTTCTAGATGAGTATATCACAAGATAAAACAGGATTTTAGAACTGATTAGCAGTTTTAAAATTTGCTTTGTGATTGCACAAACAAAAGGGTGATGAAATTCTGTGGCCATCTATCAAAGCAATATAATATATATTAACTTTCAGAATTAGAAATTACTAGAATTATATTCATCTGTTTTTCCCCCACTGCAAACTGTGGTTGAAAATTACTGCTGAGTCAGAATTAAACAAACCTATAAAATTTCATTTTGTCACAGAGATGTTGGTCAGGCAGCAATTGCGGTATTATCTTTAGTCTTATGCCAACCTTACTCTACAATTTTCCTTAAAGGCTTTCCCACTCGTTCAAAAAGTCAAGATTTATATATAACTTAGGCATAATTTCTAAGCTTATAGGTTGTACTTCCCTCCTCTTTTCAGTTTATTTATAGTCTTTTTAGAGCTTTAAATGAGACCAAGAAAATGTTTATTACCACTTCTCATACAAAATTCCTTAATGTTAATTTACCACAAAAAGAACACTGTGTTCCTGGTGATTTGCTATTGTTGCTCATGGAAAGGTGCTGCCTACCACCTCTTTTAAAAGTTTTCCTCTTTTAACCGAATTTTTAAAATGTAAATGTTGACTTCAGAAGCTGTGTTGAATCTGAGATTATGTATTATTATTAACTATATGCATTTTACATTCACTATACTTGTTAATTTTAGTATGGTTCCCCAGACAGAAACAATGTAAAAGAGAAGAAAATATAAAAAGGAAAGAAATATCATTTAACTCACTTCTGCTCTTCAGACGCTTGGAAATGAGTATTATGATATTATACACTTCCTCTGTTTTATCAATAAGAAATGTCAGATTTGAAATAAAAATGACCTGGGGCGCCTGGGTGGCGCAGTCGGTTGAGCGTCCGACTTCAGCCAGGTCACAATCTCGCGGTCCATGAGTTCGAGCCCCGCGTCAGGCTCTAGACTGATGGCTCGGAGCCTGGAGCCTGTTTCCGATTCTGTGTCTCCCTCTCTCTCTGCCCCTCCCCCGTTCATGCTCTGTCTCTCTCTGTCCCAAAAATAAATAAAAAACGTTGAAAAAAAAAAATTTAAAAAAAAAAAAAAAAAGAAAGAAAGAAAAATGACCAGATTTTAGTGAGATGGTCTTAATACCTTGCTTTTTTTTTGAGTACTTACTATATGCTGAGCATGTAGCATAGATGGTCTATGTCTTCCCTTCCAAGGTGGGAAATATTATGCCCTTTTACACAAGAGGAACCCAAAGGGCAGAGAGGTCATACTGTTTGCCTGAGGTCTCACAACTGGCATGTGTCATAGCCAAGATTACTTCTCTTAACCACAGAATTTTTCCTTTCACAGATCTCTTATGTGCTGAATACAGCATCCCCATTCATTTCTTCTATATCCTTCCAAGTGTCTGGTATACTGACATACACAGTGCACTGTCATAATTTTTTGACCATCAGTCTGCATTTCACAGATATGGAGAGTAAGACAGAAAATAAGTGATTGGGTATTTTTTTTTAATTTTTTTTTTTTTTTTTTACATTTATTTGTTTTTTGAAAGACATAGAGACACAGAGCACAAGTTGGGGAGGGGCAGAGAGAGAAGGAGACACAGAATCCGAGCTGTCAGCACAGAGCCCGACATGGGACTCGAACCCACAAACCATGAGATCATGACCTGAACCCAGGTCAGCCACTTAACCAGTTGAGCCACCCAGGCGCCCCAGTGATTTGCTATTTTTTACAATAGGTTAGGAGCCAATACCAGATGGAAGTTCAGGTTCCCACTGATCTTTGCAGAGTATCAGGCATATTATGACAGAGCACTTAGATTGTTCTATTTTATAGTCAGTCTGTTGACAGTACGTATCATAGGACTTAATTCATTCAACAAATATTTATTGAGCAGATGCTGTCAAACAGTAAAAGAAGGGTGCCTGGGTGGCTCAGTCGTTTAAGCGTCCAACTTCGGCTCAGGTCATGATCTCACAGTCTGTGGGTTTGAGCCCTGTATTGGGCTCTGTGCTGACAGCTCAGAGCCTGGAGCCTGCTTTGGATTCCGTGTCTCCCTCTCTCCCTGCCCCTCCCCTGCTCGCTCGCTCTCTCTCTCTCTCTCTCTCAAAAATAAACATTAAAAAAAAAAAATGAAAGCACTCATGAAGCTTACATTCTAGAGAAGTCAAGGAGACAGTAAATTCAAATAAACAATACCATGACAAGTGCTTTTGGGAAAATAAGGTCATTGTATTAAAGACAGGCATGAATGAAAGATTTCTTTGGATCAGTTCTCTCAGCAGACGTTTTAGATAGCAAAATGTAAATAAGAGCCAGAGTGAGCAGTGTATTGCAGGCAGGGGGAGCAAGAGTGCAAAGGCTGGAAGGTAGGAAAGTGGAACATCAAAGGAGCCCACAGAAGGGGAGCAGTAGGGAGGGAGGTGGGAGGAATGGAGGAGATTGCACCAATGTCAGACCCTACTAGAATTTCAGTTCTACTGTAAATTCCATTAGGAAACAATTGGATGTTTTTAAGTATAAGAGCAACATGCTGTGACTTACATTGTGGAAAGCCTACTCAAGCTGCTATTAGAGAATGGATTATGAGGAAGGAAGGAAGCAGAGACTAGTTAGGAATTACTAGGTAGAAGTGATGATGGCTTAGACTAAGGTGGTAGCTAGCAGTGAGCACTTTTGATGCACCAGATGTATTATTAGGTAGTAGGATACAGAAATGAACAATATAAACGCATCTCCATGGAAGTCACAGATTAGCTAAAGGAGTCTAAGAAAGAATGTCATAGTGTCCAGTTATGTAGAATGAGTGTTGACCAGGAGTACCAGGAAAGGATTGGGAAATAAGGATGATCTAGGCAAAGAACTTCACATGTTCAAAGCATGAGTGAGCACGACATATTTGTAAAATGACACATGGGGCTTGTGTTACTGAAAAGAAGGTTATGCCTAAGGACATAGGAGCAAAGGCTAACAAGTGGTTCAAGGCACAAAAGGAATCTGTTTGCCATCCTCATGAATTTTAACTCTGTCTTAAAAGTGAGAATAATAATAGGATACATTTAGAGTACATTTTAGAAAAATCACCCTAGCACTTAAACAAGAAGCCAAGAGACCAGTTAAAGTATTGAAGTATTCTAGGTAATGATAATTAGTGATAATATTCCAGTCTATAAGTTACATACCCAGCTGTAATTATATGTATTTTTTTGTCTTTAATCCAAATGTCTTTAAAGCTGAAGTACAAGTAAGGAGTCTAAAATGTTACTTGAATCCAGTCAGTGTTGAGATTCTTAAGGGGTTCCAGTCACAGGTTGTGTTCCCCAAGCGGTAAGCTCTGTAATGGAGATTAATGTGCAAGAGGCTTATTAGGGAGTGTTCTTGGGACCATTACCTGTGGCAGAAAAGGGGAGGGACTAGAATGGGACAGAGGGAGTTGGGCTCCTATCCAGTCTAAAGAAGGCCTAGCTGAACCCCCGCCCCCCAAAGAGTTCATTCATTCTACAAATATCACTCAGTACCTACTCTTTGCTTGTCAGTATGTGAAGCCCTCTGGGTAAAAGACAGTAGGTTAGGCTTCACAGAACCAAACCAAAGAGTGCCATGATTAAGAACATTTGGAGAATCTAGTAAAGAACTCTTAGGACAGTCGTTTGACAGAAGATGAAGATTTTTCTATATGCAGTAATATGATGAGGGCAGTATTTATTGAAGACTTAAAACAGTCTGAGTGCATTATTGAGTTCTTCATAGCTGTTAGCTCATGTAACCCTCACAGCAGTTCTTTGCGTTAAGTGCTGTTTTCTTCAGGTTTGTAGCTGATGAAGCCAAGATGCCCTGCATGGATGACTTGACAAGCCCTCATAACGGCTTGGTGTCCATCTGGGAAACAATTCATGATGACCCAGTAAAATCGCCCTGTGCTATATAATGCCTGTGCATATTCTGAAATAACTTTAGGAAGAGTCACAGTTTCCAGTAATGCAACAAAAGAGAATTTATTATTTGATAAAGATGATTTTTTAATACAGATGTCTTCATGAGCTTTTTCTGATTATATGCTTTTATATAAACAAAATTGGATTTAAAATTGGAATGTGACTCATTCATTTAAATCATCATATTCTCTGTGATTGATGACTGCTCTCTACCTCTTTTTTTTTTAACCTTTTAGACTAAATCTGCCCTTGTGTTCATTCTTTCTTGTATTAGTGAACTGCACATGAATGAGCACAGTATAGTAAGAGCAGAATTGTTGTGTTATGAAAAAAGCTACAGAAGTAACCTCAATTTAATGCAACTTTCTTGTGGAAGTTACACCTATATTTTAGAAATGAGGGGAAAATAAATAAAATTCCTTGTTAAGTTTGGGATAATAAAAAACATGACAAGCATAATAAAAAGAATTATTTCTCGTTTCTGGTTTTTCCCATTACTGAGTTCATCAGCCTAATGCTCAGCTTTATTAACTTGCCTTATGGGTTTCTAACAATGGACTATATATGTATTTTGAGTTTTATAAACATGTCTGCCCCCGAGCAGCAAGCTAATAATGTGAGTGTATACTGTGCCAAGATTAATACTTTGTCATTTTCCTGGGTATATTTTATGTGCTTGCCTTGTAGGCCTGTAATTTATTTCCATAAGTGTTGTGTATCAGAATGACTGGTAAAAGGTAACCACGGTTATATGTTTTAAACATCATAATTTTTACAGCATAGTTAAAAATATGTATTTACATATGTACTCATTTATTGAAAAATTTTTAGTGTCTCCTCCTGTCTTTCTAAGTATCTTCCTGGAGTTGACATTCTAGTGAGGAAAGAGTTGATAAATAAATAATAGAACACAGTGTGTCAGAGGTATGGGGAGGGGGTGGTGGTGAAGTCACAGAAAGAGAAGAGAGGGCTCTGGGATGAGTTCAGATGAATAGCAGCTAAAATTAGGGCAGTAAAGGAAAGCTCTATCATGAGACATTTGAGCCACCCTGAAGAGTGTGAGCAAGTGAGCTGTGCATTTGTCTTGGCCTGAAATGGTTGGGCATTTAAATCCTACCAGAAATGTGGGTGAATTAATTTTGTAAAGCTTCTGTGTCGTTACTTATGTACTAATATGTTTTCAGTGAATCACATGTCAAGGGTTTTGTAGAATGTGGTATATATGCTAAGCCAATGTATGCTGTTTTCGTGTCTAATTGACGTTTTTCTGACGTGTGAGACCCATTTCTGATTTGCTTAGGATAGGGAAGCTTAATGAAGGTGAAGAAGCATATATGTTTTTGCTATTAATATTTCCTTTAAAGCCTTGTAAAGAACTATCTAAACAGCACACTGAATACAGTTCATTTACATGTAAGAACCTTTTGATTTGGTCAAAATACATTTTGAGAAAAGTTATTCTGCTTCGTGAGAACATTTAAAATTCTAATCAGATGTTCAATTATCTCTTAGATGAGAAAGAAGAGGGTATCCTGGGAAGCATACTATTACCTAGTTTTCAGATAGCCATGCTTACCTCAGAGGATCACATTAACCGCAAATATGCTTTTAAGGTAAGGAAGTAGTCATACTTTTTTAATTCTGTATTTGAATCTTGCACTGATTTAAAAAAATGGATATCGACCCATAGATTATTACAAAAAGATATTTTAGTGATGGTCATTTTTATATTTAAAATATATTAGTTAATAGTCTTAGGTTCCCTTTTAATTAGGAAGCGTTTTCTCAGATATCCAAGGGCCAAGTGTCTTTATACTTAAGAACGCTTCTAGATAAAGCAAATATGTGAAAATACTAATAATTGGTAAATACAGCTGTAGGTGTCCTGGTGGTCACTGTACTATTCTTCAAAGGTTACTTACTGTATGTTTGAAATGTTTCATTATAAGTTAGGGGAAGAGTACAATGAAAGAGAACAACTATGTTTTTTAACATAAGATATGTACATTTATGACCTCAGAGAATATTTGCAAAAATGTTCTCGGGTCTAAGTACATCATGAGTATCAGGTACATTTGAGATAATATGGAAGTTGAGACATTAAAAACGGTTATTAAATCCAAGCAGACCTGAGCCCACCTCCTCTGACAATACCCATCTGCTTCTGATAACGCTGGTTTGTAAAATACCTCAACTAAAAGGCCACTTTAATGATAGTTTGGTTATTTTTTGTTTTCAAAAACCATACTGCATTTTTTGCCTCATGATTATGGCTGAAATAAATTTCAGAGGTCACCTGTTTTTTAAGTCAGTCTTAAATTAAGAACTCTAAAGGGTTTGATGTAAAAACTTTGTTTTAAGGAAAAGGGGAAAAATTAGGGTAACACGTTTAACAGTGGAAATGTTTACCCCATTATAAAGTTTATTCCATTTTTAATTCCCATCCACTCTTTTTTCAAGAGTACTCAGGACTGCAGCTGATTTACAACTTTTGCTAATTCATACATTGCATTATTAGCTCTAGGAAAAAAAAGAGCAAAGAAGTTAATAGTGGTTGGGCGTGGGTGGATGGCCTCAATGAGAAGGTAATACCTGAGCAAACACTGTGGATAAGAAGGGAATGGCATAGAATTTCAATAAATTTTATTAACAGTATGAACCATAAAACAGAATTAAATATTTTAAAATGCTATAACAAAGTTAATTCTAGTAACTTTAATAACTTCATAAAGTTACTTTTACATGTAAAACCGTTTGATACTTATATTTGATCGTGAATTTATTTTTTTTGTTTCTTTGCTCATCAATTTGGCAAAAGGTTATTGAATTTGTACTCTTTGTAGGACTTTTTGCTGGGTTCTTAGACTTAAAAATATATATGTTATCTGTTACAAGTACAAGGATAGTAATTTCTCTCTCAAACTCTCTTTTGCAATGTTGTTTCCTCTGAATTTATGAGCACCTTTGGACACTGAATCTACTGCTTGTCATAGTGGTGAGTAGAAACTTCATGGACGATTGTGGGACTTGAAGCTAGGTAGCAAACTTGATCATCACCTAGTAAATATTTCCATTTGACATCTGGCAAGCATGGGTGTGGTTTGTTAGCATAGGAGTCATGGCCGTACCTGGATCTTCTTAGCACTAGCCCAGTCTTCCTTCCACTGATCACAAATATGGACCGTGGTCTTTCATTCATTGCTCCAGAACTCCACTAAAGCAGTGCAATGACACTTTGTGGTAGCTTTAAACATTTAACAACATGTAGCATTTCAGCTGTTTCTTCTAAATTGTTTCTGTGGATAGTTTTATATCTCTGATCAGTCAAGTGAGATTTGTTGGTTACATAGTTATTTGGATCACTGTGTTCATTTAATTCTATCTTGATTCTTCCTGGAAAAAAAAAAAAAATTGAAGAAGCTAATTTGATCTTGTTTAAATAAAGCAGATAGTCTAGGTTTTGGAGTAAAGTGTGTGGCTCCAGATTTATTCCTCTCATCTTTTAATGTTTAGCAGACTAACTACATACTTATTACTCTTTTCCTTTACTTCACTGTATGCCGAAAGAGTCTTTGTTTTTCTTTGTTCTTCAGTTATGTGATAGGAAACTGTCACAGGCATTTTTACATGGAAATTAAGAATGTTTCCTTCACAGAAGTCTCTTCCTCAGCCTCTTTTTCTACTTTGATACAGCTACTACTGCTGTCCTTCTTTGTCTTGTCAGCCCATGCATTAAGCTGAGCACTCAGTGTTCATATGTTGGATACCAGTTCCTGGTTGACATCTTTATTTCATTTCTCAGAAACAGGCAGATTGAACGACTGTAAAGATAGAAACCCACAGGGGTGCCTGGGTGGCCCAGTCGGTTAAGCATCCGACTCTTGATTACTGCTCAGGTCATGAGCTCATGGTTGGTGAGTTTGAGCCCCACATCAGTATCCGAGTGCTGACAGTGGAGCCTGGTCAGGATTCATATTCTCTTTCTCTCTCTGTCTCTCTCTCTCTCTCTCTTCCCCTCCCCCATTCACACACACTCTCACTCAAAATAAATAAATAAATAAACTTAAAAAAAAAAAAAAAAAAAAAGGGCAGGGGCACCTGGGTAGCTCAGTTAGTTAAAGGTCTGACTCTTGATTTCAGCTCAGGTCATGATCTCATGGTTCATGAGATCAAGCCCTGCACTCGGCTGTATGCTGACAGTGCAAAGTCTACTTGGGATTCTCTCTCCCTCTGTCTGCTCCATCCCCCACCACACATGCACGCGTGCGCGCTCGCTCTCTCTCTCTCTCTCTCTCAAAATAAATAAATAAGCATTTTAAAAAAAGATAAAAACGCACTTTCCAGTTACATAGGCTTTCCTCAACCCAAACATTTACATTTTAACTCTGAAACTTGAGATGAAAAGCTAAAGGGAAATACCGTTTTGAATCGTTGGTAAATCTTGTATGTTTGTGTGTAGACGTCTATAAGGATTAAACAAAATGCCTTAACAGCAGCACCTTTTGAAGACTAAAGGAGTTGTTAACACAAAGGGGAAATGCGAGGACATGAACATTTCTATTAATTTTGTGGCTGTTCTGGAACATTATTTAATTGAAGTATAATCGACAATACTTTCAGGTGTACATCATAGTGATTTGATATTTTTTATATATTATGCAGTGATCCCCATAATAAGACTAGTTACCATCTGTCACCATACAAAGTTATTACAAGTGTCACTGACTGTGTTCCCTATGCTGTATGTTCCATCCCCACGACTTATTTATTTTGTACCTAGAATTTGATACCTCTTAATCCTCTTCAACTATTTCACCTACCCTCTAATCCCTCCTGCCTCTGGTAACCAAAAGTTTGTTCCCTGTTATCTTTGAGTCTTTCTGTTTTGTTATGTTTGTTCACTTGTTTTGTTTTTTAGGCTCCATCATATAGTCGTACAATATTTGTCTTTCTCTTTCAGACTTAGAACCCTTGGTCTAATAGCCTCCAGGTCTCTCCATGTTGTCGCAAGATTTCATTTTCTTTTTTATGGCTGAGTCACATTCCAGTGTGTGTGTCTGTCAGTCTGTCTTTGTCTGTCTACTACATTTGCTTTATCTGTTCATCTATCACCGGACACTTAGGGTGCTTCCGTATCTGGCTATTATAAATAATACTGCAGTGGGAGTGCATGTATCACTTTGAATTAGTGTTTTCTTCTTTAAATAAGAAGTGGATTTGCTGCCTTGTTTGGTAGTTCAATTTTTATGGAACCTTCTTGAATAAGAGGTATGAATTGTAGTAAATGGGAATTGCTAGGGAATTGGGCATGGGACAAGGACAGCAAAGGGGCACGACAACGTGCTTCATTTCTTACCTCCTTTCCTTCCCATACACCCTTTCCCTTGTTTTAATTTTCAAAGGAAAATGGCAGTGTTGGGAGGAAATTTTAATAGTTACTTTTTTTTTTGAGATTGAATTATATTTTTCTTAAGTCACTCATTTCTGTAACTCTGTGTGTGAGACAAGTCTTGCTTGCTTTGAAAGTTGACAGTAATGGGGGCGCCTGGGTGGCGCAGTCGGTTAAGCGTCCGACTTCAGCCAGGTCACGATCTTGCGGTCCGTGAGTTCGAGCCCCGCGTCAGGCTCTGGGCTGATGGCTCGGAGCCTGGAGCCTGTTTCCAATTCTGTGTCTCCCTGTCTCTCTCTGCCCCTCCCCCGTTCATGCTCTGTCTCTCTCTGTCCCAAAAATAAATAAAAAAACGTTGAAAAAAAAAATTTAAAAAAAAAAAAAAAAGAAAGTTGACAGTAATGATCTATGTAGGAACTACTTAACTTTCTTTCTTTTTCTTTTACAGATCCCATGTATCTATTTAAAATGATCCTATCATTTTCGATCAGGCAGCCCATCCAAACATGCGGACCTATTATTTCTGCACTGATACAGGAAAGGAAATGGAGTTGTGGATGAAAGCCATGTTAGATGCTGCCCTAGTACAGACAGAACCCGTGAAAAGGTAAAAGCTTGTAGGGAAAATAACTGTGATTTCCACTTACATTTTATTCCATGCCCTGCAAGTATATTGTTATCATAGTGCATATCATTTTATTACTCATGATACGAAATCATTTCTTCCTCAGAAAGCAAGGATTAATACATGTTCTGTATTAAATTAATATACCTTTAGTTAATTTGAGATACCACCTGTGTTTTTATTCCCCATTTCCTCTTTATTCATTTTCACCTATCAGTGTACTGAGGTGAATCCAGAATCCTAACATTCAAACTGAATATTCTTTCTTCTTACAGAATTACCTTTAATTTCCGGTAAGTACGTTTTTAATTGTTATCTTAAAACTACACGAGACTGTTTCAAAGCCTAAATCTTAGAAAAGAATTTATATTCATGATGTTAATTTTATTGTGTTTTTATGCTATGTTGTATGTTTTTGAAGTTTAATAAATAGAAATAAAAAGTTTTGATGAGTTTCATTTCTTCAGCATTTCCTGGTTAATTCTGATGGTTTTATGATGAATGTCTCCAGAAAATAACTCAGCAAGCATTTAGATTATTTTTAAATATGTCTACTTTTTGATAAATGCTACCTTCTTTCTTTTGAAACTTCAATATTCAGATTCCTTGAGAGTACAAATATGTACTATTAAAATTGACCTGTGATTTTCTTCTTTTTGAACATCTGAATCATGTTAATAATCAACTATATGAAGAACTAGTGAGAGGAAATCTGTTTATAAAACTACTTAAATAGCAGCTGAATAATATGCTTTAAAAAAATTGTATTCCTGTAATTTGAAGAAAGATCTGTGACACAATTAAGTTTTTTTTCCAGTCAGTTACAGTTGAGCATATGTCTCATACAAGAAAGATGCTTCCTTGCAAGTTTATTCTCTTTTTCTCTCTTCTCAGGGAATTAGGGTACTGTTATAAACCTTTTCGTTTTGGTGGTGGGGGAGGGTTAGTGTACACATTAATAAAGTCTTTTGATTTGTTGGTTAAAGGACTGAAATTGATGTATATATTTGTGGTTTGTTTTTTTTTTTAATATCAAGTCCAAATCAACTTAACCAATCACTAGTAATTACAGCTAGGAAAAGTAAGAAGAGAAAAAGGAAGGCCCAGGATTAAATTCTAGGACACCTATTTAAAAAAAAAAAAAACAAAAAAAACAACAACAAAAAAAAAAACTCAACCATCTGCATATTCTATGTGACAAGCTAATAAAAGGAAAATTGCTTTTGGAATCTCATGTGTAAAAATTACCTGATGGGGATTGCCTGGCCAGCTCAGTCGGTGAAGCATGGGACTCTTGATCCCAGGGCCATGAGTTCGAGCCCCATGTATGGTATAGCATTCACTTAAAAAAAAATTACCCAAATGGCCATAAAGATGAGGTGATTAGCACTAATAGGTAGAGGAAATGTGTAGGTGAAAAGAATTAATTAAAAGTATTAAGACAATTTTAACATCAGAGTAAAATTTTTAAGGAGTTATTTAGAATAAAGAAATCAGCATCATAGTTTACATATTTGATTTCCAGATAGTCTCATAATATATGTTGTCCTTATCTCAGAATTTCAACTTCCATTTTCTTTTCTTGTATTTTCCACTCTAAAAACTGATAATTACTCTTAATTTAGGGTGATAAAAATAATAGTCAATATTTTGGTTGGACTTCTAACAACCTATTAGTTGATTATGTGCCTGTAACAATGTTTAGCAGGTTGTATTGATATAATTTACTCAGTCAGAATTTTTTTTTTTTTTAATGTTTGTTTATTTTTAAGAGAGGGCATAGCCAGGGGCGAGGGGGCAGAGAATCCCAAGTGGGCTCTGTGCTGACAGCAGAGAGCCTAAAGCAGGGCTCAAACCCACAGACCACAAGATCACAACCTGAGCTGAAGTCTGATGCCTAACCCCACATAGGAAGCCCTAGCCAGAAATTCTTGGAAACCACCTTTGTGCCCAGCCTGATGTCGGTCACCATTATCCTGTAGAAATTATGCTTTTTATTCTACTGCTAGCTGTTGGCATTTTTAGCCTGCCTTGTTAGCCTTACTTAATATTTCAAACTGAAGGAACCTAATTATTATAATATTTCATAAGTAGAGGGAGATTTTGTGTGTTTGGTTTTAAGGTAATGGGCTCTCTTTCATGTATGGCCAAAATACTTACAAATATTTATTGGAACCTATCATAAGAGATAAAACATCCAGCTTTTAACTAGGTAGTTAATTTCTTCTAAATTCATTTGTTCCATTCGAAAAGTCAGTATATATGTCTTTTTGTTACATGTCTTAAATGATAAGTCTTTGGAAAAATGAAGATAAAAAAGGCAATGCTGTTCTACTTTAAAATAATAGGTAACTAAGTCTAAAAACTTTTTTCAGATATTTGATATTCAATATTAAACCCACCCCCTCACTCCTAGAATTTAGTAAAGGTCAGTGTGCTTTTAGTGTAAATCTTCTCACACTTTTATCTTTTAAGATAAAGAAGCTCCATAGCGTATCTTAATAAACTTCCCCAGTGTCTAATATTGCTTCCAATCTAGAAGCTATGGGTTATATCCAACCTAAATATGTGGATAGCTTATAAATTTACTCTAAGAAAAGTAGTCAGTCACATTTCTTTTCATTTTTTTTTTTTTTTTTACATTCACTAATCGTATTCTAACGTTTTTTATTTATTTTTGGGACAGAGAGAGACAGAGCATGAACGGGGGAGGGGCAGAGAGAGAGAGGGAGACACAGAATCGGAAACAGGCTCCAGGCTCCGAGCCATCAGCCCAGCGCCTGACGCGGGGCTCAGAGCCTGACGCGGGGCTCGAACTCACGGACCGTGAGATCGTGACCTGGCTGAAGTCGGACGCTTAACCGACTGCGCCACCCAGGCGCCCCACTAATCGTATTCTAAACTCTGTCTATAGCTAAGTATGTATGGGTTATGCATTTCCTACTCATCACCAAAACTGGCAGCAATATCACACTTGAGATCTGATAGGAACATTATTATATATGGAAATGTAGAAGGTTGGCCAGTTCCTGAAAGGCCTCCCAGCTTGGCATGATCTTGGCAATTTCATGCAGGTTCAGACACTCAGCTTGGTCTTGTCAGAGTCTGGAGGTGATTGGTTTCAGAGAAGCTGACTCTCTTCAGAAAGTCCTAGATATAACAACTGGAATGGTGAGCAATAAAACTGTCCGGTGGCCCAGCAACGTACTGTTAATCAGCACATTCTTCCAGTGGGGAGATGGATATGGAATGCCAGATTCTAATCCAGAATTGCTTGATAAGACAGAATGATAATAGTAATAAAGTCTGTGGCAGCCACTGAAATATTAATCTGGTCCTCACACAATCCTGTAGTCCTGGTGCTACAGTTATCCCCACAGTAAATTTCTACACCTTGTCCAAAAACATAGCTAGTAAGAGATAGAGCTTATAGCAGTCTGGCTGTAAGAGTTCTTCACCAAAAGTAAGGTCCTCTTGAATACAAACATAGAGTTAGTAAGTCATATGGTTCAGATCTTGGACAGCATCAGACTGTAATTTCTTGGTGCAGCCATTTCCGCAAACCAGATTCATGTTTGTCTCAAGATGAGTTAACCCTCCTGGCTGGAAGCCACGTTGTGTATTTCAGATGACTAGCTGCTGTGGTCCTTTACGTGTGGATTTTGAGGTTTTACTGTCAAAGGGCAATCTTAATTTGCTTTATTTCCAGATTTCTTATGGGGACACTCATCACTTCTTATCCTCCAGTGCTTTATACACCATACATTTTATGTTTTCTTCCCCTCCCACATTTGTATTTATGCATTTTGGTGTTGTGCTTGAATTTTCATATCATAACATTGGGGGTTTGTACAGAATTGTTTTCTGTGACCCTTTCAGTTTTTTCCATAAAGTCAAAGGTAATTTTACATTTTTCCTAGATTGAATCCAAGAAATAACATGCGCATTATTTCATCTGATTTACTACGATTTTCTTCTCTGATTTCAGAGTGGACAAGATTACATCTGAAAATGCCCCAACTAAAGAAATCAATAACTTTCCCAACCATAGAGTGCTAATTAAACCAGAGGTCCAAAATAACCAGAAAAACAAAGAAATAAGCAAAAATGAAGAAAAAAAGGCATTGGAAGCTGAAAAATATGGATTTCAGAAGGATGGTCAAGATAGACCTTTAACAAAAATTAACAGTGTGAAGTTGAATTCTCTGCCATCTGAATATGAGAGTGGGTCAACATGTCCAGCTCAGACTGGACACTATAGACCAGTCAACGTGAACAGTTCAGAGAACAAAACTGTCAATGTCAGCCTGGCAGATCTTAGAGGTGGAAACCACCCAAATACCGGGCCCTTACACACAGAGGCTGATCGAGTCATACAGAGGACAAACTCAATGCAACAGTTGGAACAGTGGATTAAAATCCAGAAGGGGAGGGGTCATGAAGAAGAAACCAGGGGGTAAGTATCTTGTCATAACATGTCCTGAACCCACGTTTCTTTCATACTGTGTTGGTGAAGATTGGTTTCTGAGACACCTGTTGAAAAGTATTAGTTTAAATTGTGTTTTAGACATTATAGCTTCATTTCTATCTTTTCTTCATGGTAATCAGATGTAACTTTTTTCCTCTATTTCTCATTATGCTGTCCAGATTTCTCACAGAGGTCCTTCCCTGGTAGAGGAGAAAGTTAGATAAACAAGTGCAATACACTGTTACAAAATGAAGGCAAAAACAGGGTGCTTACAAAAACAGGTTTCAGGGACACCCAACCCAACCTAGGTGTCCAGGAAAACTGTTCTGCAGGAAATGAAATACGAGCTGAGTTGTAAAGGGTGGCAGGCTGATAATTGGCTTAGATATGCAAAACTGCAGAGTTGACAGAGCTGGAATCCAGGCTTAGGTACAACCTCTGTGATGATGCATGAGAACCAAGGCTGGGGAGATAAGCCAGAAGAGATGTTTTCAGATTTGGTGTTTCAGAAAGATCACTCCCACCGAAGAATCTGGAGAATGAATTAGAGAAAGTTCAAACACTATTGGAGTAAGTGAAATGAGGAGAGAGAGGGGATGTATTTAAGGTGGGATTGACAAGACTAGTTGAGTGCTTGGATGTGCTTGATTGCAAACTAGTCTCAGTCTGATAGGGGAAAATCAAGCATGACACCTGCTTTTAGGACTCTGGTCATCAGGGATTGTCTGGTGCCTTTTACTGCATGGAAAAGATTTGGGAAGAGAGAAAGTAATGAATAATTGGACACGTTCAATTTGAGGCGGCCTGTATGTAGTCTGTAGCTCCAAAGAGAAATCTGGACTTGAGTAAGTTTTGGGGCATCATCATCGTATCAAAAGCGCTTAAAGGTAAGGATGAAAATAGATAAATTCATTCAGCTGGAAGCTAGATAAAATAAAGATTCTACAGGAAAACCTGAAAGAAAATTTACATTTAAGGGAAAAAGAATTGAGGGACCCGCAAAGGAGATGAAAAATAAAGGCCAGAGGAGATGGAAGAAAAGCGGGCCCCTACAATGGGAAACAGTGTTCTGTCATTAGGCCAGAATTTGGTGATGCAAAACCTAAAAAAGACTTTTTAATGTGCTTGTGGGCAGAAAAATTACCTGAAGAGTTATTGCGACTCTTACCTCTCAGTAGTAGAAAACCAAAAAACAATGACATTAATGATGTTTTGGTTAAGTGAAGATTAACTTAACAGTTCTTCCAGTTTGCTCAGTTGTCATGGCTGATGTCTGCAGCTGTCAGCCAAAGTCTCTCTCCTTTCAGGAGCCGCTCAAAGGCTCCAAAGGCCACTTGGCCTCATCTTTTGTTATCTCAACCAGCACTGCAAAACACTCTTGCAGCGTGTTGTTCACTTCCATTTTCTTTTTCTCCACCCTCAGTGCTCACTTTTCTGATTTTCCCAAGGAAGGGTTGTGAGAAATATTTGCTATTTCAAAAATAAAGTTTGATTAGACAGAAGGAAAACCAGAGTTAATTCCGGGGGGGATAAGTGAACGGATGTTTGGTAGTACTTAAGGTAACCATTTTCAAGGAAACAATAATAAAAATGCCAGCCAGAAAATTTTCTGAATCTCTACCCAGAAAATTAAACCTCACTTCTTAATGAAATCACTTCTCCTCAATGATTCTATACTTTCTTACAGTTGAAACTGTATAATTAAAGTGGCTTGACAAACATCTGGAAGTTAGGGTTTTCTTAATTGTTGAGCATAAATAATATTTTCCAAGAACTTTTAGGTCTCTTGATAGGTATAATTAACACACATAAAGTCTTTCTGTGTGACTTTTTTCTTTTGAAAGCAGACTTACAGCTTCTCAAGGTATTTTGAGCTAAGATTTTCTCTGCCTTGCCTCTCCAACTTTGGAGTCACTGGCTAGAGTCTACTTTGGGTCATTGAGATATATCACCTACATTATTATATGAACTTCATATTTTAAAAAATAGGATGTTTTATAATACAATAATTTTTATTGGTGGAAAGAAGCATAAGGGTTATTCATAGTATAATTCATTTTGTAAAACTTTGTGGAAGCCTTGCTATTATTATTAAAGTTCTGATAGAAAGAAAAGGGGTTTAATATTTAGTCAAATAGTAGATCCCTGCATCTGTGAACAGAGCTTTAAAGTTTCTTTGTGAGTGGCAGGCACTGTTAAGATGCATGGTGCCTTAATCCATTGTTCTGCATGGCAGAATCACAGGGACAGGGTTTTCATGGTGTTTGACAGGCAGCTGCTAGTGAATGGAGCACCAAACCTGATGAAGGAGCTTACAGTGTTCATTTCTTAAGCTTTCACTTAAAAGTAAATCACACTTTGCTTAATTTGAATTTCTTTGGGGAAAACCACTGAAGGAAACTCGTTTTTGAAAAACAGGTCTCAAAATGCTAGAAAGTATATGTGGTAAAAATAAATTTACTTGAAAATAACCTAACTTTGTACTAAAATTCTTCAAAAGTGGTTCCAAAGATGGCAGAAGAGCCTTTTAAACTTTGTAGTCATTAATTAGCCAAGCTCAGTAGGGAAATAGCATACTGTTAATGATCATAGGATAGGTTAATGGCTCCAGTTGAATATACATGTCTACAGGAGCGTCCAGCTCACATATTGTGAATGCTTCAGAGCACTGATGGAGGGTTTTGGTGTAATAGACTTTCTGAGCTGGAACTCAAACATTAGTTTATGGGCAGTTTTTATTGTGTTTTAAATTAAAAATATATGTCCATTCGTTATATGGTTAGAAATAGTTTTTTCCCACATTTCCAAACTAGATACAAAGTTAACATTTATATTTTCGGTATGTGCTTCTATGGTATAGTTCACTGCTTAGTACAGAGCTTTTTGCATATTAAAGTCTCTATAATAGTTCTTGAATTTGCAAATGACCAAATCAAGGTATATTGGGGTAAATTGCTTTAGTACTAGGACAGAAGTTCTAGGACAGTGTCTATTTCTGTGATTGACTTGCTTCCTAGCAGATAGCTGCGGGGTTGCCAACTCTGAACTTCTTCCAGTTTCTAGCTTTGTTGTTAACAGAGAAGGTAGGGATAGGAAGGGAGACCAAGCAGGGGGGAAAACAAATAGGAAATATTTGTGGCAAGAAAGCAGCAAAGAATAGAAGAACCTTTATACTGGTTGTGTCAGAGCACTGGGTACCTTTTTTCTTCACTCCAGCCCCAAAGACCTCCAGTGGTTAGCCTCACTGCAGCAGTTCCTATTGGGGTGTGAGGGGCATGTGCAATTTTAAGCAAGCCTGTTGTAAGTAAAGACATTGAAAAGCTGAAGAACAACCAGCGTGATGAAGGAAATTTAGTTTAGGGGGGATGGTTAAAGGAATTGGAAATATTTCGAATACATAAGACATGGAGTTTAGAACTGTAAGATGGCTTTATGATCACATCATCTCATAGATGAGAAAACCAAATCTCCCAAAGTTTCAGTTTGCTAGATTTGAGTATCATATGAAGGACTCTAGTAGCATCTTAAGATTATGCCCTTCCAGGTGTATTTTTATTTTTAATTAAAGAGTAAAGTTTTTAAAATAATTTTCGTGGTTTGGGGAAAATTTTTTACATAGAAGGATTGTTTTGCTTCTTCATTAAATCCAAAAGTCTAGGAATCATTGGCATAATGAAAAGAGTGCTGCTTAAGGAAGCAAGAGCTCACATGCCACTCCTAGTGGGCTCACTAACTCTTCCTTTAACCCACATATTAAAAGGAGCATGAGGGACGCCTGGCTGGCTCAGTTGGAAGAGCCTGTGATTCTTGATCTCAGGGTCATGAGTACAAGCCTCACATTGGGTATAGAGATCACTTTAAGAAGGAGAAAACATTAAAAGAAGTATGCGCTCTTGGTCTTTTCCACACACCACCCCCACCAAAACAAAACAAAAACACCATGCTCTCTTAACATTCTCTGAGTCCCAGAAGATGTAATTCATCCAAGGTCTCCTTATACATAAGTAGGAGAGCAAGAATCTTGGCCCTCCTGACTCTTGATCAGCTGCTTTTTCCCACTTCATTATTTTGTCATATTTTTCACAGCATTATCCCCTCTGTGGGTGCTTTAAGCCACAAAAAAGTGTATTTAACTTGAGACTTCCTCTGGTGTTTTTATAAAGGTAACATAATTTTACTGCCCTCGTAGGCACAAATTATGCAGGGATTTTTATTATCACCATTCCTCTTAGCTCATACGCACCCAATTCATTACACCTAATCATCACGATGAAATCTTTTTTTACTACGGTACATTAGTGTTTACACATTGTCACTGACAACAGTCTTTGGGTCAAACAGCTCTGACATCCAGCTTATCAGCCAAGGATTCCCAGATGGTGAAAGAGTGTGGTCAGGTAATTTACGCATTAAGTCTTCTACCCTTTCTGGCCTATGTAATCACCACCTTTTTTGACATTTTAACACCCAGTAGGAGGCAGCAAAATAGTATGCAATCATGCATGCACAATTGCAGACTACACTCTATGTTGAAAATACAGTGCACAGAAGAAATGTGTTAATGTTGAAAGAAGAGGTTGGAAAACCTGGGTGTATGGGGGCCCAACTCCCCCACATTTAGTTGATTGAATTACATTTTGTATTAGAATATAGATTTATGCCAAGTGTAGATGCTAGCAAGATGAATACTTATGATTAATATTGATCTTTTAAATCTTGATTTTATTGTGGTTATTGTTATTAAAAAGATTGTGTTTGCATGTAGAATTTGAATTGTAATTGCACCTTATTCTTACCTCTGAAGATAATGGGGGAACACAAATCCTAACTTTTTAAGAAACTTTTTTATATAATGTATCTGACCTAGCATGAGGTTAGCAAAGGATAGTTAAAACAGTGTTTTTATCACAGAGTCTTTTTTAAAAATTGTAAACTAAAATTCTACTTTATTCTCTCATTTCAGGAAACATTAGGAAATCTGTGCTTAGTAATATGCCTTATGTATCCATGTCCAAAAATATAGCATTTTAACAGAACTTTATTTTAGATGCTTAATATACATGAGAATTTTTAGATTGCTTTAAAAAGCCTGCCACAAATATTTATACCAAGGTGGAATATTCATTTCCATGCTAGAAACATGTAAAACTCCTGAGATTTGCAGTTGTATATCTGGATATTACCATGTTTAAGTGTTTTGTCTTTAAATAGTTAAATTACGGGGCGCCTGGGTGGCTCAGTCGGTTAAGCGTCCAACTTCGGCTCAGGTCACGATCTCGCGGTCCGTGAGTTCGAGCACCACGTCGTGCTCTGGGCTGATGGCTCGGAGCCTGGAGCCTGCTTCCGATTCTGTGTCTCCCTCTCTCTGCCCCTCCCCCGTTCATGCTCTGTCTCTCTCTGTCTCAAAAATAAATAAACGCTAAAAAAAAAAAAATAATAAATTAAAAAAATAAATAAATAAATAGTTAAATTTCGAGCTTTAGCTTCCAGTCACTTTTATTTTTCAAATTAAGAAAAGATATCAAGGAGAGTTTTCTCTTCACACCACAAATGTACTGATGCGCTTCTTCCCAGAAATAGTCCTGCTTTCTGAAAGAAACATTGTAATAGAGGAGTCACATATACCTGCAGGGATTCATTTCCTGTCTTCTTGCTCTATAAGACAACTCAAACCCTTCAGTATTCCATTCTTACTTACCTTTTGAAAAGAGCCTAGGAGTTTGTTTATATAAAAACAAGATACAGAGACAAACTTAAGATTAGATCTTGGATATTCTTACAAATAAGTATTTTTCCTTTTTTTAACCAAACTGCACGTTGTGTGGAATTAACAGTCTTTTATGTAAATAACAAAGATACTTTTTACTTAATGTAGTAAAGTCATCAAATTGAATTTCATAAAAAGGTCGAAATGTGTTCGTTAATATTTTATACCTGTGTAATATTTTGATCAACTTTTTAAAAGTAAGTCCCAAGATATACTTTACTTACCGGCAGGAAAAAAAAATTTACTCTAATTTAGAATCTGGAAAACAACTCTCTTCTTCATTTTTATATTTCAATTTTTTTTTTTTTTTTAATTTTAGAGTCATTTCGTACCAAACGTTACCAAGAAATATGCCAAGCCACAGAGCCCAGGTTATGGCCCGCTATCCAGAAGGTTACAGAACACTCCCCAGAAACAGCAAGACCCGGCCTGAAAGCATCTGCAGTGTAACCCCTTCCACTCGTGACAAAACAGTAGGGCCTGGAGCAGAAGAGAAACGGAGATCAATGAGAGATGACACGATGTGGCAGCTTTACGAATGGCAGCAGCGTCAGTTTTATAATAAGCAGAGCACCCTCCCTCGTCACGGTACTTTGACCAGTCCTAAAACCATGGTTAATATTTCTGATCAGACAATGCACTCTATTCCCACATCACCTTCCCATGGGTCAATAGCTGCTTATCAGGGATACTCCCCTCAACGAACATACAGACCGGAAGTGTCTTCGCCAATTCAGAGAGGAGATGTGACGATAGACCGCAGGCACAGGGCCCATCACCCTAAGGTAACATATCTGCTAATCTTGTGTTAACTACTACTTTACGGATGTTGTGTTTTATTTCTGTCCACCTATTCTTTTTTCTTAACGGGAGAGACAAAAAACTAGGTAGGCAAGGCAGCTCCTTTGTTTTAAAAATTAAGGAAGAATATGGGACGCCTGGGTGGCTTAGTTGTTTAAGCGTCCGATTCTTGGTTTCAGTTCAGGTCATGATCTCACAGTTTGTGAGTTTGAGCCCCGCCATGGGTCTCTGTGCTGACAGTGCAGAGCCTGCTTGGGATTCTGTCTCTCTGCCCCTCCCCCTGGCATGCATTCATATTCTCTCTCTCTCTCTCAAAAAAAATAAATAAATAAACTTTTTAAAAAATCATAAATGTCTTTTTTAAAAAATTAAAATTAAAAAAGAATAATCTCTAGTGTCAGAATCTCACATGTAAAAACCTAAGCTTGCAACACATCATCTTTTGAGAGCACAAAAATGTTTATTTTGAGCAGATGTGTTATGCATTCTTCTATGCTCCATAGCCTATGTCATCAGCTTTCCATGTAGGTTAAGACCACTTGCATTTTTATTGGCTCTTCACACACTGGAAAATTCTATTCCTGTCCTCTTCCAGCAGCATACCTGTATTCTTGCATCAGGTTCATCCTGCACTTTGCTAAGATAAAAGTGCTGAGCTCAGGGCGCCTGTGTAGCTCAGTTGGTTAGGCATTCGACTCTTGGTATAGGCTTAGGTCAGGATCTTGTGGTTCATGAGACCATGAGATTGAGCCCCACTGTTAGCGCAGAGCATGCTTGGGATTCTCTCTCCCTCTCTCTGCCCCTCCCCCCATCCACTCTCTCACTCTTACTCTTGGTTTCTCTTAAAATGAATAAACTTTTTTTAAAGAAAAGTGCTAATCTCTTCTAACCAGCTGCATATATGGCTTATTGAAATCATCTCCTTATGTACCCAATTTAATATTAGGATAACAATGCAGGGTGGCATATATACTTTTTAAAACTTAAGATACACATAGAGATCATGTTTTAATTTGTACATGAAGTTGGTTTAAGCATTGCTTAGTAGATTATTTGGAGTTAATTCAAATAATTAGCTTTTGTGTTGGTTAGCTTTTTATAATACTAAAGCACATGTTTTGATCATTCAGCCTGTATGCAGCCAGTTGTTTAATGTCTATCCTAAAATGAAAAGGAATTTTTCTGTCATTTTCTTTTTAATTCTAAAGAATTTCTTACTTTACACCATTTTAAAATGTACCTTTTCTTATCCCTCTGACAGACTGAATCCTTCAGTTATAACATTGCATAAAGTATATGTTTGATATAAATAAGGTGTATGTTTTCCATAAATAAGCATTAGTTAGAAATGAATGAGTCAGTCAGGAATTTTTCTTCTTGGAGGAAGCTTTAGTTTGCCTCACCAAAAAAGGCTCAGGTTGAACTCCATCATAACAGAGTTCAGTGTTTTGTCACTTTGTACATCCAACAACTAAATCATCTTTGATTTAAAAAAAAAAAAATGGTAACAATATTTAAGAGAAATCTGATTCAGTATTGTGTGGTTGAAACATGTTCTCCTGGGAATTAGCATTTTTTATTATTTTTGACCTAAATGTATCATCTGTTTCAAAAACAAATATAAAATGAATGTATGCTCTCTGTCTAGTTCCTAATCAACTACTGGTCTACTCCTCTTCCCAAAAAACTTCTTAAACATTGCCAAAATTTTCTTTCAAACTCTCCTGTCATTTTCCTTGATGTGATCATTGGTTCCCAAAATATGTCCGTGGACCCCTGTGGGGTTCCCATGACCCTTGCAAGGAGTCTAGTCTGTAAGCTCAAAACTATTTTTATAATGGCAATAATAAGACATCATTCATTGCGTTACCATTTTCTGAGTGCAAAAGCAACGATGGGTACTGGCACATTAGCGTAAATCAGGGGGGCAGCTCCCAACTGTGAATTTTTAAATTCACTTAAAAATCCCTTTGATGAAGCAATGAAAGATAATTTTATTCAATCTTGACCTTTCATTATACATCATTTTCATAGTGTGTGTGATGAAATGGGAAACGGTGCATAAAGCAATTTCTCTTGCGTACCAAACTACTAACATCAAGGTTGACTCAGAAAAAGATACGTGTGATTGAGTTGCAAGCTGAACTAGCTCCTTTTTTCCTGAAACACCATTTTTACTTGAAAAGATGAATGACAGACACACTACGGTTGTTCACACTCGGTATTTGACAGACACTTCTCAGAGTGAAATGCTATCCTGTCACTTCCAGGAAAACAACCAACAGTATTTGTCACTGATGACAAATTTGAGCTTTCAAGCAAAAATTAGAATTTTGGAAATGTTGTATCTGCCACTGTGAGCTTGACAGCTTTCTGGTGCTTAAAGATTAGCAGTATTAACAAATGTGTGTTACTGGTATTGTATACTGATACGTGTCAACATCTGCAGAATTCACCGAACCAGCACTTTCCACATGACCAGAGTTTGCTATTACAAAATCACAGATGGGTAAAAAATTCATTTAAAGCGTAAACACCAGGCATACCTCATTCTTGTGTGCTTCGCTTTATTGCACTTTGTAGGTGCTGCATTTTCTACAGATTTAAAGTTTGCTCCCATTCTGTGTCATGCAAGTCTGTCAGCACCATTTTTCCCACAGCATTTGCTCACTTCTGTCTCTGTCATGTTTTGGTAATTCTCACATTATTTCAAACCATTCTTTTACTGTTATATTTGTTATGGGGATCTGTCATCAGTGATTACAATTCACTGAAAGCTCAGATGATGGTTAGCATTTCTTGCAGTAAAGTATCTTTTAATTAAGGTGTGTGTATATATATATATATATATTTTTTTTTTTTTTTTTTTAGACATAATGCCTTTGCACATTTAATAGCATAGTGCAAACATAACTTGTACATGCAATGGGAGCCCAAAAAACTCATTTGACTCACTTTATTGCATAATTCACTTAATTGTAGTAGTCAGGAACTGAACTCACAGTATCTCCTAGGTATGCCTGTAAAGTAATAGCTGTTAATGTGAAAAGGTCATTGATACAGTTTCAGATAACATTTGCAACTAACTTTTAATATCTACTTTCATTAGCACTAATAACAAATTTTAAATGATATTTTATAATGTAAATTTAAGATTTCTCATCATTGACATTGACCACAGAATTTATATTGTACCTTTATTTTCCTAGCATGTCTATGTGCCTGACAGAAGGTCAATGCCAGCTGGCCTGACTTTACAGTCTGTTAGTCCCCAGAGCCTCCAAGGCAAAACGGTGAGTTCAGTATTTTTATTTATCATATCATGTTTTATTTATGTGCTACACATGATAGCACATATCTTACAGAGCATTTAAGTTTGAATTTTCAGAGAGGTTCCTCCCAAAGAAAAACTGTTGCTACTTTTGTGAAAGAGAGCTCATCAGAAGAGTTTGGGATCGTGCAGCCACTTCTCTATCTGACTAGAGAAATCTCCCAAAATGTCATATTGCCTAAATATGAGATTATATTTTCAGGGCTTATTGTATAACCTGGGTGGGTTTCTTTACTTCGTTGGATGCTGATTACCTCCTTCTTCTTTTTTTTTTTTTTTTTTTTTAAGTTTATTTATTTTGAGAGAGAAAGGGAGCACACAAGTGGGAAGGGACTGAGAGAGAGAATCCCAAGCAGGCCCTGCACTGTCAGGGCAGAGCCCGACATGGGGTCTCGAACCCACGAACCGTGAGGTTATGACCCGAGCCGAAATTAAGAGTCAGATGCTCAATTGACTGAGCCACCCATGTGCCCCGATTCCCTCATTCTTAAAACCGAAGTTGGAGTTGTTGATTAGTGGAACAAATCTAGCAAGCAACCGTGTGTAGTCACACTATGGGCCTATTAAGAAGTCTCTCCTAGGGGACACTTGGGTGGCTTAGTCGGTTAAGCATCCGAGTCTTGATTTCAGCTCAGGTCCTGATCTCACAGTTAGTGGGATCGAGCCCCACATCAGGCTCTTTGCTGGCAGCATGGAGCCTGCTTGAGATTCTCTCTCTCCCTCTCTCCCTACCCCTCCCCCACATACATTCTCTCTCTCTCTCTCTCTCTCTCTCTCAGATAAATAAAATTTAAAAATTAAAAAAAGTTTCTCCCATACATTTTTGCATAGATTAACTACTTTAGAGAGGAAAAAACTGATTTACATATTTATGCAGAGAGAGACTATAAAAATACTAGGTGCAAGCAAGTACTTACCATTACCATTTCATTGTCAGTATTATGTTCAAATTGGGAAGGAGTTTTATTACCAGGACACTGTTATTCTTCACATTAAATAGAAAAGATGACTTTCATTACTTCATTTTATTTTAATGGCATTGTTTTATCTGTGCATTAATATCAGTAGGTAGTCTCAGTTCCTGTGAAGATGTGATTTGAGGATCTATATAGTTGTTCATTTAAAATTCTCTTCCTGCAGGAATCAAAACAAATTCCTCTTATGTGTTTTGCAGATGTTGTTTTATTTCATCTCTGAGTCTTTTACATGCTAAGATATAAGACAGGTGTCCTGGCTTTAAACTGTTTCCAGCTTATTTATTAAAGGTTATAAATATTGCTTGAGTAAAACTGAAAACTTTTAAATGTTGTAATTTTTAAATATTAGATTGGTGATCTGCCAAGAAACAGACATTTATCGTAAGATAATGCTAAGTATCGTCTTATGAATTTTTATCTTCTGCCTTGCTCCCTCTAGTGGATAGTTAGGATAAAATGTACTTATCACCTTTGTGGGTCAAAAAATGTGCCCGTTTTTATTTTGCCTCAAAATTCAAATATGTAGCAAACTTACTGGAATCTTTCATCCTTTTGAAAATTTCTTAATCTTTTTAACTCAGTAAATAATAAACCAGAGTTTCAAAATTCCTTCTTTTGATATTTTTTTCAAATACCACTCTGGGTCTTAAGACTGTCTGAATCCCTTACACGACCCTACCTTCTCCTTGGCAAGACCTCAAGAGCTTGATATGGTGGTCATAAGACCTGGGCTCTCCCATAGTCACGAGGTCACCAGATGTGGTTGGCATCAGAACAAAAGCAGTTATTCTTCTCCTGTCGTGAAATTTCTTCCTTAAGTCACACACATACACATTCTTTTACTCTTTAATATAAAAGAGCATTGTCTCATCTACATAGATAGCTTAATCTGAAGAATCCCGTAGTAACTCTTACTTACTTCTGACATTTTTCTTACCTAAAGGCAATAAAATTTCATATAAAATTTCAAATAACAGTTAAAAATTATTTCTGTCCCTTAAAAAAATTGTATAGAATATAAAGACATGGCAAATGAACAGAACAGAAGAGAGCTGGTGTAATACTGTGTTATAGGCAATATAAATCAATCTCAGGACCATTTTTTGGCCTGGAAGTTTTAAGACCACGCTGTAGCCCTGAAGTGATGAGTCTCTCTCTTGCCCATCTGCAGTTTTTAATCATAACAAAGCTCACAGAAACATCAAATAATATTTTACGGCCTATAAGACTGCCAATGACCATACTTTATTGCATTTCTAATAAAGAAAAATGTATCAGATTGGCCTGTTAAGGAATTTTATCTACCTTTGAAAATTTATTCGTCTTAGTGTTCATAGTAACCAATCAGGAACCAGAGTGTGGGAGGAGAGTTTATGTACTCATGGACCTTTCTGTTGGTATTAAATGGTGTCCTTCCCCCCCCCCCCCACTAAAAAATAAAAACTGATCTTTGGTTATTTAAAATATCCTGTGAATGCATTAGCAGTGACATTTAGAAATATAACTGGGAAGCAATTAATAGACCCCAGGTACTGAGTTTAATATGAAGATATCATCCAAGTTTTACATGAATTTGAATGCTTTTTATTTACCTTCTGTCTCTAAAATAGAATGTTGGACATGCAGTTATTGTTCTATTGCTGTAAAAGTCTTAGGCATCACTTAAAAATATCTTTTAATGATAATTTTTTAATAACTCTTATGTACAAACCTTTACAGTTGTTTTTTGGCATTGTGCTTTTTAATACTTAACATTTAGTATTCTCTCATGAATTCTGAGAAAGTGCCTTAATATACTGTTGTTTTGCTGTATCTTTTAAAGTAACACTGTTCCTTCTATTTCTCTAGATATCTATGCATTTATGTAGGACCTATCATCATAGTGCCTAGGCACTATGTTTGATGTCAACCGTAAGAGGAAACTTGCCAAGAAATCTTGGTTTAATATCTGTCACTTAAGACAACAATTAATCTGTTTTCCACTGTTTGGATTCTTAAATTGTACTCCTTCAGCCAGAGGAGCTTACGCTGCTGCTAATAAAGCTGAGACGGCAGCAGGCCGAACTGAGTAGTGTCCGGGAGCATACATTAGCACAGCTCATGCAGCTGAAACTTGAGGCCCACAGCCCAAAGGTCAGCTATGAAGAGTTTTGTATGTGTCATCTGCCATTACTACTTACCTTGAGCCATTCGTTAATCAGTTTGATCGGTGTCATTAGTGTTGAGCATGAGCCCATACAATCATTGCAGTGACATTATGATCTCCTATTGACCCTTTGAGAATTCACTTATTTATATGTTATTAAAGGGAAATACAGGTAGGATGGATTTCTTCTTGGCCTTCCAGCCCACTCACCCACCAACTTTTGGTCGTGAGGAAGGAAATGCATACAGACTTCATTCCCCTTGTACCGTAGCTTCCACAGCTGATGAAACAGATGATTGAAAAGTCCTATAATTTCCTGGAAATTAATGAGTTGAAAATTGGTTGTAACTGTAATAATACTGCCTTATAAATGTCAGAGATTAAGATATTTCTTTTGTTCTTGACTAAAAGAATGAACACATGCAAACATTTCTCAAAGGGTTTAATAGCCTCTGGTTATATGAGAAACATCCAAAGAAGTCGTACTGTGTCACAGAAAAGTATTAACGTGTAAAACTTCTAACATTGAATCTGCCAAAGCCATTTGAAGGATCTTCCTGCTGAATATTTTAGCTTCTGTGCATGTCTATTTAATTTCTTACAAAACTAAGTGTAATTTTTAATAATTTAATATGTCATCTGTACAATTTACAGGGAGCATGTATGTGAAAATTGTGTACCATGATATAATAGGTTGTGGTAAACTACCTGTTTTTCTTATTTCAAAATTGATCTTTTCATGAATTCTACACCCTCTTTCTCTATCCCTTTGTTTCTTGATTGATGCCTACTAGAATGAAATTCTTTCACATCATCTTCAAAGGAACACCATATATTTGGATCATCAGGTGGGATTTGTAGAATTTTTTTGCTTAAAGTACCTAATAGAACTTTTCAAATGTAGTTTAGTTTTCCAGGTTATTTGGAACTAATAGCATGACTTTTATAAGTAACAGAATAAGAAATTCCTAACGGTGAATTCAGTAATACCAAAATAAACAAGTAAAAAGGATAGTTGTGAGTGTAAGGAGCAATACTGGGTCGCTGGAAAATTGGGAGCCTGAATTCTCTAGACTTCCCTTCTCTTATCCCAAGAAAGCTCCTACTCATTAGGTTTATCTCTGCTTGGGGTTGACCTGATTAAAGAACTAGGTACCAAACTGTGAATGCCTTGTTGGAAGATCAAGAGGGGGCGGGTGTGCTGTGCTCTCAAAGGGTAGTTTCGCTATGGGTGAAAAGTGTGGTGACCATTTTTAATTCTGTAACTTCAGCCCTTGTTTGCCATCTCCTGGTGTTTGGTCTTCACTAAGCTCTGTAGAATCATTTTTACAGTGGGCTATAGTTCCTACCATTTCCTCAGTGGTAGCAGTGAGTGCGGATGGTTAGGGTGAATGGCAGTTCATGAACAGGGACTGCTTTTTCCATATTTTAGTTTTTATGAAATTCTCTATTAATATTTAATTTTAATTTTATGGGAGCTTTTGATATGTTCTTAAACACTGAATTTCGTCCTGTGAATGCATTTTTTATCTATATAAATTAAGCTATAACTTGTTTTAGCCTGTTTCAAAACAATTCAAACTTGAGCATTTACCAAATGAAAGAGGTTACTGTGGAAAATGTCATAAGACAGATGTTTACATATTTATATTTGCCTCCTTAAAATAATAAGGTACTGCTTTAAATTAGTTCTATTTAAAGAGGGATTTTGCATTAGGATGACCCTTTAAAAACTGTTCAATCGTGTTTGATAATTTTTAAAAGAAATATACTTTTAGAGTTTATTCTTTGTCCCACAACATGTTTTTGTCATGATTTTGCCAATTGGAAAGCTTTAGAAATCAGCATTTCATGAGTCCAAATTCCAGTCTCCACTCCAGAGACTGCTGTTGAAATTTAACCACGGTGTATATTCACACTTTGAAAGTAATCTAATAAAGACACGAAGTCTTCCCTCAAAATGCCACACTGCCAAGAAAGCTTCTAAGATGCATTGGTAAATAACTTGCATAAAAGCTCTTTTGTCTGTAAAGCTAGCAATAGTTCTGAAAAATAAGGGGATATTTCAAAAATTAGGTGTAAAAAACAATGACATAAATGTGAACCTAAAGTTATATAGTATCTCTGGAAATAAACCTAGTGGTTCATTATAATTTATTACTTATCTCAATAAATCAAAACTAGAATTACAGAGACAAAGAGCTTTAGAAAATCCCAGCGCTTGCTAGCTGGCTCAGTGCGTGGAACATGTGACTCTCCGGGTTGTGAGTTCAAGCCCCACGTTGAGCATAGAGAAACTGAAAAAAAAAAAAAAAATCTTAAGAGGGGCGCCTGGGTGGCTCAGTTGGTTAAGAATCCACCTCTTGATTTCAACTCTGAGCCGTCAGCACAGAGCCTGCTTGGGATTCTCTCCCTCCCTCTCTGTCTCTCCCTCCCCTGCTTACGCATGCATGTTCTCCCTCTCTCAAAATAAATAAACGTAAAAAAAGAAATCCTAGGAAAAGACAGGTGAATATATTGAAAACACCACCATTTGCTAAGATACTTCTCCTCAACTCCCTTTCCCGGGTTGAGCTGTTTCTTCCCTTTACCCAAGTGACCCAGATCCGATTGAGGTTTCTATTGCCCTTGGTACTCTGGAAGTGTGCTCCACTGAGCCTTTGTTGTTGGAGAGGACCAGGCTAGTGGTCTACAGGTGGCCTCTAAAAATCTCGACTTTTAAGTGATCCTCTCTATTCCCTCTACACATCAGCAGAGGTTTTCTAGTAGTTGCCTTTTTTTATATGAGATCTTGAAATAAAACTATATTAGTCCAATTTTAAAATGTAGTAATGAAAAGAACTACAGTAATTGTTTGAATGCTAATTTGCATGATCAAAATAAGACTGTTTCTGATGGAAAAATTTGGGCCATTTTTAGGCAATAAATAGACAACATATAGAAACAAGGTGGAAACTTTGCCCAGAAACTCAGATATGCCTAAATATATAGATCCTTAAGGTTTCCTAAAGAAAAATCCCTCTTTAAATAAATCAAAATTTTTTATGGTTTCAAATAATTACATTTAATGTAAATGAAACATTTACTTTTGAACTGTTCTATATTTTATATCAACAGTAAAGTTATTAAGTTATATAAAAAGAATTCTCGATCATTTTCCATTTTAATGAAATTTTTTTCATTCAGCTCAAACACTTCTAGTTTAAAAAAAAAAAGAAAGCATTTCCAGCTTTTAATCTTGTTACTGCCAGTAACTTATTTTAGATTGCCAAGTCTGTTGTTTTTCTAGGCATTATTGTTTGCCCAGTATATAAAAAAATCAGTAGTTTTTTCATAACTAGAAATTGGAAGCTAGATTTTAAAATCTGAAAGTCAAAAGAAAAGGCTCTGGTCACATTTTATACAATATGTCCTACAAATGAACATGTACTAATTAATACTCACTTTCAACACTTGCTCTCCTAGCTCAAATACATCGTTAGAATAACTTAAGGCCAGCAGCAAAATGTAGTCTTTCTCCTGCCTCTTGGGAGCTAGTCAAAAGAAAGTTTTTTATTGATTGAAATTCTCTCAGTTGCTATCACTGTCCATGAAAAATAGAACCAAGTGTGGTTTCTGAGTTGCTTCAGAGGTAAATTCATTTCTGATATCAGAATGGTTATAACAAATGAAAAATAAAAATGCCTTACCCTGTAATTCTGAAGATCTGCATATTATACAGTCAATCCAAAAATCTTGACTTCTGGTCCCCCATAACTTGAGCAGTATAATTTGGCTTCTGATTAACCACATTTTGAGGATGAGTTCTGTACTAAAGTGTTTTTAAAAACAACAAAAGCTATACTAATTATATAGCAGAATTATCTTCTGCTTTTTGTTTCATTTTGGAGTACACTATTATCATTTGCTTGTGCTTTTACAGCCCAATTAGTAGACTATTCACAGACTACATTTAATAAGACCGGCTAGGTTTATTTGTCATTTTTGTGAATTTTAAGATAACCTGTGAATGTACAATAATCCTAACTGGATATACTTCATGTACCTCATCCAGATTCTATTTATAAAATGAATAAATACATAACTTTTTTGGTCAGTCATGAAGGGAGGATTAATAGGAATGGGGAAATGAGAACGATTCCATCCTTTTGTCCATATTCTCCACCCTGTTTTAGCTCTTCCTTCCATTTGTTTCTTTCTTCCTCACCTGCTTTTTCTGACTTTCCCCTGTTATTGAGTAAAAAGCAGTTATGAGACAGTTTAGATGATGTTCCCTTTCCCTTCTTCCTAAAACTTTCGGCCAGCTTTCCAGGTAGGCAATGATAACAGAAAATGAGATACTAAGAAATTGGTAGAAAGACATGGATAGAAGGATCAAGGAACTTGGGGCCATGCTTCACAGGCCTTTCTCAGTGTGCTGCCCCCTTGTGGGTACACTAAACATATCCCAACCCTTTCCACCACCACAGCTCCTCACCCCACTCTGATTTTATTCTAGCACTCCAGTAGCTAACCTCCTCCTTTAAGAATACTTGCTACAGTAAAAAAAAAATAAAATAAAATAATAGAATAGAATAGAATACTTGTTATAGTAAATGGAGTTTGACTTCTACACGTCTAAGCTTTACTTGCACTGATACTGCAGCAGTTATTTTATTTTTTCATCTTTTAAATATAAATACTGTAACATTGAATGCCCTTAAAATTATGACATTCTGCCTTTACCCCTCTCCCTTCAAGAGTCATCATAGTTAATTGCATCAGAAACATTTGCTTGAGAAAGGGAAAGGACACAGATCTCAGCTACACTCAGGTTGCAGATTGTCTCTTCCCCATGTACTCAAAAATTCTTTGTGAAAAGAATACGCCTCTGTTCCAGTAATTAATGAAGTTGATTTACCCAGTTGGAGCTGTCTACCTGCTGCTGGAACATACTTGTTTCCAGATGTAGCATCAAATAGTATATTCTTTAACATCAGATGGCTAAAGGATCTTATTATACTCAAATTCTCATGGAAAAACTGGACGTTTTTCCTGAAAAAGCAGTTTGCCATAGTATAATAAAAGAAAAATACAGCCCAAGCTTACCTACGGTGTTCTTTGTTGTATAAAAATGTTTAAGGGACACCTAGGTGGCTCAGCATCCAACTCTTGAATTCAGCTCAGATCATGATTTCACAATTTGTGAGATCTAGCCCTGTATGGGGCTTTGTGTTGACAGCACAGAGCCTGCTTGGGATTCTCTGTCTGTTCCTCTCTCTGTCCCTCCCCTGCTCACGTGCTCTTGAGTGCACTCTCTTTCTTTCCCTCTCAAAAGTAAATATTTGTGGGGGCGCCTGGGTAGCTCAGTGGGTTAAGCATCCAACTTCAGTTCAGGTCATGATTTCACGGTTTGTGGATTTGAGCCCCGCGTCAGGCTCTGTGCTGACAGCTCAGAGCCTGGAGCCTGCTTTCGATTCTGTGTCTCCCTCTCCCTCTATCCCTCTCCTGTTCATGCTCTGCCTCTGGCTCTCAAAAATGAATAAACATTTTTAAAAATTTTAATAAACATTTTTTTAAAAATGCTTAAGAGGAGAGGCGCCTGGGTGGCTCAGTCGGTTGCCTGTCCGACTTTGGCTCAGGTCACGATCTCACAGTCTGCGAGTTCAAGCCTCGCATCGGGCTCTGTGCTGACAGCCCAGAGCCTGGAGCCTGCTTCGGATTCTGTGTCTCCCTCTCTCTCTGCCCCTAACCCACTTGCATTCTGCCTCTGTCTCTCTCAAAAATAAATAAATATTTTAAAAATAAAAATATTTAAAAAATAAAAATGCTTAAAAGGTGCAACAGCCAATAGCTACATCCTTGTGTCTTATCAGTATATTTTTTTAAGTTTTATCAGATGCTTGTGGGGAAGATAAAATCATTTTGTTTTAATACTAACTTTTAAAAAAACATCTTGAATTGGATGTAAATTTAAAAAAATAAAAAATTAAGTTAAAAAAATAAAATTTAAAAAAAGATAAAAGAACTATAAAATAGTTTATCCATGAAAAAATAAAAATAAAAAAATCTTGAAGAGTAAACTAAACCTTATAATTTGCAAAGATTTTGTATTAGCATTGAGATTTTATGATGTAATTCTTTTTATAAATACGAATATTTTATGAACTGTGTGCTAAAGCTACTAATGACTTTTGGAAGAAGTCTGATATTCCCCATTGGCTGCTGTGGACATTCCTCACCAGTATGCTTTCTATATCCTTTCAAGAAACAATAGTGAAAAAAACTATGCAGACACAGACTCTGGCCACCTTTAAACATACTTATGCCAAGGGAAATGTAAAAAGAAACAACTGAATATATGTAATTGGTACTGGAACCATTCAAGGTAAAAATCCAAGAATACCTTTTTGCATTTTGTTCTTTGTGTTCATGAAAGACAGCTTCCCTATAAGGGAAGAAATGCTAACAAGATGATTGAAGAGATTCTTGATGGCTTTCATTGTTCATGTCAATTCAGCAACTTTGTTCTGTTGAGCTATTAAGCAAAGATCCCATTTTCTCTAATATTTCAAGGGGTCCTGGAGCTTCTATTTTAGGGATGATTGAGATAATGTTTCTAGGGGATGTAGAATAGGCATTTGGCAAAAGCAAACTAAGGAAACTAGAAAATTGGAAGTATGTTACTTTAACATTTATTAACTAGTTACATGGTATAGAATATCTGTGTTTTTTTATGCCTTGCTATTAAGAGTGATCCTTTCTCTCCAGAAATATTGGGGAGAGGGGGATGATGCCCAGAAAGTTCTGAAGCAGTGTATGACATCATAATGGCAGAACTCTAAGAAGGCTAAAATAAATAGTGGGTAGATTAGAAATGAAAATTTGGAAGGACTTATTTTGTATGTGTTAACTCTCTGATCTCTTGGCCTATCACTGCCTACATATTATTATCATGACTTTCCTATTTCTTACTAGTAATTAATCTATCCCTTTTTGCTAACTGTTTTCACTCATCTCAGCCTTAATAGGGGAAGTTCTCTGGGTTTTACTGTTCTTTCAACCGAGCATTTATCCACACATTTTACTAGTTGTCTCTTATTCTTCATCTCTAGCCCCTGGATTTCTCTCAGGAATCAGAGCCTGTGGTGTGTCCTTGATGTGGGCTTGTTCTCAGGAAGTTTACTTTGGGAAGTGATACCAAGGCACAGCAGTAAAGAGAGTGAGCAAGGAAGGAGAGAATATATTAGCAACTGCCATAGGCAAGTGGGGCCTCATCTGACTACTACTTGTTGATGAAAGAAACACTGCAGAATTGCCCAACTGACCAACAAAAGAAAGCATTTGTACTGGCTCCCATCCTCCTTTGACCAAGGGTTGCCTCTTGAGACTAACTCTCCAACACATTGAGGTTATACATACATTAGCACCCAGTGGGTCCCAATACACGAATTGGTTGGCTCAGCAAGAGTTGAAACAAAAGTTGGGCCAGTAGGGTGTGGAAAAAGGCACAAAGGTATCTAAAACACCTCTCTCTGCAGTTCCAGTTATGTGTTTCTAGTTGCTTATGGAAATCTGCACTTGGACATTCTGCCTTCAGTTCATTACCCGCCCAACATGTCCAAATTTAGAATTGTTGTTCTATACCTCAGTAGTCGGATCAAAAAGCTAAAAAGCAAAATTAGTTCAAAATACTGCTCACCTTTAACGTGAATGATGTAACATTTATTGAGCACATCATCCTTGGGAAAGAGCTCGTTGGACTTTGGGAAGTATCGGGACCTTTACTTTAGCTGTTTGCTTAGACCTGGAACTGGTTTAAGCCCTCAAGAGAAAAGAAAAAAATGAGACCCAGTCTCCACCTCCAGCTATGGCTGGGAGAGCCTGATAACCAGCCTATGGCAGTCTGATTGCCTGGTGGATGAAAAGAAAAATAAGTAGCAGCCTACCTAGAAGGAGCGAAGGTATGACAGTTCTCTTGTTCCACCACTCTAAGGGTGGAAAGAATACAGATCTACAAAAATGGAAAAATTAAGTCAGCTTCCTGGAGTTATATTATGTTCTCCTAATATCTCATCTGCCCAATACCACCGAATATTAAAGTTTAAAATACCTTGAAACTTGAATTTAAAGTATTTTGAGAACAATTTTACTGAAAACAGGAAAATCATGAGATTCTGTAGATTGTTTAACTGAATACATGATATATTCATGGTGTTTAGTCAGAATTATAGAGGCCATCATAACACCCTATATATACTAAGCTCCTTATTACCATTTAATCACAAAATCTTGGCAATAATAAAAGCACCTGCCACGTTATGTCTCTCAGCTAACTCCAGAAATTTCACAAATTTTTGGCTACAAAATAAGATCTCCTTTTGGTTTATCATCCAAGCCCCCTCTCTACCACCTCCCCAACCTTGAAATTCTTCCTACCCTATCATCCCTTTTTTTCAGCCAGCAACTCACTGTTTCTCAAATACTACTTTAAAAGCAATCCCATTCTCTACACTGTGCACCTGTCCAGTACCTGTTCATCCTAACAGCTTAAGCAACACTTCACAGTTTTCAAAGCACTGGCACATACAATATCCCACTTGACTTCTTCTATGTAAGCCTCTGTAGCATGTGGGCCAGTTACCTTTGTCCCCAGAAGCCAGGTTTAATGACTTGCCCCAAATCACAAAGCTAGGATGAATACATTGTATTAATGAATTTTCTTCCCTTTTTTTTTTAAATCTATTTGACTTCCTTGAACATTAATGGAGTTGTTCTTATATTTTCCTAGATAAGAACATGAAGACAATTTCCCCACCACTCCTAAAATGCATAATATTTATACAGTTCGCTTTTGTATTTATAAAAGCAAATATTTTTGTAGCCCGGTGGCTGTAGTTTTGGCTTCTATCTTATTCATTTTTTCAGAACATTCATTCAGCAGAGATTGATGGAGCTCAGTGTAAGGCAGGAAGTTAGTGCTTACAAAGTAGATTCTTTAATTATTTTCAAAGCCCAGGAAGGAAGTAAAGTTGAGCATAAATGCCAAAAACATTTTTAAGATTGGCCTAAGAGTATGATTATGTAGTTAAAACATAAGCTGATAAATCTTTAAAATAATGATAGGAAATCTGCTACTCAGTGCTAATTGTAACTCAGAATATACAATTGCTATTAATAAAACCTAGATCCTTATATCCAGAAGATATTTTAACTTTGATTTAAAGCTCAAATATATTTTGTAGTAGATTTACCCACAGCCAAAACAAATACCTTTTTTTACTAACAGAGGTATCAGATTTTCACTTTTGGAATGTTTGTTCCTTTAAGATGGTATTAAAATACATGCAAAGAAGAGAAAAATATAACCATATCAAACATTATATCCACAATAAAGCTTTTTCACAAAATTGATTTTGAGTTCTTTTAATATTTCTGGTTGCCTGTGAATGCCAGGAATAAAGATGCTAGCATCAGATAGTAATATATTCCGTGAAGCCAAAGGAACAGTGGTTAAGAATAGCTAAACAAGGAAAATAGTTTAAGCCACTAAAGTAAAGTCAGGTTTGTAAAGTTTATCCTGTAGTAAAAGGATTTTAATTAAACAAAAACTTAAAAGACCCTAGGTAAAAAGAGTAGAAACTCACTGTGAGTAAATTACATAAATAAATTATTTGGAAAGACATTAGCTGAGACCTTTAAAGTCTTCTTCAAAATATACTACAGGTATATGTATCTCAAAATGGGGGCCCTAAAAATGTAGCAGTTTTAAGTAAGGTTGTGAGTGTAGAGATTACCCTTCTTTTGTTCTGCTGGGTTCAGGGTATTTTTATAATGTTTCTCAATAAATGGACCTTATCAGTAATCCTGAAGCCAATACTTACTGCATCATCCAGTTTAGAAATGTGTCTGCTTTTTCTTTTAAGGGAACATCAGATATGTTTGACTCCTATGTTAGTGTCCCAATTTGTTATTCCTTTTTTTTTAAATCTTCCTCCCTTCAAGAAAAAGAGAAAATATTATATCGTCTAGCTGCATCTTTCAAAGTACCATTGATTCTTCTGAAATATAATAATAGTAATATTTTCCCCAAATTTTACTTTTAGAAGACGTAGATAGCATGGACGGTTTATTCAGATTGCTTTAAAATTTTCACAGTAATAGACCTCAGTATTTTGCCCGATCAGTTATACAGAGACTTATTTACATTCCTCTATTTAAAAAGTCACTTCAGATTTCTCTGCTCCCCGTTAAACAATGAATAGTTTCAATAGGTAGTCATACCCTTCAATCTCAGGTTCTTGGACTTTCAGATGTTCCTAGAATGAGAGTGAAGGGCATTTACTTTGTCATTATCTCAATGACCTGTTTATAAAGACCCCTGCATTCCTCAAAGCTTCACCCTAGGCATGTCAAATTCTTTAGCATTTTAATCTTTCCACACTTCTAAAGAGTTTATTGATCTAGACACAGGAGGACATTCTTGAGAAATGAATTCTTCAGTGATTAGGCCATCAGGGGTTTTGCTATTGTTAAGACAGATTCTCAACTTAAAAATTCTTTTCCTAAGAAGTCATTAAGAACTCAGGAAAAGTCCATTTTCCATTTAAATGGAAAATGACAGCACAGAAATGGGTCTTCTCATTGGTTATCAGGACAAAAGCTCTGTGGGGTAGATAAGAATCATCCAGACTGCTTGCTCCAAAAAAGGAGGAAGCTGTTAGCACAGCATTTAGACTCAAACTCAATTACAAGACAGAGCTTGAGCAAATGTTTTCTCCTTCTGGGAATAAGACCTAGATCAGAGAAAAAATTATATTTACTTGTCTAGAATTTCTAAACTTACTGTCTACTGTGATAGCCACTAAGCCATATGTGACTAAATTTTAAGTTACATTTTTATAAAAGTAAAATTCTTTTCCTCATACTAGCCACATTTAAAGAGCTGAATAGGCACATGTCTACAGTATTAGACTACACCAGTATAGAACATTTTCATCATCACAGAAAGGTCTGTTGGACAACACTATTCTGGATGATTTATTATATAAAATTTTTAAAGACCAATTAAGCCACTACTTAATATTGCAGGAGGATTCAAGAATTAATCTTTTCCAAGGCTAAATTATATCAATGACTGTCTTGGTTGGCTCTGCTCACTACTAATCTTTCTCTTTCCTGCCGCTTACCTCCAAAATTATTCAGGAGCATTTATCTCATGATTTAGAATATCCTAGTCCTTCTACATTAGTAGCTTATCTAATTTCTATACAGAGACTTTGAAACAGATAGTTAGGAGTTGCTAGACAAATAGAACAACACAATTGGAAATTGGACTCCTGACACCCCAGGTCCCCCATGATTATGCTTGAGTCCACCAATATTACTAATTGTGAGATTTATTGGATTTTTTAAGGGAGGTTAGTATCTTAATGCTATATCTCATACAAAGAAAAGATAATTATCTTAATGTAGATGCAATCCTTGTATTTAGATAGTTTGAAATTTTTCGTCTTTTGGTATTTGTGCAGAGATCTTGATTAACATTTAATACCATCTCATCAGGATCTTGAAAAATTCCTTACTGGGGACAGTTGAATTAGTCCTCCAATTACTTGAATTAGTGCCAAGATAGTTCTCAAGCCTGATCTCCTATCAGAACTACCAGTGGATCTTTAGAAAAGACAGAAAGAAAGTACAATACTCAGGGCCTTCTTTCCCCTAGTCCCCAGTCAGAATTGCCAGAGCCCAGCCCTCCATATGTTTTTAAATGTCCATAGGCCATTTTCTTTTTCAGTCAGGTTTGAGAACTACTGAGATAAATAATGACAGTAAACACCAAAGAAAGAAGTAAAGTCTAGTTTTTCTGAAATAAAAACACTATCTTAGTGCTTTTTATCTTTTTTCATATATGGCACACGTAGAAAGTGATGATATTTGTGCAGCGCCTTGGCAGGAACTAAATGACACACTGTCATCAGCAGGTTAGGCCCAGGGAGGACTGAGGTGGTCCCTATCTCCCCACACCTGTAATCCATTCCCAACCCACAGGTGTCAGTTGGGAAGTTCTGCTCAAGAGCCTAGTAAGTATGACACAGATACATAGAATTGTGTTGAAAAGTTTTTTGGTGATGGGTTTTTAAGTTATTTCTGAGAGTAACATCAAAGAATACTGTTTGTTTATATTAGCCCAGCATACTTCAAAACTGAGAAGGAGGCTAGAATTAAGTACCAGACCTTCTAGGTAGTTTTTCTAAACATTTAGACTTTAAAATGTCAAGTAAAAATAGGTGGTTTTGTTCTAAACAGAAATACATTGACATTACCTAAATGTATTTGCAAGATGTTTCCACGTTTGTTTACTTATTTATTGCTGAAGTTAGGAAAATAGTATAATGCCTGAATCAAGCATTCTAATTTTTATTATTATAAAATAATGTCTTATTATTAATAGCTTTATGATTTGTCAGTTAAATGAAACATAAACTTACATTACCTGTTACTTCAAACAAGGAATTAAAGTATTTAGAAGCAAAGCATTTATTTAACTCATTTTCAAGTGAATAAACATGTTCCATGTACTAGTCTTTTTCTTGCTCTGCTTCCTTAAAACAAAATACATCAGCTGTTAACACCACTATCATAATACTGTCTAGAATCCTTGTATTCGAACCAAAAGAGAATTGGTGGATTTTTTTTTTTTTTTAAGAACTTGAGAATGAAATTCCAACTTGCTCGTGGAGCATTATGTATTTTTTAGGCCATAATTTACTACTTTAATTGAAAAACTGTTACAAAGTTTACATGACCAAAGCCAGATAGAATGTGCTATTTCAGTGTAAGTTATAGAAACAAGGCAGTTTTGTAAGTATTTAAATATACAGTATTTCAGAGGTGTTTCAGTGAGGGGAACCACTAGCCTATTTCTAGGAACATTTGGAGATAAAGCAGGTCTAGTATTTCCAATTCAATAAATCTGGAAAGAGTGAAAGTTCAGTCAACTTGCTGAAATTGTTTCATAGGGACCAAGCTCTCACTATATTGGATCATGATTATTGTGTTCACTTGTCTTCAGCTGTTGCACACCACATGCAAAGGTAGAGCCACCACATACAGGACCACTCACCTTTGAGGATCATTCTTAACAGCCCATTACTCAGCCATCCTAACAGCTCTTGGTCAGGTAGGTGTGGTGCCCTAGGAAATTCTGCAATGATCCTGCTTCTTCTGCCTTTCCATAGATTGTCGTATCCCATCTCTGTCACCTTTTTGTTTTAATGATATTGTCTACATCAAAGATTCTGAAGTTGCCCATTAGAATTATCTGGGAATCAGGGTGTCTATATTCTTTTCAGGCTCTGCGGGTAGTTTGAGTGTGGGTTCAGAACCCCTGGTCTAAACTTGAATTTTGATTTCTGAAGATGTAATAAAAATGGCGGGGGGGAGGGGGTATTACAAGGTAGTTACATGTATTTATAAATATATTGGGTAGCTTACCTTTTTTAATTAATTAACATATTTCCTAATAAATTTCTGACATGGATACAGATTCCTAAGATAGACTAAAGGTTTATAAGAATAGTTTTCTAGATCAGGTCCTCATTATACTAGATGACTCCAGTAGGATTCTTCCACCTTAACTCTCAGCCTTGAACACGATACGAACACATGGTGCTAAAATTTTTCTTAGCTTCCTTGCATTACCAAAGGGTGTTTGCCAGAGGATATGGTTGTCCCATTAATTTTGTTTATTTCATGTTTATATATTTTTATCCTTGACTCTTTAGTATCTTTTTAAATTAGAAAAGCAGTATCTGGGGCACCTGGGTGGCTCAGTCGCTTAAGCGTCCCACTTTGGCTCAGGTCATGATCTCACAGTTCATGAGTTCAAGCTCTGCCTCAGGTTCTGTGTCTCCCTCTCACTCTTTCCCTCCCTGGCTCACACTCTGTCTCTCTGTCTCTCTCAAAAATAAATAAACATTAAAAAAATTAAAAAGAAAAAAAAAAGAAAGAAAAGCAGTATCTACTCTGGAGGAAACTTGGCAAATGCAGAGAAGTATAGAGAAAAGAAAGGGGTGCTTTGGAGGCCTTAGTTAAGTGTCCAACTCTTGATTTCCGTTCAGGTCATGATCTCACAGTTTGTGGGATCCAGCCTCACGTCAGGCTCTGCACTGACAATGGAGAGTCTGCTGGGATTCTCTCTCAGCCCCTCCCACCCCCTTAAATAAAATAAACAAACATTAAAAAAAAAAAAGTGTAGAGAAAGAAAAAGATAATAATCCACAGTCCCACAATTCAAAATAATTGCAGCTGGGGCTCCTGGGTAGTTCATTGGGTTGAGTGTCCAATTCTTGATTTCAACTCAGGTCATGATCTCAGGGTCATGGGATCAAGCCTTGCATCAGACTCTGTGCTGAGCGTACAGCCTGCTTGAGATTCTTTCTCTGTCTGTCTCTCTGAAATTAAAAAACAAAATAATTGCTGCTAACATTTTTATTCCTTTGTTGTACTAAACTGTCGATTTCTAGAGATGACTTCTAATTTTAATATTTTAGGATTTGGTACGTATATTTGAAATTTTTCATAATGAGAAATAGTTTCAGAAATGATCTCTGAAACACTCTGCAGTCTGTATATTTTAAGTATTCTTTTTACTTTTAGTTTTTCTGTTCCTAAGCTACTTTCTTCTTGCAAAGAGCCCTTCTCAGTGACTCAATATTTAATAAGCTATGACATGTAAGTTAAACAGACATTTTTAAATCACATATATGGCATCCCTGTATATACATGCATATTTACCATCTCAAAGTAGTACACTAAATAAATCAGGCTTGATTATCCTTCTACAAAAACCATATTGTCCCTTCAGATAAATTTGCCAAGCTTAGAGTATGAACATTGTCCTTAATCTGACTCTATTGAAGCTCTGCTTAGAGGTGTGAACCATGTTGACCTAGTCATTTGACACAGAGGCCCATTTGTGGTGGCAGATTTCCAAGACTCAATGGGCAATTTCAGTTTGACTTTGAGTATCATTTACATTTGGATGCTATCTGATCTCCATTATTTCTTAAAACATTCATGCTCCTGACCTCCACCCACCACACACAAGAAAATCTGAATCCAGTATTCTTTTGACTAATTTCCAGGGCATGTTATTGAAAAATAGTAATGATGAGATTGCTTTGAAAATTAAAATTAGAAGTAGATAGAGACTTAAGCTTACTTACGCTGTATGAAATGTGTATCCTTACACAAATGTAAGCCAAAACAAAAAGCAGTAACAATTTATTCCAAGATCACCATTTGATTAAGATAAAATAATTAGCATTCCTGTAAAATATAGAGGGCACTTGAAAACATAAAGAGGTCTTAAATTTCTATAATAAAAGTATTTTTTCTCCTAAAGAAAAAAAAATATCTGTAGTTGTTTATAAGTTACTTTCCAACAACGTAAAAAATGTGTTCTGAACTACATATCAGCACATCCTTCTGGGATAGCATTGCAGGAGAGAAAAAGAAGTTTGAGTCTAACTGATAATACAGATGTTAACATTTAAAAAGAAATTATTTAGCTTGAATAAAACTTTAGAAAAAAAAAGTTAAGCCAGTTGCCAGTTTGTTATTTGACAAAACAGATTTTATTGACATGAAACATTGGTAACTAGGCTGAAAATAAAATTGTCTAGATACACAGTTTTCAAGACTTATTTTTTACTTACATGATGCATTTATTAATCTTAAGATTAGTAAACCTTTATTGTAGATTTAAATAAACCACTAAAGTAGCATTTGTGAACCATGATAAAAATGCTTATTTTCTATACTATGCAGAAGAAAACTATGTAAACTATATGTTGCAAATTGCAATTATAAACAGACTTGTCTGCTTATAAACAGTACAATCTTCATTGGCCTTTTACTCCCTATATGTCATGATGATTCTCTTTTGAATGCTTTAGCTGTTGAGTCCAGAGCCTACTAAAACAAGTATTTTTCTGGAGGCAGTAATTAAGTACAACATAGCTGGAAATGTGAAATATGGTTTCAGCCTTTTTAGGAACTAGGGAGATAACATTGATCTTTGCTAAATAAATTTCAGTTTGCATGTCCTTGAAATAATTTTACACGTGGTGTTATACTGGGAGAAAATCCAAAACGGTGTATTATAGATACCTATCAAAATTAACATTAATGAAATATGTAATTATTTCAGTAAGATATACTGATTATTATAAGATTTTAATATTTGCAGAGGACTAATATTTTTCTGATTAACTTTACAAAGAACTGAATATTGTTTTAAGCTTTTTTACTAAACAGTCAAATTATGCCATTTCTCCTTTTAAGTAGGTCCTTGCGCTTTATTCTTTGAATAAGACGTGCTGCTTTATCTTTTCTAGTACATGTAAAAATATTCATTGACTATTATATTCATAAAGTAAAACCTAGTTGTAGCAATATTGCAATTAATAAGCTTTAATATAACTTTGGAAGTATTTTAACATCATTTAATACTTGCTCGAAATGGTTTATGTAAGTTAAATCTGTACAACCTTGGGGTAAAATGTAAGCAACTGCACTATTAGGAAGATATTAAAGTAGAGGCTATATTTACAGTGTCGTCTTTCAAATCTAGCTATGCTGTAAACTGATGTTTGCTGTATGCTCCTCCTGATTTGAAATAGATGAAAGAAAATGAACCTATTATCACCATGGTTCACACAATGATTGAGAACTCGGCGCTAAGACCCCAACTGTACCAGCAAGTAAGGTCTTGGACAGTGAATGATACTGCTTTATCATCTGCAAAATCCCTCAGTGACAGTTTTGGTTTATCCTCAGAGTTACTCATAACATTAGTGTTTTCTTATTTCATTTTTTTTGTTTATGTCTATTTGGAAAAACGCAATTCATCCATGCTTTTTAAGATGCTGCAGTATTCTTAGCATGGCTTTGCTGAACATTTTGCTGTTGAATATTAAGTGTGCCATTTTCCTGAAGTTGTTGTGCAGAGTATTTGATTGATACGTACGTACTTGGAGGTCTGCAGTACATTTGCAAATTTGGTACTGGATTGCCGTTAATTTCAATTTACTCTAAAAGCATTATCACTGATTTCTAGGGAAAACTTTAAAAAACTTTTTTTTTTCCTTTTAGGGGCGGCCCGCAACCCACCCTACCCCACCCCCACCCACTGTTTCAGGAATAGATTATATTTGTATGGGAGTTGTTTAAATCTAGTTTCTGTACTGTGGTATAGTAAGACCTAATGATAGCCACTTCTTAACATACTGGGGATATCTTCTCCCTGTATTCTTACCATTCTTATGCCATCATATGCATCATCTTACCTCATTCTTTTCCCTAACTCAAAATATGTGCCATGGAGCTGGCTGGCTTTAATTTAGGACCTTGGTAATCTGCAGATCTGCAAAAGAAGTCATTTTATACATTCCTATCCAGTTTTTTTTTTTTGTTTTTTTTTTTGTTTTTTTGTATTTCATGGTCTAAATGTTCTTAGCTGTGTGTTTTGCAACATCAGCTTCTTCCACTTCAACACCTTCAAATTACTGTGGCCTATGACCTGTTATAGTACTTTAAAATTCATACCGAAGAAGAAAATTAACAAACATGAAAAATGAATGTATTTTGATTAACATGTGTAAAAGCACCTAGTGAAAAGAAGCACCTTGAGCTCACTGGCTTTAAAGTCTTCTGGTTTGCTTTAGTCACCTAGGGATCAGTATCATGGGCCTTGTAGCTGGGAGATTGAAACAGTTGATAGAAGGGTGAGCCCTGTTTCTGGGCCCAGTTTTTATTAATTCTATCAATAAAGAAACAAAGGATTAAATATTTAAAGTTAAACAGCTTTACTTTTCAAAAGAAAATAAAATCTTTCTGGGGCGCCTGGGTGGCTCAGTCGGTTAAGTGTCCAACTCTTGGTTTTGGTTCGGGTCATGATCTCAGGTTTCACGAGTTCAACCCCTGCATCGGGCTCTGCGCTGACAATACAGAGCCTGCTTGGGATTCTCCCTCTCCCTCTGCCCCTCCTCCACTCACTCTGTCTCTCTAGAAATGAATAAATAAACTTAAAAAAATAAAAGTTAAAAAAAGAAAATCTTTCATTTTTAAAGTAACCAGATTAAAGAAACTTGACACTTCATTCCAAAATGCCACTGCTGAGAACCTTAGCCTTTGTTCTGGAATTAATACCTTTTTCTGAAGCTGCACTTTATCATTTTTATATTGGTAAAAGTCAAAGGTATTATGTTTTAATGGGTTTTATTTTCCCATTTTGCATATTCTCAGTAAGAGTGATAGCCTGGATTTTCAGTTTTGTTGGGTTGGGTTTTTCTTTTTTATAATGATCAGTAATCAGGGTTGGTGATGCAGAAGTCATCGCTGATTGAAATTACTCAGTTGCACTAAACATTCTAATCGGAGTTTTTCAAAAGTGTGGAGATATGTTAGAGTGGTCTTATATACTAGCATCACTGACCAGAACAATCGATTTGTATATATATTTCCTCATTAAATATGAATACTTGAAAGAAAAAACTAAATTTGTACAAAACTGGAAGATCTGAATGTCTACCATCAGCAGCCATTCCTGGGCATGAGATAGGCAACTGATTACCAGGTAATCAGTGTTGACTGCCAGCCCTGTCAAATTGAGGGTGTCTTTAGAGAATTCTTTTTTAAAAGTCAGCCACTAATGAAGTATTTAATTGTTACAGGGCACTGCTGGTAGATGAAAGTGACCTTCAGGGGCATCTGGGTGGCTCAGTCAGTTCAGCATCTGGCTCTTGATTTCAGCCCGGGTCATGATCTCATGGTTCATGAGATCAAGCCCTTCTGGCTCTACAGACAGCACAGAGCCTGATTGGGATTCCCTCTCTCCCTCTCTGTCTCTGCTCCTACCCAACTCGTTCTCTCTCTCTCTCTCTCTCTCTCTCTCTCTCTCAAAATAAGCATTAAAAAACAAAAACGACTTTCAGACACATTTCTTAAATTTGCTTATTAATTTACATAAATTGAAATTCGATCTTATTTTTTTCTCCAGATTTCCCTTACCGTGTTAATATCCAAAGGAAATCTTTATGAAAGTTTCTATTATACACTCTAACAAAATGCCTCTCTGACATTGCATTACAATGCTGTGTTAATAGTTTCCTGAAATACAACTTAAAATGTGATGTTTTGTGACCTCTTATTCTAAATCATAGCCATTTAGATTTTCTCTCAGGAGAACTTTTAAGTTTGCATTTTCTTGGAAGAAAGAAGACACCCGAAAAATTACCTATTCAGTTAATTTTCTTTGAATTGGTGATATAAAAAGGATCTAAAACTGAATCCAAAAAAAAAAAAATGCTAAATGAGCGCACTTGGTATTGAAAAATCTTCTCATTTATTAGTCATTCTACTGCCTTTCCCAATTAATTTTTGTACTAGAGTTTTTATAAAATAATATCTGTGAGATTAATCACCTGATAAATAATTGTTTTGAAAGGCACATACTAATATTAGCAAATGCCTACCGTCCTGTGACTATTTTTGAGCCCTCACAAAATGTCTAATTCTATCAAATATTTCCCCAAAAAACCTTTTTGGGGTTTATATATATTCATTAACTTTAAAGTATATGTATAGTCACATTCTTAAAAGGAATACTGTAGAAAGTTGAATTTTGATAAACAAAAGTAATTTTGTTTTAACTTAATGCCAAGCCAGTTTTTTAAAAGGTCATTAGATATTTTATTTTGACAAAGTTCTGACTTTCTAAGTAAAGCATATATCTTCATATGTCTAGATGTCAGTAAAGTCTGTATAATACACTTCTCAGGTTGAAGCTTGAGCACTGCTAACCCTTATACATTCTCCGTTGCCCCTTTTCATGTGCTTTTCTAGTATTGCTCAGGTACTTCAAAAAAAAAGGTATTCAAACCCAGAACTTTTTTCCTTTTGCTAAAGATGCATTTGAAAAATGATAAAAAGTGAAATATGATTTTATGGAGATCTTAAGTAATGAGAATATTAACAAAATTACTTTTTTTCTTATTAGTAAGATTTTCATAGTGAGGACCAAATAGCAAACTTCTTCAATTCCAAGTGGAAATACTTTTAATAAACTATATCCATCTTTTCTTAAGAAAAGCCTCAGTTATTATTATCAGTAATGGAAAATAGGCCATGCTTAAAGGTTAATTTTTTTAAAGAATAATCATGTTTTTTTTATTCTTTTCTTCTAATAGGTAAAAGCAATGTATAGTGGAAGGCTGATTATTTTAAGATTTTATTAGTGTCTAATAATGAATATCTTTATTGAATAACTTGCTAAAAGGTTTTAGTAAATTTTTCAGTGGTACTAAACATAATGATAAAGTAAATCTAACTTATGTAATATATTCATATGGTTATAAGGATATATCACTCTTAAATTCTAGCAACACAGTACACATTTTTTACTTTGCCAACTGATGTCAAAATGAATATGCAGGGGTGCCTGGGTGGCTCAGTTGGTTGAGTGACCAACTTCGGCTCAGGTCATGATCTCACAGTTCATGAGTTCAAGCCCCGTGTAGGGCTCTGTGCTGACAGCTCAGAGCCTGGAGCCTGCTTCGGATTCTGCGTCTCCCCCTCCCCTGCTGATGCTCTGTCTCTCTTTCTCAGTAATAAATAAACATTAAGAAAATTGATTTTAAAAAAAAAGAAAAAGAAAATGAATATGCAGTAAGATTCCATAAATAAAAATAGTATACCAACACCCTAAATTTTTATTATAGACTGCTACATTTCCATTTTAAAATATTAGTCTTTTTTTCTGTTGACCCTGGCAATTAGGATACGATGTTCATATTTTAATCTGGATGTAGCACTATGCATTAGTTACATTCAAACTTTACATTCCATGGTTTGGTAAAGCTGCTCTGCATTTAACTTTAAATATTAAGTAAAGTATATTTGAACATTTAGTAGCTAAAGGCTTTACATCTCTATAATTTCTTATAAGTGGGAAATTTAATTTTGGCATTGTCTTACATTTTTTTATCATGGATCTAAGCATTTTAAAACTTCCTTTTCATTACTTTTTTTTTTTTTTCAGATAAAAGTAAAATTATTTTCTTGGATCTAGGTGCTTTAATTTAGAATAAAAATTGATACTTCTTACAACATATTTAATACTCTTTATTTGAAAATACTGCACAAGTATTCTGACTTTTCTCATTAAATTCATTTTTCATGTGATAACTCATTTCTATGAAAGTTTTGTTTAATAATCCCTGCATACCCTTAAATAGTCACAGATTCATTTGCATGAGGACGTGAAAGTTATGTCTTGAAATGAAACACATAAATCCAGGATTTATTATTGTATGTTTGTAATGCTTACATTTTTAACCTCCTGATAACCTACATTTCTAGATCCATTCAAAGTTATCTGCTTTTAAATTATGCTTCCTTCTAAAGATGTAACTGGCAAGCAGGTTTTTACCAAGTGGACATAGATAGTTAAAACTTATACATTTTTATGCATTTGTGATGAATTAGATGCATTATGATGCATTAGATGAAGTTTAATTTTCCAATCTGGAATGTAGTGGGGAAACATTACTCCCATCCCCACTTTGAGAAGAAGTGTGCTAGTTAGTGAATATGCAGTGAGCCCAAAGTAAGTTTTTCCAACTATGTTTTCGTTACTGTCTAGCCATCGATATAAAGTCAGAAGACCAGGGAGAAAGTGAAATATTGCTTACAGAGGCTGTGGTATAACTGACCGGGATGACTTTTGAAATCTTGATAAACACAAGCAAAAATGAAGATTCCTTTGACTGAAAGATACTGGGAAAGAGTTTGAAGAAAGGATGTTTAAATGCACTGAGCAATTATTTCTTATAGTGTAATAAAACAAATGGTGTCAATCAACACATACAAACTTTTTATGCAATTTGACTATTCATAGTTTATAACATAGGCTTTCAGTTCTATGAGGTTTTGAATGAGTTTCCTCTTTTCAATTAAACCCATCCTTTTCCCCCATTATCTTTTAGTTCTTAAGACAGAAGAACAAGATAAGTCTATATTGTGTATGTGTGTTTATATATTATGTATATGTATACAGTATGTTACAGGTTTTGTTACTAAAGTTGTACTAAGATGTGTTGGCATTTGAGTATACACATACACAGTTGTGTGATTATGTGTATACCGTGAAGGATGGTTCTGGCTGCTGAAATATGCCTGGTTTGAATATTTGATTCAGTACAGTTGCCATGATTGTATTTGTCAATTTTCCATTAAAATGACGTGTGTCTTACAAATGGAAGATGTAAGGTGCCGTATAATTTGTTTGACCAACTTATTATTTTGTTTGACAAGCTTAAGTTAACATCATTTTCATGTATCTTACATATTGTATCACTGTTAAATATTTTTCTACTTTTGTAATGATCTGTGTTTGAATTAAACTTCTTAAAGTATAAGAATCATTAAAATCCCATTTTCTTATTATATAAATCTAAAATGTTAACTATAGGCTAAATATATTTTTTAAATACTATTTTTAAACTTCTACCTGACATTTTTCCCTATAGCTGTCACAAGATGAATGTAGAGGCACATTATACAAATACAGACCTGAAGAAGTGGATATTGATGTAAGTGTTAGTATGCTACATATATATTGTCAGTACTCTGTTATATTCTCTGCCAAAACATTGGAAGTATGCATGACAAAGAACTTCCTCTTCCTCTCTTGCCCTCCAAAATGACACCAAATAAATTAGCATTTTCTTTTATTTTATGCTTAGGTTAAGTTATATCATCACTCCCCTATTCTGTAACTATCCCCCCTCCCCATAATTAACAGTTGAATATAGGAAAAAATCACTTCAATGAAAGTAAAAGACTAGGGGCACCTGGTTGGCTCAGTTGGTTGAGCACCTCTTGATTTGGGCTCAGGTATGGTCCTGGGGTCATGAAATTAGGCCCGGGTCAGGCTCTGCACTGAGTGTGGAGCCTCCTTGGGATTCTCTCTCCCTCCCTCTGTCCCTCCCCTGCTCCTGCGCATGTGCACACGCTGTCTCTAAAATAAAAACAATTTTTTAAAGTAAAAAGGACTATTGCTGATTTAAAAAAAAGTATGGAGAACTGGAAACAAAGTAAAGTTTTCTGTCTTCTAGAGAAAGTATCAGTCTCTAGAAATTTTGGAACTCCTTCCTTTTTAAAATTTAGTCTTTTTTAATTGTATCTAAAATACAATCAATACAATTAATTAGTTAGATTGACTGACCTGCCATGCATTCTTCTTTATTTAAAAAAAATTTTTTTTGAGTTTTTATTTATTTTTGAGAGAGATGGAGACAGAGTGCAAGTGGGGGAGGGGCAGAGAGAAGGAATCAGAATCTGAAGCAGGCTCCAGGCTCCAAGCTGTCAGCACAGAACCCAATGTGGGGCTCGAACTCACAAACCGTGAGATCATGACCTAAGCTGAAGTCAGACGCTTAACCCGACGGAGCCACCCAGGTGCCCCATTCTTCTTTATCTCATTCTTCCCTCATTTCCCCTGGTTTTATTCCGTTGAGTTATACCTTCTCATTTCAGTATATGCCATTTGGTATAGCTTGAGTTTTGTTGTCTAATAAACATAAGGTAGTTACTTTAACAGGTACATGGCAAAGAAAGTGAAATCTCCGATTTCTCACTTGTCATTATATATTTTCATAATTTAAAAATTGGGGTAGGGGCGCCTGGGTGGCTCAGTCGGTTAAGCGTCCGACTTTAGCTCAGGTCACGATCTCGCGGTCCGTGAGTTCGAGCCCCGCATCAGGCTCTGGGCTGATGGCTCAGAGCCTAGAGCCTGCTTCCGATTCTGTGTCTCCCTCTGTCTCTGCCCCTCCCTTGTTCATGCTGTGTCTCTCTCTGTCTCAAAAATAAATAAACGTTAAAAAATTTTTTAAAAATAAATAAATAAAAATTGGGGTGATACCAAGAATTCAAAACATTTAAACTATTGAAAGTGATTTTTTTTCTGCATTTAGCAAGGTTTTATTTGTATTATTGCAGTTAAAAGCAATCTTTTGTTTATATTCTTTTCTGAACATAAGAGCATAATTTTTAAAATATAAAAACAGAATCCAGTTGATATTTTAATAAAGGACTGCATATGTCACTTAACCTATCTAGCAGTTTGTAGGGAAAAAACTACATTGAAATCCATTAAAGTTATATGAGACTGCTTGTTCACTACGAATATTTTGAATTGTGTAGGTTAAATAGTATGGTTGAAATGCTTTTTCACTTTATGTGCATGTTTGTTAAGTAATGTGTCTTTAAAAGCTATTTTAATTTTTATTTTACTGATTGAAATAAAGATTGGCCTAATTAGGTATTCTATGGCTATTTTAAATGTGTTTTCTTATTACACTTACCTCCAATTACACGAAAAAGGAAAATTTGCTAACAACAGATTTTCCCTTATAACCTAGGCCAAGCTAAGCCGGTTATGTGAACAAGATAAAGTGGTACATGCCCTGGAAGAGAAACTTCAGCAACTCCACAAGGAGAAAGTAGGACAATTACGTTTATTATCTACGATTGATGTTACTTTATATGCTCATTATCAGGACACTGATAACTAAAGTAAAAAGAATTAATTCGATGATGCAGAACATTAAGTATAATTATTTTTATTATAATAGTACACGCTTGAGCAAGCTTTGCTATCAGCCAGCCAAGAGATAGAAATGAATGCAGATAACCCAGCAGCCATTCAGACCGTGGTGTTACAGAGGGACGATTTACAAAATGGACTGCTTAGTACGTGTAGAGAACTCTCTCGAGCCACTGCCGTAAGTAACAGATTTTTTCTAGTAAGAGTCACTGAAATATTATGTGGTTCTTTTTTTTTCTTTTTTCCTATTTATGTTTCTATATAATTGGACTGACTTTAGGATTGTTCTTTACTATAACAAAAAATAATTTGTTATTAATAAAAATAAAGGGTGATTTATTTTCTGATGCAAAATAAATATAATTATTTCTCTTATAGTAAACATCCTGTTCCTTGTGAAATAGTTGTTTTACAGGGGAGACAAATACTCCTGTTTATGAATTATTCAAATGAAAATCCTTAAATATGTTAATATTGGGGTGCCTGGGTGGCTCAGTCGGTTAAGCGTCCGACTTCGGCTCAGGTCACGATCTCGCGGTCCGGGAGTTTGAGCCCCGCGTCGGGCTCTGTGCTGACTGCTCAGAACCTGGAGCCTGTTTCAGATTCTGTGTCTCCCTGTCTCTCTGACCCTCCCCCGTTCATGCTCTGTCTCTCCCTATCTCAAAAATAAATAAACGTTAAAAAAAAAAATTTTAAAAAAAATGTTAATATTTATTACATTAAGAAAATAAGTATTTCGGGGCACCTGGCTGGCTCAGTCAGCAGAGCATGTGACTCTTGATCTTAGAGTTGTGAGTTTTAGCCCCAAGTTGGGTGTAGAGATTAATTAAAAATAAAATCTTTAAATAAAAGAAGAAGAAAAGTATTTCATAGATTTTAGGGAGTTAGAATAATTTGGGGAAGGTGGTAATTGGATTCATTTAACCAACCATTTCAATAAAAGGCACCTGTGAAATGCTTTTAAGCAGCCACTGACATTATCATCTCATAGCTGCGGTGTGATCTCAGCTTTGATAGAGGGTTTGAGTAGGAAATATAACTAGAACCTTTTAACCCATAGTCATGTTACTTTATAAAGAGTCTCTTCACGACCGACTTCAGCTCAGGTCATGATCTCGCAGTTTGTGAAGTCGAGCTCCGCATCAGGCTCTGTGCTGACAGCTCAGAGCCTGGAGCCTGCTTCGGATTCTGTGTCTCCCCGTCTCTCCACCCCTCCCCTGCTCACACTCTGTGTCTCTCTGTTTCTCAATAATAAGTAAACATTAAAAAAAAATTTTTTTTTAAGTCTCTTGGGATTACCAAATCTAAAATTCTTAGAGTTTATAAATTGACTATTTTGAGTTTAAACCATCTGCTTTAGATCTTGTGATGGTTATCTCTAAACCTAGTAAGAACTCCTACCCAAGCGGCCTGTTGAAAGAAAAATCCTAGCAAAAGCCACCAGTTATAGAAAACTGCTAATATACCCTTGTCTATAAGGGTATATTCAGGTAGGGAGGAGCTACCTTCTAAGAAGGTCCACAGAGGATCCCGAGAAACTTAACAGAAGTTAGGGGGGAGGGGAACATAACAGAAATTATGGGGGAGGGGAAGGGGGAGAAAAAAAGGGAGGAAGGCAAACCATAAGAGACTCTTAAAAACTGAGAATAAACTGAGGGTTGATGGAAGGGGGGAGGGGAAGGTGGGTGATGGGCATTGAGGAGGGCAGCTGTTAGGATGAGCACTGGGTGTTGTATGGAAACCAATTTGACAATAAATTTCATATTAAATACATAAGAAGGTCCACAGACAGTGGCAGCTGGATGGCTCAGTCTATTAAGTATCCAACTTCAGCTTAAGTCATGATTTCATGGTTGGTGAGTTCAAGCCCCACATCGGGCTCTCTGCTATCAGCACAGAGCCTGCTTTGGAACCTCTGTCCCTCTCTCTCTCTCTGTATCCTCCCTCCCACACTCATGCTCTCTCTCTCTCAAAAATAAAATAAGCATTTAAAAAAAAAAAAAAAATGAAGGTCATCCATAGACAGTTATAGCTAAACTAAGAGAGGTCTAAGCTAACAAGATACCAGAATCTCAACATGGCTTCAGTTCTAAACACTAAATTAATATTCCAAACATGAGCAGTTTTTAAAGGAATATACCTTGATCATAAATAAATCAAAACATACTTTTTGTGATTCTTAAATACCTTATATTTAATATCCTATTCCTATTTGTTAAGTACTGTTATTTCCATTATTTCATTTGATTCTGTTATACTATAATGTTCATAGACCCTTTGAGGGCACCTTGGTGGTTTAGTCGGTTAAGCGTCCGAATCTTCATTTTGGCTCAGGTCATGATCCCACGGTTTGTGGTATTGACCCCCACATCAGACTCCATGCTGACAGCTCAGGAGCCTGGTTGGGATTCTCTCTCTTCTTATCTTTCTCTCTGCCCCTCCCCTCTTGCACACACTCTCTCTGATAAGAAATAAAAAAGAATTTAATATCCTTTCAGTTGTGAACTCCTTGATATCAAAACCCTATCTCATGCATCTTTGTAGTCCTAGCATCCAGCACTGTAGGATGCGCGTTAACATTTTGATGATTGAACCAGATGACTTACCCAGTGTTACAGAGCTAATCAATGCTATGCCTAGAACTCAATCCCAGGTCTTCTAAACATAATCCCTGAAAACTTAAATCTACATAGATTTTTATAATATGGTCACAAAGGAAATAGTTGCACCTGAAATGTTGTCTACAAGGAAATAGTAACTTAGTTAACCAGTGGTGGGTAGGATTTGGATAGGAAAGGGCAGTAAAGAGTGGTCCATGCTGGATAAAATGCCTTGAACCACAACACAGAGATAAGAAAGTAGGAGACATGTTCTTCTACAAGAAACAGAAGTAACTGGGGGTGCTTGGGTGGCTCAGTCGGTTAAGTGTCCGACTTTGGCTCAGGTCATGATCTCACAGTTTGTGAGTTCGAGCCCCGCGTCGGGCTCTGTGCTGAAAGCTCAGAGCCTGGAGCCTTTGGATTCTGTGTCTCCCCCTCTCTCTACTCCTCCCCTGCTCATGCTCTGTGTCTTTCTTTGTCTCAATAATAAATAAACATTAAAAAAAATTTTTTTTTTTTTAAAGAAATAGAAGTAACTGACTGGAATAGAGGATCAGGAATATACCATTAGAAAGGGAAAATGGGGGGCGCCTGGGTGGCTCAGTCGGTTGAGCGTCCGACTTCAGCTCAGGTCACGATCTTGCGGTCTGCGAGTTCGAGCCCCGCGTCGGGCTCTGGGCTGATGGCTCAGAGCCTGGAGCCTGCTTCCGATTCTGTGTCTCCCTCTCTCTCTGCCCCTCCCCCGTTCATGCTGTGTCTCTCTCTGGCTCAAAAATAAATAAACGTTAAAAAAAAAAAAAAAAGAAAGAAAATTTAAAGAAAGGGAAAATGGGGCTAAGCTGTCAATGCCAAGCTAATGAAAAACTCGGTATCTCTGTGGCAACCTGAATTGAATCAAAATGTAGTTGGAAACTATTTCATGATTTGGTATCTGTTTTAGAAAATTCTGAGGATGTACAGTGTTCAGTTGAATTGTTTTTTTTTTTTTCCCTTACCAAATGGGTTTAGTAACTTAAATTTGATCAGTAGGCTTACAATTTGCTTTATCTGATCCCAACTCTGATGGAAGTTTGTTAAAAATGTTTTAGTAGAGGGGCGCCTGGGTAGCTCAGTTGGGTAATCTTCTGACTTCAGCTCAGGTCACAATCTCATGGTCTGTGAGTTCGAGCCCTGTGTTGGGATCTGTATTAACAGCTCAGAGCCTGGAGCCTGCTTCAGATTCTGTGTCTCCCTCTGTCTCTGCCCCTACCCCACTCATGCTCTGTCTCTCTCTCTCAAAAGTAAATAATAAACATTTAAAAAAAATTTTTTTTAATGTTTTAGTAGACGTTAATGATGTTGATTATCCCATTTTTCTGGTTATTATTCCATATAATCACTTTCCCAGTTTCTTTTTCTTTGTCTTCAGCGTTATTCATTGATCATTACAAACCCTCAATATGTTCTTCTAAGACATGTCTTACTACACAGAATACAAACTATGTTACTTCTGCGTTTATAAAGTTGTTCATACTTGTAGCTCAAGACTACAAATGATGCCTAACATCATATTGGGCATATGGTTGACACTGGGTGGATGTTGATTAGATTTAAAATTGAATTACATTTGTGCTAGCAGAATCCCAAAGGATTCTTCTGATTCTTTTGCAGTTGATTGAGGTCATTGGTTCAAATCCAAGTCATGAGGTATAAAAGATACAAGAGGTATAACATTAATGCCTCCAAAGATGAAAGCTTTGATTCTGAGAACATCTTCTCTTCACCTGGTTGGCCATTTAAGTAGATAAAACTAGGATTAACACAAGGCAAACATGTAAGGCAGTGTTCCTGTTATATTCTATTAAATTCTTGATATTGTATCTTCTTTCCGTAAACCTCATCCACCCTTACATGTTTTAAGCACCTAGTGCCTCTGTGTTCTCACCTTGCTTTTACTTCTTTTTACTTAAGCCTGATTAGTGGCAAAGATTGTTACAACAATCAGTTATACTTGAAATTTTTCAATGTGTCACCATCTTCTTTTGGGATCATTTCTAGAAGCAGAAGTGAGAGAGTGTGAGTGAAGAATGAGACAGAAGGAGAAAAGCCTGTAAAGGTTTCACTACCGAGCTGGTTCCCACTGTCGTCAGCTGGGGTTTAATTCCACTGGGGACTGAGAAAATGAGCAGAATGCGTCAGAATTTTCTACCAAAGTCTGGGAGACTGGGGTGTCTATCACGCATTGGTTGAAGTTGCCCCAGTGTCCTTAATTCACCCATACTTCCAAACTGCCTTAGCTTGCTTGCTGTGAGACACTAGCAGGCATGGAACTTAATATAGCTCCTTGAAATTGAGTGGGCAAAAGGGGTATGGTGTGGACTTCAGTAAACGTCCACTGCAGGCACCTCTCTTGGGGAATTTACATTAGGCCTCGTCTCCAAATGGAAGAGAAGTATTCTTAGGTTTTATCAGTTCAGCAGGTGCTTCTCTTACTCAGCCTAGCAATTCAAGGAACCAGGTATTTTGTGACTCATCCGATAATGGCAGCAAAATATATTTGTAATTGTTTCTCGCATATGTTACCTGGTTTGATCTTTAAGAAAAGCATGTGCAAAGTAAATATAATTATTATCTCCATTTATTTTCATTTTTATTATCTTCAATGCACAGATAAACTGAGGCTCATGGAAGCTAAATGACTTGCGTAGGTGACATAACTAATAAGGGAAGAATCAACACCTCAATCAAGGACTTTTTAATTCTATGGCTTCTGTACCTTCTATTCTGCCTCACTATCTACGTGGTCACATAACTTGTAGTTTCTGGAACTTGGAATCAAATTTAGATTATATTACTCAAAAATCTAAAATTGGAATTTCAGCCATCATAAGGGAGGTATAAAAGCCCCCCATTCATCCTAAATAATGCTGGTAGTTTATGCATTTACCCACTATGAAATAATACAGTATATGAAATAATAATAGTAACCATCATGAATATTTTTTGGAGCAGTTATTAAGGGCTTTACATGCACATAATCCCCATAACCCCTTGGAATGGGTACTCTTATTACTATGTTAAAAATGGAAAACTGAGACAGATTGCCCAGGCTTACAATGAGTAAGTAGTATGTATAGACTTCCATTAAACTGATATGTGTTCTAAGCTGGATTCTAGCTAGGAGGAGGACCTTGAGTAAATAGATGTTAGATTCCAGTGGATATGCTAGATTCTAGGATTGTAAATTTACAGGGGCAGGGAAGCAGGACAAATGAACTGTCTTGGGGAGAAGCTTACACATTAAATACCTTCATATACTCATTCTCAATGTAATAAAGAGTTTCTGAGAATCATGGTTATAGTAAAGTGTAATTTTTTGTAGTAGTTCCATCAATATCCATGAATTGGTGTGGAATACGTTTTGAAAGATTTTAAGATAATTTCTGAATACTTGGTTATTTTATGATTACAACATCCCCCAAAGAAGAGGTAGGCAGATATGATATGCCTCCTGATTTGCTGCAGTAGGAAGTACCCAACAACAATTGCAAGCTATTTTTAACGAAAAATCAAATCTGAATGTAGCAAGCGTCAGTGTGTAACTACGAGTTTATAGGAAACAAAGCAAACAGAAGAGCATGCTAAGGAATCCCACAGGAATTCAATTGGCAAAATGTAGAATACGAGAAATTCTGCAGGGTAAGTGACCCAATCTCGTCCCCATATAAGTAGCAAGGGAATAGAAGGGCACCTGGGTGGTTCAGTAGGTTAAGTCTCCAACTTCGGCTCAGGTCAGATCATCGGGCTCTGTGCTGATAGCTCAGAGCCTGGAGCCTGCTTCACGTTCTGTGTCTTCCTGTCTCCCTGGACCTATCCCACTTGCACTCTGTCTCTCTTTCTCAAAAATAAATAAACATTAAAAAAAAATTTTTTTAAATAAGTAGTAAGGGAATAGAGAGGAGAACAGGGGAAATTGTTTTTAAGGAATTTTTTAAGGAATGCATATTAATGATTTTAAAAGTAAGAATTTCCATGTTTTTTTTTTCATTTTGGTTTCTTTTCTTTAGAAATACATACTGCAGTATTTATAAATGAAATGACATGATGCTTGGTGTTTTCTTTAAAATAATCCCACAAAGGTAGAATATGAGTACTATAGATGAAACCAGACTGGCCCTATATCCATAACTGTTGAATTTGGAGTGGGCCCTACTTTTTGTGTGTATTTGGACATTGTGTATGTGTGAAAAAGTTTACAAGAAAATCCATGAAAATGCTAACAGAAGTGTAGCACAATAATAGGTATTTTTTTCTTTTTCTTTCCCTATTTACTAGCTTTTCTACATTTATAATTATACAAATTTATTACATTTCAAATTTGTACAGTAAACAATAACCACTTCTTTCAGATGGAATTTATTTCAAAGAGATTAGAAGAGAAACTACAGATACAAGTTAAAGATTATAAATAAAGATTACACATTTATTTGTATGTAGCATATTGTGTAACTGTTCCCATGAGTGGATTTGGTTATAAATTATGATTGATTCTGGACAAGAAAAGGTGGGGCGCCTGGTTGGCTCAGTCGGTAGGGCATGCAACTCTTGATCTCGGGGTTTTGAGTTCGAGCTGAGCCCCACATTAGGTGTAGAGAGATTACTTAAAAATAAGATCTTGAAAGAAAGAGGAAAGATCTTATTACATTAAAAACTTGGAAATGAATCATTAGTCCTATTACTTTCTTAATAAAGATAAAAATGTGTAATTACCATAGTTCCATTTTAAATATTAAAATCCTCATTTTTGGTAGTCTGGCATTTCATTACATCTGAGTGCTGCAGACCTACTTGAAGGTTTTCCCCCATAGTGGCCAGGTCTCATCTCGGTGTAGACTATAAAGAAGTCACCACAATTAAAAGTTACTTGTTCCACACCCTAAAGTTAGACTAAGTCAAATTTTTGAGAAGTCTTCTGCCATCCCTGTAACAATCTTTTAAAAAAAACATACTTTTTTTTAAAACATACTTTTTTTTTAACCTTTGTTAGAGTGTAACATATTGCCAGAAAAGTACACAATTTATGTGCACAGATATGGCTGACATCCATATCAAGACACTGAATTTTACTAGCACACCAGAAACTCCCTTTCCAGCGACTGCTTCCCTAGAACACCGCTACCTGACTTTTAAACTATATGTTAGCTTTTTGCTTATTTTTGAACTTTAAAAGGATGAGGTATATGGTATATGCTCTTTGGCTTCTTTTAACATTGTGACAGTCATCTGTATGGTTTGTAGACTGCAAAATTTCATTCATTCTCTTAACTGTATATAGCATGAAACTCTCTACATTTTTATCAAAAGCACTGTTTCCTGACTTAATGCCTGTGATTTTAAGATAATTGTATATTTAAAAGTCATTACCCCTTTTAATTGCTTTGTCATACAAGTATATTATCTTCTTGACAAAAAAAAAAAAAACTTGTGCAATCCATTAAATTCTTTAATGAAATGCTCAGCCAGGTATTGGGAGAAACTGATGTTATTCCAGTGCTGCCCCTTTTTTTGCCATCCGCTGTTGATTTGTGTTCTGCCCATGCATAATCATGTTTGAGGAGCCCAGAGGTGAAGGCAGAAGCAGGTAAGCCCCAGTAAGAGTGCACTTTCCAGGCTAGAAAAATTGAAAGTATATTGAGTTTCTTCACCCTTAAAATAATTTCTAGCTCTTAGTCTGTAGCTCTAGATTATGTGTTTCCATAAGAAAGACAAGGATTCTTACCATACTAAAAATGTTCTGACATTTAGATGCCTCTATAGCCTTTGGATCCACCGTGAAACTGGCTTTTCTACAAGAGAGGTCAGGTGTTAGCCTGGCAATGCCATCTGTACTTAATTACTGGGCGGCCATTGGGTCTGTCAGCTTCATTTTACCCTCCCTGTGAAGCCTTCAAAGGCCCACTATTTAAATTTGTAATTTTTGTGATGTACACAAATTAGAAGATGTCTAAAAGCAAAGTTTATTAAAGGAGATCAATATCCTTATTTATCCAGTTAAAAATAGTTTGCTGAAGCCAAGTAAGACGACTAGCATTTATGCAATATAGATGACATAAAAATCGTTAGTCCTTTATCACTTTGCCTTTTAAAAATTTTATTAATTGTGAAATCAGTTAGACTCCCTAAATTATCTATATAATAAAGAGATGATTAAAAAAAAAAAAAAATCTCCAGTGGTGGGACACTTGGGTGGCTCAGTTAGTTAAGCATCTTTAAATCTTGATTTCACCTCGGGTTATGATCACACAACACAGTTCATGAGCCCCACGTCGGGGTCTGGGCTGACAGCACGGAGCCTGCTTGGGATTCTGTCTATCCCTTCCCTGCTTACGTGGACAATCTGTCAAAATAAATAAAATAAAGCCTTAAAAGAAAATCTCCAGTGGTTTTTTTTTTTTTTTTTTTTTTACTTTTTAAAAAATATAATTCATTGTAAAACCTGCTCAAGGAAACATCTTAGATTCAAAAAGCAATTATTCCAAATGGCCATATTCTAACACTCACTTTAATTTTTAAAAGTGTGTACCTTGAATAATTTTTCATTACCTGCATTTTTAAAAGTGATTTTAAGCTAGTTGCACAGTATGAAAAGTAAAATAACTCTTTAAAAGAGAACCTTTACAAATAAACTGTTAAGATTATTGTGTATCATGTGTCAACTATTCTTCAACTTAAAAAATCCTTGTTGGGGTGCCTGGGTGGCCCAGTCAGTTAAGCTCTCAACTTGATTTTGGCTCAGGTCATGATATCTCAGTTGTGAGATCAAGTCCCTCATGGGGTTCCACACTGAGTGTGGAGCCTGCTTGGGGTTCTCTGTCTCTGCCCCTCTCCTGTTCACACATGTTCACTTGCTCTCTCTCTCTCTCTCTCTCTCTTTCTCTCAAATAAACATTAAAAATAAAAAACTCTTAAAATTATTTTCAGTACCCTTTCCTCCACACTTGGTATCTTCTTGCCTTATCCCAAGACTATTGCTGTTGTTAAACTGACATTTCCCAGGGCGGCTTCATTCAGCACAGTTCAGGGCAAGAAATCTCTGGTCATGAAAGGTTCTTAGACAAGAGTTACTAATTCATTTTATAACAGTGTTCAGCATGTATGTGTTGGTTGTGTTACATGTGCCAACACCACACTAATACTAATGATAAAACTGGTCAAAGCCCCTGTCTTTATCAATTTGTTGACTTCATACTGCTCTGAAATGTCTGAAGAGTAATTACAACCCATAGAACAATACTTGCACTCCCGTAGAATAGAGTTCTGAAACAATGAAATGATGATGTATTTTTGACATCCTGTATTAGATGACAGGTGGTTAAAGACCAAATGTGAAAAACCTCTCTGATTTTAGGGTTGGTGATTTTTTTTCCAAAGGAGAAAAGAGTAGGTGGGTAGCATATATGTTGAGTCTCTGTGGGCAGGATTCACTGACTTGTTTAGTTAGCTGAGTTAGGTTTATTACATTACTGTAAATTTATTACAAGTAAAGGTATGTTAGGCTTCTGGTATGATTGAAAATCCAACATGCTAAAATACAACCTACTTAGTATTTTTATTTATGGAGAAATTTTAATCAGGGCAGTTAAGAAAGTGCTTTAAAACAGTAAAGGAAAGGGAAAATGAATTACAAAAGTTTTTCTTTCACCCAGTATAAACTTACACAATTTTCTAAAATCTAGAAAGCTTGCCATTGCAGTGATAACAATATAAAAGCACATTTTCCCTATTAAAGTAATTAAAGCTCTTTGATTTTAGGAACTGGAACGAGCATGGAGAGAGTATGATAAGTTAGAATATGATGTGACTGTTACCAGGAACCAGATGCAAGAACAGCTAGATCGCCTTGGTGAAGTTCAGGTACAGAAGTGAATGTCTTTTTGCATTGTCTCAACTGGTTTTGACTGGTACTGTATACCTTGTTATCCATGCATGCCCTTAACAGTTTTTACATTACTGGCCACCTAAGACCTGGGTTTTAATACTTTCAATAATAGGACTCTTAATATCCCACAAAGTAGCCCATCTCTCATTGTTTAAAAGTTCTTTATTCTGTTGGGTACATGGTGTGATCCCTGTCATGTTTTGCACTCCTAGCTAACTATATGGAAGTTAGTATTAAAGTGTTGAATTAAATGGATTTATCAAATAAAGGGTAATTTGTGTCTTATAAAATTTATTCTAATCTGGAGCACCTGGCTGGTTCAGTCAGAAGAGCATGCAACTCTTGATCTCGGGGTTATAAGTTCAAGCCCCAACACTGGGTATAGAGATTACTTAAAAATAAAAAAATAAAAATGTATTCTAATCCATTCTATATTAAATGTCTCTTATCAAATTGTATTTAGCCTATAGACTTTTGGTATATTATTGAATTGGGAAAGATGCAGCACCATTTAGCATAAACAATCAGATCTGAAATCAGGTTCCAGGTGTTAATTTTCTAGTCTATAAAATGGAACAATAATACCTGTCTTAAAGTGTTGTTCTGAGAAGTGGAGATAATATACGTTTAAGAAAATAATGAAAGTCACTTCATGCTTGTGACTCTATGTAAATTTGGTCATCTGCATTGGAAACTCTGTGGACTCAACAGACAAGTCAATACAAGGAGTAAAGGTTAGTGAAGTTGACTCGGAGAAAACCAACTGTCCTCCATCTTTGCTGTTCAGTATAGTAGCCACTAGCCACATGCAGTTGTTGGGCAATTGAAATGTTGCCAGTATGCCTGAGAAACTGAGTTTTTCATTGTATTTAATTTTAATTATGTAAATTTAAGTAGCCACATGTGGTTGTGACTTCTATATTGAACAGTGGGGTTAATACTAAATACAGTACGGGGCGCCTGGATGGCTCAGTCGGTTAAGTGTTTGACTTTGGCTCAGGTCATGATCTCACGGTTTGTGAGTTTGAGCCCCACATCAGGCTCTGTGCTGACAGCTCAGAGCCTGAAGCCTGTTTTGGGTTCTGTGTCTCCCTCTCTGTCTTTCTCTGCCCCTCCCTGGCTCTCTCAAAACTAAACATTTTTAAAAAAATTTTTAAATACTAAATACAGTAGGACAAAAAATTGTAATATCTAAGAACTAACCCATGGGTCAGCAAACTTTTTCTGTATAAGGCCAGATATTAAAATATTTAGATGTTGCAGGTATATATGCTTTGTCACATAATCTTGGATGGTTTTGTTTTTGAGAATGAGAAATGTTTTAAATGAGAAAATTCATTTTTAGCTTTCAGGCCAAAGTAGTTTAACTTGATTTAACTTAACAAAAACATTCATCATGAAAATGTAATTTCTATGTTATAGGACATAAATGGAGAAGTGGAATTAGTATACCATGTTCCTGGATGGCATGCTTTAACATTATCTCAGTAAAAATTCTTCCTATAAACTCAAATTCTATCCCAACCAAATTTCATCCAGAAATTTTTGAAAAAATTAACAAAATGGTTCTCATATTTTAAAGGTATAATAAAAGCCACAATAGTTACTGTTTTGAAAATATAAAGAACTACAAGGCACTCTATGAGAGAGAACATTACACATAGACCAGTTACATGACAACTCTGCACTTCAGTTTTCACGACTATAAAATAATAGTGCCTACCTCTATTGGGTTATTATAATGGCTAATATATGTTGATATTTTTGAAGCACTTAAAATAGTATCAGGCATATAAAACATACTGATAAGTGTTTATTAAATAAATAAGTAAACAGAGTGCCTGCCTGGCTCAGTCGGTAGAGCAGGTGACTCTTGATCGCAAGGTTGTGAGTTCAAGCCCCATGTTGAGCATAGAACCTACTTTTTAAAAAGTAGTAAGTCAAGACAATGGCTTAAACAAACTTAAAAAGATGGCATACTGGGGAGAAGTATTGTTGACCACTGATTCAACAAAAGTTACTATTTAGATCTCCAAGGAATTTTCTTTTTGGTTTGGAAAAGCAATACATTAGAAAAATGGATGAAGAATATGACCAGCTTTAATCTATAGAAAGTGAAACTCAGATTGCTAACAAGTGTTTGAATATTGTTTGCACCAGTAATCAGATAAATGAGAAATAATACAAAATGAGACTTTCATTGTATACTTTTCAGATAGGCAAAACTATATATTTTTTTAATTACTGCAAAAATAATATATATTCTATATAGGACATGTGCACATATCTGGTTTTTATAACTGAAATTCACTCCCTAGAAGTCTATGTCAGTATTCACATCTCTGGGTTGTCATTGTGTTTGGCTCTTGTGTGAATATTTCCTTCATTTACTTTGATGCTTCCAGCCCTGTAGCTTAGAAAACTGGATAACTAAGGTTGTGTAGTGCCTTTTTGAAGCAGCATTAGTACATAGTCTTTACATTTACAGACTTTGAAAGCATGTTTTCACCCCTTGGAGGACTTTTTAGCTTACTAATGAAATATATTGATTTTATTCTAATATCTACGATTGTCAAAAACATATATTAAGTGAAAAAAAAATTTTTTTTGGTAACTGTGACAGTTAGTACTTACTTCATTGTCCTTTTTTTAAAAAAATAAATTTACATTCCAAAAAAGCATAATTCTTTTTATCAGAAGTATTGATAAAGTCATAGAGTTCTATTAGAATCTTACTTTCAGTAAGACCAATAATACCAATATGATTTTATTTTCTAGAATTTCTAGTACTTAAGAAATTAGTATACTTCCCATTTTTTTTCTTCTCCTTTAAATTTTTTTTTTAATTTGGGTTTTGTGAGTTTCTATTTTATTTTGTTTTCTTTTTTTTTTTTTTTTCCATGTTTTAGTCTCTTGTGATCAGCAATAATGCAAGGCAAAGCTTATTGAAAAGAAGTGAAATAATGCACTTAGGTCTGAGAAACTGAATTTTTTTTTTTTTTGACTTTTATCTTTGCCACAAAAGTTGCAAAATTGGGAGACTTCATAGTCCTCAAAACTTAATCTACTGCAGTTCTCATTTTTTAAAATATATACTTAGTTTAGTTTACAACTTTATTTTTTCCTGTATGTCTTTTTACTGATAGACTGAATCAGCAGGAATTCAGCGTGCACAGATTCAGAAAGAACTTTGGAGAATTCAAGATGTCATGGAAGGACTAAGTAAACACAAACAGCAAAGAGGCACTACAGAAACAGGTAAATTACCTTTGTGTTTTATTCTGCAGTAATTGACCATAATATTATATCTAAATGAAGTAACACAGGGCATCTGGCTGGCTCATTTAGAAAAGTATACAACTCTTGATCTCAGGGTTATGAGTTTGGGCCCCTCATTGGGTGTAGAAATTTCTTTGAAATAAATAAATAAACTTTTTTTAAAAATAAATGGAATGATACATAGAATTGGGTTTCTTTTGTTAATGGACTTTTGACATCAGAAAACAGGCACTCCTGTAACACTGAGTCAGTACACAAGTTTAGACAGTAAAAAGCCAAAGTTCTGGCAACCTCACCGACAACAAAAATAAATTAGTGTTTTATGTATTTAATTATACACACACAAAATGTTTTGCTTTTAGGAATTTTTTTTCCCCACAACAAAAAATGGAATCATACTATACTTATTTTTCAACAATTTGGTTTCTTTCTCCTTAACAGTACAATGCAGTAATAGCTGTGTAAGAATTCATTGTATAGATGAATTATAATATGTCCATTTCTGTGTTTTTGGACATGTAGTTTATTTCCAGGTTTTGAGTTTGTTTTTTTTCTATCATAAACCATGCTGTAATGAACATTACTGTATATATGACTAAACACACATGCTAGTACTTATGGATTAGAAGAAGTGGGAAATGAGCACACATCTTCCATTTTGATAGTCACTGCCAGATTGCCCTCTTAAAAAATGGTACTGACTTATATTTACATCAACAGTACTTCAGAAAACCCACTTCCCTGTACTCTTATTTATTTTTTTTTTTTTTTAACGTTTATTTATTTTAGAGACAGCAAGAGACAGAGCATGAACGGGGGAGGGTCAGAGAGAGAGGGAGACACAGAATCTGAAACAGGCTCCAGGCTCTGAGCGGTCAGCACAGAGCCTGACGCGGGGCTCGAACTCACGGACCGCGAGATCATGACCTGAGCCAAAGTCGGACGCTCAACCGACTGAGCCACCCAGGCGCGCCCCCCCCCCCCCCCCCCCCGTACTCTTATTTAAACTAGATATTTTAGGGGCACTTGGATGGCTCAGTCAGTTAAGTGTCTGACTCATGATTTTGGCTCAGGTTTGGCTCATGATCTCACATTGCATCAGGCTCAACACTGACATCATGGAGGCTGCTTGGGATTCTTTCTGTCTCTCTCTCTCTGTCCCTCCCCCACCCCTCTTTCTCAAAAATAAGTAAACTTAAAGGCGCCTGGGTGGCTCAGTTGACTGACCATCCACCTTTGGCTCAGGTCATGATCCCACGGTTTGTGAATTCAAGCCCGGTATTAATGAGTTCGATCCTCGCATTGGACTTACTGCTGTCAACATAGAGCCCACTTCTAATGCTCTGTCTTACCCCTCTCTCTCTCTCTCTCTCTCTCTCTCTCTCTCTCTCTCAAAAATAATAACAAAAATAAAGAATAAATCAACTTAAAAAATAAAAATAAACTAGATATTTTAACTTGTATTTTTTAATGTAATTGGCTTCCAATTCTGAAAACATTAATAAATGAGGGGTTAGAACTGAAAGCTTCATTTAAAATAAGTGAAATGGGGGTGCCCAGCTGGCTCAGTCTGTATAGTATGTGATTCTTAATCTCGGGATTTGTTAGTTCAAGCCCCATGTCTGCTGTAGAGACTACTTAACAATGGAATTTTTAGAAAAAATAAAATAAATGAAATTACTCCTTTTTTATGTGGATTTAAAAGATATGTTTAGTATAAGTTATGTTTTATAATTTTTTTAATAGGTATGGCAGGATCAAAGCCTTTCTCAACAGTTAAGTACAAAAACGAGGTAAGTTTGGATTGTTTGTCTATCTCTAAATTATTTTAAATGTGTAAAACATGAATTGGAATTTAATTGTCTTTTCTTCATAACAAAAATGTTTCCTAAATATATTTAAGTTATTGTTTTAATCTTGAAATTTTGCTGTTTCAGTAATTTGATCCTTCTAACAGATGGCAATTTTTCTTCCCTTAATGCAAAAAAAAAAACAATCATTACTTTTCATTTATGTTAGAACTTTAACATTGTCATACTTTTTCTAATATAAGTAATTTGAATATTTATCATTGTGTCTTATTCTTGGTAAAATTTATAGGATGATTTATAGATAAGTTCGCTGTGTGTCGTGCATACCATAAAGAAATTACAACTACAAAGAGATACTGTCAACCTAACTGAAAGCATTTGTGGTCTTGAATTTTATATTAAAACCAAACAAAAAGATGTTTATTTTTTCCCTTAAAAATTGCAAAAACAAATAGGCAATAAGATTTTTAAATTAATTATTTTCTTCTACTTTTAAAGTGAAACACTGTAGTCTCACATCTGTTTTGATTTTGAGCTTCAGATTAAAGCTAACCTGAATGTTACAGGAAAAAATTAGGTAAAACTTTTTTTTAAGACCCAGTTACTGGCTATCATAAACATTCTTTATTTTACTTTTCAGTATGAGACTGACTTTTGGCTTGGCAGTGTCCCTTTAATTATCTTAAAGTGATTTTTAAGTTAACTTACCATTGCAAAGAATTTAGATATACTTAATTCAATATGCTTATCTAAATAAGGTGACTATTCTACAATCTTTAGGAAGAGGAAGTAGTCCCACCTCGTCCTCCACTTCCTCGGTCCTATGACTTTACAGAGCAGCCTCCCATAATCCCCCCTCTGCCCAGTGATAGCAGCTCCTTGCTCTGTTATAGCAGGGGCCCAGTCCATCTGCCTGAAGAAAAGAAGATTCATCAAGTTCAAGGATATCCAAGAAATGGATCTCACTGTGTAAGTGGCTTCAATAGCCACAGAATAATCAATCATGTACATGCCCTCTCATTTTTGAAAGTTAATTTATTTTACACTCAAACTTTTTTTTTGTTATAACCCCACTTTTAGCCAGTGCTTTTTTGTTTGTTTGGTTTTTGTTTGTATTTAATGTTATTATCTGTGTTTTTCCTGTTTTGGTTTTACCATTCTCATTTCTTAATGTTTTTATAATTTTAATACTTCATAATTTCATATTTCTAATGTTTTTGCAAAGTGGTTACTTTACATTTGTCTAAGACATCTTATTTTAAATATACCATTTCAGGATATTAGAGACAAAATGATATATTTAGATCAGAAGGAAGCAAGAATGAAAAAGATCATTCTAGGAATGATAAAAGGGTTGGGATATGGGCCATTCCATCTAGGAAAACTATTAGAGGATATGGACATTGTCAAGGAGAAACATTCATTATCCATGGAAGCTGAAAATAAGAGGTTTGGGGTTAAATAAATGTAAAATGTGGTAAGCTAAAAGAGAAGTAGGAAGGTAGGGAATAGGGCCAATTGAGTTAATATGATATAATTATTTTCAGACTTCAGTTTTACTATGATAAAAAATATTCTGACTTTGTCCCTAAGAGGAATATTTTTAATTTAAAAGCCAAAACTTTTACTGATTAAAATATTTCAGATTTTTTTCCACCTTAGCTGTAACATATATGTCAGTTGTGCTGTCCCCAATATAGCCGGCTGAGACTTTTAGTTTTCAAGGTTTGATTTGAGGTAAGCATTTTAAAAGAAACTTGTAGCAATTTTTGTTCTTTTGTTTTAAAATTGCACATCTTCTTTTCAAGGGTCCGGATTATAGACTCTACAAGAGTGAACCAGAGTTAACAACAGTGGCAGAAGTTGATGAGTCTAATGGAGAAGAAAAATCAGAACCTGTTTCAGAAATGGAAACTTCTGTTAAAGGTCAGCATTAGGATATGTTTTATCTCCTGTGTTTTTCAGACATTTTAGCAATAAGCTCAGTGTACATGTTGGCCCAATACATAGACAAATCCATAGTCCCTTATCTGAAACCTGTGGAATCTGATGAGCTTCTTAATTCAGAAATTTCAGGTATTAGGAAGGTAACGTGACCCATGTGTAAACCATATATTACATGTCATTTCAGCTAGGCATGAGGCAGCATCCTCTTTTGAAATCAATTAACATTCCTGGAATATTCATCCTAAGTGGGATAAAGACTAAAAAGGTTTATATGCCAAACTTTTGAAAAGTTTTCCATTTCCTGAGATTTGGGGAGAGGGAGGTTTTAAGTTTTTCTGTTTCAGAATTATACATAAAAGATTAAGGGCTGAGGGACACCTGGCTGACTCAGTCAGTAGAGCCTGTGACACTTGATCTCAGGGTCGTGAGTTGGAGCCCCACATCGGACATAGAGTTTACTTAACAAATAAATAAACTAAAAAACAAATTCCATGAAATAATACTACTATGGGTGTACTCTGATTTTTATATTGTATTTTATTTTTACCAGATATATTGTATTTTATTATAAATACAATAAAATATATTGTATTTTATTTTAATCTCTACACCCAGCGTTGGGGTTGTTAGTTCAACCCTGAGATCAAGAGTTGCACACTCTTCCAACTGAGCCAGACTTTTTTTCTTTTTTTAATGCTGGTCATTATTCAGTGTTGTGAAGAAAAAGGATAGAGGGGGCACTATTCAAGATTAAAAGGTAGAAAAGGCCAGATACAACGCAATACTTCAACCTTGATTGGATTGTGGTTTAAAAAAAAGTCTCAATCGGGGCGCCTGGGTGGCTCAGTCAATTGAGCGTGTTCCCACCCCCACCCCACCCAGCTTGCACTTTCTCTCTCTCCCTCAAATAAATAAATAAAATCCTATATATTTTTTAATAAAAAAAATTTTAAGTCTCTAAAGACGTTCTTGGGACAATTATGGAAACTTAAATATGTTCTGGAGATTATCGACGGTTAAGTGAAATTGTGGTTGTATAGGAGAATGTGTAAATGGTTCACCAAAATTTGTGTGTGTGTGTGTGTGTTCACATACAGTTGACTTGAACAACATAAGTTTCAACTATAAGGGTCTACTTAAATGCAGATTTTTTTCAATAAATGCAGTATAGTACTATAAATGTATTTTCCATATGGTTTTCTTTTAAAAAAATTTTTTTAACATTTATTCATTTTTTTGAGAGACAGTAAGAGAGCACAAGTAGGGGTGGGGCAGAGAGAGGGGGAGACACAGAATCCGAAGCAGGCTCCAGGCTCTGCGCTGACAGTGCGGGGCTTGAGCTCATGAAACGCGAGATCATGACCTGAGCCAAAGTCAGATGCTTAACCAACTGAGCCACCCAGGCACCCCCCATTTGGTTTTCTTAATACGGTTTTCTTTTTCCTAGCTTACTTTATTGTGAGGATACAGTATATAACACATGTACCATACAGAATAATGTGTTAATTGTCTGGTCACCAGTAGGCTGTTAGTAGCTAAGATTTTGAGTAATTAAAAATTATATGCAGGGACACCTGGCTGGCAGTCTGTAGAGTATGTGACTCTTGATCTTGGGGTCGTGAGTTCAAGCCTCACATTGGACAGCCCCATGCTGTTAGTGTGGAGCCTGATGCAGAGCTGGAGGTCACCAACTGTGAGATCATGACCTGAGCCAAAATCAAGAGTCTGATGCTTAACCAACTGAGCCACCCAGGTGCCCCAATGGTGCATATTATTATAAATACACAGGAAATATTAAACTGCAAACAAATGTTTTAGCAGTATAGCTAACTAGATGCCCTGGCCAATCCTCCTATTCCTATAGAAAGTGATTCTAATTGCTGGGTGATACCATTCTAAATTTTTTTGAGAATCTTCAACAAGTTAAGGAAAAGTAAAGAAAGGGACGCTCACCTTATGTGAAAGGTAGTGTATTTGTTTCCTTGGGCTGCCATAACAAAATATCATAGACTGAGTGGCTGAAACAACAGAAATTTGTTTTCACAGTTCTGGAGGGTAGAAGTCCAAGATCAGGGTCCAGCTGGGTTTGGTTTCAGGGAAAGACTCTATTCGTGGCTTGCAGATGCTGCCTCTTGCTGCACCTCACCGGGCCTTTCCTCTCAGTACAAGCAGAGAGAGAGCACATGTTAGCTCTCTGATGTTAGCTCTCTTTTTAGAAGGTTACCAATCCTGTTGGATCAGGGGCATGCCTTTATGACCTCACTTAACTTTAATTACCTCCTTATAGGCTCTATCTCCAAATATAGTCACATCACGGGTTAAGACCTCACATGAATTTTAGAAAGTCATAATTCATTTTGTAATAGGAGGGATCCAATAAGTTAAGTGGAGCACTAAAGTGCCTTGTGACAGGACAAAGCTCAGATCCTGAACAAATTACAAGTCTTGGGGCGCCTGCGTGGCTCAGTTGGTTAAGTGTCCAACTATGGCTCAGGTCATGACCTCATGGTTTGTGGGTTCGAGCCCCACATCGGGCTCTGCGCTGACAACTTGGAGCCTGGAGCCTGCTTTGGATTCTGTGTCTCCTTCTCTCTCTGCCCCTGTGCCTCTCTCAGTCTGTCTGTCTGTCTCTCTCTCTGTCTCAAAAATAAATAAAAAAATTTTTAAACAAAAAACCAAGTCTGAGAGGACACCTCCTCAAGGAAAGCTGGAACCCTCCAAAGGCTGTACTCTCTGTGAAAACTGAGATTAATTAGATTTCATCAAAATTTAAAACTTCTATCCATTAGAATTGGAGAAAATATCATTAGTATATATACCTGACAAAGGCTTCGTATTCAGAATATATAAACAACTCTTACAAATCAATAATAAAGACAACCCAATAAGAAAGTAGGCAAAAGACTTAGACACTTAACAAATAAGGTATACAAGTATATGAAAAAGTTTACAACTGATCAAGCATAAATGCAGTTTTGATGCAAATTAAAATCATAATTCACACCTTCCGGAATAGCTAAAATTAAGATTACCAAGTGTTTGTTAGGACATAGAACAGTTGGATCTCAAACACAATTCTGATGGTGGTGTAAGAAAGAACAACAGTTTTGTAGTTTCTTAAAAATTGAACATGCACTTATATCCAGCAATTCTCCTACATATTTATCTAAGAAAAATGGAAACATCATTCCTCAAAAAAACTTATACAAGGATTTTTAACCATAGTTTTAATTCATAGTAGATAAAAATTGGAAGCAACCTGTATTTCTGTAAATAAGAGTATGGTTAAACAAATTATGCTATCTTCAAACAGTGGGATACTCCTTAACAATTAAAAAACACTACTGATAGATGTACATGTGTAACTTAGCAACATGTATAAATGTGAAAAAAAAATTATATTAAGTGAAAAAAGCTTAACACAAAGGAGACCTAGTGTATGAATCCCTTTATGTGAAGTTTGAGAACAGGCAAAACTCATCTATTGGTGATAGACAACGGAACAGTGGTTGTCTTTGGCAGAAGGGTGGGATTGCCTGGAAGGGAATTTTGTGGGGTGACGAAGATGGTCTTTGTCTTCACTGAGATAATTACACTGGCATATGCATGTGCAGCTAGGGGTAAGAATACATTTATAAAACTTCACCAGTTGTGCACTTAAGATCTATTCATTTTAGTTATACATTTTGCGTCAATAAAACTTAAAGAAACAGTAAAGATAAAGATAAAAACTAGAGAGTTTGCCACTTAACCGTCACTTAAGAGAGTTCTACAGTTTTCAGATAGAAGCAAACTGGTCAGATAGGGAAGGTCTAAGAAGCAGAGAACTAAAATATTGGATACCAATAGCATATAACCAGGACTAATTTTGTTGATATTAACATGTTCTAAAGTCCTTGTATTGTTCCAGAGGATGGTAATGATCATGATTACCTTTATATTTTAATAAGTTTAGTGTACATGCTTAAGGATAAGAAAGAAAAGAAATAGACTTGGGGCGCCTGGGTGGCTCGGTTAAGGGTCCGACTTCGGCTCAGGTCATGATCTCGTGATTTGTGAGTTCGAGCCCCACGTCAGGCTCTGTGCTGACAGCTTGGAACTTGGAGCCTGCTTCTGACTCTCTGTCTCCCTCTCTCTGCCCCTCCCCTGTTCATGCTCTGTCTCTCATTCTCTCTAAAAATAAATAAATGTTAAAAAAATTTAAAAAGAGAGCAGGAGCTGGGGAGAGGGGCAAACAGGGAGAGAAAGAGACTTTTTTTTTTTTTCCATAGTTTTTGTTTTTTTAATGTTTATTTTTGAGAGAGCACACATGCACACATGCACACACAAGTGGAGAGGGGTAGAGAAGGAGAGGGAGACAGAATCTGAAGCAGACTCCAGATTCCAAGCTGTCAGCACAGAGCCCGACACAGGCCTCAAACCCACAAACTGCAAGATCCCAACCTGAGCCCAAATCAAGAGTCAGATGCTTAACCTACTGAACCACTCAGGCACTGAGAGAGAGAGGGAGAGGGAGAGGGAGAGGGAGAGGGAGAGGGAGAGGGAAGGAGAGAGAATGAATCTTAAGCAGCATGGTGCTTGATCCCACAACCCTGGGATCATGACCTAAGTGGAAACCAAGAGTAGGATGCTCAACCAACAGAGCCACTGGCTCAACAAGTATTGGTTGCCAACATCTAAAAATTGGGACTTTAGTGAAGAAATGGGCAAAAAGACATGAATAGACACTTTTCCAAAGAAGGCATCCAGATTGTTAACAGACTCATGAAAAATGCTCAACAGCACTACATCACTTATCATCAGGGAAATACAAATCAAAACCACAATGAGATACCACCTCACAACTGTCAAAATGGCTAAAATTAACAACTCAGGCAACAACAGGTGTTGGTGAGGATGCAGAGAAAGAGGTTCTCTTTTGCATTGTTGGTGGGAATGCAAATGAGTGCAGCCACTCTGGAAAACAGTTCCTCAAAAAATTAAAAATAGAACTACCGTATTACCCAGGAATTGCACTAGTAGGTATTTATCCAGAGGATACAGGAGTATCCTGTATTCTGATTCTAAGGGGCACATGCACCCCAAGGTTCATAGCAGCAATATTGACAATAGCCAAAGTATGGAAAGAGCCCAAATAACCCATTGACTGGTGAATGGATAAGGAAGATACACACATACATACATACATACATACATACATACATACATACATACAATGGAACATTCCTGGGCGATCAAAAAGAATGAAATTTTGCCATTTGGAACAACGTAGATGGAACTAGAGTGTATTATCCTAAGCAAAATAAGTCAAAGAAAGATATCATGATTTCACTCACATGTGGAATTTAAGATACAAAACAAACATAAGGGAAGGGACACCAAAATAATATAAAAACAGAGGGAGACAAACTATAAGAGACTCTTTTTTTTTTTTTTTTTTATAAGAGACTCTTAAATACAGAAAACAAACTGGTGGTTGCTGGAGGGGTGTTAGGTGGAGGGAAGGACTAAATGGGCAAGGGGTATTAAGGAGGACACTAGTTGGGATGACCACTGGGTATTACTTGTAAGTGATGAAACACTAAATTTTATTCCTGAAATTATTATTACACTATACATTAACTAGGATTTAGATTTTTAAAAATAAATAAATAATAAAAAATTTTTAAGAATTGGGACTTTAGAGGTGCCTGTGTTGTTCAGTAGTTAAGCGTCAGACTCTTGATTTCAGCTCAGGTCATAATCTCAAGGTTCGTGGGATCAGGCCACACGCTGAGCACATCCATGTCTATGCTAACAATGTGAAGCTTGCTTGGGATTCTCTCTCTCTGTCCTTCCTCTTCTTGCTCTCTGTCTCTCTTTCAAACTAAAAATTTTAAGAAAATAAATAAATAAAAATTGGGACTTCCTAGGTTTTCTTAAATACCCAATAGATCTAGGGACTCCTGGCTAGCTCAGTCGGTAGAGCATATGACTCTTGATGTTGAACATGTAAGTTTGAGCCCCACATTGTTGGGTGTAGAGATTACTTAAAAATTAAAAGAAATCAGTAAATCTAGCCAGAGTGCCCCTATTTCAACAGCACTGGTTTCCTAGACCTAACATCTACCCTCTTCAAATAGCATATGGTGGGGGGGGGGGGGGGGGAGTTGCTGTTTATCACATGTGTAACATTCTTAATCCCTGTGGGCAAAGTATTTAGAGCATATATAAAATAAGGACTACATTTTATGCTTTGATTTTGCATTTTCTGTTCCATTCTTTTTTTCTGGTTCCTACATAGTCATAATACCCCATGATCTATAAGGGATAATTGTCGCCAGTCAAGTCTACAAAATTTAGAAATTATTTAATAAGTGAGTTCAACTCATCAGTAGACTTTTTTTTAATGTTTATTTTATTTTAGACAGACAGACAAAGAATAAGTGAGGGAGGGTACAGAGAGGGGGGACAAAAGTCAATGCCATATCTTTACTCATAAAAAATACCTTGTCTGGCATATGTTCTCTGTAGGGTTTGGATTCTTCTTCAGAGTTTTGCTGGTTTTAAAATTTAGGTGTTTTTTTTTTGAAAGAATTCTATTGTCTGGGTTTTTTTAATCTTTATTTTTGAGAGAGAGGAGGAGACAGAGGATCCAAAGTGGGCTGTGTGCTGACAGCAAAGAGCCCAATGCAGAGCTTGAACTCACAAACTGTGAGATCATGACCGACCTGCAGATCAGAGCCGAAGTGGGACACTAAAGCGATTGAGCCACCCAGCTGCCCCTGATTATTTATTTTTATTTTTTATGATCTCTGAAATAAGAGATCACTTAGTGGGGCTTGAACTCATGACCCTGAGATCAAGAGTTACATGCTCTACCAACTGAGCCAGCTAGGCATCCCTAGATGTTTGAGTTTTTGTTGTTGTTTTTTTTTTTAACTTATAAGCTCTCACCTGAATAAATTGTCTGAAATACACAGATAAATTATGGTGTAATTTGTGCCACATGACTTAAAGTAGAACTTTTAAAAATGGATCACTAACTGGGATAATAGAGTCTTTCTCTTAGTTTGAACTGCAGAATTACCTATATTGTGTAGCAGTTCAGCACTTCATGTTCTTAAATATACAGCCTTACAATACTCACACAGTTCATAAACAATATTAAAGCCTAAGCTACAGATTGTTTGGTGTGTAAATTAAAGGGACCCTGAATGACTGATGTACCATTTGTCTTTGAGGGAGAAACTAGACTTCTTTTTTCTACTTAGTTGATGTAACTTTAAGTGAGCTCAAAGAGAGTGGTTTGTTTTTTTGTTTTTTTGTTTTTTATTTTAAGTAAGCCATTGAGATTTTAATAATTTGTTCTTTTGCTAGTGTCCTCAGTGGATAATAGTGCATATATTCTACTTAAACAAAATTAATGCGATATAACTACATACATTTTATGTATTAACTTACTTTTAGCTTTTATTGTTGTTGGGTTAATGATTTTGTGTTGTGTGTTTTGTTTTCTGTGGTGTGTGTCCATTTTAGAAATTATTGAAAATACAAAAAAGTCACAGTGATTACCTATAGTTAACTGTTGTTAACATTGTTAGTGGATTCTCTTGAGACAGTACAGGGTGATTGAAAAGAAACCAAATGGAAATTAAGGGCATTTAGGTAAATCACTTAACCTTTCTGGGCCATTCCTTTCCTGATCTGCAACATGTGAGAGGATTAAGGTCCTTTTCAACCTCTGAAAATACTGTGAATGGAAAGAAGGCTACAACAGAGAGAAGCCCCAGCCATGCTGCTAATGAGCTACATGGACTTGGGGAAGTAAATTAATGCAGACACTGCAGTTCATTTACCTTCTTTTCTTTAGAAGATTGTTGTGAAGATGTCTGATCCACTGAGTATTACTGATTTTATAATTAAATTTTTTAATTTAAAAAAAATCTGTAGAACTTTAGGCAGAGTAACTAATGGAAGGCTACTACATTTTCCCTGGCTCTTTTTAAACGATAAATCTGCCTTTTGGAGCATCTGGCTGGCTCAGTCGGTAGAGAATATGACTATTGATCTCAGGGTTGTAAGTTTGAGCCCCATGTTGGGTATAGAGGTTAGTTAAAAATAAAATCTTTAAAACAATAAACCAATAAAAATAAATTTGCCTTTTGATTTTGAAAACCTCAGAAATGGAGTATGTCAGGGGCTCCTGGGTGGCTCAGTTGATTGAGCATCCAACTCTTGATTTCACTCAGGTGATGATCCCAGGGTTATGGGATCAAGCCCTGATTGGGCTCTGCTTAAGATTCCCTCTCTCCCACTGCCTCTCTCCCCACCCCCCACCCCCCACACACACACATGTTCTCTTGTTCTATCTCTCTAAAATTAAAAAAAAAAATGTTTTTAATTAGAAATTGAGTACCTCAAAAGAAAGCAATGTTGTGTGAAAGATGTTTTGTAGAACTTACTGGTGTTTTCATTTTTAGGTTCCCATTTTCCTGTTGGAGTAGTTCCTCCAAGGACCAAATCACCAACACCTGAATCTTCAACGATAGCCTCTTATGTAACCTTAAGGAAAACTAAGAAGATGATGGATTCAAGAACGGTATTTAACTAGAAGTTAATCTTTAAAAGGATTCTTAAGGCCTATTTATTGTTTTAATTCCATTGAGGAAATTATTGTCTAGGGGACAGACCTACTCAATACCTAGTCTAGGTTTGTTTTGATCAGCTTTGACATGGGGTCTTAGTCCACAGTTTGTGGAATCTGTTTTCAGACAGCTGTCCCATGTTACATCTCTTGATACCTCTAAGAATTTCCTTAAAGAGAGTGATAGACATGTCCTATGGTCATCCAAGGTAATGGATTTCCAAGCCAGCCCGAGTTTACAGGGCCTTTCAGCTATGGTAGATTTGGAGTTTGCCAATCCTCTGGTTACTCTGAGAAATGTGAATTGGGATTGGGAAAATAGCTTCTATATTTCACATATTCATCTGAGATCCATTTAATTCAAACTGGCTGTAAACCAGTCTAAGCTTGGTCATATTGAGAAGATTATCAGCATACTTAACTCCTTTTTACCAAGTAGTCTCAAAAATTTGGGGTGCAAAAGAACTTTTACTTTTCATCTTTATAAATTCTATACTTATTTGGTATGGGTAATTTGATAATTTTAAACTATAAGAAAAGAATGAAAAGTACTACAAATGATAAGATTTATGGTTATTCTTGAGAGATATTAAACTACAGGTATGAAGTATATGCCTAAAACATCTGACAAATTTATATACAAGAAGTATAATATTTTAATGAGTACAAAATTATAAAGACCTAGAAAGATAATTATTGTAGAATCAAAATAAATGAATAGCTATATATTTGCGGTCATGGTTCTATAATACTATTGTTTGTTTAGAGGCATTTGTTTACAGATGGAAAGGGTATTTTCTTTGGAAATTGTAATGCTAAAAAAAAATCAACAGAAAAAGGTTTTAAAAATGTATGTTGAGGGGCACCTGACTGGTTCAATTAGTAGAGCATGCAACTCTTGATGTCAGGGTGGTGAATTTAATTAATTTTTTAATTAATTAATTTAATTAATTAAAAAAAAAAAAAAAAAGTTAAGGGATCCCTGGCTGGCTTAGTTGGTGGAGGGTAGAGGGTGTGACTCTTGATCTTGGGGTTGTGAGTTCAAGCCCCACGTTGGGTGTGGAGATTATGCATAAATAAATAAATAAATGAAAATACTTTTTAAAAAAGTTAACAGTGTATGTTGAGACAAAGAAGAAAGATATTAGTGGACTTATATTCTTTCTTTTTTTTAATATGTAACTATCTTAAATAGTAGAAGAAAGACTTCTATATCACCAAATACAGGAGTGGGGAAGGGAGTATAGAAGACTACAGTTATGTAATATTGGTACAAAAAAGACCTTTATAAGCAATATCAGTGTCAGAATAAAATACTTGGAATATAACACAAAATTTCCATAATATATGAGGAATGAATATACATAAGTTATTTTTAAGAGTTTCTTTTCTATGGAAAATATGTAACAATAATTCACAAATATTCTTCAACCCCATAATAATTTTTAGAATACTAATAACTAAAACTGTAATGACATATTCTTTTCCAGTTATCATTAGAGAAAAGATCTAAAAATTAACAATATCTGACCTTTAAAAACAGATTTTTACAGGGGCTCCTGAGTGGTTCAGTTTGTTAAACGTCCGACACTGGCTCCATCATGATCTCACAGTTCATGAGTTTGAGCCCTGCACAGGGCTCTATGCTGACAGCTCAGAGCCTGGAGCCTGCTTCGGATTCTGTCTCCCTCTCTCTCTGCCCCTCCCCCACTCATTTTCTGGCTCTCTCGCTCTCTCTCGCTCTCACTCTCTCAAAAAAATTTTTTTTAATTACAAATAAATAAATAAAAACAGATTTTTACTATATGACAACTTGAGAAGAAAGTTGCAGTGTGACATTATTGTATAAACGTAGAAAAGCCAGGAAGACTGCATGTTTATTGTTACTAAAAATAAAAGGATAAAATAAGAAACTTTAATAAAATCTGAAATAAAAATAAAAGGAAAGGGATGACTATAGTAGCCAAGTCCCAATCTATATTTAGAATTTACTTTTTTTAATTTTTTTATTGTTTGTTTGGTTGGTGTTTTGTTTTTTCTTTCCAAAGCTAATGTGTTTTATTTTACATATAAATGAAAATCATCGTTACTTCTGCAAATTAAGGCTTTTCAGTTTTCCTCTTTTAGATTTTACTTGAGCTCTTAAAGATATTTATTCTATACAATAGAAAATGGCTCTAGAGCTATCACTCCTGCCCTGCAGGCATTTTCCAGATTGCTCAAGAGAAAAAAGGATCTTAGTGGGTTTGCCTGACATATTGCTTCCTCACGGAAATGCTCATCTCTGCCCTTGGTTTTTTCAAAAGAAAGCAACTTCACCAATATCTCAGTCAGTTCCCACCAACCCAGACCAGAGGGCACAAAGTAACCTATGGATTCTATGCCATAGATTCTAGAATATGTTCAGTCTTCAAATTTTCTGTTACATAAAGTAAGCTAAAATTTGCTTGTGACTAATATTGAAGTTCTTATTTGGCATTTTATACTGATATTGTTTTACGTCTTTAATAAGAAAGTGAGATTAAGAATTGGTTGTTTAATTTTTAAATCCTTATTGATCATGAACTGAGGGTGTTTTCTCTGTGAAGTCTTTTCACAGTAAATGTTTGACTTAAAACATGTTTTGGAGCACCTGGGTGGCTTAGTTGGTTAAACGTCTGACTTCAGCTCAGGTCATGATCTCGTGGTTTGTGAGTTCGCCCCACATTGGGCTCATGCTGTTAGCACAGAGCCCGCTTCAGATTCTCTGTCTCCCTCTCTCTCTGCATCTTCCCTGCTGGTTCTCTCTCTCTCTCTCTCCCCCTAAACAAATAAATAAACTTTTTTAACAAATTAAATTTTCATTAAAATATATCTTCGGGCACCTGGCTGCCTAGTCAGTAGAGCATGCAACTTTTGATCTTGGAATTATGAGTTTGAGCCCCACATTGGGTATAGAGATTACTGAAAATTAACCTTAGGAAAAAAAATTAAAAAGGAGGGGGGCACCTTTGTGGCTTAGTCAGTTAAGCCTCTAACTCTTGATTTCAGCTCAGGTGATGATCTCATGGTTCCTGAGATGTAGCCCCACATTGGGCTCCGCACTGTCAGCCTGTCAGCGGAGAGCTGCTTGGGATTCTCTCTCTCTCTCCCTCTCTGCCTCTCCCCTGCTCCTGCTCTCTCAACATAAATAAAATTTTTTAAATAAATAAAATAAAGTCTTATATTTACAAACTGTGCCCCCTGTGTTCTCCTAGTTTGAGTTTTATACAATTTCCTGTTTCATTGACTGTGCATCACCAATCACCAGTGAAGGAAAAAACAGTTTGCCTTTCTGGTGTTAACTAAATTGACACTCAAAGCTCCACTTCTGATTTTGAGAACAAAAGAAATCCTTTCAGAACATTTTTTATCCCAACATACTTTTCAGAAGTTATTCTGTATTGATGTATTCATATGTCTATTTCTAATTTAAAGGAAAGACCAAGAAGTGCAGTGGAACAGCTCTGTTTGGCTGAAAGTACTCGACCTAGGATGACCGTGGAAGAGCAGATGGAAAGAATAAGGAGACATCAACAAGCATGCCTGAGGGAAAAGAAAAAAGGATTAAATGTTATTGGTTCTTTAGACCAGTCACCCTTACAAAGTCCCTCAGGCTTAAGGGATAATCCATTCAGGATTACCCAGGTACATCAATTTGCTTTTAACCATTCTTGTGTGTAAATGTAGTATCACTTGAGTCAGGATCTGGAGTTACATGATTGATGGGTTTTCAGATGTCTGCAGTATGGATAGTTATTTGATTTTACCTAATGCCCATAATAATAAGCTAAGACAGCTCAGTAAAGTGGAAATAGCCCTGGGTTCAGAAAACCAGAGCCATCTTACTTGTTGGACATACTTGTACCAGTTGTGGCCTTACTCTTCTCTGCTATAAATCAGATGACACAGCCCTACCTTGTCTACTTCACAGAGATACTAAGATAAAAGTGCTTTCAGCGAATGTAAAATGCCACGCAAGTTAACAAGATATTCCCCAATTCCCCCTCCAATAAAATGTGCATTACTCTGTGTCCTAATTTAACATGACCTAAATTGTAGCAGGACAGAGCTTCTCAGTAAAAGCGTAAGTCTACTATTCCTTACATCCCAACTCCTGCCTTGCAAAGAGACACCATTCCATTTCTCATTGTTTGTTTGTTAGTTTGTTACCCCGATTCATAAATACAGAGATAGCAGACAGGCAGACCTTTTCAGTAGCTTCTGTCTGGCCTGTCCCTGTTAGTAGACATGTACCAGCTGAAAGGGTTTCCCTGTCTTCCTAGAAATCCCCTTTCCATCTAATCAGGAGCATCCAGGCACTGCTACTAAAGATTCAGCAGATTAACCGCTGAAATTGCACATTCTTCAAATTACAAAATGGGTGATTAAAAGAGAAAAAAAATGCATGGAATACTGATATATATATTTTTTTCTTCCTATTGGTTTTCATAAGAGAAAGTGAAGATCAACCTTTTGTACGTGAAGATCAACCTTTTTTTTTTTTTTTTCAAAATAACAGATGCTATCTAAAAACTGTACATAGTATGAATCTATGCTATATGTCTTTCGGACAGACTCGAAAAAGGGATGATAACATTAAGGAACTGGATACTGTCATTAGAGAAAATGATGTGAAGCCAAACCATGAAACTCCTGCAGCAGAAATTGTTCGACTAAAAGACAGTGAACCTCAAAATACAGATTTCAGCAAAGAGGTAAAGAGATTACTTTTGAACAGATATTCCAAAGGGGTAGATTTTTGAAGATTAGATCAAGTGGTAAGGTTGAAAATAGTTATGTTTCATTTCATCACAGAGACCCTACGTCTAAGTGAAATAGGTTTTGTTAATTTGAGTGATGTATTCAGCACATCAAAAAATGGGTTAATTGAAAAGTTAAAACATAAGTAAGGCTAGAATAAATTATTGTTAACCCCAGTTAAAGAATCTTATGTCCCAAAACACCTAGCTGTTAGCAACGTGCATCAGCCCTTTAGGCAAATAACTTTTTACTTCCAGTAGTAAAGGATGTTAATATTTTTAGAGGTGCGTAGGTGGCTCAGTCAGTTAAGTGTCCGACTCTTTGTTCTTGAGTTCAGACACCTGTCAGCCTCTGCGCTTCTTAGGGCAGAGCCTGCTTGTGATTCTCTCTCTCCTTCTCTCTCTACCCCTCCTCTGCTGGTGCTCTCTCTCTCTTCTCAAAATCAATAAATAAAACATATAAAAAAAAAGAATGTTAATATTTTTAATATACTTGAATCTGAATGTGTATTTCAGTAACTATTTGACAGGGTCTAATTTTTTTAATACACATTTATTTTTGAATCATTTTTCTTCTTATTCTATAGTTGAAAAGCACTGAGGACATTTTTTCTACAACACTTTTTAAACCTGAACCAAATGGAGTGAATTCTGAGGAAGTGATGGATAAAGAGAGAAACAAAGAGAAAATGTCTGAGGATGTTTCATTCAGGTAATAAGTAATAGGGAAAACAACAAAGGAATCATTCCCCAAATACTATAACTACTTAAGAATGGTGAACTTCAGAGGTGACTGGGTGGCTCAGTCAATTGGGCGTCCTACTTCGGCTCAGGTCATGATCTCGCAGTCCGTGAGTTCGAGCCCAGCGTCAGGCTAACAGCTCAGAGCCTGGAGCCTGCTTTGGATTCTGTGTCTCCAGCTCTCTCTGCCCCTCCCCTGCTTGCACTCCCTCCCTCCCTCCCTTCCTTTCTCTTTCTCTCTCTCTCTCAAAAATAAACAATCATACATTAGAAAAAAGCATGGTGAACTTCAGGGTCAAAAAGTCTTGGATTCCTGTCCCAGCTTAGCTATTTAAGAGCTGTAGGATCTTAAACAATTTACATAACCTCCCTAAACTGCAGGTTCCTTGCTTGTAAAAATGAGGATGACAATAGTATCTATCTCACAAATGTGTTGCAATGATTAAATAAGAAAATACAAGTATAGCACTTATCACTATGCTTCTCACCCAGGAATTCAATAAATACCTTTTTAAAAATGCCAAGAGATGTATAAGGTCTATCAAAGTGAGCCACTTCAGTATTGCCTGCATAATGATAGGCAATGATAGACATTGATCAGATATCTAAGTTATCTGATGTGTTCCAAAAATTATAGTGATTTGCTATTTATTGTTTAGCTGCATTTCTTAACTAGCCTTCTTATGTGTATACCCTCAATCTTACCCTCAATTAAAAATCTATGAGTTTATAATGACACAACAACAAAAAATCATTTGTTGGCCACTCTGGACAATGCTAAGGAGTTGACTTCTTATTCCAAAGTCTGGTGCATAAAGGCAAAGAATCAAGTATTTTTCTTGCCTTTCCCAAACAAATTGCAACCAAAAAGTTTTTGAGGAAATATTTTTCTTTTTAGAAGAATTTTATTCAATAAGGAATGAGAGACTTACACTGTCACTGCTTTGCTAGCCTTAAAGAAATAAGGGATTTAGGCAATACTCCTTAATGGCTGGAAAAGCTGTTAGCTGAAAATCTGACAGGGAACTTTATAGTGAGTGGATCAAGCTGATAACCCTTGAACTCACTGATCATTTTCAACATAAAGAATAGAACCTGTTAATGCAATAGGGCACAAACCCCACCTAATGATCTACTGTTTGCCCCTTTCCCCAAAAATCCTAAATCTGCTCAAGCTTCAAAATGCTCAAGCTTCAAAGTTTATAAAAAATAAGAGGAGGGGCGCCTGGGTGGCTCAGTCAGTTAAGCGTCTGACTTCAGCTCAGATCATGATCTCAAGGTTTGTGGGTTCAAGCACCATGTCAGCTCTGTGCTGACAGCTCGGAGCCTGGAACCTGCTTTGGATTCTGTGTCTCTGTCTCTTTCTTTGCCTCTCCCTCACTCATGCTGTCTCTATCTCTCATAAATAAATAAACTTTAAAAAAAATTTTTTTAATAAAAAATAAGAGGAATAAAATCAAAATACAGAATGTGATAAACTATGTAGGATGGAGAAAGCAGGTTCTTTCACAGATAAGTGGCAAAGAATAAAAAGGATGTGTGTTGTGGGGTATTTTAAAGTTTAAGAGACTTGTCAGGCAAATACAAATGTGGACTTTGGATCTTCTTGAAACATAACTCTAAAATTGGTATAATGAGGCTATCAAGGAAATTTGAGCACTGACTAGATATTTGATGACATTTAGGTATTATAAATACAAACTGAAGTGTTTACAGACTGAATGATTTGTCTGGAATCTATTTTAAAATAATTTGGGGAGTAGGAAACTGGCAGTGTATATGAAACAAAATTGGTAAAACATGGATCATTATTGAAGCTGAGGGTATAAGTTTCATATATTATTTGCTCTGATTTTTTTATGATTAAAATTTCTGTAAGGGGGGAAAAGAAAAGAGATTAATTACAAGCAAAATGTCAGCAGTTACTAAATATGGAGATGGTGACATCCTTTGTGTATGGTTAAAATTTTACATAACAGTAAGTTAGAAGGAAAAAATGTATTGCATTCTGTAATAACAAATTTTAAAATATCTGTTTTCATTAGCCCTCAGGATGAGACACAGATCCCAAATCATAAAGCAGAAAGCCACCCTGAAGAAAATATAAAGGACGATATTCATGAGCAGGAAGAAACTATTGCTTCTTGTGAACAAACTCCTGAGGCTTCTAGAGGAAATCAAACGATGGCAGGTAGATATTCCACATTTCATACTTTTCTCACTGGTGCTTCCTCTGAATTTCTCAACGCATACCTTTGCTTTCCCACATGCACCTTCAGGAAGGATGTCACTGGAAAGGAAGGAAAGGGGACATGTGCCTACCCAGCTAGATCCACAGGGTCTGTCCTGGCTTGGGAATCTGTTGCTTCTCTCTCTCTCTCTTTCTCTCTCTCCCTCCCATCTCAACCTTAACACATATACCACAAATTTTTTCTACTAAGATCTTTCAGTACGTGGAAAATGTACCTGCTTCTCTGAGGCTGGACTCTCAGAGTAGTCACAAACCTACCACTTCGGGAACTGTGTAAGATTTAATATCTAAACTAGGAGAATGACCTTATTTACTCTAGCCCCTGCTAGAATCCACACTTGGACATTTCCTTGAGAGAAAATCGTGATCCATAGTACGTCAAAAAATAAAAATTTCTATTTTTTTTTTTAGAATCTTCACAGATTTTTCTCTTTTTTCTTTATGATGTTTGGCAAGGGGTTGGGAGAGGGATCATACCACTGGTGCATATTATCAGCCTTGCTTCTCATAGTCCATAAGCAAAAAATCCATTCTTTATTTTTTAATGTTTATTTCTTTATGTTGAGAGAGAGAGAAAGTGGGGGAGGGGCAGAGAGAGAGGGAGACAGAGAATCCCAAGCAGACTCCAGGCTGTCAGCACAGAGCCCCTCACTGGGCTTAAACTCCTGAACCCATGAGATCATGACCTGAGCCAAAATCAAGAATTGGATAACTGACTGAACCACCCAGGCACCCCTGGAAAAAAATATTCTTAATCCTGCCTCCCTTCACCTTTCTCCCCATCATTTGGCAGACAAGCAAATACAATGAAATTCAATTATTTGGTACTGTTCTTCTTAGGAGGAGCATTGGATTCTGGCAGAGTATTTTCTGTATCTTACATGCATGTAACATGCAAATTTATATTATGAGTCGTGTTTCCCTGTAGCCAACATTAAGCATTGTCTTTTGCCTCTGTCGCTTATAAGGCAGTTTTTTGTCACTGACCACTTCCTGTTACTGTTTTGGCACGTCTGCGTAAAGTGTGTGGGTGCATTAAAATCACAACATTTAAACTGTTCATACTATTTAGCTGCATGAAACTAGAAAGTCTCTTAAAGTGAGACCCAGCAGTGCCTGGCTGGCTCAGTCAGTAGAGCATGCAACTCTTGATCTCAGGATTATGAGTTCAAGCCCCATGTTGGGCACAGAGCTTACTAGATAGTAGATAGATAGATAGATAGATAGATAGATAGATAGATAGATAGATAAACAGACCCAACAAGAGGGCTTCCCTGACAGACACCTAAAAATTAACCTCAAAGCCAAAAAAAAAAAGACAATAATTTTTTTTTCCAATTTGGTTGAGGTATAATTGACACATAACATTGTATACGATGTTTAAGGTATATAAGGAAGAAGAATTTTAATCGTCTTCAAGAGACATTTCATGCTAAATAATCAATTGCCAATTTAGAAGACAACAGAAACCAAGTACAACTATTAATTCCTTCCTGAAACATGTTCCTATTTTATGGGATCACAACATCAGGATTTCCTTCTCCAAGTGTATCCTAAACATGTGTACCTTCTTGCATTCTCTTGGTCTGTTTTAGTGAAAAGTCTGTCCCCATCTCCTGAGTCCTCGGCATCGCCGGTTCCAGCCGCCCAGCCGCAGCTCACAGAAGGATCCCATTTCATGTGTGTATAGTCTCAGAAAAAGTACGTCTGTTCCCTTTGCGTCTGTGCTTTAACTTCAGAGTTTTTAACTTGAGTTGTATTCATTTGTTGCTTTAGTGAACAAAAACTGAGATTAATTCTGGGCCGTGCACTAGAGATTGTTGGCAGAGCAAGGAGGCCATGTATTTGAGCCACAGGCACTAACTCAGATCTGCATCAGCCCTTCCAGTGATTTGCTGTGTGACAACATTTTCTCTCTTATTTCATCGTCCATAAAAACAGCAAAACGGGAAAGGTATAGCCTGTGCCAAGACAGGCCGCACGGGGTTTTGCAGCTGTGCCCCCACTTAGCATTCCTTTCCGTAGTCGGACCTGAGAATTCTGTTGAAGCTATTACATGTTGATCAAGTAATGTTTTTTTACAGTTTGTGCAACCCACCTACCGCATCAGGAGTTTATTATTTTAAAAGGACAAAGAAGTGTTTGTAGTACAGCCAACTACAAGGAATATTACAGTCTTTAAGATCTATCAGAAACTATTTCTAAATAATTAATTTTGTTTAAGTAAGAGAGGTAGCTACTAAAAAAGCTGTGGGTGGATGCAGGGGGAAGGGCAGAACCTGACTGAACATTGTGCCATAGACCACAGTTTGGGAACTGACAATAATTTCCTAAGGTCTTACTGTTAACACTTTTATAAACAGTTGCTAAATTTTACTTGCCTTTTGTACTTGTAAATACATACTTTTTTTTTTTTTTTTTTTTTACTTTTCAGAAAAGCTTTGAGATGTGAAGCTATTTATGCCTTTTTCTGCATTTTTTTCTTCAGTGTCTATCAGATCTAGTAATGTGTGCATTAGGACTACCAGCACATTTCTGTTAAACAATTATAAGCAACAGAAACACATAGAGACATTATAAGCATTGCTGTTAACATATGCTTTGACTTACAGATTCTCAAATCAGTACAAACACTAAGTTCATCCAGTAGTGCTTATTTTCTAGAATCCACTTCCATTCATACCTTTTGTAGCAACTGTAATCTGTGTCCTTTTTTTTCATCCAGATGGACTTGTGTCTAACTGTCTTGGCATATTTATAACCTCTGTTTGAGATTATGTCTACCTAGAGCCTAGAAGAGGCCTTTGTTTGTTGTCAGTTGGCATTTATGCAGGATTGACATCCTTTCTGGAGTGACAAACCACCTGTTTGTTATAGTCTTACCTGTGTCTTGCCTCTGTCATTCATGCGTTTAAACTTTTAACTTAATAGGTTCTGAAGTGACAGTTGCAACTAGTGACAAGAATACCACCAGAATAGGAATAGCAGCATGTTTGTGTGATTCCTCCTGTGCGAAGAGCTGATAGATGGCCTCTGTCCATCTTCGTGGAGGAATGTAAATTAAAGTCCACTCTCATTATCTTTGGTTCAATAAACAGGTTACAATTCTCTGTACACAGACCAATGATATGAAAGAATGTTGTCTGACAATAAAGAATATGTACAGTTAAAACTCAAGTACATTTCCGGGTTCCTTAAGTTGTTATTATTGGATTTTGTTTTGTTTTACTTTCACTCTAAGAGCCAGTGGCATTATAGGCTGGAATGGGGTCCAGTTATTGCCGGGTATTTCCTTGTCTTCTGGCATATGGCCAGAATGACAAGTAGCACTCAGACTTGTATTTTTTTATGTCTTCTCGTTGAGTGTATGTCATGTTGCTGACCTAGTAGTTTTGGCAGGACTTTGGGAAGGTTTACAAATGACACTGCTGTGCAGGCAGCTTAATATATTGTTAGATATTTTAGCAAAGTTATGCAAATCTTTGCTTATTTTGTTGATCTTTTTGATTCAGCCATAAATTTGGGTACTCTTTTTTAAAATTCTGAAATGTTATTTAATTGCATCCTTGGCTTGGTAAATTAAACCTACGAAATGACAAGAAACGTCCTTCTGTTGTATTATATTTTAGGATTTTCATGGCCATGCCTGTCAGCTCTGCCGTTGTAGAACATTGCCCTCAGTTACTTTAGGAAATGGTCACTCATTAACTTGCAGGTGTCAAAGTAATTTTCCCTGTCTTTATTTTTCAGCTATCCTGACTTCTGTCAAAACCATTGAAAGCTAAGGACGTGGACCTTCAGCAATGTGAGAAGATATTGTACAGTATACTTTAAATCTATGAAATTCATAGTTCTGATGCTTTTGGCCACAGAGCATCATTTTATCACTTCTGGAAAATGTTTATTCCAAACAGCTTTAATGGCTCATATGTACACTCCGTAATCCTAAGGTTGTTGTTCTGACACCAGCTTGCTGCTATGATTTCAGAGCACATAAGTAAAGGTGCTTTTTTAATGTGCGGTCTACAGCCAGAGCTCACTCAGTTGCTGATTTCCAGATTTTGATGTTTCTAAAATTTAGGTGGATTTATATTTCTTTTTGCTTTTCAGTACATAAATTTAGTTATTATTTCGAATGAAGCTTGTTTTCCTTTTTTTTTTTTTTCCTTCCCATTTTTGGCTACTGCAATGCTTTGTTTCACACTTGATTTGTAAAAATTTTATATATATATTTAAAATGTGCCATTTTATTACTGCTAAGTGAAGAATGTCCTGTTTTCTGCTACTATTATTTCTCAGATTGCAGCGTCAGCAGTTACTGCCACACTCTTGTCAGCTTAAACACAAATGTTACCACTTCCTGTTTCTTAAAGGTACAATTTAAAATGTAGGTATTTTGAAGTACTGGGCTTATACTTCATTGGGATAGATGTGTACAGCAATAAGCAGGTTTTCCAATCCAGTACTTAGTTTGTGTACAAATGTAATTATGTTCATTGTGTATATATTATACAATGAGCACATGTAAGTATTAAAGGCTACTTACTATTGTTTAAATGCAAATGTTCATATCTCATTTCTTTTTTATCATGTTAAATAAATGTTGATGTTCTTAAATCACTCGTGTTAGAATTTTTTGCTCTCTCCCATCTAAAACGGGTACGCCTAGGGGCGCCTGGGTGGCTCAGTCAGTTAAGCATCTGACTACAGCTCAGGTCATGATCTCATGGTTCATGAGTTCAAGCCCCACGTCAGGCTCTGAGCCGTGGAGCCTGCTTCGGATTCTGTGTCTCCCTCTCTCTCTCTGCTCCTCCCCTGCTTTCTCTCTCTCTCTCTCTCTCTCTCTCTCAGAAAATGGATAAAACATTAAAAATAAAATAAAATAAGTACGCCTGGGTGGCTCAGTCGGTTAAGCATCCAACTTAGGGTCAGGTCATGATCTCATGGTTCATGAGTTCGAGCCCCACATCGGGCTCTGTGCTGCCTTCTCAGAGCCTGGAGCCTGCTTCTGGGTCTCCCTCTCTCTCTGCCCCTCCCCCACTCGCACTCCATGTGTTGGTCTGTCTCTCTCTCTCAAAAATAAGCATTCAAAAAACTAAAAAAATAAAATGGGAAGACTGTGGGGCACCTGGTTAGTTCCGTCAGTGGAGCATGCAACTCGTAATTTCCGGGCTGTGAGTTCAAGCCCCACTTTGGGTGTAGAGATTACTTGAGAAAAATAAAATCTTTCAAAAAAATAAAAAATAAATAAAATGGAAAGTCTGAGACTCAAGGGACTTCTCTATGAAATAATAGACTGTTAATCGTATTATTGTAGATCGCATCATAAAAAGGCCTCTTCTGCCATCCAGTCTGGCTCTCCCATGTGAGAGTCTGAGGACCTTGAGGCTCCGAGAGATACATTGACTTGGCCACAGTCACATTATATGTAATGACAGAGTTTGGACCAGAATATACTTTTCTTTCTTCACTTTTCCTCTGAGGCCATTATTAGCTCAGCACCGCTGGGCAGGTTTTGTTTCCTGAAGTCTTCACGCTTCTTTCTGTTTGTCTCTGTGTTGTGGAAACCAGCTCTAAGCGTTGACACTCTCTGCTCAGTGCATTGGGCCTGGAGAGGCCTGTGTAGAGCGGAGTGTCATTCCTCTGACATGGGGAACTAGAAACTGTTTCATCATCAGGAGTAGGACCCTCAGAGATCATTTTCCCTTACAATACATTCTTTGCAGATGTTCACGCTCTTCAGAATCAATTACATTTTCTTCCCTCTATAACCTTTTGTTCATGCTATATATTGTTCCCAGAGTACAAGGAAATTTGATGCTTTTGGATTCCTATATGAAATGGCTGAAACTAAATTGGCACCGGTCAGTCTTTCTTTTTTTCTTTTTTTCCCATGCTATGGTAAAGAGGATTTAAATTTAATTCAAAATGCAGATGTACAAAAATTCATCTGCTCCAAACAGAAACACACAAAATGAAATGCAAATAGATACAGTCTGTATTGTAGGAGGTGAATGAGAAGAGAGGTTAAGATGGAAGGAGAGGGCTCAGCTCTCTGTATCCACGTAAACATGTTTACACACACCACCTTTATCTAAAGACATCATGCCAGCCAAAGTCTTCCAAAGGAAATAGGCAAAAGATTATTCTTTCTTTCTAAGCATGAGATGGTTATGGTTCCAGATCTTTTGTCAGTGGGTTGAGTTACTCTTATTCTTGGGTTTTCCCTTCGGGTTTTTTTTGGTGAGGCTTTTTAGGTTTGATTGATGTGTGTATGTGGTGTGTGTCACTTGGCTTTATTAAACACAACATTTTCTGAGCTGTTTCAAGAAGGAAGAACGTCCCATACTGGAATACCTGCAAGCCAAGGGAGTTTAGAAAAAGCAGTACAGAGTACTTGTAACTTTTGTCAACCTTTCAGAAAGCCAGATGAAAATCAGGTGCTTAAAAACTGTAGGTCAGCAAGGGTACCTGTAACAGGAGATAGCAAAAGGGACCCTTCTCCAAAAATATGGACTAGATCAATACTTTCTATCTCACCTAAAGCTTACCTTACTCAACTCCATCTTACTGGAGAGGTGTGCAGAGAGCCCAGGGAGTACAGAGACTCATAGTAAGGAGGGCAGACAAGCCAGAAAGAACCTTACTCCAAACGGGGGTTCGTCACGGGCACCACCCTTCCAGCATGGAAGCAAGCTCCAAAGCTTAGTGTGTGCCTTATTGGGTTGGTTAAACATCACATCCAAGTCCCCCACATGCACCTGCTCCCAATTTATAGAAGGTTGATAGCCATACTTCCATGGTGGTCAGAAATTAAACATAACCATAAACAAGCAATCTGCAAACTTATTTGCACATCCACAAGAGTGTTTTTAAAAATTATGTTTCCCTTTGCACATTTTAAAATTGACATCTATACTTTTTCAAAAGTTGAAGTTGAAAAGATGCAATTTTTAGCAAACTGTAAATTTGGCTTTGTAAAATAAAATTATTAAATCAGTTTTTTAAATGTGTCCAACAGAATCTAAATACTGTTTTGATAGTTTCATTTATTTGTTTTTTAATTTTATTTTAGAGAATAAGTGTGAGCAGGGGAGAGGGGTAGAGGGAGAGAGAGAATCTCAAGCAGGCTCCACACTCAGCACAGAGCCCAACACGGGGCTTGATCCCACAACCCTGGGATCATGACCTGAGCCAAAATTAGAAGCCAGATGCTCAACCAACTGAGCCACCCAGGCACCCTTCATCATCTTTTTCTTTCTTTTTTTTTTTAACATTATTCATTTTTGAGAGACAGAGCATGAGTGGGGGAGGGACAGAGAGGATGACACAGAATCTGAAGCAAGCTCCAGGCTCTGAGCTGTCAGCACAGAGCCCTACCCTGGGCTCAAACTCAAGAACCGCGAGATCCTGACCTGAGCCGAAGTCAGGTGCTTAACTGACTGAGCCACCCAGGCACCCCTCATTATCCATCTTTTTTTAAATGTTTTAATGTTTATTTATTTTTGAGAGACAGAGCATGAGCAGGGGAGGGGCAGAGAAAGAGGGGAACACAGAATCTGAAGCAGGCTCCAGGCTCTGAGCTGTCAGCACAGAGCCCGACATGGGGCTCGAACTCATGAACTGCGAGATCATGACCTGAGCCAAAGTCGGGTGCTTAACTGACTGAGCCACTCAGGCACCCCTCTCATTATCCATTTTTAAGAGATGCAAACAAGGGGGCACCTGGGGCTCAATCGGTAGAGCGTGACTCTTGATCTCGGGGTTGTGAATTTGAGTCCCACCTTGGGCATAGAGCTTACTTAAAAAAAAAAAAAAGAAAAAAGAATCATTTCTTGGCCTTTTGGCTAATATCAAGCATAGTATCTGTTCGTATCAGTTTGATATCTGAGACGTCATCTATCCGAGAACAGTATACTAAGTGGATTTTTGGAGCAGGGGGATGGAATAGGAGCTTGCTCCGTCCCCTCCGGGCATCGACCTGGTATCGCAGTACCTCTGGGAATGCTGCACTCCCCCGGGGAGTTTAAAAAAAAAAAACATTCAATAATTAACTAAATCAATTAAATAGATTTTTTTATTAAAAATTAGCTAATTAAAAATGTATTATATTAAAGTTTTTAAAAAAATTGTTTAATGTTTATTCATTTTTGAGAGACAGTGAGCAGGGGAAAGGCAGAGAGAGAGGGAGACACAGAATCTGAAGCAGGCTCCAGGTTCTGAGCTGTCACCACAGAGCCCTACATGGGGCTTAAACTCCCCAACCATGAGATCATAACCTGAGCTGAAGTCAGACCCTCAACTGACTGAGCCGCCCAGGTGCCACCCAAGATTTTTTTTTTTTTTTAAGATTCTTTTTAAGTAATCTCTGTGCCCAACACAGGGCTCAAACTCACAACCCTGAGATCAAGAGTCGCATGCTATACGCACTGAGCCAGCCAGAAGCCCCAAAAGCTTTTTTTTTTTTTTTTTAAGTAGGAAATGTTACATTGTTTCTTTTTCCCCTTGAACTTACATTTCCATTGTACTTTCCTGAACATACTTGATCACAACAAATTACCATACGTTAAATGTAATTTTAATTCCATCCATTTCTGTGAGATCTCGTTACTCAGCCATTGTGGCCGTTCACTTTTCACCACGCTAGAGGATTTACACCCTGAAGGGTAAAGGTAAGATTCAGAGAAGTAAGGTTTTCATGTGTAAGGGAGAAAGTAGCTAATGCTCTGGAAAGGAGTGCCTTGATCTCAGGAGGCTGAGGGGTGATATGTTTGAGGCAGGAGTTTATGTGGAAGGGAACGTTCTGGGTACCAAGTCCATTGAAAGCATCCTTGCCCACATACCTTCGAAATGTTTCGAAGAATGCATTCCTAGATGATCTGGCCATTAAAATATGTGTTAAGTGTATTCATTCATGCATATGTGGTCACTTTAACCACATAAAGGCTTTATATAGATTTAGCACATGGCAGAGAAACTCGCTATTCAACAATTTTGAACAACTATGTATGTATGAGGAATAAGCTGACTTAATGCAGAAACAAATTTTCTGTTATGCTAAAGTAATTTGGAAAGTTTTCCCAGAAGTCTTCCAGAAAAATGGATCACATCCTTCATCCATAAGTTGAAAATAAATCTTTGCAGTATATGGTTGGTATTGTAAAAACAGAAACTTTAATTTTTTTAATTTAACTTTTACATTTAACATTAATTTTTTATTTTAAAATAGAAATGAAAAAGCAACCTAAAACATAAGGTGAAAGACTGGGGCAGAGGTGTGAGGGAATACAGCACAAGCTGTTTCATGTAATTCAAGCCTGGGACAACACATTTAAGTTTAGGATAGAACCCCAGAGCGGTGCCTCTCTCACAAGCTCAGTGCCTCACAAACTTCCTGGAAAGTCCCTTACATCCTCTATTAGCTATGTTCAGAGAAGCCTATCTCGTCTACTTGAGGGAAGGCTCATTCACTCCAGCTGCTTCCTAGAAAGGGCTCACCTCCTTTCCTCCAGTGCTGGGAAACAGTGTAAGCAATCGTCCTAGGTTGGCGGGCTGGCTGAAGGGACCTTCCACCACCTCTGTTGCTAGGAAACCCGAGTCCCTCCAGACCCTTTTTTCTGCTACAGGCCCCAATGCGTAGCAGATGGGAGCACAAAGTCTGGCACTGGATTACCTGGATTGGAGCCTAGCTCTTGCTCTTACTAACTGTGTGTCCTTTGGCCAAGGTACTGATCCTGTCTATGCCTAGTTTTTTTCCACATAATCAAAATTTGGTTTCACAGTTATTATTACCCTAGCATTGTTGTAAAGACTAAATGAGTGGAGTGCCTGGGTGGCTCATTCGGATAAGCGCCAGACTCTTGGTTTTCGGCTCAGGTCTTGATCTCACGGTTTGTGGGTTCGAGCCCCACGTGGAACTAAGGAAGATAACGCAGTAACTCAGATGTTTCACACGAAGGCCCAAAGGATTGAGGGAAGTAACTGGAATCCAAAGAAGAGAGTTACTACCGAGAAGCCCTTCCTCTTTTTTTTTTTTTTTTTTTTTTCAAGAGACAAAGCCAGCCTCAGTGTAGGCAACCCTACATGGATAAAGACAGGAGAATAAATGTTCTGGGCACCGACTTATCACTGCAGTTTCTCCCTAGGGCTCCTATTGGCTGAACCCAGTAGATTCAGAGGTCACAAGAGTTGTATTGGGTGTAGCTGGAAACGCCTGGGGGTTTTCAAGACCTTTCCAGAGGATTCTTGAAGTCAAAACTATTTTCATAATAATACTAAGATGTTATTTGCCTTTTTCACTTCTATTCTCTCAGTAGTGAACAACGGCCTTTCCCAAAGGATGTCTGACCTGTGGTATTTCTACTGATTGAATGCAGAAGGAGATGTGAAGATCCAGCTATCTTCTGTTAATCCACACGTTGAGGAGAGTTACAAACATGGAAGGCAATGTTTTTTATTTAAAAACAATGTTGGTCGTGCCCGGCTGTCTCAGAGTATAAAGCATGTGACTCTTGATCTCAGAGTTGTGGGTTCGAGCCCCATGTTGGGTGTAGGGATTACTTAAAAAAAAGTAAAATCTTGTAAAAATAAAATAAATAAAATCTTTTAAAAGATAAGAAAGGATGTTATTTATGTTAACACATAGTTTATTAATGTTATTTTATTTATTATTTTAAGTTTATTTTTGAGAGAGAGAAAGTGGGAGGAGGGTACAGAGAAAGAATCCGAAGCAGGTTTCCACACTGTCAGCGTGGAACCCAGTGTGGGGCTCAAACTCACAAGCCCTGAGATCATGACTTGAGCTGAAGTTGAACGCTTAACCAACTGAGCCACCCAGGCGCCCTTATTACTGTTGCTTTAGATGAACGAGTAAAGGGGCTTCTGACTGGCTCAGCCGATAGAGCATGCAACTCTTGATCCCAGAGTCATTATGAGCCCAGCATGCTTCCGCTGTGCTACTCTGCTCTACAGTCCCAGGGTCGTTAGTTTGAACCCCCACGTTGGGCATGGAGCCTACTTAAAAGAAAAGAAAAGAAAAATAGATGAATGAGTAAATATTTTCAACATTTCTCAGCTTTAATTACTACTACAGTAAATACCAATAGATATAACCCACAAAACAAGCTATTTAGATTCCTCAATAGTTATTAAGCATGCGAAAATCATGAGACCCAAAAGTTTGAGAACTCTCTGTATAGTCCATATAGGTCAGCCTCTTCTGAGGGCACAGCTGGAAAATGTGAGATCCAGCAGGCAAATAGAAGACATCAGACCATCTTTCCAAGAAACATGCTTGCTGCTACCACTCACAATTCATTGCCCATCTGCTCCTTGCATTGAAAGCTCCAATGTCTCTGAGTGCCGTCCAGAGCTTTTCGATCCCTCTTGGGCCCTGCAGGCTCAATCATTCATGACAAATGATTTGGAAAGGCAACATTCAGACACACAAAGGTCTAGAAAGGTTGAGGCCTCCTAGACTACCTGTTGTTTTCTTCTGTGTAAGCTTTGGCCCTGCCTTCATCTGCCAAGTGTATTTGAATTTTGAATCTAGCTCTCATGCCCAGCTCAAACTTCCTTCTTCTCTTTAGCCCTGGGGGATTACAAAAACATCAGTTAAAAATGAGTAAATGAGGGTCACCTGGGTTTCTCAGTGAATTAAGCATCCCCTTCAGCTTGGGTCATGATCTCACGGTTCATTAGTTCAAGCCCCGCATTAGGCTCTGCACTGACAGTACAGAGTCTACTTAAGATCCTCTGTCCCTCTCTCTCTCAGCCCTTCCCCCCCCCCCCACTTCTCAAAAATAAATAAACATTTTTTTTAATGGGTAGATGAGAGGTGGGTGCCTAGGTGGCTCAGTCGGTTGAGCATCAGACTCTTGGTTTTGGCTCAGGTTTGTGGTTTTGAGCCCCACATCAGGCTCTGCTGAGCATGGAACCTGCTTTGGATTCTCTCTCTCTCTCCCTCTGCCCCCTCCCTACTCATGCACTCTCTCCCTCTCTAAAATTAAAAAAATACATATGTTTTTAATTTTAAAAAATAAATAAATAAAGCTGGAAAAAATGTGTTGAGGGTAGACCTCATGTTAGGTGTTCCTAACCACCCACGCACACAACAATACCCACGAAGGACACAAGGACACTCTGGGAGGGGTTGGATATCTTTCTTACTTTGGTTGTGGCAATGGTTTCACAGGTGTTAATGTGTCCAAAGTCATCAAACTGTACACATTAAATATATCCAGTTCTTTGTATGTCAGTCATACCTTCAATGAAGCTGTGCTTAAAAAAAAAAAAAAAAAAAAAGAGTGATAATGTCCAGTCAGCAGGGTGCAGGAAGAGGATAGATCTACTCATATAGAGCTGGTGAGACTGTCAGTTGATACAACTTTTCAAAAGCATTAAAAACACATACTCTGACCCAGCAATGCTACTTCTGGGGATGTATCCTAAAGAAATAATCTAATGAGTACCCAGAAGCATTTGTAGTTTGTTTTGCAAAGGGTTTAAATCATTTATCTCTTGCCATAAACAAACAGTGGGGAGCCCATGGCAGGGAATGCTGTGAGGGAGCCAGACTCCTCTCTTCCTGCTCTGCCATCAGCAGTGACCACTCTTCCTCGGGTGTGCCACGTGGACAGCAGAAGCCCAGGAGGTGTTATCAGCAGCTCTGTTTCTGTCTCGTTGGCCAGAACCAAATGATATGGCGACCTGACCTGTAAGGGTGCCTGGGAAAGCAAGTGTTTATCTTTCCAGCTTCTAGAATAGAGGACAGCAGTGAAAGGCAGTTGAAGTGAGTGTTGAATGGGCCAAGTTGCAAAAAATACCCCAGGACCTACATGTTCACCTATAGGAAATTGATTTTGTTATTGTTGCCATTGTTGTTGTTGTTAGGGAACTGGTTAAATAAAGTAGACAATACCCATACTATGCAGCCATGTATTATGTGGTTAATCCTGTTCGCTGAATATTTAGTAAAAAGAGTAAATTATACTATGTTTCACAAGATCCCATTTTGCTAAAAACGCATGGACAGTACACACTCACAATTACCTAGCGATGCTATATGCATGGTATTAATTCTGGATCTCCTTTAAGGAGCCTACATTCTCCGAATTTTTTTGGCAAGCAATCATGTCTTTGTTTTAGAACAAAGAACAGATCATAAATTTCCAGTTTTGCGTTCTCATTGGACCTGAAACAGGAGATAAACTAGTCCGTTAAAATCAGCTTGATGAGGCCTCCTGCCCCCAAGTGACCTCCAAATCTTAAGCCATAAAACTTTCTCGAGGTTGACTCAAAGCCAAGTACAAAGAGAAAACCATAAATAAGTCATTTTGGAAAATACCGTGACTTGCAATCTGCTACGTTTCACTTTGCTTGTAAGAGGACAAACTCCCGCACATCCTCCGTTGCCTGACCAAAGCTCAGTGAAGCCAGGTGGTAGTTACTGCAGGAGTACGCTCCGTTCAAACTCACGAAGAACCGGAGTCTGCAGGAAAGCTGATCGGTATGCCAAAAAGAAGTCATGGCTGAGGACGCTAAGTGGAAAGTTCTTTGTGAATTGGTCTGGTGGGATTTGTTGCAGTAAGTGTATCATCTGCAAGGAAATTTCAGGAACAGCAACATAAAGCAGAAGCTCTCCTTGGAGTTTCAAGTGATCTGGTTTATTTGATTGCTGATAGATGGCTCAAAAGACATGGTGTAGACAATGTGCAGAGTTACATTTTTAAATCAGAAGTAGCCCTATTTGGGGGCACCTGAGTGGCTCGGTTGGTTGAGCGTCCAACTCTTAGTTTTGGCTCAGGTCATGTTCTTACAGTTCGTGAGTTTGATGTCCTGTTAGGGCAGAGACTGCTTGGGATTCTGTCTCCTCTCTTTCTCACCCTCCCAGTCTTGCTCTTTCTCTCTTTTTCAAAATACAAATAAATAAATAAGATTTTTTAAGTGAACTTATTTTCAAAAATAGTAGCATAAATAAATCTATATTGTCCCCAAATCCTCAGGTCTGAAGAGGCACTAGGCTTTGACATTAACAGTATCTGGGCGAAAGGGTTCTGGAAAACTGTGATAATTTTCAAAGTGACAGTAATCGATTGTCATAAAATTCCAGTGGATGAACCAAAAGAAGAATCAACACAAACACTTTACGGAAACAATAGATGAGCTATGATCTCTTTATCTCCTTTTACAAAAGTAGAAGAAATCCAAAAGAAAAAGGAAGTAAAGAAGGTAAAAATCTGAAAACAACATTAAGGATATAATTGTGAGTATTGGAGGCAGAAGGGAGCAAGGACCAGAAGAAGGTAGATCAGGTTGAGGGCTAAGAGAATAATGAAGGTTAAGGGCGCTCAAGTATAGAGCTCACTGAGCAGCTTCATAAAATGGTGAAACCCAAAGAATATACTGTTTAAAATCAAATTTTAAAATGTGCCTGAGGTGCCTGGCCGGCTTAGTTGGAAGAACATGTGGCTCTTGATCTCGGGGTGGTGAGTTCAAGCCCCTGTTGGGTGTAGAGATTACTAAAAAAAATTTCTAATAAAAAAAAAAAAAAACACTTTAAAATTTGCCTGACTATCAGTGTTTCCTAAACTGTCTGTATTTCTTAATCCTCGTTGATCAACAGAATCATTTGGAGATTTTGTTTTGTTTTAATATAAATTCCTGAGCCTCACATTATCTGGATTACTGTAATGTGCCTTGAAATCAGATACTGCAAGACCTCCATTTTTGTTCTTTATTTTCAAGTTTGTTTTGGCTAGTTTGCATTTCCGTTTCAGGATTCCGTTTGCTAATGTTAAGGATTTTTATGTCCATCCTTCGTGAGCAATATTAATCTTATAATGACTTTGTCTAGTGTTGGTGGATAGTGATTTCCTAAAATGAGTTGGAAGGGTTCTTTCCTCTGTCTTCTGAAAGAGCTGGTGTACCATTTCTTCCTTAAATGTTTCATGGACTTCACCAGTGAATCCCTATGAGACTGGAGTTTGCTTTATGGAAAAATATTTAAATATAAATTCCATCTGGGGTGCCTGGGTGACTCAGTCAGTTTAGCGTCTGACTTTGTCTCAGGTCATGATCTCATGCTTCATGAGTTCGAGCCCCATGTCAAGCTCTGTCTTGACAGCTTGGAGCCTGGAGCCTGCTTCAGATTCTGTGTCTCCCTCTCTGCTCCTCTCCCACTGACACACTCTCTCTCTCTCTCAAAAATAAATACACTTTTTTTTAAATTTTAAATAAAAAAATAATAAAATAATAAATTCCATCTAATTAATAGATATAAAACTACTCAAATTTTTATTTCTTCTTGAGATAAAAATGCCCTTATGCCCTCAACAGATTTGCTCATTTCATTGATTGGCATAAAATTCTTCATACTACTTATTAGACCTTCAGTCTGTTCAGAGATGACCCTCTTATACCTGATATGGTAATTTGTATTACTATTTTTTAATCAGTCTAATTACAGGTTTATCCATTTTATTGATTATGTCTGATATATTATTCTTCATTTTAAAATATTCTCTCATTTCCTTTGCAACTTCTTCTCTGACCCATGGTTATGAAAAAGTGTGTTGTTGGGGTGCCTGGCTGGCTCAGTCAGTAGAGGGTGCAACTCTTGATCTTGGAGTCCCGACTTTGAGCCCCATGGTGGGTGTGGAACTTACATAAAAATAAGAAAAAGTATGCTGTTTAAATTTCCAAATATTTGTGATGGGGGGGGTGGGAAGCTTAGTATAACTTTTGTAATTAATTTCTAATTTAATTCTATTGTAGTAAAAAAAAAACCATTCTGTAGTTTTTACATTTATTGAGACCTCAGTTTATGGCCTAGATTACTATCTATCTTGGTAAATGTTCCATGTGTACTTGATGAGGTAATATTGTTTCACATCTTTGTTTTTAGAGATTTTCTATCTTCCTGTTCTGTAAATCACTGGGAGAGCCATGTTGAAATCTCCAACTGAAATTGTGGCTTTGGATTTGTCTATTTCTCCGTTTGGTTCTGTCAGGTTTCGCTTAGTGTATTTTGAAATTTTGGTTTTTAGGTGCATGCATATCTCCACACCCATTGTGGGGCTTGAACTCACAACCCTAAGATCAAGAGTTGCATGCTCTTCTGACTGAGCCAGCCAGATGGCCCTCAATGAATTCACTTTTTGTCATTATGAAGTGTCACTCTTTTACTCTGGTGAAATTTCTTGTCCTGATGTCCATTTTGTTGATATTAATATAGCAACTTCACCTTTTTTTTTTTTTTAATAATTAGTGTTTGCCTAGTGTCTTTTTCTACACTTTTACTTTTACCCTATGTGTATCTTTATATTTAAAGTGCATTTTGGGGGGCGCCTGAGTGGCTCAGTTGGTTAAGTGTCCAACTTAAGCTCAAGTCTTGATCTCACAGTTCATGGGTTCCAGCCCCACGTCGGGCTCTGTGCTGACAGCTCAGAGCCTGAAGCCTGCTTTGATTCTGTGTCTCCCTCTCTCTCTCTGCCCCTCCCCTGCTCACACTCTGTCTCTCTCTCTCAAAAATAAACATTAAATTTTTTTTTTAAATAAATAAAGTGCATTTCTTAGAGCACCTGCCTGGCTTAATCTGTGGGTGGTCTGACTCTGGATATCATGGTTGTAAGTTTAAGCCCCATGTTGGGCATAGAGCTTACATTAAAAAATGAATACAGGCACCTGGGTGGCTCAGTTGGTTGAGTGTCTGATTCTTGATTTCAGCTCAGGTCATGATCAAGCCCTGCATCAGGCTCTGTGCTGAGCATGGAGACTGCTTGAGATTTTCTCTCTCCCTTTGCCTCTCTCCCCAGCTCACACTCTCTCTCTCTCTCTCAAAAAAAAAAAAAAAAAAAAAAAAGAAAGAAAAAAGAATAAATAGAAAATAAAGTGCATTTCTTATAGATAGCACAATAGTTGGACCTCATTTTCTTTTTTTTTAAGATTTTATTTTTAAGTAATCTCTACACCCAGTGTCATGCTGGTACCCACAACTCCCAGATCAAGAGTCTCATGCTCCACCAACAGAGCCAGCCAGGACCCCCAGACCTTGCTTTTATGTTCAATGTGACAATCTCTGGATCCTAGTTGGAATGTTTTGACTATCAGCATTTAATGTAATGATCAACATGGTTGAGTTTAAATCTGCCTTTTTACTCTTTGTTTACTATTGTCTTATCTGTTCTTTAGTTCTGTTTTCTTTTTTCCTTCTGAGTCCAGTGCTATCTCTGCTTAAGATCTCCCTCCCTGCACCATCGTCCAGAAAAATATCCCCATGACATAGTAGGACTGGCCTTGTTTCCCTTCTTTCAGGGATCACAGTCCTGCACTGTTTGTGGTCCAATGTCTGAAAACAGTTGTTTATAGACTTTGTCCAGTTCTCTAGTTGTTTACGGAGGGAGGGTGTATCTAGTCCCAGATACCCCATCATCAAAGTAAATTCAATTAAATTAAATTCTGGAATATGTATTGTTAAATTATATATTGTGAGGGGCGCCTGGCTGGCTCAGTCGGTTGGGCGGCCGACTTCGGCTCAGGTCATGATCTCGCGGTCCGTGAGTTTGAGCCCCCCGTCGGGCTCTGTGCTGACAGCTCGGAGCCTGGAGCCTGTTTCCGATTCTGTGTCTCCCTCTCTCTGACCCTCCCCCGTTCATGCTCTGTCTCTCTCTGTCTCAAAAATAAATAAACAAAATAAATAAATAAATAAATAAATAAATAAATAAATAATATATTGTGAAATTGCCAAAATACCTCAGGAAGGCCCAAGATGGAGTTGCTCACGCTAAGCCCTGTAGCAGCAAAGCAAAACTTGACTAAGTTTCTACGCTCAGTTCTCCCAGAAGAGGAAGGCCCAGGTCAACCAATGAACACATGCCTGCTCAGCAGTTACCTAACCTGGTGCTGAGGTTCCCTTTACCCCGTGTAAGGAAAGTAGCCTTGATTTGTTTTTTTCTTTTTTTCAAGATTTTATTTTTAGGTAATCTCTACACCCAAGGTGGGGCTTGAACTCACAACCCTGAGATCAAGAGCTGCATGCTCCACTGACTGAGCCAGCCAGGCACCCCAAAAGTAGTCCTGCTTTAGCCAATCAGCAAGGAAGTAAATTTGAGCTGAGGTCTGAAGAATGAGTGGAGTTCGTTAATAGGAGAAGACAAGGAGCCTAAGATGAGGCGTTGCTCTGGAAGGAGTTTGAAATGAAGCCAGGCCTGATTGTAGTCTTAAGCCTCAGAGCAGTAGAAAACTGCTGAGGTATTTGAAGCAGGAGATTGACATGATCAGATTTGCCTTTTGAATAGATAACTGTCATTTTGGTACACTCGTACAATGAAGATTCCGCTGCACTGAAAATCGTACAATGAAGATTCTGCTGCACTGAAAATCGCTGGACTGAGTAGGACACATGTTTCGGCGTGAAAACTTCACACTAATGAGATAAGTGGGGTGGGGGGTGAGGAGCAGTGACAGAAGAATACACACAATGTGATTTCTTCCACATGAAGCATTAAAATATTGAAGAAAGTATACAAATACACATACACATATGGACACATGTAAATGCTGTAAAAGTATAAAAATGTGAGAAAATGGTAAATACCAAAATCAGCGTGGTAGTTAGCCCTATCTGTAACATTGAATTACAGACATAATGAGGAGAGTATGACTGGGGAGGGTTACAAGAGGGACATAGCCATATGTATTTTTGTTTTGTAAATATATGAGTTGGATATGTGGATATACATTGTTCTTTTTCATTTTTGTGTATCTCAAGTATTTTCTTTTTTTTTTTTTAAGATTTTATTTTTGAGTAATCTCTGCATCCAATGTGGGACTTGAACTCACAACCCGGAGATCTGGAGTCACATGCTCTACTGACTGAGCCAGCCAGGAGCCCCTGAAGTACTTCCTTAATGCCACTTCATAATATGGAGATTGGATTGGAAAAAATGGAGGAACAACATGGAATGAAAATCATAATTGACATGGAAAGGCTATTAGGAGATCATTACAGCAGGCTATTTGAGAGATGATGGTAATTTGGACTGCTGAGTGATAACAGAGATGGAGCAAACTAACGATGTTTGAATAATATTTGCATTTAAGAGATAAAGTCAACAGAAGCGGCATATGCTCACATGTGATCAGTATACCCTCTCTGTCCATTTTACCTTCTAAAGCGCCCTTGATTACATCTACTTAATTTCATCCTCACAGCCACTGTTGTATCTCACCTGGATTACTGCACCAGCTTCCAAACTGACCACATGCAGAGTTAACTTTTGCTTCCTTTTTTCCCCCTTTTCTTCAATTCTCCCTGCACCCTTGCCACAACTCTTCACTTCCAATCTATTTATTATATGTCATCATGTCACTGCTCTGATTGAAATCCCTTAACGAGGGCTCTGTTAGTCTTAGACGAAAGATGAACTATGCTAACCTGGCCCTTACCTAATTAAAACAAACTGCTATACAATGCTTGCTATCAGGTTGAGTCATATAAAATTGCCTTTTATGTACACCAATTAACAGTTGATCAGCAATTTCATATGGTGCAACCAATTCATGCCAAACACTGTCCTATACACATATTAATGACGTGTATTCTTATTAACTGAGTGTAATCTTCACAACAACCTGGTAAAGGAGGCATCATGATTTCATTCTTTACGGATGAGAGAAAACTGAGGCACAGAGAAGCTAAGGACTTGCCAAGGTTTAACAACTGGTAAGCTGGTATAGCCAGGATCAAAAGCCAGACAGGGTTATGGAGCAATTGGAACCCTCACATATTGTTGGTGGAAACCTAAAATGGTACAGCTGCTGTGGAAAAGAGTTTGGTGGTTCCTCAACATGGCCCAGTGATTTTATTTGTAGGTATATGCCCAAAAGAATTGAGAACAGATGTTCAAACAAAAACCTGTACACAAATGTTTATTGCAATACTATTCACAAAGCCAAAAGATGGAAACAATCCAAATATCCATCAATGGATGGATGGATAAACAAATTGTGGTATATTGTACAATGGAATATTATTCAGTCATAAAAGGGAATGGACTATTGCTTCACCCCAGATGAACCTTAAAACATTATGCAGAGTGGGGAGCCTGGGTGGCTCAGTCAGTAGAGCATGTGACTCTTGATCTCAGGACTGTAAATTCAAGCCTCACGTTGGGTGTAGAGATTACTTAAAAAATAAAATCTTAAAAGAAAAAAAAGTATGTGGAGTGAAAGAAGCCAAACACAAAAGGCCACATATTGTATGATTCCATAAGTGTGAGATGTCCACAGTAGGCAAATCCATAGAGACAGAAAGCAGATACACAATTGCCAGAGGCTGGGGAGAGGAGGGATATAAGAAGTGACTCTTTGGGGCACCTGGGTGGCTCCGTCAGTTAAGCGTCCAACCCTTGGTTTTTTTTTTTTTTTTTAATTTTTTTTTTCAACGTTTTTTTATTTATTTGTGGGACAGAGAGAGACAGAGCATGAACGGGGGAGGGACAGAGAGAGAGGGAGACACAGAATCGGAAACAGGCTCCAGGCTCTGAGCCATCGGCCCAGAGCCTGACGCGGGGCTCGAACTCACGGACCATGAGATCGTGACCTGGCTGAAGTCGGACGCTTAACCGACTGCGCCACCCAGGCGCCCCCCAACCCTTGGTTTTGACTCAGATCATGATCTCACAGTTCGAGAGTTCGAGCCCCACATCTGGCTCTGTGCATTCTTTCTCTCCTCTCTCTCTGCCCCTCCTGCACCCGTACTCTCATTCTCTCTCTCTCTCTCAAGATAAACAAATAAACTTAAAAAAAAAAAAAAGAAAGAAAGAAATGATTGCTTAATTGGTAAAGGATTGCCATCTGGGGATGAAAACATTTGTAACTAGATAGTTGCAAATGTACTTAATGCCACAGAATTGAACACTTCGAAGTGGTCAAAATGGGGGCACCTGGGTGGCTTAGTGGGTTATGCCTCTGACTTCAGCTCAGGTCGTGATCTCACAGCTCATGGGTTCAAGCCCTGCATCAGGCTCTGTGCTGACAGCACAGAGCCTAGAGCCTGCTATGAGTTCTGTGTCTCCCTCTCTCTCTCCCCCTCAGCCACTCATGCTCTGTCTCTGCCTCTCAAAAATAAATAAACATTAAAAAAAAATTTTTAATAATAAAAAAAGTGGTTAAAGTGTTAACTTTATGTTATGTGTATTTTACCACAATTTAAAAAAGAGAAGACTTCAGAATCAGTGCACTTAATTACAAGCCTCTCACTACCTTTGTCACCACAAATCTTACACTTGCCTGTCGTTCATGGAGTGTGGAGATCCATACCGACCACAGAGCCATGCTGTTCCCCCTGCTGGTGACCATCTCCCTGGCAGACACACAGGCACTCACTTACACACACTTAGCCTCTAAGAAACTCCCACCTACCCTTGAGTCAGCTTAGACCTCACTACGTCTAGGAGAATTTCTTGACTACATCATCCCTCTTGGGATAAAACATTCCTTTTCTGAGTCCCTCACAGCTTTAGCTTCTCCCCTATCATAACATTTAGGACCCTTGGGAGGTCAGCCACTGTGTCATCACTGTAATCCCACTGCTTATCAGAGTGCTTTGCACATGGTAAATCTTTGCTGAATGAATATGTAATAAATGTTTGCTGTTTTTTTAATTAAAAATTTAAAGGTTATTTATTTTGAGACAGTTGGGAGGGGCAGGGAGAGAGAGGGAGACAGAGAATCCCAAGCAGGCTCTGGGCTGCCAGTGCAGAGCCTGATGCGGGGCTCGAACCCATGAACTATGAGACCATGACCTGAGCCAAAACCAAGAGTCAGACACTCAACAGACTGAGCCACCCAGGCGTCCCAGCGTTTGCTGTTTAACAACCAAATTTTATTATCTCCCTGTCTCCCAAGGCTGCAAGAATGTGGGATCTCAGAGGGAAAGAGAGTAACAAGAAATGCTTTCACATTCTGAAAGCCTGACCCTTGCTTTAAGAGAGCAACGCATTCAGGTGGGAAGGTAGGACGCACCAACCTCTTCATGCCCCGGGTAGAGCATTGCACCTAGGCCATCAGGATAATAGGTCTTGCCTTTTCCAATGCTCACAGCAAGAAGGTTGAAAAGGAAGTACTGAACTGATGCCTTTCAAGTGTGCCTACCTGATCTCTTCTCTTTACCATCCTTTGAGAATGGAACAGATTTTGCGACTTAGGGTAGGCAGAATTCTAAGAATGGTCCAGCGAACCCTGGTAAACCTGCCTCCCCCCTCCTATGATTAGGTTACATTACATGGAAAAGGGAGATTATCCAGATGCACCTAATCTCCCTAAAGGGCCCTTTAAAATCATGGAGGCACCTGGGTGGTTCAGGCAGTTAAGCGTCCTACTTCTGCTCACCTCACCGTGCTGACAGCTCAGAGCCTGGAGCCTGTTTCAGATTCTGTGTCTCATTCTCTCTCTGCCCCTCACTCACTCTCTCTCTCTCGCTCACTCTCTCTCTCTCTCAAAAAATAAGCATTACAAAATTTTTTTTTTAAATCATAGAGACTTCTCTGTCAAGAAGCAGCAGGAAAAATCAGAGATTAACATCTGAAGGGCTAGATACCACACTGTTGCTGGTTCGATGATGAAGAAGACCACATAAGAAGGAACAAAAGTAGCGTCCAAGAGCAGGAATAGCCCCTGGTTGACAGCCAGCAAGGAAATGGGACCTCTTTAGTCCTACAACTACAAGGACCTGAATTCTGCCAACAACCTGAATGGTCTTGGAAGAGAATCTTCCTCAGAGCCTCCAGATCATAAAGCGGCCAGCATGATGCCTTGATTTTGACCTGAAGCCTCCAGGACTTCTGACCTACAGAACTGTGGCTAATAAATGGATGCTGTGGCAAGCCACTGGATCTGTGGTCATTTGTTACGAGGCATCGACACCCATACAAGACTCCAACTTGAGCATGTAAGTTTTTGTGGGGAACTTGGTCCAACCATTACCTATTCAATTCAATATAAAATCGTGCAAAAGAGAAGTCTTTCTGTCTCCACATCTTTCTAAAAATGGGAGAGAGAGAAAGGGCAGTGCCCACGTTTTGATACTTCCACTAACTTCAGAAGACAAGTAAGGCATTTTCCCCCAGAGGCAGGATGTCTGTTTGGTGCCCTACTGCTCAGGCAGCCCTGGTCCAGTTTCTCACACTCTAAGTATTCTTCCATCTCCTCTTGCCTTTGGAGTGGCACCTGAGGTATTTGAGCCTTTTGCGCCATGCTGGCAGAGCCCCTGAACCCATCAGAGGAAACCTCTTGAGAGATTCTGCAGCACGTGGAGCCAGATAACTCAGCTCCCGACGGCCAACTTCATTTGGCTTGTCTTTAATGCCTAGTGCCTTCTAATTAAGAGATTAACCAAATTCTGAGCGGTTAATGTGATATTAAGTATGGATTTTGGGGAGCCAGGGTGGCGCAGCCGGGTAAGCATCTGACTTCACCTCAGGTCATGATCTCATAGTTCATGGGTTCGAGCCCCACTCAGGCTCTGTGCTGACAGCTCAGAGCCTGGAGCCTGCTTCGGATTCTGTGTCTCCCTCTCTCTCTGCCCCTCCCTGGCTTGGCTCTGTCTCTCTCTCTCTATCAAAAATGAATAAACATTAAAAAAAAGGTTTTTTTAATGGATTCAAATGATGACCAAAATCTGTCACACCAGTGGTGACAGCTGACATTAAGCACATGCTTTAAATGATGTTAATGGGAATTACTTCCAAAAACCTCCCTTGTGGACCCACCAGTTCCCGGCACTGTAGTAGGTGTTGTTTAGGCTGTGTACGACATGGTCACAGCACAGAAGGACACTCCATTAGTGTTGCCCAAACAAAGGGGACACCTTTGTGTCACTTTTCTGTACTATCCACTCTAGTGATCCCTCTTTTTCTCCCTTCTACCAGGGACTGGTTCTTTAGCAAGGATAGTGGCCTGAACCAGACTATAGTCCCTGTTTAGAGGTTACCCAACCCTCTGCCTGGACTCAGACACCCTGGCTTCTCCCAGAGTTTCCTCATCTGATTATAAAGCAAGTTGGGAAATTACCAGCTCCTGAATCTGGCCCTTGCGAAGTCTCAAAAAATGTTAGTTCCCTCTCCCTCCTCTCCACCCTACCAAGGGCTGTAAAGCAAGGGATATGTGTTCAGGAAGTCCAGTCCATGTTCAACCATTTAGTACATTAAAACTACTCTTAATAAAAGGGAAATTAGACACTTAAGAAAAAAAATGCCTCTTTTATAGAAAAGTGGATTTTAAGTTGCTGCTTAATGATAGGTGGGTTCAATGGAATCATAATGATTAGAGTCCAGTCTCTGTCAGGCCAGAAGACAATGTGATTTCTCTAGAGAAAAGCCCATTAAAGATGCTTTCTCTACCAAATTCTTATTTTTCCTCCAGAGATTCATCTCCACCTAAGATATCCTGCCTTTGCCAGCTGTTTCTGCTGCCTGCTGAACTGTGTATACAAAGATGACAAGCAAATCACACATTAATGAATCCTGGTCTTGCTGGCAGGTTGAATGAGAAAGCTTTCAAAATAAGAAACTCTTCTGGAACTGTGCTGGAGGTAACATGGGTTCTTTTTTTTTTTTTTTTTTTTTTTTTAAGTTTATTTATTTAATTTGAGAGAGAGAAAGTGCACACAGGTGGGGGAAGGGCAGAGAGAGGGGGAGAGAGAGAATCCCAAGCAGGCTCTGCACTGTCAGCACAGAGTCTGATGCGGGCTCAAACCCACGAGCCGTCAGTGTGTTAAAGTGTCCGATTTAGGCTCAGGTCATGATACACGCCTCCTGAGTTCAAGCCCTGCATTGGGCTCTGTGCTGACAGTGTAGAACCTGCTTGGGATTCTCTCTCTCCCTCTCTCTCTTCCACTCCCCTGCTCACACTGTCTGTCTTTCTCAAAAATAAATAAATAAACTTTAAAAAAACAAATAAGCAAGGGCATCTGGGTGGCTCAATCGGTTAAGCCCCCAACTTCACTCAGGTCATGATCTCACAGCTCGTGGGTTCAAGCCCCGTGTTGGGCTCTGTGCTGTGCTGACAGCTCAGAGCCTGGAGCCTGCTTCAGATTCTGTGTCTCCCTCTCTCTAACCCCTCACCCACTCTCATTCCGTCTCTCTCTGTCTCTGTCTCAAAAATAAATAAACATTAAAAAAATATATAAAACAAACAAATAAGCTTAAAAAAAAAGAATCTAGGCCAATTCACTAACCTTATTGGGTGCAATGGTACCAATGAGGCCAAGGGCTTGCCCTTAGGAACCAGGAGATTCAAACAGAGGATAATTTTCTTCCATCATCAATACTCCTAATCCTGCTTTGCCATCTCAAAAATGAATGCTGTATATTCCCAGGCGACTCTGAAGAGGCAGTGTAGACAGGGCCTTTCAACACTCCTGGGGAAGTGTGTCTTTATATTTTTGTAATATATCAGTAACATTATCTTCATATTCAAGGGACTGCCCTATGTTAGAAAATAAACTTAAGAAACTTATATGAAGTGAATAATGTTGAAGTTCATGTTCAAAGGAAGCATGCCCCTTGACAAAGGAGACTTGGACACATGAGAGCCTCACATTTGTAAGTGCTTTAGATCCTGATTTCCTTCTAGGTCACAGGTCTCTCTTCCCTTGCCAACCTCATACATAATGCAATGGCATCCGCTTTTGGTGAAAGCTTGATTGATTCCTTCTCTTTCAAAAGCAATCACGAGAATGAAGCAATTACTCTTAATAACACACAGTAGAAAGAAAACAGCTCTGTTTGTGTTTCAGTCCTACCTCAGGAAGATCATGTGGCTTTTGCATAATTTTAAGGAATTTTATGACAATAGTTATATGCGTTTTTTCTAGACTCTTAATTGAATCAACCTGTTCAAACAGCTCATAATTTATGAAGTTTAAGTGTTCTAAGTAATTGAATAGGAGGTTTCTTGGTAGGATATTAAAGGGCATTTCAAGTGAATAAGGACAGCCTTGTAGACATAACTTATAGCTTTGGCTCATCTTACAAATAGGCAAACATTAGCGACCTAATGTCCTGTTTTTTCCCCAAATGATATACAGCAACAAATCATTGTCATTTATTTTAATCAACAATGATCAATAAGCTTTCCAAATTGTTCCTTCAACTTTTAATCAATCTGCAGGTATACTCAAAACCTAGTTCTTTCTTGTTGTCATTAATCTGCCAATGTTATGCTTATTATAAGAATAAAGAGTATTTTGGCTCAGTAGGAAGAACGGACAACTCATGATCACTTGTGATCTCAGGGTTGTGAGCTTGAGCCCTGCATTGGGTGTAGAGATTACTTAAAAATAAAATCTTATTATTTTTTGAGTGGGGGAGGGGCAGAGAGAGAGGGAGAGAGAGAGAATCCCAGGCAGGCTCTGCATCATCAGTGCACAGCCCAATGTAGGGTTTGAACTCATGAACCATGAGATCATGACCTGAGCTGAAGTCAGATGCTTCACGGACTGAGCCACCCAGGCGCCCCTAAAAATAAAATCTTAAAAAAAAAAAAAAGAATAAAGAGTATTTTTACACACTAATTGGGGCCAAATAAATAGTCTGTATTTTGTTTCTAAATCTAATTTTCCCAAAGTTTTAGAAGTTTGAATTTACAGTTCATTTACAAGGGAACCCCTAGGTAATTATTAGCTCTAAGTTGCTTCACATCACCTTACCAATAAGTACGATCCATCCACGTACATGGAAAAAAATCTTTAAGGTATTTTGGCCCTCAAATAGTATGTAGTGGTGCTCGCAAGGATGCGGACCAATAGGAGCTCTCATTCATTGTTGGTGGGAATGCAAAATGGTACAGCCACTTTGGAAGGTAGTTTGGCCATTTCTTACAAACTAAACATACTCTTACCACACAGTCCAGCACTTACACTGCTCAACATTTACATGAATAAATCGAAAGTTTATGTCCATATAAAAAAACTGTACATGGATATTTACAGTAGCTTTATTCATAATTGCCAAAACTTGTAAGCAACCAAGATATCCTCCAGTAGCTGGATGGATAAGTAAACTGATACATCTAAACAATGGGTGTCACTTAATGATAAAAAGAGATGAGCTGTCAAGCCATGAGAAGATATGAAAGAAATTTAGATGCATATTACTAAGTGAAAGAAGCAAAAGTAAAGACTACATACACGTTGTATGATTTCAACCACATGACATCCTGGAAAAGGAAAAAGTATGGAGACAGTTAAAATGATTCCTAGGGGTTAGAGAAGGGAGGAAGGAACAGACCGAGCACAGAGGATTTCCAGAGCAGTGAAACTATGCTGTGTGACACTATAATGGTGGATACATATCATTATACATTTGTCCAAACCCATACAATTTTCCATACAGAAAGTGAACTCTAATGTGAAGTATAGACTTTGGATGATGACAGTGTGTCAATGTTGGTTCATCGGTTACACCAAATATAGCACTCAGGAGCAGGATGTCCACAGTGTGGGAGGCTGCATGTGTGGGGGCAGGGGTTATATGGGAATTCTATACTTTCTGCTCCAGTTTGCTGTGAACCTGAAACTACTCTAAAAGATAAAACGTATTAATTTAAAAAATGTGTTGAGTACTTCCTACTGCATGCTAAACAACGTATTGTAAATACAAAGATGGATTAAGACAATGTATATGCCTTTAATGAGCTCTCAGTCTTATAGGGAGACAGACCTGTAAACAAAGAAATGCTCAATACTCTATTGGAATGCTGGGTGGCACTATGATGGAAATATATCCTGAGTATAAGGAGATCCAAAGATTGCATTTTCTTCTAGGGGATGTTGCATTATATAATGATTTATAAGAAATATATATTGGGTCATTTCATAAAGGTGAAATGGGTGTCTTCCTATTAATCAAGGTGACTGTTGGATCCCACCCAAATGTGGGGGCTGACTGCCAGCATTAGAGGGTTGGAACTTTTAGTCCCACCCTACCCCCTGAGCTCCGGGGAGAGGAGAGGGGCTAGAGGTTGCTAGTGGCCAATGGCTTAGTAAATCATGACTATGTAATGAAGTCTTCATTAAAAAAAAAAAACAAAAACAAAAACCCCAAGAGGACAGTTGTGGTTCTTTTTCTTCAGAAAGCTTCCACACTTGGAGAACCAGAATGCTTGTAACATGCCACCAAATAGGGCCCCAAGCTCCGTGAGGATGGAAGCTCCTTTGTTAGGAGCTTGTCCTATGTGTCTCCTCATCTGGCTGCTGATTTGTACCCTTTATTATATCCTTTTCATGAACTGGTAAATTTAAGTATTTCCCTGAGTTCTGTGAGCTGCTCCAGCAGGTTCATTGAACCTAAGAAGGAGGCAGTTAGAACCTCCGATCTGTAGCTGGTTTCTCAGAAGCACAGGGAACAGCCTGGGGTTTGTGGCTAGTATCTGAAGTAGGGGATGAGAGGTAGTCTTGTAGTAGTGAATTCTTTTTTCCTTTTTAAATATTTTATTTTTTAAAAAAACAGTGTGGTATTCATGGTTTTATTATTTACAGAAGTCACACATTTCTCATCAATGTTTTTTAATTTTTCTTTTTTCACATTTATTCCTTTTTGAGAGACAGAGCACAAATGGGGGAGGGGCAGAGAGAGAGGGAGACACAGAATCTGAAGCAGGCCCCAGGCTCTGAGCTGTCAGCACAGAGCCTGACATGGGTCTCGAACTCACAAACCACAAGATCATGACTTGAGCCAAAGTCAGACGCTTAAACAACTGAGCCACCCAGGCACCCCTAAATATTTTATTTTTAAGTAATCTCTATAGCCAATGTGGGGCTCAAACTAATAGCCTCAAGATGAAGAGTTGCATGCTCTACCAAATCAGCCAGCCAGGTGCCCCGGTAGAAGTAAACCCTTAACCTGTAGAATCTGATGTTATTTCTAGGTAGATAGTATCAGAATTATGTTGAACTCTTGGATACCTCGGTGCTATCCAAGAATTGCTTGCTGTTGGGGTGGGAGGAGCCCCTCACATACACACACACATTGAAATTGGACCTTGGAACATTTGGGGGGAAGGGGGTGCTGGGAACTTTAAAAGAGATGAGGAGGACAAGGAAAGGTTTTCCCAGAGGAAATGTCAGTTGAAATTTAGCGGTCAGATAAAGGTCAGAGTTCTCATCTACTGTGTTTCAACTAAGCACCAAATAAATGATTCCTAGCATTATCCCTTTTCCACGCCCTAAAAATTGTGTAATAGAGAAAGAATGAGGTAGGTGTGTCAATGATATTTTACTTGCTCTTATGACCGGCCCAAGATGATGTCCAAATAATCATTAAAAATATTTTTAAGGGGGGGGGCGCCTGGGTGGTGCAGTCGGTTAAGCGTCCGACTTCAGCCAGGTCACGATCTCGTGGTCCGTGAGTTCGAGCCCCGCGTCAGGCTCTGGGCTGATGGCTCGGAGCCTGGAGCCTGTTTCCGATTCTGTGTCTCCCTCTCTCTCTGCCCCTCCCCCGTTCATGCTCTGTCTCTCTCTGTCCCAAAAATAAATAAAAAACGTTGAAAAAAAAAATTTAAAAAAAATATATTTTTAAGGGGTACTTGGGTGGTTCAGTCAGTTGAACCTTGATTTAGGCTCACGTCATGATCCCAGAGTCATGGGATCAAGCCCTGTGTCAGGCTCCACATTGTGAAGCCTGCTTAAGATTCTCTCTCTCTCTCTCTCTCTCTCTCTCTCTCTCTCTCTCTCTCCCTCCCTCCCTCCCTCTCCTTCTCCCCCACAAAAAATAATAAACCTTTTTAAAAAATAAATTAAAAAGAAAGAAAGGAAATATCTTTAAAATTTTATTCTTCAAACATTTATTCAGTACCTATCAGGGACCAAACGATAACACTAGAAGAGAAGACAGTTTGGTCAAATTCATGAACTAATCAGCCCATGCTTCAGTCTTTGGCTTTTCTCACTTTATATTATGTCCCTAGGTGATCTTATGAATATCTGCAGCCAGAGTTATCTGGAAGCATGTCATTGTTGTAAATGAATATCTCCAGGTGCTTGTTTGACATCTCCAATCAAATATCTCAAAATTACCTTTAATATAATGTACTGAATTCACACACTGTCTAAACCTCGTCCTCCTTCAGTTCTTACCTCATGATTCATTTATCACTATCCTTCCAGCTGTGCAGACAGACCCCAAGGAGCTATCCCTGACATGCCTCTTCCTGCTTCACTTCTGACATCCTAGCCACCTCCCCATCCTGCTATTGTATTTTCATATCCCTTGTGTACACTCTTCTCTCCATCTCTTCCTCCATCCCCTGGATCAAGCTTCCATCAACACTCACTTTGATTTATCTCCCCCAATCCATTTTCCATCCTGCAGAGTAGTATGTGCAAAAATGGAAACCTGAGCATATCCTTCCACTTAAAGCCTGCAGTACCATAAAAGATAAATATTTAATCTTTGCCCCAGTCCCTAGTACACAGCTCATAAAACCCTTGGAATCTCTGGAGTGATAACAGTGTCTTTTGCATGCTATTGAGGTGACTGGTGGCCGGGGCCTCCTAGATAGCTCCAGGATGGAGGCTGTTCACCAGAAAGACCAAATGCTGTGATTAGAGAGCTGGAACTTCCAGCTCCACACTCCAAATTCGAGGGAGGGGAGATGGACCAGAGATTGAGTCTAGCCACCAATGCCAAGTGATTTCATCAATTATGCCTGCACAATGAAACCTCCATAACCAACCACCAACCCCTGGGTTGATGACCTCGCATAGAGATGCCAGAAGCATGGCACACCCACCCAGAGAGCATGGGACCTTTAAGTTCTGTCCCCATATGTTGCTCTGTGCATCTCTTCCATTTGGCTGTGTCTGAGTTCTAACTCTTTGCTTTTATTTATTTATTTTTTAGTAATCTCTGTACTCAGTGTGGGATTCGAACTCACAACCCAGAGATCAGAGTCACATGTTCCACCAGCAGAGTCAGCCAGCGCCCCTGAGTTCTAGCTTGTATAAGAAACCAGTAATATAAGCAAAACCCTTTTCCTGAGTTCTGAGTCATTCTAGCTAATTATCAGACCTGAGAGGAGCTGTGGGAACCCTCAAGTTTATAGCTGTTCAGTTAGAAGGAAGAGTGGTACAGACTTGTAATTGGTGTCTGAGGTGGGAGCACTCTTGTGGGACAAAGTCCTTTAGCCTGTGGGATCTGATGCTAACTCCAGGTAGTGTCAGAATCGAAATTAATTGTTGTATATCCAGTTGGTATCAGATAGTTGAAGTGGTATTGGAAAAGATACCACGTATTTGGTGTCAGGAAGCAAAAAAATCTCATTTGCTGTCAGAAAGGTTTTGAATAGAAACTACTGAAACTCTTCAAAGGGTTCCCATTAATTTAGGGCCAAAAAGGAAAAGCCCTTAAAATTCACAAAGCCTGCATGCTCTCTAGTTCACGCTTACTTCTTCAACCTTAATGTGAGTTGTTCTCTCTCATCAGTTCTCTGCACCCAACTCCCCCCGCCCCCCCCCCAACCCAGTCCTCTTAGCTCCTTGAACATTACCTCCTTGATGACCCATTCTTCAGATCTTGGCTCAAATTTTTTTCCTGAAGAACTTGCCTTTGATACCCTTCCCCAACACACACCAAGACTAGACCAGTTGCTCTCAAATCACTTTGTGTTTCCCGTCGGAGCAATGATCACACTTCATAGATTACTTCTTAATATATGCCTCCCCACTAGAATAAAACTCCTGTAAGTGTAGAGACTATGACTGTTGTTTGCCATTTCAAGTAATAAATATTAAATTAATGCATCTTATAGTATACTGAAGAGAAAAGGCTGGTAATTATTTTTCGTGAGAGCATGAGTTCTGCCCTTTAAGAGGGTAGAATGAAAAGGGGCCACTGTGCCATTTTCTAAAAGTGCAAGGAAAAGAATGAATTTCCCTGTAAAAGAGCCTCACAGATTAGCTAAAATATCAAGTCATTTGTTTTGACTGAAATGATACATGTTAATATGGTATCTCTGGTAACCTCACCCTCACTTGAAGCTCTGATTGCAAGATTTATTTACCTTTGACCAAAAATCAAATTAATGGCTAAATAAAAATGCAGTTTTACAGATGAAATGAGATGTAGCAAAGAGCAATGGAAAGCAGGTTGACTTTGGAATACCAGTAACTCCAGGACTGCAATGTGAACTATGAGCATGTTCCTTAATTTCTCTTAGCCTAAATTGCCCCAGATGTAAAATGAGTTTAATAGTTTTCAATCTGATAGGGCTATACAGATTAAAAATGAAATAATAGATTAAAATTCAATATTTGGCAACTAGTGGTGAATACGGCCTAATGATTAAGACCTTTGAAGCCAACTGCTTATTATTCTTAGCTCCACTACTCTCTAGCTGTGTGACTTTGAGCATGTTTCTTAACTTCTCTGTGACCTAGTTTATACACCTATACAATACAAATATTACAAACTCCCTCACAGGATTGTTGTCAGGAATTAAAGTATATAAAACACTTGAAATAGTGGCTGACATATAATTGTGCTAAATAAGTATTAGCTATTGCTAGTATAGTAGGTATTCAGCAAATAGTACTTTTCCTTGCATAGTAAATGCTAGGTTTCATTCCTGTTCAAAAGCTTGTGTTGAGGTGCCTGGGTGGCTCAGTCAGTTAAGCATCCAACTCTGGATTTCAACTCAGGTCATGGTCTCACGGTTCATGAAATTGAGCCCCGCTTCAGGCTCTGTGCTGACAGTGCAGAACCTAGTTGGGATTCTCTTTGTCATTCTCTCTCTGCTCCTCCCCAGCTCTCTCTCTTTCTCTGTCTCCAAATAAATAAACATTAAAAAAAATTTTTTTTTTAACGTTCATTATTAAGAGACAGAGAGAGACAGAGTGTGAGCAGGGGAGGGGCAGAGAGAGAGGGAGACACAGAATCTGAAGTAGGTTCCAGGCTCTGAGCTGTCAACACAGAGCCCGATGCGGGGCTCAAACTCACAAAGTGTGAGATTATGACCTGAGCCGAAGTTGGCCACTTAACTGACTGAACCACCCAGGTGCCCCAACATTTTTTTAACCTTATGTCATTTCAGGGAAAATAATATATTTCATTCTGAAAGAGAGTCACCACATATAAGCTACATCTCATTAAAAATTTTAATATTAGGGGCGCCTGGGTGGCGCAGTCGGTTAAGCGTCCGACTTCAGCCAGGTCACGATCTCGCGGTCCGTGAGTTCGAGCCCCGCGTCGGGCTCTGGGCTGATGGCCCGGAGCCTGGAGCCTGTTTCCAATTCTGTGTCTCCCTCTCTCTCTGCCCCTCCCCCGTTCATGCTGTGTCTCTCTCTGTCCCAAAAATAAATAAAAAACGTTGAAAAAAAAATTAAAAAAAAAAAAAATTTTAATATTAAAGAAAAATGTTTATCTTACACAATAAGTGTAACTATTCTAAAGTTCAAAAAATGTAATAAGAAAAAGATCTGAGAGGCTCCTGGCTGGTTCAGTCAGTAAGGCATGTGACTCATGATCTCAGGGTTCTGAATTCAAGCCCTGGGTTGGGTATAGAGATTACATTTAAAAAATTAAAAAAAAAAAAAAAAAAAAAAAAAAAACAGATCTGGGCCACGATGACAACAGAACCCCTAAAAGTGCCTAAGAGTAAATTAAACAAGAAATAGAAAACATTATTGAAGGAAGTAAAAGAAGGCTTAAGTGGGGACATATGTCATATTCCTAAATTGAAATACAGTTATTCTCCCCCCCCAAAAAAATACAGTTGTCCCATGAAATCTACCAATGGATTCACTGTAAGTCCTAATCATTTCTCATAGAGATTCTTTATGTAAATTGGCAAGCTGATTCTTAAATTCATTTGGTAGAAGAAATGATAAGGAATAGAAGAACAATTTTAGAGAAGAAAGATTAGTAAGTAAAGTCTTGCCCTGTTAGATACAGAGCGTAGTCTGGTGCCATAGTTATTAAAACCATTAACATATTGGTATTGGGGGGCACCTGGGTTATGTTTTGCATCTGACTCTTGGTTTCAGCCCAGGTCATAATCTCACAGTTTGTGAGTTTTAGCCTGGAATAGGGCTCTGCACTGACAGCACAGAACCTGCTTGCAATTCTCTCTCTCCCACCCTTTCTACCTGTCCCTCTTTCTCTCTTTCTCTCTTAAAATAAATAAATAAATAAATAAATAAACTTAAAAAAAACAAAGAGGGGGTGCCTGGGTGGCTCAGTTGATTAGGCATCTGACTTACGCTCAGGTCATGATCTCATGGTTCACAAGTTCGAGCCCCACGTCGGGCTCTGTGCTGACAGCTCGGAGCCTGGAGCCTGCTTCAGATTCTGTATCTCCCTCTCTCTATGCCCCTCCCTCGCTCACACTCTGTGTATCTTTCTCAAAAATAAATAAAAACCACTAAATTAAAAAAAAAAGATATTGGTAATAGGTATAATAAAATACAGCCACAAAAGAGAATAGCATCCAGAAAGAGGGAGACTTTCAAATGGGTAAAGAAAGAGTGGACAATGTTTCCTTATTACATAATACTGAAGGAAAAATAGTAATCTCTTTGTCACACTGCTCCCCAAAATAAATTCCAGATGGATTAACCACCAAAAAGTTAAAATCTAAAAATAAAATTAAAAAAATGCAGGAAATATAAAATACCCATAAGAAAAATTGTTTTAAAAACTGACCTGAAATAACATTTTAAGCCCATCAGATTGGCAAAAATCCAAATATTTGATAAGCACTCTGTTTTGAGGTTGTGAGAAACAGACGCAGAAACTCATATTTTGCGGATAAGAGTGTAAATTGAGGGGCGCCTGGCTGGCTCAGTTGGTGGAGCATGGAACGCTTGATTCCGCGGTTATAAGTTCGAGCCCCACATTGGGTGTAGAGATTCCTTAAATAAATAAACGAAACTTAAACAAACAAAAAAGGAACTGGGAACAAAGACCAAATATATTTTTATTATAGCCACTTGTCGAGTTTTAAGAGTTCTTTGTATATTTTAAATAATAGTCCTTTATCAGATGTGTATTTACAATTATTTTCTCCAGTCTGTGGCTTCTCTTTTTATCTTCTTGGCAGTGTCTTTCATAAACCAGAGTTTTTAATTTTAATGGAATCTAGCTGAGTAACTATTTCTTTCATGGATCAGCCTTTGGTGTTGTATCCAAAGGTCATCATCAAACCCAAGATCATCTAGTTTTTCTCCTATATCCTCTTCTAAGAGTGTGATACTTATGCATTTTACATTTAGGTGTGTCCATTTTGAGTTAATTTTTGTGAAGGGTGTAAGGTCTGTATCTAGGTTCATTTTTTGGACATGGATATCCACTTGTTCCAGACTTTGCTCCTTTGTCAAATATACATTGGGGGTTACAAAAAGGGTACAGATGAATGTTAACCTTTGTATAAAAATAAAGAGGGATGCCTGGGTGGCTCTGTCAGTTGAGTGCTCGACTTCGGCTCAGGTCATGATCTCACACTCCATGAGTTTGAGCCCTGCAATGGGCCCTGTGCTGACAGCTCAGCTCAGAGCCTGGAGCCTACTTTCTATTCTGCGACTCCCTCTCTCTGCTCCTCCCCTGTTCGCACTCTGTCCCTCTCTCTCTCTCTCAAAAATAAATAAACATAAAAAAAATATATAAAGATGGGGGAAGGGGGGCGCCTGGGTGGCTCATTTGGTTGAGCATCCGACTTTGGCTCAGGCCATGATCTCACAGTCCATGAGTTCGAGCCCCGCGATGGGCTCTGTGCTGACAGCTCAGAGCCTGGAGACTTCTTCGGATTCTGGGTCTACCTCTCTCTCTGCCCCTGCCCCACTCATGCTCTGTCTCTGTCTCTGTCTCTCTCTCTCTGTCAAAAATAAGTAAACATTAAAAAAAATTTTTTTAAAAAGATTGGGGTTTGTGGAATATATATATATATATATATATATATATATATATCCAGATATAGATATATATGTGTATGTGTATAGCTGCTTAAATATCTATAAAATGTCTCAGAAAGAGTTATAGTCCTCATTGCAACAAAAACAAAGTCAAAACAAACTTATAATATTAGTTGTTTTGAAAAGGAAAATTGGGTAGCTAGGAGGTAAAGGTGGAAAGACTTTTCCTGTTGTAGGGGCTTAGGGCAGGCTGCCCCAAGAGGGGCCATGAGACATGAAGACTATTATTTTTCTTTAATAAAAAAAAAAAGGTTTTTTTTTTTTAAGTTTATTTATTTATTTTGAGAGAGAGCATGAGCAGGGTAGGGGCAGAGAGAGGAAGAAAGAGAGAATCCCAAGCAGGTTCCGTGCTGTCAGCACAGAGCCCAATGCGGGGCTTGGACCCACAAACTGTGAGATCTTGACCTGAGCCGAAATCAAGAGTTGCATAAACTAACTTAGCCATGCAGGCACCCCTCACATGAAGACTATTCTGAGCTGAAAGCAGTTGAGACCCTGTGGACTCAACAGAAAATTTTGCCCCTTCTTTAACTACTCAGAAGAATCTAAATCTGGGGTCTTTCCCAGAATTACAATTATTACCAAAGATAAATTTTTCTAAGTACCCATCTATATGGCAAGGCAAGTATCTAATTGCCAAACATCAGCTCTTCTTATTGCCCTATGAATTGCGTTCCTTCCCTTGGAAGTCCCAGACCCCTATCCTCTTCTCCTCACTTCACGATGGCACGCATAACCTCATTTTGCCTGTCTTTGGAATTTCAATGTCTGTGTGGATTCCCGTGCGTACGCTATTAAATTTGATTTTCTTTTGTTAATCTATCTCATGTCAATTTAATTCTTAGTCCAGCTAGAAGGACCTTGAAGGGGACAGGATATTCTTGCTCCCCAACACTATAAACCCTTTTTCAATTTGGAGTAATGTGAATGAATTAATATGAATGAGTATATACTGTCAAATGACAACACATAAATGATTTAGTAACAAATCTGATGTGCTTTATTCAAGGGAAAATAATCTGTGGATTGGGGGAGTACCATGCCTAACAAGCAGTGGAGCATTCTTCCCAAGGGATTTTGGGAAAGAGTGAATTTTATAAAGTGTTAGAAGAGGCAACCCAGAAACAGGGTATGGTAGGCTAAGAGTCCGGAATTTCCTTATAAGGTTAGCAGATCCTATTTTCTAGACTAAGGTAAGCTAGCCACAGCTGAGTTAGATTGTGAGTGATGTTTGTTAGGATTCCTTGACAGTTGTTTCCTGTAAGTGCAGGCTGACTTAATTCATTTTGTGACATGATATCCACCACTGGTGCAGCCTCCATTTTGTGGGTCCCAATATGTGAATTAACTTTATCGATACAAAAAAAAGAAAATATAAAAAATACAAAAATTAAAGTTTTTTGTGTGTTTCCCTTCTAGAAGATATATTTTATGTGTATATAAGCAAATATGTATATATCTTTTTTGCCTGGAATAGAGTTTGGCATAAGATATGGGGAAATTAGGCCAAGGAAGAAAGATACCCCAAAACAAATCCAACCTGACTACAAAAGCTAGTAGTCTTCAACTACTGATTTTTAATTAGCTTATTTAATTTTGCAATACCAAAGCAGAAAAAAACTTTTTCGTGTATCATTTAAGCTACCTGCATTGGTATTTCCCTGGCAGGTGGCTGCAAAATCACATTAGTTCAATTATAGAACTTTGCATTATATTAGACACAACTATCTCCCGTGGGTCCTAATTAAATAAGATGGAGTCAACTTCCTGCCTACAGCTATTGTGCTAAAAAAAAAAACAAAAACAAAAAAAAACCCATTGCATTATTCTACATACCCTTGGAAAACAAAAACAAAAAGAGAATAAATATCTTCTTTCAAAGGGTTAAATTCAGACATTTTTTTAAAAAGCCCACTGGAAAATGGCTTCCACATTCCAAAGGATGAGGAAGGAAAACTATGAAATCATTTTGAATGGATTTGTTCAGCAGGGGAAGAGCTGGCTCATTTTCCACGTGGGCTGCCAAGTTCACCGGTCATGGGGGGAAATGATTTTACTCTTACTTTCTTACTTCATGTACATTTTTAAACTGCAGTCTGATGGAAATGAAAATCCCATTTGGAGATCAGATTCTTCAGATGGATTTAATTTATATACCATTTGACCAAGTCAATCAGACCAGGCTTAGTAGATGGCTTTTTTCATTATAACACTGTAAGCTTTTCTTGGGAATCTTTTTTTCTAAGTTATAGAAAGTCAATTTGGCAAGTACTACATCTAATTTAGGTTTTGTAGCTAATTATCTTTGGGCTGCATTAAAATTTTTCTTCTGAGCAACAATTATATAGCTTCTCTCTTTAAAAACAAACTTTCTGAATCATTGTCTGATTTAACCTTCTAAAATCTAGAATGGCCCCTAAATTCGTAGGTATCTCAGTGTGCTCAAAGGAATCGATTTCAGCCTGTAGCCTGTTCGTGTAGTTGTCATCTATGCGTAAGAATGGAGCCAAACAGGGCCAGAAAAAAGTAGTGGCATACCTCTTCTAAGAGATCAGACTGTCTCTTTTTAAAATAGGGCCCCACACTCCGAAATAAACTAAAATAATAAAATTAAAATAAAATAAAATAAAATAAAATAGGCCCAGTGTGCTAACTTCACTGCCAGGCTTCCTTTTTTTTATTGTTCAAAAATATACATAAATTAATTCACTTTCTCTTACAGAGCTGAAGCCTGTTGTATTTAACAGAAGAGCGCATACCAGCATGCGCACCCACACGAAAATGTGCGCCATGGGATTAACCGAAGAAACTTTTGCTGCTATTCTTGCCCTTCAAGAGAAACTGGAGTAAAACACACCTCCTGCCACTTCATTATGTCAGAGGTTTGTGTCTCCCATTAGTAAATCCACAGAGAGCAGGGACTTCCTGCCAGCCAAATGGTGTAGATGGAATAGATTCAAATATTTGAGACAGAACCTGCTTTGTGTCTGGTCCTTTACAGACGTTTTCTCTAGCCAAGAGAGTCAATGCGAATGCCTTGCTCTCTCCAAAGCCTGTTGGTGCCCTTAGGAATTGCGGCTCTCCAGTTTCTAGGCTTTATCCACCCTTTCTCCAACCAAAACAAGAGTTCTGAATTCTTTGCCAGAGACCTTACAAATCCTGGCACATAGTAGGTGTTCAGTGCATATTTGTTGAATAAATAAAAATACCGAATTATCGAATGTGTGACCTGTTTCCCGGACTCCTGGTAGTGATCAGAACTATTTCTGCCCATGTGGATCTTGATAGCTAAGAATTCTGGGGCTGGAAGCCTTTGGAAGATGTGTCACGGCTGTGAGCTTGAAGAGACTTGTCAGTGATATGCTAAAATATGTAGCTAGCTAAAAATGCAGATAGCTGCATTTCAGGCAGTGAAGGGAAGGCTTAAGTGCTTTACAAGTGCTAAAATGTATAGTTTGTTTTGGGTAAATGAACCTTTGTTACTTAAACTAGAGTTAACCTCCATATCAATGGCAGAGAAGAAGCTGATGATAGCAGCAATGAGTAGGCTCCTTGAAAGCTTCCAGGGAGGTTAGGTGTGAAACACGCACCCTTGTTGCTGACACATAAACTAAAGAACTGGCAAAGCAAACTATTAAAAGTCTGTGTGTGGGAACTTAAACTTTTGGATTTGGAAGTGGATATTCTGAAAGTATTCAAGTCTGCTAACAGACAAATCTATTCTGATATTTCATAAAACAAGGATATCATCTTAGGATCTAGTGTTCATTACCAGCTTCACTGTGATGGGTGCCTGGGTGGCTCAGTCAGTTAAGCATCCAACTTTGGCTCAGGTCATGATCTTATGGTTCGTGAGTTTGAGCCCTGCATCAGGCTCTGTGCTGACAGCCTGGAGCCTGCTTCAGATTCTGTCTCCATCTCTCTGTCCCTCCCCTGCTTGTGGTCTGTCTGTCTCTCTCTCAAATATAAATAAACATTAAAGTTTCTTTTTAATCTTTATTTATTTTTGAGAGAGAGAGAGAGTAAGCAGGGGAGGGACATAGAGAGGGAGGCACAGAATCTGAAACAGTCTCCAGGCTCTGAGCTGTCAGCACAGAGCCCATTGCAGGCCTCGAACTCGCAAGCTGTGAGATCATGACCTGAGCCAAGGTCGGAGAATTAACCAACTGAGCCACCCAGATGTCCCAATAAATAAACATCGAAAAGAAGAAGAAGAAAAAAATTTTTCAGAACTGTATACCTAATCTGAGAATTCACAGTATTAGAGAGTGGTCAAAGGAGAGGATATAGCTCACCATTTCAGCATGGAAGGCCCAGGGCAGGCAGTGTGTATGGCCTGACTGATAGACAACACCAAGGTGGCCAGATAGCCACGTGGACTAGAGAAGAAAGGTGACTGTGTAAAGAGAGAATGTCCTCTTTTGCCTGTAGAGCCAGACTAGCCCCCGCGCTCTGGTGAGAGGGCTTTTGTGCATCTCTAAATGGGGATTTTACAAATTCCGACCTCATGGGGTTGGGAGGATTAAATGAGTTAATCCATGTAAAGTTCTTAGAACAGTCCCTGGCACAAGTAAAGACTTAATAAATATTATTATTATTACTATTATCACATCAGATATTACTCTTCGGTCACGTAAGTGTAGGCCTGGCACATGAGAGTAGTTCCTCCTTCTTTTTTCTGTCCTAGGCATCTCTCCTCACCCTAATCCTGGCCTTATCAGTGAACACTGAAGAGCTCAGGGGATCTAGATGGGTGCAAAAGACAATAGAAAAGTGGTTAGAGGCCAAACCCCAGAGTGTTTTTAGAGTCATTCCTGAGAGCGTGCTACTTACATACCCTGTGGGTCAGTTTCTCAAAGTGCGGTGTTGGAATCCTCTGTGCTTTTAACTTAAGAATTCCCAAACTGATTAAAAAGGTCTTTTCTATAAACAATACACGTTAGTCTGGTTGAGTCCCTTGGAAACCTTCTTCCTCTCTGGGAAAAAAATAGATAAGGGAGCGCCTGGATGGCTTATTTGATAGAGCCTATGATTCTTGATCTTGGGGTCATGAGTTTGAGCCCCATATTGGGTGTAGAGATTACTTAAAAATACATACGTATTTAAAAAGAAAGAAATAGATAAGATAATTGTTGACAAAAATATCTAGTAAAGTCATTGGGAGGTCTGTCACTATTTTTTAAAAATTTTAATATATACATTGTGATGTTATGTGTGTACCATTTGGCTTAAACTATAACCCAGAGGCTGCCAACATTCTAATCCGGAAGGTGCAAGTCACTAATAACCAAATGCAAGGCAAGATTCTCATTGGATCTGGTATTTAAAAATCAACTGTAAAAGACACTTTAGGGACAAATGTGGAAATCTGAGTACAGACTGAGCATTAGAGGATATTAGGGTATTACTGTTGATTTTATTAAGTGTGATCATGGGGAAATGTATTTAGGTTGTTAGAAGTGCATACTAAAGTAATTAAGGGTGAAATGTCATGATGTCTATAATTAACTATGTAATACTTGAGCAAATATGAGGAAATTATAAGAGTTATTAAATCTAGGTGATGAGTGGGTGTTCGTTATACTATTCTCTGTACATTTCATATATATAAAAATGTTAATAATGAAAAGCTAAAGAAAAAAAAAGAATTCACTGTGCAGGGTGGTGGTTTTTCTAACATTCAGAGGTAGCTTTTATAAATGCTTCTGTTATCAGTATCTTGATAACAATGATTCTTTGTAATTTGCCTACTAAATGTAAGAAATAGGTTTTACTGATAAAAACAATGGCTTGTTGACCAACATGATGAATGTTGGAAATGAGGTTTTGTTTAATGGCAAAATAAAGATATTCAAGATGTATGGTTATCTAAAAATATTCCAGACTCTCCCTGCCCTAGCATAAGTAGGGAATACAAATCTCAAGAGGCTTATAGCCTATGTCCTTAGCAATGATGCCCTAGGCTAAATCCTTCAAGGGGTCTCTAGTCAAAAATACTGGAGGAATCTGGGTGCCTGACCCAATTTTCCCTCTGGAATCTTGGCTTTTACTTGAAAAGAAAGTTTTTGGCTACTTGTATCTACCAAAAAGAACCTAAAAGTTGTGCATGCCCAAATTGGCTCATATTAATTTGCAAGAACAGAACTTGCACATAATAGGTTTTCAATATTTGTTCATTGCTTCCATTTCCTAGTTTTGAACTATTTGCTATTTTAATAATATGAGAAACATGCTATTCTTCAGCTGTATATATATATACGTATACAAATACATATATGTATACATACATATACATATATGTATATATATACGTATATATATATAAAACATATATATATAAAACATATATATATATATATGTTTTGTTTTTAAGTTTATTTATTTTGAGAGAGAAAGAGCACATGTGTGAACACATCAGAGGAGGGGAGAGGGAGAGAGAGAATCCCAAGCAAGGTCCACACTGTCACTGCAGAGCCTGACACGGGGCACAATCCCACAAACTGTGAGATTATGACCTGAGCCAATATCAGGAGTCAGCTGCTTAAACGACTGAGCCACCCGGGCACCCCCCAAAAATAAATAAACCTAAAAAAAGAAATAAAGTAACAGTTATTAATACTACCAGATCATCTGTGGAACTACATATATATATTTATATAAATGGACCAGAACAGATAGCATTTCAAGTATGCATCTTTCTGTTTTTTTTTTTTTTTAATGTTTATTCATTTTTTAGAGAGAGAGAGAACACATGTAAGTGGGGCACAGACAGAGGGAGACAGAGAATCCAGAGTGGGTTTTGTACTGACAGGAAAGCCTGATGCAGGGCTCAAATTCATGAACTGCGAGATCATGACCTGAGCTGAAGTCAGACACTTAACCAGCTGAGTCACCCAGGTGCCCCAATATCTCTTTTGATATAAATACTATTCTCTACTACAAATGATTTAATAAAGTCCTGTTGTTGTTGCTGTTGTTTTTTCAAGTAATCTATACACCCAGCGTGGGGCTCAAACTCAAAACCCTGAGATCAAGAGTTGCATGCTCTGTTAATCGAGCCAGCCAGCTACCCTGATAAAATCCTGTTTTTACTTCCTTTTCTACCCAGCTTAAATGTCATTGTTCACTCTCCTGTATATATCTTTAACTCTTTTGGTTCTTTCCCCCTTTGATTTACTCTCCTGACAAAACCCTGATGCTGGAACACTTTTCATAACCTCCTAAGAGTTTCTGCAAGCATCTCCATCATCCATCAAACAAGTTATAAAGGTCCTATGCCCTTACCAATCCCAATCAATTTGGGCATGAATCTTAGGTCCAAACTGGGACAGTTATTATTTTTTCCTCAAGGTATTTGGAGTTGAAATTCAGAGAGCCTTGTCAGTTTCTTCATGGCTAAAGACTTGAGCAACAATGCTATTGAACATATTCAGTGGTTGGAGTGGTATGGGAACTGGCCATTCAGAATGAGTGTGAACCGTGTTACACTAGGATGGTCTGATATACCTTTTGTTGTACCTGTAGTTGCTAGATCACGAGGAGAACTCAGAAGTCCTAAGAGAGATGGTTGGTATCTTTCAGTATTTTAAAACCTATATGTGAAACTTGGGAGCTCTGTGCAACCATGCTTCTTGCCATGTTGTTATATTACCTCTGTTATAATTTACTTTAAAATACTTCCTTATAAACAGTGTAATGTACTTGTGTGTAAATTAGCTTTCATCTACACTCTAGGGAAGGTTAGTTATCATTAGAGTTACCCTATTAGGAATTCACACTCTAGGGGTGGTTAGTTATAATCTGAAGTACCCTAATCAGGGATCCATACTCCCCAGGTGGCTATTTAAGCATTTCAAGGATCTGTATTGAAATTTATATCCAAAGGTTCATTAATTAGTAAAAGGGAGTTTAGAAATACATTTTCATTGGTGAAATAAATGATGTCCCAGATGTATGGCTGGTTAGAGAGATTTCACAGCCCTGTCACTCTTGTGTGAATGAGATACAACAACACAACTGACCAGAGTATAAGTTTCACGAGAGCAGGGATTTTTATTGGCTTTATTCGTAGCTATATACGCAATGCTAAGAACAGTGCCTGACACGTAGTAGACACTCAACATAATCAATACATGGTGAAGAAGTTGCTGGGAAGCCCAGCAATCTACTACCTTCTTGGTCTAAGTTCTTTTTGATTCTGTGTTATCCACCTCTCCCCAGGGCCTTCTATTCAGTGTTTGGAGACATAGACTGACAGATCTGAATAGAAGGTTGGCTGATTCTGCTGTTTGGATATTGCTACAGCCACCTCAGAGTGAGTCTCTCATACGAGATGCTTGTGGGCATGCCCGAGGACAAAGAGTGAGGATTTCCTGAAACCTTATATGAATATGTTATATGACTTTTTTGTCCACTTGCTAATAAAAGTTTATATATTTGGAAGAATTACAATGAAGTCTTGCTTTCCTTGTAATCTATCACATGATATCAATGTTTGGAGAAGGGCACGCCCAGCTTCCACCTAGTCCAATCAATAGATGCTATTGACATTTACTAACAGAACCTGACAGTTGCTGAAAGGCCAAATAGACTGAAGTCAATTTGCGATACATGGGGAAAACTGAGACAGAAGCACATACAATTTTGTTTATTAGTGTCAGTATAAATCAAGGATCTTCCACATCAAGAAAGAATCAGTGCTCTCCAAAAATATGAATGAATGAATCCAGGAGGTTCTCATCAGAGATCAGAATCAGCAGGACAGATGTTATTTGCCAGGAAGACTTTGTAGAACCAGAAGAGAATGAGTCAAGGATGTAGACTTGGGAACCAACATTTCAAAAACAGGGCGGTCAAGAAAAATCTATGAAAGAGACCAGCAATCTAGAAGGTGTGGCATTGTTGAAATAAGAGAGGAGAGAAAATGAGGACAGAGCAGAGGAGAAAATGCAGCGATGTACATGGTGCAGAATTTGGCCTGAGACTTATTTTCATTATAAGGTGAGAGCAAGTTGTAAGTGTAGAACTGAGGAGTATCCTCCAGATTTAATTAATAGTTTTACTGGGAGTCATCTTAAAAAATGTGGGAATGGACATCACTTTGTAGTAGAAAGACAGTGTATGGGAGGTAAGAAGATGGAACAAGCAAGTATAGTTCATATTTTCAGAAATTTGGATGAAAAAGGGGCACCTGGGTGGCTCAGTTGGTTAAGCATCCAACTTCAGCTCAGGTCATGATCTCATGGTTCATGAGTTCAAGCCACACATCAGTCTCTGTGCTGACCGTGCAGAGCCTGCTTCAGATCCTCTGTCCCCCTCTCTCTCTGCCCCTCCCTCACTCTCTGGCTCTCTCTCTCTCCCTCGCTCTCTCTCAAAAATAAACACTTTTAAAATAAAAAAAATTTTGGATGAAAAAGAAAGAAATACTTTGTAAGGACTTGATCATGTTTGTAAACTGAAAAGGAGCAAGTATAGAGGGTGAGATTGAAGACATAGAAGAAGAGATGGAAGCTGATGGGTCAAGATGTAAAGGTTTATCATTTAATGACAAGTAAAGTTGTCTTTAAAAAAAAAGAGACTCTAGGGTGCCTGGGTGGCTCAGCCAGTTAAGTGTCTGACTTAGGTCATGATCTCACAGTTCCTGAGTTCAAGCCCCATGTTGGCCTCTGTGCTGACAGCTGGAGCCTGGAATCTACTTCTGATTCTGTGTCTCCCTCTCTCTCGCTTGTGCTCTCTCTCTCTCTCTCTCTCTCTCTCAAAAGTAAATAAACTTAAAAAAAAAAAGAGACTCTAAAATATAGTAGCTTGAATAAAATAGACGTTTATTTCTCTACCATGTAGAAGCTTGGTCAGTGTAGACTGGCTGCCAGCTCCAGATGGTGAAGTTACTCAGGGACCTATATTGCTTCCATATGATTGCTTCCATTACTGCATGTTGAAGTTGGGTCAATGGTACAGCGCTGTTCTAGCACATGGGAAAAGAAGTCAAGAACAATTTAGGTGGAAGTTGTACATATTACCTCTGTTCACATTCTCTTGGTGAGAATTCAGTCATGGAACTAATATTAACCATTAATACTTCCATAATTCAGTTCAAAATCCTGTACTTTGGGTGGTTTATGTGATACTATGTATGTGCCAACAATGTAAGCTTTAATTCTATAGACTCAATTAATATGCTAAGAAAAAAAAATCCCAGGTCACTAGTCTTTAGTTAGCAGTCCATCAGAAAGGGGCATACTCCAGAATTTGCTGCCAACATGATCTTTCACTATCAAGATCTCCATAAAGCCTTGCTAAATGGCATAATGAATGTTAGAAATGGGTTTTATATTAGGGAAGCTAGTGATTTGTTAAACAGAATGATGGATGTTTGAGACAGTGAAATTAAAGTTATTCAAGGTATAAGGATTATCTATGATAGTCAGGAGACTTTTCTTATATTTATAGGAACAGCAAGTTTTGCTATCTGGTATCTTAGGGATTCCTCATGATGCTTGTCCTAAGCTGTCCTATTCTGAGCTATTTGGATTTCTGATTCTGTGATGGTAACTATAAGGGCACAGAATCCTGCCTCTGAAATGTTTTTGTATTTGTTTTGAGTGTATCTTTCATTCAACCTGTCATCAGAGCACCTACAAGGACAAAGAAAGCTGCAATTTTACCTTGCTTACACAACGTGTTATATTTACAGTTCTTTGGAAACTACTGCTCTCTACCTGAAAGGATCCAATATTTGGATTAACAAAATATTGCTTAGGTTAAATAACCGAATGTAAGGGAGCATGAAGGAGCCAAGAGCCCAAGTAGAGGGTGAGGAGAAAAAAAAGACCATATATACATATATGGTCATTTTCCCTCCTTTTTCAGGACACCTAAGAGTTTGCCACAGTAGAGTGCTTAGGCTTACGTAGGGAAGGAAAAATGAGTGTGGATATAGATGATTTTATAGGTGAAGGAGCAGAAAAAGGAAGACCTCGGTCCTGAGGATCTCAGATTTCTGGGAAATAAGAAACGATATTTGCCTGTTTGTTTATTTTAAATGTTTATTTATTTATTTTCATTTTTTGAGAGGAGTGAAGGGCGGAGCGGGGGGGGGGGGGGGGGGGGGAGAATCCCAAGCAGGGTCCACACTGTCAGCACAGAGCCTGACATTGGGCTCACACACACAAACCGTGAGATCATGACCTGAGCTGAAATCAAGAGTCGGATGCTCAACTGATTGAGCCACTGAGGCACCCCTATTTATTTTATTTGTGTATTTGTGTATGAATGTAGGTATTTTTAGTAATCTCTACATCTGGCAAGGGGCTTGAATTCACCAACCTGAGATCAAGAGTCACATGATCCAGGGGCACCTGGGTAGCTCAGTCAGTTGCGTGGCTGACTTCAGCTCAGGTCATGATCTCGTGGTTTGTGGGTTCGAGTCCCGCGTTGGACTCTGTGCTGGCAGCTCAGAGCCTGGAGCCTGCTTCTGATTCTGTGTCTCCCTCTCTCTCTGCCTCTCCCCTGCTCGCTCTCTGTCTCTCTCTCTGTCAAATAATAAACATTAAAAAAAAAAAAAAAAAGAGTCACATGATCCACCTATTGAGCCAGCCAGGTACCCCTATTATTTTTAAATTTTTTACGTATTGGGGCGCCTGGGTGGCTCAGTCGGTTAAGCGTTCGACTTCAGCTCAGGTCACGATCTCGCGGTCCGTGAGCTCGAGCCCGGCGTGGGGCTCTGGGCTGATGGCTCAGAGCCTGGAGCCTGCTTCCGATTCTGTGTCTCCCTCTCTCTGTGCCCCTCCCCCGTTCATGCTCTGTCTCTCTCTGTCTCAAAAATAAATAAACATTAAAAAAAAAATTTAAAAAAAATTTTTTTACATATTTAATTTTTTAAGAGTTTGTATGAGCAAAATTGATTCCAATCGGGCAGCGCCAAACTGGAAGTAGTTAGGAACGCTATCTAATTTGTTCATTTTACCTGCATTAATTAGGATATTGATTTGGCTGGTTTAATTTTTTTTTTTAATTTACATCCAAGTTAGGTAGCATATACTGCAATAATGATTTCAGGAATAGAATCCAGTGATCCATCCCCTACATATGACACCCAGTGCTCATCCCAACAAGTGTCCTCCTTAATGCCCCTTGCCCATTTAGCCCATCCCCCCACCTGCAAACCCTCCAGCAACCCTCCGTTTGTTCTCTATATTTAAGAGTCTCTGTTTTGTCACCCTCCCTGTTTTTATATTTTTGCTTCCCTTCCCTTATGTTCATTTGTTTTGTGCCTTAAATTCCACATTGGAGTTAAGTCATATGATATTTGTCTTTCTGTGACTAATTATGCTCAGCATCATACTTTCTAGTTCCACCCATGTTGTTGCAAGGTTTAATTTTTTTTTAATTTTAATTTTTTAAAAGATATTCTGCTATTTATTTATGTATTTATTTAGAGAGAATGAGCAGAGGTGGGGGAGGGGCAGAGAGAAGGAGAGACAGAATCAAGAACTCAAGTACAATGAGATCATGACTGGAGCAGAGATCAAGAGTTGGATGCTTAACTGACTGTGCCACCCAGGTGCCCCTAATTTTTTTTAATGTTCACTTATTTATTTTGAGAGAGTGAGAGAGAAAGGAGGGGGAGGGACAGAGGGTGAGAGAGAGAGAGAGAGAGTCCCAAGGAGGCCTTGTGTTGTCACCGCAGAGCTCCATACAGGGCTCCATCTCACAAACTGTGAGATCACGACCTAGGCTGAAATAAAGAGACAGATGCTTAACCATCTGATCCACTCAGGTGGGCCTGATTTGGCTGGTTTAGAACAGACTAACTACATAAAAATTTTTTTCTCCCTACAAAAAATCTGAGTTATTAGTCAATGGGAGTGGATGGCACTGTAAAATGATACCCTGATTCCTTCACCTTCGTCTAGGGACACAGGTCCCTTCTCTTGTGGCTCTGTTATCCTAGGGTCTGGTTCTGGTATGCGTGGTTGAGGCTGGGTCATCCCCGTTCAAGTATATGCCCCAGCCCAAGGACAAGACACAACAAAAGTGTGAGAGGAGGGAGGGCAAGCAGCTTTCTGTGGGAGGATGTGATCCTTCTGCTCCTGGCTCCTTCTGCTCCTGGCTCATTAGAACTTAGTCACATGGCCAAATCTAGCTGTAAGAGATGTGGGGAGGTTAATTTTTTATTTTTATTTTCCTTTTAGAGAGAGTGTGACAGAGGGAGAGAGAATCCCAAGCAGGCTCCACACTTAGTAGAGCCCTATGCAGGGATTGATCCCATGACTCTGGGATCATGACCTGACCCCAAATCAAGAGTTGGATGCTCAACCGACTGAACCACCCAGGCACCCCACAAAATTCATTTTTTTAAAGTTTATTTATTTATTTTGAGAAAGTGAGCATGTGAGCACTAGTGGGAGAGGGGCAGAGAGAGAGAGAGAGAGAGAGAGAGAGAGAGAATCCCAAGCAGGTTTTGTGCTGTCAGCACAGAGCTGCACTCAGGGCTTGGACTCATGAATCATGAGATCATGACCTGAGCAGAAATCAAGAGTCAGACGCTTAGCTGATTGAGCCACCCAGGTCCCACAAAACACCTTTAAAAATTAATTTGAGGGACAACTGACTGGCTCAGTCAGTAGAGCATGTGATTCTTGGTCTTGGGGTCATCAGTTCAAGCCCCACACTGGGAGTGGAGTTTATTTAAAAAAATAATAATTTGAGATAATTTACCAAAAGATGTATAAAGGGCTACAAAGTAGCTATCAAAACAAGTAACAAAATAAGGGAGAAAGGGAAGAACAAAGGGGAAAAAAGTGTATGAGTAAGGTTAGTGGTCAAAATAGATGCCATGCATACTTCAATAAAAGAAGGGGTGGGATAACTTTTTTTGTTTTTTGTTTTGGCCTGAAGCCAAGGTAATTTATCCAAACTGCTGATTTGCTTTTTTAAATATTTCACCCATTATGTATTTTGTTTAGATTTTGCCCTGTCTTCTTAGAGATTTGATGGTCTTGTAAGTTGTATGCTACAATAACTAACCCAGAAAATTCAAATTTAATAATTGAGAGCATTTTGAACATTGAAAAAAATTATTTGGTTAGCAAGTCAGATGCAAAATACAAAAGAGAGCAAGAAATGTGTTTAAGTTATTCACCTTTCACATTGTGCCTACCCATTCACTGATAGCTTATAGAAAGCATATTTAGTAAATTCCAAATGACTGACTATTCAAAATACCAGACATGCACATGATCTCCTTATTGTGGAAATTTGCCAGCCAAAAGCAGTTGTGTCTCAAAATATACTAACAAATTTTAACTATAATCTATATATGTATACACAACTATAAAAGTGAAAGAACAAAAAAAAGAAAGAAAAATGGGGTGCCTGGGTGCCTCAGTTGGTTAAGTATCCAACTCTTGATTTTGGCTCAGGCCACGATCTCATGGTTTGTGGATCAAGTCCCAAGAGCCTGCTTGGGATTCTTTCTCTTCCTTTCTCTTTGCCACTCCCCTGCACGGGTTCTCTCTCTCTCTCTCTCAAAAGAAATAAACTTAAAAAAAAGACTATGAAAAAACTATAATCATTATTTGGTTGTGTTTTGGTTGGATTGCAATCTACAGGTTGGAAAAGCTTTCATCAGATTTCTAGTTCTTTCCAGCTTTGATCCTATCTTTCCTTCATTCGGTAAGATGTTCTATCATTTCGTGTATACTTTTTAAAAAATTTTTTTTAATGTTTATTAATTTTTGAGAGACAGAGACAGAGTGTGATTGGGGGAGGGGCGCAGAGAGAGGGAGACACAGAATTCAAGAAAGGCTCCAGGCTCCAGAGCTGTCAGCACAGAGCCCGACGGGGGACACAAACCCACAAACCCACGAGATCATGAGCTAAGCCGAAGTTGGACACTTAACCGACTGAGCCACCCAGGCACCCTCATGTATACTATCTTTAGACTCCAAGTCAATCAGAGAATGAAGTCATTATGTTGCTATTGATCTTGCTCACTATGGTAGTACCTACATGCAGAATGAGGAGGCTGTAAAGGTGCAAAATGTGTGACAGCTGCATGTTTTAGAGACATCATTTGTCGTTTTCAGAAGTATCTCACGTGTGGTGTAGCAGGAATCTCAGCTTAAATCTAAGCTGGGTCTGTTGCTGGGTTCCAGCATGTCTGGGCATGTCTGGCAAACTGGTGAGGCAGGCCTGAAAGAAACCTGCTGACATGGGGGCTGAGACTGCTTCCTAGAACAGAACTCATTTTAGTGGAAGAGAATGAGACAGAGAAGCTCTATAAGAAAGACTTAGTCATTGGATGGGGAATAATAAATGCAGCTTGGGGTGGCTGTTACTCAAATCTGTCGCCAATCCAAGGCCCATGAAAGCATGTCTGGGTGCCTAAGAGAAACAGAGCTCTGAGTAAAAACATAAAGAGCTATTTCACTGAAAACCTTCTCTGATATTGGGCACAAGCAGTCTGCCTCGGGGTTCCCCTAAAACGGGTCCACACAATCATCTCCATTTCTGCAGGCTACACTGTGGCTTTGGCTGTTTTGCCTGTGTCACAGGTCCCAGAATGGAGCCTGCAATGCCTAGAAGAGCAGAGCAGGGAAGGAGGCCCCTGGGAGAAGAATGTGTGAGTATATGAAAGTCCTCGTACCCCAGAGGCTCCTGGAAAGCTAGAGGGGTCCTTACTTTGTTAGTAGGCTTGGTAGGTAGAAAAGCAGAGAAATTCAAATTACTGCTAATCCAACTCTATTAGTACTGTGGTCGATGGGTTTGAATACTATTCCTAATCAAATAGTTCTTATGCAATGGTGTATTATCTGGTAACCTCTAATATGCATAGAATCACATATTCTCCTAGCGGGAAGAAGGGAACTATAGAAGCAGTGATTTTCAATCTGCAAAGGACCAGTATTTTTTTTTTTTTTCTTAAATTTAGTGGACTGATACTTTTGCAAAATATAGTAAAAGTGAATTACTAGACTAGAATAAACTGATGACATCAAAATATAAGCCCCATTTTTTTTATTATTAGATTCAGTAGGCATAAAATTACTGTCAAGTGGTTATAGAAGTTTCCAGAAGCTAATTTCAGTACTTATCTAGCTACAGACCAGTAACAAATAGTTTATGGAGGTGCACAGGTCAGTAGACAGTGGGTGGTCCTATCCACCCACCTCTCACCTGATGCCGCTGGAAGGAAATCCATCATCCACAAGTCTGGCCTCTAGCCACACACTTCAGTGAGTGGGATAATGACACTTTAACATTGTGGTTATGTAGGAGAGTGGCCCTGTTCTAAGGAGATACATGCAGAGTAATGATCTGCAGCTAAACCCAGATGGAGGGAGAAAAGGAGAGGGGGTAGAGGTAGGGGTTAGAAGAGAGGAAGGGGGAGGGGTAAAGTGGAGGGGTAAAGAAGAGAGAAGAAGGGGCACCTGGGTGGTTCAGTTGGTTAAGTGTCCAACTCTTGATTTTGGCTGAGGTCATGATCTCCTGGTTTGTGAGTTTGAGTCCCCTATTGGGCTCTGCACTGACAGTATGGAGCCTGCTTGGGATGCTCTGCCTCCCTCTCTCTCAGCCTGTCCCTTGCTCTCTCTCCAAATTAAATAAATAAATTTTAAAAGAGAGAGAGAGAGAGAGGAGGAGGGCCTGAGAGACAGAGGAACACAGGCTGTGCTAAAGTGGCAAAATGTTAATAATTGATGAATCTATGCAAATGTATAGTGGTTTATTATTTAATTCTTTGAAATTTTCAGAAAATTTGTAATTAAAAAAAAAAAAAAAAGTCTCTGGGGATGGGTGGGACCTGAACTTTAGCCAGTTCCAAGAGAGCTCATTGTATTCTCCAAGTCCAACAAATACTGCAGCTAACGCATTCACTTATCGCTTTGATACCTGCCATTTCCACATGTTGAATCCCCATTCACTTTCACTCTCTTCACACTTTTCTTCTTATCCCCTATGCATTAGCCACCGTTGCAAATAACTTCAATCATATCAGCACATCTTTAAAAAACAAATCTCAGTGTATGTTGTCTTCCAGAGTCAATTTGTTTGTTCAAGATTTTATGCAATTTAATCTTAAAGTCTTTTTTAGTTTTCTAGATTGCTTTCTCATGGTTGATTAACACTGTCCAAAATAAATTTTTATGTGTTTCCATGTTTTTATTTCTCAGTCCTAGAATTCCCCCTCACATAGAATTCTATTTGTCACTCTTCAAGATTCAGCTCAAATTAATTAAACTTACATGTAGTTATATATGTTACTATACAAATTTGTTCAAATCCTACATCCTTTATGAAGTTTTCCTTGATTAGCTCAGCTAAATGTTAACCCTAATTTCCAGGGTTTAGTACAGTGCCTGGCACATACACTTAGTATACGCTTTGCAGTTAAACTCTCTGATAGTACTTAATTTACAATACAGGATAGGACATTCCTTGTCTTTCTCAAAGAGTGGCTTTGAGGCTGAAATGTTTGAGGTTAGGATTTTGCATTGTATGTGTGTCTGAAGGTATTTGTAAACCATAATGCCCCATACTATTATTTAAAAATTTTTTTGCTTTCCCTTGAGGCAACATATGGAACATATAATAGCTATCCAAAGGCCTAAGGCAGCAGATACAAAACTGGGGTACTCATGGTCTATGAAGACTTTTCAAGATGTGTATGAGTAGGAGACTACTGTTTTAACATAATCAGTTCTCAGATCCTCACTTCTCTCAGGTGGCTGTCTCTAAAAGTGATCTGCCTGAAAGTATGCCTCTGGGGTCAGAGTGTAAAGTTCTTTCCAGCCTTCCTTATCCCAACCGCCCCTCCCCTACTTTAAAAAAAGAAAGGCATAATTCTTCCCCATCCCAAATATTACCTAGGTGCAATACCCTGGGGCGGGGTGGGGATGGGGGAGCAAAAAATCTCTAGGACATCAGAAAAGGAACAATTGACTGGTAAATGAGAATGGGTAACACATCCTTTACAAGTCTCCTGGTTTCAGGTTACTTGCTTTCAACAAAGTTTATAAACTAATAAGAGCTGTCAGCTGACCATTTTTGTTAGGGGTACCTGGGTGGCTCAGTGGTTAGTCTCTGACTGGCTTAGGTCATGACCTCTAGGCTCAGGAGTTCAAACCCCACATCAGTTACTCGGCTGTCAGCACAGAGCCTGTTTCAGATCCTCTGTCCCCCTCTCTCTGTACCTCCCCTGCCTGTGCTCTCTCAGAAATAAATAAAACATTTAATAAAAAATGAAAGTACTTTTTGTTAGATCTTTATGTGATTTTTTTTTTTTTTTTTTTTTTTTTTTTGGTATATAACTTGGAAGGGGTTCAAAGATTCGAGTGGCATTACTAAAAACTCCATTCATTTTCATCCACTCATTTTTGGAAACAAGTTTCTTCAATGCATACATCCATGGAATTGAAAACTTGGAATAGAATTGATGCTGAACTTGTTCTCATTCTAGTAATTACTCATCCACCAATAAAATAGACTAGTTGGAACTAGGAGTTCCATCTCTGTAAGATGCATTTCCAACAAAATTTAACTTTTGTGTTTAATACTTACATACATGTAAGTATTTAAAATATGTGTTTTGATCAATTGAAATAATAAGATTTAGGATTTTATGATAACAGGAAATTTAAAAACTCTTACATTTCAATTTATTTAATTTTATTACAAGGAAATATAAGATGATCAATACAACAGTTCAAATAGGACATTTATTATTAGTATAAAGTTCTGGAGGGGATGCCGAATATAAATGAGTTCCAGAAGATAAAGGAAGGATGGAAATTAACCAAGTATAAAAGAAATTGTATTTTAAAAAGTGGATATTGGTGGATATTAAATCCCTGCAGTATTTAGAGTTCATTGGCTACATTTAAAAGTGTGACAGTTATAAAATATTTATAACAAGCTGAAGAAAAATGTATATTTATTTTTAAACTATATTAAGGATGTACAAAATTGTTTTACAGGACTCCTGAGCTAACAAGTTTGAAGATCTTGAACATAAGACACATTAGCTCTGATACTGATTTAACCATTTCTTGGGGTATTCAAACGAAGGTTGGACCAAAACCTGTGGCTGCCCCTATGGATTTAGTACCTTGCATTGTATTACTTATTTTTATCCATTTTAAATATCTCTCCTCGTAGATTACAAGCTCTCAGAAGCCCGGGGCTCATTGCCTGGCTCATTGCCGGTACCCAGGGGCACTCCCCAAACATCCCCGGAATGAATGACTTTATCGTGAGAACTCAGACGGCTGTTAAAATCCCCGGCTAGCACTCAAGCTTTCGTTCTGCGTGTCCTGGCGGCTGCGAGGAAGGGGAAGGCGTGGGAAGGCCCCAAAGAAACTCTGAGGACTCGGCGGATCCGGGCGGGTGCCGGGCGGGTACACGGGTGGGGGCGCGGGCGCGGAATCCGCGGCCCGGGGGAGGCGCTACCTCGTGCCGCCGCGCAGGCGCGCAACCGTCTCCGCGTGAATGCGCGCAGTCGCGCGCCTGTCCCCGCGCGGGCTCCGTAGCGCGTGTGTAGGCTGACGCAGCTCGCGGGCCCTCCTCCTGCTCTGCAGCGGCGTCGGCGGAGTTTTGGGCGTTTGGGAGGGGGCGAGGGAGCTAGAGTCGGGAGAGGGAGGCGGCGGCGGCGGGGAGGAGGAGGAGGAGCAGGCGCCGCCATGGCCGCCGCTATCACCGACATGGCCGACCTGGAGGAGCTCTCTCGCCTGAGCCCTCTGCCCCCCGGCAGCCCTGGCCCGGCGGCGCGGGGCCGGGCTGAGCCCCCCGAGGAGGAGGAGGAAGAAGAGGAGGAGGAAGAGGAGGCCGAGGCCGAGGCGGTGGCTGTGCTGCTGTTGAACGGCGGCGGCGGCGGTGGGGGCGGCGGCGGTGGCGGCGGAGTGGGGGGCGGCGAGGCGGAGACGATGTCGGAGCCGAGCCCCGAGAGCGCCAGCCAGGCCGGGGAGGACGAGGACGAAGAAGAGGACGAGGAGGAGGAGGACGAGAGCAGCAGCAGCGGCGGGGGCGAGGAGGAGAGTAGCGCTGAGAGCCTGGTGGGCAGCAGCGGCGGGAGCAGCAGCGACGAGACGCGCTCGCTCAGCCCCGGCGCCGCCAGCAGCAGCAGCGGGGATGGGGACGGCAAGGAGGGCCTGGAGGAACCCAAGGGACCGCGGGGCAGCCAGGGCGGCGGCGGGGGCGGCAGCAGTAGCAGCAGCGTCGTCTCTAGTGGCGGCGATGAGGGCTACGGGACCGGGGGTGGCGGAAGCAGCGCGACCTCCGGGGGCCGGCGAGGCAGCTTGGAGATGTCGTCGGATGGGGAACCCCTGAGCCGCATGGACTCGGAGGACAGGTCAGTGCACTGAAGCGTTTTCCCTTCCCTTCCTCCTTTTGCACTCATGGGCCCCTCAGAGGGGGCCGAGGGGACTTTTTGCTGAGATCTCCCCGCTCCCCAAATCTTCAGCCCTTCCCCCAGGTTCTCAACTTGCAAATCTCTCCTGGTCGCCGCGCCCCTCTCGCTGCGGATAGCCGCTTCCAACTCTCAAACCATTTCCCCCCAACTCTCCTTTCCCCGCCCTCTTTCCCCTCGGCTCTACACTCTTTACGAACCTAAGCACAACTCTAACTCAGAAACAATCCTCAAAGTAGGCCCAGATCCTCTGGCAGGGCTTAAGAGGGCCTTGATGTACACACCTCAGTACACAAGGTTAGCTTCATCCAACCGTGTTCGCGAACACTTGTCAGAACTATAATTGACAAGTGTTTTCCAACATGGCTGGTCTCGCCTGGATTTAACAGAACTTCCTTGTTCGGGGAGGAGACCCCAACTATCACTTTTCGCTACTTAATAGGGAAAAGACTAGTCTTTTATATTTAATCAGTGCTTCTAAAGTCCCTAATGTGTGGTCATTAATATGATCTCCAAACTGATTTTAGTAGCTTCTATTTGTGATCAAATCTGGGAGAAAGTTTAAAACAAGTATAAATTATTGTAGAAAAGAATAATGAGTTGATATCCTTTAAAGTAATTTTACGGAATCAAAGAGTTGGAATCATAATAAAATACAGTGTGGTAGGAAACACTCTATTAGTGTGTGGTTTATAATCTTTATATAGTAGTGCTTTAACATGGATGTCATGATTTTAGAGGATAATATTTAAAGTCATGTATTGGAGAGCTCGCTGAAGAAAGTAACATTTTTTTAAAGCTTGTGAGAAATAACGTGGATACCAACAAAAATAAGCTTAATTTTTTTCAAGACATTAAAATTTATTGTATTAGTATGTTTCAATTGTTGTTATTACTTTTGATCACTTTGGAAACTAATTGGTTTTTAATGTACTTTTTTAAGCGCAGAGAACCATGTCATGTATGTTCTGCTTCTAAAGTATACTAGCATGTATTTTGACCATCTAGTATTTTGATGAACAGTAGAATTTTTAACAATCCATATTGATTTGGCTTGAAAAGCTTTAAGTATTCTAAAGTTCTAGAAATTCTGATTGGTAACTGATAAAAAGACCATTTTGGTTCATATTTAATATTATAAGGAATACCAAGCTTTAAATATTATGAAAATACAGCTTTAGATAAAGCTAGTGAGGAAAACATCTTGGATGGGCTAAAATAAACTACAAAAATTGTACTAAACTACATAGGCATGGCAGGAAGGAGAATGTCTTCAAGACCACTAAAAATTGATGAGAACCACACAATGAAGTATATGTTATTTATCCTTTTATTATATCCTCCTTCATTGGTACCAGTAGATGTTTGAAAGTTGATATTAGTTTATACAGTTAGCATCTACCATAGTTCTTCCATTTATCTAGAGTGCGGACACACACACACACACACACACACACACACTCACACTTAGTACTGCACAATTTAAATATCTCCGCCTCATTCGCACAACTCTGGTGCAAGATAGGTATTATTTTGACTTCCATTTAACAGATGAAGAAGCAAGTTGAGTGTCTTACTCAAAACAGTAAGTATAGAATGCAAGTGGTAGAGCTGGATCTGAATAAAGTACATTATCAAGTCCCCTGCTATTTCCACTTCACAAGAGTAAAAATACTTCACCTTAAATAACAAGGTGTATGTGTCAGGATTTTTTTTTCTTAATCTTGTTTTTTTTTTTTTTTTTAATATCTGTCTACTACATCCCTTTAGGGGATGATGGTTGGTCAAGTAGTATTTCAGGAAGTGGAGTTTTGACTTCATATTTATAAGGTATACACTGGAATATCTAATTTTACATCATATTTCAGAGTAAGGAGTAAGAGATATTAGTGCCACAAGTCCAAATAAGGTTCAGACCTGATAATCAAACATACTTGGTTTTCTTAATGCTTGAACATAAGAGACTACAAAATCTCGTAATCATTTTACTGTTTCAAGGTAATAAATTTATCACTTGTATGAAAAAGCTTTACTGGTGAAGCTGGTTATGGTGGTCTTGATAATCTTAATTCTGAAATGACCCCTTGTTGCCTTTTAAGTTTTTTTTTTTTTTTTTTAAGAGTCCTTTTAAATTTGGGAAGGAATCATAGTTCTTAAGAACTGTCCTGCAGATTACACTAATCTATGTGGATTTTATAAATTGATTTCATGGTAGGAGGTGTATATTTTGTAACCGATGGAAAGATATTGTGGTTTTAAAGTGCTTTTAAAAAACTTGAGGCATTCTTATCAAAATGATTTTATCATTAGAATTTACTGTTTCTTTTAGAATGCCATTCAGTTTTTCTCACTTTGAAATGAGATCATGCTTTTGAGTTTATCTAGCATACTTTAGAATTTGTTGAAATATCTTAAATATTTTTGACTGTAAGTGCTTTTTAAGAAACATTTAGATATAAAGACTTAGATATGAAAGCTCATGATCCAAAGTGTCAGTCTACAAGTGTGTACTATAAGTGTTGTGTGGTGAACAGTGACTAATTTATAAAATGAATAAATGACACTTGGTACAAAAACATTGGTTATTTTCCCTGTGAGAAAGTTATTCAAAACCAGAGTAAGTGTATTATTAGTGTGTTTATTTTGATAAAGTTAGAAAAACAAATGTAATTTCTTTTCTTTGGAGGAATATTGAGCTGTGCAAGACCATTAAAAACTAGTTTCTCTTTTACTTTGAACCTAAGCTTAAATACTTTTTAAAAAATTACCACTTAAAAATTATAACCTTTTGGGTTACTTTAGAGGCTAATTAATGTTTAAATAGAATTTTAGAATTTAAAATGTCTCTGAAATTTTTTTAGTTGACAAATTCTAGCTATTGAGTCAGATTATACATTGAAAATATTCTTACCTTCTTATCTGTATAAGTGAACTGATAATAACTTTTTTGTGGTTGTCTTTTTGTATATATGTCTATATACATATATTTTCAACTAGAATAGAAACCATGACTTATTTTGAAAAAGCCAAGACTGCTTTTCAGCCACTTTTATCAGCCTTCCTGGGTAAGTCCAGATGTCAAGTAAAAGGGCATGTGTAAGGATGGGATGATAAGGAAGGGCATATAGTTTGAAACTTAATGATCAGGAAGGCCAGAGGCCCTTACCATTTTGTGGATCAAAATTTGGAATCCCAGCCTTACAGGTTGCAAACTTTGAGGTATAACTAACATTGCTCAGATGCTGGTGAGATAGACCTATATTGCCCAATTTCTCATTAGTATGATTTGGAAGATCTTATGATATAGAGGCTAACCAGTCATTCATTCTTTCATTTATTTAGTTCTGAGAGATAGCCTGAGCGTGCGGGGGGGGGGGGGGGGGGGGGGGGTGGCAAAAAGAGAGGGAGAGAGAATCTCAAGCAGGCTCCACAGTGTCAGCCCAGAGCCCAATGTGGGGCTCTTCTCTCTCATGACCAACCATGAGATCATGACTTGAGCAGAAATTAAGAGTCGGACGCTTAACCGACTGAGCCACCCAGGTGCCCCTTGGACTCCTTTTAAAAAAAAAAATGTTTATTTATTTTGAGAGAGGGCTTGTGCAAGTGAGTGGGGAGGGGCAGAGAAAGAGAGAATCCCAAGTAGGCTCCATGCTGCCGGTGCAGAGCCCCACAAAGGCCTCCATCTTAAGAACCATGAGATTGGGACCTGAGCTGAAGTAAGAGATGCTTAACCAACTGAACTACCCAGGTGTCTCCATGATGAACTTTCAGTATTTGCCTCTTCAACTCTGAAGCAGCTGTCTATAGGCTTTGAAATCATTCTTTAAACTACCTTTTTATTTTGATTAGGGAAAGAAGCTTGTAGTAGCTCTCAGTTTTCATTGATAATCTGTATCTCTCGGTTAAAGGAAGGTATGGCTCTGTGCCAAAAACAAACCATGAAAAAACTACAGACTTCAGGGTTGAATTTATGGAGAGATTCTAAGGGGCCATTTTACTTTTAAGAAACATAAAGACTACTATGTTTAGTCAATTAGAGAATCCTGTGTGTAAGTTGACTTACTAACCAAACAGGTATTTACTATGTGCAGGACTCTTCACTGAGTATTGTGGAAAATGGGAGGAAAAAATACTTCCCACTTCATGTTGCATATTGCTGTGAGACTTCATTCCAACTGTAGGTTTTGCTCTAGTTCCTAGCACAAAACTTCATTGGCTCTAATGTAAACAAAGTCAAATTTCACACCTTGCCAATTGTATTAGCTGTTTATTGCCGTGTAATAAATTTGTCTCAACTTTAGCAACTTCAGGGAACAGAATTTCTTACCACGTGTGGTTTCTGAGAGGAGTGGAAAGGCTTAACTGGGTGGTTCTGGCTCAGGGTTTCATGAGGTTGCAGTGAAAATGTTGGCCAGCATTGCAGTCATCTGAAGACTTGACTGGGGCTAGAAAAGTGTTTCCAAGATGGCTCACTTATTGTAGCACTTGGCAGGATGCTTCAGTTACTCACCAAGTCAATATCTGTTTGTGTGTGCTCCTGACATAGCAGCTATTTTCCCTCAGAGTAAGTGATCTGAGACAGCAGGAAGAAGCCACAAAGGCTTTTTATGACTTAAATATACCTGCTTATGTTTTATTCTTCCTGTCTTTTTATTCAGCAGAGAAGTTTTTCCTATTTTTCTTTTCATTCATACCCTGTTACACAATAATTCTTTCAGATTTTTTCACTGAGGCCACCTTTTAAAACCCATCAAAATGCCACAACGAATCCTTTCCTGGTTTTCATTTCTTTTTCCTTTTAGTTCTCACATATGTATTTTTTGTCTTTTTTCTCTCCCAGCCTATGGCTCTATTCTATAGGTGGAGAGGTTAGAATATTTCAGTATTAAGAGCATGTAATCTGAGTTAAAGGAAACAATTCAGATCTTTGTATTATGATTTTAAGTAATATCTTTGAGTCTTAGTTTCTTAACTGTGAAGAAAGTTTAGCTTTTACTGTGAAGATTTTAAGAGTCCTGTGAACTTTTCTGAAGAATCCATGCTATTTGAGTGCTTGCTTTATCCTTTTTTGTTGTACAGTGGTATTTTTGAGAACAGGGACAGCTCAGTTCATTTAGATCTTTATCGTGTCTAAACACAGTATCTTGGATATGGTGGGTACTCAGTTATTAGAATTAAATGGAAATGCCAATAATAGAATTTGTATAAATAAAGGAGACTATAAACTGAGGGCTAGGAATTAGTGCCTTTGGTTGGATCATTGTATTGTGGTATTGATAAATTTAAAAGGGTATTGGGTCAGTGTACTCCAGTAAGGCCATTGAGGTCATATGCAAAATTTTATGTGTCTCTGAGAAGATGTCAACAACTTCTATCAGCTTTTCAAAAGAGTTTGGTCTAGGTTAAGAACTACTGCTGGCTCAGTTGGTAGAACATATGACTCTTGATCTCAGGATTGTGAGTTCAAGGCCCATGTTGGGACTAGGGTTTACTTTACCAAAAAAAACCCCCAAAAACCAAACAAACAAACAAAAAAAAACCCCTGCCAACTTAGAGGAGGTCCAGAGGTGCATGATAAATGTTTAAGTGATCAGACAATTCTGAAATTGTGAATTTTTATAAGACACGTTTTTATAAATGAGTATGAGTGTGGAAAATCCAAAACGGATAGTCACCAGAGGGTTTTTTCCAAATCATTGTTAAGGCATTTATTGTATAAAAATGCTTAACATTTTATTAAAGTTAAATGGAAATTTTGAAGTTAAGGAGAAAGTATAAGGAGTAGTGGTTTAAGTCTGTGATTTGAGTCAGAATGTGTGGTTTGAATTCTGGCTCTCACTTAAACTGGTGACTATGAGACCTCACGAGGAGGGGAGACAGACTGCACAAATGAACTAGAAATAGCTAGTAATGATCTTTTGTTGTTATGAAGCAGTATAAGATTTGAATGCCAAAAAGTGCCAGACCAGCTGTTAAATGTGTGGCAAGTATCTGTAAATGAGTGCTGCAGAAACTTGCAAAAGGAAATGCCAGGTCAAATATTTCATTACAAAATCTACATTTTAATCAGCTTTCTTTAACATGTATATCTATTCAGTGGTTGACCTAAAAGGTCTCAATACTTTTTAATGGTTTTTAATATGTAAGCGAAGCTGCTGACCTATTACTAAAAGTCTTTGGGGTATGTTTTCTAGTAATGGTAATGGATTTGCAGTGATCTAACCACATGTTGAGTTCATTTTTATGACTGATAGTTTGCTTTTGTGAAAATAGTGGTTATATTGGCCTTAGAACTAAATGGACAATTTTGGGCATGGATCAGAGGGATGGATGGATGTTTAAAAAAAAAAAATCACATTTTGAGCATTTACTCTGGTAGTTAGCATGGTGCTCTGTTTAGTGATAAGAGAGAAATGTGATAGTGCCTCCCCAGATACTTCGTTTTTATTTTAATTTAATTTAATTTTATTTTAAAGTAGGCTCCATGCCCAGTGTGGGGCTTGAACTCACTACCTGGAGATTAAGAGTCCCCTGCTGGGCAGACTGAGCCAGCCAGGCACCCCCAGATACTTAGTTTTTAATGAGAAGACTAAAAAGATGACTCCGTTGTTTCCTAGTTTTTCTGTAAATTGTTTGTGACACAGTACATTAAAATAAAAAGTCAGTGATTAAAGTTTTCGTGGGGAGAGGGCTGAGTTTTAGGGTTAGGTGAGTGATGAGAAATTTTTAGAAAGCCTAAATGAAACAGAAAAGAAAGAGCCAACCATGTTCACGAGGCTTTCTGCTTAGATCAGAGGATTCACATTGGAACTGAGAAATAAGAACGGCTAAAGTGAGATTTTGCATGCCAACACAGATGTGGGCATTTTGTCAGTATAGGTTTGTGAATCAGATTCTTTTTCCTCACCCCAACTTCTGTTTTTGTCAATCCTAGTCACATTCAGATCTTATCTCAAGCATTTTCTCAGGCGAACTATTCCTGATTCTATGTTAGTCACATTGCTAGCATTCCCAGGTTCTTCCTTGACCTTGTTAACATTTTATTATTTACTGTTTATTTCTCCTGCTAGAATGTATGCTCCCTGAGAATAGGAATTGTGTCTCTTGATGATTGTTCTATTCACAGCACCTGGCACAGTGCCTGATGCTTATTTTAGTTGTTTTTTTTTTTTTAAGATTTTATTTATTTACTAAAGTTTTTTCTTTTTTACTTTATTTTAGAGAGAGCAAGCAGTGCGGGGGTGGGGGAGAGGAGCAGAGGGAGAGAGAGAGAATCCCAAGCAGGTTGTACCCTGAGCAGTTCCCATGATGCTGGGATCGTGACCTGAGCCAAAATCATGCCCCTGACTGAGCCACCCAGGTGCCCCAAGATTTTATTTTTAAGTAATCTCTACAGACCTAACATAGGGCTCGAATTTATGTAACCCTGAGATCAAGAGTCACATGCTCTACTGACTGAGGCAGCCAGGTGCCCCTTAGGTATTCTTGAATGTATTTTGGATGAATGATGAAACTGCTGTGTTACAGGAAAATGTGGCAAAGGTTGGAAATTTTGGGAGCTGGGAGACCAATTAGGAAGTAGTAGGAATAGTACAGGTGTGAACTGAAGAGATTTGAGCTGGGGTAGAAGTTGGAGGAAAAGTCATGCTTGGGAAACAGAATCAAAGGAAAGAAAAGCTAATTTCCTGAGTGCCCTGTAAGAAAAATATTGTTATTATTTCTGAGTAAAAAGCTTTTTTCTTGAGGATTTCTTTGGAACAATAGCTTGCTTACTTTTCCAGGCATATCCAGCACTAAAATAACTAAAAGAAAAGTTGGGTAGTGAAAGGGCATGAACCTTAAGTTAGAAGGAATTATAATTTAACTTCTTAGAAGTTGTTTCCCTGCCTGCAAAATAGAATACTTTCGTGTTGTGATTAAATGAGATGGAATATGTAAAGGGCCTAGGGCTCTATTTAATTCAGAGAGTCATTTATCCTTCCCTTTCTCATGCCTAGAGATGTGAAAAGAAAACTCTGGTGAAAATAAGTGATTGAAATTGTAGTACTGGCTTTACTAGAGACTGCTTGTAATCATTTCATTTCTTTGAACTTCAGATTGATTCTTTTTCTTAAAAGTGAGGGTTTAAACAACATAAAATAATTTGGAGCTCAAATACGATAATTCAGATGTAGACTTGGCAAATATTCTCTTTTATCCTTTAGACAAACCCAGAATATTGCAAGCATGGCTTTGCTTTATCCAGGATCTCAAAGATACTTTAGATAGGTTCTTCTGGGTTCAAAAATCACCGTAATTTATGGTGTTGTATTGAAATATTCATTTGTGTTTGTCTTGTCTAGGCTGTAACATTTTTTAAGAATTAAAATCTGGTTCTATTTATTTTTATACTTCCTTTATTACCAGCTGCACTCACTCACCTATTACATTGCCTATCTTCAGAATTCAGGGATTGGTTGAATTTAATTGCATGTGGATGTACTTGATTACACAATTTCTTCTTTCTTACTATCAGGACTATAAGAAATAAGGAGAACTGTTTTGTGCCTTATATCTTCCCCAAAATCTTTTTAAGTTTTTTTCTTTTTTTTAAATTTAATTAATCTCTAAACCCATTATGGGGCTTGGACTCATGACCCGGAAATTGAGTCACGTGCTCTTCTGAGGCACCAAGGCATCCCTTCCCCCCATTCTTTAAAAAAAATTTTTTTTTTTTATTTATTTTTGAGACAGAGAGAGATAGAGCATGAACAAGGGAGGGTCAGAGAGAGAGGGAGACACAGAATCTGAAGCAGGCTCCAGGCTCTGAGCTGTCGGCACAGAGCCCTACGCGGGGCTCGAACTCACAGACCGTGAGATCATGACCTGAGCCGAAGTCGGACGCTCAACCGACTGAGCCACCCAGGCACCCCTCCCCCCCATTCTTTTTAACAGCATATGTGGAAACAGTATTTGAGAAAAAACGTGATGTTTGAATTATTTATTTATTTTTTGATTTTTGAATTATTTAGAAAGTGGACCTCCCATATTTTGTTTCCCAACAACAAAAAATAAATGCATATACTATTTTAGGAGAAAACTGCGAGTGTCTATTTTGCTTATGAATCTGAGACTCTTGAGCTAATTGAAAAGATTTTATGAAGTTCAGTTCACTGCATCCTCACAAACCGCTAATGAGGCGAGAAAGCACAGACATTATAACTTGCCCAGAGTTACACAGCTCCTTGAGAATGCAGGCAGTCCTGGCTCTGGATGTGGTGTTAGCTACTATACTGCCTAAGTGACTCTTATAACCAGCCTGGACTAGGGAAGTTTAATTAAAATAGTATTAAGTCAGTGGCTATTTTAAATTTCAACCTGTTTCTTTTGCAAAGAATAACTTAAGTACTTGAATTCATTTACATTTCTGGGCCTCATTTTCATTTGTAATTATAATATACATAGCCTGTATCTCTTTTAAGACTATGAAATACAAAAGTTGATATTTAAGTGTTGTAGTTTTTCAGTCTTTAGGGGAATAGAGAGTCTTTATTGGCATTTTATTTCTTTAATTTTAATGCTTTTCTAAGTCCCTGTCTTTCTGGTTTTCATTTATGTTTCAATATTCTAGAAAGATGAAGTGATACTAATTAGAGAAAACAGGGATTTTAGAAGGGCATTTGTATTTCTCAGTAAATACATTTACTAGTTCATTTCTTTTTTTTTTTCCTTCTATGTACTGATGTTGATATAAACTAGCATTGTAATGTATTCTTTTTTTTTTTTTTTTTTTTTTTTCTTTTTTTATTTATTATTGAGAGACAGGCACAGAGCATGAGCAGGGGAGGGGGAGAGAGAGGGGAAGACACAGAATCTTAAGTAGGCTCCATCCAGGCTCTGAGCTGTCCGGTCAGCACAGAGCCCGATATGGGCTCGAACTCGCAAACTGTGAGATCATGACCTGAGCTGAAGTTGGTTGCCTAACCAAGGGAGCCACCCAGGCGCCCCAAGTTCATTTCTAAATTATAAAACTTATGTCATTGCTTTTTATAAATACTTGTTAAAGTTCTGATAGTGGATGAATCAGCTGTGGAATTTTTTAGTGCTTTAAATTCATGTTGACAGTCATTTGAAATGTCTTTTGAGGTGTTGAGGACTACTGGAGGCATTTTTGTCAGAAATGTATGTACTGAAATCATCTGATAAAATCATATTTATGATTTAAAACTAAATTAAAAAAAAAAACCAAGTAATGATTGCTTCTGTATAAAATGGGTGTTATCCTTCACAGCAGATTTTTTTACGTACTGTCTTTGCATATAGACATTTTCCTGGAAATCTTTGTAAGAAGGTAAAAGATAAAAAAGGTAAAAGATAACTCCTTGTAATGTAATTATATTGAAATAGAATGTTTCTAGTATTACAGTGTTTTTGAAGATAATTTCTTGCTGATCTTGTCTTAAACTGTGAAAAATGTGGGTGGAGTAATCTTAAAGAGCAATAAACTAGACTATTGCTTTCTGGACTAGACTAGAAATGAGAAGGAAATTTAAAATGATGTGCACAGTGCATAGTAGTGATATAAGAATGCAACCTACTTGTTTTCCATAGGCTATATTTCATCATTGTTGCATAAAGTCCCTTTTGACCAATTTAGTGAATGCTGCTGGGTCTTGGGGAAAAAATCTTTTGTTTTTATTCAGAGAAATAATTGTAGGGATGGAGAGTAGTCTTTTTCTTGATTAGAAAAACCCATTTTAGCTTTTTAAATTACAGTGGTAATAGCTTGTAATTACAGTAACAATAGTAATAATAATATCTTGGTTTTGGCTAATGATTTTTAGTGTGCCTCCAATTAATTTTTATGATTATCTCAGTGTGACAAAGCCATATATTTTCCTTGCCTTAAAAATCCTACTTAAATTTGTCACTAAAAGTATGTGAGCATTTACTGTGTGCAAGGCACTGCACTACCTAGATTTAGGAGTTTACTCAAAATGAGAGGCTTATAGGTGATTCATAATACAAATCAACCAGATCATAAGGAAGCAGAATTCTTTCCACCTTAGGTGAGTAGGGAGGGCCTTAGGGAGATGTGACTTGAGCATGTGTAACACACGTAATAAAACAAGCACTTGTCTTTACTTCTTTTTTTCTTTTTTACTTATTTTTTCTAATTGCTTCTGAGTTTAGAGATCTAAAAGCCTGTGGTACCATAGCAGTTTGGAAGACAAAATCAGATGGCCTTACAGAAATCTGATGTGATCTAAATTCTTTTAGTCCCATTTACGACCAATTTCATAATTATTTGATCTTTTTAAAAATTTTTTTTTAGTGTTTGAGAGAGACGGAGTGTGAGTGGGGGAGGGGCAGAGAGAGAGGGAGACACAGAATCTGAAGCAGGCTCCAGGCTCTGAGCTGTTAGCACAGAGCCAGACGTGGGGCTCGAACCCACAAACCATGAGATCATGACCTAAGCTGAAGTCGAACGATTAACTGACTGAGCCACCCAGACCCCCCCTATTATTTGTTCTTCATAAAGAAAAATGAAAGTGACTTCCCCTTTATCTCTAAACAAATTAATATTTGGAGTTGGATTTTATGTTGACTTTGTTAGGCTCCTGTTCTAATGGTCTAAGTTCTAAATTTGGGACAAGTTCTACCTGAGGATTGGGTTGCTTTCTGTGACCTTGAATTACTTTTTTTATGAAACTAATTGACTTGTAGGAATCAAATTTAATAGTTTATCTTGTTATCAAAGCTATCCGCCTAAATGAGTCAGGTTATATCTAAGTGTTAAATATCCTTTGTGTGTGCTATATAGGTGTGCAAAAGCAAAGAAACAACTTCTTGTGTGTGCACACCAAGTGAAACTGTCAGTTATTTTGATGTATGATATGGGTTGTATTTCAGTATTTCTCAAATCTGTGATTTACTCAGATTTTTCCTTTGTGTAAGTCTGGCAATCAACTTTGGCATTAGTGTTTTATATTTGTCTGACTTTGGGCAAGTCATGTAATTCTGTGTCTCAGTCTGTTTTATTAAGATGAGGATACTAATAGTACCTACCTGATATGGTTGTTGTAAACATTAAATGAGTTACTACATATCAAGCATTCTTCTAGTTACTATGGCTGCATGATAACCAACTCCAACATTTAATGGCTTAAAACAGTCATGTTGCTTATAAATCTAAGATCTGAGCAGGGCTGGGTAGGGTTAGATCATTCCTGTTCCACTTGGTGTCAGCCTAGAACAGCATAAAGGCTGGGGACTGTAGTCACCAAAAAACTCACCCACTGACATTATCAGTCACACGTGTGGTGCCTGGGTTGAGAAGACTGAAACATCTGGGACTCCCTGGTATCTCTTTCTAGGTCTGTGTACTTTTTTCATAAGATCTCTTCAGCATGGTGGCTTCAGGGGAACCAGATTTCTTTACATGGTAGGTCTGGGCTTCCAAGCTGTGTGTCCTGAGAGAGAGTCAGCTGGTAGCTGTAGTATATGACCTTACCTTGGAAGTCTTGCAGTGTCACTTTTGCAGTAGTCTTGGTCTTGTTCAGATTCAAGGGTAGGTAATATTGAGTCCCATCCCCATGCCATTTTGAAAGAAGAGGATGTGGAAAGTGTATATGGTGTGGCTGTCTTTGGGAAATAGACTCAGTAAGTATTGGCAGTTATGATAAAGTATAGGAAGTCAGATTTAGATAGGCTATCTTGTTTTTGTGATACAAATTTTGATATAGTAAGTTACATGATCCCTTTTTTTCCTTAACAGAAAGTCATAAAATGTAACAGGCAGGCAATTCATAATTTTCTTTTTTTTTAAATGTTTATTTATTTTGAGAGAGAGTGTTTGGGGGAAGGGCAGAGAGGGAGAGAAAGAATACCAAGCAGGCTCTGTGCTGCCAGGGTAGAGCCCAATGTACTGGATCTTGTGAACCATGAGATCATGACCTGATCCAAAACCAAGAGATGCTTAACCAACTGAGACACCCAGGAGCTCCCATAATTTTCTTGAACTGCCTGTTTCTGTCTTTTTTTTTTTTTTTAGTTTTTATTTATTTAAGTAATCTCTACACCCAATGTGGGACTTGAACTCACGACCCCAAGACTAACAGTGGCACGCTCCTCTGACTGAGCTAGCCAGACGCCCCTTGAAGTGCCTGTCTCTTTTAACTGGTTTAGTTTTGGCTTTTAATCTCATTGTCAGTGCCTAGAATAAGGAGCAGGGCACAAAATTATAGTCTATTCCAGCAAATGGAGGTGAGGAATGGTAGAATTTCACTCTTAAAGTTGTATATTATTAATATATCCATATAATATTAGGTATACAACTTCATACTTTTGAAGAAGGCTTGTCTTAAGTGCTTGGCACTCTTGAATTTTAGCCTTTAATAAATTTGATTATAAGTATAGAAGAGACATAATCATTCTACTAGTAAGTGGCAATTTCATAGATGAAAGGAACGTCACCCACCTGTTAGCCAAATAACAACTTACCCTGCACTATGATTACATTAGGAATCCCTGATGTGTGGGTATAATGTTTACCTACAATTTGGTAAATACTTTGAAACTTTATATAGTATACTTATTTCTACACAAAGCTTATTACCAGTTACAAAGTTAAGCTAAGTTTATAATGCTCGATTTTACCTTGTTAAATGTAACTTACAAATCTGTAGAATTTTTGTTTCCTTTTATCTCATGCCACTTTCTTCAGTCCCTAGGGAGGACCATGTTCCATTCTTTAAAAATGAGAATTATAGAGGGGCGCCTGGGTGGCGCAGTCGGTTAAGCGTCCGACTTCAGCCAGGTCACGATCTCGCGGTCCGTGAGTTCGAGCCCCTCGTCAGGCTCTGGGCTGATGGCTCGGAGCCTGGAGCCTGTTTCCGATTCTGTGTCTCCCTCTCTCTCTGCCCCTCCTCCGTTCATGCTCTGTGTCTCTCTGTCCCAAAAATAAATAAAAAACGTTGAAAAAAAAATTAAAAACAAAAAAAAAATGAGAATTATAGAATATTTGGTTTTTTTGTTAAAAAAAATTTTTTTTTTAATGTTTATTTTTGAGAGAGACAGAGACAGAGTGTGAACAGGGGAGGGACAGAGAGAGGGAGACACAGAATCCAAAACTGGCTCCAGGCTCTGAGCTATCAGCCCAGAGCCTGACGTGGGGCTCGAACTCACAAGCCATGAGATCGTGACCTGAGCTGAAGTCGGACGCTTAACTGACTGAGCCACCCAGGCTCCCCGAATATTTGTTTTATAATAATTCAGATGGAAGCTATGAACCTAAGACTTCCTAAACATATAGTTTTCATCAGAGAACAAAAATAAAACCGCCTTGTTTCTTTAGAGATTAGTGAGGTTCTTTTGTGGAACCTCAATCAAGAACTTCCAGATCCTGAAAGAATTGGTTAGATGCCTTGATCATCCTTTTTTCCTATTACATTCTTTTTTTTTTTTTTTAAGATTAAAAAAAAAAATTTTTTTTAGTGTTTTATTTTATTATTTTTGAGACAGAGACAGAGCATGAATGGGGGAGGGTCAGAGAGAGAGGCGAACACACAATCTGAAGCAGGTTCCAGGCTCTGAGCTGTTAGCACAGAGCCCGACGTGGGGCTCGAACTCACAGACTGTGAGATCATGACCTGAGCTGAAGTTGGACACTCAACTGACTGAGCCACCCAGGCGCCCCTTAAGATTTTATTTTTGAGTAATCTCTATACCCAGTGTGGGGCTTAAAACTCACAATCCCCAGATCAAGAGTCACAGGCTCCAACTGAGCCAGCCAGGCGCCCCTTGCTACTACATTCTTTAAGTTTATGGTACCTTTTATCCTTGATGTCTCTTACTCTGTATGTAATACAGCTCTATGGTTTTTTTTAATTTTTTGTTTTTTTTTTAAATTTTTTTTAAAGTAGGCTCTACACCATCAGGACCCTGAGATTATGAGTTGCATGCTGTACTGACTGAGCCAGCTAGCCGCCCGTTTTCTTACTTTTTAATGTAAAATGCCATTCATTTCATAGTTAGTAGTTCCATAATTTTAAGGACTGTTGTTGAGAACATAAACAGTCTAAAAACAATTTATAGATTGAGTAGTGGATGAAATTTTTTCCCCAAATGAGTTTTTGTGTGGAACTCCAGTGCCTGAGACATGTTCAAATGGTATTTTATTAGTATTTAGTATTTGTAATCTCAAAATTTTTACATTAATTTATAAAGTCACTCAGAACAGTATAACTTTTTAAGTAAATTTAAATTCGAAGTAGGGTTTGTGAATGTTACAAATATATGTCAGTATTCAAACAGAATTTCCTTGTTCTATTTTGGCTGCTTAGTCTTGAAAATTTGACTTGCAGATATGGGCAGCTTGTCTTTCAGTCTCCATGTACTACACTTTAGTTCTGCTGATCAAGAGCTATGAAAGGGGATTACTAGTATGGAAATTTTGTTTGAAAAACACCATTACCTAATAATTGTCTTTATATCACAAATGCAAAAGTGACTAGAACCTCAAACTTAAGCTATAAAATTCTTAATAATTGTCTTATGTCAACCCTTTAATTTGTTATTAGCTCCCCAGGAGAGGAGAGCACATAGTAAGTAACTGGTCTTCTTGGAAGGTGTTTAATTGGGTAAGGCATAAGGGTATGATTTACAGATCTAATTTTTTATAAATGGACATGTGGAGGCCTAAATTAAATCTATAGTACAGACCTGCAACTTTGCTAATGAATGACATATTTTATAGGAAATTCTGATGTTTTAATTTTTTTTTGAGTGAAGAGAGTAAATTATACTTAAATTCAAATTATACACCCATATCCATTCGGGTCTCTGTTCCTAACTCTTCTTTCAAGTTAGACATTTTAGGGGCACCTGGGTGGCTCATTCGGTTGAGCGTCCAACTTCGGCTCAAGTCATGATCTCGCTGTCTGTGAGTTCAAGCCCTGCGTTGGGCTCTGTGCTGACAGCTCAGAGCCTGGAGCCTGTTTCGGATTCTGTGTCTCCCTCTCTCTCTGCCCCTCCCCCACTCATGCTTGCTCTCTCTCTCTCTCTCTCAAAAATAAACATTAAAAAAAATTAAAAAAAAAATAAAGTTAGACATTTCAGTAGCCTTGTAATCAAGAGCAGGAGAAAGAAAAGGACCCAAAGATACCAAGGAGAATCCATAGTAAAATGAATTTCCTCACAGGTGAAAAGAAGGCTCCTGATAAGGCTTCTCTACCCATTGGACCTCAGATTCAATTTCCAATTCAGGAATTAAACTCCAAATAAAACAAAAATATTCCAGCTCAGAAACCTACTCTTTCCAGTACATTTTAGAGAGTCATTTAAACTTTGCACCAGAACAGTGGTTCTTGAACATTTTACTTTTAAAAACTCCTTTGCTTTCTTAAGTATTTAGGAATATGAATTATATCTCAATAAACCTGTTAAAGTTATTAAAAAAAATTAAAGAGCTTTTGTTTATGTGGGTTATATTTATCAATAAACTTACAGGATTAGAAATTAAAACCAAGAACTTTAGAAACATTAAAAATAAACCAATTATATGTTTCTTTCTTTCTTTCTTTCTTTCTTTCTTTCTTTCTTTCTCTTTCACATAGGCTTCATGCCTAATGTGGGGCTTGAACTTAAGACCCTGAGGCTGGTAGTTGCATGCTCTACCAACTGAGCCAGCCAGGCACCCCTACATAGTATTTTCTTAATGTAAAATAACTTTTACTGTTAAAAAAATAGAAGAGTGATGTTGTTTTATATTTAACATCTTTAATGTCTGACTTTACAGCTAGTTTTTCATATCTACTTCTGCATTCAGTCTGTTGTAGTGAATTGATTTGGTTGAACTATGTGAAGACTGGCCTCATACAGATATGTAGTTGAAAAGGAAGGAGTCTTTTAATAACCTTTTTAGATTAATTGTGTGGCTATTTGATTATACACCCAAACTTGACAGGTGATAGTTTTTTTACAATGTTTGCAATGTGGAATCTGAAACTATATCAGTGAGCTTTTCTTATTCTGTGGCATTTAGACCGTGGGCTTGTCCTCCATCTTGATAATGTAACATCCATGTATTGCTTCCTCTATTCCTGTGTTTTGTCATTAGTAATCTGCCCTTTGCTTTTTAAAATTTTTTTTTTTTTTTTTAACGTTTATTTATTTTTGAGACAGAGAGAGACAGAGCATGAGCGGGGGAGGGTCAGAGAGAGAGGGAGACACAGAATCGGAAGCAGGCTCCAGGCTCTGAGCTGTCAACACAGAGCCCGATGCGGGGCTCGAACTCACAGACCGTGAGATCATGACCTGAGCTGAAGTCGGACGCTTAACCGACCAAGCCACCCAGGCGCCCCTGCCCTTTGCTTTTTAAAGTTGGCAACCCTGATGGCTGTGGTTATGTCTACCACACAAATGTTTTGCTTGACAGTAATTTGAGTTCTCAAAGAAGGGTATATTCTTACGTGTATTGGTTGGCCCTTGAGTTCCCAGAGGACATAATTTTTTTTTTTAATGTTTATTTATTTTTGAGAGAGAAAGCAGAGTGTGAGCAGGGGCGGGGAGGGGCCTAGAGAGAGAGAGAGGGAGACACAGGCTCCAGGCTCTGAGCTGTCAGCACAGAGCCCAACACGGGGCGTGAACTCACAAACCGTGAGATCATGACCTGAGCCGAAGTCGGACGCTCAACCGACTGAGCCACCCAGGTGCCCCCAGAGGAAATAATTTTCATAATAGCAATGTAGTTTACTCTAGATATTATGGTAGAAATGGCTGGTGTGCCGGGTAGTTTCTTAAGAGGAAAAGGGTCCATGGAAAAGAGAGAAAATGTTATGTTGAAAATCCTTCCTGTCCTTCCCTAAATACTGCGTTTGAATTTCTAACATCGTGTGGGATTTTCTTTTTTTTTTTGAAACTTATGGATTATGTGTTATCACAGGGTGTGTGTGTGTGTCTGTCTGTCTGTTTTTGTGTATGCTTTAGTTTATGTGATTGTGCAGTATCAGACACACACTTCATGAGATAGTCTGACCTGTCTTACTTGGGTAATAGTAAAAGATCTTTTAGTCTTGCTACTCAAAATGTTGTAGTAGTAGCATCAACAAGTAGGTGCTTATTAAAAATACAGTATCTCAAAAGAAAAATACAGTTATCTCTGGTCCTACCCCAAAATTCACTAAATTGGTATCTGCACATAATAAGATCCCAGGTGATTGTTAGAATATTAAATTGAGAAGCACTGCATTAGATTATTGTAACTATCTGAATAGTAGGAGTGCTTTTTTCTGGCTTAGGTTTCCTTCCAAATACTAAGCTGCTTTTGTTCACATTTTACAGAATTAGTAGGTGTTCACTGGGAAGGAGAACTAAGTGAATGAAAAATGTTAATATGTAGGATCCTAGGAATATTACAGGATCAGGTGGAATGTCTTCTTCTAGTTCAGATCATCTTGTTATCTTACTGTTACAGGAGGAAGGACACTGTTTCTATGGGATCTATATCTAGCTCAGTGTCCTGTCAAAATAAAAAATTAACTATAACTTGTCTCTTTTGTTCTCCCACGTCAGGACTGTTGCCTTTTTGTTTTAGGAGTGGAGAAAACCATAGATTCCAGCATGGATCTAGGGCCAAAAGGGATCCTGGAGGCTTAGGATTTGGACATTTCCTAGAATTTGCAGGAGCCTAAGAGGGGCTACGCAGCAGGACTCCATTTGGCCCTGCTAGGCTTTGGGAGGCTCTGTGGTATGCTGCACATATGTGAAGGTCTCTTGAGTCTTCTAGGGCATGAGGTCTGTCCCTTACCACCTCTGCCACTGCATATGCAGCTCAGTTGCCAATGATAGACACAGTTCATATTCTTAATATCAGCATTATACTGTCTTTTAATGAGGATCTGTATCCACATGAAGGCTTGTGTTTCAGTGATACTGCACATAGACTGATTACATGATCTTCAGTGTATATGGATGTTTGCAGTTACAAGGTTCCCCTTCTATGGTAAGATTAATAAAAGTACATTAAGCACTATGTAGATAGACTGTATATTGCTAGTTGGATTTATTATGAGTCTCTTGGCCTTTGTCCAATTTAAGGAAAATTGGTTTCATTTTCAACGGAGTTTGGACTTTTCCATAAAAGCAGTACAGGTATGTGGTTAAAAGTGATACAAAAAGGTATTTATAGTGAAAGTTTCTCTCCTTCTGATCCTCTATCTGCCCCTCCAAAAAAACATGGACGATGTTTTGTGTATCCTTCAAAGGAAGTTTTGCCTTAAAACAACAACAACAACAACAACAACAACAACAAAAGTTTTGTCTTGAGAGAACACCCATGTCTATATCTGTCTCCCTCCCCGGCCTAGGTATGGATATGGAAATTGGAGCATTACTACCCTGTGTGTTTGTGTGTGTGTGTGTGTGTGTGTGTTACACTTTGCTATACCTTAGAGATTGCATTGCAATAGATCATTGAGATTAATCTCTTTTCCTAAGATGGTTTATAATTTGAGTGTGGTTGGTTGTCCACTGAAAACTATTAATATTTTATTTGCCTTTGGTGTTAATTAGTATGGTTTATAAAAGTATGAGCTTTACAGTTAAAATGTTTTAAAATCTATGAAATCTAGGAAAATAGGTGATTGTTTCATGGGTTAAGGGCCTCATGAAACTTGAAATTTCTAGGGCCCAAATAAAAATAATGTATTTCTGTATAGAAAAAACGCCATACTCACAATTTATTCCTGCAAAAAATATGACTAAGTATTCAGATAACCAAGCTTATTTGCATTTGAGAACTTAATAGAGATTACAGAAAAATTTTTTAATATCTACACCCAATGTAGGGCTCAAACTCACAACCCTGAGATAAAGAGTTGCATGTTCTATGGATTGAACCATCCAGGTGCCCCAAGATTACAAAGTTTAGAATGAAGTTTTAAAGTTCTAATTTAGAACTTACATTGACTGGTAGATAGCCAGATGAATTTAAGCATGTGAATATTCTTTAAAGGGGAATCAGACATTTTTCATGTCTGAAGCATCCTATTAAAAAAAAAAACAAACATTTTTGCTAGCTCTTTTTAAATGGGTGCATTGGATGTTAGACACTTTTTTTTTTTTAAAGTTTATGTATTTATTTATTTCAAGAGAGAGCCCTAGCAGGAGAAGGGCAGAGGGAGATGGAGAATCTCAAGTAGGCTCCATGCTCAGCTTGCAGCCTGACGCGGGGCTCAAGTCCATAACCCCGGGATCACTACCTGAGCTGAAATCAGGAGTCTGACGCTCAACTGATTGAGCTACCCCCAGACACAAATCATTTTTACTTTAATAAGTTAAACTTTATTTTGACTCTTACATATAAGCAAATGAAGTTGTGATTATAGATAAATGTTCTTATTTTTAGGTGGTGTGTGCTGAAGTGATTGTGGTTGAAGTATCACGTTTGCAACTTGCAGATGATTGAGAAAAACAAATTACATATAGCAAGTAGGACAAAATGTAAATTAAAAAAAAATTTTATTTTAAGTGATCACTATACCCAACATGACACTTGAACTCACAACCCTGAGATCAGGAGTCGCAGGCTGTACCGACTGAGCCAGCCAGGTGTCCCCAAAATGTAAATTAAGTTCAAATTTATATAACTTTTCTGTGTCTTTGAAATTTTCTGTAGTAAAAACTTGGGAGTCGGGAACATACTCCTTAAAAGTTAATATAATTTTCATAATTTATTGGTACTTAGATTGCAAGCAGATAAATAAATAGCTTTTGATGGATTTAATGTGCAAACATTCTTACTGTTGAGCCCTCTGGTTGAAGCTACTTTCCTGTAGTCTCTGTTGGGAAGATACTGAAAAAAATTGTTTTAATGAATTGCTTTTAATTTTTTAAAAATTTTATTTTTATTTTATTAAAAATTTTTTTTTGTTTATTTGTGAGAGAGAGAGATAGAGTGTGAGCGAGTGAGGGGCAGAGAGAGGGAGACACAGAATCCGAAGCAGGCTTCAGGCTCTGGGCTGTGTCGGCACAGAGCCCGATGCAGGGCTTGAACTTTTGAACCTTGAGATCATGACCTGAGCTGAAATAGGATGCTTAACCGACTGAGCCACCCAGGCGCCCCAAAAAGACTTTATTTTTAAGTGATCTCTACATCCAGCATGGGGCTTGAACCTACAACCCTGAGATCAGGAGTCAGATGCTCTACTGACTATGCCAGCCAGCCGTCCCCTTAAATGAATTGCTTTTGAAAGGAAGGCAAAAAAGTGTTTATTAAGATGAGAAATTTTGAGCATTCAAAATTCTATTACTTTCATTTCTTTCTTTTTTTTTTTTTTTACTTTTATTTCTACTAGTATGTAATTTTCTTAGTAAATAAAAGTGTCACTAATATGTTATACTTAGTGAATAAAAAATAAAAAAAGATTGGCTTTTTCAGTCCTTTTTTTGTGGATAGAGATTAGCAAAAAAAAAAAATTGAGGTCTAGAAAAAGACATTTTATTTGGACTTTGGTAAAATTGGAGAAACTTTTTATTGCACCCAGTTTTCTCTCTTCTGCTTGTTTATTTAGAAGGGAAAATATTGCACAATTTCCCAACTTTTTTGAGATGGAGAGAAGTAGGATATGACAGCAGTTGTATTCTTAGATTAGTGAATAGAGGAAATGATTATGGATTAACAAGTGATTTGCAGAATTGTAAACATACTCTTGGTTCTGAATTATTTATAGCTGGACACTATAACTCTATTACTTTATTGTGCTTCTCAGAGCTATGCAAGGGCTGAAATTTGAGGAGCTATATGTATGGGGTGTGTGTGTGTGTGTGTGTGTGTGTGTGTGTGTGTGTGTGTTTGCTTTGCTTTGCTTTCTGTAGGTTATAGTATTGAGTTCATGTCTGCCAAAAGTTACTTAAATTATCCCATATCTGGTTTTGAGGTACCAGCATTTCTTTTTTTTTTGCCTTGATTTGCACTTTATTGCCAACTAAATGATTTCAAAGCAGTGTTGTTTTCTAATAGAAAATATGGTTTAGTATGCTTTGTATGGAGCAGAATGTCAAGTAGTAATCTTAATTAAGTATAAGATCATATTCATGTTAGTGAATTTCTAGGAATAACACAGCCTTTTTTCTTCTTTTGTAGCATAAGCAGTACTATAATGGATGTAGACAGCACAATTTCCAGTGGGCGTTCAACTCCAGCAATGATGAATGGACAAGGAAGCACTACTTCTTCAAGCAAAAATATTGCCTATAATTGTTGTTGGGACCAGTGCCAGGCTTGCTTCAACTCTAGTCCAGATCTGGCAGATCACATCCGTTCCATACATGTAGATGGTCAGCGAGGAGGGGTTGGTTTTGTCATTTCTTTTTTTCACTCCCTGTTTTTATTAGTTTTATTAATTTGTAATCGCTAGCTAGGTTTTTTTTTTTTTTTTAAAGTAATTTGAGATTGTTTTTACACAGGCTTTATTTTTTTCAATTTTTTTTCATTTATTTCCCACATAACTTGATAGGATCAAATGAACATATGTGTTGGATTTTAATTTGCTCTTAGAAGAGATTAGACTTTCTAAAATACAGTGCGAAGAAATTCAGTTTTCTAAAATACAACGGTAATATTAGACTTTCTACAGGATTAGTATAAACAGTTCTGTTAAATGACGGCTTGCAGTCATTATTTGTGAATGAGAATTGATCATCTTTTCCCAGGTCTTAACAGAGCTGGCTTAGATAGGAAGTTCTGGTTAGTGAGTATTGACCTATACCTTTTTAGGAATAAATTTAATTGTGTCAGTCTATATAATTTTTATTGGATAGTGCTTTAAGAGCTAAGCAAATTAGGTGAGTCAAAGTGTAATGGATCAAAGTATTATAATGTTACTTACAACTTTTTTCAATTTTATCTAGGTTTGTCTTGAATAGTTAACCACACTTTAGTGCACTTTCCAGAAATTAATGTCACATTGTTAAGTACAGATAATCTTTAGGCCACATATTTCCTATCAGCTTGCCATCACTCTTGAGATCTACTGATACTAAAATGGTTTAGGATCATTATGGTTTAAGTGAGTGGGTAGCTGTTTCCAAGGTTGCATTGATAGTTAGATTGCATTGATCTTTTTTAAAAACATGCAACCATATAAGCATCTCTCACATTGTAACCAGTGGTATTTGTGCATTGAAATCTTTTAAGAAATCTTTGCCTTTGTCACAGTATGTTGTAATGTATCAGCAATTTTTTGATTATTGAAATTTGATGAGTAAACATTTGTCTTACTAGATTTGAATTTTGTGATGTCTAGGTAGACAACAGATAGTGTATTAAAGAAATTTGCCCATCATATGGTATTTTCACCGCTTAACCCAACCCAGCTCAGTGGTTAGGTTACTTTTGTAACAGTCTTTTTTCCCTTCTTACATATATCAGATTTTTATTGTGAGCTATGTTAACCAAGTTGGTTTCCTAGTTATTATAGAGTTGTTTTTTGTGAGCCAGTGCTTGATATCATTCGGTATATATCACTAAGTCTTTTGAGCCATGGCATGATGCTTTTTTAGTCACTTGATTTAGCAACTATATATAGGATCATGAACTATGTAGAAGGTTACTGAGCTTCGTGTAGTAGGTGTGGGAAAATCTCACATTTCTAAGTCTTAGATCTTACACATTGAGGAGTTGGTACATAGCCTTATGAGAATGTTTTCAGCTCTTGAAGGATCTACAGAAGGAATCGAGGTGCAGACAATCTATCATGTAGTCACGGCAGCTATATTTACCTTATGTCATAGAGCAAGGCATGAAGTCTTGGTATTTCTACAGTAAGTATAAACTTGTTGAAATGACCCCCCCCCCCGTGTCATTTCTCAAATACTTACTCATAAAATTACTTTATTAAAAATAGGATTCTCTGGCTAATTTTAAGCTTAATGCTGTTTTGACCACAGAAAGGAGGCCTGATCTTTGAAGGACATTAATTGCTAAACTACAAATGTTAGAGAATAGAGAAAATACACTCAGATTATTTTTACATATCAGTCATTGGCCTATAGATCAAGCTTTCAGTCTGTATACCGATGTATGAACGAAACTTTGAAAACTTTGTACAGCTATGTAACAGGAAATCTTGATCTGGTTTTGTGCTTAAAATAGAGTGGATGTTGGTTGGGACATCTTTTTTTTTTTTTTTTTTTTTTTTTTTATGGCCTCTTTGAAGGGAACTTTAAAAAAAAAGTGTTTTTAAGTGTAGAGTTCATTGACGTTAAGTACGTTTATATTGTTGTACAACCATCATCACTGTCTATCTCCAGAATTGTTTAATATCTCAAACTGACATCTGTACCCATTCAACAATAATTCCCCATTCCTCCCTTTCCTCAGCACCCCAGTTCTACTTTCTGTCTTCATGACTTTGTTCTAGGTACCTCGTACACCTGGAAAACAGCTGATTTTCATAACATAATTTTTTTTTAGATTTCTTATCTCTTCTTTCTACCCCAAGTGTTAAACTGTCTTAATGGAACAGAAGCAAATGAGGAAAAAATTGGTAACTCTAGAGGACTTTATGCTTCTACTTATCAAAAGTTGACGGTTTTATTGGAGTAGTATGTTAGCAAGATCTGAATACTATATTATATTAATTCCTGTTCTTTTTCTCATCCCACTCTAATCTTCACCCTGGGAAAACAAAACCATCCTATAATAGCTTAGAAACTTCTCTCTCCCCCCATCCCCCCTTTAAGCTTTTTATGTTTCCATGTCACATGGACTTTAATTATATTTGGAGGCTGAAATTGGGTAGAGTTTGGGTCTTCATTGACCTTTTCATATATCAAAGTGGGTAGATTCTTCTATTTCAAAAGTTAAGCTAACCACTTAAACACCAGATTGTGAGTGTACCTTTTTTTTTTTAATTTTTAAAAAATACCTTTTTAAAAAAATGTTTATTATTTTTGAGAGAGAGACAGCATGAGTGGGGGAGGGGCAGAGAGAGAGGGAGACAGAATCCGAAGCAGGCTCTAGGGTCCTAGCTGTTAGCACAGAGCCTGATGTGGGGTTCAAACTCACAAACTGCAAGATCATGACCTGAGCTGAAGTCGTATGCTTAACTGACTGAGCCACCTAGCTACCCCAATTTTTCTTTCTTTCTTTCTTTCTTTCTTTCTTCTTTCTTTCTTTCTTTCTTTCTTTCTTTCTTTCTTTCTTTCTTTGTTTATTTTTGAGAGAGAGCGTGCGTGAGTGAATATGCCTTTTAAGGAAGACTCATGAAAGTACTTTTTCCTATTTAAAATACTAAAAGACGCAAAACATTTTTAAACTTTTTTTCGTTAGTATAATAGAATCGGGTTCTGGGGTCATACTTCTGTGCATGATTGGATTTCAAAAACTAGAATGAGGTATTTTATTAATCACATTTCAAATCCCAGTGTCCTATTCATATACACTGAAGTCTTGGTAAGCAGGAAACTTTGTCTTCCAGGATTTCTGTGGTTTAGTAATATCCATTAGTGTTGTGTTCTTTCCGTCTTAACTATTTCTTATTAAAAAAAAAAAACAGATTTGCCAGAAAGAAACCTGTTTGTGTTTCTTGATGCACGAGTTATTTTACACGTGTCATTTTATTAAGTTCATTTTTGTGTATGTTCTTTGTTGTGTTTGAGGGCAGAGGGCCTGAAGGAGATTTCAGGGAAGGGATGGTAGGGTATTATTCAAAGGCTTGAATAAGATCAGTTACCTTTATACGTTACATAAAATGACACTCAGGGTTAAATTGGAATGAGACTAGAAAGTGAAATCAATCTTAGGAGGTCACTTTGAGTTTTGATTGCCTATCTGATGGCTTCTAAAACATGCATGAAATTGGTCATAGATTTTGTAATAAAGGAAAAATACTTAATTCTTGTAATTTGAGTGTTCTATTAAATATTTTTGTCCTCTGTTTTATTAAATATCTTTTAGCAGAGAAAATTGAAAATGTTCATTTAATGTGGCTAAAAATAATAGGATATAAAATGATAGCTGTTGTTTTAGATCTTGGAAGAACAAACTGATTAGAAACAATAATTACATGTAAAAAATATTTTATTTCTCTTTTGTTCGCATTTTGTAAAAGAGTGAGCTGGGTTTTTTCTAAGTAATATTAAAGCTTGGGGTGCCTGGGTAGCTCAATCAGTTAAGCATCCGACTTCGGCTCAAGTCATGACCTCACAGTTCATGGGTTCAAGCCTCGCGTTGGGCTCTGTGCTGATAGCTTGGAGCCTAGACCCTCTTCAGATTCTATGTCTCCCTTTCTCTCTGCCCCCCACCCTCAAAAATAAAATAAAACATTAAACAAAAAAAGAAATGAAAGTTTAAGGGATCCATAAAAATCATCCAATCCCTTCCTGACTTTAGATGGTATTATCTCTTGCTTTATACAAAATCTTTTTGTATCATTTTACTGCAAAAGGAATCTAATTCCTTAGTAAAGCCAGCCCCTTCCCCCACTCCTGCATGTAAATTATATTGCCTTCTGGCTCTATTTAGAATATATTTGGCTGATTTTAATTTACCTTACTACTAACTGAATTTTCCTTATGCATACTTAGATTCTGTCAGGTTACATTGCATTTTTTTTGCAGTAGATTTTACAATTTACTTACAGAAAATTTTAATGGATCATTTGCACACTTTAGTGTGAAATGTTAGTGACCAGATAAGTACAAGTATCTTTATACTGTCACACAAGCTGTCAAAGGTGTAGGCCGTGAATAAATTCAGAAAACTACGTTGCTGCATTTGGTCAAAGAAATTGATGAAAGTGAAGAACACTTAACACTACCCTTGGTTCTCAGGTTTGTACCAGTCTTTTTCATTTTGGGCATTTTGGAGGAGTTGCCTTAAAGTTGACAGTTTGAATGAGTGAGGATTTCTAAAGGACTTCTCAACAGAAAGCCCAAACCTATAAAATTGAAATTTTAGACCTCTACATCTTTAGTTGGGTCATTGTAAATTTGAAGATTCTTTGGTAGTCCAAAAATATTCTGATTTAATTTAATTTAATTTAATTTAATTTAATTTAATTTAATTTAATTTAATTTAACTTAGTTTTGTTTGAGAGAGAGCCAGGGAGGGATGGGGGTTGGGGGAGAAGGAGGGGAGAGAGCGAGAGGGAGAAAGAAAGAAAGAAAGAATCCAAAACAGGCTACACGCCCAGCATGGAGCCTGATGTGGGTATCCCTGAGTTGAAATCAGGGAGTCCATCGCTTAACTGACCAAGCCACCCAGCCACGTCCACAAATATTCTTTTAATAACTGTGTGTTTTGATTTGATTTTTAAAGATAGTTTGGCAGAAAAATTTATTTGGTGGCAGTTATTTTGAAAAGGGGCCTCCAGTGTCTAATATAAACCCAATTTTTCTGTTAAATAGTTTAGAGTATCATTTTGCATTTTCATTGTATTTTGGAGTTAGCGAATGTGTGCTCGTAGTGTCTGTTTGATGAGAAAGGAAATAGACACTTAAAGAAGTGATTCTTCCAGGATTACAAAGCTGCAAAGTATGAAAGCTCTGTATACAATTCAGGTCATTTACTGTGTGCTATTTTTGTTACATCTAATAACCTAATATAAGTCTGTCTATTATGAGAGACTAGACTATGTACCTATATGTCTCAGTATTCTGATTAATATAGCTAGATCTTAATTCATTTTTTTTTTAGAACTTAATTCATCTTAAGGTATTATAGAGGAAGCATCATAGATTTTATGCTTGAATAATTCCTTTCACATTTGGATTAGATTCCTGTGGTGTTTGGTTTTCAGAGTTAATTTTTACAATGAAGAAGTTTCTAAAAATTGATTATGAGAATGTTTTTCACATATTGTGCATCTAAAAACTCTCAAGTTTGAAGAAAGACCCTTCTGTCAGATTTTAACTCTTTATCAAAGGGTGTCCTAACATAGATTAGGGAAAGAAATTCAGCTTTTAACAGTTTTGTGATTTTTGTGGATCCATGGTGTGGAGTTTTAGTGCCTGTTTTGTCTTTGTGCAAGTTTAGTGCTTCCTCTCCCCCTCTCTCCAAACCCAAAAATTATTTTCTAAATATTTCACCCCAGTATAGCTAAATATAGTTAGCTTTGGTCTCTTTACACTTACTGCCATTTCCTATAAAATTCATTAGGTTGAAGGTTATGGTTTTTCTTTGAACCTGAAGGTGTTGCTCTAATAGTGTTACTAGACATTATTTCATCTAGAGTCTGGACCATAACTACTCATCTTGAAGGCTATTATCTGGTGGAATTACAGTCTGCCATTGTCTCCATATGTGTGTTTATTTCTAGGAAAAAAAATTGCTAGTCAGAGATTGTTGTTTCTTTCACATATAGTGGTTGGCTAATGTAAGGGGCAGTGTTTGAATATTTATCTTCTTGTTTCTTTGAGAGTAACTCAGCTTAAGAGTTAAGACGATAGAATTCTTCACTGTTTTAAAAATTATTACATAAATGATGGTAGATTTGTTTCAAGTTACTTTAATGCATCTCTCTTTATGTGGTATGGCTTGTGAGAGAATTTTAAATCAATCTCTGATTCCTATTTTATTGCTTGAACATTTAAGACTCAGAGTTGTCAGTAAGGAAGTTGATAGCACTACTGATTATCTGCATGTGATTATTAAACATTGAATTAATTTCCACAACACAATTCATGTAGTTTTGAAAACATTTTTTCCTTTTTTTGGATTCATTTTAAAAAGCTTTGAATTCTGGGAACTTGTGGAATCACTTTATAAACACAAACTAGGGTCAAGGATTTTAAATATGAAGGAGGAAATGTTTTGATTTCTATGTCTGTTTAATTGAAAGAAATGAGCCAATCTGTAGAGGAATCAGGATACATGATAACTCTATAAACAGTCATATCAAACAGCAATAGCAGTATTGCCTTGTTAGACCTATCTAATATAAAATGACTTTGGTTTTGAGTAAAAATTCAGTTATTTTAGACTGTTGATTTTTCTAGGCTTTAAAAAAAGTTTATTTTAAACTGTTTAATGATGCTTCATTTCTGCATGTATCTTCATTCTATTCTACATGTAGTATGTAATAGTCTTGAAAGTATGGCTCTATTTATAATTACTCTTCCCTTAGAAAAGAACAGAGCTTATATATAAGTGGCTCTTTGAAGGCTATAACTACAGTGGATTCAGACTTCTTTTACTGGTGTTGGGAAGCAATTTTAAATGTTCAGTTTGATGGAAATACAATCAGTTAGAAACTTGATATGTCACTAGTAAGAAGATGATAAAGATTAGATTGTTAGTTGTTAGACTGGTATTTTCCAAACCCAGTCATACTCAATTACCTGAATCCAAGAATGTGGATCTGTTATGATAAACAGCTTATGCCCATTGCTTTTACAACTGTATTAATTTAACATTTTGTATTAGATTTTGTTTCATAAGATAATGGGAAATAATTTTTAAAGAATAGAACAGTATAAAAATAAGTATTAGCATGCATATGAGAATAAGGAATCTAGAGCAGAAAATTTTAACTTAGTAATTTAATTACTATACTCATTTTCTGACATTCATCTTCAGAGATTAATATTTGAGTATTTTGATTTATTTTCATTATTTCTTTATACCGTTATATTTTCCTGTCATAAATAATACATGTTAGTTCCCTCATGCAGTAAATACAAAATAATGGTGTATAGTTCTGGTTCCAAGGCTATATTGTTAATATTTTGTATTTTTCCTTCTGAGTGACACTTTGGGATTGGTTTTTCAGTCCTCATTGAGGGAATCGGACAGCAGCCTTAAGGGGAAAGGATTGACACTGTGCTTTTCATACTGGAAGTTCAGAAGTTTATGCTAAGCATTTTGATTGACTCCTACATTAATGGCTCTTTCTGTCAGTTAAAGACTTGCAGCATGTTCATTTGAACTTACAAGGAATAAAACTGTTGAAATAAGTGATGAAAATTATTATGGCTCTTCTTTTAACAGGTATTTGTTTGCTTATGGAAAGGTTGTAAAGTATATAACACTCCATCAACCAGTCAGAGTTGGTTACAGAGGCATATGCTGACACACAGTGGAGACAAACCTTTTAAGGTAAGTAAGTATATGTGAGTTGTTTTTAACTTTTAGTTGATGTATTTCTTTTAAAAAATTTTTTTAAACGTTTATTTATTATTGAAGGACAGAGAGAGTCAGAGCGTGAGCAGGGGAGGGGCAGAGGGAGAGGGAGACAGAATCTGAAGCAGGTTCCAGGCTCTGAGCTGTCAGCACAGAGCCCGACGCGGGGCTCGAACTCACAAACTGCGAGATCATAACCTGAGCCGAAGTCGGACGCTTAACCGACTGAGCCACCCAGGTGCCCCTGGTTGATGTATTTCCTAATGGGCATATTTTTGCCCTTCTAGCAATGTTTAAAAATATTCCTGTAGATACATGGAATTTAAAAAAGCGATGGAGGTAAAGATAATTTAATCCAATTTGTAAAATTTGGAGAACAGAAAAAAGTCACTGTGGAGGGTGGATTGAGAATAGCTAATGGGCAGACCTGTTTGAATGCATGTCTTTAAAATTGGTGGCTTTTAATACCTTGTGATGTGTGTTTTCATTGCTATAGGTTTCAGCCTTTTTATTAGCAAACAACACTGATTATTAATAATTCCCAAAAGTGAAATTGTACAACGTTAAGGGAATTGATTGCTTTCACTCAGGTTTGAGGTCATGTTACTGAGTTTACTTGTAAATTACTGTGTCAAATGGATGTATTCTGAAAAATTGTATGAAGAACCAGTTCTGTAAAAACCGTTTTTCCATTTATCTTCATTAAAAATTAAACAAAATATTTTGGTTTGTAATTATGGAAAGCATATACCATAGAGGTTAAAAGTTTGTGTTTAGAAAACTTTAATAGCTGTTAAACCCATAATTTACTGGTATGTAAATACCGTGCCAGAAACGTCCCCTGGGTTTCATTAGAGAAGGAGGTAATTCTTATGGAGCTGCTTTTTAAAAAAATTAGTTTATTTTGAAAAGACAATCTTTAACAAGTTAAAAAAAATTTTTTTAAAAAAATTTTAATGTTTAATTTTGAGAGAGACACACACACACACACACACACACACACACACACACACACACACACACACACACAGTGCCAGCAGGGGAGGGGCAGAGAGAGGAGACACAGAATCAGAAGCAGGCTTCAGGCTTTAAGCTGTCAGCACAGACCCCAGTGCGAGGCTCAAACTCAGGCACCATGAGATTATGAGCTGAGCTAATGTCAGACTCTCAACCAACTGGGCCACCAGGCGCCCCAAGTTAAAAAAAATTTTTAAGGAAATTATTTACGTAGAGAAATCTTGCTCCCTTTTCTTCTTTCCTTCTTCCCTCTTCCTCAAATATGTAACCACTGTTACTAGTTTCTAGTGAATTCTTCTAGTATTTCTTTATGAACCAACATATGTAGTTTCATTCTTCTTTCTTACACAAAATCCAGTAAACTATATACTGTCTGTACTTTATTTCTAACTATCTTTTTTTAAATGTTGGTTGGTTGGTTGGTTGGTTGGTTGGTTGGTTGGTTGATTTTGAGAGAGAGTGAGAGAGAGCGTGCACAAGCAGGGGAGGGTCAGACAGAGAATCCCAAGCAGTCTCTACACTGTCAGTGCAGAGCTGTATGCAGGGCTCAAACTCAGGAACCGCGAGATCATGACATGAGCGGAAATTAAGTCGGATGCTTAACCGACTGAGCTACCCAGGCACCCCTGTCATTTTTTTTTTTTTTTTAATGATTTTATTTTTAAGTAATCTCCATACCCAGTGTGGGACTCAAACTCAAATCTCTGAAATCAGAAGTCGCATGCTCTACTGACTGTGCCAGCCAGGTACCCCATATACCTTATTATTTTTTTCTTTAATCAACCTTTTATTTTATAGCAGTTTTAGATATACAGTAATATTACAAGGATTATAAAGTTCCCTTATACCCTATGCCAAGTTTCTCCCACTGTTAACCTCTTTCTTGCATGTATGTGTACCTTGCTTTTTAAACTTACTGTATTCTAGAGATCTTTCTATATTTGCTCCTAGAGAGTATTCTTTCAGTTTATTTAACCAAATTTGTATAGACACTTGGGTTATTTCTAGTCTTTGGCTATTATAAATAGTGCTGAAGTGATAAATCTTGGAACATACGTGTTATTTTGTACATGTGTAAATATATAGGGAGGAAGAATTCCCCGAAGTGACATGAGTGGGTGGATCAAAGGCTATATAAGCATTGATGATTTTGATAAATCTTGCCAAATTGCCCTCCTTAGGGTTTGTGTCCTCATCATCATTGTTAGACGTCTGCCTTCTCAGTAGCTGTGCTCAGATAAGAAGGTGTTCTCAAACTTTTGGATTTTTGCCAATCTAATAGGTTAGAAATTCCATCGTTGTGTAGGTTTTTTTCTTGTTTTCATCCTAATGTAGTTTTAATTTGCTTCTCTTTAATTATGAGGAAGTTTGGGTATCCTTTTTTTCTTTTTCTTTTTTCTTTTTTAATGTTTATTTTTGAGAGAAACAGAGGATGAACAGGATAGTGGCAAAGAGAGAGGGTGACACAGAATGCGAAGCAGGCTCTAGGCTCTGAGCTGTCAGCACAGAGCCCAATGTGGGGCTCGAACCCACTAGCTGTGAGATCATGACCTGAGACGAAGTCAGACGCTTAACCGACTGAGTCACCCAGGCGCCCCTGGTTATCTATTCTTATGTTTAACTATTCGGGTTTATTTTTCTTTCTTTTTAATTTTGTCTATTTACTTTAAAAATTTTTTTTAATTTTTATTAAGCAAGCTCTGTACTCAGCATGGGGCTTGAACTCATGATACTGAGGTCAAGAGTCTAATGCTCTACTGACTGAGGCAGCCAGGAGCCCCTCTTTATTCTTTTTTAAATAAATGATCTCATTGACCTTTCTGTTGGCATGTGGGCCTTATAACTTTAACACCCTAGTCTTTCTTGGGGTCTTACTATAGATTCTACCCCTGGTATGTTCTGGAAGTGTATGATCTGGGACAGTTTTTAAACTTCCCATTAAGATGTAGCTAGTAAGAATAGTTACCTCATAGAGCCATACAGTATGTATCCAATAAACATAAGAGATTATTGTTGTTAAAGTGAAAGAATCATTTACTTTTTTACTGTATTTCTATATGTTTTTCTTTAAGGCAGCAATCCTCCTGGTTGATTGTGATGTGCAGATTGATTTCAAAGCCTGTCAAATGCTTTTTTCTCCCAGATCCTCCTTTTAGAAACTGTAGAAGATTCCCATTGGAGAGGGGGAATGAAGTTGTCTTTAAAAGATAAAAGTTGGGGTGCCTGGGTGGCTCAGTCAGTTAAGTGTCTGACTTTGGCTCAGGTCATGATCTTGCTGTTCGTGAGTTCAAGCCCCACCTCAGGCTCTGTGCTGACAGCTCAGAGCCTGGAGCTTGCTTCCGACTCTGTGTCTCCTTCTCCCTCTACCCCTCCCACCACATATATTTTTCTCTCTCTCCCTCAAAATAAATAAACATTAAAAAAAAAAAAAGCCAGAAGTTAAGGAGTATGAATTAGTGAGGCATTGTTCTGTAAGTCATAGGAATCATTTAAATTCAGAAAGTTGATATCTATAGTACATGGCAGTGTGCTAGGCACTTTGGAAGCAAGGTGAATAAGATCTAAATTTAAGTAATGAAATGTTTTACGTGTTTTAATAGTGACGTATGAAAGGTTCTATGGAAACTTAGATTAGGTATCAATTAAATACTATAATAGGGACTGTGGAGGAATAGTAGAAGGTAAGTGGGAGTCAGCTATAGAAAGAAGGTCATGAGGTGATGATGTTTGAGGTGAGTCTTTTTTTTTTTTTTTAAAGTTTTTACTTATAATGTATAATAAAGTGTCTTAAGTATACTTAAGTGTTCAACAGTGTAAAGATATGTTTTATATGTGTGTATGTACCTGTGATGTATGCACCTGTGTCACCACCACCCTGATGAAAAATATTTTTTAATAAAATGGAATTTCTTTAATGACCCTTTCCAATCTATTCTTCTCCTGTCCTCTGTTTTTCCCCACAGGCCATATTATGATTTTCCAGTCTATTCTGTCCTCTGTTATTCTCCTCAGGCCATATTAGATTTCTGTCATCTGGTTTCGTTCTGGCTGTACCAGTTTATTTATTTATATTTTAAATGGTTATTTATTTTTGAGAGAGAGAGGGAGGTGGAGAATCCCAAGCAGGTGCTACACTGCCAGTGAGGAGCCTGACACAGGACTTGATCCCATGAACCATGAGATCACGACCTGAGCCAAGATCAAGAGAAGGATGCTCAACCGACTGAGCTACACGGGCACCCCAGAATAGGGCATTTTTAGCTTTGGAAATGACAAACTCTTCTCCAAATTGGTCATATTATTTACATTTCCACCAGCAGTGACTTAGAGTTTTTAGTTGCTCTATCTTATATTATCAAATGTCTTTTAATTTTAGCTATTCTGGTGGATATATAAGTGGTATCTCATTTTTGCTTTCATTTTTATTTCCTCAGTGAATAATGATGAGCACATTTTCATGTGCTTATGGCTATTTGAATTTCCTGTTTTGGGGAAGTGCCTATTTGAACCCATAAACCATGAGATCATGACCTCAGCCAAAGTCAGATGACTTAACTGACTGAGCCACCCAGGCGCCCCTATTGTATAAATTTTTATATATTTTGGATATAAGTTCTTTGTCAGTTATATGCACATCCCTTCTGTGTTTGGTTTCCTAATGAGATCTTTTGAAAAAGGTTTTTAAATTTCAATGAAATCTATCAGCTTTTTTTTTCAATATATGAAGTTTATTGTCAGATTGGTTTCCTTACAACACCTAGTGCTCATCCCAAAAGGTGCCCTCCTCAATACCCATCACCCACCCTCCCCTCCCTCCCACCTCCCATCAACCCTCAGTTCTCAGTTTTTAAGAGTCTCTTATGCTTTGGCTCTCTTCCACTCTAACCTCTTTTTTTTTTTTTTTTTTTTTCCTTCCCCTCCCCCATGGGTTTCTGTTAAGTTGCTCAGGATCCACATAAGAGTGAACACATATGGTATCTGTCTTTCTCTGTATGGCTTATTTCACTTAGCATCACAATCTCCAGTTCCATCCACGTTGCTACAAAGGGCCATATTTCGTTCTTTCTCATTGCCACGTAGTACTCCATTGTGTATATAAACCACAATTTCTTTATCCATTCATCAGTTGATGGACATTTAGGCTCTTTCCATAAATTGGCTACTGTTGAGAGTTCTGCTATAAACATTGGGGTACAAGTGCCCCTATGCATCAGTACTCCTGTATCCCTTGGGTAAATTCCTAGCAGTGCTATTGCTGGGTCATAGGGTAGGTCTATTTTTAATTTTCTGAGGAACCTCCACACTGTTTTCCAGAGTGGCTGCACCAATTTGCATTCCCACCAACAGTGCAAGAGGGTTCCCGTTTCTCCACATCCTCTCCAGCATCTCTAGTCTCCTGATTTGTTCATTTTGGCCACTCTGACTGGCATGAGGTGATATCTGAGTGTGGTTTTGATTTGTATTTCCCTGATGAGGAACGACGTTGAGCATCTTTTCATGTGCCTGTTGGCCATCCGGATGTCTTCTTTAGAGAAGTGTCTATTCATGTTTTCTGCCCATTTCTTCACTGCGTTATTTGTTTTTCGGGTGTGGAGTTTGGTGAGCTCTTTATAGATTTTGGATACTAGCCCTTTGTCCGATATGTCATTTGCAAATATCTTTTCCCATTCTGTTGGTTGCCTTTTAGTTTTGTTGGTTGTTTCCTTTGCTGTGCAGAAGCTTTTTATCTTCATAAGGTCCCAGTAGTTCATTTTTGCTTTTAATTCCCTTGCCTTTGGGGATGTGTCAAGTAAGAGATTGCTATGGCTGAGGTCAGAGAGGTCTTTTCCTGCTTTCTCCTCTAAGGTTTTGATGGTTTCCTGTCTCACATTCAGGTCCTTTATCCATTTTGAGTTTATTTTTGTGAATGGTGTGAGAAAGTGGTCTAGTTTCAACCTTCTGCATGTTGCTGTCCAGTTCTCCCAGCACCATTTGTTAAAGAGACTGTCTTTTTTCCATTGAATATTCTTTCCTGCTTTGTCAAAGATTAGTTGGCCATATGTTTGTGGGTCTAGTTCTGGGGTTTCTATTCCATTCCATTGGTCTATGTGTCTGTTTTTGTGCCAATACCATGCTGTCTTGATGATGACAGCTTTGTAGTAGAGGCTAAAGTCTGGGATTGTGATGCCTCCTGCTTTGGTCTTCTTCTTCAAAATTACTTTGGCTATTCGGGGCCTTTTGTGGTTCCATATGAATTTTAGGATTGCTTGTTCTAGCTTCAAGAAGAATGCTGGTGCAATTTTGATTGGGATTGCATTGAATGTGTAGATAGCTTTGGGTAGTATTGACATTTTGACAATATTTATTCTTCCAACCCATGAGCACGGAATGTTTTTGCATTTCTTTGTATCTTCTTCAATTTCCTTCATAAGCGTTCTATAGTTTTCAGCATACAGATCTTTTACATCTTTGGTTAGATTTATTCCTAGGTATTTTATGCTTCTTGGTGCAATTGTGAATGGGATCAGTTTCTTTATTTGTCTTTCTGTTGCTTCATTATTAGTTGCTTCATTATTAGTGTATAAATACAACTGATTTCTGTACGTTGATTTTGCATCCTGCAAGTTTGCTAAATTCATGTATCAGTTCTAGCAGACTTCTGGTGGAGTCTATCGGATTTTCCATGTATAATATCATGTCATCTGCAAAAAGTGAAAGCTTGACTTCATTTTTGCCAATTTTGATGCCTTTGATTTCCTTTTGTTGTCTGATTGCTGATGCTAGAACTTCCAACACTATGTTAAACAACAGCGGTGAGAGTGGACATCCCTGTCGTGTTCCTGATCTCAGGGAAAAAGCTCTCAGTTTTTCCCCATTGAGGATGATGATAGCTGTGGGCTTTTCATAAATGGCTTTTATGATGTTTAAGTATGTTCCTTCTATCCCGACTTTCTCGAGGGTTTTTATTAAGAAAGGTTGCTGAATTTTGTCAAAGGCCTTTCTGCATCGATTGACAGGATTATATGGTTCTTATCTTTTCTTTTACTAATGTGATGTATCACGTTGATTGATTTGCGAATGTTGAACCAGTCCTGCGTCCCAGGAATGAATCCCACTTGATCATGGTGAATAATTCTTTTTATATGCTGTTGAATTTGATTTGCTAGTATCTTATTGAGAATTTTTGCATCCATATTCATCAGGGATATTGGCCTGTAGTTCTCTAGCTTTTATTTTTTATAGTTAGTGCCTTTTGTATTATTTAAAAAATTTTTGCCTACCTTTAGTGTGTGAAGATGAGGAGGCTCTTACAGAAATGCTGAGTTTTATTTTATGGTTATAGGAAGATCATTTCAGGTATATATTTAAATAAAATTTCATTCTGTAAAGTTTACCCAAGTGTACAATTTAGTAGTTTTTTTTAGTGTATTCATAGTGTTCTGCAACCATCACCACTACTTAATTGTAGATGGAAGTGCCTTTGGGAGAAAGAAAAGGAAACATAAAAGAATGAGTGGACTATTTAGGGAGTAGTATGTTGCATATATATAGATGGTACTTTATTGTGGGAATTGAAATATTAAAACATTTTTTTTTAAGTTTATTTATTTTGGGGGGAGAAGGAGAGCACAAATAGGGGAGGGTCTAGAGAGAGAGGGAGACATAGAATTCGAAGCAGGCTTCAGGCTGAGCTGTCAGCACAGAGCCCAACATGGGGCTCGAACCCACGAACCGTGAGATCATGACCTGAGCCAAAGTTGGACAGTCAACTGACTGAGCCACCCAGGTGCCCCTTAAAAAGATTTTTGAAGTTTAAATTATTTGTTTTGAAAGAGTGAGAATCCCAAGCAGGCTCCACCCTGTCAGTGCAGAGCTTGACATGGGGCTTGATCTCGTGAATCAATGAGATCATGACCTAAGCTGATATCAAGAATTGGATGCCTTGATGTCATGGTTTGTGAGTTTGAGCCCCACAACCCCCACATCGGGCTCCCTGCTGTCAGAGTGGAGCCCTCTTTGGAGGGCTTTGGAAATGGAATATGTCTCCTTTGGAATATGTCTCCTCTTTGCCCTTCACCTGCTTGTGTGTGTGTGTTTTCTCTCGCTCCCCCTCTCCCTCCCTCCCTCCCTCCCTCCCTCCCTCCCTCCCCCCCCCTCTCTCTCTCTCTCTCTCTCTCAAAAATAAACAAACAAAAAAAGAGTTGGATGCTTAACCAAGTGAGCCACCCAGGCACCCCTGAAATATTTTCAGACCTAGTTCTGTAGACTGGTGAGCCTGGACTATCTAGAAATTAAATGTATAAGCAATTGGTTTCATAAGTTTTTCATATTGGGATGCCTGGGTGGCTCAATCAGTTGAGTGTCCGACTTTGGCTCAGGTCATGATCTTGTGGCTTGTGGGATCAAGCCCCATGTCAGGTTCTGTGCTGACAGCTCAGAGCTTGGAGCTGCTTCAGATTTTGTATCTCACTCTCTCTTTTCCCCTCCTCCATTTGTGCTCTGTCTCTCTCTGTCTCTGTCTCTGTCTCTCTCTCTCTCTGTCTCAAAAATAAACAAACATTAGAAAAAAGTTTTTCATATTGAATGTTTGAATATTTGTTGTATAATGAACAAGATGAAGGTAAGGGTCAGAAATAATCATGATTAGCAAAGGCTTTAATACTACTTTGTGGCTTGCACATTACCTACATATTTTATTGTATTACCTATTAACTACCTCTTAAAACAATTCTGTGAAGTAATTACTGTTTTGCCCTCATTTTATTTATTTATTTTTAAAGGTTTATTTATTTTTGAGAGACAGAGAGCATGAGTGGGGGAGGGGCAGAGAGAGAGAGAGAGGGAAACACAAAATCAGAAGCAGACTTCAGGCTCTGAGCTGTCAGCACAGAGCCCAATGCAGGGCTGGGACCCATGAACTGGTGAGATCATGAGCTGAGGTGAAGTCAGACGCTTAACCTACCGAGAAAACCAAGCGCCCCTTATTTTATTTTTTTAAAGTTTATTTATTTAAAGCAAGCAGGGAAGGCAGAGAGAGAGGGAGAGCGAAAATCCCAAACAGGCTCCGCAGTGGTAGTTTTAAGCAGCCCCGTGTTGGTGTCAATCTTATGAATCGTGAGATCATGACCTTCCAAAATCAAAAGCCTGTTGCTTAACTGAGTGAGCCTTCCCAGGTGCCTGCCTTCATTTTATACATGAGGAGATTGATGTTGGAAGAGAAGAAATATTTTCTTTTTTTTCTTTAAGTTTTGGTTTATTTTGAGAGAGGGGATGCAGGGGTGGGGTCAGAGAGAGAGAATCCCAAGCTGACTTCACACTGTCAGCACCGAGCCCAATGCAAGGCTCTAACTCAAGAACGGTGAGATCATGGCCTGAGCCTAAACCAGGAAGTCAGACCCTTACTCAGCTGAGCCACCCATGCGCCCTGAAATGAAATATTTTCTAAGGTCATGGGCAGTTAGTGGCAGATTCAGGACTTCAGAGGCAGTATAAATCAAGGGTCTGTGTCCTTAACCATTTGTATTCTGGTAATTTATAATGCAGAATGGCTTTTGTGTAACGTATGTATTGTATATTTGTGTTTAGATTACTGTTATTACCTCTCACTGTATGTTAGCTTGGAATTTGATTCTAAGGAGTTTGCATTGTATATTTTGGCCTTTTTCATTGTGTTTATAATATGCTTTAAGCATTCACCAAAAAAAATGGTTTTATTCATACCTTAAAAAAATGATAGTGTGGCTGCTCTTCAGTTGTGCTTTGTGTGTGGATAATTGATTAAATTACCTTGGGGCACCTGGGTGGCTCAGCAGCATAAGCCCCTACCTTGGCTCAGGTCATGATCTCATGGTTCTTGAGTTTGAGCCCCGAAGTGTGGTGCTCTCTGCTGTCAGTACAGAGCCCGCTTCAGATCTTCTGTCTTGCTCTCTGTCTGCCACTCCCTTTCTTTCTCTTTCAAAAAAAAATTAAAATGAAAAAAATACATACATAAGTAAAAATAAAAATGTTTTTAAAAATTGATATGGGTTTTTTTTAATGTGTACTGTTTTTGCTAAAAATATTTAATTCTTTAGGATGAAGTCTGAATAAAGAAAAGGGATGGAGAATAGGGAAAGGAAGGGCTTAGTATATAGTACCTAAATTTGCCTGACTCTGACAGACCTTGGAATTTCACAACCAGCAAAGTTTTTTCTGAATTCCTAGTAGTTGCTTGCTCTTCCACTCTGTCACATGGAAATAAGTATAACAAATGTAATACTTGCTACTACTAAAGAATTTTAATTCTGAAAAGCTTCAAGAAGATAGTATAACTTTAACATCTATAGAAAACCATTGTTTATTTTTTAGTACTTATTTGATTTCTTAACCTGTACAAAGCAAAGAAATAAATGGAATCATTTTGCACCTATATGTAACTTACTTTTTCATTTCTATATTGGACATTGCTTCACATTTATAAATTTATTACTTTTTAATGGTTGTATAGTATTCCTATGTGATAGTTTATCATATTTAATAGTCCTTTCTTGATGGATCGTTTTTTGCACAATTATCCCCAATGTAAAGAACAATGTAATTAACATTCTTATAAACTGCTTTTGGGAGCTAATATAAATCCTAAAACCTATGTTACTAGGTCAAAGAGTATGTATAGGCTTGCTTTTTATTGTTATTTTTTAAGTTTATTTATTTTGAGATAGAGCTTGTGTGAATGGGGGAGGGGCATGACCTGAGCCTTAATCAAGAGTCGGACACTTAACCAACTGAACCACCCAGGCATCCTGGATTTTTTCTTTCTGATTTATAAAAACCTTAATTTTGGGCCCTAGGTGGCTCAGTCATTAAGCATCTGACCGGCTCAGGTCATGATCTCACGGTTTGTGAGCTTGAGTCCCACATCGGGTGAGCTCATGCCCCACTTTGGTTGATCTGGAGTCCCCCATCTGGTGAACTCAAGCCCTGCTTCTCTCTCACTTCCCTGTCTGTCTGGCTGGCTGGCTGTCTGTCTGTCTCTCTCTCTCTCTCTCTCAGCCCCTTGCTCACTTGCGCCCTCTTTCTCTCTCAAAACCCCAAAGCTTAATATAAAGTGTACATGTTTGCTGTAACAGATATTTTGGTCTAGCTTGTCATTTCTCATAAAATTTTGTTTGTTCTGCCATCTGGAAGCTTCTGTATATTGGTATTGTACATTTCTACATATATACATGTAGTTACACACAATGTAAATGTAAATACGTGTATACACAATGTAAATATGTTTCTATATATTTTCATTACCTTTCTTCCTGTATTATTTTTGTAATTTTAGGTTGGAAATCTTGTTAATCTGCTTAAAAGTAGGAAAAACATTTCTCTGCTATGATAGGAATTAAATATTTTTCTTATTTTGACTTTTTTTTTCCTTTACTTTTTATGGTGCTTTTTCTAAAATGCAGAGTTTTAAAACTTAATTTTGAAGTAATTTCAACTTGCAGAGAAGATGAAAAGCTCCCATATATTTTCTCTCTCTCACATGAATGTATAAATTCCATATATCCTAACCCGGATTCACCAATTAACTTTTTACTACATTTGTTCTATATTTATCCATCATCCGTTTCTTCATCTGTCTACCTTCCTTCCCTTTCTCCCTTTTTCTCCTTCCTTACCTACCTACACACACATTTTTTGGAACATTTGAGAGGAGCAAAATCCCTAAATACTTCAGTGTGTACATTTCCTAAGAACAAGGATATTCATTTACGTAACCTTAGAATAGTTGTCAAGACCCAGAAATTTAACATTGATGCTATTAGTTATTGAAGTTCACTAATTGTCCCACTAATGTCTTTTGTAGCAGGTTTTTTGTTTGTTTGGTTTTTTTGTTTGTTTTATTTGTTTGTTTTTAATTTTTTTTTCTCCGTCTGCTTAGAATCCAGTTGAGGATCTCATATTGCATTTAATTTTCATAAAGTTTTCTCAGCCTTTCTGTATTTTTCATGGCACTGATATTTTTGAAGAATATAAACCTTTTATTTTGTAGTATATTCCCTGTTTTGGGATTGTTGGTAATGATGAGATTGGGTTTATGAATTTTTGGAGAAAATACAACAAAATTCTCACTATTATGTCAAGGGATACTTGATGACAGTTTGTTCCATCGTAGATAATGTTACCTAGATCACTTGATGAAGGTGGAATTTGCCAAGTTCTCCACTGTAAACTTATTCTTTGTCCCTTTATAATAAGTTTTGGGGAGATACTTTGAACGTACGTAAATAAGTTGTTTCCCATTGGAATTAGTTTTAGTTTCTATTGGTGATTCTTGGCTGAATCAATTACTAATATAAGGATTACAAAATGAGTATGTTTTCCGCTTCTCAATCTAAACTTTTTGGTAAGTATTATACTTATAGAGCCTTCTTTGTTCTTTATATGTCTGTCTGCCAATTAATCATTTATTTAGGAATGGACTTGTGGGTTTTTTTTTTGTTTTGTTTTGTTTTAATTTTTCTTAGTGTTTATTTTTGAGAGAGAGAGAGAGAGAGAGAGAGAGAGAGAGATGGAGCGTGAGTGGAAGAGGGGCAGAGAGGGAGACAGAATCTGGAGCAGGTTCCAGGCTCTGAGCTGTCAGCACAGAACCCAAGCTGGGGCTTGAACCCACGAACCATGAGATCATGACCTGAGCTGAAGTAAGATGCTTAACTGATTGAGTCACCCAGGCGCCCCTTAACTTGTGTTCTTGTTTTATTCCTTGGTTTGTAATTCATGACTATTATTATTTTGATGCTCATCTAATCAGATTTTAAAATATTGAATATATCTGAATATATATATCTGAATATATATGTAGTTTCTGGGGCAACTGTCTAAATATTTGAAGGGTAGTAGTCTCCATTGTAGTGTTGGCAATGGCAGAGGCTTGAAACTGAAAGTCATTAAGACCTAAGTAACTTGTTATTAGAAATAAAAGAAAGTGGTGGATGTGTCATTAGGTTTAAGGCTAGTTTTATGTTTCCTAAACTTAATGTCTGATAAGAAGATAGTATCATATGAAAATAATCATGTTAGCTTATGAAACTTTAGTTTTGTAAAATCAATGTACTCTTAAAATGCAAATACAGTTTCTTTGCCAAGGGCTTTTATGATATTTATATTTGATAATTAAAGTACAAGGATTGTTCCTAGATAGAATTCCCCCACCCCACGTTCACTTTGTCAGGTATATATACCTGTGCTTTATATATACATTTAGACTTTGTGGGAAGGGGAGTTGCTGCTGCCATTTTGTTAAATGTAGTGAAATATTTTAGTTATTAAAGGTTTGGAAAACATTACATGTGTTGGAATGCCTGGCTGGTTCAGTTGGTAGAGCGTGGGACTCTTGATCTTGGGGTTGTAAATTTGAGCCCCACATTGGGTGTAGAGATTACATAAAATCTTTAAAAGCAAACAAAACATTACATGTGTTCACAGTAGTAGAATATGGCAATATTTTAAACTATTCTCTTGGTCTTCTTTTTTTTCCTTTTCAATTTAAATTTGATTCTTGTTATCTGGTGTTAAGCTTTATCAGAGCCAAGTGGCTTCAATACCACCACACTTAGAAATACATATTTTGCCTAACTGAAGAAAAAAAAAAGTAGTTATATACAGCTTGTTTGGTGATTCTTTTGATTTCCTTTATTGCTAATGGGGCAGTGGTTTGTCTTGATGGATTTGTATTTGTTTGAAATTATGTAGTTATACTTTTTATGAGATAAGCTCGATATGTAGTTTTGCTTCCCTTACATGTTTCTCCTTACTTTGTAAGTGGAGTGTTAAAGTCCCCTGCAATTACCACATTCTTATCAATAAGGTTGCTTATGTTTATGAGTAATTGTTTTATATATTTGGAGGCTCCGGTATTCGGCGCATAGACATTTATAATTGTTAGCTCTTCCTGGTGGATAGACCCTGTAATTATTATAAAATGCCCTTCTTCATCTCTTGTTACAGCCTTTAATTTAAAGTCTAGTTTGTCTGATATAAGTATGGCTACTCCAGCTTTCTTTTGGCTTCCAGTAGCATGATAAATAGTTCTCCATCCTGTTTCTCCTTACTTTGAACAGAGTATAGTTATTTAATTATCTCGGATTAATTTATTTATTGTGACTTTTCCTCAGCAGATAGCGTCCTGTAGCTCAACATGATTGACTCCATTTGTAATATTGACACATTTGAATAACTTCTCATTGTGTTAAAGTAGTGCTTGAAAACTCAGATTTTCTTTCAAGCTTGATACATAAAGTAGTCATTCTTTTTAGGTGTTTTGGAATCAAAACGCTAGCCTGCATTCTTGATAAAGAAAAAATTTTTTATCAAACCATATTTAACCTATGATAACTTTACAGTTGTGCATTCAGGCAGTTTCTGGTAATTTGTTACATAGTGAATGATACTGGTATTCACTGTGGTGGATGGTGAAATAATTTCCTTCTCATGTTCTTTAATGACCTGTTTTGTAATGATAGTTGATTTTGATAATTTTTAAATCGCTTGCTTTTTTCCCCCAGGTTTTTGAGGTATAATTGACAAATAAAATTGTAAGAAATTTAAATTATACATCATGGTGATTTGATACATGTATACAGTTGTGAAAGTATTCTCTCCATCTAGTTAACTCATCCATCACCTCATATATATATATATTTTAATATATATATTTGTAAGAATCTTTTTATTTTTAAGACACATTCTCTGTAATAATATGAAGCTTTAAATACCCTGTTCTGCTGTCTTTAATTCTTCTTTGACATTTTGTATGTCTGTATTTGAAGCTCCCTAGCCTTGGCAGCCAGTGCTTATTAGGAGGCTCCTGCTGACCAAACATGGAATTATTTGACTATAAAAAAGAATAATAACTGCATTGGTCATCATGATTCTAAAAGACAAAAAATGATTCCCTTTATTCCCCCAAAAGAAAAATGAGTTGGTCACCATTGGACAATGACAGGGATCTCATTATTTGGAAAGCTGTTAAGACTGAAGTAGTTCTTCCTTTACTGTATGAACTGTGCTACTGGCTGTCCAAATCCTGGTGCTAGAGTTGCATCCAGGACCAGTTAAATCAGAATCTGGGGCACACAGCCAGGCATTTTGCTATGTTTAAAAAAATTGAGGGGCACCTGGGTGACTCACTCAGTTTAGATCCGACTCTCACAGTTCGTGAGTTTGAGCCCTGCACTGGGCTCCGTGCTGACAGCGTGAGCCTCGTTGGGATTCTCTCTCTCCCTCTCTCTCTGCCCCCTTCCCTGCTTGCTCTGCCTCTCTCTCAATAAATTAACATTTAAAAAAAAAAATTAGGTGATTTGGATGTGTGCCTAGGCTTCAGAATTACTCTTCTACAAGGTATTTCTCTTACCAGGTACTCTATACTAACTAAGCAGCATTTCTATGGTAAATGTGACTGCCAGTTCAATGGTCTTTGAAAGGGGGGGAAAAAGCATTGAGGGGGAAAAAGATATGCTGTGTGTACTGTGTGCATGTCACATTTGGGATCTTATTTTTATTGATGTAACCTTTCTTTTCTAGGCCTCTTTTATACCACACTTGCCTATTCTTCATCCCTCCAACCTCTATTTCCAAAGCCATTGGCTGCTGCTCCTGTCTAGTCAGTTTTGCTGATCTCTGCTTGGTATACCTGACTTCTAAATGTTGGAGAGTGCTCTCAAAGTTCTTACCCTAGGTGTCCTTTGGTTTTAAATACTAGTAAATACTTTTTATATTCTGATTACTCTCAGATGTTTATCTCTAGCCCTAACAATATTACCTCTTGGATTCCAGAATGGAATATTTGGCTTGGATGTCTAATAGAGTATCTTGAACTTAACATGTACAAAATCTTGAGGTTTTTCATTTCAAACATGGTTCTATTCTAGACTCGGTAAATAGTAAGATCAAGGGCTCTCACTTTAAGAGCCCTGTATCATTCTTGATTCCTCTCTTAACTTTTCCTGTACTCCTGTAAATACATTAGCAAATCCTGTCAATTTGACCCTCTGTATATTAAAAAAAATTTTTTTTAACATTTATTTATTTTTGAGAGAGGGACCAGAGCATGAATGGGGGACAGGCAGAGAGAGGGGGAGACACAGAATCCAAAGCAGGCTCCAGGCACTGAGCTGTCAGCACAGAGCCCGATGCGGGTTTGGAACCCATGAACCGCAAGGTCATGACCTGAGCCGAAGTCAGATGCTTAACTCTGAGCCACCCAGGCACAGATCCTCAATATATTTTGAATATGACTGCTACTTCTTACTCTACTCTTTTACCCCCCGTTTATCTTCTGTGGTTCTGTTAGTCACTCAGTTTGAAATCCATGATAACTCCTCTTTCCAAATTAAAATCCCTATTTCTTAGCATGATGCATAATAAGATCTTCATACCTGTTATTTATCTGCTTCATGACTCATTTGTTCCCTTACTGTAGTGTTCCAGCCATAAGAACTACTTGTAGTTCTCAAATGAATCACAATCATTGTGGCTGTGCTTTCTACTTGGATTTTTTGTTTGTTTGTTTGAGAGAGAGACAGCAAGTGTGTGCACCCATGTGAACAGGGGAGCGGTGGAGAGGGACAGACAGAAAGAGAGAATCCCAAGCAGGTTCTGCACTGTCAGTGCAGAGCCCAACATGGGGGCCGATCTCGGGAACCATGAGATTCTTGAGCCAAAATCAAGAGTTGGATGCTCAACTGACTGAGCCACCTAGGCATCCCTCTACTTGGAATTTTTAAAAGCTTTTTATTTTGGAAAAATGTTAGATTTACAGAAAAGTTAAGCTGCAGAGATATAACAGACTATTCATGTGCCTTCACCTAGTTTGTTTCCCTTAGTGTTGCCTCATTCATATTACTGTGATACATTTGTCACAACTAAAAAAACCAACATTTCTACCCGCCCGGAATTTTTATTTTTCTTTAGATTACCTACTTTATTAATAAATACTACCATGTCTCCTGTGAAACTGATGTTTTGTCCTCGGTGTTTCAGTAGCCCCTTGTAGATTTTCATAGCACTTCTGGGAATATATGAATAAGGCGGTCTTAGTACTAGAAAAGACATTGTTAGTATTGCTTCATTTGAACATGTTTGGGGCGAAAAATAAAAACAGTGATTCCACATTTTAGAACAGCTGCTTGACCACAACAGTAGTCAGTATATAGAGAGTATTTCAGTGGATTTGGGAAATAGATCATTTAAAGCATTTGGTATCCAACAACCAGATTTTCCCCTGATTGTTGAAATCAGGACATCAATGTGGTGGCTTGAATTCATGGATCATTGTATGTGTTGGGGAAAAAATGAATCTTTGAACGTTAAAACCACATTCACCATGAAATATTCTTGTTGAGAGGAATGAAAGTCCACTTGAGGCAATAGCTGATTTGTCTCTTACCTTGTTTTCTGTGATATATACATAATGGATGGAATTTTCATTAGATGATGCTTAAAATTATTTTCTAGGGTAAAATTTGTATTTAAGTGAAATGTGTGTGATTCTTGTATTTCTTTTTTTTTTTTTTAAATGTTTTATTTAATTTTTTTTTTTTTTTTTTTTTTTTGTTTTATTTAATTTTTGAGAGAGAGACAGAGTGTGAACAGGGGAGGGGCAGAGAGAGGGAGACACAGAATCCGAAACAGGCTCCAGGCTCTGAGCTATCAGCCCAGAGCCCGACGCGGGGCTCGAACTCACAAGCCATGAGATCGTGACCTGAGCCGAAGTCGGACGTTCAGCCGACTGAGCCACCCAGGCACCCCCTCGTATTTCTTTTTAATAAAGGACTCTCTCTCATTTTAAATTCTCATTGTACTTTTAGGTTTTCTTTTTTAGGTTTGTTTATGATTCTTGATGGATGAATGATTAAAAGCAAAGATAAAACTATTTTCTACTAGAATTCTCATTCATTTCCAGAGCATTGAATCACCACTGATTAAAATACACTTGTGATATTTACTCAGTTCTAGATGCTTTCAGGGCCTATTCGTTGCAGTCTTGAAGGATTCTGGGACAAAATGTATCTGCTATTGTATTCGGACCCTTATAATTAAGGGTAATGCTGGATGGAATTATATCACAAAATCCTTCTGAATTTAAACCTGAGGGCTTGGATCTGAAACTGTTACTGTCATCTCTGTCTTAATTGTATTCAGGTAGCTATTCGGAAGTTTGAAATGTGATGTTTTTCCAGCGGATTTGTTTGAATAACCAATATTAAACTGGGAATTCCAGGGCAAAAACTATCTTACTTATATTGTATTCCTTAAAGTATCTGACACATGGGCCACCAAAGACAATTAATGTATGTTTTTAAAGTAGATGTTAGGAAATACAAGGATGATATCTTCTAAAATTGAAAAGTAAGAAAAATAAATACTCTGTGGCTTTATTTTGTGCAGTACTGTGTAACACAAATATGTGTGAACCAAATATATAATTTTAAATTCTCCAGTGTTTCATTAAAATAATTGAAATGGGTGAAAATAATTTAAACAATATCTTTGGCTTAACTCCTTGTATTGTTTCAACATCTTAGCAATATACAGAATTAATGAAAGTTTTTGCTTTTTTGGGTACTAAATCTTCAAAGTTCAGTGCATATTTTATACTTACAATATTTTTTAAGAAGAGCCATATTTCAAGTGCTTAGTACTATAGGTATCTAATGATTAAAATGTATTGGACAGTGTAAAACTAACCCATGAGGGTAATTTTACTTAAGCCTTCTCATTTCAGATGCTGAATACTTGATCTTTATTTAGATTTCAAAAATTTGTAGTTGGAGAGGTAGATTCACGTAGCAAGCTATTGCAGATACATTTAAAAGTTTTTCAGTAGTGAAATTGAGTATCAGGTATTTAATTGAAAATTAAAATGGAAGGGCTGGCCTGAATGTTAATAGTAAAAGATTACTTTTTTTTTTGCTTTTTTAAGATTTTATTTATTTATTATTTATTCTTTTTTAATATGCAATTTATTGTCAAATTGGTTTCCGTACAACACCCAGTGCTCATCCCAACAGGTGCCCTCCTCAATAAAAGATTAATAAAATAAACTGAAAATAACAAGTGTTGACAAGGATGTGGAGCTAGCTGGTGGTTATACAATGTTGTGAATGCACTAAAGACCACTGCATTATACACTTTAAAGTAGTGTGTTACATGAATTTCACCTCAATAAATAAAAACTAATTTAAATAAAATTAAAATTTTGTTTCTTAGTTACAGTTGCCTTAAAGTGTTAAGTAGCAACAGTTGGCTAGTGGCTTTTGTGGACAGTGTCGTTCTATGGCAGTGTGGTAATCAATAGGAGATGGAAACTTTTAAAAAGCATTATTTTTTCTTGGCACTTGAAATATATATATTTTTTTAAATATAAATTTTTTAATTCTAAGAATTCAGTAACCATTAGATGCTAAACTTTTCATCGCCAGAATCTGTAGCTGAACATTCTTGATATAGGCTGAGGGTAACACTATTGATAAGGTCATTGTAAGACTTGAATGAGGAGCACCTAGGTGGCTCAGTTGGTTAATTGTCCAACTCCAATTCAGGTCATGATCTTGTGGTTCTTGAATTTGAGCCCCACTTGGGGCTGTCTGCTGTCAGCACAGAACCTGCTTTGGATCCTCTGTCCCCCTCTCTCTCTGACCCTCCCCTACGTGCACTTTCTCAAACTGATCGACTGTCTGTCTCTCTTTCTCTCAGAAATAAACATTTAAAAAAGTATTAAAAGAATTGAGTGAAATACTTTCAAGCACTGGATATGGTTAATTGCTCCTTTTCAGGGTTCCCATAGCACTCTGCCCCCTAAGCCTAACTGTAGTTCTTTAAGGTGTCATATGCCTACTGACATATTGTAAGCTCTTTCAGGGGGGTACTGTGTCTTATTCATCCTTATACTTCTAGCATCTTGCATGGTGCACAGTACATAGAGTAAATATTTTTTATTTTATTTTGAGGGAGAGAGAGCTCGCGTGTGCAAATGGGGGGGGGGGGAATCCCCAATTAGGCTCCGTGCTTGAGCCTGACACAGACCTGATCCCACCACCCTGAGATCATGACCTGAGCCGATACCAGGAGTCAGATGCTCAACTGACTGAGAGCCACTCTGGTCCCCCTGCCCCGTGCCCTTAAAAAAAAATTTTTTTTTTTAAATAAGTATTTGAATTAAAACCTTGAATCATTCCTCTGCCTCTTAGTGTACACCTTAGAATGGGCAAAGGTTTTTATTAGCAATGCTGAGTGCCATTAAGCCCATAAAAGGTCTGTTGTATACAGAATAAATAGAATATTTATGAATGACACTGCCTGAGGGGCTTGCTCTGAAATGTTTCAGCCAGCATCAGTTTTACCAGAATCTATAAATAGTTGAGTTCTTCAGATATATTTAGAAATAGCTATGATTTGCAAGGTGGTTCTGGATATACACACACATATGTATACGTATATATATTCATAAAAGTATGTTCTTGCCTTCAAAATACCTGAAGAAAGGATTAATTGCGATACGTAGATAAGCAGTCTGAAAGTGTGAGAGTATCTTCAAAGGAGGATGAGCTTTTTTTTTTTTAATTATTATTTAATTTATATCCAAGTTAGCATATAGTACAACAATGATTTCAGGAGTAGATTCCTTAATGCCCCTTACCCACTTAGCCCATCCCCCCTCGACATCCCCTCCAGCAGCCCTCTGTTCTCTATATTTAAGAGTCTCTTAGGTTTTGTCCCCCTCGTTTTTATATTATTTTTGCTTCCCTTCCCTTATGTTCACCTGTTTAGTATCTTAAATTCCTCATATGAGTGAAGTCATATGATATTTGTCTTTCTCTAATTTCGCTTAGCATAATACCCTCAAGTTCCATCCATGTAGTTGCAAAGGGATGAGCTTTTCTTAAGTTGGGTAGATTTAGAGAGAGTGAATAAAGATAGGATCCCTAGTAGAGAGTTGAAGTTTAAAATGGTAAAGTTGCCTGGATTGAAAGAAAGAGCCTGGAAACATGTACATTTTTTTGTGGTATTATCTAGATAAACTCTATTGTACGTTGAACCACCTAGGAACAATGTGATAGATTTATTTGGTGTTTGACATGATTTGGCGGATTTGGATGCTTGGAGTTTGGTTGTCAAGTCAGAATCTAAGTAAATTGGCTTAGTTACCAATAGAAGAGCCCCTGGAAATCTAGCTATGAATTTTGCTGTGGTGATCATTTTGTAAATGGCATTTGTTTTAATTACTAACATTCACTTGTTAGATGTCATACACTTTGTACTGTAGCTAATTTGTTTATTATAATTTTAGTGATATCTAAACGTTCTGCATTCATTGTTGGAGTAGCAGATCTGCCAGGTGACTTGCGTAGTTATCTCAGTCTTGGCAAGTGCTGAAGGCTAAAGAGGCATTATTTAATGGAACTTAACGAGTTGGGTAAAACCAACCCTGAGGGTAAGTCTTCTCGGAGTAGCTGGGTCTAATTGTTTAAAAGTCAGTATCACTGTATTTCTTCCCTGTTACAACAGGGTAGAACAGTAGGGAGGCTGCTGAACGTATTGAAATAGGATGTATGGTTAAGATAAAAATAATTTTAGAAATCTAGGAGTCCCCAGGTGCCTCGGTGGCTCAGTTAGTTAAACATCCGACTCTTGATTTTAGCTCAGGTCATGATCTCACGTGTCATGAGTTTGAGCACCGCGTCAGGCTCTGTGCTGACAGCACGGAGCCTGCTTAGGATTCTTTTCTCTCCCTCTCTCTCTGTCCTTCCCATGCTCATCGCACTCTCGTGCTCTCTCTCTCAAATAAATAAATAAACATTAAAAAAGAAATCTAGGAGTCCCAAGTAATTGTCAGGATATGTAATTCTCTGATTTAAAAAAAGTTAACTGTTTTTCTTAGCAAAGTGATTAATTCAAAACCTGATTTTTCTGGGAAGAAGATCTCACTATTTTTGTCTTGTGTACAGTGGGAAGAGCAGTAAACTGGAGAGTCGTGACACTAGAGTTTTATTTCCCAGCTCTGCCACTGCCTAATATGTATTATTTGGGGCACCTTATAAAAAGAAAGGGTGTAGTAATCTCTCGTAGTTTCTATCTGGAATAGTTCTATAGTGTTACTCATTTACTTCTGAAAATAACAGAGTATTCACTCCTTCATATACTTGTGCCTTGCATAGCATCCCTGACATCCTTTTTTATCTTTATCTAGTGTGTTGTTGGTGGCTGCAATGCCAGCTTTGCTTCTCAGGGAGGGCTAGCTCGCCATGTACCCACACACTTCAGTCAGCAGAACTCCTCAAAAGTTTCTAGCCAGCCAAAGGCCAAAGAAGAATCTCCTTCTAAAGCTGGAATGAACAAAAGGAGAAAATTAAAGAACAAAAGACGACGTTCATTACGTAAGTTTTTCACTAAAAATCTGTATGTAGTAGATAGCTTTTGTTTCTATGTTGGGCTTTCATGCAAATTCAGGTTTTACTGTTCTTTAACTCTGTGTATTTTTGTTAACAGTAATAAACAGATGGGATCCCTTGGGTGTTAGTGTGAGAGTTCAGTGATGTATGTTTTGTCTTACCTTTCTAGTTAAGAGAGGGTAAGTATATGTGGCCTTAGAATACAAAGTCTGTATACAGTTAGAGTTTGAGGGTTCCTTTGATTCTGCTGTAAAACAAGAAAATTTAAAATATGGCGGTGTTGGTATTTTAGAAAATTTGAACATGTTAAAGGTAATAATGAAGTAAAAGTAACCAATCTGCTGCACAGTGGTATGGGTGAATAGCAAAACTATTTGTAGTGTGTGTCTCTGTACTTAAATGTGTTGTAACACATATGTTAATATGTTTAATTACCAGATTATGAAATGTATCCTCAATATTTAGGATATAGTCTAGATGATAAGTTTTATATATGTGGGGAGCAGGAATTGATGTTGAAGCTCCACAGCCTAGCACTCTGCCTGGTTTGTGGTGTGCTGGCTGATTCAGCACATCCTGAATGGAGAGCGAGAATTGACTGAAGCTGTTATTGAAAGGGAGTCCACTGCAAGGGTGAACTAGATAGAAAAAAAATAGATTGTACCTTACCTTTTCTCTTGGGATTTGATTAGAACGTAGAAGAGACTCCAGACACTAATCCAGACTAGAAGGCTTGTCTCTAAAATGTTCAATTTTTTTTGTTACTACAGAGCTACAGTGGACAAATGAACAAACCGTGGGTGACAAACTTTTCTAAGCTCTCTTTTAAGTTTCTTATTTTTGAAATAAATGTTTATTTTTCAAAGTTGGCTATTGAATTTAGGTTATGGATCCATTTTCCTTTTGACTTCCTTTTAGAAAAACAGAAATTACATCTGTTTTTTTTTACTTGAATATTGATGTGGTACTTGCAATCACACAGAAAATTGCTAAATATATATTATGGTATTCAAAGTTGAGAATCACTTTCCCGCCTCTTTGACTCAATAGCCTCATTACTATTTTCATCTCTGTGTATACGTAGTAATCATTTAAACTTACTGACTTTTCGTATTATTTGGTAGTATCTATGCAATTTGCTAGTTCTTTTAAAGAGAATGGGTTAAATATCTAGTTCTTTCTTAGAGAAGGAGGGACTGGTGCCTGCTTAAGTATATGGCCTCTTTTGAGAGTGTTGTTTTTTCCAGTATTAACTACTAAAACAGGCTGTGTAGGGAGAGTGGTGGGGAAAAACAATCTTTTTGTTTCCCGTTTTATGGGGGGAGAATAAAGATAATCCTGAGTATATGAGCTTTAAAAGATTCAGGAGCTGTCGTTGTGAGCAGTCACTATTAAGATTTGAATGGCAGGGTTGCTGCTGTTGCAGTCCATTCCTTCTTTAAAAATGTGCCTATCTGTAGCAGTGTAGTAAAATCATCACTTTGCTAGTGCCTTCCTCATGTGATTCAGAAAGGTCATTTTCACTCAAGTGAGAGAGAAGTATATCAATGAACAGTAGAACTGCAGCTTAAGTCATTTTCTCTTTGATACAATTTATAAAATTTATTTCGAAGCTTTTCTGTTTTAACATACTTCAAAGTAAAGTGGAAAGAAGAGTACAATAAATACTTGCATATCCTTCATTTAGAGAATATGCCATATTTGCTTTATCTCCCTATATATGTAGTTTTTTTGTTCTGATTACAACATAGATTCTTAGAATGCATCTCCTAAGAATATTCTTTTACATAACTATGGTACTGTTCTTGGGAAGGATACCCATAATACCATACCTGAAGGGCAAAAAAAGAAATCAGATGGTATGTTTACTTCTGAACCACAGGAAAATAGAGCCTCTATTTTTGTGGTCTCCAGAAGTTTTTGATTGTACAGCTCATCAGTTAAAAAGAAAAAAAAAAAATGCTTGGGCACCCTCTCCCAACATGTACTTACACAGTACACACAGGTAATGCTGCTCATGCACGTTATAAAACAATCACCAAGAAGGATATATGAAAAAAACATTGAGATGGAAAAAAAAAAGTAGTGATACTATTTTCTTCCCTTACCCTAATGGATCATGACAAGACCTGCTTTGGAGACTATTATTTTAGTTTCTATTTTTCCTAAGTGCTTATCATGCTCAGGAAAAAGTGTATTTGGAGAGCATGGACAGAATAGAGTATGCTTTCTTTTCCTCCCAGTAGCTACAAATCTAACAGGAAGGGAATTTGTTTCTCAGTGTTTAAGTAAAATCATGACTTTTTTATTCCGTATATGTCAGATATTTTTTTCTTACTGATTTCCTGTTGCATTCCTAGTGTTGTGGGTTTTGCTAGTTTATTACTTGATGTTGTTTTGCTTATTTCCTTTTGAAGAAAGATCCGGTAAAAAAAAAAAAAAAGCTATTTAGGTTGTTGTATTGAGTATGCCAACTGGTGAAACATTTCCTCACAAAAGCTCTGGTGAATTTGTGTAGGTGTTCTGAGAACTCCATGATTAGTAGAGGAAAATCCACTTCATATAGTAGTAAATCAGAATAGTGTGGTAAATCAGCATACGTGTAATTCAGAATATGCTGTAGCAGGAAATCAAGCCCTCTCTTTTAATGTCAATAAAATGTAATTCTTAATTACATATGATCTTGAAAAATTACATGTATTAGTAAGCTCCGCAATTGTAAAATAAATTCATTTTCCTTGTTGTGAGCAATGTTCTTATTAGGAATAAAAATAGCACAATTTATAATAATACTAGCGGGATGAAAATAGAAATTTAAAAAATGTTCTTACCAAATTAAACCTTTAGTGTATAGTTTTGTGATTACACTAAAGCTTACTCTAGGTTTGTGAGTTTATTTTTAAAAGTAGTATAAGCTTATTAATATAAACTGCTTTGTGACTTATGAAGGCATTTTTCACATGCATTTCTTTTTCCTAAACTATAGCTGTTGTTATCTCCGTTTCACAAATAAGGAAACAGGCCAAGTAGATTAAGCAGTTTGCCTAAAGCTGCACAGCTAATAACTGGTGGAGTTGGGAGTTAGAAAGAATTTTGGCGGACTCATTGGCATTCAAGGATGTATTCATAATTTTCTTAGATTGTTGTTGGAAGAGTTATTTACAGTCAAGAAAATAATTGTCAAGAACTCCAAAATAATATTACCAGTTTGTCAAATTTGGAATTTTTTTTTAAGTTTATTTGTTCAGATAATCTCTACACCCAGCGTGGGGCTTGAACTCATGACCCTGAGATCAAGAGTCGCATGCTCCTCCCACTGAGCCAGCCAGGTGCCCCAAATTTGGAAAATTTTTGATTACATGTTTATAAATATAGAGTATTCCTGACATACATGTTATATGTTTGGCTGTGGTGAATTAGATCTCAGTGTGTTGATAGATGGAGATACTCATCAGATTGTTGAAAATGCAGGACTGGTGCTCAGGCAAGATGCTGGAGTGAAATATGAAATTACATGGAAAAGATAGCTGAAATGTGGAATCATGAGGTCTGAGGTTACAACCTCCCACACCAAACGGCACAATTAAGCCACATTCACTCATTAGCTTTTGTATATTCTTCTTGTCAGCTAGAACCCATGTTCTGAAAGCAAAACAAAATTTTTTATTTAAACACCAGATAGATTCTTGTTAATTGTTTTAACCCTTACTTATTACATTTTTGTAGAAAATGGACTATTTGGCTGTTTGGCAAATTGTTACATTTTTCTAAATATTCTTTACTTCTTTTGTGTTGACTTTTAGCACGACCACATGATTTCTTCGATGCACAAACACTGGATGCGATAAGACATCGAGCCATATGCTTTAACCTCTCAGCTCATATAGAAAGTTTAGGGAAGGGACACAGTGTTGTTTTTCATAGTACTGTAAGTATTTGTTTTTGTTTTTTAATTATCTATGTAGGTCTGCAAGAACATGTATTTTGACTTTCACAATCACATTTCTAAACTGCTCAAAACCTTAGAATATATATTTTAACAAAATCAAAAAGTTCTGCTTTATCAGTATTTTAAAAATTACTTGTATTGTTGGTTGTAAAGCAAATACAGTTAACTCTTAAGCAACATGGGTTTAAACTGCACAGATCCACTTACATACAGATTTTTTTCAATAAACATAGTAAAGTACTGTAAATGTCTTTTTTCTTCCTTATGATTTTAGTGTTTTCTTTTAGTTTACTTTATTGTCAGAATATAGTATATAATACACATAATGTACAAAATATGTGTTAATCGACTGTTTATGTTTTCGGTAAGGTTTCTGGTCAACAGTAGGCTGTTAGTTCTTGGGGAGTCAAAAGTTATATGTGGGTTTTTGACTGGGTGAGTGGTTGGCAGCCTTAACCTCTGGGTTGTTCAAGAGTCAACTGTATTCCCCACAGTTCAACATTTTGATGATTCAATTGAATATTTTAGCCTTTAATTTGAGCTATTTAGGAATATTAGGGTGACATTTGGGCTTGTAGGCATTTGCAGATCAGGCTTTGACCTTATAATTAGGTGTCTTTTCTGGTTTCCTCATTTGTAAAGTTAGAGTATTAGACTTCTTTTAAAAAAGTCTTATCCCTGAGTGCTTACATGCTTTTCCTTCAGCCTCAGAAACACATCTAAAGAAATAAGATAATGGCCATAAAATTAAAGATTTATGAAAGAGGGATTTTTTTTTTTAAGTTTATGTATTTATTTTGAGAGAGAGAGACATGGAGACATTGTGAGTGGGGGAGGGGCAGGGAGAGAGAATCCCAAGCAGGCTCTGTGCTGCCAGCACAGAGCCCACCATGGGGCTTGAACTCATGAAATTGTGAGATCAGCCTGAGCCAAACCAAGAATCTGATGCTTAACTGACTGAGCCACCCAGGTGCCCTGAAGGAGGGATTTTTTATTTATTTATTCTACTGATGTATCCCAAGTTTCTGTAATTGTTCCTGACACATAGTAGTCCGTTTATTTGCTGAATGACTGTGTTGTTCAATATAGGAAAAGTACCAAATTTGAAAAAGCAGTAACTATTTTTGGTTAGCTAGGAGGTAACAGAGTTGTTCTTTTTACCAGGCCCTTTGCTGTTTTATTATGCAGTCATCTTTATTTTTTTTAAATTTTTTTTTTTTTTTTTTAACGTTTTATTTATTTTTGAGACAGAGAGAGACAGAGCATGAACGGGGAAGGGGCAGAGAGAGAGGGAGACACAGAATCGGAAGCAGGCTCCAGGCTCTGAGCCATCAGCCCAGAGCCCGACGCGGGGCTCGAACTCACGGACCGCGAGATCGTGACCTGAGCTGAAGTCGGACACTTAACCGACTGAGCCACCCAGGCGCCCCTGCAGTCATCTTTATTATTTTTTTTAGTGTTTTTAAAAAATGTTTATTTATTTTGAGAGCGGGGGTGGGGGTGGGGAGGAGAGGAGCAGAAAGAGAGGGAGAAAGAGAATCCCAAGCAGGTCCCATATGCAGTGTGGAGCCCGACGTGGGCCACGCTTGGTTTTGTGAACCGTGAGGTCACGACCTGAGCTGAAATCAAGAGTCAGATGGTTAACCAACTGAGTCACCCAGGTACCCTGAGGTAAATTTTAGGTCAGACCTTGTTGATTTGAATCTCTGGAGAAAGAGATTGTTTTGACTCTTGAAATATAAAATATACTAAATTTAGGTTTTAGTATTTAGATCAATCAGAATACACAAGGATAAAATACAAAAGATCATATTGATACCAATTTCTCTGCTGGTTTGAATATCTGTTTTTTCCATCTCCTGTAACCTTGAGGTTTTGTTGCATTGCATTTTTACTTTTTCATTTGTGTATACTTCCAATGAAAAATTCCCAGTTTTGACTATGATTGCCAGAATTAAAGGCAACAAATGTAGAAGATTAGACACAAAGCAAGGGAATCATTGCTCTGAGATTGGAGCACATGAGAGGTGTGAGTTTGGGTTTGAGGAAAGGTGAAACTGTATATTCTCTATGAAGAAAAATTGGATTAAAAAAAATATTGGAGGGGCACTTGGATGACTCAGTCTGTTAAGTGTCTGACTTTGGCTCAGGTCATGATCTCACGGTTCGTGAGATCAAGCCCCCCCACGTCAGGCTTTGTGCTGACAGCTCAGAGCCTGGAGCCTGCTTTGGATCCTGTGTGTGTGTGTGTGTGTGTGTGTGTCTCTTTCTGTCTGTCTCTCTCTCTCAAAAATAAATATAAAAAAAATTGGAAATATAGTTATCTAAATAAGAACAAAAGTATTGAAAGGAAAAACAGAGTTTGTGAAGACCAAAGTTAAAATGGCTGTAATGGGAATTTTGTTGGGATTCAGCAAGATCAGGGGCTTGTTCAGCAGTGATGGTTGAAGTCCTCCTTTGAAGTTTGGTAACGTAGGCTTATGATTTGGTCTATAATTGTTCTTCTTTTCAAAGGTCAATAAGTAAGTTGTGGTCACCAGACCCATAGTATGGCATTAGTACTCATTTGTCCATTCACTTAAATACTGAGCACCTGCTTTGTACTAATGATACAGCAGAGAACAAAACTGATTAAAACAAAACAATAAACTATGTCTAGTGGAAGAGACATGATAAGATGAAATAGTAGAGGAAGTGAGGGTGTGAACCATTCAGTTATTAGGGGGATGAACATCATCACTAGAGGGAAAATCAAATATAGAATTGCAAAGTGGGAATATGCCAAGTATGTTTGAAAATAGGCCAAGTATGCACGAAAGCAGAGAGAGTAAGAGTTAAGTCAGAGTGGGGAGAACCTTGTTTGACTAAGACTGTGGCTTTTATTCTTTGTGTGATGGGAAGCCATTGAAGAAATTGGAGTAGCCATGGTCTGATGTTTTTTTTTTTATAATAATTTTTATTGAGGTGTAATAAATAAAATTGTACCCACTTAAACAGTTATCTATGAGTTTTGACAATTGTACTTACCTGTGAAACCACTACCACCGCCACAATTAAGATACAGAACATTCCCATCACTCAGAGGTTTTCTACTGTAATTTTATAGTTCATCTCTGCCTCCATCCCCTACCCTGGTGAACTCACTGATCTCTTTTCTCTTGTGGATTTTTTTTTTTAATGTTTAGTTTTGAGAGACAGCGCGCAAGCAGGGGAGGGGCAGAGAGAGAGGGAGACACAGAAGCTGAAACAGGCTTCAGGCTCTGAGCTGTCGGCACAGAGCCTGACATGGGGCTAGAACTCACAAACCCTGAGGTCATGACCTGAGCTGAAGTCGGACGCTTAACCGACTGAGTCACCCAGGTGCCCCTCTTTCATGTGGATTTTAATGTGCTCACTTGTTTTGTGTGTTGAGGACAGAATGTAGGTCAGGGTGGGGGAAAGAGACATCAGCCTTTTTATCTCAGGTGAGAAAAGGCCAGAATGGTTATGGTGGAGATGCTTAGAATGGTTAGATGTGGAGAAGGGTTAGATTCTGGATATCTTTTGAAAGTACTACTAACCAGAATTATGATGGATCAGATGTCAGGTTTGGTAATGAAAGTAAGGGATGCCCACAGTGTTTCTGGCCTGGGCAACTGGGCAAAATAGTGGAGTTGCTATTTAATAGAGGCTTTGGGGAAAGCAGACTGGGGGAGAGGGGAGTGTCAAGATCTATAATTTTGATACATTCAGTAGAGAATCTACTCCCTCTTTAACTTAGGCACATGGATGTAAGAGTTTGAGCTCAGAGAAGTACGGCAACAGGTACAAATATGTAAGTTTTCAGCATATTAGTGGTATTTAAAGGAATCAGACTGGATAGAATCATGTAGGAACTAAGTATAAATAAAGAAGTCTAAGGAGTGGATTTGGGGCTTATCACTGATTTTAAAGGACAATAAATCTGATGAAATAATGGTTTGGTAATGAGCAAGTATCTCTACATATTAGGGAATAGTGGTGACAATGATGAGTACAGTTGTGTTTTAAGAAATGAAGCATCAACATTCACATGCTTTCATTAGAGCATCTCCCTTGTGATGAAATCCTTAGGTTCACCATGGGAGGAATAGTTATGATCAAAAAAGTGAAGGACCTAAAAATAGTGGTGATTATACTAGGAGTCTGGAAAAATTCTTTTTTAATTTACGTGGACAAAACCATTTATGAAGATGAAAACATAAGCTTTTTAGCTGTAGAAAACATTTGAGAGATTTTAAGAACATACCTATGTTTGTCATACAAGGTATGACAAGTTTTTTTTCCATAAAAACTAAGGAGTAGGGATGATTTGCATCTCAAGTGACCTTGTGGAAGGACCTTGACTAAGGAAGAGCCACAAAAGTAGAGTGTAATCTTGAGGAATGCTTTTTGCTGAGGAAAGTGGATGGAAGAGGCATCAGTCTGGGAACAGGTCTTCGTGGACATAATAGAAAAGAAAGGAGTGGGACACCTGGGTGGCTCAGTCAGTTAAGCGTCTGACTTCAGCTCAGGTCATGATCTCACAACTCTTGAATTTGAGCCCCGCATTGGGCTCTGTGCTGACAGCTCAGAGCCTGGAGCCTGCTTCGGATTCTGTGTCTCCTTCTCTCTCTGCCCTTCTCCCACTCACGTTCTAGCTCTCTGTCTCTCAGAAATAAATAAATGTAAAAAAATTAAAAAAAAAAAAAAAGAAAAAGGAGTTAGGTGGACAGGTTCACCCAAGTTCCATGACTAGAAAGGTTTTGATGGAGGTGGTATGTGTTAAACAGAATCGCTTCTTTTAGCAGTCAGATATTCAATACGAACTGCAATTTTAAGTTTCCTTAGTAATCAAATAAGCATTTATAGGAAATACCTGTGTAGATAATGAAACGGTTTTGCAGAAAAATATATGTGTGAGGTGGTACTATGCTATATGCAGTTTGCCTAATTTGTCGTCTTTAATTGAAACATTTTCTTCTGAGCCTTCTCCAGAAGAGGTCAGCAGAATCCTAGTTACTAGTCAGTTGGTTTGCATTGTTTTTATATTATAATTTTTTGTAGAGGTGTTTTGTTTCAGCATCCTCAGATTTGTCTTTAGTCTTTTAAATTAATCTTATTATCAAGTCTAGAATTAGAGTACCTAACTATTGGTTTTTAAGTAATGGGAATTATAGGTTTTATTGATGTATAAAGTGCTGTTTTTACTTTAATATAATACTTCAACATATTTTGAGGTGGCTGTTTGCAGCTTAAAGTTGGTGAAAATACTGAGACTTCGATTATGAGAACACTACAGTGCTAATTTTGCTAATATGGAAGTTGTAAGAGTTACAAAATACCATTTTGGTCAGTTATTATTTAAGCATTTTCTTAATTTTCAGAATCTAGTAATGAATGACCAGTATATTACCCTTTGTTAAAAATGTTTTATTTATTTTTGAGAAAGAGACAGACTTAACTGGGCACCCCAGTATATTCCCTTTTTCATACTTTATGTTTTGTAGGTCTTTTTAATTTAGGTTGATCTGTAGATTCCTTATAATTGAACCTAAACACTGATTGGCTGTTTCATTTAAAGTAACACAAACCAACCAGCAAACAAAAACACCCAAGCAAACAACAAATATCTTAGTCATAAATTATAGACTTCTCCCATCTCCGCAGTTCTTTTTTCTTTACCATCTTATTCTTTAAAAATATTTCAACTAGGGGCACCTGGGTGGCTCAGTCGGTTGAGCGTCCGACTTCGGGTCAGGTCATGATCTCACGGTTCGTGGGTTCGAGCCCCGTGTCGGGCTCTGTGCTGACAGCTCAGAGCCTGGAGCCTGTTTCAGATTCTGTGTCTCCCTCTCTCTCTGCCCCTCCTCCACTTGCACTCTGTCTCTCTCTGTCTCAAAAATAAATAAACATTAAAAAAATTAAAAAAAAAATTTTTCAACTAATGCATTGTTGGTTGGCAGTCTAGCTAATCTTCAGACTTTAATAGTAAAATAAATAGCATTTTTCAGTCCCTTAATAAAGATAATATGGTATTAATATTTGGGCATACAAAATTTTTTCAACTCCTTTTTTCTCTGTTTCTTTTGTGAAAATATATGATCAAAAGGTGAAGCTGCTATTAAAGCAGGTCAGAACAAAATTCTGTGATAATATCTGGTCCAGGATATGAATACTTAAAAATTCTTAATTAGAATCAAAACTGCTTTTTATTGATGCATTAAAATAATGTTTTACAAATAATTTTTATGATCTCTTATATCATTACTAGGTAATAGCTAAGAGAAAAGAGGATTCTGGAAAGATAAAACTTTTGCTTCATTGGATGCCTGAAGACATGTAAGTATTTGAAATACTGTATAATTAATAGACTCTTATTTTCTTTAAAAAAATTTTTTTAACGTTTATTTTTGAGAGAGACAGAGAGAGTGCGAGCTGTGGAGGGTCAGAGAGAGAGAGGGAGACACAGAATGCAAAGCAGGTTCCAGGGTCTGAGCTGTCAGCCCAAAGCCCAGTGCGGAGCTCGAACTCACAAACCATGAGATCATGATTGAGCCAATGTCAGACGCTTAACTGACTGAGCCACTCAGGCATCCTTCTTATTTTCTTTTTAATGTTTATTTTTGAGAGAGTGAGTATACAGGTGCACGTGTGGGGGTGGGGCAGAAAGAGAGGGGACAGAGGATCTGAAGTGGCTCTGTACTGACAGCAGAGCTGAAGTCAGATGCTTAATAACTGACTGAGCCATTCAGGTGCCCCATAGACTCTCTTATTTTTATTATGATCTTACACTCAAATATCTACTGTGTTTGAATAGTTACTGTGTTTGAATATAAAAGAATTACAGAAATTAGACTGCAAAACATTTTGACCTGTCAGGGTTAAAGAATCTGTGAAAGTTCTTATAGTACCTGACTCAAGTTACAACCTTTACAACTAGCTGTTTCTGTTTTCAATAAAAGTTGTAGCAATTTTTAATCATTTTTAGAATGTAATTATTTTTATGATTTTTAGATGACCCTCAGGCAGTACGCAAGCAGCCTTAGTTTTGCCTGTGTTTGAATCATTTAAAAACATTCTAAACATTTTCTAGCTCACAGTGATAAAGAAAAATCATTTGGCTTGTTTTCCAAAAGCATTATATTTTTCTGGCCCTGAAAATCCTTAGGTTTTTCATGTTTTTGTGTTTAATTTTCCTTTTATCTTTTTTTTTAATGTTTATTTATTTATTTTGGAGAGATAGAGAGCACAATTGGGGGAGGAGCAGAGAAGGAAGAGGAGGAGGAGGGGGAGAGAGAATCCCAAGCAGGCTCAGCACTGTCAGCGCAGAGCCTGATTGAGGGCTCAAACCCACGCACTGTGAGATTGTGACCTGAGCCAAAATCAAGAGTCGGATGCTTAGCCGACTAAGCTTCTCAAGTGCCCCTCCTTTTATGTTTTTATTAAAATTCTTTTTGTTAGAAAAGGTAATAAAGGTATATAAATCATAGAAGTTTGGGGTAAAATCAATAAATACCAAGAATAGAATAAATGAATGAATGGACTCTCATTGTGTATACTTGGTTTTTCAGAAATTAATAGTATGTGGTTAACATTTATCTTTTGTTACTCAGTATTTTTCTACAGTATTGTTTCTCAGACTTCATTCTAAGGAGATGTTAATGTGATGTGAATTAAGAGTTCTTCAATAGATTTGAGAGTTTACAATACATGTTAGCATATTAGTAAAGAAATCTAGCTTTTTTTAAATCCTGTGACTATCAAACTTCCATTAACGTAGAACATATTTTCCACACACATCCCCTCCATCCAGGTTTTGTGAAAATGCTACTGTAAAATATTTTGAAATGGCTGTGTAAAACTTATTTAATGAACTCCTTTTTTTCCTGAAACACTAAAGGTACCCGTTTTTCTCTGCTGTTAAAGAGATATTAAGATCAGCCAGTACACAAACTATGCAAATTATTGATGGGTTTCAATACACATTGCCTTCCTGAAAATTTGTGCCAATTATAATCCTACCCACTACATTAGAGAACTTATTTCTCTAGTTATTAACACTGTTATCATTCTTACATTTTATATTTCTTTGATTACAAATAAGATAATTTTTAAACTGTTTTTATCTTTGGTGAATTGTTGGTTTGTATCCTTTGTCTATCATGTTCCTTTTTCCCTGATGAATATTCACCTGTTTCATACTGATTTGTAAGAGCTCTTTTTATGTTAAGGTTATAAACAGTTTCTTTAAAGTATAGTCAAATATCTGTGTATTTTTAGTATTTTGGATATTGATCAGTATAAATATCAGTCAAATTGCTTTTATTTGAATTTCCTGATAGGATTGAATTTCTTTGAATTCAGGATTTTGGTCATGTGCATTTTTTTAAAGTAGAGTTTAATCTACTTCGTGTTTACTTATTTCTTAACTTGGTGTTACCATAAGGAATATAGTCAATAATACTATAATAATATGATATGGTGAGAGAGTAATTTTTGGAATTGTCGAATTACTATGTTGTATACCTGAAACTAAAATAGCACTGGATGTCAACTGTACTTCAATTTAAAAAAAAAAAAAAAGAAAAGAAAAACTCCATCAAGTCAAGCTCAAGTATGACATTTACTCATTGAACTAAAAGACAAGGCAGTGTTCTATAATATGTGTTTCTAAGTTTGATATGGCTTTGCCACCAAAAATTCCTAATTCATTCCCAAATTCATGCCTGAAATTTCACTGTCATTTTTTACCTGGGACTCCGCATCCCGTTGCTATTTCTTTGGCTTCTGAGAAGGTTGTTAATTTCTGTGGCTCAGTCACGCTAATGGAAAAGTCTGGGTAATGTGAAGTTATATAAAGGGTAAGTTTAAAATGAATGCTATTTCATTTATGACTTGTTTTTTAATTCATAGTCTGCCTGATGTGTGGGTGAATGAAAGTGAACGACATCAATTAAAAACTAAAGTAGTTCATTTATCAAAGCTACCCAAAGATACTGCCTTGCTTTTGGATCCAAACATATACAGGTAATCTAATTCTTGATTAGATGTTTTAATTTTTGAATCATAATCTTAAATTTCCCTAAACTTTTTGGATATAAGGTTAGGACTTAATTTTAAGTACTGAATTTCAGTACCAAGCATAGCTTGCTTTCTGGAGCTTTGTATATGGAAATTACATCACAAAAGCTTATAAATTGTAGAATCCAGAAAGATAATTATTTTGGTAAAGTTTATATGCCAACTTAATTCCAGATTTATCTTACATAGCTTAGATTCTAATGTACATACTATTTTGAAAATAAGTGTCTTTTGTTTACATACGTAATTCTTTTTACAATACCAGACTTTTATGGATCTGGGATTATACCACAAATGCCCTAAAATACCATAAATGATGAATTTTTTAAACTTCTACTCTACCCAAGCCTTTAGAACAGTTTAAATATTGTTGTGTTTGTTTTTAAGAGGAAGCTCAGTGTTCACATTGCTAATAATTTTCTGATCTGACCTTTGTTTTAGTGTGCTGTGCTTATGAAGGTATAGGGGGGGAAGGAGAAGAGACCAACATTTCTGACTATGTGCTGAGTCACTTTGCTAGGTGCTTTACATACACTTCATCCTCACAGCAGCCTGTGAAGTAGGTGTTACTATCTCTGTTTTACAGATTGGAAAACTGAGGCAAGAGTTTAAATAGCTTGCCTAAGGTTACACAGATAGGGTATGACTGAACTCCACACTGCCTCCATCCAAATGATGTATACTAGGGTGATTCAGAAAGTGGGGAAAATGCTTAAAAGGCACTCTTTATGAGCAGATTTTTATGTTTTAAAAATCAGTTTCAACTTGATATGTATTTTGCATAGGAATAGGTTGAATAAGAATAAGATAGCATATAATAATTGATAATCCCAAGTATGGATTTTAGCTGTCATAAAGAGACTCTGTCCCTATGTCAAATCCTGTAGCAGTTAAACATTCTGAAGGTTCTGTTTATTCTATGACTCAACTTCCTGGAATGTAATTCAGTTTAATAGGATTTCTATAATTTAAGATCTCTTCTGAGGGAAATTCTCACATAGTGAATGGGACTTGCCTTGTGGAAACCCCAAGATTCTTAAGTTTTCCCTATTCCCCCCAAATTATTATTTTTTAAGTTTATTTATTTTGATTGGAGGGGGAGGGCAGAGAGAGGAAGAGAGAATCCCAAGCAGGCTCTGCATTGTCACCATAGAACCCAACTTGGAGTCGATCCAACGACTGTGAGATCATGACCTGAGCTGAAATGAAAAGTTTGATGCTTCCGACTGAGCTACCCAGGCACTCCAACCCGCAAATTGTTTTAAAGATCTTCTAGTGCAGATGCTAATAATAAGTACAATAAAAACTTGTTTTCTGTGTGATGGAACTGTGTTATTGAGAAATTAGCATAAAAAACGGTGAAATTACCTTAGAGGAGAGATTGAGGGAAATCCACTATCAGAAATACGGGCAAGTCATGATTTACCTTTTTCTTTTTGAGAAAAATAATTGAATATTCTTTATTTACTGGTACTTAATTTAGGGTTTATTTCTGCTTACTCTTTGAAGGGAGTAATTAAAATTAGCATTTTAAAAGAGTGATATTTGGGGAGAGCCACCCTGCTATTAGAACTGGTTGTAAACATCCCTTAGGCAGAGAGTTGACAAAGGGGCATGAATCTTAATTATAAGATTCAGACTAACTTTTGTGTTTCTTCCCTGCATTCTACTTCTCCCTCTCTGAGGCTCTTCCTTTTTCACAGACAGCTTATTTTTGCTATTTTGTGTATATAGGAAGCAATTTAGATATTAGTGAAAGTAACTTAAAAAAAAAAAAAAAAAACCATTTGGGTGCAGAACTATTGTCCAAAAGAGCATAGGAATTGCATTGTATGTTCTGAAAAGTGTTAAGTCTGCAATTCTAAATTGATGTCACTCTTGGGTAATGAAGGTGTTCTTAAGACATATTAAATGCATCTGTAGAGTTAATTTTCTTTAACTGTATTACTGCCCCCTGCCCTGGTCTTAACATTTAATTTTGACTCTAAATTTTCATGATTCTGCTATTCCGGAATTAGAATGGAGTCTTTCCTAAAGTGGTACAGATTAATAGAACTGGCTACATTTGCTGTGGTGTAACATGTGAGCGAGGTCTGGATTTTGATTTGGAGAACTTGTGAAATTAAGTAAAAAGAATAAAGTGATTATTCAAACTTGTTTTAGGAGAAATATTTTGTGGCTTATACACATCTCAAAATGAAAGCATGACAAACCTAAAAATATATTAACTTCAAAATGAAACTAAAAAGAACATATTTATTCAAGGTTTAAACATCAGTTTTAAAGTCCTAGTTGGCTAACATGCATGTGTTAGGCATGATATTCTTTTTTAGAATCACATTAGCCTACATAAAAAGGATTTATTAAAAAGCTATATTATATAACTGAAATTTGCATCCATTAATGTATGAATGCTTTGGAAATAAATTTTAATGATCAGTGATTATCACACTGCCTGTATCTTATTAATGTTTTTAATGTCTCTTTTGAAATACTTAATGTGTTTTTGATTCAGTCCAATAAAAGAATATTCCTTTTTCTCTCTTTCTAGAACAATGCCGCAGAAGAGGTTGAAGAGGTAAAAAATAAATAAATACATAAAAAGCAAACAAGCGGGGACACCTGCAGTCTTAGTCACTGACAATGGGTTTAGTAAAAGTTGCACATTAGAGTCATAACCCCCTTCCTTTTTTTTTTTTCTTAAATCCGGTATTTAGAATAATATTTATGCTTAGTGTAAACATTCTGTGAATGAAGTAGGCTCTTCTGTGGAATATATTAATATATTACTGTATATCCACATTTTCATGGAATGGTACTGTGGGAGACTGAGCAAACACTCTTCTGGCAACTTAGTGGAACAGCTTCTTAAAGGCTTTGCATGCTTGCTGCTTTAAGCTGCTTTTTTTTCCCCCTTTAGCAATTACAGTAGTTTATATTGGAAAGAAAAACAATTACAACATGTGCCCTTAAAATACCAAAAGCACTGTAAGGATATTTGTCTTGACAGTGTCTGTTGAGTTGAAGTCATATTAGGAAATATTTAGACAATGAAAATTATCAAGAGATAATTATGATAAATAGATGTGATTGGTTGCCATTTGTGTTCTTTTGCAGAACTCTGATAAGAAAAGTGTTCAATTTGTATTTAAGCAAACAGTGAACGACATTTGCAATCAACTAAAAATTCGTCTATCGAATTAGGGCTGAAAATTTCTGTTAAAGAGTGTTGCAGTATGTCTGGTGGCTCCCTTTTCAGGACTAGGGTTTTCTCATGGAGTACAGTATGTTAATATTTACCTATATAACTAATCTGTTAACGGTTTTTGAAAAACCTCTATTTCAAATTATTTGAATAATCCTCATATTTTCATTTTAACCTATATAAGCCTCTAATTTTTTTTCTGAGGAAAGCATTTGGTTTATGAGCTGTTTTATCTTAACATAAGAAAAATTGTATTTTTTTTTTTTTTTTTTTAAGTATCTTCAAACTGAATCCTTTATGCACCAAAGTTGGTTTTGAAAAGGAAAATAAAATCACTTTCTTGCTTGGTAAGCAAGAAGCCATATGGATTTTTTTTAACTTACAGAAATGGAAATATGTGTAACTTGTTAGTATTGTATCAAACAAATGTTGCATAGAGATAATAGAACATTGCTTGTAAATAATTCAGCAGATTTGTAATATATTTTTATATTATGAAATGTACTGTAGATGTTTTTCTAGAGGCATGAAAGTTAAATGTATATATTATGGGTAGAAATAATATTGAAGGATATTGTAATTCACTAGTGCTGCCAGAGGAATTGTTAATAAAGCACCTTCTTTAACAATAAATGTCTTTGCAGACTTAAGGGACTATGTACTACTGTTAATATCTATAAGAACAAAACACATTGAACATCCTTCCAGAAAGTCTTTGAGGGAGGACCTATACCCATAATAGAATTATGGCACTCATTTCTGACAGTGACCGTGAAATCAATTATTTCCTTACTGTTGGAAGGACATATTGTAAAGTATATGTGGTTATATGCAGTCAAACTGCAGAAAAATACTCCTGATTGAGGAGTTTTCACTTTACTACAGTGATATAAAAACCAGCAGTTTTTACACTAAATTTTTTAAAGAAAAGAATAGACAAAAATATAGAATTAAGCCTTTGGTTCCAAAATGGGAAAGGTTCCATGATACATAAATCATTTCTCATTTACTTTAAAAAAATTTTTAAAATAATAAAAATTATGGGAGACTTTATTCGTTAACAGTGGGGTAAAGAGCTATCTATATACATGAAATGAGTCATATAAAATTAAATGAAGTGCAAATAAAAGCACTGCTACTATAAGACATTCTGGAATGGTTGTTTAATAAGGGTATTATCCATTTGATCTGTAGCAAATGTGATTTATTTTTTAAAAAGAAAAGGAAAGCAGTGTGTTTTACTTTTTTTGTTTTCTTTTGCTTAAGCACTTCATCAATTGCTTTATTCTGTATCTACAAAGTAATCTGCGATCTCCTTTGTTCTTTTAAAATTTTGATTTGTTATAAAATTGCCAAATAGAAGTGTTTCAGATATATAGTTTGTACCTGTATTTTTTATTTTATTGCCTCATGTTCTTGTAAGTCATTCTTAATTGACCGATGATTGTAGACCTTGCCTGAGTATTTTTTCTAATAAAACAAAGCAAATCACATTTAGCTTCAAAATTGTAACAATTCAATTGAATTTTAAAACGACATCTGAAATATACATCTCATTTTCTTTAGGGGCACAGCAAATAAATTAATTTTTTCGTGTAGAAATATTTATAGATGTCAAAACCTAATTTCATGGTTATTGATTAGCTAGCCTCTGAGTACTGAATCTCTCATGGTACTTTGCTGCTTATCTGACTTTGGTCTGATACTATATTAACACACCAAAAAGAATATGGAATTGAAATGAAATAGTTTTGTAACTTGTATATATACACACATACAATTAAGATTGGGAAATAAGTGTGAAATTTTTAATTTATAATAGTTCATTTAGTGATGTTTACTCTTTTATATTGTTCCTCCTGACCCCCATATGTGACATATTTGTAATATGGCACCTGAAATAATCTCTTACTCAAAATCCATTGTCTAGTTCAGCAGCAGACAAACTGCAGCCCACAGGTATATCCATTCAGGAGAAAGTATGACTGCTTTCTCCCTGTAGTAGCAGAGTTGGGTAGTGAGAACTTAGGGCCTGCAAACCTAAAATATTTACTCTCTGACCTTTTAAGGAAAAATTTGCCAGTTCCTGGTATAGTTGATAAAATTTTTGGAAAAATAAACCTAAACCACACAACTTAATCTACATTTTGATTTGATAATGTTAATTTTGGTAATACATCAGTACATTAAGTTCAGTGAAAGTTGTTTATACTTTTCAGTAAATATTGCCATATTAGGTATCTGCAACAAATGGTGTTTTTAAAAAAAATTTTTACATTGAATTTCTCAATTTCACCATTTGTGTTTTTGTATCTTTAGGACTAAATGAGATTTTGTAAGTCAAGTTTATGTTTAAACCATAAGGCACATTTGCTCTATATAAAAGAATTTTGGAAGTGGAAAATATTGTAAAATTTAAAGTTGTTTATTTTTCTAATAAACTTTTTCATATATAAATCTTCCCTAAAGTGGACACATGACTTCTGAATTTCAGATGAAAGGAAATTAAGATGGACAATAATTAACTCTCAATGCGTATTTTAAGATTTGTTTAACTCTGATTGAAAGCATTGATAATCATGTCAGTAAATCTTTGACTGTAAAACTTTTTTCCCTTTCACACCTTAATAAAATGTTTTAAATATGCAAGTACTCTTAAAAGGATAGAATTTGCCACAATTACTTAAAACATCTTTTATTGTTTGCTATTTGAATTCTTGTTTTAATAATATATGATCAACAGAAGTGTTAGATACTCGGATAAAATTTTAAATGGAAAAATATGGTTGGAGTCTGTAAAATAGTTGGGTGCTTTCTGTATAAACTTTTGTTGTAGTTGTTAAGCCTTTAATACCACTGCATAGTTCTCTAAAAGGCAGACACAAATTCTTGGTTTAGGTAGATTCTCAGTATGAAAAACTGATATTTATCTGTAAAGAAGGCCTAGGGTTGTAGACCTACAAAGAGATGCTAATATACATACATAGTCTTTTTTAGAAAAGTAGTTAAGTCATATATGTTATTTGAATTTTTTTTTTTTAAGATTTTGTTTTTAAGTAATGCCCAATGTGGGGCTCGAACTCACAACCCCAAGATCAAGAGTTGCATGCTCCCCGACTTAGCCAGCCAGGCACCCTGAATGTTGTGGGTTTTTGAGAGAGGAAACAGTACATTTTGAAAATTAAAAATATTTTTCTAGACAATTAGAGACTATTTCTTAAAAGGATAAAATTTGTTAGAAAAATTTTTTTTAAATTTTTTTTTTTTAAACGTTTTATTTATTTTTGAGACAGAGAGAGACAGAGCATGAACAGGGAGGGTCAGAGAGAGGGAGACACAGAGTCCGAAACAGGCTCCAGGCTCTGAGCTGTCAGCACAGAGCCCGACGCGGGGCTCGAACTCACAGACCGTGAGATCATGACCTGAGCCGAAGTCGGCTGCTTAGCCGACTGAGCCACCCAGGCGCCCCTGTTAGAAAATTTCTTACATGTTTTTCTTTTTTAATTCTTAAAGAATCTGTGACCTGGTAGAAGGTTATATAATTCTAACATTATAGCTTTAATATAAATAAGAGCCTGCAGAATGCAGAATTCTTTTTTCTTTTTAGGTTAGAGTATTTTGTCATTTCCAATGGTTATGAGCCTCAGAGCCTTAAAAATGTAATGAAATGCTGTATTCTTATTTTTAATTAAAAAAATTTGTTTAAATATTTACATACTCCAATCAGATTTTTCTGAATCAGTTTTGCATGGTACATAACACATAGTTCTATTACTCTGAACATAAAAAGGAGTTGTTAGTGGTTAGGGCAGGAATTGCAACCCACATTTTTTTCTACATCAGTATTCTTTTCACTATACCACACTGCTTTTCACAATGTGAGAGAGGAAATAAATGTACAATTGCAATACCACAATAAACAACACAAACAACAATAAAGTTGTTTCCAGTGTTTCTGCTACAGCCAGTCCCTAGCATGATACATGGCACAAAATAGTCTGTAAAAGATTTGTTGAAAGAGTATTATAGGTGAGTACTTGTTATAGTAACATATTTTGAAGAATTCTGTCCATAAAACACTAGTAGGGTTGAAGCAGTCAGCTTAAACCATACTATGATAATGTTATGTACTTTTATTTATAAACCTATAAAGGGAATTGTAGTTTGCCTAAGCATTCTCAGTGTAAAGGATTACTGATGCTGTATTTTTATATATTCAGTTGTAACCATTTTTGGTTTATTTAATTTTGTGAAAAAGGTGCTTAATTTAGTTTTTGGTAAAGCTCCATTTTTTTTATTACAATAAGACCTCAATTATATTTATGATATGAGTAATATGTTTAAGTAATAGTATTTTGAAGGAGTTATCCAGCATTTGATTTCTTTATTTAAATGTGTTGTTGTCCCAGAGCATTGTCCCCACTCAAGGACCTTTTTCTCTTTGATATTTATATGCTTCTGCTAAAGAAAAATCTTAATGAATTTATGTGTCTTACAAATCTTATGAATTTATTAAGAAATTGCCAAGGATTTATATGTTTATTACAACCATTTCATGAATCTATGCCTAATAGCTCTTATATTAAGTTTACATTTGGGGTCTTTTTCCTTTTAGAAAAGCAGAAATAATTTTCTGGAGAATATGTAGCAAAGGAATAATAATAGATTGTAAAACATGAGCGTATTTACTCTTAATAGCTGGGCCCAGTGTGGATAGTTTTATATAAATGTCATTGAGTGTTGCAGAAGAGTGGGTCAGGAGATTCCCAGGTATGTCTTCTTGAATTTCAGAGATTAAGAAAGCCTAATTGGTTATCTTCTTATTACCTAAATATCTTTTTAATACCTGCATAATGCCCCTAAAAGATTGTAGTAAATGTCATTCTTTATAGAAGGTAAGAAAGCTTAGTTAAGTTTCTGTGAATCTCTTTCACTGTATGTTCTTCCCTAAATCAACCAAAATGTCTAATTTTCTTTTTAAATGTAATTCAGAACAGTTGGCAGTTCATTCAGAATTTGTCTTTAACATTGATAGTCATTAAAAATATATCTTAGTTTCTTTGTTATTAAATTATGTTTGCAAAAATGAAGAAATTAACAGTATGAGAAATAGGGATAAAAGTGAAAGTCATTACCTTCAACTGAGCATGCTTTTCCTGGTCTCCAGATAAGTATTTTGATGATTCCTTCCCAATCTTTGTGTTTGCTTCTTAAATTGTTATACACTCAGTTCTAGGATTTGGCTTTTACTCAAGACATCTGTATAGATCTCATTCTTTTTTTATGGCCAGGTGTGATACACCTTAAATTATTTAGCCATTTCTTATTGGTTAACATTAAGATTGCTTACAAATTTATTGTCATGTAATTAATACAGCAGCATTCTTGAAAATATAGTTGAAAAGATTTCTATAGTGTCATTTCCTGGAAAGGGAGTATTAGCTTACTTAAAAGAGTTGTGAGTTGTGTCTATTCTAAGTTTGTTATTACTGAAATGTTTTTCTGAAAGGGTGGTGCCAACATAAACTGGATGTCAGTGCTTTTTTCCCTGCCCTGTACCAATACTTGAATATTACCAACCTTTAACTTTAGTCATTCTAAGGTGGAAAAGTGAGTTAAGAGAATCGCTTGTGTTTGATTCTCATTTCAGCTGAAAACTGTGGTTTGGGGGAAGTTGAACCCTCTATGCCGGTTTTTTTTTCATTTATAAAATGGCATGCTATTATTACCTGAGAGGATTTGTATAGTCCTTGTTTTGATGAGCATGGTTTGATGGGTACAGTCTTAACCTGTTTATCTTATCCTTTCAAACCCACTTGAGATGTATGGTCTTTTCTTGTCATTGGAAGAAATCTATGTAGGTTCCTTCATCTTTCTGATTATTCTTGGGGAATAAAAAACTCCCCAGTCATGGGTGATCACACAAATAATCTTAACTAACTTCAGTAAGTATTTTATTTGTCAGTCAATTTTAATTGTACAGTTAGGTGAGTTTTGACAGATGCACCTAACTTTGAAATCAACAGTTAAGACAGAACATTTCCATCACTTCCGTAAGTTTCCTCATGCTTGTTTGTATTCTGTCCTTCTCTTACAGCCCAGCCCAGGCAACCACTGAGCTCTAGTCTCCATGTAGATTGGTTTGCATTTTCTAAAATTTAAATAAACAGAATCATACAGTATGTACTCGATTGTGTTTGGCTTTCACTCAGCATAATGATCTTGAAATAGATCAATAAATACTGTAAGTATTTACATTTTCTGCTGATCTAGCGATACTGAACATTTTTTGTTATTTTCTGTTCATATTTTAGGTAGTGGGGGCACAAAATTTCTGAACTCTTCTGACTTCAGATTATTATTTCCGATCATTATTTCAGATTTACTATAAGTACAAAAAGACTTCTGGGATGTGATTAGGCAATGTTGAAGAATGAATTGTCCATTTAATCATAATTTATGTCAGTTTTTAGGTTACTTGTGTGGCTTCAGATGGAAGTCTAAGTATTTATACTGGAGATTTTAGAGCAAGTATTTCTAGCAAAGAAATTTGTTGCTGTTGTACTAGGGAATGTCATGAAGTTAACTGTTAGCCTTCAAATTTAATAAAAGATTAATGGAACGCAAACTCTTGGGGCATTTGCAATGTGCAAGGCGCTGCTCTGGATGCTACGGGTTCAGGCAGTGAACAAAATAAAATATTCTTGATCTCATGGAAATTTTAAGTGTGGGGATGGGAGATGACAGGCAATATGCAGATGAGTAATACATATAGAGGGGGAGAGGTGGTGGAAATTCTGTGAAGGAAAACAAAGTGGAGGGAGGGATAGAGAATTTGTGATGCGATTTAAGTAGGGTAGTTGGTAAAACCTTACTGATCGGTGACATTTGAGCAAAGCCCTGAGAGGCTGAGTGGGAAGTCATGCAGGTATCTGAGGGATTAGCATTCCTGGCAGAGAGAACAGCAAGTGTAAAAACCCTTGAGGCAAGATCATTTATTTAAATACACATGAGTTTCTTACGTTGTACTACTAGGATTCCAGGTACTGGTGATGCTGCATTCAACAAAACATTAAAAATTCCAGCTGCTTGGAGCTTACATTACATCATGCATGGTGTGTTGTAGGGCTGGGGTTGATGTGAAAGGACTTTATCTTTGAGCAGATGGGGAGCCATTGGAGGAATTTGAGAAAAGGATCTGGATTATGTTTTTCAAGAGTCACCCAGACTGAAGAATTGACTATAAGGGAGCAAAGGCAGAAGCTGGAAGACCATTTTCTTTCTTTCTTTCTTTTCTTTTTTTTTTAAGTTTTATTTAGGTAATTTCTACACCCAACATGGGGCTCAAACTCATGAGATCAAGAGTACATGCTTCTCAACTGAGCCAGCCAGGCACCCCTTGGAAAAGCATTTAAAAACTGAATGCTTATTCAGGAATTCAACCTAAGACCTAGTAGAGACAGATACTATTTGATATGCTTATCAGCTGCCAAATGGTGGTAAAGAATGATCAATGGTTCTAGTTACTTGTGATAAAAAATTTAGGTACACTAAGACAACTGCTTATCCCTTACAGCCTGTGTACCAAACACCAATTTAAATGAGTCACTTTTTTTTTAACCAGTGTGACAACATTTTATTTTTTATTTTATGTTTCAGCCAGAAATTTTTTTAATTGAAATCTAGTTGCTAGACAATGTTACATTCGTGTCAGGCGTACAATATAGTTATTCAACAGTTCTGTACGTTACATAATACTATATTCTCTACATTGTACTTGTCATCCACATGACTTTATAACTGGAAGTTTATATCTCTTAATCCCCTTCACCTGCTTCTCCCACCACCCCACATCAGTTTCTGCTCTTTATTTATGAGTCTTTTGAAAAAAATTATTACTCATTTGTTTAGATTCCATGTATAAGTAAAGTCATATAATATTTGCCTTTCTCTGACTTATTTCACTTAGCAAAATACCCTCTAGGTCCATCCATATTGTTGCAAAAGGCAAGATCTTTTTTCTTATTGCTGATTGGTATTTCATTATTTTTACATATACATAATATATATGTGTGTGTGTGTACAATATACAGTTATATACATATTACAATACAATACATATACATATTAATACATAATATATTAGTACATACATAATATACATTACAATATATACATATTACAATACATATGTATATACATATGTATATATATTGTATATTTTACACACACACACACACACATACCATACTTTATTAATGGACACTTGGGCTGCTTTCATATCTTGGCTATTGTAAGTAATTATGCAATAACATAAGGATGCATATATCTTTTTGAATTTCAGGTTTTGTTTTTCTTTAAACACCTAGCAGTGGAATTACTAGGTCATATGGTATTTCTATTTTTAATTGTTTGAGGAATCTTCATACTGTTTTCCACATTGGTTGCACCAATTTGCTTTCCCACCAACAGTGAACAGAAGTTCCCTTTTCTCCACATCCTTACCAACACCTTTTATTTCTTGTGTTTTTGATACTAGCCATTGTGACTCAAGTGAGGTGATACCTCACTATACCTCACTATAGGTTTTTCTGTTGTTTTGTTTTGTTTTTTATTTTAGAGGGAGTGTAAGTGGGAGAGAGGGGCAGAGGGAGAAGGAATCTTAAGCAGGCTCCATGTAGGGTTTGATCCCACAACATGATTGCAATCATGACCTGAGCCAAGAGCAAGAGTTGGATGCTCAACCAACTGAGCCATCCAGGTGCCTCTTCATTGTGGTTATGATTTGCACTTTCCTGATGATTAGTGAAAATTGAGCATCTTTTTATGTGTCTGTTAATCACTGTCTTCTTTGGAAAAATTTCCATCAGGTCATCTGCCATCTTTTAATTGGATGATTATATTTTTTTGGTGTTGAGTTGTACGAGTTCTATATATATTGTGAATTTAACCCCTTAATTGGATATATCATTTGCAGTTAAGTGAGTCATGTTACATATTTTTCCTTAATAATGTGGGTTAAGTAGGCATTAACATTATCGCTTGGAATAATAGGAATAGTGAACACCAAGTACCAGACTCTGTTCTTAGTACATTAACTCATTTAATCCTTACAATAACAAGTTGATATTACTCCATTTTATGGTGGAGGAAGCAGCTGCAGAGAGGGTGAATGATGTTTCCAAGATCATGTAAATAACAAGTATTTGGAGAAATTTCTTACAGAATTTGTGAGTGATATCCCAGAGAAAGCAACTTTGAAACTGGACATAGAAGGGGCATCTGGGTGGCTCAGTCGGTTAAGTGACCGACTCAGCTTGGGTCTTGGTCTCAGGGTTATGAGTTTAAGCCCCACAATGGGCTCCATGCTGGGCGTGAAACCTACTTAAAAAAATAAAAATAAAAATAAACTGGATGTAGGACATGGTGAAATTTGCCGGAGGAAATGGCATGTTCAAAGAAGACAAAAAGTTCAGTACAATTGTATAAATATTTAGTACCCAACACAAACTTACTACTTTGAACAAAAATGAATGCGTTCTCTTTATGCTTTGCAGACTTGGGAGTAGGGAGAAGTATGTGTGACAATTTCTGTCCAGTGTGAAGTGTCATGTCGGAGCTCTGTCTGGAGCATGGTGGAAGCACAGAGAGCATTTGGCTAGTCCCAGAGGATCAGTGTGGGCTCCCCTCAGAGGAGAACCCACAGTTACCTTTTAAAGATTATGACCAACTTAGTGCTGGAGAATGGAGGGGGACATGGGGTGGTTTAAGATAGGATCTCCATGTGCCGCAGCAAGGAACAGCCTGGTGTTTAGGTGGAGGGGTTGCCTAATGGGTGTGTGGGAAGTCTGCAAAAGTAGGGAGGGTCCCCTGCTGAGGGTCTCATCTCCATTTGTCACAGTTTGCACTTTACGTAAAAAATTAGTGTAAGTAATTTAAGGTTGCAAGAAGGGAAATGATGGTCAGATTTGTTTGGGCCACCCTGTCTAGTAGTAGATGCAAAGCTGGGCCAGGTGAAGAGGCAATGGAAATATCAGTCCGAAGGCTGCTGCTCTGTCTTGCTTTCCAGATAGCAGAAAATAAGGAGTAAATCAGGAAGCCTGGGTGGCTTAGTCAGTTGAGTGTCTGACTTTTGATTTTGGCTCAGGGTATGATCTCATGGTTCGTGGGATCAAGGCCCACGTTGGGCTCTGTGCTGACAGCACGGATCCTGCTTGGGATTCTCTCTCTCTGCCCCTCCAATGCTCATTCTCTTTCTCTCAAAATCGATAAACATTTAAAAAAAAAAAAGTAAATCATAATTTTCAAAGTTTAAATTTTACTGAAGAGTAAGTTCCCATGATTTTAAAATAATAGAATTCATTACTGGGAAAGTTAAGATCAGGTGTCTTGTTTTGTTTTGTTTTGTTTTAAATGTTTATTTTGGAGAGAGAGAGGGCAAGAGGAGGAGGGGCAGAGAGAGAGGGGAACAGAGGATCCGAAGCAGGCTCTGCCCTGATAGCAAAGAGCCCAATGTGGGGCTCGAACTCATGAACCATGAGATCATGACCTGAGCTGAAGTCTGATGTTTAACTGAGTAAGCCCATTAGCACCCCTAATATCAGGTTTTAATCAAATATACTATCAAATTCAGACTTGCTTTGGAGTGAGGTAAGGGGCTAGAATGAGTGTCCTTTTTAGCTCTGTGATGCTTTGATTTTACCATTACAGGTTTTCTTTTAAAATGGGATGTAAAAAAGTAATGGCCTAATACAGAACAATACGTTGCTCCTTTTATCTTTGTGAGAGGTAAAACATCAGAAATGTCCTTAAAGCACTTAAAAGTGGGTCTTGCCTTTATGGTATGTTATATTCAATCTGGCAGACAAGTCCTACCTAGATGCATTTCCAAATAGGGAAAAATACAGCCTTGTTACCATAGGACTGAACCAAAAATTATTTGTTTTTTGCCTTCAGCATTATGACTTATTTTGGCAAACCACTTAGGAACTTAGCAACATATTTCCTGAAGTAGAGAACAATATTTAGTATGGAGAAGATAGTTGATAGTTATAGTTTGTAAGGAAATTTGAACACAAGACAAATTCAAAGCAAATTTAGCTAATATCAGTTGAAATTTTATCTTCTTTGCTAGGAAAAAAAAGGGCAAAAGAAAATACAGAAGTGATTTATAGTAAGCAACAAAGAGTATGTAGCAGGCATTTCCTGTGGCTGTTAATATGGGCCACTGGGTCTGCCTAGATGCCATATTATGAAGATTGGAAGTTGAGATATTTTGTTAGTTTATTTTTGAGAGAGCAAGTGTACATGCATAAGTGGGGGAAGGGGCAGAGAGAGGGAGAGAGAGGATCCCCTGTCAGCTGTCAGTGCAGGGCAAACCATGAGATCATGACTTGACCCAAAATCAAGAATTGAATGCTTAACTGAGCCATCCAGGCACCCTGGAGGTTGAGATACTTTTAAAATGCCCTTCTAGGATCATTTCCTCCATCCCTTAGAGAATATAGAAAACTATTGGTTTGTTTTCCTTTTTAGTTTCGAAATTACTTGAAAAAACTGGGCGGGGTGGGGGGGCGGTGCGGCGCCTGAGTAGCTTAGTCGGTTAAGTATCTGACTCTTGATTTCAGCTCAGGTTATGATCTCACGGTTCAAAGGATTGAGACCCCGCATCAGGCTCTGTGATAAAAGCACAGGGCCTGCTTGGGATTCTCCCTCTCCCTTTCCCTCTGCCTCTGCCTCTCCCTCTCTTTCTCTCCACCTCTTCCTCTCCATGCCCACCCCCCCAAATAAATAAACATTAAAACAATTTGAAATTACTTAAAATAACGTGTTTTTTTTTTGTTTTTTTTTAACATTATTGAGAGAGAGAGCATGGGAGGGGCAGAGAGAGGAGGAGACACAGAATCCAAAGCAGGCTCCAGGCTCTGAGCTGTAAGCACAGAGCCCAATGCAGGGCTGGAACTCACAAACCACGAGATCATGACCTGAGTCGAAGTTGGATGCTCAACCAACTGAGCCACCCAGGTGCCCCTGAAGTTACTTTTAATTTGCAACATGTAACAAAGTAAATATGGCAAAAAAAAAAAAAAAAGTGAATATTTCATCCTCTCTTATTTCTTCTCTATTGCTCTTCCTTTATACAGATCTGAGCTTCTGACCTATATCATTTCCTTCTCTCTGAAGAACTTAAAAAAAAAATTTTTTTTAACTTTCATTCATTTTTGAGAAACAGAGCATGAGCAGGGGAGAGGCAGGGAGAGAGGGAGATACAGAATCTGAAGCAGGCTCCGGGCTCTGAGCTGTCAGCACAGAGCCTGATGCAGGGCTCGAACTTGTGAACAGTGAGATCATGACCTGAGCCTAAGTGAGAGGCTTAACCAACTGAGCCACCCAGGTGCCCCTGAAGAACTTAAAAAATATATTTTATTTATTATTGATTTTTTAAGTAGGCTCTATGCCTGACATGGGGCTTAAATTTATAACCCCGAGATCAAGAGTCACATGCTGTACCAACTGAACCAGCCAGGAACCCCCTGAAGAACATCTTTTAATATTTCTTGCAAGGCAGGTTACTGGTAACAAATTCCCTCAATTTTTGTTTGCCTGAGAAAGCATTTCTCCTTTACTTTTTTTTTTAAATTGAAGTGTAGTTGACATAGTAGTATCAGGTATGCAACATAGTGCTTCTATACACACACACACACACACACACGCATGCACATTATGAAATGATCACCATGACAAATCTAGCCACCATATGTCACCACACAAAATTGTTATCATATTGTTAACTATATTGTCTCTGCTGTGCATTTTATAACTGGAAGTTTGTTTTTAATCCCTTCCCTCTATTTCACCCATCCTCCCGCCTCCCCTCCCCTCTGGCAACCGGATTGTTCTCTGTATCTGAGTCTGTTTCTGTTTTGTTCATTTATTTTGTTTTTTAGACTCCACATATAAATGAAATCATATGGTGTTTGTGTCTCTCCTTCACTTTTGAAGGATAATTTCACAGGATACAGAATTCTAGCTTTTTTTTTCTTTCAGTACTTTATTATTATCTTTTTCCCTCAACACTTTAAATATTGCATTCCACTTTCCTTAATTGCATAGTTTCTGAGGTGTTGTCTGATATTGTTCTTATTTTTGCTCCTCTGTAGAGAAGATATTTTTTGCCTCTGACTTCTTCCAAGATTTTTCCCTTATCTTTGATTTTCTGCAGTTTGAATATGATATGCCTAGTAGTAAATTTTTTTGTTGTTTGTTTTTATTTTTATCCTGCTTATTCTTTGAGCATCCTGTATCTGTGGTTTGCTGTCTGACATTAATGTTAGGAAATTCTCAGTCTCCTTTGCTTCACATATTTCTTCTGTTTATTTCTCTCTCTTTTTGTATTCCCATTACATGTATGTTGTGCCTTTGTAGTGGTCCCACGGTCCTTGGACATTTTGTTCCTTCTTTTGTTTGTTTGTTTGCTTTGCTTTTCAGTTTTGGAAGTTGTTTTTTTAATGTTTACTTATTTATTTTGACAGAGAGAGAGAGAGAGAGAGAGAGTGGGGGGGGGGGGGAGGGGAAGGGCAGAGAGAGAATCCCAAGCAGGCCCTTTGCTGTCAGTGCAGAGCCTGACAAGGGGCTCAATCTCATGAAGTGTGAAACTATGACCTGAGCCAAAATCAAGAGTCAGATGCTTAACCAATTGAGCCACCCAAGCATCCTAGTTCTGGAAGTTTCTATTGATATACCCCAAGGTCACAGATGCTTTCCTCAACTGTATCCAGTCATTTACAGTGTTTTTGATTTCTAGCATTTTTTTAAAAATTTTTTTTAATGTTTTGTTTATTTTTGAGACAGGGAGAGACAGAGCATGAACAGGGGAGGGTCAGAGAGAGGGAGACACAATCCGAAACAGGCTCCAGGCTCTGAGCTGTCAGCACAGAGCCCGACATGGGGCTCGAACTCACAGACCGAGAGATCATGACCTGAGCCGAAGTTGGACGCTTAACTGAGCCACCCAGGCACCCCTCTAGCATTTTTTTTTGATTCTGTTAATTTCCATCTCTCTGCTTCCATTACTCTGTTCTTAAAGGTTGTCTACTTTTTTCATTAGCATATTAATCCTCTCTTACCATATTAAGTTTTAAAATTTCTCAGTCTAATAATTCCAACATGCCTGCTGTATCTCAGGGCTTACTCTGTGTCTTTAAAGTGTGCTTTTTGCCCTTTAGGATCCATGTAATTGTTGAAAGCAGGACATGATGTGCCTGGTACAGCGTGCTGTGGTGAATAGGCCTGGGCAGTGTGGTGATGAGGTATTGGGGGAGGGCAAGTGGTCTATAGTCCCCTGATTAGGTGAGCATGTGCCCTGAGGCTGTGACCTTCACAACTGCTTCCTGTTTCTCCCTCCTCAGGCGGGGCAGCATGGCTGGAGGAGGCTGGAATTGGGTATTGACCTTCTCCCACTGGAAGACTTCTTCCCGGTCAGTTAGGCTCTCATAAAACCTTGTAAATAAATTTAGGTTCTGGTAAAATAGTTTCCTATGAGGGCAGGTTTTGTTAAGAACTGATGAATGCTTTGGGCGTATTTCAAAATGTCTACTTTCTTCTGCCAAAAGCAGGAAAGGGCTTTTTCTGTCTTCACTATGAGATTTGTTAGAACTCCTGGAGGTAAAACTTAGAAAATTATAGGAAGCCCTTCCCTATGACTGGGTCCCCTTGGAGTTTTCACCTCTCAAATTTGTCCACATCGAACCTTCTCAATTAGCCAATTACAGGTTAGGTTTTTCTACCCCAGTACTGGTTCCCATGGAGATTTCTGCCGCAGGTAAGTTGTGATTCTCTGTATCCAGCTGTCTCTCTAGTTTTGGGAGCAGGGGTTGGCCATGTGATCTCAATTCTCTAATGGATCTAAGAAGAGTTGTTGATTTACAATTCAGCGTTTTCACTTGTTCCTAGGACAGAGTGATGATGTCTTCCAAATTCCTTCCTTGCCGGACTAGAAACCAGAATTCAAACTGTTAGAAATAAATAGTAATCTGCTATTGATTCATCCATTTCTCTGGCTTCATTACTGACAATGAGAATTAAGCATATACAAGGATCAGGGATGTATTTTCAGATGGCCTGTTATATAATTTATATCCTCTTAGATTAAGCATTCTCAGGCAGAATTACAGAATTTTTGTTCCTATGATTTTTAAGTTTGTTTTTCCTCTCCCATCTATTCAAAATAAAGGAACTCAAAGAAAAAAAAGGAATCAGATGAGCAAAAAGGATCAAATGCAGATCAAAAAAATTCATTTGTTCGGTGCCTGCTGAATTCCTGCTATGTGCAGTGTGCTGGGCATACAGGAGTGACTGGAACAAAAGGCCTGCACTGATGGAACTTACATTCCATGGGGAAGCGAGGGATGACCTACAGGAGGTCACTCCTAAGGGCCATAGAGAGGAGTAAAGCAGAGTGAGGAGCTAGAAATGTCGGACGCTATTTTATTGGCACAGTCAGGGAAGTTCTCTTTGTGGTGGTAATGTGAGCAGAGAGGCCTGATCTATGTGGGGCATGTGGGAGAAGCATGTTCCGGGCAGAGGGTGTAAGTACCGAGGCCTGAGGTGGGAGTGGGCTCAGCATGGAAGAAGAAGCTCACCAATGTGGCTGGAGCACAGCGAGTGAGGGGAGACCAGAGGCACATCAAACTTCTTTCAGTAAAAATATTTGGGTGCTTTAAGGTCTCTGTCATAGCTGCTAATCTTTGACATTGTAGCAGGAAAGCAGCCACAGGTGTTACATGGACAAGTGGGTGTGGCTGTGTTCCAGAAAAACCTTTTTTTAAAAATTTTTTAATGTTTTATTATTGAGAGAGAGAGAAAAAGCGAGCAAAAGCAAGCACAAGCAGGGGAGGGGCAGGGAGAGAGGGAGACACAGAATCAGAAGCAGGCTCCAGACTCTGAGATGTCAGCACAGAGCCCAATGCTGGTCTCAAACCCATGATCCATGAGGTCATGACCTGAGCAGAAGTCAGATGCCTAACCCACTGAGCCAGCCAGGTGCCCCTCATAAAAGCCTTTTTTACAAACACAAGCAATGAGCCAGGTTTTGCCTGTTGACCCTAGTTTGCTAACTAGTAATTTAGGGTCTCATAATCTGTTGGAGAACACTCTGGGTTTTATTCTGAATATAACCAGAGTCACTGGAGGGTGTTGAGTAGGTGAATGGGATAGGACTTAACTTAAAAGGATTACTGGTTGCTTTATGGGGAACAGAGTGTATTGTTCACACAAGAGTAGAAGCAGGGAAAGCAATTGAGGGTTTTGTATGAGTCAACTGAGGTATTGTATGAGTCAACTGAGGTATTGGCACTGGCAAGAAGGGGTTTGGCAAGAAGGGGTAGGAGTTGAGAGAGAGAGAGAGAGAGAGTGTGTGTGTGTGTGTGTGTGTGTGTGTAGAGGGGTGACTGTAAGGATATTTGAACAACTGAGTAAAAGGTGGAACACCTTACTAGTTTGGGGAAGAATAAGATTTGGTGGAGCAAATGAGTTAGGTTAAATTTGAGATGCCTATTTAGACATCTGAGTGCCAGAAGTGAGTAGGCAACTGGATGTATTCCATTTTCTCCCAGGAAGAGAGACAAAGGTGTGAAAATTATCTGGAAGAGTGAATGGAATAAGGAAATGTAATAGCACTGAGCTAACATGAGGTTTATCCTAACTTATTTTTTTAATTTGAATTTTTAGTTTAGACAGAACACAGGCATGAGTGGGGTGGGGGCAGAGGAAGAGAGAGAGAGAGAGAGAGAGAGAGAGAGAGAGAGAGAGAGAGAGAGAGTGAATCTTAGGCAGACTCCATGCTCAGCATGGAGCCTAACTTGGGGCTCAGTCCCACGATGCTGGGATACTGACCTGAGCCAAATTCAAGAGTCGGATGCTCAACTGACTGAGCCACCCAGGTCCCCCTGTCATCCTAACTTTAAAGTGAGAGCAGATACCATTACTATGTACATTTTCCCTCAGCCACAGTGAACTATGTGGGTGCAGGTGTGGAGTTAGTGGAAGGTTGGTTTTAACTAAAAGTTGAATTTTACTAGGCAGGTAGAATGGAGGAAGAGATTCCTAGGAAAATATGTGGTCTGTGGAATCCAGTTTGGTTAGGGAATAAAATATCAAGAGATCACAGGTTCTGGTGGGGTTGAAGAACTATTGGACTCATTGTCACTAGAGGAAATGAACTGGAAAGGCAGGAGTTTGGTCTGAGCAGACTGCTTGAAATTAAGACTGCTCATGATACATTAGTTGCTAAGCTAAATATCCAACAGATCCCGTTGAGAGTGGGTGATTGAGGTGAGAGTGAGGATGTGATCATTGGATGTAAGGAAGTCCAGTAACTGAGAGGCTAGAGTGTGCCATTAATCCTTTATATGCATTTTGGAATCAGAATGATCATAAGAATAGTAGCGGAGATCAAGACTATGCATGGAGGCAAGCGTCACATAAATCATAAGTACTCTAAAATCATTATAACTGACATGCATCATGTTATATTTGTCTCTATTTTAGTCTCTACCATGTTTTATATTTTGGAAGATGTTCAAAAATTGTTATTGAATGAATATAAAAGACTTCCTAAAATTAAACTGCTTTTTCAGAAGCAGTTTTTCACCCTTTATGTGAATACAACATGATGAAAGTAGAAAATAATGGTTCTAATTGGCATATTTTGCTTAGAGTATGTGCCATTTACTAATTTTTTATATGTAAATAATTCTAAAGGGTATAACGTCTTTCTGTTAATAAGAATTTTGTAATCTGTAATATTGAACAACCAGTGTGTTATAGCTGAAGTATGTTTATAATAAGATATGATCAGGGTTATTTAAAACTCAGTTGGGTCAAATGCAGGAAAATGAATTTATTTCTGATAATGTTTCCAATTTGATCTTTTCTCTTTCAAGGATTTCAGTCTCAGATGGAGGTATTTCTTGTTTCCTTTAAGTAGCTTCTAAGAAGTAATCTGTAAAGGAGATTTATTTATTTATTTATTTATTTATTTATTTATTTATTTATTTAAATGTTTATTTTTGAGAGACAGAGACAGAGCGTGAGCAGGGGTGGGGCTGAGAGAGAGGGAGACACAGAATCTGAAGCAGGCTCCAGGCCGTGAGCTGTCAGCACAGAGCCCCATGCGGGCTCGAACTCACAAGTCATGAGATCATGACCTGAGCTGAAGTTGGACGCTTAACTGAGTCGCCCAGGTGTCCCTAAAGGAATATTCTTTAAATCAAGATGCTCACTTTTCATTAAAAATATAGAGGTATCTAGGGGCGCCTGGGTGGCTCAGTCGGTTGAGGGTCCGACTTCAGCTCAGGTCATGATCTCATGGCTTGTGAGTTCGAGCCCCGCGTCGGGCTCTGTGCTCATAGCTCAGAGCCTGGAGGCTGCTTTGGATTCTGTGTCTCCCTCTCTCTGCTCCTCCCACACTCACATGCTGTCTCTCTCTCTCAAAAATAAATAAAGATTAAAAAAAAAAAAAAAAAACAAAGAAAATTAGAGATATCTATTTATTCCCATTAAAAAAAAAATCAATCCAAGAATAGGACCAGGCATAGAGTGTATATAGAAGTATACTGAGTTGGGGCGCCTGGGTGGCTCAGTCGGTTAAGCGGCCCACTTCGGCTCAGGTCATGATCTCGCGGTCCATGAGTTCAAGCCCCGCATCGGGCTCTGTGCTGACAGCTCAGAGCCTGGAGCCTGTTTCAGATTCTGTGTCTCCCTCTCTCTGACCCTCCCCCGTTCATGCTCTGTCTCTCTCTGTCTCAAAAATAAATAAACGTTAAAAAAAAAAATTAAAAAAAAGAAGAAAGAAGTATACTGAGTTTATAGACTATTTAGAAGGCAGCAGGAAAAAAAAAGCCTTTATGTACATATGTGCTCAAGAAGTATTTGTTAAGTGAATGAACGGTGATGTTGTTGTGATGTTAGATTTGTCTCTAGAGTTCTTTTAAAATTTACAAATCTCCTAATAACCGCTAAGGGCATTAGTGATCAAGAATGGAGATCATTTCCCTGTGAAAAGAGCAGTAGAGTGCAGCTGGGTTTTGAAAGGCTAATGGCTTTGACAAATTTTATTTGCCTACTTGGCTTAGGCAACAACTCTCATTTACAGCCATAGTTTGTGCAGACTGCTCCAATTTTGTGGTTGTAGATTTCTCCCCTTTATCTAATGAAAAATATCTGAACTCGTTTTTACTAGGTGCCATATAACTAGCTGAGAAATGTTCCTTTGACCATGATTTACAGGAGAAATTGGGGGAGTTTTTGCTTTTCATCTAGGACTAGCCAGAGAGAAGTTAAGAGGAAAACTTAGGATATTTGGAAAATTGATGAACAAACCTCTTAGTTGTTTGCAGTCTTGTATGTACACAGTATGGAAGAAGGAGGTTTTGGTTCTAAATCAATTACTGTCTCAGTGACAAGACCCAGGGACTGGTGGACCCCACAGGAGATAGTATGTCATGTCCGAAGGAAGCCTTCCTTTTAGGTTACAAGATTAGCTAATTCATAAGGAGGAAATATGTATTGAATCTCCATTTAAGTTGTGTTGGCTTTACTTTTGGGAGGAGAAAACAGGTCGAAATTTCAGAAGAAACTGGAACACTCCAGATAGTTTTTACTTAAAATAGCAGGATAACATACAAGTAAAAATGGTGACTTCATTCTCAGCATTGTTCATTTGTGTTTCTTTTTACCTGAGCCCCTTGGTAAAAGAACAAAAAGTTGGGCGCCTGGGTGGCTCAGTTGGTTAAGTATCTGGCTTTGGCTCAGGTCATGATCTCACGGTTCCTGAGTTCAAGTGCCACGTTAGGTGAGCTCAAGCAAGCCCTGCTTCAGGTGAGCCCCACTTCTCTCTCTCACTCTCTCTCTGCGCCTCGCTCACTGTGCCCTCTCTCTCTCTCAAAAAACAAATCAAAAGAACAAAAAATTAGAGTAATTCCTAGCCAACAAAGTACATTTTCCAAAGTCTGAAATAGCCTCCTTGAACATTTTCTAAATATGAAAGTAACATATTCAAAGTAGAGAATTTAGGAAAAACTGACAAAAATAAGCAAAATTTATGATCTAATTGGGGTGCCTGGGTGGCTCAGTCGGTTAAGCATCCAACTACAGCTCAGGTCATGATCTTGCAGTCTGTGAGTTCGAGCACCTCATCGGGTTCTGTGCTGACAGCTCAAAGCCTGGAGCCTTCTTCGGATTCTGTGTCTCCCTCTCTGTCTGCTCCTCCCCCGCTCATGCTCTGTCTCTCTCTCTCTCCTTCAAAAATAAATAAAAACATTAAAAAAGAATATGATCTAATCATGTTTTGTTAATATATTGGGTATCAACGTATTGAGGATGTTTTCTTCTATCTACACAGATTTTTTTTCAGGTTAGGTTAGTAAAGGATCGTGGATAAGTTGAGCATCTTCACATCATTGGACTCCTAGTGCTGATGTAATATTGTATGTGTGTGCTGTACTTCAGTGGGCAGGTAACCTGTCCTTTAATATTTCAGTTTCCAGTGTCTCACCAGTATAAATAGTGCTTTCATAAACATCTTTGAACTGAAAACTTTGTGTATTTGGTTACTTCCCTAAATTAAGTTCCTGCAATGGGAATTACTTTCTCAAAGAGTAGAAGCCTTTTTTTAGTTCTGGTGTCTTTTGTTATTTGCATTCTAGAAATGATATGTGGCATTGTTTTTAAGTACTCTTCCAATCTTGAATATTATCATTAAAATAAAAAAACATTAAGAAGTATAAAGGAGAGCTCATTGTTTTAATTTACATTTATTTTACTACAATAAAGACTGGGTATATTATTATACTTATTAGTCAATTATATTTCTTAAAAAAATTTTTTTAATGTTTATTTATTTTTGAGAGACAGAGTGTGAGTGGGGGTGGGTCAGAGAGAGGGAGACACAGAATCCGAAGTAGGCTCCAGGCTCTGAGTTGTCAGCAGAACCTGACATGGGGCTCAAACCCATGAACCGCGAGATCATAATCTGAGCCCAAGTCAGACTCTCAACTGATGGAACCACCCAGGTGCCTGTGGTCAGTTATATTTCTTATTTTATTATTCACATATCTAAGAATACTAATCCTTTTGTATGTTGTAGGCAGTGTTTGTCTAACTTTTGTTATTTTTAAACAGATTTTTAATCAAATCTCAATCTTTTTCATTATTTATCTTTTCTTGTTAATGTATAGACAGTCCTTTCCCATCTAATATCTGAATAAGTTGTTTACTTCAGATTATTTCTTGGTTTCATTAAAAAACCCAATTATGTAAAATTTTAACCATATTTAAGAGTAGAGAGAGGCATAATGAACCTGTGGTACCTATCACTCATTTTTAGCAAATATCAATATATGGCCAATCTTATTCCATCTCTATCTGCCTCCAGACCCTCTTTGGGCAGTTTGGGACAAATTCCAGACATCTGAATATCATTTAATCTGTTGATATTTAGGGTTTTACTTTTTAAAACATAACCACATGATCACTTATAAAGAATTTAGGGAAAGAATCTAATATCCATCATTTAGTTTCATTTTCCTAATTGACTTATAATTGTTTTTAAAAATTTGAAATTAGTTATCAAGTAAGGTCCACCCGTTGCTTTTTTTTGATACATATTGAAGTTTCTTTTAATCTGTAAGTATCTCCTCCATATTTTCCCCTTCCTTCCTCCCCTTATTTTTTGTTGAAGAAATGGCTTAAAATTTTTTTTGACTCTGTAATGCAGCTGATTTTTTTTAATGTATATTTTGAAGCTAGGGTTTACTTCTTGCCCTTTGCTTCTAACAGTTAACCAATACCATTCTTTTTTATTAAAACATTTTTTAATGTTTATTTATTTTTGAGAGAGAGAGAGAGAGAGAGAATGGGGGAGGGGCAGAGAGAGAGGGAGACACAGGATCTGAAGCAAGCTCCAGATTCTGAGCTATCAGCACAGAGCCCAATGCAGGGCTCAAACTCACAAATTGTGAGATTGTGACCTGAGCCAAAGTTGGAACTTAACTTATTGAGCCACCCTGGTGCCCCTAACCAGTACCATTTAAAATATAATCTTAAATTCTTCATTGAAGTTCCACTTTTATAATACAGGAGTTATTATATAAGAAAAGTGTCATTTCAAATGAATGGAGAAATACAGTATTCTTACTACGTAAGAATTGACATCTTGACAGTATTGAGTTTTCCTACCCGGAACATGTATCTTTTTCATTTATTTAAGTGTTCTTTTGTTTCTGACAATGAAGTTTTGCTTTTTCTTCACTTTCTTCTTCTTTTTTTTTTCTTTGCATTTTGTCCTATTTGCTTTTCCATGACCACCTTGTCATCACGCACATATATTTTGCTGAACCACTTGAGTGCTCTTTGTAGACATCACCCCTAAATACTTCAGCCTTGTCTCCTAAGAAGATACAATTAATCACTTCCAGAAATATAATGTTAATGCAACAGTATTACCTAATTATGTTCAAATTTCCCCCAGTTGTCCACGTGAACTTTATAGTTATTATAACAAAGACCCAATGAAGGAACAAGTGATACATTTATTTGTTTTGTCTCTTTAACTCTCCTTTAGGCTAACCAGTATAGTTTAGTAGCTTTATTATTATTATTATTATTATTATTATTATTATTATTATTATCTTTCATGACACAGTTTTTGAAGTGTCCAGGTCAGTTATTTTACAGAATAACCCTTAATTTAGATTTGCCCAATATCTTTCTCGAGACTGATCTGGAACATTTACTTACAGCAATACTTACAGTAATATGTAGGTGATGTTTTGGTCACTTAAGTGCAATACATGAGGAGGCACATAATAGCGGTTTGTCCAATTATTATTGATATTTGATCTTTTGGCAAGTAGTCTGCCATGTTTTTCTAAATTCTGTTTTCCATCAGTCTTTTATCCAGTGGTTTCAATATCCATAATTATAGCCTGAGTCAATTATGACGATGGTATCATAAAATGATGGTTTTCAATTTCTGTCATCTTTAGGTATTTATTTGTTGGCATTCTTCTGTCTTTTCCCTTTCTTTTTTGATGTGTCCCCATTTGGTGAGCCCTTCTTTCCTGGCACAATGAGTTATTCTAGACTCAACTTATACTTGCTTTGTTCACTTTGCACTTTCCCTGAGCATTTTTCTAAGGAGCCCCGGCTCCATTTAAGGGAGAGAACATTTAGGAGCCAAGATCTAGGCCTGGGTATGGGACATTTCCATCACCCCAAGAAGTTCTCTTATGTCCCATTCAAGTCTGTTCCTTTACCCTCAGCTCAGCCCCAAGCAACTGCTTACCACCTTCCTGCCACCATAAATTAGGTAGGATTCTTTTCTAGGGTTTCATATAATTGGAATCATGTTGTAATTTTTTGTGTCAGACTTCTTTTGCACGGCTTATTAATAGTTTGTCCCTTTGTATTGCTGTGTAGTGTTCCATTGCATGGATGTACTGCAATTCACCTGTAATGGATGGACATTTAGATTGCTTCCATTTTTTGGCTATTAAGAATAAAGTTGTCATGAGTATTTGTGTCAAAGTCTTGTGTGGACATATGTTTTCATTTCTCTAGGGTAAATACCAACATGTGGAAATGCTGGGATATATGGTAAGTGTAAGTATGTTTAGTTGTATAAGAAGAAATAGCCACACTGTTTTCCAAAATGGTTGTACCATGTCTAGCATTAGTGAATAAAAGTTCAGGTGCTCCATATCGTCATCAACACTTGGTATTGTTTGCATGTTTATTTATGTTAATTTTTTAAAGTTTATTTATTTTGAGGGAGAGAGAGAGAGAGAGAGAAAGGATGAATGGGGGCAGAGCAGAGAGAGGGAGAGAGAGAATCCCAGGCAGGCTCTGTGCTGTCCACACGGAGCCCAACATGGGGCTTGATCCCATGAACCTCGAGATCATGACCTGAGCCAAAATCAAGAGTCAGACTCTTAACTGAGCCAGCCAGGTGCCCCTGTATTGTTTGCATTAAAAAAAAATTTTTTTAATGTTTATTTATTATTGAGAGACAGAGCATGAATGTGGGAGGGGCAGAGAGAGGAGGAGACAGAATCTGAAGCAGGCTCCAGGCTCTGAGCCGTCAGCACAGAGCCTGATGCAGGGCTCAGACTCACAAATCGCAAGATCGTGACCTGAGCCGAAGTTGGATGCTTAACCAGCTGAGCCACGCAGGCACCCCTGTTTGTATTTTTAATTCAACCATTCCAACTGGTATCTGGTATGCAGTATAGTATTATCTCTGTGCTTTTATTTTGTATTTCTCTGATGACTAATGATGTATATGTATTGGCTATTTGTATGTTTCTTTGAAGTTTGTGTTCAAATCTTTTGCTTATTTTTTAATTAGCTTCTTTGGTTATTTTTAAATTATTATATTGTAAGAGCTTACTATATATCATGGATACACTTTCTATTTGGTCAGAGATATGAATATATGTAATGCAGTTTGCTATTTTATCTCTTTTTAATATCTGTTGAAAAACAAAAGTTTTCCATTTTTTTTGAAGTGTAGTGTATTAGCTTTTTTTTTAAATGGTTGGTTTTGTATGTCCTAGCCAAAAAGATGTTTGCCTACCTCACGGTAATAAAGATTTTCTCCTATGTTTTCTTTTAAAGTTTTATAGTTTTAGCTTTACAATTAGTTCTGTGTGCAAGCATTTTATGTTTTCATGCTTGTTGCAAAATGTAAATACAGTAGTCCGCCCTTACCCACAGTTTCACTTTTTAAGGTTTCAGTTAGCCGTGGTCAACTGGGATCTGGAAGCAGATGACTCTTTCTGAGGTATGGTCAGAGGTCAATAGTAGCCTAATACTACGTCCCAGTGCCTACATCATTCACCTCATTTCATGTCATCACGTAGGCATTTTATCATATCATCACAAGAAATGTGAGTACAGTTCAGTAAGAAATTTTGAAAGAGAATATTTGTTCACAGAACTTTTATTACCATATATTGTTATAATTTATTGTTAATTTGTTACTGTGTATGAGATTGATGATAGGTATGTATGTATAGGAAAAATCATGGTATATATAGGGTTTGGTACTATCCACGACATCAAGCAGTCACTGGGAGTCTTGGAACATATCCCCTGTGGATAAGGAGGGACTACTGCATAATGTATACATTATTTGTCCTTTAGGAAAATATTAGCAAATACTGGATAAGGTCAAAAGACAACAGCAGCAGGTTATTAGTCCTATTTGTCAGACACAAGGAGATGTAGTAGATACAAGAATGACTCACTGTTATTTCCAATTTTGTAGACACGTGGGCCACTCACCACTGTTTCTTCTCTCCTGCTGAGTGGATGGTGGATTATATTTCACCTCTTTGTATTACAGCTGTGTGCAATATGAGCGGAGATAACATACACTCTCAAGTAAACATTTAAGGAAATGTTTAAAGGAAACATTTAAGAACTGCAGCAAAATTTCCCTTTCTCTCTATCTCCTTCTCACTGCTGCTGTGACTAGCATGTTTCAGATGGTGGAAATAAAAGAAAGAAATCAATCGTTTTAAACTAGTGACAATAGGGGCTATCTCTTGCTGCAGCCCAAGCTAAGAGAGGAGACCAATATAGGAGAAATATATTAATTTCATGGTGAATATTCGAGGTTGGGGCTTCAGGGAAACTGAACCAATAGTCTCCAAGAACAGATAGGTGAGTTAAATTTGGGGCCGTAACTAGTAATTAGCAACAATCTGTCTAAACAGCGAACAAGTTATTACAATATGGATTTATTGCTGTGGGAATGTAAGTGAGTTTATAGTTTCTTATGATGGGAAGGAGCCTATGGAGAGGACAAGGTTGAAGATACAGAAATGAGGGAAAATGATTGCTAATATGTCCTGTAGAAGGCTGGAAAAGATGGGATCTCCAGAGCACCAGGGGAGGAGAGGAGTTACCTTTCTTATAGCAGGAAGAGGGAAGGAAAGTTGGTGGGTGCAGACACAGGTAGGTTTATAGATGTGCTGGGGGAGGTTGAGAGGTAAGAATTACAGTTGCTGACAGTGCTTCCCACCCCACTTGCTGATCCAAGTGCTTCACGAATTACAACTTGTTTAATCCTCACAACACTGCTATGTGATAGATACTATTATTATCTCCATTTTACAGTTGAGGGAACTAAAGAAGTTCTTTTTTTTTTTTTTTTTAATTCAAATCCAAGTTAGTTAACATAAAGTGTAATAATGATTTCAGGAATAGAATTTAGTGATTCATCATTTCCATACGACACCCAGGGCTCATCCCAACTAGCGTCCTCCTTAATTCCCTTTGCCCATTTAGCCCATCCCCCCCGACCCAGCAGCCTCCCAGCAACCCTCAGTTTGTTCTCTGTATTTAAGAGGCTCTTCTGGTTTGTCTCCCTTTCTATTTTTATATTACTTTTGCTTCCCTTCCCTTATGTTCATCTGTTTTGTATTTTAAATTCCACATGTGAGTGACATCATGTGATATTTGTCTTTCTCTGACTGACTTATTTTACTTAGCACAATGCACTCTCGTTCCATCCACGAAGAAGTTCTTGATGGGTGAATTCACTTTCGTCTTAGAAGTCTGAGGTGAGGTAGGTCATCTGCTGAGATTGAAGGTGGAGGTGAAATGGGAGTAGTTTTTTCAAAATTCATCCATCCTCACCCCTAAAATTACTTCAAATTGGAAAAAAAACTATTTGACAAGGGCAGTGGATCTTATATGAAACTTAAGTAAATTATAAATGAAAAGACCTTTTTTTTTTAACTTTTATTTAATTAAGTAATCTCTACACACAATGCGGGGCTCAAACTCATGACCCTGAGATCAAGAGTCACATGCTCTTTTGAATGAGCCAACCAGGCACCCAAAAATAACTTTTAAGTAACTTTGTTACTTCAGTTGACATGTTACCTAACAATCTAAGTATGAATTGTGAGACTCTGTGCAAATTCATCTCTGGATCATTCTTTTAGCCTCTTTACCAATTGTGTTGCTGCTTCTAAGTCTCTCTTATAACAACTCCTGAGTTGGTCCTGGTGGAGGAAGTGTGGAAATTTGGAGCCAGGAAAAACCAGTGTTCCTCTCACCCAGGCCAGGAACACCCAGTCCCTATCTTTTTTTTTTTTTTTTGGTCTAATTGAATTTTTAATACTTTTTTTTAAAATTTAATTTAATTTTTTATTTTTTAAAATTTATATCCAAATTAGCATACAGTGCAACCATGATTTCAGGAGTAGATTCCTTAGTGCCCCTTACCCATTTAGCCCATCCCCCCTCCCACAACCCCTCCTGTAACCCTCAGTTTGTTCTCCATATTTATGAGTCTCTTCTGTTTTGTCCCCCTCCCTGTTTTTATATTATTTTTGTTTCCCTTCCCTTATGTTCATCTGTTTTGTCTCTTAAAGTCCTCATATGAGTGAAGACATATGATTTTTGTCTTTCTCTGACTGACTAATTTCACTTAGTATAATACCCTCCAGTTCCATCCATGTAGTTGCAAATGGCAAGATTTCATTCTTTTTCATTGCCAAGTAATACTCCATTGTATGTATATACCACCTCTTCTTTATCCATTCATCCATCGATGGACATTTGGGCTCTTTCCATACTTTGGCTGTTGTTGATAGTGCTGCTATAAACATTGGGGTGCATGTGTCCCTTCGAAACAGCACACCTGTATCCCATGGATAAATGCCTAGTAGTGCAATTGCTGGGTCGTAGGGTAGTTCTATTTTTAATTTTTTGAGGAACCTCCATGCTGTTTTCCAGAGTGGCTGCACCAGCTTGCATTCCCAACCCAATCCCTGTCTTTAAAGCTGTCTGTCCCTAGAAGTTTTTGTAAAACTGCCCATCTTTGTAAGAAAGGCCACTCTCTTCTCAGAAATCTTTTTCTTCCTGGAAAGTCAAAGCTCCCCTCTCTTGGCATCAAAGTTTGTGGTTTTTAGGGGCGCCTGGGTGGCTCAGTCGGTTGAGCGTCCGACTTCGGCTCAGGTCACGATCTCGCAGTCCGTGAGTTCGAACCCTGGGTTGGGCTCTGTGCTGACAGCTCAGAGCGTGGAGCCTGTTTCAGATTCTGTGTCTCCCTCTCTCTGACCCTCCCCCGTTCATGTTCTGTCTCTCTCTGTCTCAAAAATAAATAAACGTTAAAAAAAAATTAAAAAAAAAAAGTTTGTGGTTTTTAGGTGCCCATTTTTTCTTCTTTTATTTCTTCTCCTTCACAATTTTGGGGTTTTGATCTTCTGCCTGAGCAATTATTTTTTTTAGAAATATGGGAGGTCCCATTTTCCTCCAACTAAATGGGTCTTGTGTCAGTTCACGGAGTAAACAGAGAAAGTGAATTTTGGTTGTAGCTTCATGGTGATTTAGACTGATCTGAATATCCTCCTTAGCATAGGTTGATACTGCTCTGGACAAAGATACTGGTGGTGTATGTTGTATGTATGTGCAGGGATGGGGGCTGTGGGATGGGATGTGAGTCACTCCTGGTGATTTAGACAAGCACTTGGTTTCAACCATCCATGAAGGGGATAGGAGGTGGAGACTTAGCCTGGGTGGTTCAGGGAGTTAGAAATGAGATCCTCACATCAAAACAGGACTCCTGAAGGCAGTTGGAGAGAAGTGTCAAAGGTTTAATGAAATCTGCTCAAATGAGACATGAGTGAGAATAATGAGTACAAATAGCCATGGCAGCTGAGATCACGAGGGAATGAAAGTGAGTTAATGTTCATTTTTTTATTTTTTAGTTTATTCATTGATTTTTGAGAGAGAGAAGGAGTGAGTGGGAGAGGGGCAGAGAATAGTGTTTCCATTCAGTAATTTCCAGACTTACAGGGAAACCAGATTATTCTGGTCTCTTTTTTTTTTCCCCTCTATCTTTGGACAGAGAGGTCTCTCTGTCATGTTCATTTGCCAGGTGATCTCAAGTGACCTGGCAGAATAAAGCCTATCAGCAGTGTATTTATATATTTAGGTATTTATTTGTTTACTTATTTGCACTTTTATAGTACCTGTTAATTACATGCCATATAAAGCTAATAAGCATTTACTTATAAGTAAAATAAATAAATAGTATAATATTTATCATAGTTGTATTATAATAACAAATAAATAAATGCTTATTAAAAATCTTGACAGGTCTTGGCATATGGGTTTTGTGGAGTTTCTTGCTCCTCTACCCTCTTATCTTCCCTATGTGAATGTTCAGCTGGTGGAGAGAAGCCATTTTGGACCAGTTTCCATTCTTTCAACGCTCCCTGCCCTCTTGTGCTTTGGTGCCTTTAAATATGCTGCTCCTTCTACCTGGAACAGTGTCCACACCTTTCTACCTGAATCCCTGGTCTTGAGCATTCATCCTCTGGTCTTGGCTTGAGCATCACTTTCTCAGAGCAGCATTTGTTGGTCCCCCTCTATCTCACTTAGGGTCCCCTGTTTTAGCTTATGTCCTGTGGTACCAAAGTACTGATCGTGTTCGTGTCCATCTGTGCCCATGTGTCTTCTTCACTAGACTGTTAAGTTCCATGGAACCGGAATCTTATTTCTCTTCCCCACTTCTGGTGTTTATGTTGCCTGGTATGTAATGGACACAAAAGAAACTGGAGTCACAAATAAATGTTATTTTCACATGTATTCTTGGGTTTTGTTATGGAGACCTTCAAAACTCAGTTTCTAGTTACCACGAGCCATAGCAGATGTTTTCTGAGTTGTAAGACAAAACTAGAGATAGGTGTGACCCAAGTCTTGTTAAGAAGGATGGGCTGCTGGGGCACCTGGGTGGTTTAGCTGGTTAAATGTCCGACTCTTGATTTTGGTTCAGGTCACGATTTCACAGTTCGTAGGTTCGAGCACTGCATTGCACTCTGTGCTGACAGCTCAGAGCCTGGAGCTTGCTTTGGAGTCTGTGTCTTCCCCTCTCTCTCTGCCCCTCCCCTGCTTGGTCTCTTATCTTTCTCTCTCTCTCTCTCAAAAATAAAAAAATAAACATTAAAAAAAATTAAAGAAAAAAAAAGAAGAAGGATAGGCTGCCATTTAATTCTTAGCTCATTGCATGTGAGAAGTTCATTGATGAGAGAACTGGAGCTGAGCTCCCTGATCACTTGAGCCGAGATAACAGTACTGTTGAGAATCCATTATTAGTTGCTGCGATGGAAAAAAACAATTATGTCTAACTGGTGTTCGGTCTTTATTTGGATACAATATATGTTGGTGTCATGTGAGTATCTAAAGAACTGGTTGTTCTATTCCTCCATCATGGAATTATTTAGGAATTTAAAAGTCAGGGTGTCAGCCTTGATTGGGAGCTTGTTAAAAATGCAGAGTTTCAGACTCCACCCTAGACTTACTGACTCAGAATATGCATTTTAACATGATTCTCAGGTGACTGGTAGGTCCTTTAAAGTTCAAGAGGCACTATTTTAGTATATATATATATTTTTAAAAATTTTTTGATGTTTATTTGAGAGAGAGAGAGAGAGAGAGCAGGGAAGGGGCAGAGAGAAAGGGAGACACAGAATCCAAAGCAGGCTCCAGGCTCTGAGCTGTCAGCACAGAGCCCCATATGGGGCTTGAACTCATGAACTGCAGTATCATGACTTGAGCTGAAGTCGGAAGCTTAACAGACTGAGCCACCTAGGTGCCCCTTAAATAAATTTATTTATTTATTTATTTATTTATTTATTTATTTATTTATTTTTAACGTTTATTTATTTTTGAGACAGAGAGAGACAGAGCATGAACAGGGAAGGGGCAGAGAGAGAGGGAGACACAGAATCAGAAGCAGGCTCCAGGCTCTGAGCCATCAGCCCAGAGCCCGACGTGGGGCTCGAACTCACGGACCGTGAGATCGTGACCTGAGCTGAAGTCAGACGCTCAACCGACTGAGCCACCCAGGCGCCCCTTAAATTTATTTTTTAATGTTTATTTTTGAGAGAGAGAGAGAGAGAGAGAGAGAGAGACAGACTGTGAGTGGGGGAGGGGCAGAGAGAGAGGGAGACACAGAATCTGAGCAGGCTCCAGGCTCTGAGCTGTCTGCTTGAACCCATGAACCATGAGATCATGACCTGAACCGAAGTCAGACACTTAACCACCCAGGTGCCCCATGGTTTTAGTATATGAATAACATCACAGATGATCGAGAGGCTCTAAGCAGAACCATTTGTGTGTGTGTGCGTGTGTGTGTGTTTTAATTTTAGAGAGAAAGAGCAGTTAAGAGGGGCAGAGGGAGAGAGAGTCTTTTTTAAAAGTTTGTTTATTTTGAGAGAGAAGCAGGGTGCGCAAAGAGAGGAGAGAGAGAATCCCAAGCAGGTTCTGCACTATCAGTGCACAGCCCAATGTGGGGCTTGAACTCACAAACCGTGAAATCATGACTTGAGCCCAAGTCAAGAGCTGGATGCTTAACCGACTAAGCCACCCAGGTGCCCTGAGAGAGAGAGAGAGAGAGAGAGGAAGTCTTAAGCAGGTTCCACGCTCAGCATGAAGCCTGATGCGAGGCTCAATCCCATGACCCTGGGATCATAATCTGAGCTGAAATCAAGAGTTGGCCAGCCCCTCAACCGACTGACTGAGCCACCCAGGCACCCTTAAGCAGAATCACTTGTAAATATTCATGTATCAATTCTTTCATCCACAAAACAAATAACTTTTAAGCATGTAATTTTTATTAGGCATTAGTAGTTTTGGCAATAATAACAAGAATAATGTAATAGGCACTTTACATAATGCATTGTTTCTAATTCTCACAACAACCTTGAAAGGAAGGTGTTGTCTGTTCCATTTGACATTGAAGTCACTGGAGTTTGGGTAGCACGTCCATGATATCTCAGCAAGTGTGGGACTGAGCCCGGTCCCATCTGAGAAGTCTTAATTTTTCTACCTCTTTGTCCTAAAAACAGAGGGTGTAAGATCTTATTTTTCGAAATCCTTCATAATATTATAGCTCATTTTTGGTGTGCATAAAAAAGGTGAAACACGATCTGGTTACTTATGTACTTAACTTGATACAGCTTCTCATGGGAAAAGGATGTGGAGAGGAGAAAAGCAGAAATTCCTAAATAAAAATGTTATGCTTCTCTGTGCACAGCAGATGTAATAAATGCAATAATATACCCAATGTGCCTTACAGTCTTAAGTGGAGGACTAAAATTAATTTCAAACCACTGAGTCTGAAAATGACCTGGAGAGCTGCATTTCTTGATGTTTTGCATCAAATCTTCTGTTTGACCCTCAGAAGCCCACTAATGACTTCAGGTAAAAACCAGGAAAGGGATGCGTCTGCATGGCTGTGAAGGGGCTACTGATTTCTCTGAATCTCAATACACAATATTAACTAGGTGAATAGACAGGGAATACCACCTGTGGTGTGGGGCAAGAGAGCCATTTTTATTCTTGCTCACATATCAACTTGCTTGTCAGCTGAATACTGCCTGAGGTCTTGCTCTGTGTCTCTACCTTCTTTTCTGTCTGGAGAGAGATTCCAGCTGCCAGGCAGTTGATGCCATGAAGTGCCTTTGATTTCTTCTCCATAGTATTGGGACATGCATGTTTGCTGGGCCCATAAACATAGTTTTTAGTGTCATAGTCATATTTTCCAATGCAAGAAAGCCCCTGTATGATTTTAGCACCAAGAAGCAAAGAAACTTGTTTCCTTTTCTAAAAAAAAAAAAAAAAAAAAAAAAAAAAAAAAAAAAAAAAAAAGTACTATTTCAAAATAGTGACCAATTCAGGCAAAGCAAGGAAGATGTTTGAGGTGGTAAATCTACTTCAGGCTTTCCCAAAGCTGGGGAATTGGAATACCCACCCATAGCTTTGTTTAGGATTGCTATAGGCTCCACAAGCTCACTTTCTGTTTGTGCAAGAAAAGTTGCCTTTTGAAGGAATGTGGTACACACGCTCTTAATATAACATGAAAGGAAAGGTTCTTCGTGCCAAGAAATCACTCACGTGGCATGGAATCCTTTTAAACAAATCTGGCGGCAAGCTTTTTTCTGGAAGATTGACGGGAGAATGAAATAATTTAAAATTTTGTTCACAGAAGTCACCCTCGACCTCTCATATGGAGCTCTCAAAGCTGGTCTCCAAACACAAACTCGGCCCTTGCAGCTCTTCTGTGCAGCCCAAATGGGGTGCAAAACCTGCTGTCACTAATTGGGATGGCTTTCAGGTGGTGGTGATGATTTTTAGATTTATGGCAAGTTCTAGATATGACTAGAGACACAGCACATTTGGAAGAATGAGGTGTAAGGGCGCCTGGGCTGGGAGGAAGCAGCCAATGCCTCCCAGGGTGATTATGTTCAAGTTCAGAACTGCAAGTTCAGCAATGAGAGAAACGGGCTTTTTTGGAGGTTTCTGTTTTCTCTACAGCCAAGGACTGAGCTTTTCTTTATTACGTTTGGCTCAGTACCTTTTTCTTTCTTTTTTTTTTTTAACATTTATTTTTGAGAGACAGAGTGAAACAGAGCATGAGTGGGGGAGGGGCAGAGAGAGAGGAGAGACAGAATCTGAAGCAGGCTCCAGGCTCTGACCTGTCAGTACAGAGCCCGATGCAGGTCTTGAACTCACTGACCGCGAGATCATGACCTGAGCCAAAGTTGGCTGCCCAACCAACTGAGCCACCCAGGCGCCCCTTGGAACTTTTTCTTAACTAGTCATGTTTTCCTTAGGACAAGTCATGTTTTGTCCTTAGAACATCTTTTTTTTCTCTAAAATTTTTTAATGTTTATATTTGAGACAGAGCATGAGTGAGAGAGGGGCAGACAGAGAGGGGTAATTGAAGCAGGGTCCAGGCTGCAAGCTGTCAGCACAGAGCCCGACATGAACCTCCAACTCACGAACCTGTGAGATCATGACCTGAGCCTAAGTCGGATGTCCAACTAACTGAGTCACCCAGGCACCCCATTCCTTAGGACCTCTTGATGCTGCTGGAAGCAGAGGAACTTTCCACCTTTGGTCCCTGAGCCTCAGTTAAACTCCACTCATCTCCATGTTTGCAAATTTTTCCCATCCCGTTAACATTCCTCTTTAAAATGGAAACACACTGTTTCCATCTCAGCCCTTTTTGCTTGACCTTCCCTATCACTGATGATTTGTAGAAACAGAAAAGGCACTGCCGCCTTTGCATTCTTTTCCCAATTTGAGGCTTTTCTCCATTTGGAGAGACGGCTGCCTGTTGTTAGTGAGGCCCCTCTGACCTAAACCTTTGGAAAGAATTCAACCAAGGCAAGGACTCAGCCAAGAAATTAAACTGGATCAAACTTCTGAAGATTGGACAAAGCACAATGTTGGAGCACATATCTTCCCGAAAAAGGGCCCAAATCCCCCCTGCAAGTTACTTCCCTTAGCAACACCGGCGTGATAGGAAATATAAGGATGTTATTACCTTTTTATTTTTCTTTTTAATAAGTAATCTCTTAGGGTGAAAAAAAGTAGTTATTTTATTCATAATGGAAGTGGTAGCCATCATAAATCCCTGTTCTCTTGTTCTTTTGTCTTTTTTCTGACTCAATAGAATACGACTGTTTGAAGTTTGTTTGCTTTTGCCATCATCAAGGGCAGAATTCAACCCTCTTCCCAAATACGTGAGGATTGTTTTTAGATTTATGATGAAACCTAGACCTGCCTATGGTAAAGAATGGGTATTTATTTCAATATGAAAGGCAGTCTCTTGAGAGCTTTGTGTGGGAACCATGCTATTTAAATATTTTTATGTTGGAAAGTCTGTCTTTTTCAAATCATTCTTGGCTTCCAGCCCTGGAGAGTGAAGCCTCATCCAGAGGGACAGGAGAAGAATCCTGGGTTAGAAATCAAGAGATGTCCATGCCTTAGCTCAGTGTCTACTATGAATTTCCTCTGTCATCTTGAGCAAGTCATTTGTCTCCCTCTCTGCCTTGGTGGACAGGTGAGTGGAGTGATGTGGTTGAACCGAGCGAGGCAGTGAATTTGAACTTTTTTTATTTTATGTTTTTCATAGCAGTGTCCTCTTTGCAAATGTAATCTTACATAAACTCTAGTACATAATGTAGATAAAAGCTATATTTTACTAGATAATTGATGAATCCTAAATTACCATCTTTATTAAAAAATTAGGGAATGAGGGGGCACCTGGGTCTGTGAGTTTGAGCCCTGCATCGGACTCTGTGCTGACAGCTCGGGGCCCGGAGCCTGCTTCAGATTCTGTGTCTCCCTCTTGCTCTGCTCCTCTCCCAGTCATGCTCTCTCTCTCTATCTCAAAAATAAATAAACATAAAAAAAAAAAATAAAAACAAATAGCATCTAGCTACCACAGCTGATTGCAACTAAATTACATTTGAAAGATGTTTAATTAATGGAAGGTTTTTGTTTTTTTTTTAAGCACAGAAGTTATTTATATTTTAATTTGAAATATATGTAGTAGGGCCTTATCTTGGAACTCCTAAAAACTTCAGTGTAAAAACATACATTCAGGAACTTGCCACCCTTATCGTTAAAATAACTCTGAGAAGTCCGCCTAAGTTTAAAGACTCTGCCTCAACAAATTTGGTCAATTTTCATGCTTATCCAACTCCTTTCACGATGCCGTGTAGACCATTATTCTACATGGATGATGACCACAAGCATGTTTCAGCAACTGCTTTTATCTGAGCACCAATTTCTATGTCATCGGAGTAGATATGATACACTTTTGACAAGTTATTTGATGGTATATCATAATCTAATCTAAAAACCTAATTTTTTCTCCAGTCATGTTTTATGTAGTAAGTCTTCTATGTGCCCATTAAAAAAAATTTTTTTTAACGTTTATTTATTTTTGAGAGAGAGACAGAGTGTGAGCAGGGGAGGAACAGAGAGAGGGAGACACAGAATCTGAAGCAGCCTCCAGGCTCTGAGCTGTCAGCACAGAGCCTGATATGGGGCTCAAACTCGAACTCACAAGCGGTGAGATCGTGTCCTGAGCTGAGCTGAAGTCAGGTGCTTAACCAACTGGGCCACCCAGGCACCCTGTTTGTTTGTTTGTTTGTTTTTTAAGTAATCTCTCCACTCTACATGGTGTCTGAACTCACGATCCCGAGACCAAGAGTCTCACACTCCACCATCTGAGCCTGCCAGGTGCCCCCTCCCCCCATTTTAAAAGTATTCCTTGTTTCATTTGTGTGACTTTGTGTAAAAACAAGCAAAACACAGACACCCAAAACTCCATATTTTCATTGGTCTGAATCATAAAATCGAAACTTTCAAGGAGTTTGCCAGATGTGTACTTTGAATGTCCAATTTGGGGTTAGATCAGTGATGATAACCAGCATGGGATGGGCTCTCATAGGTATTTGGAAATTTGGGGGGACGTTTTTGGTTGTCTTGATACCTAAGGGCATCCTTTCTGGAGCCAAGGATGATTCTAACTGACCTCCACTTGTCTCCCTTAAATGCCAGCAGAAAGGAAGGGAGATTATGTTTTTGTAAACATCTGCTTGTTGAACATAACCCGGACTTTAAAAAGCTCTTTCTGGTAGAATTTATCTTTTCCTCACTTGTGACTTTGGATGGGCCTGTTAAGGAGCTTTTATTGTCTGATTTAAGTTTTGTTCATAGAAAATTTTTGTTGATGACACTAAGTAGTTCAGTTAGGCAGGAGTGTCTGAGTTGCTTGTTTTTGGAACTTTTGTGTTTTGTTTCAAAATCATGTAATGTAGCAGAACCAGAGATTGGAAGATTTCACTGCCTGAACTATAAGAAGCTGAGCAATTTTAGTCACACTAAAATAAATGAGACTGGGTGACCACTGTCATTGTACTTTCTTGCCGTCAAAAACTTTCATGTGAAACGTATATAGGCACTTGTTTTCTTTCCTTCCCACCCACCCCCCGCCCCAATTCTTATTTAAATGCTAGTTAACATATAATGTAATATTGGTTTCAGGAGTAGAATTTATTGATTCATCACTTGCATATAACACCCAGTGCTCAACACAAGTGCCTTCCTTAATGCCCATCACCCATTTAGCCCATCCCCCCCTTCCCTCCAGCAACCCTCAGTTTGTTCTCTATAGAAATCAGAGTTTCTTATTGTTTCCATCTCTCTTTTTTTTCCCCTTCCCCTATGTTCATCTGTATTGTTTCTTAAATTCCACATATGAATGAAATCATATGGTATTTGTGTTCTGCCTGACTTATTTCATTTAACATAATACATCCTAGCTCCATCTACGTCATTATAAATGGCAACATGTCATTCTTTTTGATGGCCAAGTAATATTTCATTGCATATATATACCACATCTTCTATAACTATTCATCAGTCGTTGGACACTCAGGCTCTTTCCATAGTTTGGCTATTGTTGATAATGCTCTTACAAACGTTGGGGTGTATGTGTCCCTTCAAATCAGTATTTTTATACCCTTTGGGTAAATACCTAGTAGTGCAATTGCTAGGTCATGGGGTAGTTCTGTTTTTAAGTTTTTGAGGAACCTCCATACTGCTTTCCACAGTGGCTGCACCAGCTTGTATTCCCACCAACAGTGCAAGAGTGTTCCCTTTCTCTGCATCTTCAACATCTGTTGTTTCCTGAATTCTTAATTTTAGCCATTCTGACAGGTGTGAGATGGTATTTCATCTTGGTTTTGATTTTTATTTCCCTGGATGTGTGATGTTGAGCCTCTTTTCATGTGTCTGTTAGCCATTTTCTTTGGAAAAATGTCTATTCATGTCTTTTGCCCATTTCTTAAGATATTATTTGTTTTTTGGGTGCTGAGTTTGGTAGGTTCTTTATAGATTTTTGGATACTAACCCTTTATCTGATATGCCATTTGAAAATATCTTCTCCGATTCTGTAGGCTGCCTTTTAGTTTTGTTGACTGTTTCTTTTGCTGTGCAGAACTTTTTTTTTATCTTCATGAGGTCCCAGTGGTTCATGCTATTTGCTTTTGAGACGTGTCTGGTCAGAAGTTACTCCAGCCCAGGTCAGAGAGGTTGCTGCCTGCTTTCTCCTCTAAGAGTTTGATGGTTTCCTATCTCACATTCAGGTCTTTAATCCATTTTGAGTTTATTTTTATGTCTGGTTTAAGAAAATGGTCCGGTTTCATTCTTCATGTTGCTGTTGAGTTTTCCCAACAATTTGTTGAAGGGACTGTCTTTTTTCCATTGTATATTTTTTCCTGCTTTGTCAAGGGTTAGTTGACCATATAATCATGGGCACTTGCGTTCATTTCATGTATTGTTGCACCATGCTGTGGTTGATCATTAGTAGAACATCACTTAGTACCAAATTGGCCCTTTTCATGATGAGGTACAATCATATTTATTTAACATATTTTCTCATTAAGCTTAATTTTTCAACCAATGACTCATTTCTACTTTTGAAGGTAATTACTTCATCTCACTAGAAATTTTTCAAAAAAATTTAAAGAAAACGTATCCAAAACTCACCATAAATCCTAAGCTTAAATAATTATCATGACATATGTTACTTGTTTGCTGCACAGCTTTCTGTGGCTTTCTGACAAGAGCAAGCCCTGGGCAGAAGCATCTGAGCCTCGTCAGGCATTTGACAAATTTGATTAATGTGTGCTAGGGTTAGTCTACTTCCCTGTATCATTTTACAGGAGAGGCCATGTGCAAGTCTGGATTAAAAAAAACAAAAACAAAAAAACAACACTGGTGCAGAATTACTACCTATTTAGTGTATTTTATATATATCCCAAAGATGACTAAAAAAAGAGAAAAAAAAGTTATAGTTCAGGGTCCCATGCATAAAAATGAAGAAACCTGTGGAACGCCTGGGTGACTCAGTCAGTTGAGCGTCTGACTATTGATTTTGGCTCAGGTCATGATCTTATAGTCTTGAGATCAAGCCCCGAGTTGGGCTCTGCACTGGGTGTGGAGCCTGCTTAGGATTCCCTCTCTCCTTCTGCCCCTCAATTTCTCTCTCTCTCAAAAAAAAACTTAAAAAAATATAATAAAATGAAGAAATTGGAATAAAAGTTAATATGATGGTGGTCTCCAGTGTTTTAAAATAAACTCCTTTTTAAGGAGGCGCCACACTTGTGGGGCTTGAACTTCCGACCCTGAGATCAAGATCTGAGCTGAGATCAAGAGCTGGATGCCTAACTGATTGAGCCACCCAGGCACCCTTCAAAGTTGGTGTATTTAAAAAAAATTTTTAAAGTTTATTTAATTATTCTGAGAGAGAGAGAAAGTGCGAGTGGGGAACGGGCAGAGAGAGAGAGAGAGAGAGAGAGAATCCTAAACAGACTCAGCACTATCAGCATGAAGCCAGATGCAGGGCTCAAACTCATGAACCATGAGTTCATGACCTGAGTGTAAATTGGATGTGTAACTGACTGGGGTGCCACCCAGGCACCCCAAAATTGGTGCTTTTTTTAATGTTTGTTTATTTTTGAGAGAGAGAGAAAGTGTGTGTGTGTGTGTGTGTGTGTGTGTGTGTGTGTGTGAGTGGGGGAAGGACAGAGAGAGAGGGAGACACAGAATCCGCAGCAGGCTCCAGGCTCTGAGCTGTCAGTGCACAGCCCAGTGCAGGGCCTGAACTCACGAACCGTGAGATCATGACCTGAGCTGAAGTCGGACACTTAACCGACTGAGCCACCCAGGCACCCTGAAAGTTGGTGTTTTTAATGACACTTTAAAAATAGTTATAATGTATACTGGCTGATTTCGACCTGCCTGGACTCTCAGTCTGCCTAACAGTATTGCTTGGTCTGGTCCGAGCTAGCTCCATCCTTTTCTTTTTCCACAATCCAATCTCATCATTTCTATGTCAGCTTCAGTTTAAACAATTCTGGTGCAGACATGGGCCCTTCTCAAGATTTTCTCTTTTTCCCTCACCCAGCTCCCAATTCTAAACCCCCAGTGGCTGACACAATCACTGTTTGAGATAGTGGAGGAGGGGACACTTTATTTCTTGGTCTTTCCTTGGCTTGTTTCAGTGGGGAGTGAATGGCAAGTTAGCCTGTGTGTATTGAATTCACAGCAAACAACTTGGCACACAGGATGGCTCTCGAATTGAGCTGTGTTCTCTTTTACTTACGTCAGGAAGTCCATGCCTTAGTTTTGTAATGTGTTCCTTTTCCCTGCAGATGGCCCCTAGGCAGGTGTACATCCATGTCTACCCACATGGGGCCCGTGGAAACTTCTGGATCTCCTTCATCCCCTTAGGAGCTGCAGGGAAACCTAGGGGCTTGTTTTTAGCTCCTCTGTGGTATGGATAACGCCTTGTTGCCTTCTCTGCTGTCTTACCCCCTTAGAGCCCAGAGAGATCTGTAGGCTGTGACTTTCAAAATACTTCAAGTTTGGAGTTGAACACATGTTCTCTTTACCTTGGGATTTCCTAGTTTACAGGTTTTCCATATAGTCTTCTCTGGTGACTGGCTCCTGTGCTGCCATTATGCTGTTTCCTTCTCCAAAGCTCTCCTTTTTCTTTCTCCCTTCGAAAGCTTTTAAAAATCTATTTGTGGTGAGGGGTGGAGGAACAGAAGAAAATCTCTCGGTTTAGATCTACTTGTAATATTTTGTTGTCTTTCTCTGGGTAGAGGTGGGGGAGGCAATTTCCTGTTGACCTTAGAGATGAAGAATGTGGTGTCTTTCTCTCTCTCCTTGTTTTATAGCAAAACAAAGGGGGCGGGGAATCAGGTGAGCAGGTAGGAAAGAGCATACCATTAAGACTTTGAAATGTCATCATGCCACAAAAATTAAACAAACACAATGAGCACCTTAACAATCAACCATTTCTTCTTCCTTGAAATTTATTTGAAAACACCTTGTCTACAAGATGTAGAAAGTTCCTTCAAAGAGGAAATTCTTTAGTTTTCTGATGCTGAGTGATGATGACAATTATACTTTGATTTCTCAAGGATTAACACAAGCACGGCAGAGTCATCCCCTTAAACACTGGTGATGGTGAGGAGATTTTCTTTGTAGAGAAAATGCGAACTGGTGGCCTCAAGGAAGAAAGGAAGGAGAAGAGAAATCATTGAAAGGTGAGAATAGAGGTAGCAGGATCCCTGTTAAAAGGAAGAAAAAATTCCCTACCCACAGAACACTTCTGAAAACACATGTGTGGGGTTTTTTCCCACACCAGCCCTTTCAAAACCAACTGGGTGTCCTATGCTTCAACTGATGCTATCCAGAATTAGCAGAGACCCCAGAGGTCAAGGGATCCCAAGACTGCCCCCAGTAGCAAGCCCCAAGTTGTCACCTGTACTTTTGACCAACAGGCTATAAATCAGAGGCTCCTCCAACCCCCTCCTCTGGTTCAGTAATTTGCTATCATGGCTCACATGACTCAGGGAAACACTTATGTTTACTGGTTTATTATGAAGGATATTATAAAGCATACAGATAAACAGCCAGGTGAAGGCGTACATAGGGAAAAGTCTGGAAGGGTCCTGAGCATGAGGGCTTCTTTCCCCTTGGAGTTGGGGGTGTGCCAGCTTCCTGTCACATGGATGTGTTCATTAACCCAGAAGTTGTCTGAACCCTGTAGTTTTGGGATTTAAAAACATTTTTTATTTTATTTTTGAGACAGAGAGAGAGAGACTGAGCAGGGGAGGGGCAGAGAGAGAGAGAGAGGGAGACACAGAATTTGAAGAAGGCTCCAGGCTCTGAGCTGTCAGCACAGAGCACAACGTGGGGCTTGAACTCACGGACCGAGAGATCATGACCTGAGCCGCAGTTGGATGCTTAACCAACTGAGCCACCGAGGTGCCCCCATCTAGCCCTTTTCTTAAGTAGGCAACAAGGAAAAACCACTCTGGCTAGTAATTCAGGTAAAAAGTTTACTACATAGGTGAGTCTCAGTCTCCGACTAAAAGTAACATTGAGGGATTTACAAAAAAGGAAAAAGTTCCTGATGGGGAAGAGATTGTACAGTAAAGACTTCAGTATAAACCTGTGCTGTTTTTGAAGGCCCAGAGCTGGGGTCAGAATCACATAGATGTGGATACTGTTTCTCCATCCTCAGAAGTGAAGAAATGTCTCTTATGATACAATTAAGGGAAACAAGTTAAAGTTGCAAATAAGAGAGAAATACTCTTGAGGAAAAGCTAGAGGAACTTCTTCGTCTTCCTACCTTCATTCAGATCTACTAGCCCACCTCCATTTGTACCCATGCTCTCTGCCTTTTCTCACTTTTTAATGCCCCTGCCTCTGTCACAACCAACTCCTTCACCTATATTCCAGATTCCTGTCCCTCTCATCTTCTCCTGAACTCTCCTGCATCATGATGTCCCTGTCCTTCCAGGACTGGTTCTGTCAGCACATAAACGCCTAAGTGTCTCCCATTGGTTGACCCCATGGGTCTCTCTTCTGTTTCCTCATTTCTCAATTTATTGTTTCTAACCTTCTTGAAAGTGTTGTTTATAATCATTGTATACTCATTTGCTCCTCCTATTCTCTCTTAACTGTCTCCAGGCAATCATCTGAAATAATAATTAATAATATTCAGTTGTTTACTTTTTTGTTATTGGTGTCATCCTTCTAGAATTTAAATGTATTGAAAATAAGGTCTTTTTTTTTTTTTTTTTTTTTTTGCCTTGATCAATGTTGGATCCTGAGTTTCTAGAATGATGTTTAGCACATGGTTGGCATTCGCTATTTAGTGAGTAGTAATAGAACATCAGATAGTTCTTCAAAGCCAAACTTTGAGTTCCAGAACCTAATGTTTACTGGGCCAATGCATTCCTTCACTGGTAATATTACCTTTTCTCACAATGACTATTTAAAAATTTTATTTTTATTTTTATCTTTTTAAAGTTTAATTATTTTCAAGAGAGAGAGAGAGAGAGAGAGAGAGACAGAGTGAGTGCGATCAAGGAGGGGCAGAGAGAGAGAGGGAGGCACAGAATCTGAGGCAGGCTCCAGGCTCTGAACTGTCAGCACAGAGCTCAATATGGGGCTTGAACTCATGAACGGTGAGATCATGACCCGAGTTGAAGTCGGACACTCAACTGACCGAGCCACCCAGGCACCCCACCCACAATGACTATTTTAAAACTTTCTAATCTCTCTAGAATTTTAAGTACTTCTTGGTCCCTCTTTCTCACTTTCAGAAAATATTTTATACTCTACAAATCAAAAGGGAGCTATTCCTAGGTCATTATGTCTGAAGATGAGGAAGTGACTTATGTGTGTTCTACATTGTTTTTTTATTTATCTTTATTTATCACAACCTTTTTAAGCAGAATGTAACTTTGAGCACCACATTTCCATTCATACAACTTGGTCTGAGTTATTTTTCAAATACCTTTGCAACATGCCTAGGTAGGCTCATAATTTTGCTGTCTGAACAATACTTTTTCTTTAAAAAACAAGCCCTATGGATAGTTACTCCCACCAAGTTGGATCAATTTAACGTACTAATTTCCAGTGGACTACACGGGAGAATAAAAGACACAATGTAATTTTCTTTTATTACATTTTCTGCACATCTGGTGAAACTTCACTAAGTTAAGATGCTAACAATCCTCTGCTTTTTTACTTGGTTTATTTAAACTTCTTTCAAATTAGAAGTGAAAAGGAAAAAGTAATGAATTGAGTGAATGGCCAGAAAACCTCATTGTGCAATACTTCAACCTGTTCCTCTTTATAGCACTTAAAAAATTATTTTTTATTTTTTATTTTTACTTATTTATTTTTTTAAAAGTAGGCTCTATGCCCAACTCAGACCTGAACTCACAACCCTGAAACCAAGAGTCGCAGGCTCCACTAACTAAACCGGCCAGGTGCCCCTGGAGATTTTATTTTTAAGTGATCCCTACTCCCAGCGTGGGGCTTGAATTTACAATCCTGAGATTAAGGGTCGCATGCTTTACTGACTGAGCCAGCCAGGAGACCATATTGGCACCTTTTTGTAAAGAGCTAGTATCTCTTAGCTTTGTAAAAATTTATTTGCCCGTGAACTGAACTCCTTTATACCCTGCATGACCAATGTTCATAAAAACAGTTAAGAGTTAACTTCATTCATTGTTTCCATGTACTGTCTTTCCCCTCTTCAGCTGATTCTAGTTTAACTTCTAGCCCACCACTGCACTGAATCTCTTCTACCAGTGAACTCCATGTTCTAAATCCAAAAATTTATCAATCTTTATTTGTAGACTCTTTATCAGTATTTAACACTATGGACTCCTTTCTTCTTCAAATGCCCCCTTCTATTGTTTTTGTGACCCTCCCCTCTTCTACGTTTCTTCCTGTCTCATCAATTTTAGCCTTGTGGGCTTGTCTTTCTTTATCCTTTAAATTGGCAATTTTTAGGGTTCTATCTGGAGCTGTCTTCCTGGCCCACTTAACACGTTTCCCCTCAATAATCTCCATTTTCTTGGTTTCAAGTATTTTGTATGCCAACAATTCCATCCCTTTTTATCCTGAGCTTCAGACCTATATATCTGCCTAATCTGTTAACATTTCCATTCAGTTATCTAGTCTGAATCTAAATCCATTGTCTTACCCACTAGACCTTCATTTTCCTGAGTTCCCATCTTCATGAAAAGTACTTTTTTCAGCCAAAGCCAAGCTTGACAAAGCCAAGTTTTTATTCCAAAATCTTGAAGAATATCAAGATTCACTCACACCCATGCTGTGTCTTAACAACACACATTTTCTCTAAGCAAGTGAGGAAGAATAGAGGAGAGGCTTAACCAGTGTCTACTAATTTACAATTATAGTCTCAAGCTAAGTATTTTTAAGACCCAGATGTTAACCTAACAAGGATAATAGGAGGTCAGCAGGACTATTTAGTGTAAATTGAATTAATGTACTCTTTATGGCCAGAGTTCTATTGTGTATTGATGGTTTGGACATTTGTTAATCTACCTTTCAATGATTTCAAAAGATGTGGCCTAAAGAGTTGTTGTGGTGATTTCTGGGGAGATTTTGAATCTAAACCCGGGGTACCTATATAATAGTCAGGTCCACTAAAATTTCAGTGAAATACTGTACAAGAAAGAAGAGTCTTCTATGCTAGAGTAAAATGATGTTAAATGAAACTTTTCCTTTTGTCTTAGGTTTTGGCTGAGGTCCCAGAACTGGGTACTATGGTTATTAAAATCCCACATTAAAGAGATATACTAGACCCATTTACTAATTTTCATTGGAGAGAGAAAGAAGTTTACTCAAAGGATTTTGTAGTAGAGTTTTGTGAAATTTTATCTCTCTGGCCCTTATAGAAGAGGAGTCTTTATCCATGGGTCCCTTAAGCCACGTGATGGGAGGATTTGGAACCAGTGTCACAGGGACTGAACCAAACAAAGTGCAATTACATCATGCTTAGGGGGATCCAATGATTTCCCTGGGGAAGAGAGACTGGTGCTTGGGATTGGGAAGTTGTGTTGGATGAGTAAGTTTTAAATTGGATATATAATAGAGTTTTAAAAAAATAAAATTTTATTTTAGAGTAGTTTTAGAAAAATAATTGTGAAGGCGTTCAGAGTTCCCACATATCCCACACTCAATTTCCCGTTATGAACATCTTATATATTAGTATGACAGAGTAGTCACAAACAATGAACCAGTTTTTTTAGTTTTTCCCTGAACTTTTCAGAAAGATACATAGGAAAAAATAAAAATAGCCAAAGTGTATATAATAGAACAAAAAAGATATATAAGAAATATAGTGAAGATATAACATGAGTATTCTCCTTCTCTTTTCCATCCCACTGTTATACACAGTTTGTCCTGCAGCTAGGAATTTATACATAGCACAAAAATTAGAGAATACTTCTCTAACATAGTTGAAAGAACTGTGGGTGAGAACATGTTTGTTAAATGTATGTTAAGCCATTGTGTCATAGGTCGCCCATTAATTAGAGTGTTAACTATTCCAAGAAGATTCATAAAAAATTAAAAGTGGTGTGCTTATCTAAATATGAGATTCCGTTTCCTTTCAGAGGCACAGATAAAACTTCTGTGCAATGAAAGTAAAAGAAACAGAAATGGCAAATATGTATGGTAAATGATCAGTTAAAGCCTGATATCAAAAATATTTATAAAGAAAAATATTTTTAAGGAAATTATTAAGTTTGCAATGGAAAAGTGGACAATGGCTATGGTGATAGAGAAATTGCATACAATGATATACAAATATTCATTTAACATTTATAAATTGTTGAAAGGAAAGCAAGCTAAGAATAATATAAACAAAAGTTTAAAAATCCATTGATAAGATTTGGGAGAAATTGGCAAATCACGATTTCTTGGAGGCACTATTAATTGGTTCAACCTTTTTCTAAAAAAAATTTTTTTTTAAATGTTTATTTATTTTTGAGGGAGAGGGAGACAGAGTGTGAGCAGGGAACAGGCAGAGAGAGAAGGAGACATAGAATCTGAAGCAGGCTCCAGGCTCTGAGCTGTCAGCACAGAGCCTGATGCGGGGCTTGAACTCACCAACAGCGAGTTCATGACCTTAGCCAAAGTCAGGTTCTTAACCGACTGAGCCACCCAGGTGCCCCTAAAAGATTTTATTTTTAAGTAATCTCTACATCCAACAGGGGGCTCAAAATTTACAACCCTGAGATCAAGAGTTGCATGCTATACAAACTGAGTCAGCCAGGTGCCCCTGTATACATTTTATATGCATGGAACAAAAGAGTTGTATGTATGTAGCAAAAGAATTTTAAGTAAAAAAATTAAAAGATAATTTTTTATCAATAAAGATTATGTAAAAACAATACATTTTGAAAAAGTCATAGAAATGTAATCAGTAGGGCTTACATAAACTGGTTATCAGTACAATTTTTTAAAAGAAATTTTAATAACAAAACTGTCATTTAACATTTATTACTTTGATATTAATTAATATTTTTAAAAAGATAAATTGACGGATATATTTTCTTCCTGAGAAGAACAAGTAGGTATTATGGCAACAATACATATGATAGTATCATATTAAATATCTGTCCAAATAGTGAACAAAACCTAAAATGCTTTTATTTCTTTTCCCTTTTGTTTAATTCTTTTCCCTTTTGTTTAATCTATGCATATTTCAGAGAAAATTTCATCCAAATCTCAGATTCATCTTTTAATTCGTAAGAATGCTGATTTGGAAAATTCGGTGTTCTGTGTTCAAGAATCTTATTTATTAGATATTCAGTGTTCTCTTGTTTTGGTGACAGAAATCACAATTAAACTTTCTATGGTTCTGTTTGGGAAACCATGCCCCCTTTCCTACCGATAAAAAGTGCCATGACACATTGTAAAGGTATAATGTGCTAGTTACAAGCTTATTGAATTTTTATGAAGAGAAAAGGGTCAGAGCAAGTTATATAAGTAGGTCTCATGTGAAAAGAGATTCTATAATCTGGAAAGCAATAAAAATAGAAGTTATAAAACACAACTCATTAAGGCCTATGAACAATGAAGGGGTAGGTTTATCAAGACCATTTAAAGAGGAGAATTGAGTCTTAATTTTGGCTTAATTAGCAATTAATACCAGATATTTACTTCTTTTGCAAGGCAAGGAGCCAAGGCAAACCATGCAGTTTGTTCAAAGCTCATAGTTTTTTTCCTGTGGTGCAAATAATGGTAATATAATTAACAGAATACAGCTCTATCATCCATTTATTTATTTATTTTTTATGTTTATTTATTTTTGAGAGAGAGAGAGAGAGAGTGCAAGCAGGGAAGGGGCAGAGAGTGAGGCAGACACAGAATCCAAAGCAGGCTCCAGGCTCCAAGTTGTCAGCATAGAGCCCAATGCGGGGCTCAAACTCATGGACCGCAAGATCATGACCTGAGCTGAAGTCAGACGCTTAACAGACTCAGCCACTCAGGCCCCCCTCTATCATTCATATTTATATTTTTCCGTAAATTTTGATACTTTGACAGGCAACACTGAGTACATATATTGAATATTTGTGTGATATGACACATGATGATGACGTTTAAACTGAAAATGTTGAATTTCATTAAGTATATTTAAGAACTAGCAATGGTACGATGGTGAAAAGGACACTTTCCTCCCTCTTCTGTCTCATTTGTTCACATAAATAAAATCAGACTGTCGTCAAATGTTTTCCCTGCTAAGATTTTAATACATACTCATTTTAAAAGACAACAGTTCAGTTTAAAAGACTACAAATCTTCTGGTTTATGTTTCCAAAGAATAAGATAGTTGTCGCAGAAATGAAGAAAAGCAGATGATGGCGTGTTTGTAAATCTGCTTGAGAATGAATCATCAAAAGTTTTTGAGAAAAAGTCCCTTTTTCAGGGTCCTTCAAAGGATAAAGGAATGATTTTCTAGACACCTCCATTTTGGGTAGCTTTATTTATTTATTTATTTATTACTTTTATTTATTTTTATTTTTTTATTTAAAAAAATTTTTTTTAACGTTTCATTTATTTTTGAGACAGGGAGAGACAGAGCATGAACAGGGGAGGGTCAGAGAGAGGGAGACACAGAATCTGAAACAGGCTCCAGACTCTGAGCTGTCAGCACAGAGCCCGATGCGGGGCTCGAACTCACGAACCGTGAGATCATGACCTGAGCCGAAGTCGGTCACTTAACCGATTGAGCCATCCAGGCGCCCCACTTTTATTTTTTTTTTTTAATATAATTTATTGTCAAATTGGCTTACAACACCCAGTGCTCATCCCAACAAGTGCCCTCCTCAATGCCCATTTTCACCCATTTTCCCCTCTCCCCCATCCCCATCCCCATTCCCATCCATCTTCAGTTTGTTCTCTGTATTTCAGAGTCTTTTATGGTTTGTCTCCCTCCCTCTCTGTTTTTCCCCCCTTCCATTTCCCCCATGGTCCTCTGTTAAGTTTCTCAAGATCCACATAGGAGTGAAAACATATGATATTTGTCTTTCTCTGATTGACTTATTTCACTCAGCATAGATTGCCATGCACAGTATAGCTGTTTTAAGGCTTCGCTTTCCATAGCATTCTCCTCACCTTGAAAACAACATATGGTCTCCAGACCTCCTTGCCACCTGAAAAATGACTGTGAACAACAGCCAGATCTTTCCTGTTCTTTATAGAATTTTTTTTAAATGAACGTTTCTTTCTCCTCCATCAGCCTTTTCTCGTCTGAAGTTTTATATGAAGAGAGACATTCTCTAAATCATTCATTCAAATAAATTTATCAAAAATTGCCTCAGACATACCACATAGTCATAGACATGTCTGCTCAGAAACTCTATATTAACATCTAAGAAATTGCTGCCTCTGCTCTTTTTTGAAAGAATAAAATAGGATTTAATATCACGTTCAAGAATAATTCTGAAATGTAACTGATGGGGAGAACATAGGTCTGTCTGTTCAGCCATTTTGTTTGAAGGCCTCAATAGATTAGGAAGGCAGGAGAAATGGGTTTTAGAATTGTCTCTTCATGAACTTACTGTGTGGCCTACATTTTCTCTCCTGGAGTGAGGAACACATTGGTCTAAAATAGATGATCTTCACAGTGTTTCCAGTCTTATGACCTGACTTTGTTTTCTATATTATCATCATATACTATGTTCATATTGTCACCTAAGAATTATTTCAGTTATTTATTGCTGCGTTACTAACCACCAAAAACTTAGTGGTGTAGAAAAACGAACATTATATTATCTTTCATGATTCTTTAACTTGGCTAGGATCACCTGGGTGATTCCTCTGGTCTGTGGGATGTTTACTGGGGCTGTTGGCATCTAAAGGCTTGAATGGGCTAGAATATCTAAGATGTCTTGTCAGTGGGTGCTGGCTGTTGGTCTGGAGCTCAGCTGGATTCACTGACCTTGATTCTCCTCAATTCAGCTTCTCCATGTGGATCAGGATTCTTTTTTTAATTTATATATGTATTTTAAAAATTTTTTAAAATGTTTTATTTATTTTTGAGACAGAGAGAGACAGAGCATGAGTGGGGGAGGGGCAGAGAGAGAGGAAGAGACAGAATTCTTAGCAGGCTCCAGGTTATGAGCTGTCAGTACAGAGCCTGATGTGAGGCTTGAACCCATGAACTGTGAGATAATGACCTGAGCTGAAGTCGGCCGCTTAACTGACTGAGCCACCCAGGCGCCCCTGGATCGGGCTTCTTACAGCATATTCTAACACAGTTTCAAGTGGCAGAAAGTGTGAGTAGCCAGTTCTTTCAAAGTTTGGGCTTGTAAGTCCCCAAACATCATCTATGTTGCATCCTATAGGTGAAAATATGCACAGGATTAGCCCAGGTCAAAGAAAGGGGAACTTACCCCTACCTCTTAGTGAGCTGTGGCATATGTACAACAGGAAGGGAGGGAATTGATGGTGGCCAGATTTGAAAGCTTTAGTGCCTCTAAAAGAAGAGGCCAGAGAGCTGGCTAGCTTTCTCTCTTCCAGCCATGGGAGATCTAATGAAGTCAGTCCTCTGAAACCCAGAAGAGGGCCCTCAATAGGACTTGATCATGCTGGCATCCTGATTGTGGGCCTCCAGCCTCTGGAACTGTGAGAAACAAATTTCTGTTGTTGATAAGCCACCTAGTTTATGGTGTTTTGTTATAGCAGCCTGAGCTAAGCCAAAGTGTGGCCAGGATTCTTCGGTGTAGTTCCTTAGAAGGAAAGCCATGTTAAAAAAAAAAAAAAAAAAAAAAAAGACAAATGGTCTGACACGTATCCAGCACGTAATCATGGGAGAGGGATAGGGTAGCCACAGGGGCAACTCCGTTCCAAAAGGGGGCAGAGAGGAGGTGTGTAGCAATTTTGGAATCAAGTTGGCCACAAGCCACCATTTCTGTTGACTCAGAGAACAGGAAGTACTCTTTAATTAGGGTTCTGCTACTGGAAAGTAATTTTCTGTGGCTTCTGGGTCTGCCTTCTGGGTTCTGGGTCAACCCTCTAAGTCACACTATGTTTCCCACAGGAAATGGCACATGCTTGCATCTGAGTAGCACTCTCAGCTTGATTTCTGCTTCGAAGCCTCTTTTTATTTTGAACTGTCTTTGACCCATTTAGCCAAAGACTTTGTAGGCTTCCTACATACTTCCTATGTAACTTGTGTTTCTACACAACTGTATTTCAAGTTAGGATCTGCTCCTTTAGACAAAAGCCACACTTACAAACCCCCCTTCTACCTTGTGCTGAGACACAGAGTGCTATAGGAGGAATGCTTTTAAGATTCTTAGTAATCTTATGGTCTCTCAGAAGATCTACGAGGAAACAACTTCAATATTTCTGAGTTTAACGAAGGGTCTTATAGCCACATTATTATTTTATTTTATTTCATTTTATGTTATTTAATTTTAATTTTGTTATTTTAATTTTATTTCCAGTGCAGTTAACATACAGTGTTTTAAGTGTACAATGTTAGTGATTCATTGCTTACGTATAACACCCAGTGCTCATCACAAGTGCCCTCCTTAATACCCATCACCCATTTAACGCCCCCCCCCCCCCCACTTCCTTCTGGTAATCCTCTGTTGTCCAAAGCTAAGAGTCTGTTTCTTTCTTTGCCCTTCTCTCCCCGCCTACCCTCCCCCACATTCATTTGTTTTGTTTCTTAAATTCCACATATGAGTGAAATCATATAGTGCTTGTCTTTCTCAGACTGACATTTTATTTAGCATAACACTCTCTAGCTCCAACCGTGCCATTGGCATAGCCACACTCTTAATCCAAACTTTACCCTGAGGCCGCATTTTACTGGCAATATTATTATCTCATTTTAAAGACGAGGAAGCTGAGGCTTAGAAGGTTATGTGACTTCCAAAAACACATACTGCCAATTTCCTCTCTTCCTGAAATCCAAAATCTAATAGGAGGAGCCAGAAATAGAGAGGAAAAATAAAAAGAAAATAAAAAAATATAAGGAAAATTCTGTCTCTAATACAAGTTCAAAATGCTGAGACCCATGAGGGAGAAAGAAGATCAGACAGGCTTCTTGGAAAAGGCAGCACTGGGTTTGGACAAACATGAAATGGGAGGGAAGGACACTTCAGGCAGAGAAACCAGAAGGGAGAGGATTGGATGTGATGAGGAAGAGAGTCCACTACTGAGATGCAGGGGCCTTTCTGGGATGGATAGTGGCTATGGGGATGATAGTGAGGTATAATGAGGCATATGACTGAACGTGTAGGGTTGGGTGAATTTTGGAACTTGGACTCCTAGACTGAAGAGGTTGGATTTATCAAGAATTCAGGGGTTTTCAGCATGATCTGTTGGTTCTACTTGTGTACATTATCATTCACACATCTTTACATGTTCTTTTCGTAGTCCAGTCTGAATAATGAATATGAAAAGAGTTTAAATGGAAGCAGTGTGGCATAGCAGTTGAGAGCCTGAATTCTAGACTCAGGCAGACCTGAATTAAGACCAAGTCTACCACCTACCATTTGTATCTCTTTGGGAAATGATCTTAGCTTCTAAGCCTCCGTTATCTCACGTTGAACTGAAATACCTATCTCAGAAGTTTGCCATGAATATTACATGAGATAGTATGTGTAAGCCACTTAGTATAGATTAGGGCACGTGGTAAATTATCAGTAAATATTGTTATAAATGATTTTTATTGGGGAGCCTGAGTGGCCCTAACCCCCAATGTGACTATATTTGGACATAGAGCCTTTAAGAATGTAATTGAGGTTAAGTGAGGTCAGAGTGGTGGGGCCCTAATCTCATAGGACTGGTGTCCTTATAAGGAGAGGAAAAGATACTAGAGACTTCTCTCCACACCTGCACACAGAGGAAAGGCCATGTGAGGTCATAGTGAGGAGGTGGCCATCTACAAGCCAGAATGAGAAGCCTCATCAAAACCAATCCTGACGGCATTTGGTCTTAGCTTTCCAGCCTCCAAAGCTGTGGGAAAATAAATACTTGTTTAAGCCCCGCGGTCTGTGGCATTTTGTTATGTTAGCCCTAGCAGACTAATACACTGGTTAATGAAAATGAACTCACTAATAAATAAAAGAATGAAAAACTGTATTCTTTTGTACTACACTTGATCTTAGCCAAAAGGCCGAGAATCGATGAAACTATTCTTTTGTATTCTAACAGTCAATGTCACAGAACTTTCCTTTTAGCAAGACAATAAAGATTTTTTTTCCACCAGCCTAGACAATGGTAGTTGAAGCACAAATATTTTATTGCAGCTTTAGAAGTTTATTATAAAATCTTATGAAAACTCATGTTACAAAATTTAACATAGCCATATGGTGTTAATATGCTGTGGATTATGTGCTTGTTGGGGATGAGTGTGTGGTGAGGAGAGAATGTTAAATAAAGTATGATAAACAATATCTCTCTTAAAAAAAATTTTTTTTTTGGGGGCGCCTGGGTGGCGCAGTCGGTTAAGCGTCCGACTTCAGCCAGGTCACCATCTCGCGGTCCGTGAGTTCGAGCCCCGCGTCAGGCTCTGGGCTGATGGCTCGGAGCCTGGAGCCTGTTTCCGATTCTGTGCCTCCCTCTCTCTCTGCCCCTCCCCCGTTCATGCTCTGTCTCTCTCTGTCCCAAAAATAAATTAAAAAAAAGTTGAAAAAAAAAATTTAAAAAAAAAAATTTTTTTTTTAATGTTTATTTTTGAAAGAGAGAGAGAGACAGATTGCAAACGGGGGAGGGACAGAGAGAAAGGGAGACACAGAATGCAAAGCAGGCTCTAGGCTCTGAGCTGTCAGCACAGAGCTCAACGCAGGGCTCAAACTCATGGACTGCGATTTCATGACCTGAGCCGGAGTCGGCTGCCCAACCAACTGAGCCACCCAGGTGCCCTAACAATCTCTCTAAGATGTGTACTTACTTTTCAGGGTGACCGTATATTCAGTTATGAAATGTTTCAGCAAACCCAAGAGGCCATGGATTATATAAGATGCACTGTTATTTTATACATAATATTTAGAAAGAAAATACAAACCAGAATGCTTATTATATCAAATGTAAGATATATTAACATGTGAAAAAAAAAGTTCCTTTTAGGATCTGGGAGTATAGTGGTTGACTATTAAATACAACAGTTAGGGCGCCTGGGTGGCTCAGATGGTTAAGTGTTGATTTCAGCTCAGGTCATGATCTTATGGTTGTGAGATCAAGCCCTGCATCAGACTCTGTGCTGACAGCATGGAGCCTGTTTGAGATTCTCTCTCTCCATCTCTCTCTGTCCCTCCCTCTCTCTCTCTCTAAAGAAATTAATATTAAAAAATAAATGCAACAGTCAAACTATATTAGATATGATAAAAACTCTATAGTTCTTTTTATAGGAGTTCCTGCTAGAGAATTTGTGTATGTAGACATTTTTGTATGTGATTAATTAACTGCTTTGCTCTATGTAGAATAGTACTAGTAGGTACCATCTTTTAGATAACTGATTTAAAAACTCATTATTCAAATAATTTTCTGTAGGACTATAGGACTTTGTTCTCTTGTAGAACCTCTGATTGAAAAAAGCTGCCAGAGAGTAATGAAGAGAAGAATCTTTAAGAGTTTAAAGTTTCTCATTAAGTAGATGAAAAACAGCCAGTCGGAAAATGGTTATTTTATTTCCACAGGAATTTATACTACTTTCTGAATACCATTCTGGAAGAATGTAATCATGGAGACCTCCGGACTCCACCTCCAGATATCATATTAGTAGTAGTATCAGGACCACATTTATCTTCTTTCAAGTATAATAGTCTGAACACTTTCATTGCAAACGACAGAATCCAAGTTGAATTCCATAACAATTTTTCCAGATCTTAGGTAGAATTGGATTAAACTTCTCAAATTTTGCTGTTAGGAAGCTCTCCATTTATTTGCTTTGTTTTTCTTTAACTTCCTTCTCTAATAGTCTCTCTTTTTGTGGTGGGAAAGCTCGTGCTTGGCAAGGAGGGGTTTTGTATGGTTCCTACAGCTTAGTATCTCATTAGGAGGAAATTATCTCTCCTCTATAATCTACAGGGAAAAAACACATTGGCCCTTTTTGGCCATTTTCCTGGGCCATCATTGTCATGAAGGGGTCAGGTTCTTAGATTGTCCAGTTTGAGTCATATGACTTCCTTTGTGGCTTAAGGAGTGGGCCCCTAGATTGAAAGGCACTACAGATATGCATGGAGTGTAGGGGAGGGGGGTACAATTTGAAAAATGGCTACAGGGCAATAGAAATAACACATATGCATTATTTTTTGTAATTTTTTTTTTTAGATTTATTTATTTTTGATAGAGAGAGACAGAGCACAAGTGGGGGAGAGGCAGAGAGAGAAGGAGACACAGAATCCGAAGCAGGCTCCAGGCTCTGAGCTGTCAGCACGGAGCCCGACGTGGGGCCCGAACTCACAAACCGTGAGATCATGACCCCAGCTGAAGTTGGACGCTCAACCGACTGAGCCACCCAGGCGCCCCCACATATGCATTATTTTGAGCATGGCCCTTGAACTCATGCTGTAGCTGGTGGCATAAAAGTAGGACTTCTTACATATGTGTAGGTTGTTCACTGTATAAGAGTACTCTGCTTAGGGAGTAAATGGAGACTAATATCTAGCCTGTGCCTTGCATACCAAACCAGAGTGACCCCATGATCCTCCCATAGGTGGCCCTTTAACTAATTCCTACAAATGTCCCTAAGTGGCCCTGCACAAAGGACTTCTAAGACCTCTCGATAAAATAGAGTATATAAATACCTCTTTTGTATCAGTTAGCATTTGATGCATAACAAATCATACTCAGTTTTGTGGCTTTAAAGAATCATTTATTTAGCTCATTGATTCCATGGTTGGTGTTCTGGGCTGGGCTCAATTAGCTGGTTCTTCTGCTGATCTTGACTGGGTTCACTCATGTGTCTCTAGTCACTTGTTGAGTTGGCTGCTTTTTAACTGAGGTGACTGGGTCACATGTCTTTTACCCTCCAGCAAAATAGTCCAGGTTTGTTCCCATGGTGCCAGGGTTCCAAGAGCAGCACATGACAAACTCCAAAGTTAAAGTACTTTTTTTTTTTTAATTTATTTTTGAGGGAGTGTGAGCAGGGGAGGGGCAGAGAGAGGTGGGGACAGAAGATCTGAAGTGGGCTTTGTGCTGACAGCAGTGAGGCTGATGTGGGGATCGAACTCATAAACCATGAGATCATGACTTGAGTGGAAGTAGGACACTCAACTGACTGAGCCACCCAGATGCCCCTAGGGTTAAAGTACTTTTTAAGCTTTTGCTTCTAAGACATTGGCCAAAGGAAATCATATAACCTACCCAGATTCAAGAGTGAAGAAACAGATTCTACCTTTTGGTTGGAGGAAAAACATTTGAGGCCATTTTTGCAATTTGTCATGCTTTTTCTGACCTTCTAAAATCATAGCAGAGCTACCTGTAATTGAATAGTCACAGAGCTATGTCAATCTAAGTCTTACTAGAGCTGCACATAGTTATGAATCTTATGTTAAGCCTATCTTCAAATTCCTTTTTCACATGTCACTAATGCTGCAAATACTTGCTTGACCTTATTTTCTTGTTTATTCAGGGCTTGGCAGGAAAGACCTTGAATCAACTTCCAAAGAATAATTCATTCTTTATTGGTTGTTAATCGTGGAAATTAACTGCTGATTTCACCAGTAAAGATATCAGTAGAACCATGAACATTCAGAGATTCCTAGAGCTGATATATTGTCCATTTTAATGGAAAATAGAGAAGGCTCTTTTGGTTTTCTTCATTAAGAAGAAAATCAGCTGACTCTTTTGGCTTCAGGCATTTCAGTATAATACCGTAGAGTTCCAGAATGCCATCTTCTCCTGTATTCTGTGGGTGGGGGTGTGGATAGAATCTCTGCCAGGAAATAAATTCAGTTTCCAAGAATCCTTCTTCCTATTCAGGGTGACCAAGGCCTCTCTTGAAGCTGATCTGCATTTTAAGGGATTTTAAGACATGGGTGGATTGATCTTTGAGTCTGATACCTTCTCTGAGGTCAAACAAATGGTCTAAATAGAGTCACTAAACTTGCTGGAATTATCATTGTATTTTGGATTATATAGCATGTACAGAGAAACTTCTTTTTAAAAAAATTTTTTTAATGTTTATTTATTTTTGAAGGAGAGAGAGACAGAACGTGTGTGGGGGAGGCACAGAGGAGAGAGGGAGACACAGAATCCGAAGCAGGCTCCAGGCTCTGAGCTGTCAGCACAGAGCCCGAATAGGGGCTGGAACTCACAAACCGTGAGATCATGATCCGAGACTAAGTCGGACGCTCATCCACGGAGTCACTCAGGCGCCCCAGTACAGAGAAACCTCTTGATGCAAATATTTTGCAAGCCCTTTTTTTTTTTTTTTTTTTACTAAAAGCTTTGTTTCCATTTGGTCCGCATTACTTGGAGAGGGCTCCCAAACTGCCTCAGTGGCTGTAGGGACGGGCTCATGTTGGCCCCTTGACACCAGTGGGATGCCAGAGGAGCCCCTCTGAGGCCACTGAGCTCTGGAGGCCTTCCAAGGGAAGAGACACCGCGCAGTCTGCGGAGGCGAGTCAGGTGATCGCCATCTTCCTGATGAGTTTCACCTCCCTATGCAGGAAGTGCTTCTGCAGGAAGTCACAGAGACGCGTGTCTGCGCAGACAGAAGAGGGGGCTCGCAGATGCAGGAGGGCTGGGTTCAGGTTCTTCTCCAGCACCCTGGCAGGTTCCATGGTGGTCAGGGCTTTACCCCAGTCATCTTGGGATGGCTTCTTAACTTGCGGGGAGAGGCCGCAGCCACTGCGGGTTTGGCATTTTCAAGAGAAGCTGGTGCCCTTGCGCTTGTGAGCTAATTCGCAGAAGCGGCCCACGCCCTCTCCCAGCCACACGGTCTCAGTGCAAATAGAAGCCTGGAAAGAGGTAAGTGTAAGAGGCCCGCAGGTGCAGATAGACAGTGGCGAGCACCAGTGGAATAATTCTGACAAAACTGAGAGCTCATGGTTGATCGGCAATGAGGAGCTAAACTCAAAAAAGTACTAGCCGGCCCTGGGGGCAGAGGATGGCAGAGAAGGTGGTCTTGGAGGCTAAGACTGGCTAGTTGGAGGGTGGTCCGAGGCTGGAATAGGGGGCGACTAGAAGAGGGAGCATTTCTGAGTCTCTTCTGTCCACTCTTTTTTCTTTTTAAGTTTATTTATTTATTTTGAGAGAGAGAGCTTGTGCAAGCAGGGGAGGGACAGAGGAAGAGGGAGAGAGAGAATCCCAAGCAGTCTCCACCCTGTCTGTGCAGAGCCCAAGGGGGGTGCCATTTCAGGAACCCCAAGATCACGACCTGAAGGAAACCAAGAGTGAGATGTTTAACAGAGTAAGCAGCCCAGGTGTCCTCTTCTGTCCACTCTTGGACAGGGACAGATCCATGGGATTTCTGGGCACACTGTGAGCTAGAATTATTCTTGAGAAACATTCTGAAGTCTGGTCTCACTTATACCGCACAGGAGGTATATATATTATATATATTTGGATAGATTTTTGTTTTCTCCAGTTGTAGATGACATACCCTTTTTTTTTTTTTTTTTTTTAAGTTTATTTATCTTGAAAGAGACAGAGCATGAGCAGGGGTGGGGGCAGAGAGAGAGAAAGTGAGAGAGAAGTCCAAGCAGGCTCTGTGCTGTCAGAACAGAGCTGGACTTGGGGCTCAAACCATGAACTGAGAGCTCATGACCGGAGCCAGAGTCAGACACTTAACCCACTGAGCCACCCAGGCGCCCCTGTTAAACCCTTTTAGGAAAGATTTCTGCAGAGACTTTTAGAATAGGCTCCTGTGTAGTAAACACTCTTTTTTTTTTTTAAAGAGAGAAAGCACAAGCAGGGAGGGGAAGAGAGAGGGAGACAGAGAGAGAGAGAGAGGGAGAGAGGGAGTCCCAAGCAGGCTCTGCACTGTCTGCTTGGATCCTCATGTGGGGCCTGAACTCAGGAACCATGAAATCATGACCTGAACAGAATTCAAAAGCCAGATGGTTAACCGACTGAGCCACCCAGATGTCCGTCCCTGTAAACACTCTTCTTACTTGATTTGAAAAGTGCTTCTATCTTCTTTCAGAGAATTGTTGAGGATTCTTTAGCTCACATGTGTGGTTTTAGCTTTCTCTTCCACAGGGCCGGCCTCTCACAATACCCCATTTTCTTCACAGGGTTTATTGGGGATGGGAGAATTCAGTTGGGCCAATCAGAGACTTTCCTTGGTGTTTTTTTTTTTTTTTTTTTTTTTTTAAATGAGTGGAGCTCCCTCTGTTTTTTCTCTATGATCATTTAAGGATAGTGGTGAGTTACTAATGTGCAACCATTTAATATCTAGAAACAATAAACTTGTGTTTTTTTGCTTCTCACTTCCTTATGTTATATTCCCACATTACTCCCAGGCATTCTCATTACTTTGAGAAGTGAGCAAGAAATAACGGATTATTAGGGTTTAAATTTTTTTCGTCCTCCAAATGGGGTTTGGAGAGCCAAAAGAGAGGACCTGAGAGAATCTAGACACAGAATTTATGCTGTAGTTATAGCAGGAAACTTGAGGAAGAATGAGGTGGCCTCCTCCGTATCCCCGAGGAGACCAGTGGAGGACCCCTGGGCTAGGAGGGTGCAGTCTTACTTGTAGGAGACCGGAGTGGGAGGGTGAGAGGTCTTCACCTGGGGGGTCAGCATTAGGAGCCTGATGAGTTTCACTGGTGGCTGTGTTGAGGAAGACGATGAGAGCCAAGCTGATCCTTGCAGATCATTCATCACGCTTCATGTGTGCCAGGTATGGATTATACACCAGAAGGTCACCAGTCCATACTGAGACTTTGACAAGCTCTGTTGAAATTATCTAGTCTGTACATTTCAAGGGGCTAGCGCACTTCTCTCGCTATTTTCCTTTCTTCTCTCCAGTAAGATGAGGGAGAGGAATCATAAGATCCAGAAGAGTGATTTTTTTTTTTTGCCATGCTATGAATGGTTTTTCTCATTTCCATCCAAGAATCTATTCTTTTCCCATTAATAAATCACATATAAAATTTATATATATAAATGGGCATGTCTCTGGCAGGCGACCATTTAAAATAACAGGACTCAAACTTTCCTGCATTTTCCATGAAAGCTGAAGGATAGAAGGAAAGGAACGTGCTGTGGAACATACCTACACTTTGTTGATGGCCCGAGATGGGCCACACAGTACTGGAACTGCAAAACTCATCTGCTGAACCTCATAGGTTTTTAATATCTGGTAGGCTGCACAAATGGAACTTTTCAAATTTGAGTAGAGACACTTGGGGAATTTGGCAGAGTAGGGTTATATTCATGCTACTCAGTTAAAAAAGAAAAATAACCTGGGCAATAATGGGAACAGAACAGATGGATCACATTGAAATTTCTGGAATATTCTGAGAACATTATAGATTAAATAGGATTTTATGAACTGGCCTAGAGAGCTGATGATTGTTTTAATGAAAAAATGCATTCCAAGTTTCAGCTCAGGATATCTGGAACACATCTTTGTCACAACTCCGGAAGGATTCACAGGAATTTCACTTTCCCTTTATTCTGATCTCGGAGATGGGAACTATACTCTCTTTAAACTGAAACTCCGTGGATAGAAGCAGGAACAAGTGGGTGGGAATGTTGATTTTTATCTCCATGGATAAAGGGAATTTTACAGCAATGAGAGCAGGGTCTCTGATGCCAGGGTCATATCCATAACATATCTTTATGAAAAGTAAAGCAGCTTAGAAAAATGTGGGAACAGAGCCCAGAACCCAGGATTTGGTGGGAAAGCAGGCCAGAACTTCCTTCCTGCATGTGAACCCTTGACTTCTTCATGTGCTGCTTAGGGTGCAAATAGCCGATAATGTCACTGAAGCCTACACTATCTTTGAAGCCTGCCTGGCATGCAATGATACCGATGTAGTATCTCCTTTCTTTTTCATTCTGGGGACAGCTGGGATGGACTTGGTGCCTGGGCATACCTTGTGAACTCATGACATGGGAGGGGGCCAAGCGTGGTCAGCACCTGAATGGTTCTGTCTGTAGAACTAGGGAACATGGTTTCTCACTGATTAGATTGGAACATGAGACAAAGATAGCCTTGATCTGTCTTGTACAGATTTGGTTTGAAAAAATCTTAAAAAGACACTGAGGGGCGCCTGGGTGGCGCAGTCGGTTAAGCGTCCGACTTCAGCCAGGTCACGATCTCGCGGTCCGTGAGTTCGAGCCCCGCGTCAGGCTCTGGGCTGATGGCTCGGAGCCTGGAGCCTGTTTCCGATTCTGTGTCTCCCTCTCTCTCTGCCCCTCCCCCGTTCATGCTCTGTCTCTCTCTGTCCCAAAAATAAATAAAAAACGTTGAAAAAAAAAATTTAAAAAAAAAAAAAAAAAAAAAAAGACACTGAAAGCGACTAAAATTTTCTACTTTTGCCTGGATAAAATAATTTTGTGCGGAAATCTATACATTGACATCTAAGCATAAAGAAATGCAGGTATTAGGTGTTACAGAAAAACAGATGAATCACCTCTCTTTTCCCTCTACCTCTTCTCTCTCTTTTCCCCATTTTCTCCTTTTTAATAGTTAATTTAATAGATAAAGTACATCTTTAAATGACTATAAAAATAAGGATTATGTTTAGACAGTTTTCCCAGCTGGAATGCACTGTTTAAAACAGTCTGTTTTCATGGCCTGCACTGTTTATTTTATATTCAGAGATGTGGGAATGGTTTGGAGAAAATATCTGTTTGCTTCTGCGATTGATATAATACAGAAGCAGAGGGTAGAGGTTCAACAAGCTGTCTTTCTAAAGCCAGATGTACAGTCTTTTCTTTTATTGCTATTGGCAAGTAGCTTTATGAGAAAAAAGAAAAAAGAGGAAGTCATGGCAAGTCATGAAGAGAGAAATCCATTCTGTCTCTGAAAGTGTAACACCCACGATTTACAGAAATAAAGTTCTCAGTGATCATTTGGGGTCTCATTCTGGTGGAAAAGCTCAGGACTATTTCACTACTTGCATTGAAAAGTAACAATCGGTTATATAAACATGGTACCTTAGTTTGAACTCTCAGCACATCTGCTATCAGTGATCAATTGCAAGAGCCTTCCAACCTATCTCTATATGTTCAATTTCACTTTCTCACTTTCCTGATCAGTCCATTCTACATCCTGCCACCAGGGAAACCTTTAAAATTGTGGATCTGACCGTGGCTGCACAAGGTCTTAAGGTTTTATAATGGTCGTTCTCTGTTGCCTCTAAAAGAGGTGAAAACTCTGGTCTGTTGGCTGAAACCAGTTTTCAAGCATATATGTAATATTTTTTGACCACATACCATGAGCCTGGAGAAAAATAAACCCCATGTAATAGTTGCCAACACTTAAAAATTAGAGAATTTGACAGAAAAGTCTGGATATTCTGCTATTACTAAAACACTGGACTGGCAACACTAGACTTATATTTTGTGTAAAAATAATTGAACTGTTCCATTTGGAAGGGCACAATTTCCCCAGTTTCCCACAGGGTTGTACACTTCCTGTCTATTTTCTCATTTACATGATTTCGTTTTGCTCATTTGCACGATCTCTTTGGCATTTACAGGCATTTAAAATTTCAACTCCTGGACTATGGGCTTAAGTCCAGCTCTTTAGCCTCACATATTAGGACCATCTGACTCTTATTAACTTTTCAGGCTCATTTCTCACATTTTCTCCTCTTGAACTCTATACTGCAAAAATACAGGTTCCCTTAAGACTCTGTGTAGTTTTACCCTTTCCAGGCCTTTCCATCTATCTGAAAAGCCCCTTACCAAATATATATTTTTTCTTCTGGAAAGTGTTTTCCTGATTTCCTTAGAGTTAACCATTCTTCTTGGAGTTTTTCTCTGAGCATTGAATGTACTTCCATGATTGATTATACTACTCTATATTTTACTAATTGGTGTAAAATAAGGAGAAACATTCTTTTACAAGCAGCAAGTATCAAATTGCTTGCCGTGAGGGCCAATCTTTGAAGAGGGGAAGCTGTGATAAACTTGTCCAGGAGCCGAAGCTGAGCCCTTTGGACTCAGGGACCCAAATAAGTCTCTGCACCCGTTCCTCCTGGGGAAGGGGAACAGGTAAATTTGAGAAGACAGAGGCAACTTGGAAGGAGGACAGAGGTTTCAAATGGAGGATTTTCAAGTGAAAACCACCAGAAGAACTAAGTCCAGAATTAGTTGAAAAGAAGGAAGGAGGCTGACCTTCCAGAACATACTGGGAGTGGAAAGCAGGTGCGGGGGAGGCAGTTACTTTTTACCACAAGCCTGTACTGTTTGAAATCTAGAAATCAAATTCATGTAATAGTTCGATAAAAATTTTTAAAACTATATTTAGGAAAACTACAGTGTTAACATTTGATTTTATATGATCCTTTTCTATGGTCCTATAAATTGCCATAAAGAATTCAAATAATCAGGGTGCCTCGGTGGCTCAGTGGGTTAAGCATCCCACTCAGATCATGATCTCCTGGTTCGTGAGTTCAAGCCCTGTGGTGGACTCTGTGCTGACAGCTCAGAGCCTGGAGCCTGCTTCGGATTCTCCGTCTCCCTCTCTCTGTGCCCCTCCCCAACTCATGCTCTGTCTCTCTCCCTCTTTCAAAAATAAGTAAACATTAAAAAAAAAAAAAGAATTCAAATAATCACCAAGTTTGGGGTGACATTTTTTTTTAAAGGAAACCAGTAAAGAAGCTGGGTTCTAAGCACTGGCTTATGTGAGAACAGAAGTGGCAGCGTGTAACTGTTAGAGAACAGCTCATATCTTAACGACATATGTATTTTTCTAAATAGAATATTTGAAAAATTTGAATTTCATTACATTTTTTTCTATGTCTTTTTATTTATTTATTTATTTTTATTTTTTTAATTTAATTTTTAATTTTTTAAAATTTACATCCAAATTAGTTAGCATATAGTGCAACAATGATTTCAGGAGTAGATTCCTTAGTGTCCCTTACCCATTTAGCCCATCTCCCTTCCCACAACCTCTCCCGCAACCCTGTTTGTTCTCCATATTTAAGAGTCTCTTATGTTTTGCCCCCTCCCTGTTTTTATATTATTTTTGTTTCCCTTCCCATATGTTCATCTGTTTTGTCTCTTAAAGTCCTCATATGAGTGAAGTCATATGATTTTTGTCTTTCTCTGACTGAATAATTTACTTAGCATAATACCCTCTATTTTCATCCACATAGTTGCAAATGGCAAGATTTCATTCTTTTTGATTGCTGAGTAATACTCCATTGTATGTGTGTGTGTGTGTGTGTGTATGTATGTATATATATATATATACGTGTATATATATATATACATACCACCTCTTCTTTATCCATTCATCCATCGATGGACATTTGGGCTCTTTCCATGCTTTGGCTATTGTTGATAGTGCTGCTATAAACATTGGGGTGCATGTGTCCCTTCGAAACAGCATATCTGAATCCCTTGGATAAATACCTAGTAGTGCAATTGCTGGGTCGTAGGGTAGTTCTATTTTTAGTTTTTTGAGGAACCTCCATACTGTTTTCCAGAGTGGCTGTACCAGCTTGCATTCCCATCCTGTCTTTTTTAAAAAAAACATTATTTAAATTCAAGTTAGTTAACATACAATGTAGTATTGATTTCAGGAGTAGAACCCAGTGATTCATCACTTGCACATAACATCCAGTGCTCATCCCAACAAATGCCCTCCTTAGAGCCCATCACACATTTAGCCCATCCCCCCCCACCTCCCCTCCAGCAACCCTCAGTTTGTTCTCTAATACAATATATTTTAAAAATATTTTTTTAATTTTTAAAAATAATCTCTGCACCCAATGTGAGGCTCAAATTCACAACCCTGAGATCAAGAGTCGCATGCTCTACTGACTGAGCCAGGCAGGCACCCCTGTAAATACAATATTAAAAGAATTTATCAAACTAATACATGTACTTGATTAAAAGATATTACAGAACGTGTAAGGAAAAAATCATGGTCCCTACCCTACTGTTGATCAGCCCCAGTTCCATCTTCCAGGGTTAACTTCTTTTATTTTTTGAAAATGTTTTATTTTTGAGAGAGAGAGAGAGAGAGAGAGAGAGAGAGAGAGAGAGAGCAGGTGTGCGCAAGTAGGGGAAGGGTAGAAAGAGAGGGGAACAGAGGTTCCTAAGTGGGCTCTGTGCTGACAGCAGTGGGCCACACACATGGGGCTCACACGCGGGGCTCAAACTCATGAATCGAGATCATGACCTGAGCCGAAGTCGGACACTCAACTAACTGAGCCACCCAGGAGCCCCTCTCTTAATGCTTTTAAACTGACTCTAGATTTAGCTCTAGTGGTGGTTACCTTAACATCTCCAAATAATATGCTAAGGTCACTGCAGCGGATTGTGTTTTCTAAAGCTGATCAAGAGTGTGTCTCCTATCTCACATAACTTCCTTTTAAAAAACATTTTATTATGAAAAGAACACTTAAGGTGAGATTTACCCTCTTAACTTTTCAAGTGTAGAGTATACTGTTGACTGTAGGCACAGTGTTCCACAGGAGGTCTCTGGAACTTACTCATCTTGCTTGACTGAAGCTTTATGCCCATTGATGAACACCTCCTCATATCTTCCTCGCCTCACACCTGGCAGCTGCAATTCCACTCTTTGAGTCTATGGATTTGACTATTTTGGGTACTTCATATGAATGGAATTATGCAGAATTTGTCCTGCATATTTTACTTGGCTTTTCCTCAAGTCACGTAACTTTCTAGAAACTTGCCATTCTATCAAGAGGTAGCGTTTCTGTCTCTTCCCCTTGACGTTTGAAGAGCTTTATTTTTCTTCCCCCAAATCAAAATGTTTTTATTTACATTTATAACTGGAATTTCCATCTGTATATAGGCAAGACTGTCACGCACACTGATGTCATTAAAATTTAATTATGCAAATAATTTTCAAATATTGATAGATGTGTTACCATTCGTACAACTTAAAATTTTTTTTAAATGTTTATTTGTTTTTTTTTTAATGTTTATTTATTTTTGAGACAGAGAGAGACAGAGCATGAACGGGGGAGGGTAAGAGAGAGAGGGAGACACAGAATCTGAAGCAGGCTCCAGGCTCTGAGCTGTCGGCACAGAGCTGGACACGGGGCTGGAACTCACGGACCATGAGATCATGACCTGAGCTGAAGTTGGACGCTCAACCAGCTGAGCCACCCAGGTGCCCTTGCCATTCTTACAGTTCTATATCTGAGAAAATGAGTATTGTAGTGTGTAACCAGAGCACAGTTCTCCACAGGTTCAGACTTAGCTCTGCCTCCTACCTGCCCCAAGCACAGTGGAATCACAGAAGCTCTTCTTGCCTCCCTATCAACTACTGCTTCCTGAGTCAACAGTGTCATGCAAGCTTTGAGCAGGGTATCCTGGCCGTGAGCAGTGCAATTATCTTTGGACATTTAAATCCAGTGGCACGGAGGAGTTGTCATGAGTTGGGAAGTTCTGTCGTGGGCTCTGCTAAACAAAGTGATTGAACCTCTGGCCTAAGCCTGACTGGGCCCCACTCTCAGAATGGACTTGCAGAGGCTGGCTGCACTCATTCACTGTACCATCCCTTGAACCAGTTAATAAGAACAGGATCCGTCCACTGGTGTGATGCTGGCAAAGTAGGTAAAAGAAGAGAGAACACAGTGCCCAACACAATCTTCTGTGCACATGTTAGGTGCTTCACAGATGTTTACTTGTTGATCTATATGTAAAAAAGTACAGAAACTCGGTAAATTGCCCCAGGGTGACCACATCTTGTAGCCACAGTTCAGATCAAGAAATAATATTATCAGCAACCTGGAAGCCTCCCCAGAGCTCCCTGCAGTCAGTACCCCTTTTTTCTCCCCAAAGGTAAACACGATCCTAATTCCTAATATCACAGTTTATTCAATTTTATAGTCATGGCACCTTACCCTTGGGAAACAATAAAATTCTCTAGCACCGTCATTTAGATTTCTCTGTTTTTGAACTTTATAGAAATGGAGTGGTAACATGTATATGTTTGTGGGGTTCATCCATGTTGAGGTATATAGTTGTATTTGACTCATTTTTAACTTCTGTAATCAGTCGGCTGTATCTATCATGATACATACATGTACCTTTTCTACTCTTAAAAGATAGTTAGATTGTTTCCAGCTTTGGACTGTTGCAAATAACGCAGCAGTGAGCATTCTTTGGCATGTCTTTTGGGACATATGTATGCACTTCAGTTGGGTATATATCTGGGAGTGAATTGCTAGGTCTTAGGGTATATGTAATTTTTTTTCCTTTTCCAGTTTTATCGCACTATAATTGGTATAAAACATTGGATAAGTTTAAGAGGTACAGTGTGATGATTTGATATATGTATGTATTGCAGAAATGATTACCACAATAGGATTAGTTAATACCTCTCTCACCTCATATCATTACCTTTTTTTGTTGTTGTTGTGAGAACACTTAAAATCTACTTTTAGCAACTTGCCAGTATATAATGTAGTATTAACTATAGTCACCATGTTGTACCTTAGATCCACAGAACATATCATCTTATAACTGAAAGTTTGTACCCTTTGACCAACATCCCGCATCTCCGCACTCCTCAGTGGCAACCACTTCCCTACTTTTTGTTTCTATGAACTAAGCTTCTTTAGATTCCACATACAAGTGAGAACATACAGTATTTTGTCTTTTTCTGTCTTATTTCACTTAGCATAATGCCCTCAAAGCCCATCCATGCTGTTGCGATTAGCAAGATATTATTCTTTCTCATGGCTGAGTAATATTGCAGTGTGTGTGTGTGTGTGTGTGTGTGTGTGTGTGTGTGTGTAAAATCTCTTCTTTATCCATTCATCTTGTAACGGACACTTGTATTGTTTCCATATCTTGACTTTTGTGGAGAAAGCAGCAGTGAACATGGGAGTGCAGATATCGCTTGAAGATTCTGGTTTCATTTCTTTTGGATTGTAATCCCAGAAGTGGGATTGCTGGATCATATATGATAGTTCTATTTGCAGTTGTGAGGAACTTCCATGCTGTTGTTCATAGTGGCCATGCCAACTTCCATTCCCACCAGCGGTGCGCAAGCATTGCCTCTTTGCCACATCCCTGCTGACACTTGTTATCGCTTTGTGTTTTTGAAAGTAGCCATTCTAGCAGGTGTGAGTTGATAGCTCTCTGTGGTTTTGATTTGCATTTCCCTGATGATTGGTGGTGTTGAGCGTCTTTTCACTTCCTGCTGGTCACCTGTATGTGTTCTTTGGGGAGGACTTTTTTGACAGTCTTGACCAGCAGAATATTGTGAAAGTGATATTATGTGACTTCGCAGGGTAGGTCTAAAAATGTCATGAAGTTTCATTTGCATGTCATGAAAGCAGAAGGAAACAGAGTCAGAGAAGATACTACCCACATGTTTTGAAGATAGAGGAAGGGCCAGGAGCCAAGGAATGTAAGGAATGCATTTCCAAAGGCTGGAAAAGGCAAGGAAAGGATTCTCTGCTAGAGCCTTCCAAGGGAGCGTAGACCTTCTGAACCTTAATTTTGGTTCAATGATACTGAGTTTGGACTTCAGGCCTCTAGGACTAGGAGAGAATAAAATTCTGTTGTTTTAAGTTACCGAGGTTGCGGTAATGCACAGCAGCAGCCATGAGAGGCAGGATGGCAAAAATTATATGAAAAGATTCTCAACATCATTAGACATGAGGGAAGTGCAAGTTAATAACAATGCAATACCACCACATACTTATTAGAGTAGTTACTATTGAAAAAATAACAAATAAACTGACTAGTATGTATTGTATACTAATTTTAATGAGTAATGGAACATGCAAATATATTTTCTTGTGTTTATGTAAAAGCTTTAGATGGATATCCAAGAAATTAATCAGAGAGGTTACCTTTGGGGTGGGAGTAGGTGGGACCTGGGTGGGTGGGGAAAAGCGAGAGTATTTAAACTGTATTCTTTTTATGTAATACTTGATTTTTGATTCTGAACAAAATCTTTTTTTTTTCTTTTTTTTAAAAATGAAGACTTACACAATAGAAAATGTGATTTTGGTGGATATGAATGAGGCCTCTTTACTGGCAGGCTTCATCTGAAAGTGCGTGGCCAGGGACCCTGTTGTTAAACTGGGATCCCTAAGTTCCAGAAGAATTTGTTGTGGTGCCACAGCATTGCCACTGGCCGCTCTGGTTCACCCCTGATGGTTAATCTTACTTCTTTGGAGAAAAATCATTTTTATATTCCTGGAGGTGGGGGGATGGGGAGGGACTGGCTGCTGAGCACCAGGGGGTAGGGATTGAGAGGAAGCCAGACTGTGCCCTTTCAGTTGTTCCAGTGTTCAGCCTGGTCCCTCACTTTGGCTTCCATGGTAATCAGTGTTTCTGAGTTTCTGGCCCTTCTGTGGCTCTGCCGGGCAGACTGTCTCCATCCTTATCCACAGCCCTTTCTATGTGTATACCAGGCTGTGATTTTCCCTCCTCCATCAGTTACAAGTCTTCTACCTCCTAAGAGGTAAAGAAAAAAAAAAGAGGTGAAGAGGATAGAAAGATGGGCTGTCCCCCATCTTGAAAAGAAACTAGTACATTTACTGGTTGTTTTCATTTCCTAACTGGTCTGTGAGCTCCTGGAAGGTAGGAAAGTTTATTCGTTTTTATATACCCAAAGAATATGAGTCCCTGTCCAGTTAGAAAATAGAAACCATACTAAAGATTTCAACAGAGGCAATTTAATCTTTATTTATTTTTGACAGAGAGAAACACAGAGTGAGAGTGGGGGAGGGACAGAGAGAGAGGGAGACAAAGAATCCCAAGCAGGCTCCAGGCTCTGAGCTGTTCGCACGGAGCCTGACACGGGTCTCAAACTCACCAACAGTGAGTTTATGACCTGAGCCAAAGTCGGATGCTTAACCAACTGAGTTACCCAGGTGCCCCTCAACAGAGAGAATTTAATATAGAGCATTGTTTCCATGGGTGGTTGGAGGAGAGAAAAAACAAAAGGGAGCACTGAGCTAAAGTGGAGATAATTACCGAAGAGGTGCTACCAACCCCCTCCTGGGGAAACAACAGAGAAGAGGTTTGGGTTGTCAAAAGCTAGAACTCCGAGTAGAGGACCTGCAAAGCTGGGGCTCAGGCCTCTGAGGAGGGGTTATGACCGGGTTGCAGCTAGTAACTCTGATGGCCTGAGATGAGGTCGGTTAGGGGTGCCATTGGTAGTTGCGCTGGGAACTGGGTGTTGCAGCTGGGACTGGTGCTACTGACAAGAAGACTAAGCAAAGGGAAGGAGAAAGTTGCTTGTCTGCTTGATCTGCTTTCCAGTCTCTCTCTAGTGCAAGTCTTAGCAGGAAACCAGCTAGCAAAGGAGCCTGGGAAATGTATTTTGCAGAGTCTTTGTCCCAGCATCACAAAGCACAGTACAGAATTGGATTTGGAGTTGAGAGACAAAAGCTAAAAAGAAAAATGGCATAAAGGATATGTATATACATTAAAAAAAATGTTTTATGTATATAAAATAGATTCAAAAATTGTATTTCTAGCCCAGATCTCTTTTGAAAGTTCTCTTTTTCCTTTCGTTTTCTTTCCTTTCACTCATTTATTTTGAGAGCAAGAGAATGTGAGAGAGAGAGAGAGAGGGAGGGGCAAAGAGAGAGGGAGAGAGAGAATCCCAAGCAGGCTCCGCATTGCCAGCACAGAGCCTGACATGGGACTTGATCCCATGAACTGCGAGATCAGGACTTGAGCCAAAATCAGGAGTCAAACACCCAATCCATCGAGCCACCCAGGCACCCCCAGGCTTGTATATCTGTTTATCAGTCACCCCCTCTTTGTTTGTCTCATGGGGATATCGAAGGCAAACACAAAAAATTAACTGCTAAACATAAATCAATTTCCCCATACTCATTGTACCTAAAACATACTACACGTCAACTTTAAATTGAATGAAAACAGAAGCAAAGTGTTGTTTTCCAGATGAAGAATACTTACCAAAACTCAATGAATTACGTTTCTTTTTTTTTTTTTTAATGTTTTTTAATTTATTTTTGAGACAGAGAGAGACAGAGCATGAACGGGGGAGGGGCAGAGAGAGAGGGAGACACAGAATCGGAAGCAGGCTCCAGGCTCCGAGCCATCAGCCCAGAGCCCGACACGGGGCTCGAACTCACGGACCGCGAGATCGTGACCTGAGCTGAAGTTGGAGGCTTAACCGACTGAGCCACCCAGGCGCCCCAATGAATTACGTTTCTATCAAAACTTGCCCTTCCTTCTGTCATCCTGTCTCATAAAGGACAATATCGCCCAGCTACTAAAGCCTAACTCATAAATGATTCTCTATGTCTTCCCTCAACCCTCCCTTCCCAGACACAGAGTCTTGTCCGTGTTACTACTTTGGGTCTCTTGACTCTGTCTTCTCTATGTTGCTTCTGCTGTTGCCTCAATTGGCCCTGATGATATTTTCTGTGGGGCGGTGCAATTGCTTCCAAACTGGTTCCCAGCTACTGTCTTATTTTTCTCTACCCATTCGTTTGCTGATGACTACAGTGATTTTTTAAAAAATAGACAAATCTCAAGTAAGTACTAGAGATGTAATGGATAGCACGATGACTCTACCGTCATCATATGTTGAGAGTAAACACTAAGAGTTCTTATTATAAGGAGACATGTATTTCTTGCCTCCCCGATTTCTTTTTATTGTATCTGTATCTGTGTGAAGTGATGGATGTTAACTTACTGTGGTGATTATTTCAGAATCTGTGTAAGTGTAAGTCACACCTTTATGCTGTAGAGCTGAAACTCACAGAGTGATGTATGTCAATTATGTCTCAATTAAACTCGGAAAAATATATGAATCTTACCAGATCAATGTCAAGTTTGTATCATTGAAAGGATAAAGGTGCTAGTAAGGTATAATTTTTAAAGACCGGCCTAAACTGGGGAGGGGAGAGCACTGTTCACCCAGTGTCAGTAACAGAAGGTAGACAGAAAAGAGAGCTGTGCATGCTCATGACCCTGTTTGAAATTACTGAATTCCTGTTTTGTGCAAGGGTTAGAGGGGGATATGGAGAAATAGAGGAAAAAGATTGATCTTGAGGCTTAGAAATTGAAAAGGTAAGATGAAAGGAACATGAGGTAAAGATTAGAAAGCGAAGAGAGAAAAATAAAATTGGAGTCATAACTTTTGTTTCTATTGAGTTGGTAAGTAACAGAATTTTTGCATTAATGTGAAGGAAATTATTATAAATCCCAGAAGTGTCTGTAACAGTTCCCTAAAAAGATGTAAAGAAAGGGACCCCCAACTGATATTGTAAAGGAGAAAGAAAAAAATAAAAAGGGAATGATGTGGTTCTTTTTTGAAGTTCAGGGGAAGACCAAAGAAAGTTACAAAAAATTTCCGAGTTGCCTTTTTTTTTTTTTTTTTTGAGTTTAATATCAAGACAGCCACCACCATTTTCATGAGTCTGGAAAAGGATTTTCTGACATCTGCCAAATGATCCTTAAACAAGAGCAGGGCAGGTCTTGGTGCGGCATAATGTGTGGTTGATGGAGTAGGTTTGCTTTCTAAATGGTTAAGTCTGGTATATCCTCTATTTGAAAATGAGAGTTAAAGATATCATAAGAAAAATTATGGAAAATTGGCAGCTGATAAAAAAACAGTATGCTCACATCTGTTAGAGCTGTGGGTCACCTTGTTAAAAAAAAAACAAGAAACAGAGGCAGAGCAGGGAAATCTACGTTTTCAAGTGAAAGGGAAGACTTATGGGAAAGAAGTGGTAAATCTATCAAAATTGTATTGCACAGTGCTGTAAGCATTTTTTTTTTTTTAATTTTTTTAATGTTTATTTTTGAGACAGAGACAGAGCATGAACGGGGGAGGGTCAAAGAGAGGGAGGCACAGAATCTGAAACAGGCTCCAGGCTCTGAGCTGTCAGCACAGAGCCCGACGCAGGGCTCGAACTCACGGACCGCGAGATCATGACCTGAGCCGAAGTCGGCTGCTTAACCGACTGAGCCACCCAGGCACCCCAATGCTGTAAGCATTTAAAGATGATTGCGATAGAAAGGGTAAGAGAGTAGTTAACATAAAATAGCTATTTCATTGGGATATGGGTAAAAATATTGCTGCCATCAGAAGCTTCCTCAGTAATGCTTTTGATCTAAATATGTTATAAAAGGTTAAAAACAAAGCCAAAGGGGACCTGGGTGGGCTCAGTCAGTTAAGCGTCTGACTCTTGACACAGATCATGATCTTGCAGTTTGTGGGTGCAAACCCCATGTTGGGGCTCCATGCTATCAGCTTGGGATTCTCTCTCTCCCCCTTTCTCTCTCCGCCTTTCTCTCCCCCCTCTCTCTGCCCCTCCCCTGCTTGCATGTGCGCTCTCTGTCTCACTCTCTCTCAAAATAAATGAATAAACTTTAAAAAAAAGTAGAGGCACCTGGGTGGCTCCATTGTCGGGCATCTGACTTTGGCTCAGGTCATGATCTCACGGTTCGTGGGTTTGAGTCCCACATCAGGTCAGCTCGAGCCTCACTTCCGGTGAACATGAGCCCCATTTCGGGTGAGCCCTGTTTCTTTCTCCCTTTCTTTCCCTCTCTCTCTTTTTCTACCCCTCGTGGGAGTCCTTCTCTCTTTCTCTCTCTGTCCCCTTCTTACTTGCACTCTCTCTCAAACAAAACAAAACAAAAACAAAGCCAAGAAAAGCATTTTTACAGTATAAATATGTAGTAGAGTTAGTAAAAGAAGCTCTATGTAATTTAAAGGCAAAATCAAAAGGAATCCCTGAACTTCACTTTACTAGAAGGGTTATAGGGAATTGCAGTGTGTGATTGGGTGGGATGTGCTTTATACAGACTCACCTGCTAGGAAGGAGTCTTTTTCTGATTTGCTGACACAGAGGAAAGAACTTTTTGTGATTCGTCCACCCAGAGGGGGCGCTTTTCCCTAATTTATTCAAAGTCCTGAGCAGAGTTACTATGAATATAGACCAGGAGTCGACCTTGGATAGGTGTGATAGAACATTGGTCTAGAAATATGTAGACCCAAGTTTAAGTACTCCCTGCATTACTAACAGAGAGTGTGACCTTGCCTTCTCCGTCTTGATTTCCTCATCTGCAAAATCACCTAGATTACCTCACAGTATCTCTGTGAGCACTAAAGGTGATAACATGTAAAAGTGTTTTGTAAACTATAAAATACAGTTCAGTCTTCACTCAGTAAACACATACTGAGCACTGCTATGTGTAAGGCACTTTGTTAAGCTTTGTAGATACAAAGCTGAAAGTCCTTGCTTACCCTTGGGGAGCTAGCAATCTATGGAGATGGCGGATGGACCCATAAGTATAATGCATTGTGATCTGGAATGTAAAAATTGCTCTGGACTTCGAGGATTGAGGGTCCATCCTAAGGTAAGGACCCCTTGTGCTCCTCCTCAGGAGTTCACACAATCAGTTAGATGACCTCAGTTCTACAGTACTATGTATATCTGAATAGGAAAACGAATACACAGGCAGAGGGCCACCTCTAGCACATACTACCTCGTGCAATTTAGAAAGCAAAAAACAAAACCCCTCTAGATAGATAAATTGCAAAACATGCCCTTCCCCCCCCCCCCCCCCCCCCCCCCCAAGACCAGTCAGAAAAAGGCATGCCTCTGGTGGACCAGATCAGCCCTGGGCAGGGTGCAAGTCCTGGTAGGGCGCTGGATTGGAGCAGTTTCTTACGGTGGCCCCTGCCAGGGGATTCTGTCCAGCCAAACCTGAATCATTCAACATGGTGGCCTGATAGGGGTAGGTTTTGTAAGTCTTGCTTTTGAAGATTACAGTAAAAACAAAAGAAAATAGGATACAGCATGTGCACTCATCTGTGCATACAATTTAGGGGACAGATTTAATTTTGTGAACTTGGCCTCCATGGACAGACTGATACACTCCTGGGGGGGGATGGGAGCGTTTTGTAGTAACTGGGGCAGATACTCATCAGCTTTCCCATGTGAACTTGAACAGATTTTGAAGAGATGTGTCAGGGCCTACCAGGAACACAGAAAGCTGTCTGAGTAGTTAGAGATGTTGAACGCAGGAATTGGTTGCACAGCTGTTGGAATTACCGAGAAGTCGAATAGGAGATGGTGAGCCAGCTCTGATATTGGCAGTGGAGGGAATGTCCCTTGTGGGCCGGGGTGACAGACAGAAGGATGAATGTTACTGAGGCCTGGAGGCCGGGCACGCTGTGGAAAAGTGAAGGCACGGTGGTCCTGGCTGGTCTGAGCTGGCACTACAGAGCGAGAAGATGAGCCCCAGTCTGTTGGAGATGCTGCTGAAGATGGGCAAGGAGGGGAGAAATGCCCTGGGTTCTTCTTTTCTCCATGTCTCCAGGCTCCCTCCTGTACCTTCCCTGGCTGATTTCAGATCCTCCAAATACAGGGAACCTGAGGAATGTAGCCAGTAGGGCTCAGCCCCTTTGTTCTCCAGAGCAGGCCATGGGACACGAGAGGAATGGCATCTGAGGGCTCACAGGCTCAAGGGTGGTACAGTGAGAGAGAAGAAAATATGAGACTGAATTGAATAACCAAGAACTATACAAAGTTCTTTTTATAAAGTTGCTTAGAAAGATGAGCTTAGAGGAAGAGGGGTTCGGGTTTGCAGTTAAAATATACTGTGGCTGACTGTATACATCAAATGTGCAGCGAGTGGCACATAAAACAAACATAACCATTTAAAACATGAAAGTTTTCATTTGGCTGGGGCACCTGAGTAGTTCAGTCAGTTAAGTGTCAGGTCATGATCTCGCGGTCCATGAGTTTGAGCCCTTCCTTGGGCTCTGTGCTGGTAGCTCAGAGACTGGAGCCTGCTTTGGATTCTGTGTCTCCCTCTCTCTCTGCCCTTCCCCCCGCTCGTGCTCGTTCCAACTCTCTCTCTCTCAAAAACACACATAAAAAAAAGAGAGAAAGTTTCATTTGGTATTATTTAGACTTGGTGAAGTGGGCCTATATTATGTTGTTAAAGAATACACATTTCCCAGAGGACAATTTTTCTCCCTTCATTTTCTGACAGATGTCAGCTATGTGAAGAACAACCAGTGTGAAAGACTATGATGGTCTCATTCCATCATAGCCCAGATGAACCTGTGATGAGCTGTGACAATAGCACCTGCCCAAGTCTTTCCCTCTAGTTCAGGGGAAGGACTGATCCCTGAGGTCTCTCCAAAAATGCCTGTTACCCCTGGCATGAGCCCCTCTGGTTTTAGGATGCTGAGGTGAAATGAGGTTACTCTAGTTTGTGAATCTGAATACCTGGTGTCAAAATCAATAATCCTGCTATTTGGGACTTGAATGCTTTTCTTTCTTTCTTTCTTTCTTTCTTTCTTTCTTTCTTTCTTTCTTTCTTTCTTAAATGTTTGTTTGTTTGTTTATTTATTTATTTATTTATTTAAGAGAGAAAGCACACAAGTGAGTCGGGGAGGGGGAGAGAGAGAGAGAGAGAGAGAGAGAGAGAGGGAGACAGAGACTCTAAAGCAGGCTCAGAGCTATCAGCGCAGAGCCTGACTTGGGGCTTGAACTCATGAACCATGAGATCACAACCTGAGCTGAAGTCAGTTGCTTAACCAAGTGAGCCACCCAGGCGCCCCATAAATGCTTTTCTTTATAGTATCCACTTGGCTCTGTCTTATGTAAACATCCTTTAAGACTGCTGTCCACTAGAATTTTCTGTGACGATGGAAATGTTCTATGTCTGTGTTATCCAATGGGGTAGCCACTGGCCTACTTGAGTACTTGAAATGTGACTAGAGGAACTGAATTGAAAATTCTGTTTGAATGTAATTATTCACAACTTAAATTTAAATCTCCACAGGTGGCTAGTGGCTACCATATTGACAGTGTATGTTCATGGTATTGAGACTGAGCCTTTGGATTAGCTCACTAGTTTATTTCACAAGAGGGAACAGTCTTTCCTTTGCTTTCCACATAATCAGAGGAATTAAGCTGATTAACTCAGACCATCAAGATAGACTGAAATTTCACTGCAGCCTAAGACTTTGTTCATAATTCTATTGTTTGTGTGTCCAGTGCCCCATGCGTCCAGGAGATTCCAAACCTCTCTTCCTGATTAATCAGGGGAGACCAAAAAACAAAAACAAAAACTTGGGGAAAAATTTCTTGGCCAATTGAATCTAGGAAGAGAGGGCCTAAGGCTGCACTCCAGTTGTTTATGGCCACAGAGTGGTGTGGGAAGGCATCTGGAAGTTCCCCCCTCCTAAGGACGCATCTATGACCTCTCTCAGAGAATGCCACCAAAGAAAATTGCCAAAAACAAGACATGACAAAAATAGCAAAACCAGGGTGAGATTAGTCCCAAAGGATGCCAGTGGAAGACAGAGTTATGACTGGACCAGAAGCCTTCTTGCCATACAAAACTAAGACTCCTCATGATGCCACCTGGACTGCATTTTGCCCTTTTAAGGAAGAAATCGGAGATGAAAATCCTGAATTGACTCGAGCTCAGATCTAAACTGAGAAACTTCAGGGGCACCTGGGTGGCTCAGTTGGTTGAGTTTCTGACTCTTGATTTCTTCTCAGGTCATGATCTCACAGCTTGTGAGATTGAACCCCACATTGGGCTCTGTGCTGACAGTGTGGAACCTGCTTGGGATTCTCTCTGTCCCTCCCTCTCTCTGCCCTCTCTTGCTCTCTCTCTCTCTCTCTCAAAATAAGTAAATGAACATTAAAAAAAACATCAAATGTGACTGAAGTTACTCCCCAGAAAACTCGAGTTACAGAAAATAATAGACTGTTTCTTTCATATGCTTATCTCAGGTGTACTCAAGCATATTAATATAAAAAAGATTAAAACAACAAAATAGACTGCCATCAGTAGAAGAATGCATCATTTGTGGCCTTGCCATACAGCATAGCCTGCACTGTGGCAAACACTAAGGAAGTACTGCTCTATGAGCCAGTGTGGAAGAACTTCCAAAATACTGAGTAGAGGAAGCAAGTCACAGAAGAATATATCAAACATTATGTAAGATAATAAACAGGCAAAATGGAGTAATCCTTGTCTTTGGGATTCACATGTAAGTGGTAGCAACTATAAAAACAAAGAGAGGAATAATAAGAAAGTCAGTATAGGAATTATCTCTGGGAGTTGAGGAAGAGGGTGGAATCAAGGGGGCATCTGTGGTAATGGAAATGTGCTTTTCCTTAAGCTGTGTGGTGGGGACAAAGTTGTTTACTTTTGTTGTTATTACTATTAATAAAATAACCCATATGCCAAAGGAATAGTATATGTATAGTGTGATGTCATTTCTTTTTCTTTTTTATTTAAAAATTTTTTAATGTTTATTTTTGAGAGAGAGAGAGAGACAGAATATGAGTGGGGAGAGGGGCAGAAAGAGAGGAAGACACAGAATCTGAAGCCAGCTCCAGGCTCTGAGCTATCAGCACAGAGCCCCATGCAGGGCTCAAATTCACAAACTGTGAGATCATGACCTGAGCTGAAGTTGGACGCTTAACCGACTGAGCCACCCATGTGCCCTTGATGTCATTTCTATAGAGATTAACATCATATAGAACTAGAAAAATAAAAATCATACAGAATTATGTCTCGTTTCTAGATTCATATTAAAATGATAAAATGCACCCAAATCCAGGATAGCGGTTAACTCAGGGAAGAGAGAAGAAAATCGTCAAGCAGGGCTCACAGGCGCTTCAACTTCTAGAAGTCATTTCCATTTTTATTTCTATATGCCTAAAATTTTTCACCAAAACTATGAAAAGCAGAAGCCAACGTGACTTCAGTAGAGAATCTTCAGGGAATGCAGCCTCAGAAGAGCAGATTGACCAGAGAAGAAAGGACACGAGGAAAGACAGAGGCCGCATTATCTCTAGGTTCACGACAGTGAGTGCTAGAGATATAAAGAAGTCTGTAGAAAACCCATGTGCAGAGCAGGGCATACAAAAGGCAAGCATTAGGCCTGTTGGCTGAGAATAATCTGATGTGAACAGCTGTGAGAAAACAGAGGCTCCCAGTATTTCATTCATTCCCTCAGCCCAGTTTTATTGACTGTTTCCATTGAGGGCTTTATTCTGCTCATCTCCTGTTTTGTGTGTCTTCTTCAACAAGTGGAGAACAAATGGAAGGGATTGAACAATTCAAAAACTAATCAGTGTCAAGTCAGTAAGGGCTTAAGAGGCTATTTAGCATCTTGCATTTCTGTTTGCTTGGTTGCTTATTTTTGAGAGGTAACCTAGGACAGGAGTTTGGGTATATGTTCTTGACCCAGATTGCTTCAGTTCAGATTCCAGCTCCACCAGTTGTTGGCTGTGTGTTCCTAAGCCAGGTGCTTAACCTCTCTCTGTCTTAATTCCCTGGTCTACAAAAACATGAGTGACTGGATCTATCTCATGGGGCTATGAGGATCAAATGAATTAATGTATGTAAAGCCCTCAGGACACCTGCCATATAAAGGTTTCCTAATAATTCTAGCCTCCTTCAGTTTTTTCAAGTTTCTAGGGTGAAATTAATTACCATCTTAGAAACAGTGTCAGAAATTGTCACACTGATTACTCAAGAAGACAGGAATAGGGTCAAGTATGGTGGGGCTGGGGCAGGGCAAGATAATCACGTATGTCCAGGTAGTAGAGGGTTAGACCACAGATAAAAAAAATGTAAGAATCATTAGGATGCAGGTTTCAGTGATTGATCTTAAAGTAGGTCTTAAAATTCCCCAGGTGACACTGGATACCCCTCATTGTGAATAAAAAACTGTCCCCACTGCTGTCAAGTGACAAGTTTTATCCTGTTTCATTGCTCCCATTTACTTTCCTCCTAGGATGGCATTAGTCTGTGGTCCTGTCTTTTCTGGTGTAGTCCATTTTCACAGCGATCAAATGGACAGTGCTAGACATCAGGGAGGGAGGAGATAATGGTTTGTCGTCTCAAACCATATAATACATTTTGAGGGGCGCCTGGGTGGCTCAGTCGGTTGAGCGTCTGACTTCGGCTCAGGTCATGATCTCGCGGTCCGTGGGTTTGAGCCCCGCGTCGGGCTCAGTGCTGACAGCTCAGAGCCTGGACCCTGTTTTGGATTCTGTGTCTCCCTCTTTCTCTGACCCTCTCTCTCTGTCTCAAAAAAAAAAATAAATGTTAAAAAAAAAAAAAAAAAGAAACCATGTAACACATTTTGGAAAAGGGATGCAAGCTCATTTTGAAAAAGAAAAGGAAAACACAGATTCCAGTGGGATTTAATTCTGACTCATAACAAAAAACTTGGTAGGCATTCAACCATATAGTTCTCTGCTTTATTTGCAGAGATAGTGTGATGTCCAGTGAGGCCTAGAAAACATATATTTTTGTTCCTCTCTACATGTTTTTTCAAGTTTGCTTCAGTAACTAGAGAGCTGAAAATAGTTATTTTTGAGGTGGTTCTATACAGTGTTTCTTATATCTGGGATATATGGGTTTTTATTTTTTATTTATTTCATTTTTTTAATGTTTATTTTTGAGAGATAGAGAGATAGAGAAAGATAGAGAGAGAGAGAGAGAGAAGGGGAGGGTCAGAGAGAGAGAGGGAGACGCAGAATCGAAAGCAGGCTCCAGGCTCTGATCTGTCAGCACAGAGCCCGATGCAGGGCTCGAACTCATGAACTGTGAGATCATGACCTGAGCCGAAGTTGGTTGTTTAACCAACTGAGCCACCCAGGTGCCCCTTATATCTGGGATATTTTAATGTGCTAAAATACGTCAATTCTAGACGCATATGTTACCATGCTGTGGACCATTCAAAGCAGTGTAAGTTGATGTTTTGCTCAGTAGGGCTTGCTGGCTATGGTCTGTGTCAGAGGCTTGGACTTTATTATTTATGCTCTTTAGGAATATGGGCAGCTTTTTCTAGCTCTTCAGGCTAAGGATTGAAAATTAAATTTCTAGAGGAAAATAACCCTTGGATAATAATTTTGGAGAATGGCTAAACTTTCTGTCCTGTGTATTTATTCAGTTCTTATCAAGTGCCTAATTTGTGCCAGTCATATTGATGCTGAAGATGCTGGATCTAATGATAGACTTTTTATTCCAGAACACTTCATTCAGGTTCTAATTTGGTGGGTTTCCTGTGCCACTGTGTTCATTGTCATTGACTTTCTCTTTATGCTTATTGATCCCTTGGACTACATATGCTTTTCCCCATAATTGTCAGTCTGAAGTGGTTTTCTTCTCATAAGAAATGCCAGGTCACTGTTGGGGAATGTTAAACAACTTAACGGTGATTGTATCCTCAAAGTGGTCACTTCGTCTTATTTGGCTTGGCTTGTTTACCATCTGTCTTTGTCTCGCAAGTAAGAAATCTTAATATCCATCTTAGTGTGTGGTCTCAAGTTTGGGAGGAATTGCTTGTCGAGACTTTTAGAAACATTAAGAGCTCCTTTGGATCATGTACCTATCAACACAATGGAAAAATGGCCCCAGACTCTCTCCGAAATTGCAGTTAATTTATATGAAAAATGAAGAATCTACCAGGAGAGCATTATACTACTTGGTGATAATTTAGCTTTTAAACATTGTGTTAAGAGAGAAATCACTAAGCACAGCAATAGCAGCAATGTTTCTACCATAACAGACATTTCTAATTAATTCTCTGGCCATTAAACCCTTCAGGCCAATCTGCATGAGCAATAAAAAGGCAGAGAGAGGATGATGGAGAAAGTTTTTCTTTTTTGACTGTCAGTTTTGCCAGTCATATTTTTTCATTTTTCTGAGGCGCACATGAGGAGCTGCAGAAATGGCTAGGGAAAAATTTAAAAGCATCAATGGACTCTCTACATAGCTATTAAAATAAAAATGCCACCTGCGTATAAAAGAATTAAGTGATTCTGTGGAACATATTAGCTCTTAGTATTCCTGCAGTAATTCTTTTGTTACAATAACTTCCTGCAAAGAAGACTCAGTGACAGTTGCTGAACTTGTCTAGAAAGAAGCAGTGTGACTCTGATTTTTTTCCAGAAGATGATTTTGAAACAGGAAGATATATTTTCCTTTGGAATTGTGTACACAGTTATTTCTCCAAGAATGCCAAACTGAATGTTTTTCATCTCTCTCTTCCTTCCAGTTTCAGGGCATACAGTGTTTGCCTTCCACAGCTCCAGATGGGTAAAGGCTTACTGCTTTCCCTTAGCATCTTTAACTCTATGCTTGGATGAATCTTAAGCCAAATTTGAATAGGGATTCACTGTTTTGCAAGTAGCGGCTAGTGAAGCGACAGTCTGTTGCTTCCACATTAAATGGTGTCTAAATTTGCTGAGGTTGAGTATCAGCACCTTCTACTTTATAGATAGGAAATATCCAGGACTGGCTCCCTGCCTGCCCGAGGCAACGGCTGAATGGAAGTGCATAAAAACAATGTCTGACTTTTGTCAATTCTTTACAGTTTGTGAGTTACGTTGATGTACTTTATAGTGTTGCATCTTGACAGCCCTTTGAGGTAGGCACGGCAAGGATTATTACTGTGTCCTTTTTATAGGATGAGGAAATCAAAGTTTGGAGAGATTAAGAGAATTCTCTCAGGTCATTCATTCAGTAAGCAGTGGAAGCAGGACTGAAACTCAAGCTTCTGAAGCTCTTCTAGTCTTGCCCCTGCCCCCCCCCCCCCCCACATTAACTCTATGCCACGTTGCCCTCAAGCTATAATGGGGTTTTCAGATACTCAGAAAGACACAGCAGTAGCATAAATTGTAACAACAGATTAGGGAATGAGAGGATGAGGGCTGAAGGTTTAACCCTGCTATTTCTTACTGACCTTAGACATTTTAGTCAGGTGATTCTGCTTATCTCCAAGAGCAGTGTTCCCCCCACCAAGAACCCCACAGTGGTATAGTCCAGAGTGTCAGAAACATTTCTTTGACTTGTGGGTTAGAAGCTCTAATTTGTCTTATCACTATTCTCTTACGAAGAACTTGATAGAGGATACTGGCCAGTATTATTTGTCAAGAAAATCATGACTTCAGTCCCGTAAAACGCTTAGTACCCAATGAATGGAATGGTTATTTTCTGTATTTGAAATTCTTTTGACCCTGTAAGGTTTTTAAATTTTTTTTTTTATTTTTTAATGTTTATTCATTTTTGAGAGACAGAGAAAGAGCATGCGCGGGGGAGGGGCAGAGAGAGGAGGAGACACAGAATCGGAAGCAGGCTCCAGGCTCTGAGCTGTCAGCAAGGAGCTCGAGGCCGCCTTGAACTCACGAACCACGAGATTATGACCTGAGCTGAAGCTGGACGCTCAACTGACTGAGCCACCCAGGCGTACCATACCTTGTAAGTTGTTATTGTGATAACTTCATTTTATAAATCAAGGAGCAAAAAGGAATTAGGACTTCCTAATACACTGTAAGTTCAATAAAGTAGCTCCTAAATTAAAAAAAAATTTTTTTTAAATCTTAGTGTGAGCTGGGGCAGAGAGGCAGAGGGAGAGGGAGAGAATCTTTAAGCCGGCTCCATGCATACCGCGGAGCCCAACATGGGTCTTGATCCCATGACCCTGGGATCATGACCTGAGCTGAAACCTAGAGTCAGACACCCAGCTGACTGAGCTACCCAGGCACCTCTAAACTTTTTTGATGAATTCATATTCTAGTACAATACACAAAAATCGAAATTCCAAAGAATGAGGCAAAAAATATAAATAGCATTTTCCGTGTTTTCTTTTTTGTTCCATAAATCAGTTTGGTTTATTCCCTGGATTATGTGCAACCCTCACTGGAAATTGCTGTTCTAAAGAACAAAGAAAAATATTAATGACAGACTATATTGATCAAGAACGTATGAAACCTTGTCACGTGTTCTATAACTCATTTTCTCTGGTCCTAATCAAATGCCGATTTCCAAGAGCACATGTTAAGAATTAGAGCTTTTAGACATGCTTCATTCTAAAGAGAGAATTGATACAATGAAGTAACTTGAGAAGATTAAAGATACTATACTAAACAATTATGAGCTACTTTAAGGGGCAGCATATAGACAGAATCCCTATGTATGAGACTGTGACAATTGTGAGGTTCTAAAACTTTCTCAGGAACTGCTTTAATGACATCCATATATACATGAAAGAAAGTATCCAGGAGAACATGGAGAAAATTAAAATTTTGTAGAGAATGAAAGCAAGCCCAGGGATAATTTCTAAGCACGTACATAGGATATTTATAGCCTCATTGTCTTATTCTTATCACAGCTCTGTGAAATAGGTGTTATTATTCCAAGTTTTTGATAAGAAAAACAAAGTTCAGACTAAGTGACCTGCCTGAGATCACTCACTCACTGAAGGTGGTATCAGAACTCCCAGCCCACCTGCTGATGTCCTCACTGACAGGCTGCCTCACTGTCTGCCATACACCTGAGTATAGGTCTATTCTTGGCATTCCTGAAGTTAACATTGATGAGAAGAAGCTCCTAAAGTGAGTGTCAACCTACACAAAGAGGTAAAGGGAGGCAATAAGGTGCCTTGACTTACCAGGAAGTGAGTTTATTTGGGGAATAGCAGAGGAATTGCAATTTGGGGCACGAACTATAGCAAGCTCAAGGCGCGTCCTGAGGGTTTTGGGGCAGGCCATGTTTACGGGCCACAAGTGCAGAGAAGCGTTAGGTTAGCAGGAGTCTAAACAGCAAGTCCATTGGCTTGAGGATGGGGATAGGTTCTTGGTGGCTGTTCATTGTTTGAGCGATAAGTTTCAGTTTGCTGTAAATTAAGCATTTATGGGAAACTAGTCTCTTGGTCATTGAGTTTGTTTTCCTGAGGACACATGCTTGAGATTCTCCTTTTCTATCCTTGTTTCCATTTTATATTGAAATCCTTTAACACGAGGAGGTTGCACACTTCTTTCCTGCAAAGGACTGAGGCCAGCGGCAGGGCTAAGAATCATGGAAAACATGGTGAAAGACAAGTTGGGGTCAAAACAAAATTAGAAGAAAAAAAACGTATGAAAGACTCAGCAAAAACTTGCATAAACAGAGAAAATATTAACCATATTTGGCAAGAAATATTAACCATGTTTTGAAAAATAAGCTTTTTTTTCAATTCTAGGTAAAAATGCTAATGATCTGAAAGAGTACATTAATGAAGTTTAATTATCTGCACAGATGGGAGAGTAGCCATATATACTCTGACTTCTCTTTGCTATTTTTCGTTTATTCTTTTACCTCCACATTTTATTCGCATTTTCCTCCTCTCATCCATGAGCACCCCCTCTGATAATAGTGCTTACTGTGTGCCAGGCACTTATTCGATGTGTTCAGTATATATCCTGTTTCTGGCCATATACTTAGAAAATAACCGGGGCACCTGGGTGGCTCAGTCGGTTAAGCGGCCGACTTCAGCTTAGGTCATGATCTCGCGGTCCGTGAGTTCGAGCCCCGCGTCGGGCTCTGTGCTGACAGCTCGGAGCCTGAGGCCTGTTTCAGATTCTGCGTCTCCCTCTCTCTGACCCTCCCCCGTTCATGCTCTGTCTCTCTGTCTCAAAAATAAATAAACGTTAAAAAAAATTAAAAAAAAATAAAAAGAAAATAACCCTGGTTTTGCATACATACCCTCCCCGCCCCCCCACCCCCCCGCAAACATTTGATTGTGAAAAATTGTCAAAATACAGAAGAGTTGGAAGAATTGTGCAGTGAACACCATCTAGATTTTGCCAATAACATCTTGGTATATTTACCTGATCATATATTCATTCATTTTTCATCCCTGTATCCATACATCGTTAATCTTAATTTCTAGATGCATTTCAAAGTAAATTGCAGACATCGGTGCCCTTTACTTCTAAAACTTCAGCATGCATGTTATTAATTAGATTTTCATATTTGTTTATAGTTGTCTTAGTTAAAATTTACAAGCAGAGAAACGATTGACTTTTAAGGATACTCTTCAGTGAGTTTTGACAACTGACATGTAAGTATTGTTAATTTACATGGATGTTAGTGTGTTCTATAGCTTTTTCTGTTTTTTGTTTTTTTGTTTTTTTCTACTTTTTCTCACCAACCTCTGTGTATAGGATGTGTCTTTGCTGTCATGGTATACCTAGTCAGCTGCTGACCATGCCTACTTTTAGAGTAGTAGTGACTGTTAGAAGTAATCCATTTAAAATATTAAGGAGTGCCCTTCTAAGGCATTAGATGACCATGAAGGTTTTTCATTCCTTCCACATTTACTAAGTAGCTATTCAGTGTCTGGGGTGTGATGGCATTGGATTCATTGTGATGATCCGTTTTCTGCTATCAGTACTCAGAGTTTTTTGAGGAGATAGTCAGTTAGCAGTAACTCTTTTTTTTTTTAATTTTTAATGTTTATTTATTTATTTTGAGGGAGGGATGGAGGGAGGGAGAGAGAGCGAGAGAGAGAGGGAGAGAGAAATAGCACGCATGGAGGAGGGGCAGAGAGAAGGAGAGACAGAATCCCAAGCAGGCTGTGCACCATCAGCGCAGAGCCTGATGCAGGCCTTGAACTCACGAACTGCAAGATTATGACCTGAGCTGAGATCAAGAGTCAGATTGCTTAACTGGCTGAGCCCAGGCACCCCAGTAGTAATTTTTTTTTTCAAGAGTAAGTTTTATGTTTCTTTTCACACTGACGTAAAACTGAAGCTCCTTAAAATATGCAAAGGGAACATTTAAAATGCATTAGCTTGTTAGAATTAATAATGAACATGGAAACCTGCTTAATGGAAGTATATGCTAGCTTGGTGTTTAGAGGAGATAATAAAACAGCTAACACTTATTGAGCCCTTAGTACATAGCAACCACTACGCTGAGCATCTTACAAACATCTCACTATCTACCTCGCAGGGTTGTTGTGATAACTTTCCTTCATTTTATAGATGCAGAAAACTAAGGTCAGAGGGGTTAATAAATTGCCCAAGGGCAGATAGAATAAAGGCATTGTGGAGTTTGGATTTATAGACTTCTGTCTTTAGAGCCAGTGCCATGAGCATTTGTATACCGAGAATCAGTGGAGAAGAACTCCAGTGAGTGGCAAATATTTTGACCTAATGAATCCTGGTAGATTGCCATTTTTGATTCTGTGGAAACTCTGTTTCTCCTCCTCCTCCTTCTTTTTAATGTTTGTTTATTTTTGAGAGAAAGATAGAGAGAAAGAATCCCAAGCTGGCTCCACACTGTCAGTGGGCTCGATCCCGTGAACCGTGAGATCATGACCTGAGCCAAAATCCAGAGTTGGACACTTAACTGACTGAGCCACCCAGGTGCCCCAGGAACTCTGTTTTTTCAATGCCCACATAAATTGAGAAAACCACATGATAGAAAACCGCGCGGATATTGCTGCTCTCTTCTGCATTTTGTCTGGAGGTGCGTATTGCATTTTCTGGGCCTGATGTTCTAGCATACTCAGATAGAAAGGCCAACAGAACTAAGATGATGGTGTCCTCTTTAGTTTCTGAAGAGGGTGGACTAGAATGGAGGGGCAGAAAAAAAACTGGTGATAGGTCATCTGAGGAGGAGGTGAGAGTTCCTAGTAGTTGCTGGGATACTGGTGCAGGGGTAGCTCTCTGGAATTCTTCCCAGTGTTTCTTAATGAGGGATGGATTATCCTCACAGACACTTGGAAACATATAAGGGCTTTCAGTTGTCAGTGATTTAGGAGTGCTGTGAAATTTAATACCCAGGGTCAGAAATGATAAATATCTTACGATGCCTGAGTCAGGTTTACACAGAGCAGAATGGTCTTTCCTCAAATGCTAATTCTACTCCTGTTGGGATGAGGAATGGGAAAAAGCACAAAGAAAGCTAGAAAGGATTCTGGGAGTAAACTGGATGTATCTTTTTTTTTTTTTCTTTTTGGTGAGAAAATTTGGATTTAGCCAGTGGGACTCAGTTTAGATGATCCCAATTTTGTTGGCAACATCCAAAGCGTCATAGTTGGGAGCCAGTTGAACATATGCCTTTTTTTCTCCTTCAGAGTGAGGCCTGATCAGAGTGTTGACCTTGGCCATGTCAATGTCATAGAGCTTCTTCACATCCTGTTTGATCTGGTGCTTGTTGGCCTTGACATCCACAATCAACACAAGTGTGTTGTTGTCTTCTATTTTCTTCATGGCTGACTCAGCAGTCAGGGGGAACTTGATGATGGCGTAGTGGTCAACCTTGTTTCTCCTCGGGGATCTCTTTCCAGGATACTTGGGCTACCTTCAGAGACACAGTGTCTTGGGGTGTTGCAATGTAGGTGATTTGTGGATCTTCTTTTTTTTATGACTGTGGATGCCTTTCAGCACCACTTTCTTGGCCTTCAGAGCCTTTGCTTTGGCTTCAGCTTTGGCTTTGGCTTCGGCTTCGACTTTGGCTTCGGCTTCGACTTTGGCTTCGGCTTTGGGAGGGGCAGGGGCTTCCTTTTTCACCTTCCAAGCCATCTTTGTGAAAGGTCCCGGATGTATCTTTGACATACTTTATTCATATGGTCACAGTGTGCTTCTGTGTGTATGTGGTGTGTGTGTGTGTGTGTGTGTGTGAGAGAGAGAGAGAGAGAGAGAGAGAGAGAGAGAGAGATGGAGGGAGAGATCTTGGAGAGTTTTGTGTTACATTGGGAAAATTATTGAATTCCCTCACGCATGTTGACATTGACATGACCTGCTAGTGATTTAAAAATTGGTTATGATGAATTGTTCTTTTAGTGCACTGCCAGAATTTATTTGATGTCATTAAAAAATGTTTTTATCCTTATTTATAAATGAAATTTCTTTTTCTTTAAAAAAATTTTTTTTTAATGTTTATTTATTTTTGAGAGAGAGAGACAGAGTGTGAGCAGGTGAGGGGCAGAGAGAGGGAGACACAGAATCTGAAGTAGGCTCCAGGTTCCAAGCTGTCTGCATAGAGCCCGATGCGGGGCTCAAACCCACAAACTGTGAGATCATGACCTGAGCGAAGTCGGATGCTTAACCAACTGAGCCACCCAGGTGCCCCTGAAATTTCTTTTTCTGAATTATATTTATTATATTATGTTAATAAGAACATGATAATGCATAAAATAATGCATTTGGTTGAGAATAGATAAATTAGGAATTATTTGCACCTTAAAAGTTAGGTGTAATTTGGTTGTTATATTGTCTAGGTCTAGTGTTTTTATAGAAACAGGACCTTTGCTATCCAATGTGGTCTGTGATTATTAATGTCTTTGAACTTTTTATCTACTATTTGGTCAAATATAGTATTTTTTTATTTTGGTGGAAAATCAGCATTTCTCTAAGTTTTCACATTTATCACTGTCTTAGCTTGGGATCCCTAGAACACAGAGGCTGAAGCAAGGCTTTAGTGCTAATGTTTTATGGGGAGATGCAATCCCAGGACAGTGAAAGAGAGGGAAAAGGGAGCCAGGGAAGGATGGGAAGCAAAGGCAAGTTGGTGCATTACGAAACTTTCCAGTGCTTCCTCAAGGGTGAAGGGAATCTCCAGACAGGTTGTATGGAAAACATGTTGTAATAGTCTGTTGGAGAGAGGAAGAGAGGTGGATTTATGTGGGAGTGAGCTCCCATCTCCTCTCTCTCATTCGTCAGTGTTTGCCCTGTTGGGAGTTTACTCCCTGGCCTTCCAGACTGCAACACCTGGCCTCTTTGCTGTGGAAGCTGGATCCCATTTCTGTGGAATGCCAGTGTTTCAAAGCCCTCATTGGAGTCCAGCGTGGTAGGAGGAGTCAGAGCTTATATGGAACTCATTGAGTGGTGCCGAGGGGACCTGCGCTGCTGTGGTTTCTGTCATGATGGGAAGGTGTGTGTGGGGGGGGGGGCATGTGTCCAGAGCCTGGCCCAGGAGAGAACGAGAAGGTCAGGGGTATCTGAAGATGAAGTGTTGGCGACCAAAGCAGTGGCAGCTGTGTGGTTGAGGAGTCCAGGAGATGGGTACATTCTTGAGAATCTGAAGTAACCCTTGAAATGTGTCTGAAACAATTTCCATAGATTTGTATATATATTTTTTATGATTTTTAAATCACTTAAAAAATCTGGAGTTTTATCACAATCAAAAATAAATAAAAAGGGGCGCCTGGGTGGCTCAGTCAGTTAAGCATCTTGATTTCAGCTCAGGTCATGATCTTGCAGTTTGTGGGTTCGAGCCCCGTGTTGGACTCTGTCCTGGTGGTGTGGAGCCTGCTTGGGATTCTCTTTCTCTCTCTCTTAAAATAAATGAACAACCTTAATAAATACATAGATAAATAAAAATATCTGTGGTTATCACCTTTTTTATGTTAAGGTTGTATATTCTTGGTTTTTTCTTTTTTTCCCCATTAAACGGGCTTGCTGGGGGTTTGTGTATTTAAAAAAATATTTGCAGAAAAAAGTACTTGCAGAGAAACAGTTTTACATATTTCTTATTTCTTATTGCATTCTGATAAAATTTCAATTTTAATTTCTAAAATTATTTCCTTGAGTTTGGTATTTTTTGTTATATTTTTAATTTCTTACATTTACTACTTTTTTAATATTAACATATATTAAGGCATTTAATGGTATAATTTTGCCTTTGAGTATAGCTTTACCTGTGGCGCATGAATTTCGACATCAAGTAGTCTCCTTTTTATTATTTTTGAGACAGTATACAACTATAATTCTGAAATCAACAGGGTCGTTCTGGAGTGACAATTTCTGACCCACTACAGTTTTTTAAGGAAGATTTGGGTGTATTTGTAGGTCTTTCCTGACACTCTTGACTCAAACTTTCCCCTGAGAATCATTCTAAAAATAATTTATAATAATGATGATTTAAAAAAAAAAAGTGCTTGACATAGCCCTAATACAGTTCTGGGTCAATAGACATGGCAAATCAACTTGGCATTGCTCTTCTTTGGGGAAATAGTCACTTGTGTTGTCTCTCACATTCACAACAATCGATTCCTTCACAGTGATCTTGGTGTTCTAATCTCATAGCTATTTTCACCTTGTAGATGTTTTGACTTTGTATACATGAAAATGCACATTTTAGTCAGACTTATTACAGACATTGGTAACCTTTCATTAATAAAATAGCTTTTGGAGTAAACTCTATTAAGCAAATTAAATTCTTGTCCACTCCACCATTACTGCTTATTGTGATTAGTGAGCCAGTCCTGTCTCTTGTGATTGACTCTTTTGGCTTCTTCCACTCTGGGATCCTGTAATCTTTATTGAAATAATGGGACCTATTCCAAAGGTGGCTTTCCCACATATCTTGATTCACAGGGTTCAATCCTCATAGTGCTTTTCAAAGACCTCAACATTTAAATATTTATCAGTGCTGTGTAAAGACCTGGGGCCTTCTTGGGAGACATAATTTGGGATAGATAAATGTATATAATAATTTTTAGTTTATTATTTCTGTCTCTCTGGCTCTTTGTATTTTTTTCTGCTACATTATATAATCTGGTATCTCAGCCTCATTTAGCATAGGCCACCATCAAGTCCAGATTTGAGTTAAGCAACTAAGAAAACAATTGGAAACAACTGGGATTACCTAGAACTAGTACATTGGATCCAGCATTTTTGGCATTTGTTTCCATATTCATAACCTGAGTAGATCTAAAGTTATGTTCTTCTCCCTCTAACATCCTCAGAATTCATTTTCACCTTATTCTCCAGATTTCTGGTAATAGAAATTAACCAATTAGTGTAATTTTTTTTATTGTAGATTCATGGTTTGACTTTGTAATTTGCCTCAGAGGGCATGCTGGAATATATCTCTACTTTAAGGTATAGAAGCAACAAAGAAGGGGACATGGGGAGAATTAGCGCCCCTTGAGAAATAACTACATTAGGTAAGGTATTTACAGTCAGGGCTTCTGTAGTAAGTCAGGAACAGACTTAGTGGAAGAGAGAACTACTTCATCTGGCAAGGGAGGATTAGTGTTTTTGAAGGTTTGGGGGTACCACTGGACTCCATGCTAGCTCTTAGGGCCTTACGCTTTCTCAGTTGATACCCTAACTTAAGAGAAGGGCTGTGAAATCAACCTGCCTTGCAATTGTGCAACTTAAGGTCACACTCTGTGTTTGACTTTTAGTGATCTCAGCCAGTCAAATGTAAGATACAGGAGACTCTTTTTTAGGATAGTCATAGAAACTCTTTATTTGATAATTATGCCTGAAGTTAAGAGTTTTAAATATCGAGCTTGGCATTTTCTTTCTTGAAGCTTTTTTTGTGAGGAAGCAGGGATGATGCAGTATTGCCAACGATAGGTTCTGTATTCCAAGTTACTACAGGTGATCTGCCCCGTGTAAAAATGAACTACCAGTCCTTTAAAATCATGAGATCTTCACTGCCTTCAAACCCAACCAGGAAGAAAATCAAAGATTCCTGTTTTGTTGTGTTTTGTTTGTTTGTTTGTTTGTTTGTTTGTTTTGAGGCTATGCTGACTGCAAACTCTTTGACCAGTTACTCTGGCTTATTCTTCTTAGTTTGAATCCTGTCTTGCTAGTTAGAACAGAAAGGGCTTTATTAAAGGGCATTAGGTAGCTCACAGAATCTCTGGGATGGCCAGATAATCGGGCCTTTACATTGGAAATACAAATAAATTTCAAGTTGTACCAATTATATCTAATGGGAATTCTGTCTATCCCGACTATCACGGCCCTAGTATTGTTTCCTTTTACCCTGAAGATAATTTCCACTAAGATTGTTTTGCAGAAATATGTATTCAATAGTTTCCTTAATCCTTTTGGCTCGTGTTACTAGTATAAAAGTCAGGCAAAGATATTAAAAGTGAAAGGTAAAGCCTACCCTCGCTTTTAATTGGCAAGGAAACACTGCATTCAACGTTTTATAAACACTATGCTGTTACAAGGCCAGCGACTGATGCATTGGTTCTTTCTTCTGCCTAAAAAGACCGGCAGTTGACTCTGATTTACCTTTGGGTGAACTTTTGTTTTTCATAGTAAGCAGATTTTTTTTGCTCTGAGGTTACAGAGTTAGTGCTTTTACTTTTGTTTTTTAAGGAAAATAATTACCCCAGTGCCTTTTGATTTTCCAGCTCTGTTAGCTGTTCGTAGAAAGGTAGAAACCCAGTTTCTGTTTTATTAAAGCAGAATCCTTCAGAAAATGAACATTGACAAACGACTGTTTTCTGTACTCTTTCAAAATGCCTATGGGTCTAGTGTGTAGCATTTTTGAATTAAAAAAAAAAAATACCCAGGTAATTAATGATTTTAGCTGAAGTGACCAGAGTCCCAGCATTCAAAATCTTTCAGGCAAGGGAACTCTTGTTTCTATTTTTAAAAAATCCTTGGGGCGCCTGGGTGGCTCGGTCGGTTAAGCGTCCGACTTCGGCTCAGGTCATGATCTCACGGTCCGTGGGTTCGAGCCCCGCGTCGGGCTCTGTGCTGACAGCTCAGAGCCTGGAGCCTGCTTCGGATTCTGTGTCTCCCTCTCTCTGTGACCCTCCCCCGTTCATGCTCTGTCTCTCTCTGTCTCAAAAATAAATAAACGTTAAAAAAAATTAAAAAAAAAAAATTTATAAAAAATCCTTCAATATCAGAGAAAACAAAAATGAAAGGAAGGCCCAACTATATTGCCTGTTTATTCTGGCTATGTTGATCAGAATTTCTCAGTTCTCTCCTTCTCTCCTTATTTGTTGTTCTCTTAGAAGCAGACCATCATTTTAGAAAATGTATACAGTTCAGGAAATTTCAACTCGTGCAAAATCGTTACTTAATCTGCCTTGAGTTGAAATCCTGTGATGTTCCATCTCTCTCCAGGAAATCTTTCAAGAGACTGATCTCAAGTAACTGTTTATACACCCTTTAGTGACTTAAAAAATTCCTAATGGTGAATGATCATTAATGGATTAGTCTGAAATTTGAGATATGCAGGAGTGAAGTGAGGAAGGAAGTTGTAAATAGCACGTGACTCTTAGGTCTAGACTCCATTGCAAAGTGCTGGTGAGAATCCTGTGGATGTGCAGAAGCAAAGTCTTTCCCCATCTCAGGTCAGGTTCCTGAGGACAGACTCTGAGACTCTGAGCTTTCTCTGCAGGAGATTTGTTGGATGGTTTTCTCATAAATGCCTGTTAGGGAAGTGAAGGAAGCAGGATACAGTAGAGAGAGGAGTTCAACTATGATAGTTTTTTAAAAAAAATTTTATATTTCTTTTTTTTTTAAGTATATTTTTAAATGTGATGCAGAGGTTTATTTTCTTCTTTTCCTTTCTTCCCTTCTTTCCTTCTCTTCCTTTCCATCCTTCCCTTCCTTCCTTCTTTCTTTCAAATTTTAATTCCAGTGTAGTTAACATACAGTGTTGTATTAGTTTCAGATGTGATTCAGCAGTTCCATACATTACTCAGTGCTCATCAAGATGAGTGCATTGCATGATCCCCTTCACCTATTTCACCCATTCCTCCCCCCACCCGCCTCCCCTCTGGTAACCATCACTTTGTTCTCTATAGTTAAGAGTCTGTTTTTGGTTTGTCTCTTTTTTCCGCCCTTTCTTTTGTTTCTTAAATTTCACATATAAGTGTAATCATATGGTATGTCTTTCTCTGACTGGCTTATTTAGCTTAGCATTTGCAAATGGCAAACTTTCATTCTTTTTATGGCTGAATAATATTCCACTGATGTGTGTGTGTGTGTGTGTGTGTGTGTGTATGTGCGTGTGTGTATACCACCTCTTTTACCATTCATCTGTTGATGGACACTTGGGCTGCATCCATAGTTTGGTTACTGTAAATAATGCTGCAATAAACATGGGGTGCACATATCCCTTCAAATTAGTGTTTTCATATTCTTTTGGTAAATACGAAGTAGCGTGATTTTTGGATTGTAGGATAGCTCTAATTTTAATTTTTTTTAAGTTTATTTATTTTGAGAGAGAGAAAACGCGAGTGTGTGTGTGCAAGTGGGGGAGGGGCAGAGAACAAGGGGGAAAGAGAATCCCAATCAGGCTCCATGCTATCAGCGCAGACTCTGATGTGGGGTTCGTTGTCACAACTGTGAAATTATGACCTGAACCAAAATCAAGAGTTGGATGCTTAACCAACTGAGCCACCCACGCACCCCGTAATTTTAATTTTTTGTGGGAACTTCCTTACTGTTTTCCACAGTGGCTGCACCAGTTTGCATTCCTGCCAACAGTGCACGAGGCTTCCTTTTTCTCCACAGCCTCTCCAACACTTGTTGTTTCTTGAGTTTTTGATTTTAGCAATTCTGACAGGTATGAGGTGGTATCCCATTGTGGTTTTAACTTGCATTTCCTTGATGATGAATGATATTGAGCATCTTTTCATGTGTCTTTTTTGGTCATCTACATGTCTTCTTTGGGGAAATGTCTGTTCATGTCTTCTGCCCATTTTTTAATTGGACTGTTTGTTGTTTTGGTGTTGTGTGAAGTTCTTTATATATTTTGTATGAGAGAGTTTGAATGGTGGCTTTGGTAATTCAGTGGGTAACCAGGGATTTAGAATGGCCATTTGGTTATGTTTCGAATTGAGGCAAAGGCTCAAGCCTTTATACCCCATCATTGAATGCAAGCTACCCCTAGGAGAGGGGGAAACTTTGGGTAAGGCAGATTCCTTCTCCTGAGGGCAATTCCTAGAAAGTGACACAGGCAAGAGTCCTGGCAACTGGGAGAATGATTGTGTTGGTGCTGCAGTGGGCGAGTCTGGGCAGGGCAACCCCAATATACACTATACACCACTTTTTTTCATGACTGTATTTGCCATTGCATTCTATTCAAAACAGTAGTAGTCTTGGGGTTTTATTTTCTGAAACTGAAAATATTTCAGCTTTTGTTCAATCATCTTAATTTTTCTAGAAGACATGCCAAGTGGGAAAGCAACATGTATCATAAAAAATGCAAAGGGTCTGAGATTTTTGCCCTACTTGTTAGCTTGCCACAGATTCATAGAACAACAAGTTAGCTTGCCACAGATTCATAGAATCTGGAAGAAGACATGAGATTCCTGGGTCAGAGACAAAGAACTTTATTAATCATGGCACAACAAACAATATGAACTTTATACTCACACAATTCTTGTGCTCCTAAGTCCCACAGAGGTGATGTGGAGCAGCCCATATGGATATTGTATATGGAATGGGTTTGTGTTCCAGCTGAGGAACTCTTAGCTTCAGAAATTCAGAATTTAGGAGGCCTTGATATTTCTTAGTGGGCTGCAAGCTAATGTGCTCAAACGTTACCCTGCATAGATAAACACAGGTAATTCTGTAATGACTTCTCATTAGTGCGTGGTTTTTGTTACTTAAAATTTGGGCTCAGATTCTTAGGATGAGATGTCAGAAGCTTGTGTCAGTTGTTGGATTACTTTATTACTTATGGTGAAGGTGGATGTGAGGAAGGGGAGGTTTGGGAGAGAAGATGGAAGTGTTATTCAAACTGTAAGACATTCTGCAGTTGTAATGGCATAACTGATGGGGGTGGTTGTTCTGGCTTTCATCTTCTCTTTAGCTATCTTCTGGCCAGGGCAGAGGGTTGGTAACAATAATAGTCACTCCTGGCCACCACCACTATTGTGATTTCTAGATGATACCTTCATCTCAGAAACACCAGTTTGGAGTTGGACACAGGTCTGGCCCTGTCTCTTTTGTTGGATCATCTGAGTTGACCGTGGCTGTACAGCAGCACTTAAGACTGGTGAGTCTATACTTGGCAGCTGCAATGTGCACAGAGGCTGAGAGCATCAGACTTTGTAGAATGCTTCAAAGCTGTGATTCCACATTACCAAACCTAGGTCAAGGACACCCGCCCAGGCTTATTTGTATTTACCTTGGAGGGCCAGGTGGCCATCCCCTTCTGTTTAGAGATGAATTGTTCTGTCTGACCAGATGCACTATGAAGCCTTGGCAATGATACAGACATTTCTAGTTAATAGAAAATTTGAAGTTATTTGTTGGCATTGTCACTTGAGTCCAACAGTTTAGATTTGAGCCTTGAAAAATTTAATCTTTAATCTTATCATATCTAATTATATAATTCCCATTAAAGGAATTGCTGTTAGAAACTGTACATAAAAAGTGAGAGATTCCTTGGGTTAATTTCCTAGGTTAGTCTATTGGGGCTTCACTTTGTAAGTTCCTGGGGATGTGTTTCAATGAGATATAGTCCATAATGGCCATAGGGGATTATGAGAGGAGATTCTGAAAGTGTATGTATGTAAACAAGGAAAAGTCTAGTGTGCACATGAAAATGTGTATTAGTTCTGTTTTAAAGATAGAGGAACTATTGTTTAGTAAAGAGGGATAACTTGGCCAAGGTCATAGAACCCTAAAGCGACAGAGTTGAGATTTGAACGTAGCTCCAAGTCCTTGTTTTAAACCACTATAGTATAACCTCTGCCCTTGTGCTTTGAGATTGCTTCCCATTCCATGGAGCAGCAAGAATTGTAATGGTAGTGATTGAGCTACCATTGAATGACCCTTTCACAAAACTTGGCAGAGCTCTGTAGAAGCTCAGGGCTGCATCCATAATGCCACACTCCTGAGTCCATTAGTTAGTAGTAGAAATTGTTTTTCTTGAATTGGTTTGAAAAGCTTATGGCTCACAACTTAAGTTAATAAATTTTTATACCAATCACATAAGTATGTGTAAGGCACTGTGTTAGGCTTTTTGGAAACAGAAAATAATGTATAATTTAGGCAAATGATATCAGCAAATGAAAAAATAAACAGTTGCGTACGTAAAGATTCACCCATTCTTTGAAGATTTTCAGGCTAATGCAGCCCCTTAAGGGCTGCTCTTACAATTAGCAAAATAATATAATTATCCACAGGGTATAGATACGAGAGGTGTTCTGAACACACAGGTACCCCAATCCCACAAACTCCCAAAGCTTTGTGATCTTTTCTGAAATGTAATGTTTAGAGATTAATTCTTTTGAGGTACAGGTAGTAGCTTTTTAGACTTTCTGAGTGATCTGTTAAAGTTCCAGACTTTGACTACATGGAGGCGAACACCAAGGGAAGGACACCTTAAAAACTTTGCTGATACTCAAGGGAAGAGAATTGGCCCCTCGCTGGGAGCAGCACCCTTTGGATTGAAACTGACTAGGCAGTAGGGACAGGTAAGGTTCTCTGGGATGGAAGATACCTCACCTTCTAGCTTGGAGCCCTTGGCTTTGCCCTTCCTAAACGCATCTTATGCAAGCTCCAAATTTTCTAAAATTTTACTATAGAATATATTGTTTGCTTTTCACATCTGTTTCCATATTGCCATATAATTGCTCCCTTGCTCTGTTGAAAAACATGTCTTTGTTGCAGACATGCACATGTGCACCCATCCCAAACTCCACAGCTAATGCAAGATGATCTCTTGGACTTCATTGTCTATTATGGCACTGGTTAGAGGTCAGGGTCGGAATAAGTGAAGTTTATGTCTTTTCTTGAATTATAACTTAGTAACATAGTGAGGGGATTAAAGAACTCTGCAAATGAAGTGGCAGAGTTAAGTGTATCTGCCTCAAAATACAGCACTTTGTTCCATACCCAAGAGCCTCTCTGTTTTGCTTTGTTAAAAGGAAACATGAGCATCAGGGCCCAGAATATAAGCTTTTCCTATTCCATAATTCATCTTAGTTTGTCCCTAAGTGTGTAATAAAAATGGAACCTTAGTTTCCTCCAGGATATTCTGATTTCTGAATTCTTCTGGAACTCTCTAGGGAGAGCATTCCAACTGCCTACAGATTTGTTTATCTCAGGATCTCTAATCCCTTCTGAGACAGTAGGATTGGACAGCATGGTGTCAGAAAGGCTAAACATTCTTGTCCACTGTAGTGTTTTGAGGGAATGCTGTTCTTCATGGATTGAAACCACTGCACAGGAGCCCCTTGGGACCAATAGTATTGGGTCGTAGGGCTTAAATTTGCCATTGCTAATATGTTGGACTTCTCAGGTCCGTAAGACTGTGGCGTGATTTTCCATTTTATTTGATATCTGTTCACTTTTGTAATCACTTGATGTTGCTCTTGCTTAAAGAGAGAAATAATTTACCACCACGCTAATTATGTTGCAGCGGGAACTGTGTAGGAATGCCAGCCTGGTACAGTTTTTATTTATATTTTGCTTCTGTTCTTCCCATGAGTGTGTTATCAGGCTCATTCACCATAATGATTTAGAGCACCCAAGATTCAAGTGTTGCTTTGCTTCCCTGCCTTCACCCCGCTCCTTCTGTCCTTCCCCTCCATTGTCCTTTTTTCTACCCTTGTTGAGTCTTTAGGCTGAGATTGGAGTCATACTGGTTAATGTCTTTCTGCAGATGGATCTCTGACTACATTTCACAGTGAAATTTCACAGTGAAATCGAATCTGAGGGTTTCACAGTGTGTTTAATCTACAGCTGCTCTTGGCTGTTACTATCAAAATGAGCATTAAAAAAAATTGGTCAAGTATATGACATGAATTCAAGATTGCCATCCAGCCGAGGGTTCACTCAGCCTTAAAAAAAATACCTTACTTGCTAAAAGAGTTTCCATTTGAATACCAGAAAGCACCAGCGATCTTTGGGTCCTATGTTAATTTTGTATTAAAAGATCAGTCTCCACACTCTCATTTTATTGAGGCCCAGATGAATTCCATCTCCATGACGGGGGCTTGCATTCCAGGAAAATTTGCATGCCTTTTCTCTTTTTCCTGCTTTTTCATGGATATATTTCAAAATCATTGTGGTCTAAATGTTTAAATCTGGAAGAACCAAAGTGATAAAGAGCTGGAATTGCTTTATATTCTACCATCTGTTTTACCATTTGTCTCGGATAATGAGAGCATTGAATTGAACTTCCCTACCTATTTCTCTTTAAGGCTGTGATTTAGTGTATACCAGAAAGTGATGAACCATATGTAGGTCTTTCTGGCCAGTAAGAGTTAGTTGACAAATATTTTATGATGACCTTCTATTGAGCAGTAAGTTATATAGGAGGGCAGTTCAATGATCTTTGTACAGGTTATATAGAAAAACATTTATAAATACACCACGTGGTAAAAGGAAGGTACTTCCTGCATAGACTTAAGGCTGCATTTGGAAGGGATTCCCTTCTGTTTGCTTATTTGGGTACTATCAAGCTGGTTAATGTTTTAAAAATATTTTAGAAGGGACACAGAGGAAAACTTATAAAAATCTCATTTCTAAGCCCCTTACTTCACTAGGGACATACAGCAGGCTATGGATTTTGACTCTAGGCATATAAACACCAAAAGAAGACAGCTGCTAGTTGCTGTAAAATAGTTAAATTCTCCATCTGGTTTGCAATATGGGTGAAGATTTGCTGCAAATCTGGATTGAATGCCATGCCCCAGTTAGTTTACAAATATAGTACGTCCTTTAGTTATAGAACATGAAGTGTGGTCCTAAGTGCCAAAGAATTAAACTGTTACAGGTATTCAGCAAAAAGGGAGTAAAGATAAAAGCAATACCACTTTATGTAAAATTTGCTCTACTTAATATCTAAAAGTGACTTTTTACATCCTCAGGAATCTGACAAAGAATGGAAAAATCTTAGGCCTAGTTTAAATTTGGGCAGATAGTGAAATGAGAAGAAGCACAAAGGTGTTTGTGCTTGATGTTTAGAATTGAAACTGGCCCAATACATAAGGCAACACTTTAAATCCGGTATTCCTTCCTTTGAGAAAATTATTTTTCTTTAACAAAACAACTCATATTTTTATTTAAAATATCTTTTTAGATTTCTGTTTTTTATTGAGATATAATTGATATATAGCATTATATATGAGGTGTACAACATAATAATCTGACAGTTGTATGTGTTGTGAAATGATCACCACAATAAGTCTAGTTAATATCATCCATCATTGCACAATTACCAATTTCTTTTTCTTCTGATGAGAACTTTTAAGATTTCCTTCCTTAGCAACTTTAAAAAAAAGGGTTTATTTATTTTGAGAGAGAGTGTACACGCATGAGCACATGGAGAGAGGGAGAGAGTGAATCCCTAGCTGACAGCACAGAGCCCCACACAGGGCTTGATCTCACAAACCGTGAGATTATGACCTGAGTCTAAATCAAGAGTCAGATGCTTAACCTAGTGAGCCACCCAGGTGCCCCTCTTAGCAACTTTCATTATACAATATAGTATAATTAGCTATAGTCACTGTGCTGTATATTACATCTCCGGGACTTAATTTTATAACTGGAAGGTTGTATCTTGACTCCCTTCATCTGTTTTTTCCATCTTCAACCTCTCTTTGCCTCTGGCCACCACCAATCTGTGAGTTCACTTTTTTTTTGTTTTTAAAGATTCCACATATAAGTGAGAGCATACAATATTTGTCTTTCTTTGACTTCTTTCACTTAGCATAATGCTCTTAAAGTCCATCCATGCTGTTGCAAATGGCAAGATTTCCTTCTTTTTTTTATGGCTGAATAATATTTTATTGTATAAATACACCATGTTTTTTAAAATCCGTTCATCCATCACTGGACACTTAGGTTGTTTCTGTATCTTGGCTACTGTCAATAGTGCTGCTGTGAACATGGAGGTGCAGATATCTTTTTAGAATTAGAGTTTCTGTTTCCTTATGATAAGTGCCCAGAAGTGGAACTTCTGGATTGTGTGGTAGTTCTGTTTTTAATGTTTTGAGGAACCTCCACACTGTTTTCCACAGTGGCTGCACCAATTTACATTCTCACCAACAGTGTGCGAGAGTTCTACATCCCCACCAAAATTTGTTATTTATCTTTTTGATAATAGCCATTCTAGGAGGTGTCCATTGCTATCTCATTATGGTTTTGATTTGCATTTCCCTGATGATGAGTGACATTGAACACCTTTTCATGTACCTGTTGGCCATCTGTATATCTTCGGGAAAATGTCTGTGTAGGCCCTCTGCCCATTTGTTAATTGGTTTGTTATTTTGGTGTTGAGTTATATGAGTTCTTTATATATTTGGTATATTAACTCCTTATCAGATATATGATTTGCAAATAATTTCTGCCATTTGGTAGGTTGCCGTTTCATTTTTTTGATGGTTTCCTTTGTTGTACAGAAGCCTTTTAGTTGGATGTCATCTCACTTATTTATTTTTGCTTCTGTAGCCTTCGCATTTAATGTCAGTTCCAAAAAAAATCATTGCTGAGATTGATGTCAAGGAGCTTACTATGTTTTCTTCTAGGAGTTATATGGAATTCCAGTCTTATGTTTAAGTCTTTAATCTGTTTGAGTTAATTTTTGTGTAGGGTATAAGGTGGTGGTCCAGTTGCATTCTTTTGCATGTGGTTGTCCAGTTTTTTGAGCACCATTTATTGGTTAGACTATCTTTTCCTCATTGTATATTCTTGGCTCTTTTGACATAAATTAAATGACCATATATATGTGAGTTTATTCCTGGGCTATTTTGTTCTTTTAATCGATGTGTCTGTTTTTATACCAGTACCATAGAAGTTTGAATTCTATAGCTTTGTAATATAGTTTGAAATCAGGAAGTGTGATGCCTCTAGCTTTGTTCTTCTTTCTCAAGATTGCTTTGACTATTGGGGCCTTTTGTGGTTCTATACAAATTTTAGGATTGTTTATTCTATTTCTGTGCAAAATGCCATTAGAATTTTGATAGGGATTGCGTTGAATCTGTAGATTTCTTTGAATAGTGTGTCCATACTAATTGAACTAATTGGTGCAATACTAATTAACTAATATTAATAGTACAATACTAATTCCATAAATATGGAATATCTACTTATTTGTGTCTTCAGTTTTTTTCATCAAAGTTTTAGAGCTTTCAGCATACAGGTTTTTCACCTTCTTGGTTAAATTTATCTCTAGGTATTTTATTCTTTTTTTTTTTTTTTTAAATGTTTACCCATTTATTTTTGAGAGAGAGAGAGGCAGAGAGCGTACACAAGTTGGGGAGGGGTAGAGAGAGAGAGAGAGGGAGACACAGAATCTGAAGAGGGCTCCAGGCCCCGAGCTGTCAGTGCAGAGCCTGATGCAGGGCTCAAACCCACATACCATGAGATCGTGACCTGAGGTTAAGTTGGGCGCTTAACTGACTGAGCCACCCAGGCACCCCAGATATTTTACTTTTTTGATGTGATTGTAAATAGGATTGTTTTCTTTCTTCTTTAAAAAAATTTTTTTAAACATTTATTTATTTTTGAGAGACAGAGCAAACAGAGCATGAGTGGGGGGAGGGGCAGAGAGGTGGGGGCGGGGTGGGGGGGGGGTACACAGAATCCAAAGCAGCACAGAGCCCGACACGGGGCTAGAACTCCTGGACTGCAAGATCATGACCTGAGCCGCAGTCGGACGCTCAACCGACTGACCTACCCAGGTACCCCAGGATTGTTTTCTTAATTTCTCTTTTTGATAGTTCATTATTAGTGTATAGAAAGCAAAAGATTTTCACATACTGATTTTATATCTTGCAACTTTACTGGATTTATTAGTTCTAACAGCTTTTTGGTGGAGTCTTTAGGGTTTTCTGCAAATAATGAGTTTTATACCTTTTCTGATTTCGATGTCTTTTGTTTTCTTGAGTAATCGCTCTTGCTATGATTTCTAATACTTTTTTAATAAAAGTGATGAGAATAGACATTCTTGTCTTGTTCCTGATCTTAGAGGGAAAAGTTTCAGCTTTTAGCCATTGAGTATGTTGTTAGCTGTGGGCTTGTCATGTATGGTCTTTATTATCATGAGATGCATTCTCTCTGTACCTACTTTGTTGTGAGTTTTTATCATAAATGGATATTGAATTTTCTCAAATGCTTCTTCTGTGTATTTTGAGATGATCATATGATTTTTATATTTCATTTTGTTAGTGTGTTGTATCATATTGATTGATTTGCAGATACTATCTTTGCATCCCTGGTATAAATCCCACGTGATGATGATGTATGATTCTTTTAATGTATTGTTGAATTTGGTTTGCTAATATGTTGTTGAGGATTTTTGCATCTATGTTCATCATGGATATTGTCCTGTAATTATCTTGTGTTTTTGCCTGATTTTGCTTTTAGGGTAATGCTGGCTTCATAAAATGAGTTTGGAAGTGTTCCCTCTTCCTCTGTTTTTTGTAAGAGTTTGAGAAGAATTGGTATTAATTATTTTAAGTGTTTGATAGAATTTACCAGTGAAGCCATCTGGTCCTGGACTTTTGTTTTTTGGGGAGGTTTTTGATTACTGATTGAATCTCTTTACTAACAGTTGTTCTCTTCGGATTTTCTATTTCTTTATGATTCAGTCTCGGCAGGTTTTATATTTCTTAGAATTTATCCAGTTCTTCTGGGTTGTTCATGCTTAGAATATTCTGTGCCTGTAAGTAAGGAAGTGCTAAAACAATGATGGAAACATGTCAGAAAGAAATGGAGTCCAGCTTGAATGACTCCTATTAGTCAAACTGGGGACAATCTTAGCATTAAAATAAATACTGCTAATAACAGGTATAATTCATTAAATAAGATAAAATTCTGTGAGTGATATTGATATAAATAAATGGGTAAGAAGGAAAAAGTTTTCCTTATAATAGTTTTCCAACTAATAAATGAAGGAGGATGGTAACCATCATTGTAATAATTGGGTAAGGCAAAAATCATCAATGCGTGCTAAAACTAATGATGGAAGTTTGATGAGGCATTGGTTATTTACATACTCTTAAATATGTTTTTATTTTTATTTTTTAAAAAATATTTTTTGAGAGAGAGAAAAAGAGCAAGCATGGAGGAGGGGCAGAGAGAGAGGGAGAGAATCCCAAGCAGGCTCCATGCTGTCTGTGCAGAGCTTGACACAGGGCTCGAACTCATGAACGGTGAGACCATGACCTGAGCTGAAATCACGAGTTAGATACTTAACCGACTGAGCCACCCAGGTGCCCCTCAAAGTATGTTTTTAAAAATTTCTAATTACGAAGGGCAAAGTGATAATCTTATGGTGGAGAAACATGGGATCAAAGTTAACCTTACCAATATTGGACAAATAGTATCCTGTGTCTCCTGATGTGATGCCCTGAGGAGAACCAACATCAATTCTGTTGTATTTCTTTAAAAATTCATACCCCAAATCCAATTATGAAGAAACATCATGATTACCCAGCATCAGACAAACTCTAATTGAGACACATTCTATGTAATATTTGGCTTATCTTCTTCAAAAATATGAAGGTCAGGAAGGACAAAGAGGGATTATAGAACTGTTATGGTTAAAGAATACTAAAGAGTCATAACAGCTAATAGCAATTTGTGATCATGGCCTCTGGACCAGGTGCATGTTCTCTGTCTCTCAAATATGTACAGTGTACTAATGTTGAGTCAGTGTTAAAATCCTGATTTTGATAATTGTACTGAAGTTATGAAAGACAAAATTTTTGTTACCAGGAAATAATACTGTGAAATATTTAGGAGTAAAGGGGCATGATGTCTCAGCTTATTCTCAAATGATACATGAAATGCACACATACACACATATATATAGAGAGATGAAGAAGCAAATGATAGTAATTATGGAATGTGATTGAAAGTCATGGAGAATTTCTTGCAACTTTTTGTAAGTTTGAAATTATATCAGAATTATATAAAAACCCAGTGTAGCCAGGTCAGAGTAAACAGGCAGTGGACATGTTTGTGGCCAGAGCCTTGTGGAATGTGTGGTCCCAGGGTAATGGGCAGAATGGACCGTCATGGAGGGCACTTCCTCAACAACCTGGGTCAGTGAATGAACAGTACAGTCAGTCAAGGAGGAAGTGAAATCTTCACTTGTTTCAGAAAGTTGAGGTAGGAAGATCTGATTATCACATCACCTCATGGTCCCACATTCAGGAGAGGTGGTCGCTACACAGGATATGGTAAGATGAGCTAGGTCAATATGATTAGAACACTTAGAAAGCTAGGGAAGGGCTTTATTTGCTGTATAATTTAGGATTTCTGATATGTTTTACTTGTCATTTGGTCTTCTCATGATAAAGAGAATGTCTGTTGATGAAACTAAAATAAATTTTTTTCAATAAATAAATAAATTAGTTTAAATGATTTTAATTTTATTGACCGTCCCCTCTCCCCTAATCTCTGGCAACTATTGATCTTTTTATTATGTTCACAATTTTGCCTTTTTCAGAATGTCATCATACAGTATGTGGCTTTTCAGATTGGCTTCTTTCCCTTAGTGACAGAGGCACTTAAGGTTCCTCCAGGTCTTTTCATTGCTTGTTAACTTGGTTTTTTGTTTGTTTTTTTGTTTTTGTTTTGTTTTTGCTCAATAACGTACAATCGTCTGGATGTACCACGTTTGTTTATCATCCACCTGCTGAAGAACATCTTGGTTGCTTCCAAGTTTTGGCAGTTCTGAATTAAGCTGCTATAAACATCAGGGTACAAGTTTGGGTAGGCATAAGTTTTCAGCTCCTCTGAGCAAATATCAAGGAACATGATAGGAACATGATTGCTAGGTCATATGGTGAGTGTATATTTACTTTTGGAGGAAACTGCCAAACTGACTCAAAGTAGCTGTATGATTCTGTATTCCCACCAGCAATGAATGAGAATTCTTGATGCTCTGTCCGCCTCCTTATCAGCGTTTGGTGTTGTCAGTGTTTCAGATGTTAACCATTCTAATTGTTGTGTGGTAGGGTCTTGTTTTAATTTTCAATTTCCTAGTGATACGTGATTTTGAATATTTTTGACATGCTTATTTGCCATTTGTATATCTTCTTTGGTGAGTTGTCGGTTCAGGTCTTCTGCCCAGTTTTAAATTCAGTTGTTCATTTACTTATTGTTGAGTTTAAAGAGTTCTTTTTGTTTGTTTGTTTGTTTTTTGAGAGGGCACAAGTGAGTGAGGGGCAGAGAGAGAAACTCAGGAGGGGGAGAGAGAGAGAGAGAGAGAGAGAGAGAGAGAAGTGGGGCTCATCTGTGGTGGGGCTCGTGCTCACCTGAATTAAAGAGTTCTTTGTATATTTTGGATAACAGTCTTTTATCAGGTATGTCTTTTGCAAATATTTTCTCCCCATCTGTGACTTGTCTTATTCTCTTGAGTCTTTATGATTTTTATCAAATCAAAATGCAAAGAAGGAAACTTGATCATACACCACAGTGTCTATTAGATAAAAGAAATTCAATTTCTCAAGGAGAAACGTAATGTTTCTGCCTTTAAGAACATAAAAGTATTTATTGCAAGATCTTCAATATAGGGGACTTTTTTGTAATATAATGAAGAAGGGTACTTTTTGCAGTCTTCTCTCTCCTATTCACTAAACCATGTAATGACCTTATCTTTGTTTTGAAGGGACCTCGTAATATTGACCACTGTGTATTAAGATTATGAAGCAGGAAGATATTTCTAGAAATAGAATGTGTATAAGTAATATAATCGGACATTTGCAAACATTTAAAATGAAGGTTAAGGGGAAGGGCTTTTGTTAGAAATGTCCAGACGTGGAAGAATAATTAGGATGCTGAGAAACTGCCTAGAGAACCATTAACTGGAGCAGTAAATAGTATGCACCTGTCAAAAGGGACTCTCACAGTGCAGCAGTGGCAACTAGGTGTCCTTACCTTACCTGGAGCTGAGGCAATGGCAGCTGATTCAGAGAGTCAGAGCATCTCACTAGCATTTGTTACCCACATCACAGATTCACACAGTTGAGCAAGTCATGCCAAGGTGGGTAGCTCCAGAGACCATTTCTTACGTTCCATAAGGAGTCTTCTTACCATCTACTCCTGCCAACCAAGCCTTCAGTATCCAAGAGGTGTTCTACGACCATGGAGTTCTTCCCTCTCCCTCAATAGTATAGAGCTTCTCTCTTTCCTTTTCCGTTATTTCTCTGCTTTTTGTGTTTATACCCCTTCTTCCCCCCTTCCTCTCTCTTTCCTCCCTCCCTCTCCCCTTTCTTCCTGCCTGCCTGCCTGCTTGCCACTTCTGTTCTCCATATTTAACTACTGGGAGGTGAAGGGAGAAGAAATAGGCCTTCTTGCTGAAAAGTTATTTCCCAAGTCTCTGCCTCTGTGTTTTCTCACCTGGCTTCCCAACTGAATTTAGTCTAAAGCTAATGGATTGGAATTCTATTCAGTCATTGCATAAAATGTGCTCACTCTCCCAGAAAGCCTTATAGTAAATAAAATTCTAAATTATACAGATCAATGCCTAGTGATCTGTTAAGACAGATGATTAAAATCACATTAATTAACATTGAAAACATCTTATAAGGCAATTGTCCTTGCCTATGCCAGCCATCATGGAAGGCATCTGCTCTGGAACGGGATTCCCTAAGCGAAGGGAGAAGGGTGCTTTGTCCTGGAGATGGGGATTAGTTTATGTGTTATTTGGTGCTATGGTGAGTTTGTAGCATGTACTGAAGTGGCCACAGTTATGCAGGGGTAATGAGAGATTATTAAGAGTAAGGGAGAAAGTAGCTGGGAGCAAGAGAAATGGCAGTTACATTTGTAAGGTTCAGAAAAACTCCTTAAGAAGTTAGCTACCCCCTGGAATTTGTAATAGAAATCACCTTGCCGAGAATTTGCTCTAGAGGTGAAGCAAAGCTGATGTGCACCCCCATTCTACTGAATTCATAGCTCTCACGATATACTTTGTACCTTTGGGGAAAAAAGGAAATCGGAGTCCTAGGTTCAGTTTACTTTTTGTACTTCTGGGTGCCGGAGCTTTCATGGGAGATGTAGTTAGGGCATTTGTGGTGAACTTTTCTGGAGGGAGAAGGACGGAGGGCTTTGTGTGATGAGTCACAAGCATGCCTTAAATAGTGATGTGTCACTGCTTGTTCTCAAATGGACCATCTGGATAACACCCTCATACTTATTCCTTTTTACCAGCATGAGGGTGCTCTGTGGAAACTGTGTTCTCACTAGAGTAGAAAACCAGGTAACTTTGTCAACACAGAAGTCTATTTTCTCCCTTCTTCCTGCAACCCTGTGGAGTCATGGGAAGTGCAGAGAAAAAAATGAACATCTCTGAATACTGGATTAAACCAGGAGACTATAGTGCTGCTGTTTTTGATAACTAGAAGAAGGGGCCATGTTATTCAGTCATGTTGCAACTTCTGGTAAGTTTGCCTACTTAATCAGGGGCTCAGAAATGACTGTCAGTGTCCAAAGCCCTAGCATAGGGCCTTCGGGGTGGTATGTGGGTCAGCAAATGACGTAGTATTAATTTTCTTCCAGCTTATGTTTATAGTTATTCAGGCAGTATTTTGATGTATCTGACAATAATAAATCTCCTGGGCTTTAGTATTCTGTAATGATTAACATCACTCACCACCATCTTGTTCAGTCTGCAGGTAGAACATAGATTCAGAAATGATTCACTGAGTCTTTACCACGAAACAACCAACCAGCAATATCTGTAGCTGTGCAATCCCCTTCCTCCACCTTCTGGCTTCCTGTCACCTCTCAACCCCAAGTTTCTGTCTATAGTGCAGTCAATGCCCGATCAGATACCACTGGCATAATAAGATAGTAGACATGGGAAAGGAGTGAATTTAGTTGCTTAACTCTCAGCACCAGAGGGAATTTCCCTCCTATGAAATTAATAGAACCAGAATGAAAATGTAAAAATGTTGTAAGTCATGCTAAGGATATAGACATTGCTTAGTTATATTGAATATTCCCTTGAAATGATATTTGTTTCTCCAATACAACCGTCCTTAGTGGAATATGATTTTTGCCTACAATGACAAAATCAGTCTAAATAGCATGCAGCTAGCAGTGTCTTGAGTTCCATTCAAAGTAGGGGTTAATCAGTTGACTATTAGTAGGATGTATGGAAGCCTCCACTTTCAGTAAAGCCCCAACTTTTTCTTGTTGGTAGCCCCTTAAGCAGAGAAAAGGTACATGTGACCTTGAAAAATGTGCATATCATCTGTTCTCTTCCTTCAATCAGGTTGGAATGTGCTGACCTTGCCTGTGTCTGTTGAGTCTTATGAAGTATCTCCAGGGATTTTTAAGGCCAGACAAGAAAATGCTCTGAAGGTAGATGAAAGGGAAGTCTGTGCAGCGAGCCCCAGCACAAGCCAGAGAAAATTTTCTGAATCTAAAGCAATCTGCTTTGTTGCATCTGGACAAAGCTCTGAGAGGAAGGAGAGGCATGTGCTGCCTTCCAAATGGACAGGAGCGTCGTGTCAGACTCTTGCTGGCAGGTGCTCTTCATTGGTAGAGCTCCTCCCCAGCCATGAGAAAACAGATGGATTGTATAGTCTTCTGAACTGGAACTCTTCACTGTTACCTGTCTCTTGCACAAAGACCTTCATTTTTAGGAGATTTTGTGTTTCATCTAGAAATCAATTGTCAGGATATTGTACTTGGAAATATTTGATCTATATCCTTTGAAAATTTAAAGGTAGAGGATTGACTGGCAAGATTATGAGAAGAACCGTATAAGCTTTATGAGTAAAACAAAATGCCTTGTTTGAGTTCAGTAAACACAGACTGAGTCTCTTCAGTGCCAGTTAATGAGCCTACCTAGATGAAGATGATCCTGTCATGATGGATCCTTCAGTTCAGTCCAGTATAAAAAGTATATAATGGGGGCACATACAGTGTGTCCCTGGCAGGCAGGGGTGAATGTATCTAAAGAAGATTGGGAAAGTGTCTAGTAGGGTGGATGCCATTGCTGTTGTTCACCACGTGCAGAAGAGGGGGAGGGACATCACAAGCAGAGGGATGGATGTACACAAAAGACAGTGGAGTGTGTGCACATGACCTGTGCTGGACCAGTAGGGAGGTTTGGATGGCTAGAGCTTCTTTTAAAAATTTTTTTTAATGTTTATTTTTGAGAGAGAGAGGGAGAGAGAGGGAGCGAGTGAGCAGGCGAGGGGCAGAGAGAGATGGAGACACAGAATCCGAAGCAGGCTCCAGGCTCTGAGCTGTTAGCACAGAGCCCAAGTTTGGGGGCGGGGTAGGGGGGATGGGGGTTCGAACTCACGAACCGTGAGATCATGACCTGAGCCAAAGTCACACACTTAATTGACCAACCCAGGCACCCCAAGTGGCTAGAGCTTTATGGTGGATGGGGCCTAAGTGAGTCTAAGATCTGCTGGGGTTAGTTGGAGATGGGAGGTTGAGCGCGTGGAGATAGGGTGGGTGTCACTAGGGCGTTCCTAAACTGGAAGCAGGAGGGGGTTGAGACATAGGAGGCAACTGCTACCTGAAAATAGCTTGTATGTTGCATGAGCAATATATGTTAAGATGTCAACAAATCACAATTTATTTTTTGTCTCCCACTGAGCCTGTGTAATTTATTTAGTGGGGTAAAATACCCCATCAGTCTTCATTCAGTACAACTCTTCTTCATCCACCCTATAGCCAGGGTCTCCTATGAGCTCCTTTCTTCACTATAGCCTCGTCTGAAGCAAGTGGGAGAGAGCCAGTGGTGTCTGAAGGGGAAGCAAGGTCAGGTTCTTCTGTTATTCTCCATCCTCCCCCACTCTCTAGATGCCGGTTTGACCCCGTTAGAGGGTAAGGGCTTTCTGTGATGGGATAGCTTCACTCTCTCTAGAGGCCCGACACATGTTTAATGCTGGCTCTCTTCCTTGCGGGAAACCAGGTCTGAGACTTTGCATTTGTAAATTTTGGACATGATCAGCTGGCACCTTTCTTTGAAGTTTTACAATTGTTATTTTGAGGAATCTCTGCGGAAATGTTACTTTTAATTTTCTGTTAAGTGTATAATAAACATCTGGGGGTTTGGGAGATGGAAAGCTGGCTTGGAGATATGTTGGGAAGAGGGAGGAATAACAGATAGCTACAATGAAACAATAGTGAACATTTACTGAGAATGTATAATATGTTAGGTGCTGTAGGAAGCCCATTATACAGAATAATGCTCTTAACTGTCATAACTCTGTGAGGTAGGTACTAGCATTTTCCTCATTTTACAGATGAGGAAATAGAGGTACAGAGAGGGTTAAATAACTTACCCTAGGTTGCAGAGTGAATGGCATTACTGGGATTCCAACCCAGGCAGTCTGACTCCACAGATTGCTCTTAATCACTCTGCAGCATTGACATCGACAAAATGCCTGAAATTGTACTGAATACTTTACATAGATTCTGTCATTTAACTGTTTCATTAATTATGTGAGGCATGTTTTGTTACAATTCCTATTTTAGAAATGAAGAAACTGAATCTCAGGTTAATTTACTAAGGGTCATATAACCAGAGCTCAGATACTAATCCATGTCAGATTGATTCTTAGGATTTTGCTCCCAGCTGTTGCACTACTGGATTCCTCGTGGAGAATGCAGCATGACAGGCACTGATGTGTGATATTTTGGGATAGCACAGGGGTTCAGAGTGCAGGCTCTGCACCACGACCTCCTGGGCTGAGGTTCTGAGCTCGCACTTCCCAGCTGGGGGATGTTGACCGTGTTCTGCTCTGCTTTGTAGAGTTCTTACTGCATGTCTCGTTCAACCTCATCTATAAATGGGGTAATAATTGTACTTACATTGTAGAGTCATTATGATAAAATGAATTAATGTGGGTAAAACACTTAGAAGGTGCCTAGTGCATAATAAGTGGTCTACAGATGTTAGCTATTATTATGTTAATTCAGAATAGAACCTGGAGACTTCACTGTAAGTGTGTGCCTGCCTGTTCCTAGGCTATTAATAAATAGGAAATACAGATTCAGGTTGCAGAAACAAGGTTCTGCTCCTCAGTGTTTTCCAGGACTAAGAACTTTGGGACAGAAGTAAAATTGCTTTCTGTAAAGGTGGTAATAATTTTTAGGTCCCTTTTTGTTTCCTTTAACAAATTCCGTCCTGTCACTTGAGTACACCCTTGAGCAATTATATAGGAATACAGAACTTCAAGTTTTCTTGGAAAGAACAAATTTGCTCTAATCAAAAGCTAAGCTGACATTTAAGGCCAGGATAGGGTTTTGCCCTAAGCTCATCATATGAATCCAGTCTGTTCTTATGACTTCAATGGATTCTTTTACTCAGAAACAAATGATTCAGTGCCTTTGATGTTTAGGACAATTCTAGATACTAGGAATATAGTAGGGAACAAAATGGACAAAAATACCTGCTTTCAGGGTGCTTACGTTCTAGTGGATGAGATAGGCAATGAATAAATAGGTGAAAGATATAGTAAGTCAGATAGCAATGAAAGTAATAGAGAATAAATAGGGAAAGAGAAAGTGCTGGGGGACATTTTGTTTTATTTTATTTATTTTTAAATGTTTATTTGAGAGAGAGCGTGAGCAGGGAAGGGGTCAGAGAGAGAGGGAGAGAGAGGAGCCCAAGTAGGCTCTACACCGTCAGCACAGAGCCTGACGCAGGGCTCTATCTCATGACTTCTCACACCATGAGATCATGACCTGGGCCAAAACCAAGAGTTGGATGCTTAACTGACTGAGCCACCGAGGCACCCCTGGTGGATTTGTAATTTTAAATAAAATGTCAGGTTTAGGTGTGATGATGTAATTGAGATTTTGTTGAAAAAAAAAAAAGAGCCTTTATCATTTGGACATGTATACAGACATATTATGATGAAGTATACTGAGGTATTATGATGGAAAAAAATACTTGAGATTTGCTTTAAAATAATCCAGAATTGGGCATGGGGCATCAGGAAGATCTCGGTGGAACAAGGAAGATAGGTATTGAGTGTTGAAGCAGGGTGACAAGTATGTAGGCGTTCATTAGCCTTTTCTCTCTCTATTTATTTGAAAATATTCACAATAAAAAGTTAAAAAAATAAAAATTACAACATCTTACACATGTACTAAATTCAAACAATAGGATTCCATTGTGAAAACATAGACCTGTGGGGCGTCTGGGTGGCTCAGTCTGTTAAGCCTCCCACTTTAGTTCCGGTCATGATCTCGAGGTTTATGGGTTTGAGCCCCATGTCGGGCTCTGTGCTGACAGCTCGGAGTCTGCTTGGGATTCTCTCCCCACCCCCTGCCCCTGCCCCCCCCCATCCCTCTCTTGCTCATGTTCGGTTTCTCTCTCAAAGAATAAATAAACATTAAAAAAAAATAATCTCATTGAAAACATAGACCCGAAACCCTAAATCTACAGATACAAAAATAATTAACAAAGTAATTATTTAAATTATTAAGCTTGTGGGGCACCTGGGTGGCTTAGTTGGTTAAGTGTCCAACTTTGGCTCAGGTCATGATCTCACGGTCTGTGAGTTCAAGCCCCGCATTAGGCTGTGTGCTGACAGCTTGGAGCCTGGAGCCTGCTTCAGATTCTGTGTCTCCCTCTCTCTGCTCCTCCCCTGCTCTTGTTCTCTCTCTCTCTCTCTCAAATAAATAAACATTAAAAAAAATTTAAAAAATGAATAAATTATTAAGCTTATGTCAAGAACTTATATAAAATTATTAAATTCAAAATTAACAAAATAATTGAGTGTCAGGGATGGCTTTGCTGAGAAGGGGCTTGTCCAAGTGGAGACCTGATGGGGTGGGGGTGGGGCTGGGGGTGGGGATGAGGAGACTGGTAGGGTGGGGATGAGGCAGTGAGCCCCGGGAGTTCTGGAGAAAAGCCTTTCAGAGCAAGTGATCCAAAGTGTGAGTCAAATTCAGATTGTTGTGAAGGCAGGGGCATTTCCCTTGTCCTGGAGGCAAATGGTCCATGATGATGCCCTTCATGTGTAATGCTCTTTGTAGTTTGGGAATCTCTTTACAAACTTAGAAGGTAGGGTCATGTCTTACTCATCACTGCTTCCCCAGTGCCTAACAGAGGTCCTGTGCTCGTTGAGTGTTGAACATTGATTTTCTCATATCTTCTTCTGTAACAGACCTGTAGGGTAAACAGGGAAGAAATCTTTACTCCCCTTTAATGCAGACGAGGTATCATTTGATATCATTAGGAGTCTTAAATCATGGAGCTATTGCTAAATGGTGGAGCTGCTTGATTTCAAATCCTGTGAGCCTTTTCCCTCTACCACATACATAATGTATTAAGGGACCCAGTCTCCTGAGACAGAGGAATCGAGAGATGATTAAAGTTTTGGTGGTACAGTTTATTTGAGAGGCAAATAGAGCACCTAGTGCTTCATGTGTGGACTCTTAGGGCCAAATTTAATTTCCTCTAACCGTGTGTGGCCACAGAAAATAAGAAATCCTGTTAGAGTATAAACCCAGGCATGAAACTGTTGCTCTGAAACTCAGTATCACTTAACACTAAAAAAAGTAAAACAGAGCAAGACTCACAAAAGGCATTTTACAGGCGGCTTAAAAGTTATACACCCAGGAAATTATGCGTGGTGTCTATATGCACATACACTGAATTTCAAGTTCATTGGCTTTAAGCTTTCTTTCCCTATGTAGAATATTTATAACCAGAAAATAGATGAGACTTTGGGGTTTAATGAAAAGATTTGTATGTAACATATGTTTCCCTTTATAGGAAATAATCTCTTAGCCTCTTGAATATGTCTGAATTTTTAAGTCCTATGGAATAATTTTATTTGACTCTTAAATCATATAGTTTTCTTCCCTTTTTTTGGTGTGTCCTGTTTCCTCTAAGGGTCTTAGGTTTAATTCTGGAGGCTTGTTCAGAGTAAGAATATGGTAGTCTTTTGTATTTTTAGTTGATTCTATGTAGATAGGTCTTTCACAAATGTTAAAATAGTGCAGGTGTTAGGCAATTACGTCAGGAGTATATTTAGAATTGTAACTTCATGTTCTTTGTTTCATCTTTGGGGGACAGATTTAATTAACAACCTAAATGAGTTTCTTGGCTCTTAGAAGAACATGCTTTAGGGAAATTAGAGTAAGTTAGAGGCAAGTACGCATTTTTTTTTTTTTTTTTTTATCTTAAATGTCATTTGGGAGAAATGGTTTGAGTTAGTATGAAGTTACTCAGGGGGATTCATTGTCTTTTAAACACACACTTTAAAGAGCTTGTAAGTTTGTAATAGAACTTACCACAGGGTCTGATTTTTATATTTTAGGCTCCCCCTGGATGCACTTGAAGGTCTGCAATAATGTGTCTCCCACAAGCTTTTCTAAAGGGTCAGCTGTTTGAGATTTCTGTGGAAACCAAACTAATTTAGCAGAAATAATTAAACTCTGGCAAGGTCTATGGCTAGGCATAGTGATACTTGTATGAAAATAGTAACTAATGTTGGTATTAAAAAGTTTACATTAGAAATGTAGGCGCTAACCTCAAAAGCACACAGAAAGACCCTCTTCTGAAGTTATAATTAAAAACATTGTCACCTGGGGGTGCCTGGGTGGCTAGGTCGATTAAGCTGACTCTTGATTTCAGCTCAGATCATGATCTCATGGTCTTAGGAATTGAGGCCAGACTTACTGTACAATAAATACATATATATATATATATATATATATGGTACTTTTTAAATTACAGAAGTATCTCATGAGCATATGAAAAATCTCAAACTATATAGTTGAATTTTTAAAATATTTTCTGATGACTTGAAAAATGATGATTTATCTATTTTTAGTAAATAGTTATATTTACTGTGTGTGTGGGATACTGTATGTGTGTATTTCTAGGAGTTTCTCCGTAAATTTCCAGAAATTGTTGCTTTATTTATTTACATGCTAGGTTAGTGTCAATGTAGGTTGTGACTTTAAACAAAATAAAAAGACTTCTTAAAAATTAACAACACTTATATGTATTAGTGGAATATCACGTTATGGCAATATATTTTCTCTCTTTTTTTTTTTATTTTTTCAATATATGAAATTTATTGTCAAATTGGTTTCCATACAACACCCAGTGCTCATCCCAAAAGGTGCCCTCCTCAATACCCATCACCCACCCTCCCCTCCCTCCCACTCTCCATCCACCCTCAGTTTGTTCTCAGTTTTTAAGGGTCTTATTCTTTGGTTCTCTCCCACTCTAACCTCTTTTTTTTTTCCTTCCCCTCCCCCTTGGGTTTCTGTTAAGTTTCTCAGGATCCACATAAGAGTGAAACCATATGGTATCTGTCAGAAATTTCTCTGTATGGCTTATTTCACTTAGCATCACACTCTCCAGTTCCATCCACGTTGCTACAAAAGGCCATATTTCATTCTTTCTCATTGCCACGTAGTATTCCATTGTGTATATAAACCACAATTTCTTTATCCATTCATCAGTTGATGGACATTTAGGCTCTTTCCATAATTTGGCTATTGTTGAGAGTGCTGCTATAAACATTGGGGTACAAGTGCCCCTATGCATCAGTACTCCTGTATCCCTTGGGTAAATTCCTAGCAGTGCTACTGCTGGGTCATAGGGTAGGTCTATTTTTAATTTTCTGAGGGACCTCCACACTGTCTTCCAGAGTGGCTGCACCAGTTTACATTCCCACCAACAGTGCAAGAGGGTTCCCGTTTCTCCACATCCTCTCCAGCATCTCTAGTCTCCTGATTTGTTCATTTTGGCCACTCTGACTGGCGTGAGGTGATATCTGAGTGTGGTTTTGATTTGTATTTCCCTGATAAGGAGCGACGTTGAGCATCTTTTCATGTGCCTCTTGGCCATCCAGATGTCTTCTTTAGGAAGTGTCTATTCATGTTTTCTGCCCATTTCTTCACTGGGTTATTTGTTTTTCAGGTGTGGAGTTTGGTGAGCTCTTTATAGATTTTGGATACTAGCCGTTTGTCCGATATGTCATTTGCAAATATCTTTTCCCATTCCGTTGGTTGCCTTTTAGTTTTGTTGGTTGTTTCCTTTGCTGTGCAGAAGCTTTTTATCTTCATAAGGTCCCACTAATTCATTTTTGCTTTTAATTCCCTTGCCTTTGGGGATGTGTCAAGTAAGAGATTGCTACGGCTGAGGTCAGAGAGGTCTTTTCCTGCTTTCTCCTCTAGGGTTTTGATGGTTTCCTGTCTCACATTCAGGTCCTTTACCCATTTTGAGTTTATTTTTGTGAATGGTGTGAGAAAGTGGTCTAGTTTCAATCTTCTGCATGTTGCTGTCCAGTTCTCCCAGCACCATTTGTTAAAGAGACTGTCTTTTTTCCATTGGATATTCTTTCCTGCTTTGTCAAAGATTAGTTGGCCATACGTTTGTGGGTCTAGTTCTGGGGTTTCTATTCTATTCCATTGGTCTGTGTGTCTGTTTTTGTGCCAATACCATGCTGTCTTGATGATGACAGCTTTGTAGTAGAGGCTAAAGTCTGGGATTGTGATGCCTCCTGCTTTGGTCTTCTTCTTCAAAATTACTTTGGCTATTTGGGGCCTTTTGTGGTTCCATATGAATTTTAGAATTGCTTGTTCCAGTTTCGAGAAGAATGCTGGTGCAATTTTGATTGGGATTGCATTGAATGTGTAGATAGCTTTGGGTAGTATTGACATTTTAACAATATTTATTCTTCCAATCCATGAGCACTGAATGTTTTTGCATTTCTTTGTATCTTCTTCAATTACCTTCATAAGCTTTCTATAGTTTTCAGCATACAGATCTTTTACATCTTTGGTTAGATTTATTCCTAGGTATTTTATGCTTCTTGGTGCAATTGTGAATGGGATCAGTTTCTTTATTTGTCTTTCTGTTGCTTCATTGTTAGTGTATAAGAATGCAACGGATTTCTGTACATTGATTTGGTATCCTGCAACTTTGCTGAATTCGTGTATCAGTTCTAGCAGACTTTTGGTGGAGTCTATCGGATTTTCCATGTATAATATCATGTCATCTGCAAAAAGCGAAAGCTTGACTTCATCTTTGCCATTTTTGATGCCTTTGATTTCCTTTTGTTGTCTGATTGCTGATGCTAGAACTTCCAACACTATGTTAAACAACAGCGGTGAGAGTGGGCATCCCTGTCGTGTTCCTGATCTCAGGGAAAAAGCTCTCAGTTTTTCCCCATTGAGGATGATGTTAGCTGTGGGCTTTTCATAAATGGCTTTTATGATGTTTAAGTATGTTCCTCCTATCCCGACTTTCTCAAGGGTTTTTATTAAGAAAGGGTGCTGGATTTTGTCAAAGACCTTTTCTGCATCGATTGACAGGATCATATGGTTCTTATCTTTTCTTTTATTAATGTGATGTATCACGTTGATTGATTTGCGAATGTTGAACCAGCCCTGCATCCCAGGAATGAATCCCACTTGATCATGGTGAATAATTCTTTTTATATGCTGTTGAATTCGATTTGCTAGTATCTTATTGAGAATTTTTGCATCCATATTCATCAGGGATATTGGCATGTAGTTCTCTTTTTTTACTGGGTCTCTGTCTGGTTTAGGAATCAAAGTAATACTGACTTCATAGAATGAGGCTGGAAGTTTTCCTTCCCTTTCTATTTCTTGGAATAGTTTGAGAAGGATAGGTATTATCTCTGCTTTAAACGTCTGGTAGAACTCCCCTGGGAAGCCATCTGGTCCTGGACTCTTATTTGTTGGGAGATTTTTGATAACCGATTCAATTTCTTCGCTGGTTATGGGTCTGTTCAAGCTTTCTATTTCCTCTTGATTGAGTTTTGGAAGAGTGTGGGTGTTTAGAAATTTGTCCATTTCTTCCAGGTTGTCCAATTTGTTGGCATATAATTTTTCATAGTATTCCCTGATAATTGTTTGTATCTCTGAGGGATTGGTTGTAATAATTCCATTTTCATTCATGATTTTATCTATTTGGGTCATCTCCCTTTTCTTTTTGAGAAGCCTGGCTAGAGGTTTGTCAATTTTGTTTATTTTTTCAAAAAACCAACTCTTGGTTTCGTTGATCTGCTCTACCGTTTTTTTAGATTCTATATTGTTTATTTCTGCTCCGATCTTTATTATTTCTCTTCTTCTGCTGGGTTTAGGCTGCCTTTGCTGTTCTGCTTCTGTTTCCTTTAGGTGTACTGTTAGATTTTGTATTTGGGATTTTTCTTGTTTCTTGAGATAGGCCTGGATTGCGATGTATTTTCCTCTCAGGACTGCCCTCGCTGCATCCCAAAGCGTTTGGATTGTTGTATTTTCATTTTCGTTTGTTTCCATATATGTTTTAATTTCTTCTCTAATTGCCTTGTTGACCCACTCATTCTTTAGTAGGGTGTTCTTTAACCTCCATGCTTTTGGAGGTTTTCCAGACTTTTTCCTGTGGTTGATTTCAAGCTTCATAGCATTGTGGTCTGAAAGTGTGCATGGTATAATTTCAATTCCTGTATACTTATGAAGGGCTGTTTTGTGACCCAGCATGTGATCTATCTTGGAGAATGTTCCATGTGCACTCGAGAAGAAAGTATATTCTGTTGCTTTGGGATGCAGAGTTCTAAATATATCTGTCAAGTCCATCTGATCCAATGTATCATTCAGGGCCCTTGTTTCTTTATTGACCGTGTGTCTAGATGATCTATCCATTTCTGTAAGTGGAGTGTTAAAGTCCCCTGCAATTACCACATTCTTATCAATAAGGTTGCTTATGTTTATGAGTAATTGTTTTATATATTTGGGGGCTCCGGTATTCGGCGCATAGACATTTATAATTGTTAGCTCTTCCTGGTGGATAGACCCTGTAATTATTATATAATGCCCTTCTTCATCTCTTGTTACAGCCTTTAATTTAAAGTCTAGTTTGTCTGATATAAGTATGGCTACTCCAGCTTTCTTTTGGCTTCCAGTAGCATGATAAATAGTTCTCCATCCCCTCACTCTCAATCTAAAGGTGTCCTCAGATCTAAAATGAGTCTCTTGTAGACAGCAAATTATGGGTCTTGTTTTTTTATCCATTCTGATACCCTGTGTCTTTTGGTTGGTGCATTTAGTCCATTTACATTCAGTGTTATTATAGAAAGATACGGGTTTAGAGTCATTGTGATGTCTGTATGTTTTATGCTTGTAGCGATGTCTCTGGTACTTTGTCTCACAGGATCCCCCTTAGGATCTCTTGTAGGGCTGGTTTCGTGGTGACAAATTCCTTCAGTTTTTGTTTGTTTGGGAAGACCTTTATCTCTCCTTCTATTCTAAATGACAGACTTGCTGGATAAAGGGTTCTCGGCTGCATATTTTTTTCTGTTTAGCACACTGAAGATCTCGTGCCAATCCTTTCTGGCCTGCCAAGTTTCAAAAGAGAGATCATTCACGAGTCTTATAGGTCTCCCTTTATATGTGAGGGCACATTTATCCCTTGCTGCTTTCAGAATTTTCTCTTTATCCTTGTGTTTTGCCAGTTTCACTGTGATATGTCGTGCAGAAGATCGATTCAAGTTATGTCTGAAGGGAGTTCTCTGTGCCTCTTGGATTTCAATGCCTTTTTCCTTCCCCAGTTCAGGGAAGTTCTCAGCTATAATTTCTTCAAGTACCCCTTCAGCACCTTTCCCTCTCTCTTCCTCCTCTGGGATACCAATTATGCGTATATTATTTCTTTTTAGTGTATCACTTAGTTCTCTAATTTTCCCCTCATACTCCTGGATTTTTTTATCTCTCTTTTTCTCAGCTTCCTGTTTTTCTATAACTTTATCTTCTAGTTCACCTATTCTCTCCTCTGCCTCTTCAATCCGAGCCGTTGTCGTTTCCATTTTGTTTTGCATTTCATTTAAGCGTTTTTCAGCTCCTCCTGACTGTTCCTTAGTACCTTGATCTCTGTAGCAAGAAATTCTCTGCTGTCCTGTATACTGTTCTCAAGCCCAGCGATTAATTTTATGACTATTATTCTAAATTCACTTTCTGTTATATTATTTAAATCTTTTTTGATCAGTTCATTAGCTGTTGTTATTTCCTGGAGATTCTCCTGAGGGGAATTCTTCCATTTGGTCATTTTGGATAGTCCCTGGAGTGGTGAGGACCTGCAGGGCACTTCCCCTGTGCTGTGGTGTATAACTGGAGTTGGTGGGCGGGCCGCAGTCTGACTTGATGTCTGCCTCCAGCCCACCGCTGGGGCCACAGTCAGACTGGTGTGTGCCTTCTCTTCCCCTGTCCTAGGGGCGGGATTCACTGTGGGGTGGCGTGGCCCGTCTGGGTACTTGCACACTGCCAGGCTTGTGGTGCTGGGGATCTGGCGTATTAGCTGGGGTGGGTAGGCAAGGTGCACGGGGGCAAGAGGGGCAGGCTTAGCTCGCTTCTCCTTCGGTGATCCATTTCAGGAGGGGCCCTGCGGCAGCGGGAGGGAGTCAGACCTGCTGCCGGAGGGGTGGCTCCACAGAAGCACAGAGTTGGGTGTTTGCGCGGAGCGAGCAAGTTCCCTGGCGGGAACTGGTTTCCTTTGGGATTTTGGCTGGGGGATGGGCGAGGGAGATGGCGCTGGCGAGCGCCTTTGTTCCCCACCAAACTGAGCTCTGTCATCCCGGGGCTCAGCAACTCTCCCTCCCTTTGCCCTCCAGCCTTCCCGCTTTCTGAGCAGAGCTGTTAACTTATGACCTCCCAGATGCTAAGTCCCGCTTGCTGTCGGAACACACTCAGTCCGGCCCCTCCACTTTTGCCAGCCAGACACAGGGGCTCTGCTTGGCCGTCGGGCCGCCCCTCCGCCCCGGCTCCCTCCTGCCAGTCCGTGTAGTGTGCACCGCCTCGCCGCCCTTCCTACCCTCTTCCGTGGGCCTCTCATCTGCGCTTGGCTCCGGAGACTCCGTTCTGCTAGTCTTCTGGCGGTTTTCTGGGTTAGTTAGGCAGGTGTAGGTGGAATCTAAGTGATCAGCAGGACGCGCGGTGAGCCCAGCATCCTCCTACGCCACCATCTTCCTGCGAAGTCCTATATTTTCTCTTTCTGTAAAAATATGTGATGGCCTGCCCTAACTCCCTAGGCAGTATAAGAACATATTTCTTATGAGATGTTCAACAATCTCATTGAGAGGCAGAAAGGCTGCTTGGGTTGTGATGAGTTGTTTTATCCACTCTGCACATTATGAATAGTTTGGATCGTGTGTAGTTAGGGGCAAGGGGAGTTTTTCAGAGGAGAAGTGATGTGTCCTGTGGGAGGAGACACTAGGTTCCAACTTCCATGTGAGTCTCTGGCTTTCAGGGGCAGCTAATAAATGAACAGAGCTAAAAGTTCTCAAGAGAGACCTACCTTACTGTTAAGGTTACGGGCTCAGTGGTCAGGGTTGTACTCCTGGATGGAGAATAGGAGATAGCTGAGGCATCTCCTGTTATCCCTCGGGTGAGTCATTGGTGCTACAAAATGAGTCCTTGGAAGGAGAGCTTGGAGTATGTTTTTTTGGCAGAAGTCTGCTGGCAGAGTGTAGGGGGTACTTTCTGCTCTGAAAAGAGCCTTTCATCTTAGGATTGTTACTGATATGGGGGAATAGGGATATTTACCACATTGACATTTAGAACATGTGTGCATTTAGGTAAATTTGGACTTCTGTAAACATTTGTTTATTCTTCTAAAATATGTTTTTGATACTAGCATTGTGACCATTATTTAGGAAAATGTCCTATTAGGGCCATCCAATGGTAAAATTTTTCTGCGATTTCTAAGAGCAGTTTCTCAGCCAAATAAGATATGAAACCCCCTTGAAATAAAATCACATGGGCCTCTTAGACAGGACAGCCACTCTGTCCATGATCTTTTGGTACCATGGATATTTTCCTAGTGTTTGAAGTCCAGAATTCTCTTTGGATTTTCAACATATGAAATGGCATACCTGCCATCCAAAGGGTTCAACCTATAGGCGTACCCACTGTGTTTAAGATCTGGGGTAGATGAAGCCAGCTTTATTTGAGACAGACCAAATGGGTATTGAAAATCTTAATGAAAGGACGCTTGATGTTATTGGCTCATTTCCTACCTTATTGAGTTTCTGTCACAGTTGCCTGAACAATGTTCAATGACTTAATTTAATTTACTTTCTTTCTTTCTGGGGGACAGGTGGACAAGAAATTCACACAGAAATAGCACGACCTTACAGCTAAGCAGATGTGTATAGACAATTAGAATGTGGGATGGGAATTCTGAGAAAATTATACTGAAATAATGATTGGATGTTGTAAAAGGGATTGACTCTCTTGATAAATTTACTTGCAATTATAAATACTTTGAAAAATATGTTGAAGAAGAGATGATTTTGCAATCATAGCCTTCTAAGAAAGAATGCCAGCCCAGAACTAGGACACTCGTTTGTATTTTCAAAAGTCACGTCCCTTTTCACCTGTAGTGTGGTGTTAACTTTATGGGGTCTGGAGCCAGGCCCCTAGGATTCTTACTTTAGAGTGACTATTTCCTTCCTGTGTGATCTTGGGCACTTTGCAGAATCTTTTTGCAAAGTGGATATGATGATGGTAGCCCACCTTATAGGCTTTTTGTAAGGGCAAAATGAGTATTTGAAATGCTTAGAAGAATGTCTGTCACATAGTAAGTGCTCAGTAAATGTTAGAGATTATAATTTATGAGTAGTTTAATTTCTCTAGATCTCGGTTTTCTCATTTGTATAAGAATATATTTTTTTCTGAGCTTATTGGTATGGATAATAAGAAAGGACCATTTTCCTGAAGGAATTTTGTCTCTAGGAGGAGAGAGAAATGTACTCAAAGGCCAAGGGCTCAATGCACCATAAACAACATCAGAGGTCACTTTGGATCTGGGCAGAAAATGGAAGGCTTCCTGGCCAACGTGCCAGTTGAGTTATGCTTTAAACCAATGGTTGCCAGACTTGGGAATAATATAAAGTGATAACATCTAGAAAACACCACTGGAAGCAAAATACAGATGCCAGACTTTATTTTGGTAAATAATGGAGGGGGGGGTGCTTCTGTCATCTAATGTAACCATAATTTTATGAAAGAAAGAAGGTACTTAAAGATGAAAGGATTCATCCCTGTCCAAGGGTAAATTCACCATATGTGCTTTTATGGAATCTCATCACATTGTCATTTTTCTCTTCTCCTTGACTTAAGTACAGTGTATTCATCATGGAGCCCGCAATCTACCTACCAAGTGTGGGAAATACTACCTTTAAGGATGAGAAGATGTCAATAGCCAGAAATCATGGATGGGAAGAGAAAAAAGGAATTGAGCATGTAAACAAAGGTAGAATATTGAGATAATTCATATTAGCTGCTTCATTAGGTGAATCCCAAATCCTAGAGGCATAACAAAGTGTGTTTACTTCTCACTCACATGAAGTCTGATATGGGTCAGACGATCTTTCTTTACCTTGTAGCTATGCCATTTGGGACACGAGCCCTCCAAGGTGATTGGCAGGGGAGAGGAGACACGGAGGTACTCTTGGCTCTCAAGTTAAAGTTTTGGAGCAGAGACTAATATCAGACCCTTCTTAAAGAAAATAAAAGCTAACTGTTGGAAGTGGTAGATTTAAGGAGAAACAAGAGCATAAATGAGGGTAGTCATTCTAAAGTTAAATGTGAACAACAGTGTGGGAGCAGAGTTAATAGAAATTCTTGGCAACTTCTCAGATACACAGGAACAAAGGAAACTAAGCAAGGCATTGAAGGTAATTCTAGAGATTGCATGGATGATGGTAAGTGAAGCAGGCAGAACATCATATGAAGAGGATGATCCAGATGGAGATGCACAGAAGACAAACATTTAGGTTTGGACACAAAGTAGACACTGGGCTCTCGATTTGGGAAAAGGTGGCTGGAGTCAAGGAGTGAATGAGATTGTATAGAAGGAAGTGCAGAGATATAAAGAGAGTGGCAGAGAAAGAGCCATTAAACACTACATTTTGGCCCTTTTGCTACTGGGGAGAAGAGAGAAAGTTGACACAGTGAAGAAGCCAGAGGAGTGATAAGAGGCCTGGGGAGAACCAGGAGCACTTCCCACTCCATTGTGCTCTCTAGGAAGTGGTTGGAGGAGAAAAAAAATCCAAGCATGTACTGACAGGTACCATTTTTCAGTTTGTGACTTCAAACTTCAAGGAAGCCTGTGGAACTTTCCACAAATCCTGTTGTATTATCCCTAAAGAATTCACCTTCCCCATTCCAAAGAGGAGCGTTCTACACTTTCTCCTTTCGCACCAAACCTTCAACACGGCCCGCATCTCCTCCCTCTGGACAGATGAGTTTGCTCCTTGTTTCACTGAGAAAATGGAAACGGTCTGAAGGGAGCCTCATCTCTCCACACCACATCCAGGCGGGGCCCAGCCTCTGGTCTGTGTACTGGGCGTCTCGTCTCTTTCTGGAGGGGCTGTCCCTGCTTCTCTCTGAGGACCTTTTCTTCACTTGTGCAATGGCTTTCCTGCTCACTTGCTTCTGCTCCTGCAGCTGTTCTCCCCCTTTCTCCCATATCACCGTTTCCTTCTTCCTCCTGGGTTACTTCTGTCAGCACCTAAATGTGCCGAAGTACCTGTCCTCCTTGAGCTCTTCCTAGAATCCCATTTCCCTCTAGTTTCTGCCTCATTTTTCTGCTTCTCTTTGTAGCAACGCTCAGCAGGCCGTCTGTGCTCAGTGTCTTCCCCTGTGTTCTCTGTTTTGTTCTAATCAGCCTTTCCCCGCGTTGTGCCAAGGGTGCCCTTGCCAGCATTAGCAGTGACTCTCCTCTTGCTCAACCTGACGGCCGGTTCTTGACACTTATTTACTTGAACCCTCAGAAGGTTTTGATAAAGTTCACCACTTCCTTCTTACTGAAACACTAACTTTTGGAACACCTCACTGCTGTGGTTTTCTTCCTGTGTTGGTGTGGCCCAGGGCCTAGGCCCTGGGTGTTTATCTGCATTTGCTCCTAGGTGATCTTATTCAGCTGATTGCTTATAAATATTATAAATATACAGGACTTTCCACTTTCCTCCAGTTCTGACCTTTCCATTGAGCTTTAGATTTGTGTATCCATTTGCCTATTGACATCTGTAATAGAGCAACTAATAGGAACTCAAATCCAGCTGCCCCAAACAGACCTATCGGGCTCTCCCTCACCCTCCCAGCAAACAACCACCCGCCCCAGTCTTCTGCTCTCCATCCCTCCTGCACTCTAGGCCACCACCATCCTTCCACTGGCTTTGCAGCAGCCACCTGACTGACCTCTCTGCTTCCACTATGCTTCTCCTCACCCCAAACCCAGCATATACTCTGTACGGCAGCTGGAGTGATCTAGGTCGAAAACTGAAATTAGACCATGTTACTCTTCTGTTTAAAACCCTCCAAATGGCCTTCCTTAACCTTTATGAGAAATCCTGGTACCTTTTCCCATGGCCTGTAAGATCCTGGAAGGCCCATCTGTCTGCTTGCTCCTTACCCTATTCCAGTCACGCTGGCTTCTTTCACCTTTTCCTCGAACAAGCCAAGACTGTGTGATAGGGCTTTAGCCTTCCTTTCCCCCAGGTATCTGGGTAACTCACTCCCTTGCTTGCTTCATCAGGACTCTGCTCAAATATCACCTCCTGAGAGAAACCTTCCTCAAAGATACTGTGTGAAGTGGCCACTCCCTATACCCTTTCTAACTCCTTTGCCCTGTCTTATTTTTCTTCATAGTCCTTATCACTACAAATTTATATTGTATGCTTGTTTACTTTTTACTCATCTATCTCCTACACTAGAATATAAGATCAGTGAGGGCAGAATCCATGGTATAGGAAGATGTTTTGTCTGCCCTTGTCCCACTGTCTGCTGTCAGCCACCCTGCTAGGAGACGGCGCTCCTATCCAGTCCTGGCCACCATCATACTTTTCTGCCACACAGCAGGGAGTCTGTAAGTGTGTATGAAGGAAGGAATGAATAACTGACACGTTTTCTTGTTCAGAATCTTGCAGGTGATGGACTAGGCTGTGTGGATGACAACCCACACGTGTGCTGTCTTTGGCAGAGATGTGGTAGCTGGAAATAGGAGATTCTGCGGACTTCTGGCTTCTCCATTTTTCATACGTTCATCCTCAGTGACTCTTCTCTCCCCTTTCAGCTTCTTCTCCTCAGCACTCCCTCAGATAATTCAACCTTAAAATTCCTTTGGATTGAGAGAACTGTGGGATTTGGGAAAAGGCCGTGAAGTGTTAGAGATTATGCTGCCATCTAAAGGACAGAAGCGGTAGGAAGCCTGTCTTTGCAAAACTGAGAGCCGAGATTGGAAATTTCGTCGGCAGTGGGGGCAGCTAAGACCAACTCCGCCTGCTCAGAAAACGTATTGTTCTATCTGGTGAAAGTTGTTGGGGAATTAGCACAAATGTCTGCAAAAGATTGAAAGTCAGAAAATCACTTCGTATCTGTTTTTTTTCTCCCCTCCTTTAAAATACAAGTTTGTGTGTGTGTGTGTGTGTGTGTGTGTGTGTGTGTGTGTGTGTAGTGGGAAAGGAGGACTTTTTTTCTTTTTTTTGGGTGAGAGAAAAGATCCCAAAATGTCGACACTGGTTGTCTTTGGGTGATGGAAATATGGTATTTTTTCTTCTTTGTTCTCTTCTCTGAAGTGTCTTCAAAGTCCATTATTACTTAAGTGATTTTTTTAAAAAAGGATTTTTTAAATTTAAATGGGGGAATAAGCAAGGTTGAGCTGGAAAATGCATGCCTTGTGAAGATGAAATGGAAGGAAATCTTTGATCAAATAAAAATTATGTTGGAAGAGTCATATGATATTTTGTGTTTTCCCTCTTTGAAGGGGCCTGTTTCTTAGGCTCAGACTTGACAAAATTCAAAGGCTTACATTTGGAGAAATAATTTAATATTATTAAAAGTGACCATTAGGATGAGTAGACAAAATTGTGGATAATAGTTGGATAGTTCAATAATCTCTGACTTTTACAGGTAGAAGGTGAAAGAGGGATAATTTGGTTTGTGGAGGAGAAGCAACTTCAAAAATTTCAGAGAACTGCATTTTGGCTAAGAAGCAGGAGAGTTTGGAAAAGAACAACACACGTGCTAAAGGTCAGAAAAGTCCTGCAAAAGAATCAGCAAAGTAAGCATGCCTGGTCTGCAATGATTATGGTCCAAACAGAGTGATTATTTATCCCATGCTACCTGAAAGCATTTGAAAGCATTCATGGGTCCTCTACCCAGACAAGATCATCTGAGCCGGATGAAAATGTTTTTAAACTGTGAAAGCTATCTCATAATTTGAGTAGATCAGCAAAGGAACTTTGGGATCCAGGCTCATTAGAGATTTTTTTTTTTTTATGTTTGTTTATTTTTGAGAAAGAGAGCATGAGTAGGGGCAGGACAGAGAGAGAGGGAGACAGAGGATGTGAAGCAGGCTCTGTACTGACAGATTTGGGGCTTGAACTGACAAACGGTGAAATGACCTGAGCTGAAGTCGGAAGCTTAACCCGCTGAGCTATCCAGGCACCCCTCATTAGAGCTCTTTTAAGGAACTGGAGCAACCATTAGGAAGAAGCTTGGCTGGGATGTGTGTCCAGAAGAGAGAGAACTAATGTGTAATGTGTGCTTAAGGGATGTAAGGGTTCCAGTGCTAGGGCACTTTCTAGAGGATAATTGGAAATGCTGTCCATTATGAGCTGAGGTTTGAATTAAGGGTCAGTGTTTTCGTGCCTACCCGCAGAAGCCCAGGGAATGACCTGAAAGGAGGATTAGAGAAAGGTGAGGAGTCTGGCAGGTAAGACAGATTTTGGGAGTTTCTTCTGCATTATAGGTCTTGGGTTACAGTTTGCAAATGATACCTGCTGTGTAATAATAATAATAATGTTGAAGAGTTACTATGTGTCAGGAACTATGCTAAGTGGTTTGTGAATAATATCTCAATCTTGTCCAAAATTAGGTGATATAGGTGCTTAATATGACATCTTAAAACAAGAGCGACAACCCCCAGACCAGGGAACTCCATTTAAGTAACTGTCCTCAGTTCACACAGCTAATAGGTATGTACAGTATAATCTGAGGCCTTAATTTAAATGACTACCCTATATTGCCCAAGAGCCGGTTTTCAAATTTTGCTCCTATGACCCCTAAAGAAATTTCAAACTGGCCAACCTCTGCCACTAGCCAGTTCTTTGTTCTATCTCCTGTTGGTCCAGGAACCCTCTTAAGAACCCTCACTGATACATTCACTTTGGTAAACTTAACGGCAATAGCAACAAAAAACTTGAAAATCGAAGTTAAAAATTACATATGTTTTTCTGTGACCGTAAGGTTTATTATGTTAAAATATTTCTGTAGCATTGAATTTTCACTATGATTATTAATGGTCTACAGTTGCTCAAAATTGTATAGATGTATTAAAATATTTGATTGTTATTTTTATTTAATTTTTTTAATGTTTATTTATTTTTGAGAAGAGAGAGAGGCAGAGTGCAAGCAAGAGGGGCAGAGAGAGAGAGGGAGACACAGAATCCGAAGCAGGGTCCAGGCTTCGGGCTGTCAGCACAGAGCCCAACGCGGTGCTTGAACTCATGGACTGTGAGATCAGGACCTGAGCTGAAGTTGGATGCTTAACCAACTGAGCCACCCAGGCACCCCTTTGATTGTTATTTTTTGAAAAGGTGAAAATAGATGGGAAATGCATCTTTTAGTTAGACTGATAGAGGAGTATGTATGTGAAACTGTTTCTGAGGCTTTTAAAAAAGGAATTACCAAATTCTTTTTGGTTCTGGACCATTTTAAGGTTTGAGATGGGTGAGAGGTAGACTTTTCTTTTGTAAATAGGGAGAAAAGTGACTTTGAGAAGAGTGCACTCTCAGACCAGTTATAGGAAAAGTACCTGTAAGAGTAGAGGATCTGCAAATCAATTCCTTTACAACTGTCTGTGACCTCGCACCCATTCTAATATTTTCACACAGGGCAAGAGTACCTCCCTTGGAAGACTGCTGTCTGTATGTATGTATGTATGTATGTATGTATGTATGTATGTATGTATTTATTTATTTATTATTATTAAAAAAATTGTTTTTAACGTTTATTTATCATTGAGAGACAGAGAGACACAGAGTGTGAGCAGGGGAGGGGTAGAGAGAAGGGGAGACACAGAATCCAAAGTAGGCTCCAGGCTCTGACCTGTCAGCACAGAGCCCAATGCAGGGCTCCAACTCACAAACTGCGAGATCATGACCTGAGCCGAAGTCAGTCGCTTAACCAACTGAGCCACCCAGGCGCCCCTGTCTGTCTGGGTTTTAAAGTGGCCTGTTTCTCTCAAGTATCTTGGTGGCTGACCTGGTTTGGACTTGGCAGATTTGTCAGACCTCTGGCCTCTGCTCTTATTCCTGGCTTATGTTACTTTAGGCCCATGGCTTCACTCTGATCTTTGGCTTCAGTGTCCATCCTGGGTCTGTCTTGCTGATCTATCTTTTTTTTCACATCTGTCCCAGCAATGTCCTTGGCTTCCTAGCTTTGTAACTTGACAGCTTGATCTTTTGTTCTACACATTCCAGAAAGGCACCTCAGGGGTGCTAGATAAGGCACCTCAGGGGTGTCTACCTGTCAGTCACCTTGCTTTCATGAGGTCTCTGTTAAATTAAAAAGTACTTTGTCATCCTACTTGGAAATCTGGCTCCTTTGCTTCAATCTGCTTCTAGTATCCTGCTTTATTCCTATTTACTTTTTGGTCTTCTTTGCTCCTTCAGGCTTAATTGCTTCTCACATTTCCTTCTGAGGTTTTAATTTGTTCTAGTGCATGATTTTTCTAAGTGCTAGCAAAGATAAAAACTATAAAAAATGTCAGAATTTACCAACTTTTAGAGGTTGAAGGAACAATGCAACTTGTGATTTCTGTGTGAAATAGATTTGGGGACTGCTGAAGTCATGGAAGCGTAGGAGGTCTGAAGCTGTGTGAGGAGAGTTTGAGGACCAGCATTCCTCCAGGTCTTCCCAGTCGGTCTGCGGTAGCACACGTCATACGCGCTTCCTTCGCTCTTTCCATCTTGCCAACCAATGTTCCTGAGTCTGGCGGTTGAAACAGGAGGGAGGGAAGAGAGATGGGGGGAGGGGGCAAGGAGGTTCGTGACTGACATCTTATAGAAAGGGATTTGCCAATATTCGAAATGAACTCTTTCTCGCCTGCAATGCTTTCTTTTGTTTTGTGGACACGCACGTTGCCTCATGATTGGGGGTTCCTCATCTGTAGTTCCCTTGTTCCAGTTTTGTGTTCTTGCTCATGCCCTCCTCAGACTCTCGCTGTTTTGGTGGTCCATCTGTGGCTTCTGTTTGCTGAGATCTCATGAACCTCTGCAGGTGGCTGTGTGGAATCCCTGTGTTGGTGTCCCTCTCTCTCATGTATGTCCAGAGCTCACGTAGTGCCATTGCTTGCCCACGTGGTGCTTTTGTGTTTATCAGAAAGGAGTGCACATTTCTCAAGACACTTTGTTTCTATCTGTCAGGAAATTGTGACCGTGTGTACTGGGTTTGTTAGACCAAGACCCTCTATTGCCTTGTGCCAGAAGAGAAACATTCCTGTACTAGCACATACATGCATTCCTCCCAGCATCCCCCCCCTCCCCACCCAGCAGAGGTTGTACCCTTGAGAGCACATAACTTGCACACTATCTATGGTGGCTCTAGGCTCACATATGGAAATATTCTTTGCTTAGATTCTGGAAATGAATACTGATTCCAACACAGCAGCAAAATCTTCTTTGCCCTGCTGCCAAATCAGTTAGGATTGTTTACTCTGAGAGTAGTCTTCTTGAAGCTCTTTCTTGCCATGAAAGAGGGTCAGCCTCCCCTGCAAGCCCAGTGGGACACTGAAGATGGGGATTCACAGAGGAGCAACAGCTACCTCCATAGGAATGTTCTTCACAAAATCTCACCAGTATCTAACTGTATGACTTTTTTTTTTTAAAAAGTAACCTCTAGGCCCAACACTGAGCTGCTTGAACCTATAACCCTGAGATCAAGAGTTGCAGGCTGTAGCAACTGAGCCAAACAGGCCCCCCTTTGTCTGACCTTTTATAATCTTAATGTTCATAAAGAATTTCAAGAGACGGGGCGCCTGGGTGGCGCAGTCGGTTAAGCGTCCGACTTCAGCCAGGTCACGATCTCGCGGTCCGTGAGTTCGAGCCCCGCGTCAGGCTCTGGGCTGATGGCTCGGAGCCTGGAGCCTGTTTCCGATTCTGTGTCTCCCTCTCTCTCTGACCCTCCCCCGTTCATGCTCTGTCTCTCTCTGTCCCAAAAATAAATAAAAAACGTTGAAAAAAAAAGAGTCATGTAACAGGTTTTTGTAAATTTTGCATGTGGTGCCATACTGCTTTTTTCATTTGGTGTCTTGGTCTGTCTGCTGGAACTTCTACTTTAAGTTTCTATTATATAAATTAAAAAAATGTAAATATTTCTTCAGAGGTGATCAGCACCTCTCATTTTACTTCAGTGAGAATAACTTAGCATTGATCGAACTCGTCTTCGCTGGAAAACCAACATTTACCAAAGAGTCTTCTTTGTAGATTTGCTTGTAGGAACATGGCACATTTCTTTCAGTATAATTTATTAAGGAGGAGTTTCATGAGAGTTTTTTTATTTTTGTTCCTTCTGGAAGGCACAGAGGATCATGTGAAAGAGAGATCCCTGAGGACAGTTTAAGAGGAGATGGGTTAAAGCTGCAAATAGCAAGATTTAAGGTTAAGTATGAAGAACTTCCTAACATAGAAAATTCTTGAGCACTGGAATGAAATATCAAAAACCTTCCCCCCAAAGCTAGCCACCAAACCAACTTTGTGGAGTTATGTAAACTGCTTTATTTTCTATAAGTGTTCATTGATCTCTTCAAGTTGATGAAGGTTGATTATATACTTAGTCCTTGATTAAACCAGGAAAATTCTGCTGAAAAGATCTAGTTATAATTTCTCTTTCGACACATATGTAGAATTATCTATCCATTTGAACCCATATAAACGAATACAGTCTTGTGATCCAGTTTGTGTCAGTGACATATTAAGAAAAAAACAAAACAAAAACAGTAACTTGCTGGGTTGTCAGAGGCTTTGGTTTTCACATCTGTAAAATAGTGTTAGAGAAAATATATAATTAAAAACAATTCAAAATCTTTACTTGGTTTTCTCTGCAAATATACAAGGGTAGCAGGTGGTGGTGAGTCTTGGAGGACAATTTTTCATGAGTTTCTCACATTTCTGCAATTCTCACGAAGGAAATCGCTGACTGCTCTTTGTTCTGGACTGTCTTTTCAAAGATGTCTGTATAGCTAACCAACAGCCTTGGAAGACGGAGATCTTATCTCCTTCTGGAACAAAGAACAGGTTTTCTTGTAGTTTTGTGTGGTAGGCAGAACCAGGCAGAACCGTGGCCCCTCCAGAGATGTCCATGCCTTCATCCCAGGAACCTTTGAATATGCTACTTTATAGGGCAAAGGGGAATTAATGTTGTAGATAGAATTAGGAAGGCTAATCAGCTACAGGGTCTGAAAGTAAGGAGTTTGTCCAGGTGGGTGCATTGTAATCAGAATGATCATGTAAAGTGCGAGAAGGGAGCACCTGGGTGGCTCAGGCAGTTAAGCATCCGACTTTGGCTCAGGTGATGATCTCACAGTTTGTGAGTTCAAGCCCTGGTTTGGGCTCTGTGCGGACAGCTCGGAGCCTGGCACCTGCTTCACATTCTGTGTCTCCCTTTCTATCTGCCCCTCCCCAACACTCACTCACTCACTCTCTCTCTCTCTCTCTCTCTCTCTCTCTCAACAATAAATAAACATTTTTTTTAAAGTGCAAGAGGGAAGCAGAAAAGCAGGTCAGTTTGATTCTCTGTGAGAAAGACTCAACTTAGTCTTCTTAGTCTTGAGGATGGAAGAAAGGGGCCATAAACCAAGGAATGCTGATGGTTTTAGAAACTGGAAAAGTCAAGGAAATGGATTCTTCTCCAAAAGGAATGCAACCCTGCCAGCACCTAGATTTTAGTCCAGTGGGATTCCGTTTGAACTTCTGATCTCCAGAACTGCAAGGTAATGCACTTGTTTTGGTTAAGCCACCAAATGTGTTTAAGCCTCTTTAGACCTCACTATGTGGTGTCTTAGGGGAAATTTTGTTAGTCTCTCTGGTTCCCCTTTTCTCTGATGCAAGACCTGGCTCAGTTGTTAGTTTGGTTCACCCGTGCTGCTTGTCTCCATGCCTCCAGAAATATAACTGTGAAATTAAAGTGACTGCTTTACAGGCTGGCGGTGGCCAGAGAGATTGGCTTGTGAAAGAATTTGGGAAGAAGTGTGCAACTGTGCTTATAATTAGCTCAAGAAACAGTTAAAGAAGCAAGTTAACAAGAAACAGTTAAAAAAGCATTTATAGTTAAATGTTTAAACAGTTAAAAAAGCAAGGCAGTCTTTTAGGTCCTGGGACAGTGCTGGGAGTGAAGACCAGGAAATGGAGTTCCCTGAGCAAGATCGAAAAGGACCTTGTTGGGGAAGAACTTGAATGATGCGTATTCAGGGTCTGGATTGGGAAGAAGTTTGGGGATTCTGGGGAAGGGGAATTTTTGGGGGGTTCATCACTGAAATTTTTGCCAGGAACATGTCATTTTTCCCAGAGCCAGAGGCTTCACTTAAACATTTCTTCCTCTTCATTGGTGTAGTAAGAAAATCTATAGATTTGTTTTCTTTTCCAGTTCTTCTTTGAGAGAAATAATGAAAAAATATTACTGTTCATGCTCTTGGAAGTCACTAATAAATAATATAGATCACGGGCGCCTGGATGGCTCAGTCGGTTGAGCGTCCGACTTCAGCTCAGGTCATGATCTCGCGGTCCGTGAGTTCGAGCCCCGCGTCGGGCTCTGGGCTGATGGCTCAGAGCCTGGAGCCTGCTTCCGATTCTGTGTCTCCCTCTCTCTCTGCTCCTCCCCCGTTCATGCTCTGTCTCTCTCTCTATCTCAAAAATAAATAAACGTTAAAAAAAAATTTATAAAAAAAAAATAATTTAGATCAGAGCTTTATCCATTCAGCAGGGGACTGATTGAATTCTCCTTGCCTCTTCTGAACTGGATGTCTAAAATGTGTCCTCCTTTTGTTCTGAGATCTATGAAATCACCAACTCCTTTAAGAGGTTTGGAAGGAACTGAGGGTTACCAGGTTGGTTAATGGATAATTTTCATGTATTCTGTGCAAAATACTCTATGCATAATATATTCAATTTTTAAGAAGAGACAGTTGGGCATGCAGAATTTTGGTACCTAAAAGAATCTTTTCTTGATTGGAAAAATGTAAGCAAAGAAGTGCATTTTGGTAAAGGTATGTAATCTATGCTTCTGTGACTTTTTGGTAAAGTCATATAATCAATGCTTTTCTGTTCTGACCACTACAAAAGAAAAAAAGCTTCCACATGTAGCAAAGATGCATTCCAAAATCAGGAGACCAGTCAACCTCACTTCTACCTGTCCACTCTTCAAGCATGAGGATGGTGTATATAACAACAAAAGATGCTTCAGAACAAATTATGAGTCCTTAGGAGATAAATTAAAGTCTTTTTTATTAGTTGTAAAGGAACGGTTATTGCCAAATATGTCCTGTAATGGGGTTACATCCTGAGGCTGTCTCTCAGGCTGAATTTATGTATAGGAGAGAGACCACATGTAATTCACTGACTGATAAAACTATGGGTGAGATCAAGTATGATTTCTACCATTTAATGAGAAATAAAAAGATATTTGGATTTAGGAGGAGTTTATATTTATTGGTTGATATTTACCTAGTTAAGGTGATTAACACACAATGTTTTTAAAAAATGTTTGTTTTTTGAGAGAGAAAAAACATACGTAGGGGAGGGGCAGAGAGAGAGAGGGAAGGAGGCACTGAATCGAAGCAGGCTCCAGGCTCTGAACTGTCAGCACAGACAGCCGACATGTGAGATCATGACCTGAGCTGAAGTTGGATGCTTCACTGACTGAGCCACCAACACACTGACGTCCCAACACACAATATTTAAAAAATCTTCCCTCATGGGCACCTCGGTTGCTTAGTTGGTTGAATGTCTGACTCTTGATTTTGGCTCAGGTCATGATCCCAGGGTCATGAGATCAAGCCCTGTGTCAGGTTCTGCACTGGGTGTGGAGCCTGCTTAAGATTCCCTCTCTCCCTCTTCCTCCATGCCTGCACTTGCTTTCTCTTTCCCTCTCTCTCAAAACAAAAACAAAAACAAAAACAAAAACACAAAAAACCCCAAAACTTCCCTCAGTAGACAACAGAACAATACTTATAATCTAATCTTTATATGAAGACATTTTTCTAAAGAAGAAATATATATTGTGACTCACATATCCCTTCTTGGTGTTGGCACGGCCTTTTGACCTACCAAGCTTAAGCCAGGCACCACTGTTCACCTGGTGACTCTTTCTCAGTGGTTAGAAAGATAAACTATTTGGGATTATACTTTATAAGCCTGTAAGTACTGGTAACATTGAATAAGGAAGTTAGGGAAAAAATACTTTCCGCAGATCAGGAAGATAAGAAAGCAAAGAGCAGGATAGAAAGAATTAAGAAATAAGTAAAAATGCTGCATTTCCTCTCATGGGATAGATTTTTCAACAACTCCAGAGGACCAAAATATAAACTTTGACGTCTCAAGTTCCTTTGTGGTTCTGTTCTAAGAAGTAATTACATCCATTTAATATTGTTGCCTTTGCACAACATTAATTTATTCTTATTTTGACCTTAAGAGTTCTGGCAGAATTTATGGTTTATTCATTTGCCTAAATGTGGATTGTGTAAAAACAATCTTTAAATGACTTGATACATATATATGAGACACTTAGAGGAGGGTCTGGTACATGTTTGCACTGCAGAGTGTTAATATTTTTTCAGAAGAGGAAAAATCCTACGAAGAGTCAAAAAGCATTTAAACTGTTTATGGTTAATCTTTGGAATGCCTTTTGGTTAAACTTTCCACAGCTCAGCACGACATTAGATTGAATGCATTTGCTTGTTTCCCAGATGGTTGGATGACATTTTTGACTTTTTAGGATGACTTTTGAGGCTGTCTTTGTCTGATGGTTTATGTCAAAGTCTGTCTTTTCTAGTCCCTTGAGTTTTGAAGAGCAGCTAGAGATGTTTTGAACCATTAGATGTCGCTTTCTTCTCATTTTGGTTTATGAAATCCGCCCAGGGTTTAAGCTTTTTAGTTTTCTTATTTTTTTTAAATGTCTATAAATAGTCTTTATGTCAAAGCTAAATGGGAAATTTAATTTTAGATTAGGAGATAAGAGGCACAATACTCAACTCCTTGGAATGATTAAACTTTGTGCCTGTTTTAAGTGACCTGACTCAATGTCCCTAGTTGACTAAATTTGGAAATGCAGTGTGTGTGTGTGTGTGTGTGTGTGTGTGTGTTTCTTTTTTCTTGTCAAGGTTAGCATAACACTGTTTCTACACTGACACTTTTGCATGGGTATACCTTTATGCAGGTCAAAGTTCATGGGTTTTTATCTAGTGATCAATGGGTGAAGACTTTATTCCTCAGATACCAATTTAGTATCATTCTTCGAGAAAAGCCTCTTGACTCCTCTTCCCCACCCAAATCACTTAGGAAAAGCCGTGTACTTATCACTTAGTATTTAGCCTCATGGAACCTTAAGTAACCTTGAGAATGTGGACTCTCTTTTTCATTCTTATAACATGCCCAGTTGTTGAAGGAGGTCATTAAGAGGACGTGACTGTTAGTTGACCCAAGGGCTGGACCCAGGCAACCAGAGGCTCCTTAGCCCCTCCCCTGCCCTTGGAATGTATCTTCTGCCCACTGTTCCCACAGTAGGAGCTATTTCAAGGTCATGGCCTTGAGAGAGTAAGGGGTCACTGAGACTATCTGTATAGTATACATGTTTTAACTCTTAAAAAATTTTTTTTGACGTTTATTAAAATTTTTTTAACATTTATTTATTTTTGAAGGAGAGAGACAGAGCTTGAGTGGGGAAAGGGCAGAGAGAGAGGGAGACACAGAATCTGAAGCAGGCTCCAGGCTCTGAACTGTCAGCACAGAGCCCAATGGGGGGCTCAAACTGACAAGCTGTGAGATCATGACTTGAGCCAAAGTTGGGTGCTTAACGGACTGAACAACCCAGGTGCCCCTAATTTTTATTTATTTTAGAGAGAGAGAATGCGATTGGGAGAGGGGAAGAGAGAGAGAGAGGGAGACAGAATCCAAAGCAGGATCCAGGCTCTGAGCTGTCAGCACAGCTGAAGTCGGTTGCTCAACCGATTGAACCACCCAGGCTCCCCTACATGGATTAACTATGAAAATTATGGTGGGCAGGTGCAGCGACTTACTCATTTGTAGTCACCCAAGACAAGCTGTGTACATTCCCTTGCTTATTAAATCTGCCACCTACCAGTCTGGAGTGGCCTGCCTCTTTGTTCAGTCTCTCCTTGCTTTTTTTTTTTTTTTTTTCCCCCAACATAATAATTAATTTTTTTTTTTTTAATTTACATCCAAGTGAGTTAGCATATAGTGCAACAACGATTTCGGGAGAAGATACCTTAGTGTCCCTTACCCATTTAGCCCATCCCCCCTCCCACACACCCTCCAGTAACCCTCTGTTTGTTCTCCATATTTAAGAGTCTCTTATGTTTTGTCCCCCTCCCTGTTTTTATATTATTTTTGTTTCCCTTCCCTTATGTTCATCTGTTTTGTCTCTTAAAGTCCTCATATGAGTGAAATCATAATGATTTTTGTCTTTCTCTGACTGAACAATTTACTTAGCATAATACCCTCCAGTTTCATCCACATAGTTGCAAATGGCAAGATTTCATTCTTTTTGATTGCCGAGTAATACTCCATTGTATGTATATGTGTGTGTGTGTGTGTGTGTGTATAATATATATCCATTCATCTGTTCTCTCCATTCTCTATCCATTCTCTATCCATTCATCCATTGATGGATATTTGGGCTCTTTCCATACTTTGGCTATTGTTGATAGTGCTGCTATAAACATTGGGGTGCATGTGCCCCTTTGAAACAGCATATCTGGATCCCTTGGATAAATACCTAGTAGTGCAATTGCTGGGTCGTAGGGTAGTTCTAGTTTTAATTTTTTGAGGAACCTCCATGCTGTTTTCCAGAGTGGCTGCACCAACTTGCATTCCCACCAACAATGCAAAAGAGATCCTCTGTCTTCTCCTTGCTTTCTGTGTCTAGGGACCAATTTCAAATTTCACCTGGGAACTCTTGAACTTTGGGACCAACACAAGTATAATGCACAAAGTTCTGTCAGGTACATCATTAATAAGTATTTGTTAAATGAATGAATAACTAATTAAATGGGGCAAGAAAGTGACCTGGGGATGCTTTGATCTTGCGCCTGCTGTATATTCAGTAGTTTTCTTTTCTTATCCTGGAACCAACTGTGCACATGCTTGTTTCAAATGTTAAGTCACGCTTTGGATGACATGAAGCTAAGAGGGCCTTTCTTCAGCAAGAGGCAGAACTTGGCCTCACTGGTCTTGACTTGGCTTAGGCTTCTTCTGTCAATCTTTTCTCTGGGCGTTTTCTTGAGTGGCACACAGTGCTAGCTTCTAGATGTGTTGAAAAAAATTTTTTTTCACGAATTGCTCATCAAAATAGTTTCTTGGAGCCTTGAAAAAACAGGAACTTGAACAGAAAGATGAGGGTAATATTAAATTGATGTGAAATCTTTACTTGCAGTTTAAGTAATTGTTTTATTGCTGCAATTTGCTGTGTCTGGGAGGCCTGGCCTGATGCCTGTGATGGCTGTATCCCCTGGAGAGAAAGAGTATCACTTAAAAAACTCATAATGTACATGGAAATTATTTTCTAACATTTGAAGAGGATGTATCCCAAACCCTTCTGTAAATCTCAAGTTTAGAAATACTACTAGTTAATATCATTTACCTTATAGAATTCAATAAATTAAAACACAGTGTCAGTGACCTTCATAGATCTCCAGTGCTAGTAATTTATAAGATTAAAGTAATTTATAAAGCTGTCAAAATACACTGTGCCACATTAAATAAAATCCACAGCATGGGCATGTTATAGGACTTTGTTGCTATGCCATATGTGTGTGTGTGTGTGTGTGTGTGTGTGTGTAATGTACTTTATATATTTACATATAAAATTTGAATTCTTCTTTGGGGTAATTGTACCATCTTACTGGTTTCCTCATTTATTAATGAATTAGATATAGCCTTTGAATGTTCATTTTATATTTGTCTGAGAGTCATTATGCTTTCAAAAAAGTGAGTTTGCCTTTTAACAAGTTTACTGTTCTTGCCAGAGTTTCCATGCTGCCCATGGGTGCATATGCAAGTTTTAGATCCCCTGAATGCCATACACAATTAATTGTGGGCAACCGGAAGTGCTGTCTTGGGCTCATTTAACTAGTGGGACATGCAGGGCATGGGAGTGGCAGTGTGGATGTTCTTGGGCTTTTCTTCCACTATTTTTTCCCCTAGGATTCCTATCAGGCTGTGACCTGGGAGGGTGGTATATGGGCCCAGATTTCTTTCTTGGGGTCCCAGACAACATGTTGCCCTAGTCTTTAACCTTCCAATTTTTTCTACTTTTCACTGGCTACTTGAACTTCGATTTCCTTTTTTGTGCATAAGAAAGCTGTTTTGATGTCACAGCCTGCATTCTTTCTACCTTATGTCTTATAGTAAAATTCTATACTCAGGACTTAAAAGTGTGTTAATAGGAAAAGAAAGATCTTAAGATTTAAAAATTCACCAAAACAGATTATCCTAGCTATATTTAAATATAATCTAAAACAAAGTTGATTTAATATTGACTACTTTTAAGCAACTAATACCATTGCTTTAAATGTATATATATTTTAATGTTTGTTTATTTTTGAGAGAGAGAGAGTGAGCAGGAGCTGGGAAGGGTCAGAGAGAGAAGGAGACAGAGAATCCCAAGCAGGCTCTTCGCTGTCTGAACAGAGCCCCATGTAGGGCTTGAACTCATGAACCATGAGATCATGACCTGAGTTGAAACCAAGAGTTGGACATGTAACTGAGTGAGCCACCCAGGTGCCCCACTAATACCATTGATGTAATATGAGGGAGGGCCTTGGCAGAACGGGGAACTAGTTATTATTGGTGTGAAAATACATTGGTGTGAAAATACATTTATATCTAAAAATATTATCCTCTTTTTCTTTTAAGTATTTTTAAAAATATATTTTGAGAGAGGGAGCTTGAGCACGAGTGGGGGAGGGGCAGAGAGAGGGAGAGAGAGGATCCCAAGCAGGCTCTGCGCTGTCAGTGTAGACCTATGTGGGGTTCAATCTCCCAAACTGTGAGATCATGACCTGAGCTGAAATCAAGAGTCAGACACTTAATGGAATGAGCCGCCCAGGCACCCCCAAGTATTTCTCTTAAAGCAGTTTTAGGTTTACAGCAAAACTGAGAGAAAGGTACAGAGATTTTCCATTTATTCCATGCCCTTACACATGCATAGCCTCCCCCATTATCAACAGTATAAGATGGTACATTCTTTACAAAGAATGAACCTACATTGACACATCATAATTACCCCAAAGCCCATAGTTTACCTTAGGGTTTAACTCTTGGTGTTGTACCTTCTATGGATTTGCAGAAAGGTATAATCAATGACACGTAGCCATCATTACAATATCAGACAGAGTATTTTCACTGCTGTAGAAATTCTTTGCACTCTGCCTGTTCATCTCTCTTATCCCTCCACCTCAGGCAACCACTGATTTTTTTTTTATTGTCTCCATAGTTTTGCTTTTTCCAGAATGTCATATAGTTGGAATTTTACCATATGTAGCCTTTTCAGATTGCCTTCTTTCCCTTAGTAACAAAGGCATTTGAGATTTCTCCATATGGTTACATGGCTTGATAGCTTGTTTCTTTTTAATGCTGAATAACATTCCATTGCTTGGATGTACCACAATTTATATATCCATTCACCTGCTGAGAGACATCTTGATTGCTTCCAAGTTTTAGCAGTTTTGAAGAAAGCTGCTTTAACATTCGTGTTGGGGTTTTTGTGTGGACATGTGTTTTCAACTCCTTTGGGTAGGTAACAAGCATGAGATTGCCAGCTCATATGGTAAGAGTATGTGTTTAATTTTGTAGGAAACTGCTGAACCTTGTTCCAAAGTGGGTGTACTATTTTACATTCCCAGTAGCAATGGATAAGAGTTTTTGTTTCTCCACGTCTTTGTCAGGATTTGGTGTTGTCAGTGTTTTGGATTTTGGTCATTTTAATAGGTGTTTAATGGTATCTCACTGAAGTTTTAGTTTGCATTTCCCTGATGATACCTGATGGGATGTATCATGATGAAGCATTCTTGTCATATGCCTATTATCTGTATATTTTCTTTGGTGAGCTATTAGTAAGCTCTTTAGCCCCCTTTTCAGTTTTTTTCCTTATTGTTGAATTTTAAGAGTTCTTTGTATGTTTTATTGGATACCAGTTCTTTTGTCAGATACGTGTTTTGCAAATGATTTTTCCCAGTCTGTGGTTTGTCTTTTCATTCTCTTGACAGTGTCTTTCACAGAACAGAAGTTTTAATTTTAATGAGGTCCAACTTGTTAGAATTGGGGTTTGTATCTAAGAGACATCTTTGAGGGTACCTGGGTGGCTCAGTCAATTAAGCATCCAACTTCGGCTCAGGTCATGATCTCATGGTTTGTGGGTTCGAGCCCTGCGTTGGGCTCTGTGCTGTCAGCTTGGAGCTTGGAACCTGCTTCAGATTCTGTGTTTTCTTCTCTCTCTGCCCCTCCCCTGCTTGTGCTCTGTCTGTTGTGCTCTCAAAAATAAATAAACATTTAAAAAATAATAAAAGACATCTTTGGTATTATATATTTGGTGTTATATCTAAACAGACATCACCATACCCAAGGTCATCTAAATTGTCTGCTATATCTTCTTCTAGAATTTGATAGTTTTGCATTTTTCATTTAGGTATATGATTCATTTTAAATTAATTTTTATGAAAGGTATAAGGTCTCTGTCTAGATTGACTTTTTTTTTATATGTGGATGTCCTCTTGTTCCAGTACCATTTGTTGAAGAGACACTGTCTTTTCTCCATTGTACAGCCTTTACTCCTCTGTCAAAGATCAGTTGACTATATTAATGAAGATCTTTTTCTAGTCCCTCAATTCTGTTCCATTGATCTGTTTGTCTTGTCTTTTATTAATACCACACTGTCACTGTAACCACACTGTAACTTTATTGTAAGTCTTGAAATCAGGTAGCCTCTGTCTTCCAATTTTGTTCTCCTTCAATACTGTGTTGGCTGTTCTGAATCATTTGCCTTTCTATGTAAACTTTGGAATCAGTTTATCAATATCTGTAAAATAACTTGCAGAGATTTTGATTGGGATTGCAAAGGATCTATAACTGAAGTTGGGTAGAACTGATATTGTGACAATATTGAGTTTCCCTGTCCAGGAACATGGAAATTTTCTCCATTTATTTAGTTTTCTTCAATTTTATTCATCAGAATTTTGTAGTTTTTCTCATATAGATCTTGTACATTTTCTTACATTTCTTGATTTTCTGTGATTTAAAAATTACACACCTCAGTATCATTTTTTTAGGCATATATCCCACTTCTGATGTTCCCTGAGCTTCCTGGATATGTGGTTTGGTGTTTGACATTAATTTGGGGAAATTCTAAGTCGTCATTGCTTCCAATATTTCTTCTGTTCCTTTATCTCTTTTTTCTCTTTCTGGAATTTCCATTATGTGCATGTTACACCTTTTGTAGTTGTCCCACAGTCCTTGCATATTCTGTTCTCTCTCTCTCTCTTGTTTTTTTTGGTCTTTGTTCTCTTTGCTTTTTGAATACATCATTACTATTATTTTGAACAGAAAGTTATCTGTTAGATCAGTTAAGAGTAAGAAAAATAAAAATAAAAATTTTTTTTGATCCTCTAGCTCATAGATTTTTTCCTAAGCTGTGTCCAGTTTACTAATTAGCTCATCGAAGGTATTCTTTATTTATTTTACAGCGTGGTTTTTTTTTTTTTTATCTCTAGCATTTCTTTTAGGTTCTTTCTTGGGATTTCTCTCTCTTATATTGCATATCTGTTCTTGCATACTGTCTATTTTATACATAAGAACCCTTAGCATATTAATCATAGGTGTTTTAAATTCCCAGTCTGATAACTCCAGTATTTCTTCCATGTCTGGTTATGATGTTTGCTCTGTCTTTTCAAATTAAGTTTTTTGCCTTTGGTATGTCTTGTAATTTTTTCCCTGATAGCTGGATGTGAGGTACCAGGTAAAAGGAACTATTGTAAATAGGCCGTTAGTAATGTAGGTATAAGCTGTGGAAGGAGGGGTCCCAGTCTTTTAGTGAGGGTTTGCCTCTCCACTGTGAACTTACCAAGTGTTGGTCAGTACTGCCTCCTGCCTTGGTGGGACAGAATGGTTAGAGTAGGCTGGAGTTGGGTATTTCCCTTTCCAAAGTCAGTTATATTCTGATAATACCTCAGGAGTTGAGGCTGTGGTTAACTAGATTCCCCTGAGGGCAGGCCTTGTTAAGAAGAACAGAGTGCTCTTGTGTATTTAAGAATGTTTCCTTTTCCCCTCCCTCTGCCAGAAACAGGTGATTTTTCTCACATATTTATTGTGGGAATCTGGTAAGTGCCTCAGGTGCATTTTATAGTATTATGGAGGCCACCCTGTGACTGAGTCTCCCTGAAGTTTTTAACTTAGACTTGTCCACACTGAGCCTCCACCAATTGATCAAGTATATTCAGATTTTCTCACCCCGCACTGGATCCCATGGTGGTTTTTGCTGGTGAGTCTGTACTTTGGTAAGACGTGACTCCCCGTGTTTGCCTGTCTGTCTCTCCAGTATTAGGACACAGGGTTACCCTGCGTCTTCCGCTATCTGATGGATACAAAAAGAGCTGTTGATTTTTCAGTCTGTTCAGCTTTTTACTTGTTGTTAGAACACAGTGACAACTTTCAAGCTCCTTAACATGTGGAAATGGAAAACCACTATCATCCTCTTTCTAGGACTATGAGGTTTTTTTGTCTGTAGTATTTGTGGGAGTATGTAACCCAGTGTGTTCTTTGGCACTGGAGAAAATGCTTCCATAGCAACATGTACAGTTAATGCTGTATCTCACGCTTACTTAATATTCCGGGAGAAAATGCTTTGTTAACACTTTGAATCCACCTTTATTCTTAGCAAAGGTCACTCTAGTACCTGTGGTTCCTACTTCTTCATTGGAACTCTTGTTTTTTTCTTTTTTCTTTAAAGACTTCTGGCTTTTTCCTCTAATCACATTTATTTCAAGGGTCATCCTTTTTTAAAATAATGCATCTCTTCATTGTATAAGTTGATCCCGTTATTTTTAGTAGAGTTTGATTTCTCCTATATAGGCATTTTTTTGCACTTGGTTGGAAAAATCCTTGAAACAGTTTAAAGAATTGCTTTTTGTTGTTGTTGTTGTTGTTTATGTATAGAGTATATGGAGAGCTTTATATTATATATCTTGGCTGCTGCTGAATTCACCCTTTGGTTTATCCAAAACTTATATTCTCTGGCTTACCCATTTTTTCCCCCATGGAATCATTTACTTTAATATTTTTTTTTTTACATAATCAGCCAACTTCTTTTTTTTTTTTTTGAGGCGGTGGAGGGGGGCAAATGGGAGGGCATTTTCCACAGAGAATCAAAGAAATGTTTATTACTCAATAAGAATAATTCCAGAGCGAGGACTGAAGGAAGCCATGTTGAACTGTAGATTTTGGGCCATTGTCTAGGGCCAGTCATTAAAGTACCTACCTTGCATTTAATTCTTTCCTTTGCAAAATTAGACATTACTAAGATGTTACAAAGCTTCTGTGTTTTTCCCATACAGTTAAATCCATGGATCCTAAATCCTTGAATGTCAAAACTGAAAGTAATACAGAGTTTACAAAGTATGCTAGTTTAGGATGCTAATTTTAGAATCAGTTACTTACAATTTTATCTAAGATTATTTATTTTGAGAGAGAAAGCACAAGTGGGGGAGGGGCAGATGGAGAAGGGGAGAGAGAATCCTAAGCAGGCTCCACACTGTCAGCACAGATGCAGGGCTTGAACTCATGAACTGTGAGATCATGACCTGAGCCAAAATCAAGAATAGGATGCTTAACTGACTGAGCCACCCAGGTGCCCCTAGAATCAGTTATCTTCATGACTTAGCATTAATCACAATAATAGCTAACAGCTATGTAATGTGCCCTGTACACTGAGTCTTGGTCTTAATGTTTTCTGTCTATTAATTACTTAAATTTCTTAACAATCTTTTGAGGCAGGTAATATTACTTCATTGTATACAAGGAACTGGAGTTATAGGGAGGTTTAGAAACTCTTTCAAGGTCACAGTTTTAAAGTGTACCTGGGATTTGTTTTAATCTGGTATGATAAGAAGTGCAGACATGGAAATGATTGTCATGAGGAAGAAGTTTTTATTCACATGTTGCTTAGAAATAGGAGGCACAGCACATCATCCAGGGCCACATGGGGAAACACCAGGGTCCACTAGGGTGCAGGAAGAGCTGGGGGAAAGCATGGGCAAGAGCCTTTATTGTGTTTGTGGAAAGGAATGGGAGAGGCAGGGTAAGCAGGTTTAGGATTGAGTAGTTTGAATAATTTCTGTGGGCTGTGGGGCATAGGGACTTTGCCTAGTTTTCTGGTACCTGGCCATGAGATGATTAGGGCAGAGGAATATTACCCCTTGCAGTGTAAAAGCCAGATAGAAAGATTAATTACCAGTATGGACTCTGGAGTAGTTGGTTTTCATATGAAAGGTACACTTGAATTGGCTGTTCTTGGGAGGGGTAGTCTCTCCCCTATTAGTGAGGCCCTAGTTGCTGGAGCATCAAGGATACAGAAAATAAAATACAGTCAATCTAGTTACATAGCTAGTAAATAGTGGAGCAAGGATTCCCCAGCAATATTTTGATTTAGGATGCTCTGAAGTCCTCTTGGTTGATACTAATGGATTCTAGACAATTCTGAAATATGACAGATGGATTAAGCTGCCTGTCAGTGTAATTACTGTGGTCCCACATAACTGAATGAAGAGCTTCAAAAGAGATTTAATGATGCTGCTCTGAAGCTGTTATTTGACATTTACTGGGTCCCATAAGTGTACTCAGTACATTCTCCTATACTGAGGCAGAGGTAGCAGCTGGTGGTACTTTGCAGACTTTGATTGACTTTGGTTGTGATCATCAGCCTGGTCATAATGGACAAAAAGCTAATAGATTCACAGCACTTTAACATTGTGGGACCATGATCCTGACATGTATTTTAATGCCAAGACAGAATCATTTGTAAAAGAGCCTTTTTTTAAAAAATGTTTTAATTTATTTTTGAGACAGAGAGAGAGACAGAGCATGAGCAGGGGAGGGGCAGAGAGAGTGGGAGACACAGAATCCCAAGCAGGCTTCAGGCTCTGAGCTGTCGGCACAGAGCCCGATGCGGGGCTCAAACACACAGACTGTGAGATCATGACCTGAGCTGAAGTTGGATGCTCAACCGACTGAGCCACCCAGGCGCCCCTAAAAGAGCCTTTTTTGAATTTTTTTTTTTCTTTTTTTTTTTCAACGTTTTTTTTTTTTTTTTTTTTTTTATTTTTGGGACAGAGAGAGACAGAGCATGAACGGGGGAGGGGCAGAGAGAGAGGGAGACACAGAATCGGAAACAGCCTCCAGGCTCCGAGCCATCGGCCCAGAGCCTGACGCGGGGCTCGAACTCACGGACCGCGAGATCGTGACCTGGCTGAAGTCGGAGGCTTAACCGACTGCGCCACCCAGGCGCCCCAAAAAAAGAGCCTTTTTTGAATTTACTTGACTTCTAAGCTAGAATATTTTTATTTATTTATTTATTTATTTATTTAAGAATTTTAAATATTTATGCTTTCCCTAGTTCTGTGCATGACGATGTAGGAGCCACCCCCTTTAAAAAAGTTTGTTCTAATTTGTCCCCCAATTTGAGAGAAGGTTAATCAGGTTGTTTCATACCATTGAGTTTTAGTTATCTTGTTTGTAAAATTAGAATAATTATACTTAATTTCTAGTATGGCTATGTGATTTAAGTAAATAAAGAGCTGGTTTATAGTTATAAGTCAGTGAACATGGGCTACTATTGTACATGTATTATACATAGTGTGTGTGTGTGTGTGTGTGTGTGTGTATATATACATATATGTATACACACACACACACACACAGATCTATCAGTCATAGATAGTACAGCTTCTAGGGAGTTAACTCTTTTTCCCTTCTTTTCTCCCTCTCTTGCACTTTATCTATCTTCTCTTGCATATCAATAAGTAAGACTTCTTTCTGAAGCCACAGTCATTTTAAATAATTCTAAAGAGTTGTTATAGATACCTTCTATCCCATAAGGCAGGACTCAGAATAAGATTACAGATAGACTCATTTTTTTGTCTTATTAAGAAATGCAGTAGCTATTCTGAGTTGTTGTAGATGGAATCCTATTGGTTATATTGGAGGATTGGCACTACTGTCTTGACTTCGGAAAGGTCTTATCAGGTAAGCCCCATCTTCCTGAGTCATCACAGGACAGGGTACCTCCTTGGGTTCTGAGGATCTGCTAGATCAGAGACTCAACCTAGTGTACCAGAAGGGACTTGGACTCCATGAAATTATAGCTGGGTGTGTGTGTGTGTGTGTGTGTGTGTGTGTGTGTGTTTAAACCTTTTTTATGTGGTAAAAAATAACATGAGATCTACACTCTCAACAAATTTTTAAGTATACGGTACAGTATTGTCAACTGTAAAGCACAGTGTTGTAAAGCAAATCTTTAGAACTTTTTCATCTTGCATGAATGAAACTCTATACCCACTTGAACAGCAACTACCCATTTCCTTCTCTTCACAGTTCCTGCCTACTACCATTCTACTGTCAGTTTCTGAGTTTGACTGCTTTGGATAACTCATCTAAGTGGAATCAGGAGGTATTTGTCCTTCTGTAACAGGATTATTTCACTTAGCATAATGTCTGCTGCAGTGGAAAGTGATACGGAGATTCCTCAAAAAATTGGAAATAGAGCTTCCATATGATCCAGCTATCCCACTTCTGATTATTCAAAAGAATTGAAGTCAGGATTTCAAATAGATATTTGAAATAGATATTTCTATGTTCATTTCAGTGTTCTCAGTAACCAAGAAGTGGAAACAACCTACATGTCCATTGATGGATGCATAGATAAAGATATGAGACACACACACGAATATGTATACAATGGGATGTTATTTACCATAAAAAAGGAATCCTGACCTATGCTGCAACATGAATTATAACCATGTTTTAAGGGGAAATTTGGGGGAAGAAGTTTGTAGCTTTATATCATTTTCTCAAAGGGTTTGAAATCCAAACAAAATTAAGATCCTGCATTGGGTCAAGTCTAATGCTAAACAAACTTGGGATAAATTAAATTTGTCTTTGTCTTCCATGTTTGTGTTTACTCCAGATACTTAATGTGCTCATAACAATCATCTCCCTGCCCCCATTTTTAAAAGTCATCCTCTGTAGTTGGTCCTTCCTAGATAGAGCCCTAGTAGAGGCACTACTAATCTATCCTTTGAGAACATGCTTGTCCCAGTTTCTCAGAGCACTACTCTTTGCTAGGGAAATGAAAATGAACTGAGCGCAGATGTAATGGCTTGCCTTTCTTGGATATGAATATTTCCATGGGGAATTTCATGATGAAAGCTGAAGAAAGCGAGTAGTGGAGATTTGGGGCACAGGGCAAATTAGAGTGGTGGCAGGGAATGTGACAGGGCGGCTCTTCTCAGCTCTTTCAGGACATAGGACATACACGCTTTCCACATGCAAGACAGCCTCCTGTCTTTCAGCCCACTGAAAGACAAACAAAAAAGGGAAACATCCTTTTAATAATGTCATCTAATACTCATTTTTGCACCTTCAAGAAGGTCTCTTTAAAATTATTATTTTTGGTAGTAAAGGTATCCATCAGTATAATTGCCTTGGGCCCAATATTTTAGTGATTAAGAGTTAAGTTCTGTTGGTTTTTCTTCTCTGTAAGAGCTTGTGGCTAGAGGTTTCTATGCACATATGATTGAAGAATAAATCTCAGTTGAAAGCTTAGCTTTTTTTTTTTAAAGTCATTCTAGTTGCTTCTCAGGGATCTAATTATTTCTGAAGCATTCTTCTAGTAACACTATGGGAAGGATTTGATAGCGAAAAAAGAAGTTCCAAATTTATTTGATAGTTCCCACCTGCTGAGTTTTATCTTTTTTAAAGGGATGCCTTATCTTTTACATGATCCTTAATAACACGTATATAGTTCATATATGAAGACTGCTAATATAAAGGTTATATTAGGAAGCTTGTATACTTCCTATAGGTTTTAAGTATTGGATAAACTCAGGTATATTTCATATATATTCTGTATTCTACATAGAATACTTTCTTATTAGAATTTAAGTCACTTTGTGATTTAGAAACTAAAAATAAGTCTATAATCATTGGCTTAAGGATTGATTTCCAGTGGATTTGTAGAAACAGTGCTTCCTATCCCAACTTCATTCCCATTTTACCCTCATTTTTTTTCTTAAAACAGATGTGACATTTAAACATTTCTCTAATGTTACTGGAATAACCAACTTTGTCAAGGAGGCATATGGTTTATGCAAACACAGAGATTATCTTGGAACATTGACATATGTAAGCTTAATTTTAAAAAGCCTGTGAAAATAGTGAGAAACAGATGGAGAGTTGCCATGGAAATCACTTACATATAGAGGAAGAAAAATGTTACTTTACAGTCACCGTCATTTCCAAAGGACTGGTCAGACTTGCAAAGGGTTTTTTCCTACCCACTGTAATAATAAAAACAGTTGTTGGCATGCTGTTATTTTTTTTCTTTGCATATGATTTTATAACGTTTTTATTGTGCTCTCAAGACATTACAAGTATGCATATTTTCATCAGTAAAGATTTTTTGGTAGTAGGAGAGAATCCAATTATTCACCATTATGTTAAGTTATTCTTTTGCATTTTTTTCTTAATGAAATTATAACTTGTGGCTTATTAGTTTTTGTTCTCTCTATATAAGTTTTTGTCTTGTTATAACAAAATGTAGTCTCAGAATTACATAGTCTTTAAAAGAAGATGACTCAAATGTGCATTTATGGGTTAATTGTATTAGCTATCAAAAATAGAGACTGAAGTCTGGATAGCTGAATGAAAGTAATAAAAAAATTGCTTAGGCCAGATTTGTTATTAGAAATTATAATTGCTAAACGCTGCTCTTTACTATAGCTTAATCATAGAGAAGCTTAAAAGCCCTAAATAGGAAGTCATTTGCATTGCTCATTCCCACCTGATTGTTTTATATATTCATTACCATGCCCTTTGGAAAAGTCAATAACTAAATTCTAATTCTTTCTCCTTTCTTCTGAGGCAATTTTAGTTGCTGTGGTTCTGATGGAAGAGACTAATCAAAAGTGGGAGAAGAATTAGAATTGGGGCCATGGGGGATTTGGAACATCAACATAACATTTAATAAAATGTGAAGTTGAATTAATGCTGGTTTTGACCTTGAAAATGGAGTATGAAGAATAAAGGATAAGTATCTCACAATTCTCACAATTTGTATTAGGAATTAATAAAACTTTGTGTTTTTTTTTTCCAAAATACTAAGTTACACAATGAAAATCAATAGGAATTTAAAATGAGAATGTAGGAACCAGAGTAAAACCATGCTAAATTTTTAAAAGAATACAGATGGGTTAGCGTCTAAATAATTAATTTTTGTGTCTTCTTGCTAGATTTGGATGGCAAATTGCATTTCTGCAATTGTGTTATGGCTACCATTGTGATTAAGAAATGGAAAATGAATTTCTGAGATCCAACAAAGTCTGGTCTCATCAACATCAGAGCCATGTAAGGAGAGGAAAAACAAAACAGAATTAAGAGGGTGGCAGAAGAGAAAGACCAGCAAGAATGGGAAAATACTCATATGTGGGGCAGCTGAATCTTGCAAATAAATTAGCCTTAGGAAAATTGCAGCCTGAGACATCTGTCATTTGTGAATGGGCAATGGTTTAGTTGGCTTCATACCTGAGCTAGGAGTTCTTGAATTCCTTCATTTGTTAGGGGCAAAGAAAAATGAACATTCTATTTTGTGAAATGTTTTGCGAATTAAAAGAAATAAATGTTTTATTGAAGTATAACATACATACAGGAAAGTGCACAAATCATAATGCATAGCTCAATCAATTTCCACAAAGTGAAAAGCCAGTTCCACCTAGAATGAGAAATACACTATTACCAGAAACCCATAGGCTCCCCTGGTCTCTATTGTCCCAAATATAACTACCACCCTAACTTTTAAGTCATAGAACAGTTTTGCCTGCTTTTGAAATTTATATTAATATAGTTATAAAGGATGTATTTTTCCTGTCTTTGTTGATTGAATGTTACATTCGTGAGATTTATCCCTGTTGTTGCCTATAGCGATGCCCTGTTCATTTGCAGATCTCTGTATCTCTGTAGTATTCTTTTGTATGAAAAGTCCACAGTTTTGGGCTACTGTTAACAGTATTGCTATGAGGATTTTTATAAGTGTTCTTATAGGGAACAGAGGTGCACATTTCTTTTTGTATATAACTAGGAGTGGAACTCTTGGATCATATGGTAATTGTTTTTAGTGGAAATGGCTCAGTAGTTTTTCTTTTTTTTTAAGATTAAAAAAAATTTTTTAATGTTTATTTTTGAGAGAGAGAGAGAGAGAACGGGGGAGGGGCAGAGAGACAGAGGGAGACACAGAATCTGAAGCAGGCTACAGGCTCTGAGCTGTCAGCACAGCTGACACGGGCTCTGAGCCCGATGCAGGGTTCAAACCCATGAACTGTGAGATCATGACCTGAGCTGAAGTTGGATACTCAACCAACTGAGCCACTGAGGTGCCCCTAAGATTTTGTTTGTAAGTAATCTGTACATCCAGCATGGAGCTTGAACTCACAACTCCAAGATTGAGTGGCATGCTCCATTAACTGAGCCGGCCTGGAACCCCTGCTCGATAGTTTTTCTCAAGTGGTTTATGAAAGTTCTGTTTCATTTGCTTTTCATCCTTTCCAAATCTTGGTGTTATCAGTCATTTTTATTTTTAGCCATAATGGCAGATAGTAGTAGTATCTCATGGTGATATTAATTTGTGTTTCAACTAAAGGAGTTGAGTACTTCTAGATATGTTTATTGACTCCTTGGATATCATATCCTCTTTGCAAAGTGCCTGCTCATGTTTCTTGCCCGGTTTTTCTTTTTGATTGCCTATCTTTATCTTACAGATTTTAGAAGTTCTCTTGATTCTGGATCTTTTGTCAATAAGATGTATTGCAAACACCTTCCACTGTGGGGCTTTACTTTTTCACTTCTTAATCATGTCTTTGATGAATAGACGTTGTTAATTTTCATATGAACAGTTTATCAATTGGTTACATTTATGGTTAGTGCTTTTTATATTCTGTTGAAATCTTTGCTTATCGAAATATCATAGAAATACTCTTATATGATTTCTTCTGGAAACTAATGTTTTATATTTCACATTTAGATCTATAATACATCTGAAACTGATATTGCCATATGGTGTATGGTTGAGGTTCAGGATTCAAATTTTTTACATGTTTTTTTTTTTTTTTTCAATTTTTCAATACAGTTGACCCGGTAACATTGACTAAAAACCATCTTTTCCTAATTCATTGTGTTACCTTTGTCATAAATCAATTGGATTCTTTGAATATTTGAATCAGACGGTGGAGTTCCTCAAAAAATATGCAGCTGGGATTTTGATAGGGTTTACCTTGAATCTGTAGATCAGTTTTGGAGGATTTGTTATTTTTGTAACATTGAATCTTCCATCTGTGAGTATGGTATATATCTCCCAATAATATTTTGTAATTTTAGAATATAATTGTTACACATCACTCAGTAGATTTATTTCTAAGCAATTGATGCTTTTTAAATGCTATTTTTAAAATTTGATTTTCTGTTTGTTTGATGCCAGTGTCTACAATTGCAACTGATTTTTGTATATTGGCTTTGTATCAAGAGACTTTTTAAAATTCTAGTAGTTTGTAAGATTTTGAATTTTGCACATACACAATCATGTTATCTGCCAATAATGAAAGATTTACAGTTTTATTTCTTCCCTTCAAATACTCATTCCTTTTATTTTATACCTATTATTGTTTTCTTGCCTTTTTTTGCACTGACCAGGTCCAAGCACCCCAGTGTAATGTTGAATAGAAGTGGTTATAACAGGTTTCTTATCTCCTCTATCTCAGGGAGAAAGCTTTTGAAATTTTGTTAAATATGTTTTCTGTAAGTCTAGAAAGGTCTTATGTAGAAATATTAACTTGATTATGTAAGAATTTTATTTTCTATTTTTTAATTGAGGTATAATTGACATATAACATTATATTAGTTTCACATATACAACATAATGATTTGATATTTGTGTACATATTTCATGATCACCACAATTAGTCTAGTTAATATCCATTACCTTAAATAGTTAAAAAATATTTTTTCCTTTCTTGTGATGAGAATGTTTGAAGTTTTACTCTCTAAGCAACTTTCAAATATGCGATACAGTATTGTTAACTGTAGTCACCATACTGTACATTACATCCCCATGACTTATTTTATAACTGGAAATTTGTATTGTTTGCCCCTCTCACTTATCCCCCTTCCTTCCCCCCCCCCCCCCCCTCACCTCTCACCTCTTCCTCTGGCAATCACCAGTGTGTTCTCTGTATTTAGGAGCTTGGGTTTTGTTTGCTTATTTGTTTTGTTTTTAAGATTTCACATGTAAGTGAGATTATACACAGTACCTGTCTTTCTCTGGTTTATTTCACTTACCATAATATCCTCATGGTCTATTTATGTTGTAAATGGCAAGATTTTATTCCTTTTTTATAGCTGAATAATATTCTATCACGTGTGTGTGTGTGTGTGTGTGTGTGTGTGTGTGTATTTATCCACTCATCTATTAATGGTTACTTAGGTTGTTTCCATATTTTGGCTATTATAAATAGTGCTGCAATGAACATAGGTATGCACATATCATGTTGAGGTTTTTTTGTTTTCTTCAGATGAATTCCCAGAAATGGAATTGCTGTATTGTATGGTAGTTCTATTTTTAATTTTTTGAGAGCCCTCTCTATTGTTTTCTATAATAGCTGCACCAATGTATATTTCCATCGTCAGTGCACAGGAGTTCCTTTTTCTCCATATACTGACCAGCACTTGTTATTTGTCTTTTTTTTTTTTTTTTTTTCTTTTTTTTTTTTTTTTTATAATAGCCATTTTAAGAGAGGTGAGATGAGATGTCTCACTGTGGTCCTGATTTGCATTTCCCTGTTGATTAGATCAGCAATATTGAGCATGTCTTCTTTGGAAAAACTATTCAGATCTTCTTTCTGACCATTGTTTAGTAAGATTTTAAGTGATTTGAAGTTTTTGTGATATCTTCTTTCTCTCTCTCTTTTTTCAATTTGAGTGTGGTTGACCCACAATGTTACATTGGTTTCAGGTGCACAACTTGGTGATTTGACAAGTTTATGCATTGTGCTATGTTCCCCACAGGTATAGCTATCATCTCTCCTATTACATTGCTATTACCAAATCTTGACCATATTCCTTATGCTTTTCTTTTCATTCCCATGACTTATTCCATAACTGAAGGCCTGTCTCTCCCTCTCCCCTTCACCTGTTTTGCCCACTCACCTCTCCTCCCCTGGCAACCATCAGTTCGTTCTCAGGATTTGTAGTTCTGATTCTGCTTTTTGTTTTATTCATTTTTTTTAATTCCGTTTATGAATGGAATCATATGGTATTTGCCTTTCTCAGTCTGACTTATTTCACTTAGTATAATACCATCCAGATCCATCCATGTTGTGTCAACTGGCATGATCTCATCTGTTTTTATGGCTGTGTAATATTCTCATGTGTTTATGTACCACATTTTCCCTGTCCATTAATCTGTTGATGGTTACTTAGGTTGCTTTCCTGTGTGGCCATTGTAAATAATACTGCAATAAATATATATCTTTTTGAGTTAGTGTTTTTGTTTCTTTCTGGGTGAATACCCAATGGTGGAATTATTAGGTCATATGGTATTTTTATTTTTAATGTTTTGAGGACCTTTTATATGGTTTTCCACAGTGGCTGTACCAATCTACATTCCCAGCTATGGTATATGGAGGTTCCTTTTTCTCTACATCCTTGCCAACACTTGTTATTTCTTGTCATTTTGATATTAGCCATTCTAACTGGTGTCAGGTGATACCTCATGGTTTTAGTGTGCATTTCCCTGTTGTTTAGTGATGTGGGCATCTTTTCATGTGTCCATTGGCTATCTGTACATCTTCTTTGGAAAAATGTCTATTCAGGTCCTCTGCCCATTTTTAATTGTATTATTTGTTTTTTGGGTGTTGGGTTGTATCAGTTCTTTATATATTTTGGATATTAACCTCTTATCAGACATACCATTTGCAAATATCTTCCTCTATTCATTCAGTAGGTTGTTTTTTTTTTTTTGTCATTGTTGTTGATGGTATCCTTTGCTATGCAAAAGCTTTTTATTTTGATGTAGTGTTTAGTTATTTTTGCTTTTTTGTTTCCTTTGCCCCAGAAGACATATTTAGAAAAATATTGCTATGGCTGATATCAGAGAAATTATTGCCCATGTTCCTTTTTAGGATTTTATGGTTTCATGTTTCACATTGAAGTCTTTTTTTTTAAATATGAAATTTATTGTCAAATTGGTTTCCATACAACACCCAGTGCTCACCCCAACAGGTGCCCTCCTCAGTGCCCAAAACCCACTTTCCCCTCCTTCCCACCCCCACCAACCCTCAGTTTATTCTCAGTTTTTAAGAGTCTCTTATGGTTTGCCTCTCTCCCTTGCTAACTTTTTTTCCCCTTCCCCTCCCCCATGGTCTTCTGTTAAGTTTCTCAGGATCCACATAAGAGTGAAAACATATGGCATCTTTCTCTGTAGGACTTATTTCACTTAGCATAACACTCTCCAGTTCCATCCATGTTGCTACAAAAGGCCATATTTCATTCTTTCTCATTGCCAAGTAGTATCCATTGTATATATAAACCACAGCTTCTTTATCCATGCATCAGTTGATGGACATTTAGGCTCTTTCCATAATTTGGTTATTGTTGAAAGTGCCGCTATAAACATTGGTGCACAAGTGCCCCTGTGCATCAGCACTCCTGTATCCCTTGGGTAAATTCATGTTTTCTGCCCATTTCTTCATTGGATTATTTGTTTTTCAGGTGTGGAGTTTGGTGAGTTCTTTGTAGATTTTGGATACTAGCCCTTTGCCTGATATGTCATTTGTAAATATCTTTTCCCATTCTGTCAGTTGCCTTTTAGTTTTGTTGATTGTTTCCTTTGTAGTGCAGAAGCTTTTTATCTTAATGAGGTCCCAATATTTCATTTTTGCTTCTAATTCCCTTGCCTTTGGAGATGTGTCAAGTAAGAAATTGCTGCGGCTGAGGTCAGAGAGGTTTTTTCCTGCTTTCTTCTGTACGGTTTTGATGGTTTCGTGTCTCACATTCAGGTCCTTTATCCATTTTGAGTTTATTTTTGTGAATCGTGTAAGAAAGTGGTCTAGTTTCATTCTTCTGCATGTTGCTGTCCAGTTCTCCCAGCACCATTTGTTAAAGAGACTGTCTTTTTTCCATTGGATATTCTTTCCTGCTTTGTCAAAGATTAGTTGGCCATACTTTTGTGGGTCCACTTCCGGAGTCTCTATTTTATTCCATTGATCTATATGTTTTTGTGCCAAATCCATGCTGTCTTGATGATTACAGCTTTGTAGTAGAGGCTAAAGTCTGGGATTGTGATGCCTCCCGCTTTGGTGTTCTTCTTCAATATTACTTTGGCTATTCAGCGTCTTTTGTGGTTCCATATGAATTTTAGGATTGCTTGTTCTAGCTTCGAGAAGAATGCTGGTGCAATTTTGATTGGGATTGCATTGAATGTGTAGATTGCTTTGGGTAGTATTGACATTTTAAAATATTTATTCTTCCAATCCATGAGCACTGAATGTTTTTGCATTTCTTTGTATCTTCTTCAGTTTCCTTCATAAGCTTTCTATAGTTTTCAGCATACAGATCTTTTACATCTTTGGTTAGATTTATTCCTAGGTATTTTATGATTCTTGGTGCAATTGTGAATGGGATCAGTTTCTTTATTTGTCTTTCTGTTGCTTCATTATTAGTGTGTAAGAATGCAGCTGATTTCTGTACATTAATTTTGTATCCTGAGACTTTGCTGAATTCATGTATCAGTTCTAGCAGACTTCTGGTGGAGTCTGTTGGGTTTTCCATGTATAGTATCATGTCATCTGCAAAAAGCGAAAGCTTGACTTCATCTTTGCCAATTTTGATGCCTTTGATTTCCTTTTGTTGTCTGATTGCTGATGCTAGAACTTCCAACACTATGTTAAACAACAGCGGTGAGAGTGGACCTCCCTGTTGTGTTCCTGATCTCAGGGAAAAAGCACTCAGTTTTTCCCCATTGAGGATGACATTAGCTGTGGGCTTTCCATAAATGGCTTTTATGATGTTTAAGTATGTTCCTTCTATCCCAACTTTCTTGAGTGTTTTTATTAAGAAAGGATGCTGAATTTTGTCAAATGCTTTTTCTGCATCGATTGACAGGATCATATGGTTCTTATCTTTTCTTTTATTAATGTGACATATCACAATGATTGATTTGCGAATGTTGAACCAGCCCTGCAGCCCAGGAATGAATCCCACTTGATCATGTTGAATAATTCTTTTTATATGTTGTTGTATTCGATTTGCTAGTGTCTTGTTGAGAATTTTTGTATCCATATTCATCAGGGATATTGGCCTGTAGTTCTCTTTTTTTACTGGGTCTCTGTCTGGTTTAGGAATCAATGTAATGCTGGCTTCATAGAATGAGTCTGGAAGTTTTCCTTCCCTTTCTATTTTTTTGGAACCGCTTGAGAAGGTTAGGTATTATCTCTGCTTTAATGGCATGGTAGAATTCCGCAGGGAAGCCATTTGGTCCTGGACTCTTATTTGTTGGGAGATTTTTGATAACTGACTCAATTTCTTCGCTGGTTATGGGTCTGTTCAAGTTTTCTATTTTTTCCGGTTCAAGTTTTGGAAGTGTGTGGGTGCTTAGGAATTTCCATTTCTTCCAGGTTGTCCAGTTTGTTGGCATATAATTTTTCATAGTATTCCCTGATAATTGCTTGTATTTCTGAGTGATTGGTTGTGGTAATTCCATTTTTATTCATGATTTTATCTATTTGGGTCATCTCTCTTTTCTTTTTTGAGAAGCCTGGCTAGTGGTTTATCAGTTTTGTTTTTATTTTTTCAAAAAAACAACTCTTGGTTTCATTGATCTGCTCTACAGTTTTTTTTTAAGATTCTATATTGTTTATTTCTGCTCTGATCTTTATTATTTCTCTTCTTCTGCTGGGTTTGAGGTGTCTTTGCTGTTCTGCTTCTATTTCCTTTAGGTGTGCAGTTGGATTTTGTAGTTGGGATTTTTCTTGTTTCTTGAGATAGGCCTGGATTGCAGTGTATTTTCCTCTCAGGACTGCCTTCACTGCATCCCAAAGCATCTGGATTGTTGTATTTTCATTTTCATTTGTTTCCATATATTTTTTTAATTTTTTCTCTTAATTGCTTGGTTGACCCATTTATTCTTTAGTAGGGTGTTCTTTAACCTCCATGCTTTTGGAGGTTTTCCAGACTTTTTCTTGTGGTTGATTTCAAGTTTCATAACATTGTGGTCTGAAAATGTGCATGGTATGATCTCATTTCTTTTATATTTATTAAGGGCTGTTTTGTGACCCAGTATGTGATCTATCTTGGAGAATGTTCCATGTGCACTCAAGAAGAAAGTAGATTCTGTTGCTCTGGGATGCAGAGTTCTAAATATATCTGTCAAATCCATCTGATCCAATGTATCATTCAGGGCCCTTGTTTCTCTGTTGATTCTGTGTCTAGATGATCTATCCATTTCTGTAAGTGGGGTATTAAAGTCTCCTGCAATTACCACATTATTATCAATCAGGTTTCTTATGTTTGTGATTGTTTTCTGTATTTGGGGGCTCCTGTATTTGGCTCATAGACATTTGTAATTGTTAGCTCTTCCTGATGGATAGACCCAGTAATTATTATATAATGCCCTTCTTCATCTCTTGTTACAGCCTTTAATAAAATCTTGTTTGTCTGATATAAGTATGGCTACTCCAGCTTTCTTTTGACTTCTAGTAGCATGATAGATAGTTGTCCAATCCCCTCACTTTCAATCTGAAGGTGTCCTCAGGTCTAAAATGAGTCTCTTGTAGACAGCAAATAGATGGGTCTTGTTTTTTTTTAACCATTCTGATACCCTATGTCTTTTGGTTGGAGCATTTAGTTCATTTACATTCAGTGTTATTGTAGAAAGATATGGGTTTAGAGTCATTGTGATGTCTGTAGTCTTCATGCTTGTAGTGATGTCTCTGGTACTTTGTGGTCCTTGTAACATTTCACTCACAGAATCCCCCTTAGGATCTCTTGTAGGGCTGGTTTAGTGGTAATGAATTCCTTTAGTTTTTGTTTGCTTGGGAAGACCTCTATTTTCTTCTATTCTGAATGACAGACTTGCTGGATAAAGGATTGTCGGCTGCATATTTTTTCTGTTCATCACATTGAAGATTTCCTGCCATTCTTTTCTGGCCTGCCAAGTTTCAGTAGATAGGTCTGTCACTAGTCTTATCTGCCTCCCTTTATATGTTAGAGCAGGTTTATCCCTAGCTGCTTTCAGAATTTTCTCTTTATCCTTGTATTTTTCCAGTTTCACTATGATATGTCGTGCAGAAGATCGATTCAAGTTACGTCTGAAGGGAGTTCTCTGTGCCTCTTGGATTTCAATGCCTTTTTCCTTCCCCAGATCAGGAAAGTTCTCAGCTATGATTTGTTCAAGTACACCTTCAGCCCCTTTCTCTCTTCCTCTTCTGGAATTCCTATGATACAGATATTGTTCCGTTTGACTGCATCACTTAGTTCTCTAATTTTCCCCTCATACTCCTGGATTTTTTTATTTCTCTTTTTCTCAGCTTCCTCTTTTTTCATAATTTTATCTTCCAGTTCACCTATTCTCCCCTCTGCCTCTTCAATCTGAGCTGTGGTCGCCTCCATTTTATTTCACACCTCATTTATAGCTTTTTTTAGCTCCTCATTACTATTTCGTAGTCCCTTGATCTCTGTAGCAATAGATTCTCCTCTGTCCTCTATACTTTTTTCAAGCCCAGTGATTAATTTTATGACTATTATTCTAAATTCTTGTTCCATTATATTGCTTAAATAGTTTTTGATCAATTCGTTAGCTGTCGCTACTTCCTGGAGTTTCTTTTGAGGGGAATTCTTCCATTTCGTCATTTTGGATAGTCCCTGGAGTGGCGCGGAACTGCGGGGCATGTCCACTGTGCTTTCTGGAGTAACTTGTGTTGGTTGGTGGGCTGCAGTCAGACCTGATGTCTGTCCCCAGCCCACTGCTGGGGCCATAGTCAGACTGGTGTGTACCTTATCTTCCCCTCTTCCAGTGGCAGGACTCACTGTGGAGTGGTGTGGCCCCTGTCTGGGGTACTTGCACACTGCCAGGCTTGTGGTGCTGCTTCGATGGGATCTGGCCAAGGGTGTATTAGCTGGGGTGGATCCACAAGGTGCACGGGGCAGGGGGGCGGCGGGGGGGGGGGCAGGCTTAGCTAGCTTTGCCCTCTTGGTCCCCTGCAGGAGGGGCCCTGCAGCACCGGGAGGGAGGCAGGCCCGTTGGAGGGATGGATGCACAGAAGCACAGCATTGGGCGTTTGCGCGGTGCAAGCATGTTCGGTGACAAGAACTGCTTCCCTTTCGAATTTTGGCTGGGCGATGGGAGAGGGAAATGGCACTTGCCAGCACCTTTGTTCCCCAGCCGAGCTGAGCTCTGTCTTCCAGGGCTCAACAACTCTCCCTCCTGGAGTCCTCTTGCCCTCCCTGCTATCCGAGAGCAGAGCTGTTGACTTTTAGCATTCTAGGTGTTAAGTCCACTGGCTGTCAGAACTCACGCAGTCTGACTTACCGCTTTTGCAAGTCAGACTTTGGGGCTCTGCCTTGCCCGGCGGGCTGCCCCTCCACTGCCCCGGCTCCCTCCCGTCAGTCCGTGTTCCACTCACTGCGTCTCCGACCTTCCTACCCTCTTCTGTGGACCTGTTGTCTACGCTTGGCTCCAGAGAGTCCATTCTGCTAGTCTTCCAGTGGTTTTCTGGGTTATTTAGGCAGATGTGGGTGGAATCTAAGTGATCAGCGGATGAAGTGAGCCCAGCATCCTCCTACATTGCCATCTTCTCACGTTCCCTCTCATTGAGGTCTTTAATCCACTTTGAATTCATTTTTGTGGATAGTGTTAGAAAGTGGTCTAGTTTATTCTTTTACACGTAGCTGTCCAATTTTTCTAGCACCAGTAGTTGAAAAGACTATATTTTTCTCATTGTACATTCTTGCCTTTGTCATAAATTGATTGATTGTATAAATGTGGCTTTGTTTCTGGGGTCTCTGTTCTGTTGATCTTTACGTCTATTTTTGTACCTGTATTATACTGTTCAGATTACTATAGGTCTGTGGTGTATATCGAAATATGAAATTTGATAACTCTAGCTTTGTTATTCTTTCTCAGGATTGCTTTGGCTATTTGGGGTCTTTTGTGACCCCATACTAATTTTAATATTATTTTGTTCTAGTTGTATGAAAAATGCTGTTGGTATTTTAATAGGGATTGCATTGAATCTGTAGATTGCTTTGAGTAATATGGACATTTTGACAATATTCTTTCAACCCGTGTGCATGGACTATCCATTTGTTTGTGTCGTCTTCAAATTCATTCATAGTATGTTACAGTTTTCAGAGTACAGATCTTTCACCTCTTTTGTTAAGTTTATTCCTAGGCATTTTGTTCTTTTTGGTGTAGTTGTAAATGGTGTTGTTTTTTAAATTTCTCTCTCTGTATTCATTGTTCATGTATAGAAATACTACTGATTTCTGGATATTAATTTTTTGTCATGCCACTTTACTGAATTAGTTATTACTTTTAGTAGTTTTTTGGTGGAATATTTATGATTTTATATATATAGTATCATGTCATCTGCAAATAGTGACAGTTTAACTTCTTCTTTACCAATATGGATGCCTCTTATTTCTTTTTGTTGTCTGATTACTGTGGCTAGGAGTTCTAATACAGTATTGAATAACAGTGGTGAGAGTAGACATTCTTGTCTTGTTCCTGATCTTAGAAAACTCTCAGTTTTTCAACATTGAAGATGATGTTAGCTGTGAGTCTTTAATATATGGCCTTTATTATGTTGAGGTAAGTTCCTTCTAACCCCATTTTGCTGAGAGTTTTTGTCATGAATGCATATTGAATCTTGTCAAATGCTTTTTCTGCCTCTCTTGAGATGATTTTTCTTCCAATTTGTGAAAGAGATATATGACGTTGATTGATTTGTGAATACTGAACTATCCTTGCATCCTGGTAATCCCATCTGATTGCAGTGAATGATCTTTTTAATGTATTGTTATATGTGGTTTGCTAATTTGTTGAGGATTTTTGCATCTATATTCATCAGGGTTATTGGCCTGTAGTTTTCTTTTTTTGTGATGTCTGTCCGGTTTTGGTATTAGGGTAATCCTGGTCTTGGAAAATGAATTTGGAAGTTTTCCTTCTTCTGTTTTTTGAAATAATTTGAGGAGCATAGATATTAACTCTTCTTTACATGTCTGGTAGAATCTACTTGTGAATCCATCTGGTCCTGGACTTTTATGTTTTCATAGTTTTTTGATAATCAATTCAATTTTGTTACTTATAATTAGTCTATTCAGATTTTCTATTTCTTCCTGGTTCAGTTTGGAAACTTTAGGTTTATAGAAATTTTCCCTTTCTTTTAGATTGTCCAGTTTGTTGGCATATAAATTTTCATAGTATTCTCTTATAATCCTTTGTATTTTTGTAGTGTCAATGGTTACTTCCTCTGTTGTTTCTGATTTTATTTGTTTGGGTTCTCTCCCTCTCCCTCTCCCTCTCCCTCTCCCTCTCCCTCTCCCTCTCCCTCTCCCTCTCCCTCTCCCTCTCCCTCTCCCTCTCCCTCTCCCTCTCCCTCTCCCTCTCCCTCTCCCTCTCCCTCTCCCTCTCCCTCTCCCTCTCCCTCTCCCTCTCCCTCTCCCTCTCCCTCTCCCTCTCCCTCTCCCTCTCCCTCTCCCTCTCCCTCTCCCTCTCCCTCTCCCTCTCCCTCTCCCTCTCCCTCTCCCTCTCCCTCTCCCTCTCCCTCTCCCTCTCCCTCTCCCTCTCCCTCTCCCTCTCCCTCTCCCTCTCCCTCTCCCTCTCCCTCTCCCTCTCCCTCTCCCTCTCCCTCTCCCTCTCCCTCTCCCTCTCCCTCTCCCTCTCCCTCTCCCTCTCCCTCTCCCTCTCCCTCTCCCTCTCCCTCTCCCTCTCCCTCTCCCTCTCCCTCTCCCTCTCCCTCTCCCTCTCCCTCTCCCTCTCCCTCTCCCTCTCCCTCTCCCTCTCCCTCTCCCTCTCCCTCTCCCTCTCCCTCTCCCTCTCCCTCTCCCTCTCCCTCTCCCTCTCCCTCTCCCTCTCCCTCTCCCTCTCCCTCTCCCTCTCCCTCTCCCTCTCCCTCTCCCTCTCCCTCTCCCTCTCCCTCTCCCTCTCCCTCTCCCTCTCCCTCTCCCTCTCCCTCTCCCTCTCCCTCTCCCTCTCCCTCTCCCTCTCCCTCTCCCTCTCCCTCTCCCTCTCCCTCTCCCTCTCCCTCTCCCTCTCCCTCTCCCTCTCCCTCTCCCTCTCCCTCTCCCTCTCCCTCTCCCTCTCCCTCTCCCTCTCCCTCTCCCTCTCCCTCTCCCTCTCCCTCTCCCTCTCCCTCTCCCTCTCCCTCTCCCTCTCCCTCTCCCTCTCCCTCTCCCTCTCCCTCTCCCTCTCCCTCTCCCTCTCCCTCTCCCTCTCCCTCTCCCTCTCCCTCTCCCTCTCCCTCTCCCTCTCCCTCTCCCTCTCCCTCTCCCTCTCCCTCTCCCTCTCCCTCTCCCTCTCCCTCTCCCTCTCCCTCTCCCTCTCCCTCTCCCTCTCCCTCTCCCTCTCCCTCTCCCTCTCCCTCTCCCTCTCCCTCTCCCTCTCCCTCTCCCTCTCCCTCTCCCTCTCCCTCTCCCTCTCCCTCTCCCTCTCCCTCTCCCTCTCCCTCTCCCTCTCCCTCTCCCTCTCCCTCTCCCTCTCCCTCTCCCTCTCCCTCTCCCTCTCCCTCTCCCTCTCCCTCTCCCTCTCCCTCTCCCTCTCCCTCTCCCTCTCCCTCTCCCTCTCCCTCTCCCTCTCCCTCTCCCTCTCCCTCTCCCTCTCCCTCTCCCTCTCCCTCTCCCTCTCCCTCTCCCTCTCCCTCTCCCTCTCCCTCTCCCTCTCCCTCTCCCTCTCCCTCTCCCTCTCCCTCTCCCTCTCCCTCTCCCTCTCCCTCTCCCTCTCCCTCTCCCTCTCCCTCTCCCTCTCCCTCTCCCTCTCCCTCTCCCTCTCCCTCTCCCTCTCCCTCTCCCTCTCCCTCTCCCTCTCCCTCTCCCTCTCCCTCTCCCTCTCCCTCTCCCTCTCCCTCTCCCTCTCCCTCTCCCTCTCCCTCTCCCTCTCCCTCTCCCTCTCCCTCTCCCTCTCCCTCTCCCTCTCCCTCTCCCTCTCCCTCTCCCTCTCCCTCTCCCCGAGGAGACTCTCCGAGTCTGGCCAAGGGATTGTGAATTTTGTTTATCTTTTCACAGAACCTTGAAAAGTTTCAAAGGAGACTCTTTGTTTCCTTTTTTTTCCCCCTCGTGTGTGTGTGTGTGTGTGTGTGTGTGTGTGTGTGTGTGTGTTCATCTCTGTGTTATTTCTGCTCTGTTACTTATTTCCTTTCTTCTGCTCACTTTGGGCTTTTTTCGTTCTTCTTTTTCTTGTTCCTTTAAGCGTAAGGTTAGATTGTTTATTTCTTCTTTCTTCAAGTAGGCCTGTATTGCCTCATAGAAGTGCTTTCACTATGTCCCAGAGATGTTGGATCATTGTATTTTCATTTTTACTTTCCTCCATGTATTTTTTGACTTCTCCTTTGGTTGCTTGATTAACTCAGTTGTTGTTTAGTCTCCATGTGTTTGTGTTTTTCTAGTTTTTTTTTCCTTGTGATTTATTTCAAGTTCCATATCCTTGTGGTTTGAAAAGATGCATGATGTGATTTCAGCCTTCTTAAATTTTGTGAGGCTTGTTATATGGTCTAATATGTGATCATTTCTGGAGAATATTCCTTGTGCACTTGAAAAGAATATGCATTCTGTTGTTTTTGGATAGAATGTTTTGAATGTATCTGTCATGTCTAATGTACTGAATGTATCTAATCCAATGTGTCATTCAAAGGCATTGCTTTCTTATTGATTTTTGCCTGGATGATTTATTCATTGATGTAGTGAAGTTTTAACGTCTTCTACTATTATTGTATTACCATCGATTTTCTCTGTTTATGTCTGTTGACATTTGCTTTATTTTTTTTTTATTTGAGAGAGAGGGTGCAAATGAGTGAGTGGCAGAGGGAGAATCCCAGGAGGGCCAGAGAGAGGGAGAGAGAGAGAGGGAGAGGGAGAGAGAGAGAGAGAGAGAGAGAGAGAGAGAGAGAGAGAGAATAGTGGGGCTCACCCAGGGCTTGTGTTTTACCTGAAGTGGTTTCAAGCTCACCTGGAGCAGGGCTTGTGCTCTCCTAGTGGGGGGTATGAGCTCACCCGATGTGGGACTCGAACTCGTGAACAGTGAGGTCATGACTGGAGCCGAAGTCAGAGGCTTCATGACTGAGCCACCCAGTCGCCCAGTATTTGCTTTGTGTATTTTGGTGCTCCATTGTTGGGGTGTAGGTATTTACAATTGTTACATTCTCTTATTGGATTTGTACTTTTATCATTATGTAATGCCCTTCTTTGTCTCTTGTTACAGTCTTGGTTTCATAGTGTGTTTTGTCTGATATAAGTATTGTTACCCTGACTTTGTTTGTTTGTTTGTTTGTTTCCATTTGTATGGTAAATGTTTTTTCATTCTTTCACTTTCAGTCTGTATGCATCTTTAGGTCTGAGGTGAGTCTCTCTTAGCAGCATATAGATAGGTCTTTTTTTTTTTTATCCATTCTGCCACACTGTATCTTTATTTTTGAATTAATTTATTTTGAGAGAGAGTATGTGCAGAAGAGTTAGAGAGGGAGAGAGAGAATCCCAAGCACGCCCCACACTGTCAGTGCAGAGCCCGATGTAGGGCTCAAACTCACAAACTGTGAGATTGTGACCTGAACTGAAATCAAGAGTCAGATGCTTAACCAACTGAGCCACCCAGGTGCCCCTCCATTTGCATTTAAAGTAATTATTGATAGGTATGTACTTATTGCCATTTAAAAAAATTTGTTTTCTGGTTGTTTTTGTAGTTCTTTATTATTCCTACCTTTTTCTCTTTCTTTCTTTGTTATTGATGAGTATCTATAATGTTCTGTTTGGCTTTGTTTCTCTTTTTTTAAAATTATTTTTATTTTAGAGAAATAGAGACCACGAGTCGGGGAGAGGGGCAGAGGAAGAGAGGGAGTCCCAAGCAGACTCCACACTGAGTGCAGAGCATGATGCAGGCTCAATCTCATGACCTTGGGATCATGACCTGAGCCAAAAATCAAGAGTTGGACACTTAACCTTCTGAGCCACTCAGGCACCCCTCTTTTTGTTTTTTGTGTATCTATCATATGATTTGGGTTGTGGTTACCATGATGTTCACATATAACATCCTAAGTAAATAGCAGTCCATGTTAATTTGATGGTTGTATAAGTTCAAACACATTCTTAAAAAAAACAAAAACCGGAAAAGCAAAAGTTTTCTTTCTTTTTCCCGTTCTCTTTTTTTACTCTCTTCTCCACATTTTATGTGTATGTTGTCATATTTTACATCTTTTTATTCATGTTTTCCCTATGTCTAATTATGGCCATTCCATTTCTTTTTTCTTTTTGTTATTTTTATTTAATTTATTACTTTTAATTTTATATTTTTGTTAAAATTAATTTTTATTAATAGAAAATAAACACTTATTCCAGTTTCAGTTGTTATACTTCAAGTTGCTAATATAATAAAAAAAGAATTTAAAATAATCACTCAGTCATCCTGTTTTGACTAAGACAATGAAGCTGTGGCTTAAAAAAAAAACGTATTCAGCACCATTTGCTCATAGGCCTTTCAGAATTTGTTCTTAAAGTTTTGGAACTTTCCTGTCTGTAAAGTACAGGAAATACTGAGCTACAAGAGGAGGCTTCTTTAGGAAAACCAACGAGAAATTAAGCAATCGTCATAAAAGGAATCCACGTACATTCAGCATGGTAACTTGGACTATACAACGATCCCCTCCCTTCCAAGCTCAGGAGGGACATGCTTTAAGCACTGAGGTTTGAAGAGTCAGACTGTTATTTGCTGTTAGAATTAGCTAATAACAGTAAATCTCTGGCAAGGATGCTACAGGTCCTTAACATCCTGTGATTTTTAGGAAATTCTGTAAATAGTTTGGATTTAATTCAATTTATTCAGAAATTAAACCTGTTGAATAAGGTTCACTACTCTGCCAGAGTATCTGCTGGTTTAGTATCCTTATAAAATACATATAATACGTGCAGGTAAATCATAGTATTAAAGTATACTTAGAATACTGCATATTCAAACCAAAACCTAGGTCAACAAAATGCCTATAATTAAAAGCAGCTGATGGAATGAAATCCAAAGTTATGACAAGGGAGACTCACCCTCCCTAAGCTGTGTTGCTTAGAAAACTTATGAAAGCATGTGCCCTTAAAGCCATTTGAGGACAGGTAAGGAGACATCCTCTCCTCATTCTTTACCATAGGATTCTAATTGAAGATGAGCCAGAAATTAGCATTTCTAAATGTTCCAGAAAAGGCCACAGAATTGGTAAAAAGACTTTTAAAATGCCTGTCTTTCTGAATCTGTGATTAGTAATGCTCATCAGAATTTTCTAATAGCACAAAGACAAAGGCAAGTCCATACATTCGCTCAGATGTTAGAAGAACGGGAGGTGGACTGTTAGGGCCATCCTTAGCCAGAGCTTCTGTGGGCTTTTTACTATATGCTGATCACAAGTGATCCAGGTGGACTTTTGTGAGAGAATAGTATTTGGTGGCCAGGACCTCTTTCGGGCATTTCTTTCTAAGTGGAATACGCAACAGGTAAGGGAGTAGGGGAGATAATCTAGGGAAGCTACTCTTTCCAGCTTAGGAGTTGATGAAGCCCATATATGCATTCAAGAAGCCCATGGGATCCTCTAGCTGTGGATAGTGGCTAATGTGGTCATCCAAAATCGACACTGTGGACTGTGGCAGAGTTTTCCTGTACAGCTCCAAAAACTCTGGATAGAGTCTTGGTAAAAGATGCGCAGTCCCTTGTAGGTGAAAAATTTGCCTGATGACTTCCAGGAGTGAAGAGCAGGGGAAAGCTGGAGGGTGGGGTGGGATATGCAGATAGGCCGCAAGCAAGGGCACAGCCAATAGATCCACGTGTACCCACCACTCCCTTATCCTGGGCTACAAGACTCCATGTTTGGGGGAAATAGTTACGCATGCACTTCCTGAGGCCAGAGGTTCTTAATTTATTACTATTTTTTTGAAATTTACATCCAAGTTAGCATACAGTGCAACAATGATTTCAGGAATAGATTCCTTAATGCCCCTTACCCATTTAGTCCATCCCCCCTCCCACAACCCCTCCAGTAACCCTCTGTTTGTTATCCATATTTAAGAGTCTCTTATGTTTTGTCCCCATCCCTGTTTTTGTATTATTTTTGCTTCCCTTCCCTTAGGTTCATCTGTTTTGTATCTTAAAGTCCTTGTATGACTGAAGTCATATGATATTTGTCTTTTTCTGACTAATTTTGCTTAGCATAATACCTTTCAGTTCCATCGACGTAGTTGCAAATGGCAAGATTTCATTCTTTTTGATTGCTGAGTAATACTCCATTGTATGTATGTGTGTATGTATATATGTGTGTGTATGTATATATATATATATGTGTGTATATATATATATATATATATATATACACCACATTTTCTTTATCCATTCATCCATCGATGGACATTTGGGCTCTTTCCATACTTGGGCTATTGTCAATAGTGCTGCTATAAACATTGGGGTACATGTGCCCCTTTGAAACAGCATTCCTGTATCCCTTGGATAAATACCTAGTATTGCAATTGCTGGGTCATAGGGTAATTCTATTTTAAATTTTTTGAGGAACCTCCATACTGTTTTCCAGAGTGGCTGCAAAAGTTTGCATTCCCACCCACAGTGCAAAAGAGATCCTCTTTCTCCGCATCCTTGCCGACTTCTGTTGTTACCTGAGTTGTTAATGTTAGCCATTCTGACAGGTGTGAGGTGGTATCTCATTGTAGTTTTGATTTGTATTTCCCTGATGATGAGTGATGTGGAGCATTTTTTCACGTGTCAGTTGGCCATCTGGATGTCTTTGGAGAAGTGTCTATTCATGTCTCTTGCCCATTTCTTCACTGGATTATTTGTTTTTTGGGTGTTGAATTTGATAAGTTCCTTATAGATATTTGAATACTAACCCTTTATCTGATATGTTGTTTGCAAATATCTTCTCCCATTCTGTCTGTTGCCTTTTAGTTTTGCTGATTGTTTCCTTCACTGTGCAGAAGCTTTTTATTTTGATGAGGTCCCAATGGCTCATTTTTGCTTTGGTTTCCCTTGCCTCCAGAGACATGTTGAGTAAGAAGTTGCTGCTGCCAAGGTCAAAGAGGTTTTTGCCTGCTTTCTCCTCAAGGATTTTGATGGCTTCCTGTCTTACATTTATGTCTTTCATCCATTTGAGTTTATTTTTGTGTACGGTGTAAGAAAGTGGTCCAGGCTCATTTTTCGGCATGTTGCTGTCCAGTTTTCTCAGCACCACTTGCTGAAGAGACTATCTTTATTTCATTGGATAGTCTTTCCTGGTTTGTCAAGGAAAAAATAATTGAAGAAAAAAGAAAAAAACAGAAGAGGAAAATAATAAAAAAAAAAAGAGAAAGTAAGATAGAAAAGAAAAAAGGAAAAGAATATTAAAGGTAAGAAAGAAAAGAACAAAACCAAAAAGAAAAAATAAAAACAAGACAAAATTTTAAAAAGTAGAAACAAAACGAAACAACCCAGAACCCCAAAAGCACAAAACTGTGGTTTGTTTTCTGTGACCCAGCACCAACCACCGTGTGGCAGGTATGGGCTTGTGGACTCTGGGCTTGCTGAGGTCGTGAGCTCACTGTGAGCCAGACCCTGCTTCGGTGTAGGCTTTCAAGGTAGTGGGGGAGTTCCCACAGTTCCTTGGCCTTTTTAAACACCAGCTTCTTTTTCTGTGCCCCAATGTGACTAGGGCTGGTGTGGGCTTGTGGACCTGGGGCTCCCTGAAGTTACAGGCTCACTGAAATTACTAGACTCACCTGTTACGGTGTCTGGACACTGCTCCCGTCTAAGGCTTTTAAGGTAGGTGGGAATATAAACCATGTTGTTCTCTAGCCCCTCTGACCTGGAGAGCTGTCTTGCAGCTCCTCTACCACTTGGCAGAGTTCTAGGGTTGTCTCTTTTATATGTTAGTTGTTCTTTTAAACGTTGACTTTTTTCTATGCCTAAGCACAGAGGGATGGGTTCCTATCCCTCCCCACTGTGTTTGTAGTCTCAGGGGTGGGATTTTCTTTTGTTACTATGTTTCCATCTCTCTTGCTGTTTTCTTGTCATTTTCTCTATCTTTGGTTGCTCAGTAGCTACTCAGCCAGCTCTCAGTTCTTTAGGAGTTATTCTATTAATAGGTGTAATTTGGTGTGTTCTGTGGAGGAGGTGAATTCAGAATTTTCCTTTGTCACCATCTTGAACTCGAACTCTACTGATCCTTCCCTTTGATAACCAGAGAGCATTTGTCATTTCTATTCTCACATGAAATAAAAAAAAAAAAAAAATGTTTCTAAGATTCTAGATAATATGTGCAAAATTATCTTCAGGGATGTTTATATTCTGTATGAGGTCTGAAATTCTGGCAGCTATCAGGTTAAGGGTGGTACCTGGGTTATATCATTTGGCTAGACTTTTACCCTAATGTCAGTGTTTGAGAAAGAATGGAGAGATTATATTATCTGGTTGTGCTTTTTTAGGAATGGATTAGGAATGGATTAGGAATGGATTAAATTAATATTTAATAAAGCATAAACATTATTTTAATGTATTTAGATTAGATATTTAAAATAAATCTAATTTATTCTAATTGATAATGACATACACATTTAAAAGGTAACAATTAGAACGACATCTAAAACCTTCAACTGTTTTCAGTGTTTGCCTAGTCTAATTATGGTTCTTATTTTGCTTTGAGCAAAATCATATAACAGTTGCTCTTTTGAAAGGTTTTTAGTGGTGGAAGATCCCTAGGCCTGTGCAGATCTTTTCAAAGTGTGCCTGCTGGTTCAGTCAAAAGAGTGTGCATCTCTTGATTTCAGGGTTGTGAGTTCAAGTCCCACGTTGGGTGTAGAGATGATGTAAAAATAAAATATTAAAAAAAAGTTGCTACAATTTGCAGCTGTTTCCTGTTATATATTGACAGACTGTTGGTGACATACTGATGACCGGTGGCCAGCTCTTTATAACTATGACTAACATTTGTATCTTCTCTTCCTTTTAGCCTGAGGCAGAAATTATTTTTTTGTGCAGTAAAGTCTATAATTTTCTTCTCTTAGCAGGAAGAGATTAGGAGCTTCATTCCCATATGTCTGCCCCTCTTTTTGTAATTAGAATTTCTTTTCCACTCACCTCCTCTGTCTCCCTCGCTCTGGTCTTGAAAAAGTACAATTTGTATATACAATATTTATTTTATTTTAGTATATATATGTCCACTGACTGAGTGACCTAAGATTACCTTTTAACCACTTTTCTCAAACTGTGATTGGGATCTACCTGCATGAAAACCAGGTGCTTGTTAAAAATGCAAATTTCATAGTTCTGTTTCAGGGCTATGAATTAGCAGTTCTGGAGATGGGGTTCAGGGACTTTGTATTTTAAAACCATCATGCCTGTTAATTCTTGTGCACAGTAAATGTAAACATTTTTATTAAGCATTTGTGCATGCTTCTAGTATATTCCAAATGTATTATATATTTTTCTAACTTAAAATTTTTTTTTTAAAAATTACATTTCAAAATATAATTTTTTGGAAGAAGTTCATGAAAAGCGTTACAGAAAATGTGGGTTAGCTGAGAGTCCAGCCCTGTGGGGTTGATAACGGTTTATCTTTATTCTGTGAATGTTATTTTATTAATCTCCTATCCATGGGATGTGTCTCATCTGACTAAGGGTGGGGTAATAGGTGGTGTTAGTTTTGGTCCCTGTGTGACTTTCAGCCTAACTTTGCTTGCTCAGTCAATGACAGTGGAGCAGTGATGTATTTCTTTCCCTATTCTCTGTGAAGAAAACCCTTGTTGTTTGCACCAAAGACTTAATACAAAGTATGTCTACAGACTAAACTGAAAAGTATTAAAAATAAAAATTGGCAAGTAATTAAAAATTACATTCTTGTGAATGGCTTTCAAGATCCAGAGAATTTTGGAAATGCTTTCTCTTCTCCTTGGACTGCTTCAAGAAGAGGAAGGGAAGCAGCAGAGTGAGGGGCCGTAAAGTCTTTGCTTTTGCTCACTATATGATGGTAGGAATGTCTCACAGCCCACTAAGTCCAATTTCTTCATTTGCAAAATGGGAATAATAAAAGAACCCATGTATAGAGTTGTTGGAAGAATTAAGTAATGCATGTAAAGTGCTTGCCATAGCACGTGGCAGATAGTAAGTAGTAGTTTTTATTATTGTATGTAAGATTTGTCATGTATCTGAATCAGATTTAAGAAAATGCCTGCCTCAAGTAGCTTCTGTGCTAGTTATGAAGATAGTGCAGTGCAAGGAAATGATGGAGGACTCCAGGATGGGGGTGATGACTTTGCCTGTGTGTACAAAGGCTTTCAGTTATATCTTTCTGTGTTATTATTATGGCGGCTTTGATGCTAGTGACATTGCCCCCCATTTTACTAGTCAAGGAAACTGGGACTCAGAGATTTAGTGACATGTTTATTATCAGAAGCTAAAAGCAGCAGGGGCAGCACTCAGGCCGAGGATAGTTGACTTTAAGTGTAGTATTAGCATCCTATCTACGGCCTCATCCACTCCTCATAGCTAGATTGAGGTCCTTATACATTCTAAGGATCCCGTCTGATATGGAGGTGCCAGGATACGGTCTCACTTACTCTGTCTGAAATTCCAATTAATTCAGGCAACTTAGGGAAAAGGGCTCACATTTCCTGGGCTCCTGAGAAATCGCATTATAATGATTATTCATTACAACCCTCTGTGAAAGGGCTATCGTGTGAGATTGTCACAAGAATCAAGAATTCTCCTTTGTCTTTCTGATGAAACATTCTTAAGGGAGAAGTACATGTATTAATTACATACCTTTTAAACAGACAAAAATGACCAGTTGTTGGGAAGCAGTTTATACTGATTGGTCAAAACTAGAAACATGAAGAAGCTGTAAGAAGTGCCATTTAAAGGACTGGAAATAATTCCGAATTAAAATTCATGCTTCATTTTAGTGGTGAATCACTCCATAAATATCCAGTGCTTGAAATGGAGGAAGTGAGAGATAATAATTTTTTTTTTTTTTTTTTTTTTTTTTGGCAACTTAAAAACTGCTGGTTGTCTACGGAGAAATGCTTTGGCTTAACTCTTCCCTTCTTTTTTTTTTTTTTTTTTTTTTTGGTGAAGCTAGGTGAATTGGATGGGTGATATGTGCCAGATCCTCCTTCACAACCGAGAAACTATTCAGCTATCAGCTGCCCTCTGGTGAAGAGAGCCACCTTACTGAGTTCTCGACCCCTAATGGGGGGAGTATCCAATGACAAGTTGGTACAAGGTATAAAGATCCAAGTACCTAATCCCAACTCAAAACAACTCTGAAGAACTATTCCAGCCTCAGAGGTCCCTGTGCATCAGCTGAAGTCTTTCCTGAGATGGTATCTTAGTCCCAGTTTCTCACTGCTAATCCTGCTTCATTTCCTTACCCACAGGTACCATGCCCCAATCAACTCCCTGAATGCTAATCTCTGACTTAGACCCTGTTTCCTATGGAATCCAACCTGCAACAGTGGGGACTTGAGAAAGCTTATTCTCATAGTTGTAGGGTGGTAATCACACGTAGTGTACATAGTGGGGTGGGTGTTAATACTATACACAGTAGTAATTCTGAGTTGTAGGATAGCAGAGAGACTCTAGAGACTTCAGAAGTTATTTAGACCAGTGGTTCCTGCACTTGAAGGAGATGTGTATCAGAATCTGTGGGAATTTTTTTTTTTTAATTTGACTTTCCAGATTTTCTGAGTCATAATCTTTAGCATTAAAAAATTTGTTCCGTAGTAATTTTGATGAAACCAGTCTATAGATCAGCACTTAAAAATGACTGACCAAGAAAAAATTATTTATAGATGATAAAAAAATTCTCAAATGCCAATGCCCTAATTTTTGCTGTATTTATTTTTAATGACTGAAGGTCAAGGTTTTACAGAATGTGAGAACATGTAGAAAGTTTGGGTAAATGAGATAAATGAAAGAGCAAGCCTGTCCTTTACCCAGGGGTTAGTGATTACCGCTCTGTAGAGGCAGACATGTCTGATAACCCATGGGACATTTCAGTGAATATTACCAGACTCTCTGTGACCACAATAGGGAAAAACGCCTGCTAGAGCTGCCCTGTCCCCCACCTCAGTTTGCCACAAGAATAGTTTTCCATCATTTGAGGCCATTGAGGCAAAGTATGGCCCATTGTGTCTGTAGTGGAGATTTCTGCACAGAGTGGTAAGTTTAGTTAAATGGTCTGGACGAGTATGTTCTGCAAGAAGCAGAGCTTCCTCTGCTTTGTATTCTTTATAATCTTTATAATTTATAATCTTCAGAGAAAAGAAAGGACGATTTCAGAGGGATCGTTTAAATAAAGCCTGAGAATGGTTAGCCTGGATTAGAGGCATGACTTTTACTGGGGCTATAGTCAAAGATGAATAAATGTTGTGGTATTTTTCCTATCTGTAAAAAAAAAAAATTAAGTCTGGACAGTCTTAAATGGAAGGATATTACAGGAATGATGTGTGTGTGTGAGAGAGACACAGCATGAATGGTCTTTCTCCCACCCTATGCCTTGGAAAGTTCACAGTCAGATTCCTCTGGGACTCTAATTGGAAGGGCAGAGATGTTTTTCTTAATGAAATTCAATCTTTTTGCTCCAGAGATGAGCTCAGAACAAAAATAAGATTATATTGTCTTATAGAACAACTCAATATAGGTCACAGTGGGATAAGTTTCATATACTTAATTGAATCTTTTTACGAATGGCATTTCTTAATGAATTTTTTATAGAAGATACAGTGTTTTCATTTACTAGCAACAAAAGGGAGAATTGCTTTATAAACATTTTAATAGAGAATTTATATATTGAAAGTAGTGCTGCCTATTCAAGTGACTGTTCTGTGGATGTTCTCAAAAAGCAGATGGTCTGTCAGTATGTGGCCTCAAGACATTATCCTTAAAGGGCTCCGATGTTAAGAATTATGTGAACGGGCATGTGTGCTGATGTATACATATACGTATACGTATACGTATACGTATACGTATACGTATATGTATATGTATATACATATGCAAAACAGACATGCACACATATATACATGCATAATATTTATAATATATAACAAATATACATTATATATACTACTTACTTATCTTCTAAGGAAGGAAAATCGTTTGGGGAGGAATGTATTAGGGAAATTTTTGAAGGCAAATACTTATTCATTTTGATTTAAGCTCAGTGATCAGGAGTTAATTCCTAAAGTAGTAGGAAGAGTGATAAGGCAATAATTCTGATATTGATGTCATTTCTATCATCTAGATGTGTGATCATCAACAAATCTCTTCTCCTTGAGTACTGGAATTTCATCTCTAAAATGTTGGGATAGGTGACCTTCAGGGACACCTTCAGTTGTAAAATAGCAGCTCATAGTATGTGAGTTTTAGGAGTTACTACTAGCAAAGCTATTTTGTTGGTTTTGCTACGTGTAGATGAAAAACCATGGATCCATGTTCTTAACCACTACTACAGGTAATAATATCCATGGAGTTACTCTGAAAATTAAAATGAGATAATATATTTAAAGTAATGAGCATAGTGTCTACCTATAGCATAGAAAATGTACAATAAATAATATTTTTTATTGTCTTATAAATTGTACTACTTCGACAAGATATTCCCCTCACCTCCAAATCTGTATATTATTTAGGCTTATTAACCATAGTGACAATGAACCTATGTGTTTTCTAGGCTTAAATTAAGATTCCTAAGTGGACGTTTCAATTTTTTTGGTAGTTATGACTGATATAAATTACGGCTAAGGTCTCCCATTTTTCAAGGCCATATCTGAAATTTGGTGGAACTTCTCTGATCAGGGATAAAATATATTAGCACTTATGTATACACATAAAATGTTTTTATTCAAAATTTTTTCATTATAAAGCTAACATAAAATAAAACTTAAGCTATAGGGAAAAATTCAATGCTAAAAACATAATTACTATTAACATTTTATTATGGTTCTTAAATTATTTATTCCATATTTAATTTTTCTAAACCTAGAATAAACAATATTATAGGAATAATGTGAAATTCTGTTTTTATCACTTATTGTTGTATTATGAGCATGTCTCATGTAATTTGGTATTTTTACAAACATCATTTTGATGGATAACAAATGTTTTAACTGTTCTAAATTTTTATTAATTTTGTATTTTCAAATGATTTTTTATATTTTTATAGGTATACAGTTATATGACCCAAAAATGTTAATATTACCTTTTCATAATTTCACATTCTCCTCTTATTTCTGTAGTATATTACATTGCATTGTCCAGTGCTCAAGAATTAAAAGAGATTTAATATAGTTGAACTGAGACAGTGTAGGGTGGCAGTAAGAGATAACACAGGAAAGATAACTTGGATTTATGTCATGAAGTGTCTTGAATATTATGCTAACAATTTTGGACTTCATTCTGTAGAAATGAAGATGTGTGAAAAATGAAATTAGATCCTTACTTTACACTGTTAAGTTCTATGTGGATTATGGAGTCAACATAAAAGGCAAATATGTAATATACTTGAGGAACAGAAAGACTATCTTTATGACTGCAACATGAAACAATTTCTAAAACAGACATAAAAAGTATAATCCATACATTCTCATCCACAAATGTTTATTGAATGCTATGCAGGCAGGCAGTACCCTATTTGTGGTATATTGGTGGACAGAACAGAAAAGATAATTCCTCCTCTTATGGGATTTTATTCTTCAAGTTTATAAAAATAAACACAATGTATTATAATTTATATAGTATATAAGAAAGTGGGAAGTGGTGTCTTCTCCTGGATCATTCTCCAAAACTCAATCCTAGTTGGTCTTCATTTTTCTGTCACACTCCTTTCCTTAGTGATCTCCTTGTAGTTACCTGGCTGTAAATACCACCTACAGGCTGCTGGTTCCCACGTTTTTGTCTCTGGCCCAGAATTCCAAGTTTATATAACCATTTGCCTACATGACACCTTCACTTGGATGTCCTATAAACATCTTAAACTTCACATATATAAAACTAAACTCCTTATTTCATCCAACAAATCTATTCCACCAAGTCTTCTTCATTCAACTGATACCAATTCCATCCTACCAGCTGCTTGTAATTTGGCTTCCTGTTACATTCGGGCTCCATTTCCTGTTCTGTTTCCTATATGTATATTGTTTTCCACAGCCTCATTTTTTTTCCTATTTATTTTATTTTAGTATTATTTATTTATTTTTAATGTTTTTAAATATTTATTTTTGAGAGACAGAGTGTGAGTGGGGGAGGGGCAGAGAGCGAGAGAGAGAGGGAGACACAGAATCTGAAGCAGGCCTCAGGCTCCGAGCTGAGCCCTATGCGGGGCTCAAACTCACAAACCGGGGAGATCATGACCTGAGCCAAAAACTTGGATGCTCAACAGACTGTGCCACCTAAGTGCCCCATATTTTTATTTTTTATTATTGAAGTCATTGGGCTCTCTTTTGTTGGGCAGACTCCCACTGAAGGGCTTGACATGGTTGTTCCTTCTGCCTGGAGGGCAGCTATCTACGTGGTCAACTCCCTCCCCCCAGCTATCTACATGGTCAACTTCCCCCAGCTATCTACATGGTCAACTCCCTCCCCTTTTCTGGGTCTTTATACAAATGCTATTTTTCTCAGTGCAGCCCATATGGACTACATTATGCAACTTTATAACCATTGATCAGATAGACTCATTGTTTCATGAATGGTTTTAAATGGTGATATTTTAATTCTATAAATACTTCTTTGTTTATTGGCTGGAAAAAATTTTTTGGTAAGTTTTTATTTCAAAATTATTTCCTGCTCACAGGCTAGAACACTTTAATAAAAAGGAATGCTTCTTTGGCAATTATTTGGTTATCCTGAGGTATAATTTTACAACACCTGTGGGATACATGCTTGCTTCTTTTTATTGGTTGAATGCCTTTTTATATAAAAAAAAAAGTTTATTTATTTTTGAAGGAGAGAGAGATAGAGCATGAGTGGAGGAGGGGCAGAGAGAGAGGGAAACACAGAATACAAAGCAGGCTCCAGGCTCTGAGCTGTCAGCACACAGCCCAATGCAGGGCTCGAACTGACGCTGTGAGATCATGACCTGAGCCGAAGTCGGCTGCTTAACCGACTGAGTCACCTGGGTGCCCCTGATTGAATGCCTTTAATTGATTGAAGGATCATTCATGTTTTAATCAATGTTCTTTCAAGTTATATTCTAGTTTGTGTTGGATTTTATTTCTCTATTAAGTGTTAATCGCATAAGCTAATTACCATAAATCTTATTTGTATTTTATATTAAAATATTTTTAAATTTATTTTTTTATTCACATCCAAGTTAGTTAGCATGTAGCGCAACTAATGATTTCAGCAGTAGATTCCTTAGTGCCCCTTACCCCTTTAGCCCATTTCCCCTCCCACAACCCCTAAAACATTTTTAATGTGCACAGTAAATGGCTGATTTTGTCTTTTAATAGAATAGGTAATTCTATTTTCACTTACTATAATTACTACTGTATTTGAATTAATTTTCGTTATCTTAATTTGGACTTTTTATTTAGCCTTGCTTTCTTTACTATTTTTTCTTCTCTGTCCTTGTCTACTTTAAGTTGCTTTTCTTTATTCTTATTTCTCCCCTTCTAAAAAGGATACATACACTTAAGTCTTTTCACAGTTACCCTCTTGTTGGACAACATAAAGACTTAGAATGTTCAGATTTTGATCAGTGTTTTCTATTTTTATATTTTAACTGCCACATTTGATGTTATTATTGATTTATGCAACACTTTTCCAGATTCATTTCATGTTTACCATTTTCTTTGGTTACTGGCATTTCTTACATCTTAGCACTTCCTTAAGAATTTGTTTATTTATTTTTTATGAAATAGTTTATACATTTCTTTACTGATGGCTGTTGGTAACAAACTTTTTGAATTTATATTATTTTGTAAATGTCTTTATTTCAACTTTCTGTCTGAAATCACTCTCTTAACCATTTTGAAGATACTCCACAATTTTTCTAGCTTCCATTGTTGCTTCTAAGAGGTGAGTCATCAGTCTGCTATTCTGTTGTAGAGAATCTGTTTTTTCTCCCTGGTGGCTTGTAAGATCTTTCTGTCTTTGGTTTTCTGTAATTTCACAACAGTGTGTTCGTGGATTTCCGTTGGTTTATTCTTCTGTTGGGTTTGTTGCCTCTTAATTGTGAGGATTTATATAATTTTTCTTTACTTAAAAAATAAATTCTGGAAAATTATCAGCTCTTACCTCTTTTTTTTTATTTTTATTTTTTAACGTTTATTTATTTTTGAGACAGAGAGAGACTGAGCATGAACGGGGGAGGGGCAGAGAGAGAGGGAGACACAGAATCGGAAGCAGGCTCCAGGCTCTGAGCCATCAGCCCAGAGCCCCACGCGGGGCTCGAACTCACGGACGGCGAGATTGTGACCTGAGCTGAAGTTGGACGCTTAACCGACTGAGCCACCCAGGAGCCCCTCTTACCTCTTTAAATATTGCTTTTCCTCTTCTCTCTAGTTTCTCTTGAAACTCTAATTATATCATCTTATACACTCTACTTCTTCAACTCTTTTATTTTCCATCTCATGGTCTCTCTGTGATGCATTATATTTATTCTTTCATTCTGTTTTCTTAGTTTCTTAATCATTTTTTCGTATTTTATTGAGAAGTTTCTAGAAGTATTCTACTGAGAATAACTTTTACAAAAATATTTTCCTGCTCTCTAGTTCTCTCTTCAACTTCTATATCTTTAAACCAACATAAAGTTTCTAATTTCAATTATATTTTTATATTTAGAAGTTTATCTGATTCTATTTTCAAATATGCATGGTTAATTTTGATAGTCTCTTATTTCTTCATTTATACTTTCAGTACACTATTTTATTATTTATATTATTATAGTATATCAATGTGTTATTTATACTTATCATTTGTATTCTTTTTAAAAAATTTTTATTTTGGGAGAGAGACAGAGACAGAGCACGAGCACAAGCTGGGGAGGGGCAGAGATAGAGGGAGAGAATCCCAAGTAGGCTCTGTACTGTCAGTGCAGAGCCCAACTCAGGGCTCCAACTCATGAGCCATGAGATCATAACCTGAGCTGAAATTAAGAGTCGGATGCCTAATGGACTGAGCCACCTAGCTGTCCCTTACATTCTTATTATATAATTACTTATTCACATTCTGATTATTTTAATATACCTAATTGTTTCATGATGATTCTTTATCTTCTTGATTTTGCTGATTTTTGCTCCTAGTCACATGTTTCTCCTTTTTTTTTTTTTTTTTTTGTTTGTTTTTTTGATTGTTTTCATTGTTGAGCTCCTAAACCTGGAGTTTTAGTTTTGGAAATTACTTGAGAAGTGGGTTTAAATGTGTTTCTCCAGAGATAACATGTGTTTACTTTTGCCAGTGCCTGGGGGCACTACTGACCTAGGACTACTTTAAGGTTATACCTAGGACTAATTTTAATTTGGAGGTTTTCCAATGACAGACAATATGAATTTCCTTAGTGATCCAACCCAAGGGAAGGCCTAAAACTATGGGTTCTCTGGGGAGAATTTCTGTCCCCCTTCTCTCAGAACCAAGGCTATAAGAATATATGTATTACATCTCCCTGTGATGCTCTTCCCCTACTTCACTCACTTATCCCTTTATGCAGTATTCTTTGATCTGATTCTCTACTCTGTAAAGAATCCAGGCTTTGTGTCCTTTTACTTGTGTGTGAGTCCCATTAAAATCTAAGCTCTAGGCTACCAGGGAGTAATATAGCTGGATTCCAACTTTCATGTGAATTTTGGCTTCTTAGAATTTGTTTCTTTTTCTTTTTTTTTTTTTTTGGTTTAGCTCAGTCATGTATTTTATTTTTTTATTTTAATTTTTTTCAAGTAGGCTTCATGCCTAGTGCAGAGTCCGGTGTGAGCTTGAACTCACAACCCTGAGGTCAAGACCTGAGCTGAGATCAAGAGTCTGATGCTTAACTGACCAAGCCACCAAGGAACCCCATTAGTCATGTATTTTAAAATATTATTTGTATTTTATCTAACTAAAGTTGACATGGAAGAAGTAACAAATCTGAATAGATGAGAAACCATGCAAGAAATGTAATATTTTAAAGAACTACCTTCAAAAATGCATTCTAGACTCAGAAGATTTTATGGGTGAGTACTTGGAACTGTTATGAAATTGATAACTTCTCAAGTTTTATAAAAATTTCCAAAGCATAGGAAAAATAATAACTGTTATATAAAACCCAATGAAGATAGTTTTGTTGAAATTTGTGGCTCAGTCTCATTTGCACATACTAATTTATGAATCTTGAACCAAATACTATCAAGCAGCATACTAAAAAATAATATTTTAGGGGCGCCTGGGTGGCTCAGTCGGTTAAGCGTCCGACTTCAGCTCAGGTCACGATCTCGCGGTCCGTGAGTTCGAGCCCCGCGTGGGGCTCTGGGCTGATGGCTCAGAGCCTGGAGCCTGCTTCCGATTCTGTGTCTCCCTCTCTCTCTGCCCCTCCCCCATTCATGCTCTGCCTCTCTCTGTCTCAAAAATAAATAAACGTTTAAAAAAAAATAATATTTTAAAGTAGGGTTTATTTCAGGAACATAAAGATAGTTGATTTTAAGGAATCTAATATTATAGTATAGTAAATCAAAGGATAAAATCTATATGATCATCTATCAATAGATCCTGAAAAAGTGTAGATTATATTCATACATTTAGCATAAATGCTTAGTACTGGGAATAGAAACATTCATAACATAATAAATTATAGTTACTATGAAACCAATAATTAACATTGTTTTATTGTAAAAACTTGGGTTTAGAGCCAAAAAGAAAGTGTCAAATTGATGATTTTTTAAAAATTCAAGTATAATTAACAGTGTGATACTAGTTTCAGGGGTACAGTATAATGATTCAACAATCATATACATTTCTCAGTGTTCGTCAAGATAAGTGTATTATTAATCCCCTTGATCTGTTTCACCCATTTCCCTCACCTACCTCCCCTCTGGCAACCACTGGTTGTTTGTATTTAAGAGTCTGTTTTTTGTTTGTATCTTTGTTTGTTCATTTGTTTCTTAAATTTTACATGAGTGATGTAATATGGCATTTGTCTTTTTTTTTTAATTAAAAAAAATTTTTTTTAACGTTTATTTATTTTTGAGACAGAGAGAGACAGAGCATGAACAGGGGAGGGTCAGAGAGAGAGGGAGACACAGAATCTGAAACAGGCTCCAGGCTCTGAGTGGTCAGCACAGAGCCCAACGCGGGGCTCGAACTCACGGACCGTGAGATCATGACCTCAGCCGAAGTCGGACGCTTAACTGACTGAGCCACCCAGGCACCCCGGCATTTGTCTTTCTTTGACTGACTTCTTTTTTTTTTTTTTTTTTTTTTTTAACGTTTTATTTATTTTTGAGACAGAGAGAGACAGAGCATGAATGGGGGAGGGGCAGAGAGAGAGGGAGACACAGAATCGGAAGCACACTCCAGGCTCCGAGCCATCAGCCCAGATCCCGATGCGGGGCTCGAACTCACGGACCGCGAGATCGTGACCTGAGCTGAAGTCGGCCGCTCAACCAACTGAGCCACCCAGGCGCCCCTTGACTGACTTATTTCACTTAACATTATACCCTCTAGTTTCATCCATGTTGCTGCAAATGGCAAGATTTCGTTCTTTTTTTATGGTTGAGTAATATTCCATTGTATGTATATGCCACCTTTTTTAGCCATCTGTGGACATTTGGGTTGCTTTCATGTCTTGACTATTGTAAATAATGCTACAGTAAACACAGAGGTTTTCTTTAGGTACATACCCAGTAGTGGAATTACTGGTTCATATGGTAATTTTATTTTTAATTTTTAGAGAAACCTCCATACTGTTTTCCATAGTGGCTGTACCAATTTGCATTCCTACCAACAATGCATGAAGGTTCCTTCTTCTCTACATCCTTTCCAACACTTGTTATTTCTCATGTTTTTGATACTAGCCATTCTGACAGGTGTAAAGTGATATCTTTTTGTGGCTTTAATTTGAATTTTCCTGGTGATTATGGATGTTGAGAATCTTTTCATATGTCTGTTGGCCACCTGTATGTGTTCTTTGAAAAAATGTGTATTCAGGGCTTCTGCCCAAATTTTAATTGGGTTATTATTATTATTTTTTGAGTTGTGTAAGTTCTTTAGATATTTTGGTTCTTACTCCTTATTGGATATATCGTTGCAAATCTCTTGTCTCATTCAAGGCAAAAAGTAGATTGCTCATATTGTTGATGATATCCTTCACTGTGACAAAGCTTTTTATTTGGGTGTAGTCCCAATAGTTTAAATTTGCTTTGGTTCCCCTTACCTTAGAAAAATATATTTAGAAATTGCTACCTAATGTATTCTTATAGTAATTTTATGGTCTCATGTATCACATTGAGATCTTCAATCCACTTTCAGTTTATTTTTGTGTATGGTGTAGTAAATTGTCTAGTTTTTATTCCTTTGCAGTAGCTGTCCAGTTTTCCCATAACCATTCGTTGAAGAGGCTGTCTTTTCCATTTTGTATTCTTGCCTCCTTTGTCATAGATTAATCTATCATATAAATGTGGGTTTATTGTTCTATTGACCTATGCGTCTGTTTTTGTCCCAGTACCATACTGGTTTGATTACTGCTGCTTTGTAGTATATTTTGAAATCTGTAATTATGATACCTCCAGTTTTGTTCTTCTTTTTCAGGATTGCTTTGGGTATTCAGAATCTTTTGTGGTTCCATACAAATTTTAAGATTATTCTAGTTCTGTGAAAAATACTGTTGGTATTTTGATAGGGATTGCATTAAATCTGTAGATTGCTTTGGGTAGTACGGGCACCTTAACAATATTTGTTCTTTTCAATCCATGAACATGGAATATCTTTACATTTTTAGTGTGTCATCTTTTATTTATTTCATGAGTGTTTTATAGTTTTCAGAGCACAGGTCTTTCACCTCCTGGTTAAGTTTATTCCTAAGTATTTTATTATTTATGGTACAATTATAAATAGGATTGTTTTCTTAATTTCTCTTTCTGCTACTTCATTGTTAGTGTATAGAAATGCAACAGATTTTTGTATATTAATTTTGTATCCTGTGACTTTACTAAATTCATTTATCAGTTCTAGTAGTTTCTTGGTGGAGTCTTTAGGGTTTTCTATATACAGTATGAAGAAATCTGCAAATAGCAACAGTTTCATTTCTTCCTTACAAATGTGGATGCCTTTTCTTTTTTTCTGTTTGATTGCTGTGGCTAGGATGTACAGTACTATGCTGAATAAAAGCAATGAGAGTAGACATCCTTGTCTTGTTTCTAATCTTAGAGGAAAGACTCTCAATTTTTCACTACTGTGGATGATGTTCGTTGTGGGTTTTGCATATATGGCCTTTAGTAGGTTGAGGTATGTTTCCTCTAAATCTACTTTGTTGAGAGTTTTTATTATGAATGGAATGTACTTTGTCAAATGCTTTTGCTGCATCTATTAAAAGGATCATATAGTTTATTTTTCCTTTTTCTTGTTATTGTGATGTATCATATTGGTTGATTTTGTAAATATGGAATTTACCTTATATCCCTGGAACAGATCCCACTTGATTGTGGTGAATAATTTTTTTTAACGTATTGTTGGATTTAGTTTACTAATATTTTGTTGAGAATTTTTGTATCTGTGTTCACAGATATTGGCCTGTAGTTTTCTGGTTTTTTTTTTATTGTCTTTATTTTTAGTATCAGGGTAATTCTAGCCTTGTAGAATAGATTTGGAAACTTTCCTTCTATTTTTTGGAATAGTTTAAGAAGAATAGGTATTAAATCTTCTTCAAATATTTGGTAGAGTTCACCTATGAAGCTATCTGGTCCTAGACTTTTTTGTTTGTTGGGAGTTGTTTGATTACAATTAAATTCTGCTAGTAATCAGTGTACTCAAATTTTCTATTCCTCCCTGATTCAGTTTTGGGAAGGATATATGTTCTAGGAATTTATCCTTTTCTTCTAGGTTTACAATTTGTTGGCATATAACTTTTCATTATATTCTCTTATAATCCTTTGTATTTCTCTGGTGTCAGTTATTTCTTCTCCTTCATTTGTGATTTTATTTGAGTCCTCTCTCTTCCTTTCTTGATGAGTCTGGCTAGAGGTTTATCAATTTTGTTGATCATTTCAAAGAATCAGTTCCTAGGTTCATTGATCTGTTCAACTTTTTTAACTCTCTATTTCATTTATTTATGCCCTTTTTTTTAGAAGGAATATAATATTTTAACTTGGATTCCATCAACAGGATAAACATGTTGTTTTTAAACTTCTGCAATTTATACACCAATGAATTATTTTTATTCTTGATATGCTACTCTCCCCCACTCTTTTGCAGCTATTACAAATTCACAAAGTAAAGACTTTTTTTTGAGTAGGGTCCACATCCAACATGGGATTTAAACTCATGACCCCGAGATGAAGAGTCACATACTCTACTGACTGAGACATCCAGGTGCCCCTGTTTCATTTATTTCTGATCTCATGTTTATTATTTATGTTTTTCTACTGGCCTTAGGCTTCTTCTTTTTCTAGCTCCACTAGGTGTAAGGTTAGATTGTTTATTTGAGATTTTTCTTGCTTCTTTGGGCCTGGATTACTACACTTAGAACCACTTTTGCTGCATCCCAAAGATTTCGGACCATTGTGTTTTTATTTTCATTTGTCTCCATGTATTTTTTGACTTCCTCTTTGATTTCTTGGTTGAACCATTCATTGTTTGGTAGTGTATTATTTAGCCTTCATGTATTTGTGTTTTTTCCAGATTTTTTCTTGTGGTTGATTTCTAGTTCCATACTGTTATGGTTGAAAGAGATGTGTGATAGGACTTCAGTCTTTTTGAATTTATTGAGACTTGTTTGGTAGCGTAGTATGTGATCTATTCTGGGGAATGTTCCAAGTGCAGTTGAATGTATATTCTGCTGGTTTTGGTTGGAATGTTTTGAATATATCTGTTAAGTCCATCTGGCCCAATGTGTGTTATTCAAAACCACTGTTTCCTTGTTGATTTTCTGTTTGGATTTATCCATTGATGTAAGTGGAGTGTTAAAGTTCCCTACGGTTACTGTATTACTGTCAATTTCTTCCTTTATGCCTATTATAGTTGCTTAATGTTTGAGATGTTCTCATGTTGGGTGCATAAATATTTACAATGTTATATCCTCATGTTGGAATGTTCCCTTTATCATTATGTAGTGTCCTTCTTTGTGTCTTGTTATCATGTCTGTTTTAACGTCTATTTTGTTCCAATATAGGTATTGCTACCCCAGCTTTCTTTTTGCTTCCATTTGAGTGATAAATGTTTTTCCATCCCTTTACTTTCAATCTGCATGTGTCTTTAGGTCTAAAGTGAGTCTCTTGTAGGCAGAATATGGATAGGTCTTACATTTTTATCCATTCACTCACTCTGTGTCTTTTGATTGGAGCATTTATTCCTTTTACATTCAAAGTAATTATTGATAGGTATATATTTATTGCCATTTTGTTACTTGCTTTATGGTTGTTTTTGTAGCATTTCTCTGTTTCTTTCTCCTCTTGCTCTATTCCCTTGTGGTTATATGGCTTTCTTTAGTGATATGCTTGGATTCCTTTCTATTTATTTTTTGCTTTATTTTTCCTTTATTTTTACAAGTGTAGTAAAACCTTGGTTTGCGAGCATAATTCATTCTGGAAACATGCTTGTCATCCAAAGCACTTGTATATCAAAATGAACTTCCCCATAAGAAACAATGGAAACTCAGGAGGCTCATTCTGCAACACAGAAATATTTATATGAAAATGATTATAATATTGTATTATAATATAAAATAATAAAGAAAATACAAAATATAAAGAAAAATTAACCTGCACTTACCTCTGAAAACCTTTGTGGCTGGTGTGAGGGAGACGAGAGAGGAGGGTTATTGTGTAGGATGACTTTGACTATCACTAATGGAATCACTGCTATCTGTTGGCTCAATTGAATCTTTTTCTTTTTGTGCAGTTTTAACAAGGAACATATCCAATGAAGCAAAGCATTCCGAAGCTTACTCTTGTATGGAAAAATAAAGGACTGTCCATAGGTGCTTTGAAGTGACAAAAAATACACTAGTGCCAGTTGTGGGCACCTTCCAACGTTCTGAAAAATCAGTGATTTCTGACAAACACCGCAGCCTGAGACTGAGTTTCTGAGCATGGGGGATGATCACCCACAATCCCGCAGTGAGTGAGAGAGGGAGAGAGAGAGAGAGAAGAACCATTGGCTCTGTTGTGATCATGTGGCGTGTGGCATCACGTACTACTCATATTGCAAGACATCGTTCATTTATCAGGTTAAAATTTATTAGAAATGTTTGCTTGTCTTGCAGAACGCTCAGCAAACAAATTACTACAATCCAGGGTTTTGCTGTGTATGATTTGTGGTTACCATTAGGCTCATATTTAACATCTTAAGCATACACGGTCTATATTAAGTTGATGGTTGCTTAAATTTGAACCCATCCTAAAAACACTGAAGTTTTACTCTCTCCCTTACATTTTATGTATATGATGTCATACTTTATATCCTTTTATTTTGTGGATTCCTTGACTGATTTTTGTAGATACAAGTGATTTTACTGTTTTTGTGCTTTAACCTCTGTACTGGTTTTATAAGTGCTTAATCTGTTACTTTTATTAAATTTGTATTTACCTGTGAAATTTTTGCTTTTCCTTATTTTCTTATACCTGCTGTCCTTTTACTTCTGTTAAAGAATTCCCTTTCTGATTTAGTGGTGATAAACTTCTTTAACTTTTGTTTGGGAAACTTTTTATATCTCCTTTTATTCTGAATGATAGCTTTGCTGAGTGGTTGCAGGATTTTTCCTTTCAGCACTGTGAATGTATCATGTCACTCCCTTCTGGCCAGCAAAATTTCTGCTAAAAACTGCTTGGTGATGTTGCTGAGTTCCCTTAACCTATTCTGATTTATTATTGTTACTTTTTTTTTCTGTTTGCTGTTCAGCTCTGTTGCTTTCCATTACTCTGTCTTCCAGCTTGCTGATCCTTTCTTTTTGCCTCCTCTAATCTATTACTGATTTCTTCTAATGTATTTTTTAAAGTTTATTTACTTATATTTGAGAGGGAGAGGGAGAGAGTAAGAGAGAGAGAGAGAGAGAGAGAGAGAGAGAGAGAGCTAGAACAAACAAGTGAAAGAGGGGCAGAGAGAGAGGGAGACAGAGAATCCCAAGCAGGCTCCGCACTGTCAGTGCAGAGATGGATGCAGGGCTCAAACTCACAAACCATGAGATTGTGACCTGAGCTGAAATCAAGAGTCAGATGCTTAAGTGACTGAGCCACCCAGGAGCCCCTAATGTATTTTTAATTTTAGTTATTGTGTTCTTCATCCATGATTGGTTCTTTTTATATATTCTCTTTGTTGAAAGTCTCACTGCGATACTCTATTCTTTACTCAATCCAGTAAGTATCTTTATAACTCTTACTTTGAATGGCCAATCAGGCATGTTGCTTTTCATTTCATTTAGCTCTTTTCTGTGATTTTGCTGTGTTCTTTCATTTGGGACATATTCCTGTCTCTTCATTTTGTATAACTCTTTTTGTTTCTGTGGGTTAGAAAAGTCTGCCCTGTCTCTTGATCTTGAAAGTTGTGGCTTTATGAAGAAGAGGTCCTGTAATACCCTATAGTGTAGTGTCCCCTGTTCCCCAGAACCTCACGCTTCCGGGGTGCCTCCTATGCGGGTTGCATGAACCCTACTGTTGTGGCTGAACCTCATTTGCCTTTAGTCTAGCTGGCCCTAATGGTCTACGCTGCCTGTCTTGGGTCAGGTTTGGTTCTTGTGCTATTAAGAGCACAGTTTGGGGCTGTTGTGGGCTTGTAGTTGGGTGATGTCAGCAGTCAGACCAGATGCCTGCCCCCAACCCATTTGCCAGGGCTGTGATGACCCCAGACTGCAGAGCTCTCTCCTTGTGTGGCCCCCTGAGAAGTTTTTGTTGGTGGGCAGGGCTGACAGATAAGATGCCTTCCCTCACTACATGTGCTGGAAGTGCAGATTGGCAGGGCCCTCTCTCTGCACTGCCAGTTATAAGGTTTGGCTGCTGGGACTGTAGTTGTACTTGTGTGTGTTGTTATCTTCCCCCCTCCCCAGGACAGGAGTCATTTTGAAGTGATGCCAGTCCCTGCTGGGGCTGCTTGCAGGATAAAATATGGGAGGAACCACTTTGGAGGGCTCCTGCCAAGTGAAATGAATTGGATGGAGTGGATCTGCAGGAGACTGAGAGGGTGGGGTGTGCAGTGTTAGCAAGGTACGTGGAGAGTGTTCACACTGGTTCCCACTGTTCTACTATCTGGGGTGGGGTGAGGGAGAGAAATGGAGGCCACCACGTCTTTTCTTCTTAGAGAAGTCTCCTAAAGATCCCTGCCCCTCCAGCATATGTTCTGAGATTAGCAAATAAATCTTCATGTATACCTGAAGCACTTTACAAACTGCTGCTTCTGTTCCAGGTTGTTTATTATGCCGTCTCTTTAAGAGCAGGGTTTCAGTTTCCTATTGCCCTCCAGCTCTCCCAGGGCTAAGCCCACTTATTTTTAAAATACCTGGAGTTAAGTTCTGCTGGTTATAAAAACTCATAAAGTTAAGCCCCAGTGGTTTTCAACTGGGATTTGTCTTCCAAGTTCTGGTTCCCTGTGTCTGGGGTGCCTGGTGTGGGGTCTGTTCCTCTCCTTCTCTGTGCTTAAGGTGCCCTTCCTGTTTGTGGTTAGTCTCACCAAGAACTTGATTCCTGACTGACCAAGTCCTACCCTATTTGGTGTGGCCTCCTCTCTACAATTAACTGGAAAGTATGTTCTGCCAGTTTTCAGGTCATTTTTTGGATTAGTTGCACAGATGCGGCCATTATTTAGATGTGTCCATGGGATGAGATGAGCTTAGGATCCTCCTACTATGCCATCTTCCCAACCTCCCCTGGTGATTTCATTTTCAGAATCATAGTTTTCATAGTTCAAGGTGGGGAAAAATGGGATCACTAAAAGAGAGCAGCATCAGAGTTGGAAGAGAAAAGAATCAAGAACAGAACTTAGGGAGTTCTGGTACTGGGTGGGTTGAGAACATGTGGTTAATGAGTTTGATTGAGAACCTGGGCAGTACAGCTTTTTGGAAAATGTAGTGAGGAAAGAATTTTAAGAATAAGACAAGACCAAATGATATAAAACACCACAGGGTGGTTGAAAAAGAAAAAGAGTAAGGAAAGGTCATTGGATTTCACTATTAGGAAGTCATTGGTGACTTTTCAGAGAGGTGTTTCAGTAGAGAGTTATGGATGGAGTACAGTTTATAGTTTATTGAAGTATGGACTCAAAATGGAATAGATATGGTTAGTATGTACTTCTCCACCTTGTTTGTTGGTAAAGAATAGGAGAGGAACAAGGTGGCACATTAAAGAAAAAAATACACTTTGAGATTTGATTTTTGTCTTTAAGCAATGGTATTTATAGACGAAAAGGAAAGAAAATTTTGTATGGAGAGATGAAAGACTTTGATGGAATAATGTTTTGGATATTAATAAACTCAAAGGAAGGAAACTTTCAGATGGAGAGATTAAAGACTTTGATGAAAGAAATACTGTTTTGGAGAAGTCACAAAATCATAACATAAAAAACTAGTAAGAATTAACCTTGATATAGAAAGAGATGCTTTTCTGAGAAAGGAAAGAAAAAGTATGTGTGAGCACACAAAGAAACTTAGGAGTGGGAAGGAGGGGGTGAAGAGAAATAATGTTTAGTCTTTATTTCAGTGAAGTAAGATCATTTAATGAGACTAAAGATAGTATGAGTATACTTTCGGAGACTTGAAAAATGGAAAAGTTATTGAACTTTCTTTGGGGATGTTTGATAATAAGTTAATCAGGAATGATTAAAAGATAAATTAGAAGTAAGAGGTGAGATGAAAGAACATTAATTTATAGATAAGAACCTTAAAATGAAGTGTTTCCTGAGATTTATTTCCATTATTGTGTAATTACAAATGTTGCAGATCACGTTGCCCACACAGCAAACTCTGAGATAGAAATTTGAAAACAGGAAGTTTATTGGGGGAGTGCTCTGGGATCAACACCTATGGGGAAAGAGAAGGAAGCAGGATTAGGCAAAAAGATCTGATAAACAATGACACAATCTCAAAAAGGCCACTACTAATTCCACAGGGTGGGGGGGGGGGTGCCCTCAGAGCTGTCCTGCATTGATGTGAGGGGCCAGCTGCTATAACTCTGTGTTGATCTGTCACCGATGCAAGCAGCCCCTGGTAAGGGGATGTGACCTTGGGCAAGGAGACTCTCTTTAGCTTAGGGCAATTTCTAGAAAGTCCTGACAACTGAGGGCTATTAGCTGACAACACTTCTGTAGCAGGGGAGCTAAGTCTTCAGTCCTGAAGGGACTGGAGTCCGTATCATAACTTCTACTTCAGTTTACTCCTTTTGCTACTCAAATCTGATTTTTCACATAACTTCTGGGAGTGAGTCCTCCAGGAATCTTCTAGACTACTTTAAAAAAATTTTTGTTTAATGTTTATTCTTGAGAGAGAGAGTGTGCAAGGGGGCGGGGGAGAGGCAGAGAGAGGAGGAGACACAGAATTCAAAGCAGGTCTAGGCTCTGAGCTGTCAGCACAGAGCCCAATGTGGGGCTCAAACTCACGAACTGTGAGATCATGACCTAAGCCGAAGTCAGACACTTAACTAACTGAGCTACCCAGGCGCCCCTTCTAGACTACTTTCTATGTCTTCATAAGAGGACAGTACATGGTATAAACCATGGATCTTAGTACTGAGCTGGGCTTAAGTGGCAATCGATAGTCATCAACTTCTTCCTCTTTATCTGTTATATGTCCCCCTCATTGCCAGCTTGCATCTCTTCTGGTCTAGGTTTTATCCTTTGAGGTACCCAGGCCTTCATTTCTGAGATATTTGAGCCCCTGGTCACCATTTTGGGCTATGGCTGCTGCATTCATCAGTTTACCTTAATATTTGGGCAAAGAATACTCAGAAATGACCAAGTGTATCACCTGGATGCCAAATATATTCCTCTATGCCCTACCTCCTCCTGATGACCAGCGTCAATAATCCTTGGCAGGATGATTATTGTTCTTGCGTCCTTTCTTGGCAAAGGAAGCCAAAGTACTTGAGCATCAGCCATAGATTGAAAATTGCCGGGTCTCTTTCGGGAGCCAGGACCTCTAACTTGACCGAAACCAGAACTGCCAGAATAGGTTATAGGGGACAATTCATGCAGCCATAGGGTGAACTGACTTCAGTAAATAGGTGAATAATAGGAGGAGCAGGGGCACAAGCACTGTGTCCACTGGCCCTGCTGTGGCCTGGACTGGGATTACCATTTCCATCTATTTCTGGGACAAGACAGTAAATACATACTGCTGTTTATTCTGAGCGATTGAGAATGCCTTCTTATTCTCCTTTAACGATAAAGAGAACACATTCACCATGTCAATAGCTTCATACCGCGTACTTGAGGCATGTTAATCTGCTCCAGCAGATACCATATCTGGCATAGCAGCTGCAATCAGGGCTGTTCTTTGAGTTTGGCAGCTTTTAGGTTCTTTCTAGCATTTTTAGGAACTAGACTGGTGAATCAAATTGAGACGTGTTGGTGGAACTACAGTGGTGAATTAAATTGAGACCTTCAGAATGGTCTTTAACAATGCACTAATCTCTATTATTCTCCCAGGGATGTGATACTTACCAGCACATATTTTATTCCTTTGGTAAATGGAGTAACACTTGGACCCTTCCATGGAGAATAGTTATCTGGTGGGTTTTCTGACTTAGAGTTTATCCTACTCTATTATCTTCACTTCTCTAAGCTATGTGATCCCTTTTATCACTGTCTACCATGGAAATTCTGACAGCTTTACTCTGCTGGTAGGGGCCATCACTTTCCATATTCCTCTTAGAGTCATGCTAGAAGCATATTAGCACCATGCCCAAGGGCATTGCCAGGATAGTAACTCTTATAATACGTGTTTTCATACAATATGTGGCCTTTTCTGTTTTTTTTTTTTCCACTCAGGATGAAGTTTTCAAGGTTTATCTATGTTGTAGCATATATCAGTGCTTCACTCCTTTTTATGATTGAATATTATTTCCCCATATGGATATACCTCATTTTGTTTATCCCTATATCAGTTGATGGACATATAGGTTATTTATACATTTTGGCTGTTATGGATAATATACTGCTGTTAATGTATAATTTTTTTGTGTGTGGACATATGTCTTTTATTTTATTATTTTCCTTTTTTTAAATTTAAATTTTAGTTAACATCCGGTGCGATATTGGTTTCAGGAGTAGAATTCAGGGATTCATTACTTACATATAACACCTAGTGCTCATCACAACAAGCACCCTCCTTATACCCATACCCATCTAACCCATCTCCCACCTACCTACCTCCATCAACCCTCAGTTTGGTCTCTATCATTAAGAGTCTCTTGTGATTTGTTTCCCTCCCTTCTATATGTTTTTTAATGACATTTCTTTATTGGTGTTGTATGTTTGGGTTCTCTGAGATGCACACTCTTGAGATTACGTTTATTGTTAAGGGTGTGCATTAGGGAGTTCCCTTGGGGTCAAACCTGTGCAAGAGAGAGGTGGGAGAAGCAGGGTTAGGTGCAGGAGTCCAGCTATGATGCAGGCCCTGCCTGGTAGCCTTTGCTGACCCCATGGGGAGCTCTTAGCCTGTCAGAGATGTCCCACATTGGGCTAAGTTTTCCAATCCTTTATGCCTTGATCAGTCATTTTCTGTGGACTCCCCCTGGAAGGGTGGGACTTTGGGTGAAGGGGCTCTCTGTGGCTGAGGCAGAGGCAATCCCCGAAGAGGCCAACAGTGAAGGCTGCACCTTCTACAGGTGGGACCATAAGAGCTTCCTTGTGACTTTCTCAACATCATAAGTGGTAAAGAATCTAGGTTTTCTGATTCTTACTTAGGAGGTTTTTCCTTCTTTACATGCTACCTCTCACCTCATCTGACTACAGTGTGACTGGCACCATGCTTGCCAGTATGCTATCTAAGCCTCATTCTTGGCTGCATGAAGTTGTGTGGACTTCATGTGAAAGTAATATTTTTGAAAAACCTCAGGTGGCCTGAGTTTAGCAGAGTAAGCTCCAGGATTGGCTGAGGCACAGCATTCCTGGCAAGGAGTCATTGCTAATTCACCAAGGTCCCTCAGACAATTTATTATAAATCTGAAGGGACACTGAACCAGCCAGCTTGCTTCCCATTTTTGTTCATTTCCAGGGTGGATACTGAGCTTGGCGTCTCACTGGCTCTTTTTGCTGCCTGAATATGTCAGTCTTGCTCTAAAAATAGCCCTAATCCTACTGGGATCATTGTGGGTTGCCTAGGCCTCAAATTCTCTGCAAATCTGAGGAGGTTGGAGAGGAAGATGAAAGGAGTCATTAAAGAAAAGGAGAGATTTTATTTAGTGTATAACATAGAAAACATAAAGCTTTGAGCTATAGAAAACAAGAGTGATTGCTTCATGAAGTCTAGGTTAACATGAAAGAGGTTATCTAATTAATCTTAAGAGAGCAAGGGATTGTTATGTAGCTGTGCAGGCATGAGAGGAGAGAAGAATGATTGATGGCATCGAGGTAAAACAAAGAACATAGTGTAAGAGTCAAAAGCTCTGGGTTCTAATTCTGACTCTACCACTTACTAGCATATATGTTTGGGTAAAAGTCTTGCCCTCTTTTGGTTTAATGTTTTCATCTTTAAAATGAGTCTGGTTACATACAATTTGTTCTTTTTCTTTGCTCTTTACTTGGAGCAAATAATAGATAGAAATGTGTGAAGTTCCATATGGAAAATAATAAATTTCTGGGGCCCTCTCACATGAATTTTGAGACTTTGGGTAATTCTTGAGACTCTGGGATACATATGAAGTGGATGGTATAATCTGGAAGATCATAGATCTTGGAGGTCCTAATTATCTTGGGAAGTGTGGTTTAGAGGAGGAGAACCAGTTTAGTTCTTTTTTTGTAGCTTCAGGGAGTCTTGGCTCATCTATTCTTTTGGAAGTCCTCTGGAAATTGAAAATTCACTGCGCCCTTATAGGTGGCTTTAGTCTTTTTGGCCCTGTCTCAAATCTCTTGGACAGAATGAGGTTCTCTTGGAATAACTGAAAGTTCAGGAAATGAGTCAGAATGATTGGTGTAACATAATATGGATCCAACAAAAATATATTCTTGATGTAGAAGTTTGTTAAGGTTTGAGGAAAAAAAAACCCACAACTTTTGTGAGAACTGAGTCAAGTAGTGATATTTTAGAATGGATATTCTCTATAGATTCTTGATGAAGATACATATGTGAGGATACCATAATATTTCATGGAAGACATAGCAGAAGCAGGACTCATGGTCTGTTGAAGTAGTCTTCTGATTCATCTTACTAGCTTGTTTTGTTCTGGTCCATTCTTTACACTGTCAAAAGAATTATCTTTCTAAATCTGCTTGTGCTACTTTTCCTGTTTAACTCTGAAGCTCGTAGGCTAAAGTCCAAATTCCTTAGCCTGATATATACTAAAATCTGGGGCAGGGATCTTATCTGCTGTGTTCACTGCTGTGCCTCATTACCTAGGATAATTTTTAGCATATATTTAAGTGCCCCCCAAATATTTGTTTATTAATTAATAATGGACACTTGTGATTTGGCTTCTACCCTGATTTTCAATTTATTACTTACCTTTCCAGTTACCTGTCTTCCCTAGCTCTACTTATTGGGGACAGGTTGTTCACTGTTCCCAAAATCAGTTTGCGTATCTCAATCTGTGTCTTTGAAATACTTTTCTTGCTGACTGGAATAACCATCCTATGTGTCTGAAAAACAGTCTGTTGATTCTTTGATATTCGGCTCAATTGACACCACATATGTGATTACTTTCCTGACCCTCGTGGTGTCTTTCTGTTTCCATTGTACTTTGTTCTATAGTGGTCATAACTTTGAATGCTGGAGATTAATTGTTTTCACGTCAGTCTCTCTCATAAGATTTTTTTCTTATTCATCCTTGTACTATTCTAGTTCCTGGACATAATAGGTACTTAATTAATTGTGTTGAATGATCAAATGGATGTATTTTGTGATGAACCAGATAGGTTTGGTTTGTATACCATGTTCTCTCCATGGGCTATAATTAAAGAACTGGAAGGAATACTGAAAGGTCAAACAGTAGGTATTATGCCAAAACATATTCCTTTTGTTCTGGTTTTCAAGATGAAAACTAGCAACACGTTTCAGAGTCATAAACCTGGGCTCAACCACTAATCACAAGTTTAAACTCTGGTGCTTAATGAGGTTTGTTCTTCCCATGAAATACCCTCTGTCATTTGGGGAGAAAACTCTTTTCTCAGGGCACTGACTGCACCACCAAGCTCTGGTTCAATATTTTATACATTCCCAAAGTGGACCAGTAATAGTACAATTTTTTACTCCTATTGCAGAAAGAATTTAAAATGTATATTAGAAGGTCGCACTTTGTGTAAAGGACTAGATTATGTAATATAATGACTAAAGCAAAAATAACATGATTTATTTTATGACACAGTACCTAATAAAGCAGCATATTAACTATTAAATTGCCTTGAAAATGAATTCTTACTTGCCTGGATCTTTATTGGAGAGGGACACTTATGGCAGATGGTAAAAACAGAGACATATTTCAAAGTTAGGCAAAGTGCTGGAGAATCATTTTCATTTCATTTCTATTTTGCATGTTTCACATTTACTAGTCTCAAATAACTCTCCGGTTTGTTAGAACTACTTTAATGATAACCAGGACACAGAATTGATGAATAACCGTTAGTGTTGCGAGAGCTGGGAACAAAACAGGGTACAAATGCCACATGTAATGCGGAATTTCGATAATGTGACTGTGGGTGTGGTATATGGAGTTAGTTTAAGACTAAGTCCTCTAGTTTCTTACCACCTCCCTGGTTAGGTATATAATGACAGTATAGTTAATTTGTAGTTCCTTCAAGGTAGATTGTTCAAGTCCACTGTTTCACTTCTGGTTTTTCTATCCTAGTCTGTGTACTTGTATATAGGGTCTCGATTATCTGTTTGTTGTAAACTCTCTGGGTCATGGGAACTCATCTCTGTTGTGAGTGCTCCAATGTTGTCCTTATTCTCTGTCTGTTATATCTTTTGTTTCTGTAAATGCAATTAGAACAGTCCACCTAATGAAAAAAAAGGTACTATTTCCTAAAGGTTTGTTAGGAGCTTTCTACATATGTCATCTAATTTAATCTACACATAAGTCTTACGAAGTGGATATTATCATCTGTATTTTGTAGAAGGGAAATGAACTAAAAGATTTTGTTATTTGCCAGACTATAGTATTCAGTATTCATTCATCCACCAAATATTTACTGAGCTCAGTGTCAGACGCTGAGTTTATAGTTGTGAAAAAGTGATTCTTGCTCTAATGGAGCTGATATTCTAGAAGAAGTCAGTTACAGAGACTTTGACTTCAAGACTGACATATAGCGGAGCACCCCATACTGTAAGATCCTTGAAAATAGGGATCATATCCAGGGACTATGGCAATTAAGTTACTGAATTGAGTGGAATACAACCAGGATGTATTCTTCTTTGTCATCACTTGTTTTCTCCTTAGTGAATATTTGAAAAGCTAAATATGTTTGCATGGGTGAAATAATGGATTACCAACTCCAAAGCTGATTTACTCCAGTGACTTTTCTCTCCTTCATATCTCCACAAGTGGTTGCTTAGCTGAAGGCACTAGTTTCTGGCTCCCCTTAAAAAGCTTCAAATATTTATGGTATGGGAAGCACATAAACTAATAACCTGTTATTATTATCTCAGTATAGATTAGCTTATCAGGTGAACAGTCATGGCTAGATGGGGCCAAGTCTGAACCATATATCAAGAAAATAGAGTCCAGGCAGGTAGGCTGTTCTGACTGAGGCCATTCCTTTTTTTTTTTTTTTTTTTTTTGCAAGGGAAGCGGGCTAAGGCCTGGGGCAGTGGGGGTGAAGATGTAGACAAAGTGTTAAGGATCTTCAGTGATGGACGAGAAGTTTGTGTGTGTGTATATGTGTGCGTGTGTGTTTCACAGCTTTGCCTGAAGCATAATTCCTATCTAAGAGATGCCATTTGTAACTACAGAAATGATAGCACTCGAGTGAAACTTGTTTCTCTTTGGTTTTGGCTGCTAAAAGACTGCAGTTTATGTAATGTTTTCATTTCCTGGGACACCATATAGTTCTTCTGTTAGGCTGGGTTGGAAATACATTAGAAGGTCAGTACTGTCTATTATTCATTATCTAAGAGGATGCTCCCCATCATGTAATACCATGGAAGTACCCACTTCTCCACCCTGCCCCTCATTCACTTAAGAGAAATTAAGGGAAGAGCTGGAGCAAATGGTGTTTGATGGATGCTGTTGTTTCATCTAAGGTGTCAGTGTAGCTTTGTTTTCTTAATTTAAAACCTATTATAAAGAAGAGATACTTAGAGGCGGAAAATAAGAGGTGTTCCACACAGCTAGCTAAACTAAATGAGGATGGGGTTCTTAATGACTCTTGAGACAGTGCTGAGGACAATAAGGATTGTAATATTTTTGAAAAGCAGCCTAAAAATCCAGTAAAGGAGGAGAAAAGACTTCTCATTTTCTTACTTTTGGAACCAGCAGGATTTCCAGTTGCATGTAATTTCAGGAAGTGATGTGAATATTCAGTAATACTTTGCACGTTTGCTGGGAAATGATGAAATCACTCTGATGAAATTACAATGGCTACTGAAATATATGTCGTACTATTTGCCAAGTGTTATTTCTTGTCTGTTTAGCCATATCCATTTTAAAGTGAAAGTAAATTCTTGGTAAACACTTTATTTAGGCATATTTTCCAGGAGTAAAAAATGTGTTGTCAAAATTTAGATCACCAAAGCCAACCAAATTAAACAAATACTTATTGAGTGCCTACTATGTGCCAAACATGAAGCTAGGTATTGGGAAAACAAAAGGGAACTTGCCTTTTCTGAAATCATGGAGCTTGGTGTCTGTAGGACAGATATTTAAACAACAAGGCACATAGGTCTACATGAAATTACTACATTGATATGTGCTATACAGGAAAGGCACGTGGTGCTGTGAGGACATCTGAGCATTCATGGAAGGTTCTACTGGAACCTTAAACCTGAGATCTAGAAGATGATTAGGAGTTTGCTAGATAAAGACTAATGGCAAGAGTGCTCAAGGATGATAGACAATGTCTGCAAAAGCCAGTGGTGGAGGGAGCAAGAATGTGGCTGGTGGGGTGGTGGGGAAAAAGCTCATACTACAAAATAAGCTGGAGAATCAGGGGTTAAATCCCATGAGGTTTCTAGACTATGTGAAAAATCTTTGTCTCTATTTTAGAGCCATGAGGTCCTATAATGGGTATTTAATATTAGGGATGAAGGTGGAGAATATGATACAATCGTATTTCTGCTTTAGAAATATTACTCTGTACTGTGGAGGCTGGATTGTAGAGGGGCAAGAGTTCAGGTGGTGAAGCAGTTTTCAGGCTCCCACAGAAGTCCAGGTGAGAAAGAGGGTTAGGTAAGATTGGATGTGGACATGCCTTATGGTTTTGCTTAAGATTAATTTATCATCCCTTCATACAGATTTTTGGTCTCTGCTCACGCCAGCGTACATCCATGAAGCTGACGGTTTGTAAGATGTTTGAGAACCTGTTCTTCAGAGTCCAGTCCTTGATTGTCCTCTCTTGCTCTACATCAAGGAAGACAAATGGATTTTTTTACTTTTATTTTTAATTCCGGTACCAACTCTGGTTGATTGGAGGTAGATGCTGGGAGAACAATAATGAGAAGGGTTCTGAAGTCACATTTGGGCTTAGCAAGAAAGAACCCTCCAGTAGTTTTGTGAAGCTTTCCCTGGGCACAGAGCTGAGAGTGGTGATGTGTGTTTGCCTCCTCCATATGCTTTCATTTCCTACCACGTCTTCATTATTCACGTGGTGCTGAATATCAGATCTGTACCTCTAGATGAGTTCACTTTCTTGAATTGTAGATAATGTTTCCATCTCTAGGAAGAGATATCCTAGAGTAACTCAGACTTTGTGTATCTCAGAATCTACCGCACTGTTTTCATTTGTCAACGTGATGATTTCTGTAATGTTCCCTACTATAGTTAATAGTGCCACCATCATTCCTAAGCTAGAAACCTAAGCTTCATCCTTGCCTCCTTACCTTCCCTTTCACCCTTATATCCAGGCATAAAAATATTCCATCAGTCTTACCTTATAAATGTCTCTGGAATCCTAACTTTCCTCAATCCCATTGCCTTCAGTCTCTGTTTTTTCTCATTGAGATAAGAAAATCTCGGTCCCCTAGCTGGATTTCCATTACTATAGTTTACTTCAATCCTGGTAATCTTTTATACTACAACCATATTTGTCTTTCTAAATCTGACCATGTCATTCTCCTATGGAAACTCCCTTCTTGCATACAATGGGCAATGCAGTCTCTCTAACATATAAAGCCTTTAATGGGTAGACCTTGAACTTCTCCCCAGTGTGACTTTTTCACCCTTCTCCAACTGACACACGCCATATGTTAAACCCACTGAGCTTCCTGCCACTCTTCTGACTTGCCACACTCCTTCATGATGACGTATCTGCACAAGCTCTACCTTCTGTCTGGGATGTCCTGCTCACGCTGCTCAAAGTTGTACCAGTTTTTGAGTATTCAGTGTAAACATCAGATCCTTCTTCTTGACTCAGTTAATTTCTCCAAAAGAGAGTCCTTTGATCTCATGTTTGGGAGTAGTAGAAGTCATCCCTTTGTTTGTAATATGGTACTTCTTGTCCTCCCTCTGCTGTGCCTTTTTAGAGCCTTTTTGGTTCACATTCTCCATAGTAGACTTTCTTTCTTTTTCCAAGGTGCATGAGGGGTACTTGCCACAGCCCTCATACCCACTTTCATAGCTATTTGTTGCCTCTAATTCCTATGTTTTTCTTGGATTCTGCAGTGCAGCTGGTCATGGGTCATATTTGTTTTTCTTCTGAATGCCCTCAGCCTTCTCACATCTATTAAGTCATTTCACCATCCATCCATTCATTTGCTTTCCATCTTGTTAAATGTTTTTAACATCTCTCATTTGCTGTTGTATCCATTCTATGCTTGTCCTATGGATTGTATCTTTTTATTAACTATACTAGTGGGGTTTCATTTATTCAGTCTTCTATTTGTCCAGTCTACCATGTTTAGTCAGAACCTGTACAGTGGTTTTCTAAGTATGTACTTTGGAATACACTTATTTATCCTTGAGGGGATATGTAAGTATCAGAGACTATCAGCGAATAATTCACATCCTATATTTTTCAGGGCAAGTGGCTTTTGGAATTGTTCCAGTTCTGTCACTCACCATACCTCCACATGCACACTGTCAGTGAGTCACATCAACCTACTTGTAGTTTGCTGTTTCAATACACTTTTCCTGAGGGTGACTGTTAATAATCTTCTCTAGCTTGGAATTCCCTTCACCCTGGCTAAAATCTCTCAATGTTTAAAATTTGGTTCAAGTACGCTTTATTTTGGAAATGTTTCCCTATTCAAACCAGGGGTGAAATTTATATTCTATCTCTTTATTCTCCATCTAAATGCCTCTGCTGGGCTTCCATAATGTCTTTTGCTTTCTTGATTATAATATTTATCAGTGCATCATAATATTTGATTTTCTTGCCTAGTCTGTGAACTAGACTGAGTTCTTTGAGGACAGGGTCTGTGTTTATTTATGCCCTGTCTCCATTCCTGTACCACAAATTAGGCACTCAATACCTGTTTGTTTGAATTAATGATGGCAAGGAACCCCACTCTTAGAAGTGATCTATTTTCCTTATTTTGGGAAGTTTGCCTTACCAGGGGTGCTTTCTTCACAGTTGTAGCTACTCTATGGACTCTAGTGATCAGGAAACAATATGCAAAGAATGCATGTATATGTGAAACATGGTGGTTATCAAGGGTCAAGTGCATGTGCATGTGTGAGTTATTGTGGCACAGGGCAGCTTGATGAGCCTTGCAAGCACAATTTAGAAATTCTCCATTCCATATACTGCAGGTGAAATACGTTTTATGTTGAAGCAAGTGGCTAATTATTGAGATGTGGTTGATTTGATTATTAAAGCAATGTCTTCTTGTTCAATCTCTGTTGATGATGCAAATGGAAAACACAGCTAAAAATATCACAAATTATCTGAACAAGTGAGTCCAAAAAAAAAAAAACAAACCAAAAAACAAAAAACCCAAGCAATTAGCTTGAACAGCTGGAAGCTGTTTTGCCAGGATTTGTACTTATCAACATTTGAGTAATATTGCTTCATTATTTATTTATTTATTTATTTATTTATTTATTTATTTATTTATTTTTACTGAGGGTAATATCATTGCTCAAATCCTCGAGGAGGAATATTTCCTTATGCTAGAGATTTTCTAAGCATTTCCTTCCTCCCTTCTTCTTCCTCATGTCTTTAATCATATACTTAGAAATCTATAATATGGAATGTCAAATAATTTCAAGGACCCAGGAGAGAAAACAGGGAGGCAATATAGTAAGTCATATAAAGCACAAGCTCTGGGCTTAGATTGCCTGTTTGAGTCCCAAATTCAGTGGTGACCTTTGGAAAATTACTTAAGTTCTGTGTATCTCATTTGTGAAATGGGTTGTAAAGATATAGCTTGGTGTTGTTGTAGGATTAAATGAGATAATGCCTGTAAATTTCTTGAGAAATGCTTAGCATGTCCTAAGCAGTCAATTATTGCTATTATTCTCATACACTCTTGAGGCCAATATGTGTTAATCTTTTTTCCAGGCATAATGCTAAACTTCATTTCCCTCCCTTGTACAGCAGAAATCGTGCTGACCTATATCAGTAACATAAAGAACTAGTGCCCCATATGTGCTCTGATTAATGCTTCTTAGTGCTTGTAATCCTTATCTCCATTTTATTTGTTCGCTATATTTAAGAGTCTCTTATGTTTTGTCCCCCTCCCTGATTTTATATTGTTTTTGCTTCCCTTATGTTCATCTGTTGTGTATCTTAAAGTCCTCATATAAGTGAAGTCATATGGTATTTGTCTTTCTCTAACTAATTTTGCTTAGCATAATACCCTCTAGTTCCATCCACGTAGTTGCAAATGGCATGATTTCATTCTTTTTGATTGCTGAGTAATACTCCATTACACACACACACACACACACACACACACACACACACCACATCTTCTTTATCCATTCATCCATCAATGGACATTTGGGCTCTTTCCATACTTCGGCTATTATGGATAGTGCTGCTATAAACATTGGGGTGCATGTGTCTGTTTGAAATAGCATACCTGTATCCCTTGGATAAGTACCTAGTAGTGCAATTGCTGGGTCGTAGGGTAGTTCTAGTTTTAATTTTTTGAGGAGACTCCATACTGTATTCTAGAGTGGCTGCACCAGTTTGCATTCCCACCAGCAGTGCAAATGAGATACTCTTTCTCCACATCCTTGTCAACATCTGTCATTGCCTGAGTTGTTCATGTTATCCATTCTGATAGGTGTGAGGTGGTATCTTGTTGTCGTTTTGATTTGTATTTCCTGGATGATGTGTGATGTTGAGCATTTTTTCACGTGTCGGTTGGCCATCTGGATGTCTTCTTTGGAGAAGTGTCTATTCATGTCTTTTGCCCATTTCTTCACTGGATTATTTGTTTTTTGGGTGTTGAGTTTGATAAGTTCTTTATAGATTTTGGATACTAACCCTTTATCTGATACATCGTTTGCAAATATCTTCTCCCATTCTGTCGGTTGTCTTTTAGTTTTGCTGATTGTTTCCTTCGCTGTGCAGAAGGTTTTTATTTTGATGAGGTCCCAGTTGTTCACTTTTGCTTTTGTTACCCTTGCCTCTGGAAACGTGTTGAGTCAGAAGTTGCTGCAGCCAAAGTCAAAGAGGTTTTTTGCCTGCTTTCTCCTCGAGGATTTTGACAGCTTCCTGTCTTACATTTAGGTCTTTCATCCATTTTGAGTTTATTTTTGTATGTGGTGTAAGAAAGTACACTGCCTTTCATATATTTCAATGAAAGAAAATTTCAGCCCCATCTTGATGAATTTGATAAATTCCAAGAGTTCAGAGTAAAAATTAGTGTTTATGTATGCTTCTGCATAAACATACCTATACTTGTTAAAAAGCCACAACCTGTGGAGACTTCTTTGTTTGTAGATGAAAACACTGAGCTCCTATTATTTGTAAAAATATACTGTACAAAAACAAGCAACTAAAGCTGGTATTCCAGAAGGAACCATTCAGATGTCAGAGAGGCTGGTAAAATCTATATTAATGGATCAACTCAATGAACAAACACTTTAACAGGTAAGTCAATTAGGGAAACATGATATGATTAACGTATGAAAAATTTTTTTCTGAATGAAATTACCAGGTCTGTTATGGGTAAAGGTAAAGTTTAAATTCCTCATGAAGACTTTCAGAAACAATTTGGAAATATTTTAAAATTCAGCTATCATAATAGCCACTGTAGAACTGGAAAAATGTTTTGTACTGTAGAGAGAACTGGCTTGCACTTTGAAGGTAAATAGTAGGGGGAAACAGACACTTCTTTAGGTAAAGAAAATTAATAGTGTTATATGCTAAGATTTGGAGGAAGGGAGTGAAAGGATGTACATACCAAGAAGCAGAGAAATGTAAGTCCATTTCCAAAAGCCATCTCCGGTTGTTGAGCTAAGCGTAAGTAGGACAGCAAGCTGCCAAGGGAGTTTGCAAGTACTCATGCGTTGTCTGTATTCCTGAGGGGTAGGAAGTGGAGTGCTCCGGGGGTATTGCTCCGTGATCATTAGGGAGGCTAAGAATCAGATATCCTTAGGGAGGGCTCCCTCCTCAATCAGTGGCCGTTGGAAATGTGTCACTGTTTCAAACAGTAAAATCCACCTTAGCTTAACTGTGCAGGAAAGAAGCTTATTAAAATATATTTGGCTCATCAAAGAATCTCCAACAGACTGGACATGTCTGGTTCAGACACTGAACAACTGGAAATAACGCCCCCAACAGACCTTAGTGGCTACTTTAGCAAAGGCACCAGTGCTGCCACCACTTAGTACAGACACTGCAGTTTGTCCTGGACATTTCAACTTCACTGATGATACTGGACCGGACCCTGGAAGTTCTGGGACTTCTGACCCCAGAAAGCCAGATGTGTCTGCTGCCACGCTTACTGAAGGATGCATTACATCTGCATCTACTTTCTCATGTCACCAGCTTCCCAGACTGAAGTCCTGTGTGGGTGGATCACATACTTTTACTCAGCTGCGAAAGCTAGATTGGCGTTCTGGCTCAATGTTGAAGAGACATTTGAGAATGTGTGAAAACGTTCAGACAGAAAAAAGAGTGTACAAAAGATGCTGGATTGCCACAAACATGACAGACATTCACCAAACCCCCAAAAGCAATAGAGGGGTGTTAATGCCTTTGTATACCGATCATTTAAGTAAGGCCGTTTTGTATCGGTTAACTATATTAATAAAATAGTGCACTATGAATATGTGCTCTGAGAGTGGGACAGAAGACGATCAAAGCTAGAAAAATGGCCAGACTATTTGCTTGCTCCTTAAATCCCAATATACTGGAATAACAGTAAAACTTCAAAAAAACTTTGAAGGCCACTAAAAGATGAATATGAACATATAGTTTACAGTCTTGAACTTGTAACTCTCATTTGGATAAACTTGACAGTTTACTCTTCATTGAACCATATGCATAATGCTACCATAAGAATTATAACCCTGTATTCTATATATTTCCCCCCATATCTCTTCCTAACCCGTATTATACATTACTTTGTACTAGTACATGGTACAAAATAAAACGTTTGCTGAATAAAATAATGGTAGCAACTTGCAAACAAGGATGTCTGGGGTATGCTCGTAACTTTTTGGAGACAGATATCATTATGAGCAATGTTCTTCCCAAACATATCCTTTGGTGCTACAGTTGGTGGGAGACAGCTGTAGATGGGACAGCGAATTGGCCATGGATAGGAGCAAGGCAAAGTGAGGGCAACGACACAGTGTGTAGGATGTAGGTGAAGGAGAGGTTGGCATATCTAGTCTGGCCAAGAGAAAGTCTCAGTCCTTGGTTTGGTTTTGCCTTTGATTAAATGACTGGTGGAATGGTTATTTAAGACTAGGGTAAAGTTGACATGTTTACCTGAATCTAGACAATTTTAGTTATGCCGTAGCTAAGAATGCAGTCGAACACTTGATATAGGACATTCTCAAGTTTGTGGTAAAAGTGTTTTGATTGATTCAGAGCATATTACGTGTTCCAATCTGTAGCATGCAAAAACACACTGACTACCTATTATCCCTTAGGGAAATGATTGAAGTGATTGTTTTAATTTAATATTTTGGGGTATTAAAGACATTCTTTTTAAATAAAAGGAAGCATTCTGTTTCTAACTCAGACTTTGTTACAACCGATGAAATGAATCCTCTAGATTAGAGCATTATAGGATAGATTATTATGGTTTTATTAAAAACACTTGCTACCAAAATGGACTGTTAAAAGGGCCTATCTCTTGAGATTACACAGATCTCCAACTTAATTGTATTTGTATTTAATTTCACATAGTGGAATATGATTTATCATAGGATTGATGCCTAAAAGATTCCCAAAGAAAGCTACTGAGTTTTTATTATTTTTTATTAAAAATTTTTAAATGTTTATTTTTGAGAGAGAGAGAGAGAGAGAGAGAGAGAGAGAGAGAGAGAGAGAGAAAGCATGAGGGGGGGAGGGTCAGAGAGAGAGGGAGACACAGAATCCGAAGCAGGCTCCAGGCTCTATGCTGTCGGCACAGAGCCTCATGCGGGGCTCAAACCCATGAACTGTGAGATCATGACCTGAACCGAAGTTGGACGCTTAACCAACTAAGCTACCCAGGTGCCCTAAAAGCTACTGAATTTTAAGATAACAGTTAAAGTTCCTGCTCAATATATTTCGTGAGGTATTTTATATAAGAATTTGAATGATACTAAATTCCTGTTTAGTTATAGTTCCAGGAAAAAAGAACTGTGCATAATGTGTTTTCTGTTGATAGAAATTGGAACTTCCTACTCTATTTTTGCCTTAACTTCCAGAAAACTAAGAGCCAGATAAATTGCCCAAGTGCTAATCCTTGATCAACTGAGGTGCTTGGGAGCACTGAAGCCAATGACCCAGTCAAAGCATGTCCTAGTTTATTGCTGTGTTTCAACTCGCATTGTGTTACTTTAAACAAAATTATTTTTTTTGTATGAAAACCCAAATGTGTATTCATTGCAGAAAATATAGAAAAGCATAAGATGGAAAAAGTCAATAATTTCTAATACAGGTATAACTACTTATTACATGTTCTGCAGTGTCTTTTTATATGTGTGTTATTGATTGTGGATTTACCAAATATGCTTATTCACAAATATTGCCTTAATTAGGATCATATCTATCATATTTCTTATAAATACTTTTCCCATCAATATATATCAACATATATTAATACATCAAAATATACCTAAGGTATTTTCTCAAATCATAAACTCTTTTTCTAAAACCTGATTTTTCTTGGCTGCATAGTATGCAATTGTAATGAGACAAACATTAATTTTAATTTTATTAATTTAGTATAGGTAGACATATTGTTTCCATTATGTGTTGTAATTAACTTTAATAAGTCAATTAACTATAACTTATAAATAGTTATAACTATAACTTTAATAAGTTAATCAACTATAGTAAGAGTTATAAATTATTCTGCATTCATTTTAGAAATGGGATTATTGGATGAAAGGGTATGGATATTTGTATATTCTTAAGGATATATCTTTGTATCATCTATATCTATGTCTTTATATCTAAATTTAAATGTTGAATCACTTTACTTTTCCACTTGCTGCTTATGTAGGTAGTCTGTTTTGTTTCCTCATGCTCTTAAATGTTTTTGTTTTTTTATTTTTAATTTTTTTAAGTTTTTATTTATTTTTGAGAGAGAGAGAGAGAGCGAGAGAGCCCAAGCAGGGGAGGGGCTGAAAGAGAGGGGGACAGAAGATCTGGAGCGGGCTTTGCTTGGACAGCAGAGAGCCTGATGTGGGGTTCAAACTCATGAACCATGAGATCATGATGAGCTGAAGGCAGATGCTTAACCGACTGAGCCACCCAGGCACCCCTGTTTCTCATGCTCTTAGTAATTAAATTCTCAACAGCACTAAATGGTGAATTATAGTATCTTGTATAAATTGAAAATTCTTTGATTACTAGTGTATTGGCCACATATATTTTTATTTTTACCATTGTGATGAATTATTCTGTATTCTTTCACGTTGTTTCAATCTGCAACCCTAATGGACTCAGGGTTACAACTGAGTTCTAGTCTTGGGTCTGCTAACTAACTGTGGGAACTTGATAAAATATAACCTTTTGGGGTTTCTGTTTTTTCATCTAGATAATCTCAAATATGTTTTGGTACCAATAAATGAGTTTGATATATTCAAAAAACAAAGATTTCATTGGTGTCACTCAAGTTTTTTCACTCCTTGCTGACATCTTCTGGTCTAGAGAGAGCGGTCTACTTTGGGCACCTGTTCATTGGCATTTCTTGCTGTGTGTGGCAGTGTCAGCCATTTGGCTAATAGATGAATTCCATCAACAGAGTATGTGATATTTCTGGCAGACACCAGCATTGTGCTTCATTGGGTTATGTCAATCTATAGTTTATGGTTTAGGGTTTACTAGTATATTATTGACAAGCTCTACTGCGGTTTTAGTCTTAGGGTAAACATTACTCAAGTGGAGAAACCTCATAGCTGTTTACTAATGAAAAATTGCATCAATGATTTCAATTTATAAAATAGCCTGCCTTTCTCAGAGGGCATCTTGAAAAACAAATGAAATAATACATGAGAGAATATTTTGTTATGGAGTGTGATACAGATCTAAGTTGCTTCTGGTCTGATATTGATCTGTGATGGTTTTCAATGTTGAGTAAGTATGAGGAATGGCATGTTTTACATGAAGTAATTTCCTCCAGGTTGTCTATTATCAGCTTGGTGTAAACTCGTGAGTGGTTTCCTGCACTCTGATGGATGCAGTCCATCATTTGGGGCTCTGTCATTAGTACTTTTGGCAAGTACTAGTTTGGTGGAGACTGGCAAAGTGACCTAAAGACTTTGTCAGAGAACAAATGCAGTATGTGAGCCTCAGACAGCTGCATTCTTACATCCTGGTACCAGTGATGAAACATGTGTGAAGATATGTCACTGACACTTTGTTTTTGTTTTTTTTTTTTTTCATTTTAAAATATCTAATTTATTTATTTTTTTCTGTGCTTAAAGAATATTTTATTTTATTTATTTTTTTCAATATATGAAATTTATTGTCAAATTGGTTTCCATACAACACCCAGTGCTCATCCCAAAAGGTGCCCTCCTTAATACCCATCACCCACCCTCCCCTCCCTCCCACCCCCCATCAACCCTCAGTTTGTTCTCAGTTTTTTGTTTTTTTTTGTTTTTTTTTTTTAATTTTTTTTTCAACATTTTTTATTTATTTTTGGGACAGAGAGAGACAGAGCATGAACGGGGGAGGGGCAGAGAGAGAGGGAGACACAGAATCGGAAACAGGCTCCAGGCTCCGAGCCATCAGCCCAGAGCCTGATGCGGGGCTCGAACTCACGGACCGCGAGATCGTGACCTGGCTGAAGTCGGACGCTTAACCGACTGCGCCACCCAGGCGCCCCTGTTCTCAGTTTTTAACAGTCTCTTATGCTTTTGCTCTCTCCCACTCTAACCTCTTTTTTTTATTCCTTCCCCTCCCCCATGGGTTTCTGTTAAGTTTCTCAAGATCCACATAAGAGTGAAACCATATGGTATCTGTCTTTCTCTGTATGGCTTATTTCACTTAGCATCACACTCTCCAGTTCCATCCACGTTGCTACAAAGGGCCATATTTCATTCTTTCTCATTGCCACATAGTACTCCATTGTGTATATAAACCACAATTTCTTTATCCATTCATCAGTTGATGGACATTTAGGCTCTTTCCATAATTTGGCTATTGTTGAGAGTGCCGCTATAAACATTGGGGTACAAGTGCCCCTATGCATCAGTACTCCTGTATCCCTTGGATAAATTCCTAGCAGTGCTACTGCTGGGTCATAGGGTAGGTCTATTTTTAATTTTCTGAGGAACCTCCACACTGCTTTCCAGAGCGGCTGCACCAGTTTGCATTCCCACCAACAGTGCAAGAGGGTTCCCGTTTCTCCACAGCCTCTCCAGCATCTATAGTCTCCTGATTTGTTCATTTTGGCCACTCTGACTGGCATGAGGTGATATCTGAGTGTGGTTTTGGTTTGTATTTCCCTGATAAGGAGCGACGTTGAACATCTTTTCATGTGCCTGTTGGCCATCTGGATGTCTTCTTTAGAGACTAACTTTGATCATCAAATAGTTTTAATCCAGAATACAGACTGTGTGTAATCTGTAGTGTGGCTTACTTACACTCATTCATAGTTGTACATGGAGGAAGTAGTGTGGTTGATACCATCTTTCAGCAAAAGAACAGTGAGTATATTGTGTTTTTTTCCATATGTATTTTGTTTATGTCCCTGACTAAATTCACTTAAAATATACTAGTTACTTGATACAATATTTTAATAATTGGTCTTTCCCAAACAACCTCACAGCATGGCATCATGAGACCTTTATAAACACCTTTAGTGTCCCAGATTAGTGAATTGTCATGAGATGATCTTCATGATACAGGTAAGGCAGAAAATTAAGAGGCATGCCAAGGATGCTAACCAGTGTGCTAGTTCATCTCTTGGCTTCTTGGCAATACTGAATCTCATTTATGTAGAATGATTGTTTTCTTCTGGTTAAATGCTTTATGCATAGGAAGTTTGGTGTACTTTTTTGAATAAAAAGTATTCCAGTCACGTCATACAGATCCTTAGATAATTTCAGGTTTGTGCTAAGCAGTTATCCAACATTTTAGGCAATGGTATAGGTTTTCCTGGGTTCTTACACCATTATTGGTGTAAGTAATTGGGATGTTTCATTTTTATGTGAGACATTCTCTGAGCAGCTCCATTACTATAAAGGGTTGCCTTAAAAGAGAATATGTTCTAAAGGAGATTTTGAGGGGATTAAGAGGAATAAGAATGAATTTGGAGGCCCTGATGTTAATATCACAGCACCTCATGAAGGAAAGAGTTGGTAAGTGCTTAATTCTGGCCCTCATCTGCCCACTGATGCCAGGGTGCAAGCATGAAATGATGGTTATATCAGACAGATGACTTCATCTTAACTGTGTTTTGTTTTTTCCTTATTTGAAGCCTGTTAATAATAAGCTTCCTCCTTTGTTGCTGTCAAACTGATGAAACTTTTGACAATTGACACTATATCCTACTGCATAAACATTCCAGATATTCTAGCTTTCTTAAAAGCTCTTAAGGAAAGACTGTCTACTTACTTTCTAACCTAAGCTTATAGCTTCTTGACGTGGTCAATATTGTAGGTTATGATGAAAGTAAGTAGTTAGGTAATTCAGGAATAATACTTTGTTCATATATTTTGTGTATTTTGGGCTTTAGGACAAATGGTTTTTCTCTTTAGGCTCTATATATCATGTTATAGAAAGTTCAGAGCTTTCATGAAGCAGATGTAGAGTCAAATTTTAGCAGTTATTTGTGGGGTAACTTTTTTATTGTATCGTTAGAAAGACATGTTTAGACAATTTAAGCCAGCAGATGGCACTCTTACCTTTGTGCGTATGTGAATTGCTGTTTGGGCTTATGGAGACACAGAGCTCGATCTCAGAAAATGTTGAGGATTGCATTTCCCTATTTTTATTCGAATACAGTTTTATAACAAAGCAATAAAGTTATTTTTACTGTTATGGAGAAAAGTGGATGAATGGGCAAAATCATTTCTATAGATAGGCTGTTTAATTATTTGTTAGCACGTGAAATGATTTAAGATCCATATGGATGAAAAATGTACTTCCTCCAAGTGCAAGTTCTGTATTGTATCAGTGTCTTTTCTTCCTTTATTTATAACTCACAATCTTAATCTGATAAATCCAGCTGGGTGGACAATAGAGTGAGAACAATTTCTCTCTTTTCCTTTGTTTTTGGGATTTCATAATATCTTGGAATCAATTTTAGTGCTGCCAGGAATCTTAGGGATCATCTCGTTGAATACACAACTTTTAGGTGAGGAACCGTGGCCCACAGAGGTTAAATAATTTGTCCAATCTGAAGTTAGAAATACTTTCTTTTTTAAAAATTTTATTTAAATTCAAGTTAACATATAGTGTTAATGGTTTATAAGTTATAATATATAATGGTTATAAGTTAACACATAGTCCTAATGGTTTTAGGAGTAGAATTTAGTGGTTCATCACTTACATATAATACCCAGTGCTCATCCCAAGTGCCCTCCTTAATGCCCATCACACATTTAGCCCATCCCCCCACCCATACCCCTCCAACAGCCCTCAGTTTGTTCTCTGTATTTAAGAGTCTCTTATGTTTTGTCCCCCTCCCTGTTTTTATATTATTTTTTCTTCCCTTCCTTTATGTTCATTTGTTTTGTATCTTAAATTCCACATATGAGTGAAGTCATACGATATTTGTCTTTCTCTGACTGACTTATTTTGCTTAGCATAATACACTCTAGTTTTATCAGATTGCTGCAAATGGCAAGATTTTATTTAAAAAAATTTTTTTAATGTTTATTTATTTTTGAGAGAGAGAGACAGAGTGTGAGTGGGGAAGGGGCAAAGAGAGAAGGAGGCACAGAATCTGAAACAGGCTCCAGGCTCTGAGCTATCAGCACAGAGCCTGATGTGTAGCTTGAACTCATGAAGTGCGAGATCATGACCTGAGCTGATGTTAGACTCTTAACCGACTGAACCCCCCAGGCACCCCAAGATTTCATTATTTTTGATAGCTGAGTAATATTCCATTGTGTGTGTGTGCGTATGTATGTATATATACATACATACGCACACACACACAATGTGTATATATATATATATATATATATATATATATATATATACATACATACGCACACACACACACCACATCTTCTTTATCCATTCATCAGTCGATGGACATTTGGGCTCTTTCCATACTTTGGCTATTGTTGATAGTGCTGCTATAAATGTTGGGGTACATGTGCCCCTATTAATCAGCACTCCTGTATGCTTTGGATAAGTACATAGTAGTGCAATTGTTGGGTCATAGGGTAGTTTTATTTTTAATTTTTTGAGGAACCTCCATACTGTTTTCCAGATTGGCTGCACCAATTTGCATTCCCACCAGCAGTGCAAAAGAGATCCTCTTTCTCCGCATCCTTGCCAACATCTGTCATTGCTTGAGTTGTTAATTTTAAGAAGTGCTCCTGCTTCTCAAGGTGCTGTGAGAGGCCAGCATGCAGGTATCTTCTGCTCCTGGCTTCCCACCTGCAATGGACACCATCACCCCCAGCTTCCAGTCCTGGGACATCCAACTCTCTTCAGGGTCCCTTGGGGCAAAACCCTTCAAGCCCTCTACCTCTGAGCACATAGAGCCTAATCTACCCCAGTGGGTCTGAACCAAAACTGGTTACTTCTCTTCCCAGGGCATTGAGAACACAAAGGTATATCTGGGGGAGGAGAAAAAAAATTTTTTTTTTATTCTTTTGGCCAATGAATGTTGGGCAAGAAAGACAAATTTTAGTTTTTCAGTAATACGGTGTATTTCATAGGGCCTCACTTTATTCTAACCAAACATTTTAGGATTGGTGGCAATATTTGAAGAGGTGAAAAGAAAATTCAAATTCACAGCGGCTGCTGCTTCTAGTTTAGACTATCCAGGTCCTCAAGCACCTGCTGGGTGAAAAATAGGTTGAGTTTAAGTGGAACAACTGAATTAAGACTGGAGTGTATGGGGAAATAAAGATTAGTTGTTTTTCCCAGAGGAGTGGGCCTCTTCTACTCTGCAGCTGAAAAGGATTACTGCCGCTTAATGGTTCTATTGCCCAACTTGATTTCTTCTCAGAAGCTCTGAGCTTCCTATAAAATGGAATTCACACTTACTGCCTACTTACTCCTTAGGGACAATTGAGAATTCCCTAGGTTAATTTATGCTAAGTGCTTTTTTTCCCTAGTCAATAATAATACCAATCATAGTTCTTAAGATGTCATGTGGACCACTGAGCACACCCGTAACTCCCCTCCACTTTAAGTTGTCCTTGATATATCTCCTATACCAGGATCTGAGATAATTGTCCACTACCAGAAAACTTTCCAGTGAGGCAGAGGAAAAAAAAAAAATGATTTTGATACCCACCTACCTCTCCAAATGTTGGTGTAACAGCTGAACCTTGGGGCTGTGTGTACCTCATCTTTTCCATCAGTCTTGGTGTCTGTGTCTGGGTATATTGGAGTGGGTTCATGTGAGCTTCTGAGAGCTGATTGTGTGCCTCTCTTTCCAACATGGTGGTAGGGGCATCATGGTGGTAGCTTGAAATCAGTCACTGTAGGAATATTTAAATTTTTTTTTTTAACGTTTATTTATTTTTGAGACAGAGACAGAGCATGAGCAGGGGAGGGTCAGAGAGAGAGGGAGACACGGAATCTGAAACGGGCTCCAGGCTCTGAGCTGTCAGCACAGGGCCCGATGCGGGGCTCGAACTCATAGACCGTGAGATCATGACCTGAGCCGAAGTCGGCCGCTTAACCGACTGAGCCACCCAGGCGCCCCACTGTACGAATATTTAAAAGGAGAGATGGGGGCGCCTGGGTGGCTCAGTCGGGTAGGTGTCCAACTTTGTCTAGCTAGGGTCATGATCTCACGGTTTGTGAGTTTGAACTTCTGATTCTGATTCTGTGTCTCCCTGTCTCTCTGCCCCTCCCCTGCTCATTCTCTCTCTCTCAAAAATAAATAAACATTATTTTTTTTTTTAAAAAAAGGAGGGATGGGGGCGCCTGGGTGGCTCAGTCGGTTGAGTGGCTGACTTCAGCTCGGGTCATGATCTCGCGGTCCGTGAGTTTGAGCCCCGCGTGGGGCTCTGGGCTGATGGCTCGAGCCTGGAGCCTGCTTCGGATTCTGTGTCTCCCTCTCTCTCTGCCCCTCCCCCGTTCATGCTCTGTCTCTCTGTCTCAAAAATAAATAAACTTAAAAAAAAAAAAGGAGGGATGAAGACTACAAATGATAACTGACTGATAACATTTATCAACACATTACTACCTAAAAAATGCATAGGAGGAACCTAGAGGTTTTTCACTTCACCCTTATGTGAAAAGAGTGCCTATAGAGATTCTGGGTGATTTGTAATGGGACGACTATTCATTTCCTCCCCTTCAGTGTACATTGACTGTAATTGAAAATGCCACCACTGTGTTTGTTTAATACAAGTTAATTGTGTGCCAATGACAACACGTCTTTAGACTGTGCCACAAGTTCACTCTCTAAAAAGAAAAATATAAGAAAGTAAGCAAGAAAATCTTTTGAATCAATGTTTTAAAAAGGTGTGTCGAGAGAAAATAAGGAGAACCATTTGGATTTTATTGCAGGAAACCTCTGGTTTTAGGAAGAGCTATTTGTACCTTAATTCTTATCATCCCCACTCCCACCTTTCTTCCCCTCAGCTGTGTCCAGGTATGTCGCGTTCAACCCAAAGTATTTTGACAGTTATCACAGATTTTCAAGAATCTTGTGCTAAGCCTCAGGGGACCCAGGGTGGATTAAATGGAATGATGAATTAGTGGCTGCAAAGTATTGTGCTATTGAAAAAAAACAATTCCCCTCTTCTAAATGCCACCACCTCCACAAACAAAAACAATCCTGTGCTTGACTCTGTAATGTCTTTATTTTCATTAGAAACTATTTTATTTTATTGTCAAGTGTGTCTTTATTTTCATTAGAACCATGGTGAAGGCAAAGAAATTATTTTCTGTATATTGCTATCATATTTCACAGCAGGATTGCTAGACAATATATATAGATATTTTAGTCAGGAATTCTGTTAAGTTTCCAAGAAGCTCAGGTATCAAATATTGTTTGGCGGCGTTGGGGGGAAGGCCTCCATGGGAAGTTAAGTAAAATGGTACTTCATTGCCCTGCGTGATTGCTAATGTTCATACTTCAGGGACTCTCAGCTATGGAGACATGGATTCACCAAGCAGTGTCCCCAAGACCCTGAAGTCATCCATATAGTTTTCTAACTTTAGAAATAACCTTATGTTGGCTTGATGCAAATATCTCAGGATCCAGCGTGAACCACAGGTACCCTGGAGCCCTGAGCCTCCAACCAGAGCCCAGAGGGCGCTCTACAGATGTCCTCCTCCACACATGTGTCTGGCTCCACCCCTCTATCATCACTCCAGGGACAGAGTTTGATTAGAGTACCAGAAACTTATCATGAAGTTTATACTTGATAGTCTTTTTATGTCTTCTCTCCCTAAAATGGTTATCAAGAAGTTATCCTTCATTTCTTATATCTTATTAGGACTGAAATTGTGGGTATTTGAGGTTAGAGTCACATCAGTGCCTGGGTTTTCCTGTGAGCCTGAGCATGTCAGATCTTAAAGTTCATGGATGTAGGCACACATGATCCTTAAGCCAATGTAATTCTCTAATCTACCTAACCCAATACAACATAATAGAAATGCTTATTTAACATGCTTATTTAATATGATTATTTAACAGACATCTATTGAGACCAAAAATACATCTATAAAATGAATCAAGACATATTTGAAACAGCAAAGAAACTATAAATAATAATACCTACCATTTACTGTTTTTTCCTGTGCCAGGAACTGTGATGAGGGCTTTTAAGAAATTACTCGCAGAGAAAATCTAGAACCACACAGCTTAAAAGTTTTAGAGCCAGGTTATGAGCATAACTGGTTTGAGTATGTGGGCTTACCCCTCTGCAATCCATCTATCACATTGTATAAAATGGTATAAATGGGCACCAAGGGGATAGCTGCAGAGTGATTCGAGAAGGGAAGACTTTCTTGAAAGACATAAATTTGGAGCCAATTTTTGACATATGTTCTGTGGCTTAATGCCACTGATATATTAACAACTTAAAGTGCACAGATTTACAAATTTGAAGATCATTTAAAATTTTGGAAGGAGCAAATGGTACATGTACTAACTTAAATTTATAGGCACAAAAAATTTATCACCGTTTCCCACCCCTTTATTTCTACAATCCATCATAACACCACTGCCAGAATTTTCATGAACTGTTATTTCAGCTCAAATGCCTTTCCTCCATCACCATCCCAAGCTTTGATCCACAAATTCATATTAGTGACCTTTTTTTGCTGTTGGTCAACAGAATACTTTTCATGATCTTAGCCCTTGTCATGGTGTCTGGCTTATCATAGATTCTTAGAGATACTGGCTGAATGAATTCTAGTGAGAAGAGTATCTCATTTTTGTCTTAAATTCTCTTTCTTTTCAAAGCCACATTATTTTTACTAACCAGACTTCCTCATTACAAACTCCCTCCTTGGGCTGCCTTGGTGTCTCAGTCAATTAAGCATTCGACTTCAGCTCAGGTCATGATCTCACGATTCGTGAGTTCAAGCCCCACATCTGGCTCTGTGCTGACAGCTCAGAGCCTGGAGCCAGCTTCAGATTCTGTGTCTCCCTCTCTCTCTGGCCCTCCCCCACTTGTGCTCTCTCTCTCTCTCTCTCTCTCTCTCAACAATAAACAAACATTAAAAAACAAAACAAAACTCCCTCTACTCTTCTCCTTGCAAAGAGGGAAAAATACATAACATTGAGCTCTTAATGAGAATGAGAAGGGTAGGAGAACCTTTCCAAGATTTTTGCTATAATACAAATTCAATTTCAAGACAGGAGACCAAAGCCTCTTGAAAGATAAAAAGTTCAATTCAGACAGAAAGGCTTCCTGATTCTCGTTTGTGTGTAAGTGGTACATGTTAGACGGTTGTTCTATCATTAGCTGCCAGATAGAATCTGTTGACGATTTGACTCTGGGACCGTTCAATGGAATGCCTGTACAAGTGGTCAGGAATAAGCTAACTGCTTCTTTAGACTGGACAAACATTTCTTTTTGGACTACACTCATGCCTTTCCCAATGGGACATTGTCACATAATGTTTGCACAAGTGCTTCCTATTTGTAACTTTGCCAGGACTGTGTCCTGTGTGATTCTGCTTGTGTACCCAAGACGCCCCTAGTTGCCAATATTCAGACATCATTAATGACCTTACTAACGCCATTTGATAAAACATTTACATCATTGCTTGCCTTATATCTTATTTTTGAGACATATTGGAATGTCTGTACTACATTTCCCCACTTCTTTCATTTACCACATATTTGCTTGATGGGGTGGTTTTGAGTCGTTGTGTTCTGGTACTTTTAATTCCCTTTTGGCTAGAACCTAAGTGTTTGGTTTGCAGGTCATGAGCCTTGCACCTTGGCAAGAAAAACACTGGTAAAGGCACAATAATGAGGAGTATTGCTTATTAAGAGGTCTCCAGTAGTTCATCTCCCTGCCGTACTGTTACTTAGGGAAAAGTTCCTTTTCTTCTCTGTACTTCTATAAAATGAAGAGTCAGTTTGACCTGAAGGGTATCTGCAACTGGTGTCCTGTCTTGTACCATTTCTACATAATTTCATTTCCACAGTGGTTCTCTTCCATAGGTTCTGAGTTGCCTATCCTCTGGGATTATTTACTTACTCTTTTTTTTTTAACTTTATTTATTTTGAGAGACAGAGACAGAGACATGTGAGTGGGGGAGCGGCAGAGAGAGAATCCCAAGCAGGCTCCTCACTGCCAGCACATGGCCCAATGTGGTGCTCTAACCCATGAAGCCATGAGATCATGACCTGAGCTGAAACCTAGAGTTGGAAGCTTACCAACTGAGCCACCCAGGCGCCCCTGGAATAATTTCCTTTCTTAATAGAAATAGCTTCTGCCTCAGATCATTGTCACCTCATGGTCCCCTGATACTGACTTAAAAAATCTGTTTAGATTCCTGAATGGCAACTTTTATCTTGACTTCTGGGCTATATGGTCCTTAACGTTGGACTTAATGGACCTCCTGTTTTATCTTGGTGTAGTGCATTTATGTCTGACCTGTCTTAGAAATTCCTGTGAGAATATTGATCTGGGACTGGTAAAGGGGATTTTGTCCTTAGTGCTTCACTCAGGGGTTAGGCTCTTCCTCTTGTTCTGTTTGCTGTGATCATTCTTTATTAAGTAGCCAGCAAAAACAACATTAATTCACTTTATTTACTGTTGAATGTCTAATATGCACATGTACCATTCGGACATTTAAAGGGATATATACTGTGCAGCTGTATCCACTACAGTATCTATTTCTTGGTTACCTTCTAAATATCCCCATCCTTAGCTTTATGGGTGCATCCTAATTACTCTGAAGTGGTGTTTCTCATCCCTGGCTACGTTTTTTTTAATCATCCGAGGTGTTCCTAAAAAAATGTTCCAGTCCCACCCAGATATAAGTGAATTAGAGTCTCTGAAAGTAGGGAACTTGGAGTTTTAAAAATTGCTTCCTAAGTGTTTCTAAAGCACAGCTGTGATGGAGAACCATAGTCTCAGCCAATCAACGTGTTATGACAATTTCCCTGGTGGCTGTTATTGGTGAACTTCTTGTGAGAAGGAGAATATTCAACCTTAAAGGCAAAGTGAATGAGGAAATATGTGGCCCCAGTTACTGATGGCTATCATTTCTTGACCAGTCTTAGGATGAAGGTGAGGCTCTGGATAATAAAACAGAGAAAGTGATCTTTGATGACATCTTTGAGCTATTGAATTAATTAATCCTGAAGTGTGCCTTACCTTTGGACTCCTGTTATGTGAGAAAATAAACTTCTAAGTAAAGGAAACTGGTATTAGAGAGATTTAATGGTTCATGGAAGAAATGAAAACCCAAGCCTTGAGGTTCAGTGTTCTTCCTGTACATTCTATGAAGTTACCCTCTCAAGAAATTGGTGAATATAGAAGAGATGAGAAAACAGTACCTGCTCCCAAGAAAATCACAGTCTTTTTGAGGGAGATAAAACCACGTTATAGAAATCTAACCAAATGACCTTTGCAACAAATGCCAGCAGCATGTTCAAGTTTACAAAGACTTTCAACATCTATTGCCTCTTTTTATCCTCTCAATAAACTCTTAGGTAAGGATGTTACTATACCTACTTTACAACTGAAGAGATTGAGTCTCAGAGAAGATGTACTATTTGCCCAAGATGATCCAGTTGGTAACTGAGCTAAGAACTGAACCCAGATCTCACAGCCTCTTGCTGTTAATGACCTTTATGTTTTGGAATTCCATTAGCTCTTCCTTACCTGGATATAGAGACACAAGGATTCAGAAGAAAGTAATGCTGTGCTGTTCTCAGCTGCAATAATGACTTGGTATGCATCTGGGTTTACTCTACTTGGGGAGTTGTGGATTTCTGTTCAATCTGGAAGGTGGATGAAGTTTATAGAAATCATTGAGTTCAAGGGAGGGAAATTTCATCTTGGGAGATTAGAGTGTAGGGTTTCTGCGGAGGATTTAATCTGGTTAAATGGCTCAAGATTACCCATCAATGGGATTTGGGTTCAATTGTGGGAGCAGGTGGCCTACCCCTGTTTTATTTCTATATTTGTTTTATTGTCTCATTTTGTGCACTTTTGCTCATCCCTTTCTGGGTACAACAACCACATTCTTGATAAGCACAGAATATGTGGAAGTTCCAGCAATCCGTGTTCTAGAACTTTCTACGCTTTCTCTGAATCCCACCAAATTCAAGGTAAACTGATTGCCTCCATCTGTAAACTAAGCTTTTTTCTGCAACTAGTTTTCCCCTAACTTCCCACAGGATAAAAAGAACAGCCTAGCAATCTTCCCTTTGTATTGCTCATAATTCTGAGAAGATAGCAAACCAATTAAATAGTGCAGCTGTACAAACATTCCAACTATAATCTATGAAGTTCAGATCGTGAACACATTTTCATTGTCTTCTTTCCCCATATGGAATCTCATTGTTTCTTTTAATTATATTTTAAAAATGTGTTTCTGTAAGATGTAATGTTCTTTAGCCAAAGTAAATTTAAGCTACACTTGCAATGTTGAAATGAAAATTCTGAGGGGAAAACATTTTTGGGAGAAAATTTATTCAGAATAAATAAGGGTCTTTGGGAATGGAAACAATTGAATTTCTGAGTCTAGTTTAGACTAAATCAGCAGAAGATTCCCCTTTTGTGTTTTTCAGCAATTACCTAGTGGGATCACCTTTTGGGATAGGTGCCTAACTTAGGAACCCAAGTCACTCTGTTAAAGATAGAATCATTGCACTGAACATTTAAGAGCATTTACTATAAAGCAGAGCCTACTTCAAGCACTTTGTGTGAGTTATGCTATTTAATCTTCAAAATGGCCTAATGATGTGCTCTTTGTTACCACCCCCATTTTGCAGACGAGGAAACAAAGGTATAAAGAGGTGAGTAAATTGCTTTTTGTCATCACCAAGTCAGTGTTTAAACCCAGGCATTTTGACTCCAGATCAATGCTTTTATTTATTTTTTAAATTTGTAATTAAAATGTTTATTTTTAATTAAAATGTGTATTGAGTTCTCCTTAAAAACAAGGCATAATATTTGCTTTGAATCTGCTTGAGAAGATATGACACATTCATAATAAATGATAACTATCGATAGAATCGGAAATGTATTTTGGCCAACTCTTGGAGGTATACAGAGAACCAGAGGTAGGGGATAGCCACAATTCTGTTAATATGGTTCCTATGAGTTATAACTTTGGGATAGTCACATCAACTGTTTTAGACTGTTTGAGAGATTCTACTTTATGGTACTGTTATTTGTGGGTAGATCCATGAGCATGCATGCTTATATGGCAACCCACACACATATACACCTACCCCCCCACCCCCCCACACAAAAAAACTACACACACACACACACACACACACACTGGATTTGACAGTGTACTCTGTCCTTCCACGAAAAGGAATGAGAAAATAGAGAATTTCCTCCATTGTGTGTGAATGTTAAGGCCCTCTAAATGACTGTTATCCAGATCAACATTTTTAATCACAGTGCTTAAATACCTTCCTTCAAAAGGAAGCTACCTATTTAATTGGTTTTCCTTTAAGTGGCCTCTTTGGTTTTAGAACCACTAACTGGTTGGCCAACTAACTAGTCAAACAGTCTTCGAGTGACGGTAACAGTTTTCTGTATCTCATTACCAAAAGGCAAACTGGGAGAAATCATTTCCTGGAAGCAATCAGAGAAAGAGAAGTAAGTTTTGCAGCTCTATTTTGAACATGTGGACAAAATTACCTGTTAACTTTTGTTTCTTTCACTTCATGATTGTTGAGATGTTTTCACTTTGCATGTAATAAAAAAATAGAACCATCTGTTGAACATTCCATATTCCATACTTTTGACTTTATTACATCCTCCTAGAAAATACTTCATTGAGTCTCAAGGACAAAATCATTCTTTTTTTTTTTTTCTCCAGTTCATACTTGTAACCCTCTAGAAAGTGACGTATTTTCAAATGAATTGCCTCAACTGGTTGCTCATTGTTCACATGCTCTGCTGTATTAGGAATGTAGCTTTGCTCCTCCCTGGAAGACAAGTAGTGGGTTAGTGCTGGCTAATGATGAAAGGAATACACTTCTTCTAGTTCTTGATGTTTCTTTCTATAAATCTGACTTTTCCCATAGCATTTTTAGATACTTTAGGGATGGGACGCAGAAGAAAAATGACTTTTCAAAGGTCATGTGTTTGGAGAGCCAGAGCTGGAGTCACTATCTTAGCCTAGACCACGTCCAGCTAAATTTCTCCCCCTCTGTCATCTTGATTGCTTCTTAATCATGGTAGATACTAGTCAAGCATGAAACTGTGCTTTCAAGTGTTGTGCTTCCTTAAGGATTTGCCATTTGTATATATTTTTGGAAATGTACCAAATGTAAGACCTGCCATATTCTGAAGACCTGAGGAACTCCTGCTCTGGCTTCTGTCCAATTCTGTTGATCAAAATAACCAGGGATGATAAAGCTTTAAGAAGTTGAGTCACACCAGTAAGACAGGAGAGAGAATGCTTGACAAATGGAGATGCTAATTAGCTAATTTGCCCACTTTGACCTTTTGTTAAGTACTGCCTCCATTGAGCCATTATTCCTACATTTCTTGGGGGAATGCTATAAGAAACATCCTTATGAAATCTGATACTACATTTGCATGTTATTAAGGGGGGTGCTATTAAGGAAGTTGCCTATAATATGGCTCAGTGCCCCATTAGGTAAGTCCCATGTGAGAATTTGCATTTAGTTCTAAATGCAAAGAAAAGTCCTGCTTTCTCTGAGCAGCCATTTCATCTTTGTTTCTCCCTTTTTAACAACAAAAGTCAATCATAATTTCCTTATCTCTTTGGCTAACTTAGAGAGAAAAATGAATTATATAAACACTTATGATCTGAATGCTCACTTAACTCCCTCCCTACACATGCCTTAAATTTTTCCAAGAATGATTTATTATTATTATTGATAGTTTACTATTTTATTAGATGTGTTTTTATTGTGTGTTGCTTAAAATTCTTTGTAAAATCTAGTTGGGGTATAAAATATCTATTAAAAATCTATAAATTGTGAGAATAACAACTGTATGAGGAATGGGTTTTGTCCTTTATCTGGGAGAAACTTGATGAAACCAGATTTCTTCTTGTAAAAGACATTCTTTTTATTTTTTCTATTAGTGAAGAAAATTTTTTCTCTACCCTTTTAGGTTGCTGATTGGAGGCCTGCTAATTAAACTGATAAAAGACAGATCAGGAAGAGAAAAGACAGGTTTTTATTTGTATATGTGCATGGGTGTTCGCAGAAAATGTGACTCAGGAGGCAGTTAGAATTGGAGGCTTATATACCATCTTAATAGGAGAAGGGGAGAGGGAGGAAGGTTCTTCTGGGAAAACAAATGCCTTTTAGGAAAGATAAATGAGCCTTTAGAAGAACAGATGGATGATGTGATAGTTTTGTGATAATGTCTGTTTAGGCAGTTTCTTATCCTGGTGCCCATTTCTTGTCTCTGGTGATAGGAGTCAATCTTCCCTGGTTATGAAAGTTCTGAAGGAGTGGGTTTGTGTCAGATGAATTCTTTTGGGAGGGTATGCTTTTATGCAGGTAAGGGGAATTTAGAAAAAAAAACCCAAATATTCTTCACAGTGGTATGTTCTGGATTTCTTTGCTTCAAAGATCATTGCCCTCAGCAGGGAAAGTTAATTGGGTAGACCATTTGATGTTGCAAAGTTTATGGGTTAGAGTGGGCTCCAGGTATGTATTTCTCTAGGTTTTAGTCACATCCGATAGTTTAACACATCCTTTCTTAGCTAGTTATTGTACTGTACCCTCTGATAGAATTTCCAGAGTGCTTGTCTTACATGCTGATTTTCTCCAACTCTGTTTCTCTTCCCCAACTCGCCACACAGACCTTCAGGATTATGGAGTTCCTAACATCTCATTTTCTGTTTTTCCAGTTGTGAATGTATTCTCCCTTATTGCTTCAAATGACAGATTTGTGCTCATTTTGTATGAGTTAACGCCTTTTTCAAACACCAGTACTGCTTAGCACTTCTCAATAGGGTAGAGCAGCCATTGTATTGAAGGAAGCCTATATCAAAAGGAGTCCTTTCTTTGTGCACTTTCACTTTGCTTTATACTTACGTTTGGTCTAACTAGGTTCAAGGCTCCTAATTACTTTATTCTTGACAGAATTGGAGAGTTAAGTACTAATAGGGGTAGAAGTTAATTGAGATATGTAGAATTTGCTCAACCAAAAATACATAGTACTTTATAAAATGTCCAAAGTACATTCCTAGTCTGTATACTTCTTTTAGTCTAAACTATTATACTGGTTTTTACACTGATTACAAATCAGTTCCCATTTGTACTGCAATAATTTCCTAAACTATGACTTTGCTTTCTTGTATCTCTTTCTTGCACCCCAATCCATTTGTCCTGTAATGTGGACAATGTGGTCTTTTAAAGGTAAGAGAGATTATTAAAGGTCCAAAACCTTTCATGGTTATCCACTGTCCTTAGGATAAAACCCCAACTTCTCAGCATAGCCCACAAAGCCCAGCATGACTTCGGCCCTGCAACTCACCTTGGGCCTCATTTCATATCCTCTCCCATTTTTCGTTGCTTTCAGACCAAACTGGCTACCCTTCTTTAACTGCAGTTCTTGCCTAGGGCTTTTGTACAAGGTGTTTCCCTTGCCTGGGCTGTCTTTGTCCAGATTTTCTCATGGTTGGTTTTCATCGTTTGAGTATCACCTTCCCAGAAAACCTCTCTCTGACCACCTTCTCTAAAATTGCTCTCTCTTACCCTACTTTCTCTCACTTCCCCTTGTTTTCTTCCTATCACAACCTCTATCTGAAATTCTTTCTTGTCCATCCCCTCCACAGAATGAAAACTCAGTAGGATTAAGACACTGTCTACTTTATTCTTTGCCATGATTTTATTACCTTCATTAATATGTACTCATTGGTGATTTATTGAGTGAATCATGTCAAATAGAAAAAAATGATTATATTACTTTTTAAATCATTAGAATGATGTTTCCTAATTAAATAGTAAATTAATGGAACAGATGTGGAAAATTGGTTTTGAATTTATTGTATATGAATATTTTGAAAATAATTTCACTCAAATGCTTGGGAAAGCTTTCATAAAAATTTTTAAAATTTTGAAATAAGCATAAACTTTCAGAAAGAAGTACAGTACCAGAACTATCTTTTTTTCAGAATCATTTGGTAGGTAGTATTGTTACTTACTCCTGAATATTTTTATGTGTAATTCATACTTAAAGGATCTTGTCCTATTTAACCGAATTCAACCACCAAATCAGAACATTTACATTGATACGTGACTCTGGTATTTTTTTGGAATTCATTCAAGTTTCTTGGTTGTCCAATAATTCCACTTACAACTCCTCCCCTACCCCAACACCCCGAATCCAGTAGAATCACTTGCTGCACTTAGTTGTCATTTCCCTTTAGATTTCTTCACTTTGGAACAGTTCTTTAGTCTTCTTGACTCTCATAATCTGGGCACTTTTGAAAATAAAAAGCCAATTATTTTGAAGGATGTCCCTTAACTTGGGTTGTCTGATCTCTGCTCAAGATTAGACCCAATTTTGAATTTTGGCAAGAAAGTGCCAGAAGGGATGGTGAGTTCCCTTCATTACATTTTATCATGTGACATATGATTTTCAATTGTCCCATTGCTGATGATCGGCCCAGTAGGTGTGTTCATTGTTATTGAGATGTCATTGCTTCTAGGCTTTTGCAATGGGCAGATCTAAGGAATAAAAATACATGTAATACACATATTTATATATTTCTATATGTATATATATATCAGTCTGTGTATCAAAACTATAAATTCACACATTTCCTTCAATACCAATCTTCTTTAACCATTTCCTAATCTTCCTCATTGGGTGAGTTTACATGTGATGACTTTATCAGCCTAACTGTATCCTAAGTCTGGTCTGATTTTTGAATGCAAGAAAAAAAAAATCCACAATGAGTATTTGTATCCATTCTCTGAGAAAAACTGTGGCTGGGCAGGAAATCTTGGGGCAAGATGTAGGGGAACATGTTGAGAAATGTATACTAAATATTAAATGAATATATAGGAAGTTTTTACAAGTATCATACTTTTTGTTAAATTTCATAATGTAACAATTTTTATTGTTTATGCTATTTGAATTCAGGGAGTCACTGTTACTTTTGCTGTCTTTTTTTAAAAAATGAAGATAATCTTCTCAATACTCTTAAAGTTTGACTAGTTTGTTTGCCATATATATACATAGATATATGTATATATATATATATATGGCATAGTTGTGTAAAAATAGGATCATCTTATGATTTGGGAGTAGGTAAAATGAGATGTTTAGCAATTTTAGGATTCTTCAATAAAAGTCAATGCCAAATCATCTTACACCTGGTAAATGTCAAACAGTTGAAAAGGAAGACAGTAAGTATTTGGACAGTCAGAAATAAGGTGCCCAGAACAGTGAAAATATCAACTCTCCCTGATGACTGAGTAACAACTCCAAATACAACCTTCATGTTTTCATAAACCTATATGAATGTAAATTGGCCATTAAAATATTAAAGTCCACCCTTATATCAGTAAAAATGGTAAGTGTGGTAACTGTGAAGGAAAAACGGACTGGCATTGGTAGCATAAATGCTAGTACATGGAAAGAGCTGGAAATGCTGCAGGCTTCTTTCCCTGAAGGTAGAGGATAATTTATGTTGAATGCAATGTGAAAACAAAGTATCTTGCCAATTAAATTCCCATTTTGAAGTAAGATTCCAAGTTGGTCTGTTGAAATGAAGGTCAGTATGAATTTAAAATGAAAACATTGTACCTGTTGCCCTTAATAACACATTCCTTTTGATACCCATATCTACATGCTCATTCTTTTTGTCTCTTGCTATACAACTCTCCAGGATTACCTGAAAAGCAGTTGTGTTTCCTGGTTAGTAGGAAAAAAAGCTAAAAAAAAAAAAAAATAGTATTCACATTGAAGTTTTTGTCTAACTTTTAATCTCATTTTAAAAAAAGAAGCAAAAAGATATTTATAAGAGAAATAAAGCTGAAAGTTTAAGATTTGCTGTTATTTTATTTTCATGATTTTAATTGTGATATAGGCCATTAGTTTTCTATTTTTTTATTATAGTCATATTACTTTATAAAATAATGCTATTAAACTAATGTTCTACAACACAAAGGGGAATTGGTTTAATCTGGCTTTCAACGTTTCTAGAAAGATTAATTTTGGTAAAACCATTCTTTTACTTCTTAACAGTACTATGGCTTGAAAAATAGAGAGACCTGGTGGAAACATCCATCTTGACTATAAACTTCGTTTTATTAAAAAAAAAAAAAAAAGATTTGTTTCAGATTCTTTGCTCTTTTGATTATTTTTGTTGTTGCTAAAATGCTATTGTAAGTGTTGGAAATGGCCATTATCTAGAGTTCAGGAGTTTATTCCTTTTGATATATGAAGATGGATGAAAGGTAAAGTCCCAATATTGTCAACGACCCAGTAATGTATTGATTCCCCTTTGCCGCTAGATGTCCCTATATAGATGCTCCTTCTACCTGAGAGGCTTTAGAAAGATGCCAACAAAATCAGAGGGACATTTGCTACTCCTAAACCTTTTTACGTACTCTGCTTTAGCACTCTGGTGCTGACCAGATGCTTTCTCCTTTTGTTCTGGAGGATTAATATCATGGGACAAGACAGGACTTGTACTAAACAAAAAGTGACCAAAGTTAGGCTTGCACATTGGTCTGAACATATACATATTAACTACTCATTCTGGAGAATATGAGAATCTCAACAGATATAGTTTAGCTTTATGGACAGATTTCAATTAAGCGTGCTAAATGAGGAGGGGCTTAGGTTTGAGTTAGATAACCAAAATGGAAGATAATTTAAAATTATAGTTAGTAATAAAATAGGTTTGTATATGTTTTGAATATGAGTGTGTTTGGTGTCCTGGGAATTTAACAAAATTTCAGTAATAGATATACAGATAATATTAATCTCCAAGGGAACTTGGAGTTGATATTTCTTATACAGCTTATTTCATAATTCTTCTTTGTTTTTCATACTTGACAAAGATCAACAATGCTAGCTGCCAGAGAAATGTGACATGATAGTTAAACCTGAGCTCATTTCTTTATAAGTTTTTAAAATTCTAGTTCTCAGTTTACCTGCAAAAGGAGGGAATAATTCAGTGTGTTGATTAAAAATGTCTTTGCTCAGTTTTGGGTTGCATAAAATCATAAGACTGGATGAGAATCATAATGAAATCCTTTGTTATATTCTGTTTTGAGATGATCAGAATCATTCAATAAAGTTTTGGTAGTAAAATGCAATGTTAATAGTCTTTCTACTTAAAACATGAATTTCATTAAAAACTTTTGGGGGAAATAAGTATTTATTGGAACCACTGGATTATTTCAAAAGGGTTATATCCTGCATTTAAAATACTATAGGTATTCATTTATCATTTGAGTATATTTTATCCAATTTTATGGTTAATTTTATAATGCTGATTTCTATTTTATGACATGTTACTGTAATTCAGTATAGGAATAATATAGGGAAATAAAAGATTAAAGTAGTACTGAATAACCAAAATCAATTCAACTTTTTTTTTCTTTTTTGAACAAAGGATCTATATTTTGGGGTTGTTTTTATGCAATTTTTTTTTCTCAGTATTGAAGAAAAAGACACAAGTGGATAGTCTTCTGTTGCCCTCTGTACAAAAAGATCTTTGAGAAATGGTGATATTTGGGTAAACGTGGGGGATGGTAATGAGTGCAGGAGATTGATAAAGACATTTGTTATCCTGTCTCTTAAAAATAAGAAGAAGGTTTTTACAACCTAAAACCTGGGCAAAAGTCTTGAAAATATCACTGAATAAAGTGTGCAAGGTCTTTAGAGAAGGAAAAGATGATTATTAAAAATAAGTATATAGAATCAAAAAGTCAGATAAGGGTTAGGGAGAATGTGGAGAAATAACCCTGATTCACTGTTGGTAAAAATATAAAGTGGTGCAGCCAGTTTGGAAGGCTGGCAGTTCCTCAAATGATTGAATATGGAGTTATGAGATGACTCAGCAAACAGTTGGTTATATGTCCAAAAGAAATGAAAACATATGTTCACATGAAAATGTGTACCCAAATGCTCTAGCAGCATAATTCATTATAGCCAAAAGGTAGAAAGGTAGAAAAGTCCATCAGCAGGCAAATGGAGAAACAAAATATGGTATATGTGTTCAGTGAAATATTGTTTAACCATATAAAGGAATGAAGTACTGACACATGATGAAAGGTGGATTAACTTTGAAAACATTATATTAAGTGAAATAAGCCAGTTACCAAAGACCTTGTAATAGTATGATTCCATTCACATGGAAATCCCAAATAGATGAATCCATATAGACAAAGTGGATTAGTGGTTACTTGGGGCTGGAGGACATGGATAGATCAGAGGGTGATAGTTAAAGGGGAAAAGGCTTCTTTTGAGGTGATTAAAATGTTCTAAAATGTGATGATCTTTGGACAGCTCTGAATACTATGAATGAATTGTACATTTTATGTTAGTTTTTAAACTTTGAGTATAGTTGATACAATGTTACATTAGTCTCCAGCGTACAGCATAGTGATTCAACATCTCTATAAGTTGTGCTCTGCTCACCACAAGTGTAGCTACGGTCTTTCACCATACAGCATTATTATAATATCATAGACTCTCTTCCCTATGCTGTGCCTTTTATTCTCTGAATTGTACACTCTAAATGAGTTAATTGCATGTTTTGTGAATTATATCTCAATGAAGCTGTGAAAAAAAACGTGAGATGCTGAAATACACTACAACATGGATGAACCTTGAAAACATTAGGCTGAGTGAAAGAAGTTAGGCTCTACAGATGGGATTCCAATTTGGTATTTATTGTTCTTCCAGCCAGATGCAGTCTACCAATCAGAGATCATTTTCACTATAAGCAAAGTTGCCTTATAAAATATACGGCATGCTAACTTTTACTGGGCTGCCAAAGGAGCAGAGCTAGAAAGTTCACTGAAGGTCAAATTGTCATGTAGAAGGTGAAAAGGGTAGCTCTTTGCTCTCAGCCACATATTGAACTCCTTACACTAACTTATTATCCATTCAGATTCTATTTGTCTCGGCTTACGTGATTTCCATCTTATTCTTGGAACAATCAGTACTATTTATACTAAAAGACTGCATTTTTATTGTTGTTGTTTTTCCTACTTTTTAACTCTACCCATCATCCTCTTTCAGTTAACTAAAAAACCAATTGTGAGAATACATGATAATTAGTAATAAGCAGTTGACATTGCAGGAAATTATAGGCATTGCCAGAGCATAGATTTTTCTCTATTGGTATTATAGAGAGAGCTCCTTCTACGCAACTAGAATAATTGGGGGGTAGATATATCTGAGTGGAAGTATCCTGGGACCCAAAGTTTCAAAATAATGACAAGACTTTGAAATGATGACTACAGCTGACATCCCCAATATAACTTGCCTGCTTTTTGTGGAAATGCGCGATATAAACATATTGGTGTACCCTCTCACATGTAGTCATATCCTAAACGTACTTTCCTTCAGTGGATTACTTCTGTGAAATGAAACACAGGAAGAGATGATATATAATGTAGCTAAAACCAGTTATTCAATCAAGGTCCAACGAACAGCCAATTAGTGATTTATTTGCAAGTTCCTACCTTTTGGGAAAGGAAGGTAAATCTAAAGGCTGTTTAATTGATGTTTGTTGTTTTTTTAAGGGCTAGTAGCAATTCAAGTTTCTCTTGTAGAGCATAGAAAAATGATAAATTATGCTAAGGTTATTCTTTTGATTCATAGGGCTTTTTTTTTTTTTTTTGAAAATAAGTTCATTGATGTTGATAGAAAGCAATGATTTTCAAATTGTTTCAGCCAAATGCGTCCCTCAAATAAAATCTAACATGGAAGCCAATATGTGGAACAAATTAAAATGCAGCTGTTTAGTTTGAAATGGGGAAAGGATAATGGAGTCTGGTGTCTACAGCAAATTGCTCACAATCTTCCTTAACCTGAACTAGCCTTTGAGGCATTTCTGGAGATCCCAAAAGTTGTAGAGAATAGAGTTGGAAAATCTCCTGTATAATGCAAAGGATATTAGTTGGACTTCTAGACTCATCTTCCTCACTAATTACTTAGGCAACTCTAGACAAGTCACTTTATCTTTCTGAGTCTTTGTTTTCCCTGTATGAAAAATAGGGCATGGAATTAAATGATTTTTAAGGTTCTTACTTGTTTCTGTTTTTTGTTTTTTTTTATAATTCTGATACTTTTGGGTTTTAAACTAAGACCCCTTATTGAAGACAGGTACAGAAAATATTAGATTGAAACTAGAATTTGGCTAAAGGCTCATAGCTATGGCCAAATTAAATTTTAATTCATCAGTCAAAATAGAAATATCTAGAGAATGATTTTTTTATTCAGTTTTTAAGTTCTAGAACTGTAAAACTCTATTAAATATAAGCCAGGTTACCAGCTTTGATATTTAAAAACTTGATTTTAATCTCCTTATGCTTGTGGGAGTTAATTGACAGCATATTTCTGGGGTTTGATATTTTCACCTTTTATAATCATTGAGTTTTAAATTTTATGTCACAGGCTATAAACAAAGGAAGAAAGTTACATATTTGATTATTTTCAAATGACTTTTCATTTATGCTAACAACACTGCATTTTTGAAACGATGCAGTGCTCTACAAGTCACTATGACAAGTGCGAGTAATCTCAGAACCCAGGAGAGACACTTTCTTGGATGAACTTTCCACCATGTGCTTTATTGAGGTCGTATAGTAAAATGTTCTGGTAGCACCCCAAAGTAAGGAGCAGATGGATGTGCTGTGGGTCTGAGCAATAACCTAGCGACCTCAGTCTCTAGAGTAACCAGTAACCTAAAGTCCATAGGTGGTCTTCCACATTATTGCTATACTCCTGCCATTCAGTGTCTAGTGTTTGAGTAAGTGACACAGAGGTATGAGGATGTTTTCCTTACTTACTACAACGAAATAGGCGATGCTTTTTTTTTTTTTTTTTTTTTAACAAATGTCTATTTTAATTCTTTTTAATGTTTATTTATTTTTGAGAGAGAGACAGATCGTGAGGTGGGGAAGGCAGAGAGAGAGGGAGACACAGAATCCAAAGTAGACTCCAGGCTCTGAGCTGTCCTCACAGAGCCTGACGTGGGGCTCGAACCCATGAACCACAAGATCATGATGTGAGTCAAAGTCAGATTCTCAACTGAGCCACCCAGGGACCCCCAACAATGTTGTTTTTAAAAACACTTAAAAAATTATATTCCAGGGGCAGCTACTTCACCAGGGCAGATATTTTTGTGTAATTGTATATCCTGCTTGTGGGCCTGGAGGTCTAACTTATGCCAGCACTGGATAAGATGTGGCTGTTTCTTCCACCTGTCTTAAACCCTGCCATGACAATAAGAATGATACAGCCCGGGCACATGGGTGCCTCAGTTGGTTAAGTGTCCAACTCTTGATCTCGGCTCATATCATGATCTCCCAGTTTGTGGAATCAAACCCCACATCTGGCTCTGTGCTGCCAGCACAGAGGCTGCTTGGTATTCTCTTTCTTTCTCTCTCTGCCCCTATCCCACTGGCTCTCTCTTTCTGTCTCTCTCAAAATAAATAAATAAACTGAAAAAAAAGAATAATGATACACCTAATGTATTGGACACACTTGACTCGAATGGTAGAGTCAGGAACTTTTTTTTTTTTTTTTTAACTTTCATTGTTCCTTTATGTTTATTCAGTTAAGTTGGTTCTTTCCTTGACCCTGAAAATGTATGCAATTTAGTGAATTTTCTGGGGAATCTTAAGTGATTCAAAGAGTCTAAATCCAAGAAGCAAAATGTCCAGTCCCATGTAAGAGCCATCAATTTTCATTAAAAGGCACAACTTGATTTAAAGTTGAAGCTAAGGCGGGCACTTGTGATGAGCACCAGGTGTTGTATGTAAGTGATGAATCACTGAATTCTACTCCTGAAACCATTATTGCACTTTTCAATTTAAAAAAGAAAAGGAAAAAGGGAAAAAAGTTGTAGCTCCTCTTCCTCTTGAAAGCTTGTGTCCCCAGACAGGTGGGATCTCAGTAGCTATGTGGTGAGTTCTTGTTCTCATGCCTGCCTAACTTTCAATTGCTCCTCTCTTCTTGCTAACTTGTTTCTGATCTTTCTCATGTTGGTGGCAGGGGGAGGAATGAGAGGGTGGAGAAGACAGGGGCATTTTGCTTGCTTGGCACTGTGGAGGTGATGGTGACGTGCTCTGGTATGGTAGGCATTAAAGCTGATTCTTGTTTGCATGGGCACATGTGTGATGATCCCCATGTTACAATTCCTGCAATTCTTCTGACATGAGCAAATATTTTTATTTAGTCTAGTTGTTCATTTCCTCTATTGCTCCTAGGAATGAAAGCCCTTGCTTCTTTCTGTGGATGCTTGTTCTTTGTCCTGCAGGCACTCTTAGTATATACAATTCCCCATACAGTTCTCTCTCCTACATGAGACTCACATTTGGTCCATGAGAAACACTCATACATCCTTTGCATTGATAAATTCCCAGAAAACAGTTCTGTCCTGCTTAGGCTACTTTAGTCAGCCTCTTGCCCCTATGTTCTTAACAGTCAGAACATTGCCTCCTTTAAAGCTACTGTCTTTTGGACTTAGGTGAAGGGTTAACAATTCTTTGACATTCTTTTTCTTTCTTTCTTTCGTTTCCTTCCTTCCTTCCTTCCTTCCTTCCTTCCTTCCTTCCTTCCTTCCTTCCTTCCTTCTCTCTCTCTCTCTCTCTCTCTCTCTCTCTCTCTCTCTCTGAAATTCTTTCTTTAAAAATTCCCCTCTGGGTTTCTATAGTGCTGGCAATGATCTGTTTCTGGATATGTGGTGTTGGATGTTGTATGATGCTTACTTAATACACTGTGTATTACATTTACATTTTTTAACTTTTCTGTGTGTTAGACCTCAGTAATACTAGTTAAGAAAAACAACAGTCCAAATAATCTCATCCAGGTGCTGAAAATATACAACAAGTCTCCTCCTTCATAATCTCCCAACTCCCAGTCTTTATAACCTGTCAATTCAGCATCTTCTCTCTGGTTCTTAGATTCTTTGAACAGTTTTGGACTTGTTCTAGTTCCTCATTTCAGGAAATGTTCCAAGTGAAACTTGTATTTTCATACCTGTATGTTTATTTTAACTATGACTTCGTGAATATTGATATCAAATACTGTTGTTAAGCCTTTTAGCTATATCAAGAAATCTTTTTGCAGACTCAAAAAGGTTAAGAATTGTTACCATCATTTTACAAAGAAGACACTAAGGCTATAGGGGTCCAATAACGTGCCCAAAGTTGCAAGACAAATAAATGACTGTACCAAGATTTGGACCAAATGTTTTCTGATTTCAAAGCCCATGCTTTTTCCTCTGAGACTATTTTCAATCTCAGAATAAGGATTGTCAAATGTGTGACTTGAAGATGACCACAAAACATGCGGTGAAGGAGTAACTGCTCACATGTCAGGTTTCCATGTTTCTCCCATTTGCTGGAGTCAGAGAGCAGCTGTTGACTCACTTGAGCTCTGATGAACAAAGCCTGCTTGAAACCAGAAGAAATTGTCTGGAGAGGTGAGTGGGTCTTGTGATGGGCAAAGCTGTGTGTGTCCTAACCTAAACAAAGCAAAAGAATGCAAAAGGAAAAGAGGTTGTCCTCAGAAAGTTACTTAGCCACTGTGGTTGGTTGTCACAGTTTTATCCTCAGGATAAATTATTAGTGGTCTCAGAACTAAGACAATCTGTGTGTATACCTCAGAACGGTAAATAATGTAGCATTCTGTCATGGAGGCGGACCGCAGTTGCCCATTAGGCCAATTTCAGTAAACGGAACTTGTTCTCCAGAAGAACTAGATATCAGGTCGAGTGATAGCAATAAAGTGAACTGTGGAGCTGGGGTATACTAAGTGACCAGGTGCTGTTTTGCAGAGTTTTGTGGTGCTAGAGCATGGGGCCACACAGTGCTGAGGCCCCCTAGTTGATAATTACTTTTACTCTTTATTGAATAAAATGTGTAAGGTGCTGGAGAGTCTGCTAGTGGTATCTATCTATTGGAACCAGAGTTTTATGCATTGCTTTGCCTCACTTTCTTGGTAAACTCAATCCATTGAATTCAAAATGCATCCTGAAAGAATTTCGCCTAAAATATAAGTTCTACTTTTCTCATTAGAAACATAATAAAAATTCATGATAGATAATTGGAAAAATTAAAAGGATAGTGTAATTACAACTTGACCATTCTAAGATATGCATTTCAATCATTTTTCATTTTCATTTCAATCATTTCAATCATTTCAATGATTTTTTCATTTCAATCATTTTTTTGGTATAGCTGAGCTCAGAGTGAATAAGCAATTCCATTGTCTTTCCCCCCCACACTTAGCTTTATTTGTATTTATTTATTTTTATTAGGTTTTTAAATTCCAGTATAGTTAACATATGTTCATTTATAACATAAGCCCTCTTCCTTCTTATTATGAAATTATTTTTAAAACGTACATGTTTCAATATTAATATGGTGCTTCATCATGTGGCTAAATCACGGTTTACTCAAACTTGCCCCCGTTTTTGGATCATTAGTTTTTGTTTCTGTTTTCTGTGCTAGTAAGGCTGCAACAAATATATTTTTGTATAAATTTTTGGTGGGATATTTTGGCATGTTTCTTAGGTAGTATTCACAATGGTAGAATTATTGGGCCAAAGGGTAAATACATTAAACAATTTTTTACTGCTGTTTCTCAAGAAGTGGAAGAAATAGATTATAATATAGAGACATGCATCCAAAATAATCATTTTCTTAAGAACAAGTAGTTAGAATATAAACTATATTTATCATTTGTTCCCTTATTATGCTTTCTTTTTATTTTTTTTAATTTTTTTAAATTTTTTTTAATGTTTATTTATTTTTGAAACAGAGAGAGACACAGCATGAATGGGGGAGGGGCAGAGAAAGAGGGAAACACAGAATCGGAAGCAGGCTCCAGGCTCTGAGCCATCAACCCAGAGCCCGACGCGGGGCTCGAACTCGTGGACCGCGAGATCGTGACCTGAGCTGAAGTTGGACGCTTAACCGACTGAGCCACCCAGGCGCCCCTATGCTTTCTTTTTAAAATAAGGAGATGCAGGGGTGCCTGGGTAGCTCAGTCATTTAAGCATCCGACCCTTGGTTTTAGCTCAGGTTATGATCTCATGGTTCGTGGGTTTGAGCCCTGCATCAGGCTCTGCTTGGGATTCTCTCTGTCTCCCTTCTTCCCTGCTCTCCCTCCCTCTCTCTTTCTCTCACATAAATAAATAAGCTTAAAAAAATTAGAAAAGTTAATGGAACTTTGGATCTCCTTATATTTTTTAATAGATCAATTAAAAACAAAACAGATCAATAGAACAAAACACAAATTCTGCCAACTAACCCACCTGTAATTTATGGCAAATGTGCTACTGCAGAGCAGTGGGGATATGGCAGTCTTTTAAATAAATAGTTTTGAATTAATTAGAGAACCATGTGGGAAAAATAAAACTTAAGCCCTACTTAACATGCTACTCAAAAAATCAATTCTTTAAAAAATTTTTTTAAATGTTTTTATTTTTGAGACAGAGAGAGACAGAGCATGAGCAGGGGAGGGGCAGAGAGAGAGGGAGACACAGAATCTGAAGCAAGCTCCAGAAGCCTGATGTGGGGCTCGAACTCACAGACTGTGAGATCATGACCTGAGCCAAAGTCGGACGCTCAACCGACTGAGCCACCCAGGCACCCTCTCAAAAAATCAATTCTAGGTGAAATCTATTTCTAAGTGTAAATGATGAAACACAAAAGTTTCTGGAAGATAACATTGGAGAGTATCTTCATGACCTTGGGGTAGGGAGTGATTTCTGAAAAGGGGGCACAAAAAGTGGTTGTTATATATATTTTTTATTTTAGAGAGAAAGAGCATGAGCTGGGTAGAGGGTCAGGGGGAGAGAGAGAGAGAATCTTAAACAGGCTCCGTGTTCAGCATGGAGCCCGATGCGGGGCTAGATCCCACAGCCCTGGGATCATGACTTGTGCCTAAATCAAGAGTCGGATGCTCAACCGACTAAGCCACCCAGGGGCCCCAAGTGCTTGTTATAAAGGAAAGTATTGACTACTCAACATCAAAATTAAGGTCTTTTGTTCATCATAAGATATAATAGAAGGCATGCCACAGAGTGGGAAAAGATATCAGCAGTACATTGAACTGAGAGAGGGCATATAGCCAAAGCTTTAAGAATTACTACAAATCAGTAAGATAAAGACAGATAACTGAATATAAAAAAGGGGCAATTGACTTGAACAAGCACTCTAAAAATTAGGATATCCACCGAGTTGGTAAATATAAAAAAGTATATGTGTATGTATGTGTATTTTACCAAAAGACATATACAAGAACATTCATAGCAGTTTTATTTGTAATAACCAACAACTTGATATGATTTAAATATCCATTATCACAATGAAGGATAAATAAATTGTGTTATATTCATGCAGTCACACAGTGTAATACTACAAAGAAACGAAAAAGGATGAACTATAGTTACATGCAATAACAGATGAATTTTACAAACTTGATGTTAGAGAAAGCCAAAAATAATATGTATAATTTCACTTATATAACGTGAGGACCAGGCAAGGGGAGTGGCGATAGAAGTTGATGATAGAAAGTATTTATCCCTAGGGAGGAAGTTGATAGTGGTTTTGGTACTGGTGGTTTTTGGGTGCTGGTACTATTTTATTGTTATATGGGTGGTAGTCACATGGGCAAGGTCACTTGGTGATAATTCACTGGGTTGTAAGTTATGATTTGTGTACTTCGGTATGTATGTTCTGCTTCAGTAGAAAGTTTTTTAAAAAAAGCCAGTTGCGGGGCGCCTGGGTGGCGCAGTCGGTTAAGCGTCCGACTTCAGCCAGGTCACGATCTCGCAGTCCGTGAGTTCGAGCCCCGCGTCAGGCTCTGGGCTGATGGCTCAGAGCCTGGAGCCTGTTTCCGATTCTGTGTCTCCCTCTCTCTCTGCCCCTCCCCCGTTCATGCTCTGTCTCTCTCTGTCCCAAAAATAAATAAAAAACGCTGAAAAAAAAAATTAAAAAAAAAAAAAAAAAAAGCCAGTTGCATTTCTAAATAGTTGTGTAATAAATCGAGAAATAAATGTAACAGTGTGCAAGTTCTATAGGGAAAAAAACATTAACTGTCTTTAAAGATATCAAAGTTTTTCAAACATATGGGGATATTTACCATGAGGTAGCAAGATTCAAGACTGTAAAGATATTAAGTTCACATATAGTTATCTGTAAACTTAATAGAAGTTAAATAAAAGTCCCAAAGGGTATTGGAAATGATTCTAAAATTCATGGGTGGGAACAAAGGGCTAATAATAGAATACGAATGAAGGAAAAAAGGCAAGGTATGGATTGACTCTATGAGATTTCAAGAGATTACTAATGAGAGAAACTGAAATTCTTGTAATTATGACGCTATAGGGATTATGACCATGTGGTGTTGGCACAGGAACAGGATAGAGACCTCAGAAATTGAAGGCACCAATGATATATGATGTAGTGGTATTGCAGATCAGTGGGGAAAGGATGGGCTCTTCTGCAAATTGTGGGTTCCTAATGTTTAATGACAGAAAAAAATAACACTGGATCCCTTATACACTGGATCTTGTCACGAATGATACCTAGAGGACAGAAGAAATAAACCTGAAAGGCAAAACCATAACAATTTTTAGAAGACATAGAATTTTAAAAATATCATGATCTCATGGTGGGAGGAATTTCTCAACATGCAAAATGTAGAAACCATAGAAGGAAAGATTTATAAATCAAGAATTCCTATTCATTGACAAAGGGCATAAAGTGAATGAAAACAGCAAGAAACGGCAGTAGTAGAGAAATCAGTAAAAAGATGACAAAAGAACAGGCAAAAACACTGTTAGGCATTTTGGAGAAGAGGAAATGCTAATGGTTCATAAACAGCTGAAAAGGTGCTCAAACTCATTATAACCAGGAAAATCCTATTTACTGAGGTATTTTCCACTGTTGTAAAATTTGGCAAGTATTAAACATTTAGATAAATAAGTTGTGGTATGTGTATATACTGGAATGGTATACAGCATTCAAAATTAATGAACTCAGCTATGTGTATTTGTATGCTTGTATTTCGAAAGACATTGCGTGGAGTAAAAGAAACAAATCACATAAGAACATGTATGGTATGGTTCCATTCATATGTGGTTCCAAAAGAGAACAAAACTTTTTATTTATTTTTTTTATTTTTATTTATTATTTTTTTTAAGTTTATTTATTTTTGAGACAGAGAGAGACAGAGCATGAACGGGGGAGGGTCAGAGAGAGAGGGAAACACAGAATCGGAAGCAGGCTCCAGGCTCTGAGCCATCAGCCCAGAGCCCGACGCGGGGCTCGAACCCACAGACCGCGAGATTGTGACCTGAGCCGAAGTCGGACGCTTAACCGACTGAGCCACCCAGGTGCCCCGAGACAAAACTTTTTAACGGATTCACAAATTTGTGAAAAACTAAGTGTAAAACAAGGAAATAATTAACATAATTCAGAGTAGTAGTGACCTGGGGCTTGGGAAAAAGGAGAAAGGAGAGGGGTGTAACTGGGGAGGGGGCCCTAGGTAGCCTGTAGTTACCAGCAAGGATCTGTTTCTTAAGGTGGCAGATATTTTAAAAGTGGTCATTTTATGATTTCTCTCTGGGGTGTAAATGAAGAATTAACATAGTCTTTTACATGTATGTTGTGTTTCATAGCAAAAATGTAAAAGAAAAGTAAATAGAAAGTCTTTACTATTGTTAAATTATTAATTATAGCACTATGAATTATTAAAGGAAAGAAAGTATAATAACCACTGGTAAAGAGAAGAAACTTGAAGTTGGAGATTGGTATCTTGACAAATCTTTGAAATTTCCAGAGAGAAAGTTTCATTTTCATAAAAAATTTTTCCAGTAACCAGTAGACACAAAAGGTTCCATTGCACAATGAGAAAATCAGCCCCAAAATGGCAGAAGAAAATTCGCAGGAAAGAAGACTACAGATTGAGCATGTCTTACCAAAATACATTGAGAAAACTTTTACAGCCAGTGGTCAAAGGTTACACAAAAGGGCAGTTCATTTTTGTATCCCGAGTTCATATAAAAATACGCTTCACAGATCATTAGTCTGTCCATACAAGCAAAAGTAATGTGTATTGCCGTTTTAAACAGACACAGTAAATCTCATTTGGTGAAAAGTCCTGAATGAGTTATTATAGAGAATTGTTTGTAGAAGGAGGTTCAGGAAGAAGGACGTGATCATTTTAAGAGAGAAAAGCTTTGTCTGCAAAAGATGCAGAGATGGTATTCTCCATTTGTGATGAGAGAGATTTGAGAGAAGACCCTGTCCTGTAAAGGGAAACAAAGGTGACAATATAGAAAATGAGCATTTTGGAAATAGAAATGTTGATTTCCATATATATATATTGCAGCCCATTTTCAGTGATTCTAGACTTAAAAATCCAACCTGATCATGCAATGCACTTTTACAAAGTTTATTTTTTTAAAATAATTAAAATAGTGCTGATCACCAATGGAGAACAGTTATTAGAATTTATTTCTCTAGAGTTTTCTGTGAGAATTTTAACCTGGCAAAGGTTTATTCTTAATACTAATTTTTATTGTTTCTATGTAGTTTTCTTATTCTTGGTCTCAGGACAGTTCCTTTTTTACTAGTGTGCAGGTGAGCTACATTTGGAATACTAACAGTTAACAGTCAGGTATAGAGCTGCTTGTTGAGAAATGAATTTGGAAAGTATCCTGAAAGTGTCAAGGAAGCTGTTGCCTTTGAGAGTGAATAGGATTCTGGGAATGAGCAGAAGTGGCTCGATGCAGGTGTGATGGCAGGCTGTTCTCTCCGTTTTGGTTGAGATCAGTTTGGAGAGTTTGGCTTTCATCATTTTATATGCAGAAAAGCCACAGGAAGCATTCCGATAAGGCAAAACATGTGCAACAATTTTATTTTAAAAATATTGAAGCCAGGTGGTTTTTTGTTTGTTTGTTTATACTTAAAATTTGCCTAGAATGGGTATCACTCTAGAAAACTTAACAGAAGTGCTCTACCATGGAGTATATGGCTGGCGAACTGCTAAACCCTTTAGTTCATTCATTCATGGAGCAAATTATTTAGTAAGGGCTGTGTGTGCATGCATGCACATGTGTGTGTGTCCGTCCCTGGGTCCCTGTGAAAAAGCCTGGGAATAGAGCAGGCAATAGGACAGATATATAGCCCTACCCTTAGGTAGCCTAGTTTATGACCTCATGCAGCAGAAAGATAGTGAACATAAAGGAACACAGGAAACATAAAGTGATAAAAGAAAGCATCTAGTCTACTCTGGAGATGAGATTTTGTTTAGGCTGAGAACATAGTAATTATGGAAGAAATAACTTTTGATTGATTTAGTGCCAATAGAATTATTGCAGGCCTCAGGTTTTTGAAAATTCTTTAATCCGTAAAGTTTTACTTGTAAAATTTCATCGTTTCCTGGCTCTCTAAATAACCAGCCTAAGAAAGAACAGACATCTGCCTCTAACAAAAACCTAAGAAATGCTTCACAAACCCAAATCCAAGGAAAATATAACTAAAGGAAATAAAAAAAGGTGGGGTCAAATGTGATAACTTTCTTTTCAACTGCTGCCTTATTTTTATTTTACTGGAAGTCTTTGGTTTTGAGATTCACATTAACGTGGTTGTTTTATATATAATTGTATATTTTAGGAATAATTTTGTGAGCCTTATTTCCTCTGTACAAATCAACTGGTTATTATTTAAATATATTTGGAATGAGAAAGTTGATGTGGAATCCTGGAATTTGTGGCCTGTTGTGTGAATTTGGGTAAGTCTTACTTTGCTCATCTGAAAAATAGGCATTTTAAAAAAATTGTTGCCGTCAGAATTAAATGACATGTTGAAATTGCCTATTACAACGTCTGAGACATGATGGTTTCTTAGCAAGCATGAGGCTTCTCAATTTTTTTAGTAGTGTTACATGTGAAGTGCTTAGCATTGGTGCACAATAAATGTCAATTTGTTTTTTTTTAAATTTTGTTAGTAAAGAATAGCTATTATTTAAGGCATTCTTTTGATAATTCCAGAGAAAGAGAGAATTACAGAATGGGACAGGAAAAACACAAAATCAAGACTGCCTCTCAAGGGAAAATATTTAAGGCATCAGTAAGATGTAAAGTGTTTGGCATGATCACTAGGAACCAAGTTTTTATAAAAATTGTTTACCATTTGAATTTAAGTTCAAGATGTCCTTGAACAATAGAGGTCAGTCCACTGTGATAGCTCAATCTTGCAGTTCTCCTGCCTTGACTGGAAGTTATAAAGCTTTATAGATTAAGTATGTGATATATGTATATATAAAAAATGATATATTATGTTCTGGGTCTGGTACTTGACACATATATATGTGGCTTATGGATTGTATCCTTTAAGTATTACATCTTTATTCTGCATTAAAAAGTGACAACTTCCAGGTGTGTGTGTGTAGATGGATTTTGGAACAGAATTAAGAGAACATCAAATTGATAATGACAATTAAATGATAAGCATAGTAATTCCTTGTATTCGGTAGTTTTTATACTTTCCAAAAAACTTTTTTCTTTTTATTTTTTTTTAATGTTTATTTACTTTTGAGACAATGCGAGAGACAGTACAAGCAGCGGAGGGGCAGACAGAGGGAGACACAGAATCCAAAGTGGGCTCCAGGCTCCGAGTTGTCCGCCCAGAGCCCGACCCGGGGCTCGAACTCATGAACCATGAGATCATGACCTGAGCTGAAGTCAGACGCTTAACCGACTGAGCCACTTGGCGCCCCCAAAACTTTTTTTTTTTTTTTTTTTTTTTTAATTTAACGTTTATTTATTTTTGAGACAGAGAGAGACAGAGCATGAATGGGGGGAGGGTCAGAGAGAGAAGGAGACACAGAATCAGAAGCAGGCTCCAGGCTCCGAGCTGTCAGCACAGAGCCCAACGCGGGGCTCGAACTCGTGAACCACGAGATCATGACCTGAGCCAAAGTCGGACACTTAACCGACTGAGCCACCCAGGCGCCCCGAAACTTTTTTCTTTTTTAAAAAAGTTTTATTTATCTATTTTGAGAAAGAGAGAGAGAGAGAGAGAGAGAGAGAGAGAGAGAGAGAGAGGGAGACAGCACGCACAAGCAGGGGAAGGGCAGAGAACCCCAAGCAGGCTCTACGCAGTTAGTGAGGAGCATGGCACTGTGCTCAATCTCAGGAACTGTGAGATCATGACCTCAGTGGATATCAAGAGTTGGATGCTTAACCAACTGAGCCACCCAGGTGCCCCCCAAAAACTTTCATATAATTAACTTTTTGACCCTCATAGCAATCCATTAGGGTAGGTGTCTTACAGTTTTCTTCTCTTCCCTTTCTCCCCTCCCCTTCCTCTTTCTTTTCTTTCTCTTTTTTCTTTTTCTTCTTTTTATGAGAAAATGGAGCCTTCGGGAAAATAAAGGACTTACTCCAGGGCACATGGACAGGAAATAGAAGACCTGGGGGATTGAATACAAGATTGTATAGACCAAGGTCAATTTATCCCCTGCTTGCTGTGTCTAAGGGAAATGAGTCATGTGCATCAATTCCCCACATACTTTCTTCATGAAAGAAGACTGTGCCTAATATTAGTCTCCTCCTACCTTCAAAATCAACTTTACGTTTGCCTTTGGAACATTCTCTGGATGGAAAGCACTGAGGATGAAGGTACTTTGGCCTGAACGCCCTATAGTTTAATCAGTAGCCTGCAGATATGGCAGCAGCAGCTTAGAAAGCCAACTCGCAGGAGCTTTATTCCTTTCGCTTCCTGTAATCTTGGGCCAGATGTGCAGAGAGGTGCAGTGAAGGCAGGCCTCTGTTTCTAGAAGAGGAACTCTGACGTAAATACTTCATGTATCAAGCACTTAATGAGTCTTAAAATTGGTGTCATTTGTAGTGGTCATCCACAATGTTTTATTCTCACCATTTAGTAATTTGCTCAGTTAGTTGTTGCTAATTATGATCTTATTGGGTCACAGGGAATTTAAAGTGACCTTGTTTTAAAGAGGGAGGGAGGCAAACCATAAGAGACGCTTAAATACAGAGAACAAACTGAGGGTTGGGGGGTGGGGGAAGAGGGGAAAATGAGCGATGGGCATTGAGGAGGGCACTTGTTGGAATGAGCCCTGGGTGTTGTATGTTAGTGATGAGTCACAGGAACCTACCTCCAAAACCAAGAGCACACTGTATACACTGTGTGTTAGCCAACTTGACAATAAATTATGTTAAAAAAAAAAATAAAGTGACCTTGTTTTCCTATACCCTTTAAGAAAGAATAAGAAAGAAAGAAAAAAGTAAGATTCATCTTAAAGAGAAAAAAACATTAAGAGTATGGAGCGCAGTCCATCACTCTTCCTGTAAACTCTGCACATGGTAGACCTGATTTCCAAGGCTGCGTTTGGAGTAAGTCTTTGGGTCAAGTTCCCCTTACTGTTTTATACGTGCTTTTTTGTTATTAATTTAGAATGTTGAAGTTATGACTTTGGGTGTGGATGAACCATGCTTAATTTCAGTTTTGTTTTGTCTATGATTTAGAATTCAGTCATTGCTTTTCTCCACCTCGTTAACCCATTAATCAAGAGTTGACTGCATAGATCTGTTGGTTGGAAAAGTTAACTGCTTCCAAACCATAGAGATGACTTCTCTGTGTGACTTCAAATGCTAGTTTCAAGTATCAAAGAGTGTCCAGGCAAGCCAAGATGTCCTTGAACAATAGAGGTCAGTCCACTGTGGTAGCTCAGTCTTGCGGTTCTCCTGCCTTGACTGGAAGTTATAAAGCTGGAGCCAGAACCAAGATATTATGCCTCCTTCAGAGAAATCCTAAGTATAAATTAGTCAGAAATTAAATAAATCCCATTTGACAAAGGCATGAAAAATGTACTAGTGTCTTGAATATATTTAAATGCCATAAATGGTGAAATTTTCAGCTTATTAAATATGAGGAAATGATTTAAATAATAAAACCCCAAACTTCAAACTCACTATTTTCTTTTCCCACCTTCAATTTCCAGCCAGGAAATAGTGTCATAGTAAAACAATCTTGTGGTTCAACTCCCTGCTGCAAAAGAAGTATATTTAAGTTATCTTAAACTAATTCTTTCAAATGAGTGTCTAACTGATGTTTAAAAACCTCTGAGGGAGATTCCATAAACTACTTTGGCAAACTCTAGCAATGTTTGAATCACCTTGCAGTAAAAGAGGGTTCCCAATATTTAAATTGACCTTCCTTGTTGATGTCAGAATATCATCCATGAGTTTGTTTTGTGAATATTAGGGGTGGAAAAGACCTGGAGACAACATAAAAAGTACGTAAAACAACATTTTTACATTTACTAAGTTATTTCTTGAAAGAAGCTTTTTATTTTATTATTCTTTCAAATATGTTGAATAGCTTTTAAATTTGTTCACTTAGGATTCTTATTAAATAAATTATATTTATGATATATAATCTTTATTTATGGTAGTATGTTGGTTTAGAAGGGTCTGAGGGCACTTTCTATCCTGAGATTTTGTGATTTTTTTTTTAGTTATGTTTGTGAATGGTAGTTATTCAAAAAACCCATTTTACCCTAAATGTTCTAGTTCTGTTTCTTGGGCTATAAATAGGGTAGATAAGATTTGGGCAAGCCTGTGAACTTTCCATTGACTTTATTAGAACAGTGTTTTCCACTGGTTATTCCTGAGGGGCAAGGTTGCATCTGATATGAGATTGGCTCAGCACAAATACTGTGTATACAGAGTAAACATGAGAATGAAAACCAGAACAAGAGAAATGACAGACATTTGTAGGCCTGAAATAATATTTGTGGATTCATACCATGGTTGCCTGTCTAGTTTGTGTATATATATGTTCCTTGAATGAACTTGTCCATTCTTGAAGTTTTATATATCATTTTCATGTTATAGATTTCCAGATTTTTTTTTTGTTCTTGCCTAAACTACCCTTCTGAGAGTGTCTCTATTTGGATTTTTAGGAGTACCCAATACTCTACACATCCAAAACTGAATCCTTCACTTAAACCTGCCCTTTCTTATCTTAGTGAATGATGTCATCATTCATTCTTGCAGTTGCTCAAGCAAGAGACTTTTTTCCATTTCATATACCTGTGCCAGTTAGGACTAGGTTTTACTCTGAGTCACAGAACATCCCAATTAATAGTGCCTTAAGTGATACTGAAGTTTATTTTAGCTGCACATAAAAATCTGAGCTGGACTAATAATTAGTTGTACTGATACGGTGCTCTATAACACAAGGACAGAAGTTCTGTATATCTTATTGCCTTGTCATGGATGGTGACATCTGAGTTCCAGGAAGCAGGTTGGAGGAAGGGAGAAAGAAGAGAGCAAAGGGCATACATGCTCTGTCTCATCAAAGAGATTTCCGGAAGCGGCTACCTAAACACTTATGCTTATCATCCCATTCATCAGAATTTAGTCTTGTGACTATACCTAGCTGCAAAAAGAAAGTGGAAGCTACAGTCTCTGTTCTGGGAAGCCACAGGCCAAGCCCCAAACTGAAGACTCTATCACCATTGAAAAAGAAGCAAATGAATATTGGGAGACAACATTTTGGACTCCCAAATATCTATGAACATACCGCTGTTCATTCATAAAACACCATCCGTTCCTCCATAAGGAAGATAACTCCCAAATTCCATTAAGCTACTCATCCAACTAAAAGTCCATGATCTCTAGGTATGCCTGGGTCAGGTGTAGCTTTCTGTGGTTTGGTAACCTGTAAGCCAAGACGCTCTGCTTCATAAGCCCTCATAATCCAATGGTAGAGAACAAATAAAATAACTGCTATAAAGTTTCTTATTCAGAAAAGAGGGAAATGAGAAAGGCATAGACCTCACTCTCCATAGCAGCTATCAAATTCTGCTGGACAGGAATTATGAAATCTTTCTTTTCTGGTATTAGAAAACCTCCTTCATTAGTCTCTCTGGTAGCTCTTGCCTTTGCTGTCTGAGAGGAATTCCCTAGTGCATATTCTCTGTGACTCCTGACTTTGTCCTTTGGGAGTTTCATTTTTTTTTCCTTTTTTTTTTTCTTTCCACCTTAGAATGAATTTATTTATTGATTGATTGATTGATTGATTTCTTTTTGTGAGCTTCAATTTAACTTCATCCTCCTCCCCGGCTGCATTGTAATGCATGCTCCTTGAAGATACAAAGCTTTCATAGTCCCTTTCATGTTGGGGCAGATTAGGAGCCCTGCGAGGGCTTTGTGGGCAGGATAGGGTAGTGGAAAGATGCATAGCAGTGGATTTAACCAGAAAAAGCTGTAAAAGTGAGAGAAAGGAGCCAATGAAGGTATTCCTGGGAACATCAACATTTAAGAATTAGATGGAGAGAGGAAAGAAAGTGATTAGGAATAGAAGGAGAACCATGAAATTATGAAAATGTGATGTCATATAAGTCATGAGAAGAGAGAATTTCTAAAAAGGTGTGTTTCAAAATACATGTATTTTATGGTCGTCAAAAAATTCATGCAAGTTGAAATGTCCATAAGGTTTGGTAATGGGTCCATTGAGACCTTGTGATGCAAGAGTAGTTTTACTAGAGAGCTGATAGGGTAGGAGTGTAAGGAGGAAACAGCAAATTTGAACTTGGTTATAAAGAGAATGGGAGGTATGGGAGAAAATCAGAAAGTTGAGGTTCACTGAAACCTTTGTAGTTTTTTTTTGCTTTACATTTCATTATTTTTTTAAAATTTATTTATTTATTTTTAAAATTTACATCCAAGTTAGCGTATAATGCAATAATGATTTCGGGAGTAGAATCCAGTGACTCATTCCCTACACATAACACCCCATGCTCATCCCAGCAAGTGTCCTCCTTACTGCCCCTTGCCCATTTAGCTCATCCCCCACTCACAACCCCTCCAGCAACTCTCAGTTTGTTCTCTGTAATTAAGTGTCTTATGCTTTGTTCCCCTCCCTGTTTTTATATTATTTTTGCTTCCCTTCCCTTAATTTCATCTGTTTTGTATCTTAAATTCCACATATAAGTGAAGTCACATGACATTTGCCTTTCTCTGACTAAATTTGCTTAGCATAATACACTCTAGTTCCATCCATGTAGTTGCAAATGGCAAGATTCCATTCTTTTTGATTGCCGAGTAATACTCCATTATATATATGTATATATACACACACATACATACACACATTCCACATCTTCTTTATCCATTCATCCATCGATGGACATTTGGGCTCTTTCCATATTTTGGCTATTGTTGATAGTGCTGCTATAAACATGGGGGTGCACATACTCCTTTGAAACAGCACACCTGTATCCCTTGGATAAATACCTAGTAGTGCAATTGCTGGGTCATAGGGTAGTTCTATTATTAATTTTTTGAGGAACCTCCATACTGTTTTCCAGAGTGGCTGCACCAGTTTGCATTCCCACCAGCAGTGCAAAAGTGTTCCTCTTTCTCTGCATCCTCGCCAACATCTGTTATTGCCTGAGTTGTTAATTTTCGCCATTCTGACTGGTGTGAAGTAGTATCTCATTATGGTGAATTCTCATAATTTTTAGGAAAGTAGAATGTCACCTTTCAGTACAATAAGGGAGATTTGATGCATATTCTACTCTGTTCCATTTCTTGGCTGTAGATGAGTAGATGTACTTTATTATGGCAGGTGGCATTGACTGGGAATTTAGGTTTCTTTTTCCTGCAAGGTATTTGGAAGATTTGAAGAGGAGAGCCTTGGCCGTAGCTCAGGTACTTTACAGACTGTGGAGCAAAATTGAAAGGCTTTGATAGCCAGAAATATTTATTGGAAAGCATTATGTTGTAACAAGATCAATTAAACATGACTATTCATTATGTAGAAGGCACTGTGCCTGACACCAATACAATGAGCATTCCTGGGAAAAAGAAACTATCGTAATTCAGACTCTACTGGTGTACACAGTCAAGTTTGATGAAGTGACTCATTTAAGTCCCTGATATGATGATCCATGTAGGAAAATTTCCTTAGGATTTGGTAGTGGCGTTAACTAGATCTTTCATGAAAAACTTCATTTGTCTTTTCCTTCTAGGTAGTAATACTGGAGAATACACATCTCCTATGCACCATGCTATGCCAAACACTTCACCTACATTTTCTCAGGATATTTTCACAATGTGTCTTTGAAGAGAGTACTGTCATAATTCCACTCCAGAGGTTAAATAACAGACCATTACATTTTGCTCTCTTTTTAGCTGCCAGGAAGTATAGAGCAAGATTTGAAACCCAATCATAGCAACTACACTGACTTCTTTTTTGTTTTTTCTTTTACTGTAGAAGACATTTATTTTGCTTTAGGTTATAATTATTCTTAAACATTCAGATAGGAATGGCTCAATATTTTTTAAAGTTTATTTATTTATTTTGAGAGAGAGAGGGACAGTGTGTGGGGGAGGGGCACAGAGAGAGGGAGGGAGAGAGAATCCCAAGCAGGCCCCACACTGTCAGCGCAGAGCCTGATGTGAGGCTCGAACACACAAACCATGAGATCATGGCCTGAGCTGAAATCAAGAGTTGGATGCTTAACCAACTGAGCCACCAGGCACTCCTAGGATGGCTCAATTTTACTTTAGGGTTGCTGACTTTAAATATATGTACACACACACACACACACACACACACACACACACACATGTCATATGTGTAATTTGCATATATGTATATGGAACGATTTTTCACATGTTTAAATTTTTTCATCCTTAAAAAAAGTTGTATTTATCATTGCTTAGTGATCAAATATATACATACCTACATATATATTTTATATATTTTATTTTTTTTATATTTGAGAGAGAGAGAGAGAGAGAGAGAGAGACAGACAGACAGAGCTTGAGCAGGGGAGGGGCAGAGAGATGGAGACAGAATCTGAAGCAGGCTCCAGGCTCTGAGCTGTCAGCACAGAGCCTGATGCAGGGCTCAAACTCACAAGCAGTGAGATAATGACCTGAGCTGAAGTCGGCTGCTCAACAGACTGAGCCACCTAGGTGCCCCAAATATATTTTTAAGGAGAAACAGGGTACAAAAAATTACATTTTACATTTAATTGCATTCATATAGTACCATTCTATTACAATTATGAATTGAGTTTCTAATTTGGGACTTAGACTTTTGGTATTTTCACTAATTAAGTGATGATACAACATCTATAACTTATGCTTCTTAAGGCCAAGTTTATCTCTTTATACATATAATAATATTTGTAACCACATAAGTCATTTTACATGTATGTTGTTAGGAGAGAACTAGTTAAAAATGGATATTTAAAATATCCATGGAGCAAACAATTGTGAGAAAAAATGATGTTTATATATTAATTTTCCTGGTAGATTTTAGTCTGGGGAAGCTTTTCTCTGGTTGTAGACTTTGAATAATTTTCTTTGTTGTTAAAATATGGAATTATGAAATAGTTTTTACACTGTGCATTAAAAATAACACTTTGGCCTTAATTATTATGTTTTATAGAATTTCCATTCTGAAATTTTAATAAAATATTGCATAACATAACCTACATATGACTTTCAGGCTGTCTATATGCATACAACTATTTGGCTGACTGTACTTGGTCAACTTTAATAAATGTAATTCACTACCTAAGAGATTTGGAAACTAACCTAATTTCCTCAAGTTTGAATTTAATTTGGACACATGCAATATGAATAATAATTTATAATATAGGACACTTTCTCATATCAATAGTTATCCATTATAGGATAACTAAGGGTGAATAACACTTTCAAGTTTCAGCATCACATGAATTATTTTTGAGAAGTTGAAAATAGAGATAATTGCCTTGAACTTGAAGGTTTTCCCAATTTAAAATAAGTTGGTACATTTTTCTCAATTTACAGTAAACTGGAAGGCATATGTATTAGATTGGATTGTTAATATTTCATACAACTGCATTAGTTAACCACTGTTCCCCTAGGAGGGAAGACCCATATAGGTCTCCAAAGTGTAATTCCAGAACTAAATGACCCATCACTCAGATCACTCTTCATGAATAAATGTGTAAGCAACTTTCTCATATACTTACTTTAGCAGTAAAATACATGAACAAATAGCTCATTCCATTAATATTTACTGAGTACCTTCTATATGCATGGTACTGTGTTACACTTAGGGGATAAAAAGATACATCAGACTTAAATTCTGCACTCAAATAGCCATCAGTTTAATGGGGAAAATTAGACCTGTTCATAAAATATATAAGTCCCTAATAATAGGAACAGATAAAGGGGCCCTGGGACTTAAGAATTTATATATCCCTAGGGAATGTGGCTAGCTCAGTCAGAGGAGCATGCAGCTCTTGATCTCGGGGTTGTGGGTTCAAGCCCCATGTTGAGTGTAGAGATTACTTAAAAATAAAATACTGGGGCACCTAGATGGCTCAGTTGGTTGAGCTATCGAGTCTTGATTTTGGCTCAGGTCATGTTCCCAGAGTTGTTGGATAGAGCTCCACACTCAGTGCTGAGCCAGCTTAAGATTCTCCCTCTCCCTCTGCTCCTCCCACACTCAATCGTTCTCCCTCAGAAATAAAAATTTAAAAAAATATATTAAAAAGGAAAGAATTTATATATCCTGAATCAAAAATTGTTTTTTATCTGACCAAATTAAAAGTGATTAACTATAGAGTTTGAAAACCAACAAACAGAAACAAATACAACCCCCCCCTGCCGCATGATCATGATAGCACATTTAAAAACATGACTAGTTTATTGAATACTGTAAACTTGGTGGGCTACAAATATAAGTGATTTTATTTTCTCCAATACTTCTGTGTCATGATGAATTCCTTATCTACATTGCTTATCAACACCTTGTTCCTATCCCATATTTTCCAGTCACTTTCCATTATTCAACATTCTGCATGGCCCAGGGTGAAGCATTGATCTCATTTTCAATTCCATAAATATCTCCTTCTCTTCCTTCAGCACCATACAGGTTTAGGCCCTAAAGACTCCTCCCCTACCCCAGTAGGGAGTAGAGATAGGATGGGAGGGACATGATTTGCCTCTGGGTCACCACCTCTCCTTCCCTTTCTTGGGTTTCTGACTGGTTTCTCAGGTGTATTGGGTGAGCCAGGAGAAGGTGTAGGAGAGATTGCGTTCTTAAATATGTTCTGTTGGGAGGGCAGCCCAGTCTGGCAGTGGCTCAGTCTGGTTCTCTCCACTGCTAGTCACTTCCATTCAGGGGGCAGTTTCTCTAGAGATGGTGGGTACTGTTTTCTTGGGGAGGTGTTTGGCTTCGAAGGAAAGGGGCATCTTTTTTTTTTTTTTTAACGTTTATTCATTTTTGAGAGACAGAGACAGAGTGCAAGTGGGGGAGAGGCGGAGAGAGAGGGAGACACAGAATCCCATGCAGGCTCCAGGCTCTGAGCTGTCCGCACAGACCTGTCTCATGGACTGAGAGATCATGACCTGAGCTGAAGTCGGACGCTTTACCGACTGAGCCACCCAGGCACCCCAAGAAAGGGGCATCTTTGGGCTCCTTTGGGAGCTGTGGTGCCAACCTCTTTTGCTAGTGGGGAATCTGGCAGCTTCACAGCTCATGTCTCCACCTGTGTGCTCTTTTTTTTCCTTCAAATTTTTAAATCCTGATTAGTTAGGATATAGTGTAATACTGGTTTCAGGAGTAGAATTTAGTGATTGATCACTTACATATAACACCCAGTGCTCAACATAACAAGTGCCCTCCTTAATACGCATCATCCTTTTTAGCCCATCCCCCCACCCACCTCCCTCCGTCAATCCTCAGTTTATTCTCTGTAGTTAAGAGTCTCTTATGGTTAGATTCTATGTTTTTAAATAGGTACAGTATTAATCATTACTAGTACTTTCACTCTATCTCATAGGAATACGCCCAGTTTGTTGTTTTTCCCTTTTTTTCTCTCTTTTTATTTCTGTCTGGGTATTCTCTACCAACTTATCTCCAGTTCAGTGAGAGATAATCAACAAGTAATTTTATAGTTCTAAGAGTTTTTGTTTGATTTTTCTAAAAATACCTTCTAGTTCTATTGTCACCTATGTGCTTTATCACATATCACTCCTGGAAACCTCTACTGCGGTTCTCTGTGCCTCTTGAGGGTGCGTGAGGACTGAGTGTCAGGTTGCTGGCCATCTTCATCTCAGTCACACTATGTCTGTCTTTGCTTTGTGGGAACCAGTGCTATGGCATGCCTCCTTGCTTTGGAAATGTGTAGTCCAGAAGTAGGCCAGAGTGTCTAAGTTCATGTATGCCCCCAAATACATCACGCTCCCTCAAGAAGTCATTGTTTCACTCCAGTGGTAAGATCAGCATGAATCCATAGATTCTACGGCCCCAGAAACACCCAGATGATAACTTCCTTTCCGAGGCAAGTGATTCTCTGGGAATTCCCTTTCACTTGGCTTCAGGGTTCAGAAACCCCATTCACCTTGAATAATTCAGTCCTAATAACCTGGGTCGTCTCTTTATTTCTTTTCCTTTCTCTTGACTGTCTATTTGACTTAGATAAAAAATAGTGATGGGGTGAACGTTGAATGTCAGAACCAGCTCAGCTTCTGTTTAATCAACCCTGAGCTTGTGTTTGGGTTTATTGTTTTTGATCTGCTTCGGACGTTTTATTTAATTAATACGTTTGTTCTAAATTTTGGATCCTGATTGTTAATTTTAGGGCAAAGGAAAATAAATCTTCATCAACATCATGTTACATAGACAAGTGAAATGTCCTCTAAGTTTCCATACCTAACTGTGGATGTGTCTGTTATAAAAATTTCTTTTTTAATCTTCATCATTTTATATATAATGCTTATTCAATTTTTGGTGTTGATATATGTATGTATGTATGTATTTTCATCTTTTCTGCCCTCAGAGAGTCCCCCTTAAAATTTCTTGCAGGGCTGGTTTAGTGGTCATGAACTCCTTTAAGTTTTGTCTGGGAAACTTTTAATCTCTCCTGTTTTGAATGACAGCCTTGCTGGATAAAGAATTCTTGATTGCATATTTTTCTGATTCAGCACATTGAATATATCCTGCCACTGCTTTCTGGCCTGCCAAGTTTCTGTGGATAGGTCTGCTGCAAACCTGATCTGTCTTCTCTTGTAGGTTCAGGACTTTTTATCCCTTGCTGCTTTCATGATTCTCTCCTTGCCTGAGTATTTTGTGAATTTGACTATGATATGCCTTGTTGATGGTCGGTTTTTGTTGAATCTAATGGGAGTCCTCTGTGCAATGCTTATTCAATTTTTTATCCTGACTTTTTCCAATTAAAATTATTATAGGGACACCTGGGTGGCTCAGTCAGTTAAGTGTCAGACTTTGGCTCAGGTCATGATCTCATGGTCTGTGAGTTCAATCTCCACGTTGGGCTCTGTGTTGTCAGTTCAGAGCCTGGAGCCTGCTTCAGATTCTGTGTCATGCTTCTCTCTGCCCTTCCCCCACTCATGCTCTGTCTCTCTCTCTGTCTCTCAAAAAATGAATAAATGTTAAAAAAAATTAAAAAAAATAAAATTATTATAAAAAATCATTTCCACTTGTTATAATAAACTATTTATAAAAATAATTTTCTTTTTTTCAATGTTTATTTTTGAGAGAAAGCGTGAGTGGGGGAGGGGCAGAGAGAAAGTGAGACACAGAATCTGAAGCAGGCTCCAAGCTGTCAGCACAGAGCCTGACGTGGGGCTTGAACTTGCCAAACGCAAGATCATGACTTGAGCTGAAGTTGGATGCCTAACCAACTGAGCCCCCAGGCATCCCAAAAATAATTTTCAATGTAGAAAATTATTCCATTGTATATTTGATATTTATCATTTCACTTACTAATTAATCATTTCACAATTTTAGATCATTTAGATGGCTTCAGATAAAAAATATTGTGAATAAAACTGAGAAGAACATCTTTGTGCATACATTTCCCCCCGTTTCTATGTTGGATTATTCCATTTGCATGAGCAATAATACCTACTTTTATGAACAACAGCAGAAGTTACTGAGCTAATGTTTCTCAGAACTTTGGAGGACATTTTGTATTAAATATAGGTATAATTTGGTGTTGGTTATACTTTCTAAATGGTATTACGTCTGGGGCGCCTGTGTGGCTCAGTCAGTTAGTGTCCGACTTTGGCTCAGGTCATATCTCATGGTCCATGAGTTTGAGCCCCACATCGGGCTCTGGGCTGACAGCTCAGATTCTGTGTCTCCCTCTCTCTCTTCCCCTCCCCTGCTTGTGCTCTGTCTCTCTATTAAAAAAAAATAAAAAATTTAAAAAAATAGTATCATATCTGACCCTGGAAGACATCTTCAAATTCTTCCTTTCGTTTATAGCTAGTTTCTGTCTCCAAGTTGATTTACTATTTTGTTTTCATGGTTTGGCAGCAATTGATATATTTATTTCTGCTCTGGGATTTTGGCAGAAGCTTTCTGTGAATCTCAGAATCATGACAATCAATTTATACTCTGCCATGCAAGACCATGATCACTTCCCTGAATCTGAACAACTTGGTAAATTTTGGGGAGCTTCAAGAATGTATTTTCTGGAAACCCTGTTGGAAATCATGATTAGGCTCTTTTTAACGAGTTCTTCTAACATCATAAACTTAAACATTTATAATTTTCTGGAATACGCTTATGCCTTTTATTTAATAAATGCTTTCCTGTCAGAGTCTGAAGTAAAATGAAACAAAGTATTAGGAAAAGATAATGGCACAGCTTTCTCTTCCTTTGCACATATGGCCCAGCAGGTGTGTATGGCTTATCAGGGAACTGAAAAATTGGGCTAAATGGACACATTTCTGGAGTGTGAACTGCACAGCAGGTGATCTCTGAAGCAGGTAGCCAGCAGAGTGGCCTTTTTACTCCAGATCTCTCCCCTGTATGGCTAGGAAAAAAAAGAGAGAAACCTAAACACTGAATACAGCAAATGGATTTCTGAACCACATGTCTCTTGCAGCAGGTATCTATTATTAAAGTGGATTAGAAAAACTAACCTATGAAGATCTTTGTCATTGAATTCCTTTGCAATTTATTCCCTAGGGATTTACATTCACTTAGTTGTAGTTTTACTGATGATAAGGAAATGTACACACTGGCATTATTATGCAGCTTAGTAGGTTAAAGTTGCAGTTGAGGGGCACCTGGGTAGCTCAGTCAGGTAAGCGTCTGACTCTTGATTTTGGCTCAGGTCATGATCCCACAGCTCATAAGATCAAGCCCCACGTTGGGCTCTGTGCTGATAGTGCAGAGCCTGCTTGGGATTCTTTCTCTCCCTCTTTTCCTTGCTCTCCCACCCCTCAAAATAAATACATAAATGTTAAAAAAAGTTGCAGTTGCTGGTTGAACAGACCAAATTTAAATGAGCCGGGTTATGGCCCAGGTGGACAGATCTTGGAAGATACCTGACCAGAAGGACCTTCATTAGAGAGTGAGTCGATTGAAGAGAGCTGTCATGGATGGGTGTGGGTAGTGACTGGGAATGGTCTGATGATTTGGATCTTCAGTCAGGATACTTGGCTAATGTTATTTCCTAGGACTGTTGGTAGAGGGTGGATAGAATCATGGGGATTGTGCAACAGCAGGCTGGGTCCACAGGGAAAGGGTCCAAAAAGAATAAACAAGAGGCATAATGAGAGAAAAGTGCAGGAAATTAGAAAAATCAATGTTATGGCCCAAGCCCAGAACACAAACTAGGTTCTTTTCTCATATAGCTTTGTGTTTCTCTTTGGGAGAGTGAAATAGGGAAGGAGAAACCCAAACTGAGCTGTTTCACTGTAGTTTGAGACATTTTGTGGATCATATAAATCTCTTAAGTTGAAGGAGCATCATCTCTGCATTCATTTTTGATAACCTAAGTAGACCATACCACTTAATGATTTTACTGTATGTTTATGATGTTACCCAGTTAAAGCAGAGCTGACTCAATTAAGACAAAACAAAACAAAAAACCCTCCTCTCTCCCCACTCTATCAAGGATTAACTCAGTTCTTCTGAGCTTATGTCTCATAATGAGGGAAGATAATGAAGAAACTAATACATTGGAGGCTCCTTCTAGAGGTCTGCTGGGAAGGGTGAAGACTAAGCTAGAAATAAGTTATCAGAATCAGGCTGACGTAGAAGTGGTGTTGTAGAAGTCTGATTATGGTCACTGTGCTTTGGCGTCTTTGATAGAAATCTGTGGGTGGGTTAGCCACGCTCAGTCCAGGCATGTTGATGAAGCCACCTTCTCTTACTATAATCTCTTGCCCAATTTGGGCTTCTTAGATTATGGTCAAACTCTGAATTTTAGAATGGTGAGCTCCTCACAGAGAGTTGGGACAGTACACACTCTATCATGATGACCATGGAGGAATATATTTAGAAAACAAATATTACAGAAGGACGCCTTTTGCTAAGTAGGGGTGAAGAAGGTGATAGAACTACAGGGGTGGCTCCAGGGACAGCTGAAGGATCATAGACCTCCAATTGTCCTGGTAGCATGGTGTGTTTGTCTGTATTACCACCACTTTGCCTGTGCTGTCAACCTGCCATCATAAAGGCAAATCATGACATGAAATTGAATTAAAATTTAAGAAAGGAGTGGGGCACCTGGGTGGTTCAGTTGGTTAAGCAGTTTCAGTTCAGGTTATTATCTCACGGTTTGTGGGTTCTAGCCCCAAGTAGGGCTCTATGCTGATAGTTGTGGAGGCTGCTTGGGATTCTCTTTGTCCCTCTCCTTCTGCCCCTCCCACTGCTCGCTTTCTATCTCTGTCTCTCAAAAGCATAAATAAATAAACATTTTTTAAATTAAGAAAGGAGAAGAGAAAAATTTGATTGAATTTTCCACAAAATGAAAAACAAATAAGGATTATATTAAAAACGAGATAAAAGATTTTACAAACCTAAATAAAGAACAACCTAAAAGAAATAAGCATGAAGTTTTTTATAGGGTTTATTGAATTTTAAAACAAAGTAATAATAAAAGTTAAAGAGCATGACAAAATTACGATCTTTTTTAATTTAATTTTTTAAATGTTTTTATTTATTTTGAGACAGAGAGATACAGAGCATGAGCAGGGGAGGGGCAGAGAGAGAGGGAGACACAGAATCCGAAGCAGGTTCCAGGCTCTGAGCTGTCAGCACAGAGCCTGACGCGGGGCTCAAACTCACAAACCGTGAGATCATGACCTGAGCTGAAGTTGGACGCTTAACTGACTGAGCCACCCAGGCGCCCCCAAAATTATGATATTTTTAAATAATGGTAAATAAAAAGTAACGATGAGACAGAGGCTGATTAGCAGAGAAACAAAAATGATTAAACATAAAAATGTATGATTTAAAATAAAAGCTAAAAAAGACAAAGGTAAAAGCAGGATGAAGGGAGATGAGGAAGGTGAATAACAAACATGCACCAGGAAAAATAAATTTAGCATAACTGAGTAACAAGCTAAAGCCGTGCTGAGCTGCAGAGAAGAGATGTTTTTGTCAAAAGACAAAATAAAACCTGGAGAAAATGAGACAAGATATTAACTGACCCACCAGCTGGAAGCCAGCAAGTGGCAGAGTCTTAGCAGAATTCTCTGAGTTGGAAACAATTTTCCATAGTGTGAGGCCCCATTTAATAGAGTGGCTGATGGGTGAAGAACAGAGAGAGAGAGGAGCGGGTACTCATACTCCTGCCCTTCAGCACACCTTAGGCACCAGCGCCCACGTCAGTGTTGCTCAGCAATTAGGAGTGCTGGGCAGGGCCCCTGGGACCGGCAGCCTCAGCCCTGTGTGTGGGCTCCTGGGCTCTGCACCCCCCACTGCAAATTTAGGTGAAGCAGCTGTAGTTAATCCTTGATTATCCATCAGTTATGGAAGAAAGCATAGCGTATGTAATTTAAAATGATTTTTATTTGACCCCTCGGATGTGTGGTTTTTAATTAAAAACAAAAACAAAAACAAAAAAACAGAAACAAAACAAAAAAAACCAATTCATCTCATCCCACATCTCTTCCCTTCCCTCTCCCTAGAGGTCACTGCTGCTAACACTTTTCTGTTTCATTCTTGATGTTTCTCTCTGGATTTAAAACACTTATCGGATAGTTGTATAGGACTTTGTACATAAACGATAATCATAACTAACTTTTAAATGTTTACAGTATGCTAAGAACTAGAGCTGTATTATACCATGTCATGGTCTTTACTCATTTAATCCCTGCAGCGTTATTTTGATTTTGCAGATGTGGAAGTTGAGGCCAGTGAGATGAAATAACTTATCCAAGGCCACCCAGCAAATGAAGAGTGGAATGAGGATGTGCACTTAGAATCCCTGCTCTAAGGTATTATGATTTTCTGCTTTACTAATTGGGAGGGATCATCTTGTGCCAGTTTTATAGAACTTGTTTTTTTCCCTTAGCAATATATCATGGTGTTCTTTCCATGTGAGTATATAGGGATCTACTTCATTCTCTAAATTGCCATAGAGTATTCGGCATATATCAAAACTTAACTAATTATCCCCATTTATGAGCATTTAGGTAGTTTCTAATTTTGAGTACTGGGCACATTTATTCTTTTTAATAGATGTTTATTGAGTACCTACTACATGCCAGGAATTCTTCTTGGTGCCAGGGAATCAACGGTAAACAAAACAAAGGTCTTGCTGCCATGGATTTATTTTCTAGTGGGGGAAACAGACAGTAATCAAGTAACTATATGACCTATATCAAACCATGTAAATCTGTCAGCTCATAAGGACAGTGAAGTGGAATAGACAGAATAAAGGGATATATAGTAGGAGGGTGTCTTTTTATACACGGTGGTTAATGACCTATTTTTTCTCATTTAAGAAAAACTTTGAATTTTGAGATAATTATAGACTCACTGGAAGTTGCAAAGTAGTACAAATAATACCTTACCCAGATTTCTCCATGGTAATATCTTGCATGAGTATAGTGTCATATCAAAATGAAGAAAATGATAGTGGTGTAGTCTATAGGCCTCATTCAAATTCTCCCAGTTTTTACATGTACTCACTGTGTGGGTGTATTTGTGTACAGTTCTGTGCAGTTTTATTACATGTATAGATTCAGGTAACCAGTTATCTACTTTTAAGTTGCCATTTGAATGAAGCCTAAAGGATGCGGGGATGCTAGGCCAGGGCATATCTGAATGCAGAGTACTTTAGGCAGGATGTACAAAGGCCCTGAGATAGGTGGGAAGCAAGTGTGGCTAAAGACGAGTTTTGATAGGGGATGATCAGAAGGGAAATGGGCTGGAGGAGAGAACTCAAACCATCCAGGTCTTTTAGGCCATGATGAAGACTGGTTTTTTACTCCGAGTGACATGTGTAGCTGTTGGAATGTTTTGAGTAGAGGAGTTATAGAATCAGACTTCTGTTTTAATTGGATCACTCTGGCTGCAGTGTGGAAGCCAGTAGACCAGTTAGGGGTATGAATCTATGATTATGCATAGTCAATTTCTCCCTTTTCTTCCATAAACAAGGATTATACATTCCTACTTTCTTGCTATTTGGTATGCAATGCCGCCCTACGGAAGTATCTCTGTGTCCCTTCTCCCCACCATTACCCATCCACCCAGTTGTCAAGCTGGATCATACAGCTGGCTCTGATTTAGTGGAATGTGTGCAGACATGAACTACTAAAGCCCTTAAATCAGATTGCATGGTTCATTTCAGAATGAAATGGTTCTTCTCCCTGCAATGAGAGAATCAGGCTGGGTTCTTGGAATGAAAAGACCTGTGAAGAGCCACAACCCATAGCAAATTTTCAGCCCTTATATAACCACATATAACCACAAGTGTGAGAAATACACATTTGATACTGTAAGCTATGAAGATATTGGGGTGGTTTGTTATTGCAGCAAAGCTGACTGATACAGACGTATATTGCAATAGGCCAGATAGTGGCGGTGTGGACTAAAGTGATAGCAATATATGTACAAACACATGAATTAGGATTTCTGTGGTGTAATTGCTGGGTTGAAGAGCATGTGCATTACTGTCAGTTTGTCCTTCTGAATGATTGTGTCAGTCTATACACCTACTGATTGTGCAAGATAATGCTTATTTCCTTACATCTTAGCAAACAGTGGATATCTATCTTTTTCTTTTTTTAATGTTTATTTATTTTGAGAGAGTACATGCATGTGGTGGGGGGAGGGGCAGAGAGACAGAGAGAGGGAGAATCCCAAGCAGGCTCTGCACTGACAGTGCAGACATGGGGCTTGAACTCACAAACTGCGAGATCATGACCTGAGTGGAAATGAAGAGTTGGACACTTAACCGACTAAGCCACCAAGTGCCCCTTTTTCCTTTTTTTAAGAATCTGATAACTAAATATGTTATTTCACTATATTTCACTATAGCATTTCCTTGATTACTAGAGAGATTGCGCATCTTTGCATATTTCTTTTTATTTCTTCTTTGGTAGCTAAATTAGGTTATCTAATCCCAACCTAATTCCAGCTCTTTTTCAATTTCTGCCGTTGTTCTCCAGTTTGATAATGTGTATAACTGGATGGCTGTGTGCCAGGAAGAGCCCTAAATCTTTCACATATATTGCCCAGTTTAACTCTCACAATAATTTTTTGAGATAGGTGTCATGACAATAGATAGTATTACCTCTTATGCAGGAGGGAGCTGAGGCCTGGAGCTATAATGTGACTTGATAAGAGCCGTACAGCTGGTGTTACAGTGGGACTTGAACCCAGCTCTACTCAAGACTCCAGCATTTTTTCCAATTTTCACATGGCCCCTGGGCATTAGCTCCGCCTGGACTATTTATGGTTCCCTGAACAGGTTTTGCTCTCCCTGACTCTCCTTTATTGTGCGGATGACTTATGTGTCGTCCAGATTCTTTCCAGTTCCCCTCATCTTTACAGATATTACATATTTCTTTCTTAATCATTCAATTCTATCAGGAATTTGGCAACTGGAAAATGTTTTCAGGAAGACTATATACTTGGGAATGTCCCGAAGGACATTAGCTCCCTCACCTAGCACAGTGCAAGGCACCTTGTAGGCAGACGGTATTTGCTGAATTGCCTTGAACACAACCCTTTTCATATTATTTTATGCAGATTTTTAGTCCTTTAGTGTGTTTTAAAAATTTTGGTTTCTGTTTTATTCACCTTTTCTAATTTTTTTTTTTTTCACAACCAGTGTCAGCACCCTTCCTCACCATGTTGTGGTTTGCCGATTGGATAAGGAAGACTTCCAAGGCCCCTTCTGTGGCCTCTTCTGTCCACAGTCTGCACCTGTCCTCTCGTTGTAAGGACGGGCACTTGCAATGAGACAGAGTGGGTGAGATACCTAAAAGAGAACACAGGGAAATACATGCAACACTGAAAAACCTTCCTTGTCCCATTGCTGACGTATACCACTGCATATACCTTTCTAACGTGTCCTCTTCCCACATTGTAAAGTGCAAAGACATTCTTGTCACAAAAGGTTAATAACATATTATAGACTTAAAATAGTTTCCTTTGCCTCTCTCCTGTTGAGTCATTGAAAAAAACATGTTTCATTCCTCCTACAGGTTTAGTTGAAAATGGGCAAACAATAGGCTTAATGTTTTCTTCTGTAGGAGTGTGTCTGCAGCAAATTCATATTGCTTCCCCATTCAGTGGCAGTAGGACTGATTCCTCCCTCCCTCATTTCTTTGTGGTGTCTACATTGTCTCTGAAAATATGTGTTCCAACTTCATTTTCCAGTGTGGTGAAACAGAGAAGTGTGTCTAACACAAAGTGAACAGGAAATAAGAAAGTGTTTTTATGCACAGAGAATGCAACTGCTATCCAAAGTCAGTTAATTAAAAAACATCAATCTATGCAAACATGAAGAAATGGTCCAGCGGGAAATTGGACCAATTTGGAATTTGGTAAAGTCTACTTATTTTCAACGTGTCTCTAAATTTGGGGAAAACATCTTGGTTGAATGTTTACATAATCATGTGATGGGATATTTCTTTAAAAATATTGTCATTATCCCCAAGCTAAGTATTTATTCTTTTGTTTAGAATTTACATAAGGTAGTAACCTATGCTTTGGAAATCACACTAGAGGGGCTCCAATTCTTTTCTGCATCTAAACTCAATATGGATGAACCTTGGATTACTATGGTATTTTACTTTTCGGATTAACATGGTGAAAAAAAAATTTAATAGCAAAGAGCAAAGGTAAGCTCTAAGAGAATTTGGGTGTTTGGATCTGGTTGCTTCTTTTTAAAAAGAATTAATATTGATTGCAAATCCTTTGGTGATCAGAAGTACAAGGGAAATGTAATCACATTGTTGGTACATGGTTCTTACTAGTGTGAGTCAAATAATGTTCTCACAAACAATGGCAGTTTATTTATCTAACCTCATTGTTCCTTATAATGACTTTTTGGGATAATTAAGGCAGATTCCCTTAATCCCATAAATGTTTTTAGGAAAAACCTTTCTAAAATATATGGCAAACTTTCTTTTTGTTAAACTTATTGAAACTAGATGAAACTTCCTAATAGTTAAGAGAAACCTCAGAAGCATTCATTATTCTGTGGTGCTGGAGAGTCAAGAGCGCTAAAGATACAACAATAACAATCATCTTCATAGTAGTTACCATGTGTGATCATATAGGATATTGTGTGCAGGAACATTTCTGAGTGCTTTTTTCATATTAACTCATTCCATTCTTATTAGAACACTATGAAGTAAGAACCAGTATCGTTCTCATGTTGTAGATGAGTTAACTGAGACAGGGGCACAGGAAAGTTCAGTAATTGGCCTAAGGTGGCTCTGCTCACAGTGGGTAGAGCCAGGATTCACGTTCAGGAAGTCTGTCCCCAGAGCCTAGCCCCTCCGGCTTTATGGTCCCTAAAATAAGCATGAGTTCAGGCTCACGTTCGAATTTTGGCCTTGCCACTTGGCAGTTGAGTGAGGAGGTTAAGTTTGCCTAACTTTTCCAAGTTCTAATTTCCTTATCTTAAAATGAGGATGATAATGGCACTGACATTACACGTTGTTGCAAGGAGAGAATGAAATAGTGCAGGCAAACAGCTTGGCATTTAGGAAGACATCAAGAAGTATTGGCTTTTTGTTGTCTTTGCTCTTTTTATTTCTGGCACCAGAAATCCCAGGTCCACTGTTGACTGTTATAGCTGATTGTAGGCAATCTACCTCACTTCTCCAAGCCACAGTTTTCCTTCTATAAAATGGGGATCTGTATGTTTAATAAAACAGCTCCATCCAGTTGAAAATATAATACTGTCATTTTGTGATCTGGATAAGAATTTTAAGAAAATATATCTTAAGGTGCCCTCAATATAACTTTGCTACTATGTGATGTTTTCCATTACTTTATTTCCAAATTTATTTACTTACTTTAGTGTTTTAAATTTTGTCAGAACCAACTCATTCATTCCTTCTTATTTCTTTCAAATGCTTGATTGCTTTTGAATGTCTCCTGTGTTTGTCTTTCATTTCTTAGTGCTGGCAGATTTGGTGTATCTGTTGCCATCAGTTGGGGTGGTTTGGCGGGAAAGGTTTCCCCAAGGGAGAAAGCCTTCTCCATCTCTTTTATGGGGAAAGCACATTGGCTTCAGTTACCTGTTTTTGACACATTCGTATTGTTGAAATTGATTTTATGGATCTTTCTTGAGACAGTTACAGCTCCTTTGTGTATTTTCCTTATGCTTTTGATGCAAACCTATTTCCTCTGGTTCTTTTCTGTACTCGCATATTGTTGCTATATAGATATGAATGCATACTTTCAAAAGGAAGGTACTACACTGTGCTTGGGTGAATTGTTAAATGTGAGAACAACAAGCTTACATCAGCTTTTAAGCTCCTTCTCTGCCTGTGGTAAAGGCTCCGGAGTTTACGAATCAGTCTTTTTGCTGGTCAGGAGAAATGATGTGGAGGACACTTCCAAGGAAACTGCCATTGTGAAAACAGCCATGTCATAGAAAGAAATCATAAAAAGGTTATGAAACACAAAATCTACCCATAGATCTTTCATCTCCATGATGGCATTTTCAAGGGCTCTCAGTTTTCAATTCTTTTTAGTTTTTAAAATATGGTAATTATTTTAATCATCTGTTGGCATGTTAGTTAGGCATTACACTTTTTGAGTAGGTGATATTTTCATATGGTTCAAAAAAATAATATTTAAAGGGTAACATGGAGAAGTATCACTTTTGCCTGTTTTTGATCACTTCGTTTTTACACATTTGCGTCTTTTATTAGTTTCATACCTTTGAGATATACAAGCAAATATAGATATATATTCTTACTCTATCCCTTTCTTACACAACTTTTTTCTTCCTCTCCTCCTCCTCCTTTTTCTCCTTCTCCCTCTCCCCCTCCCTCTCCCTCTCCCTCTCCCTCTCCCTCTCCCTTTGTCCCTTCTCCCTCCTCCCCTTCTCCTCCTCCTCCTCCTCCTCCTTACTCTATAACAATATGCTATTGACATCTTTCTATATCAGTATCTAGAGGTAAGTGGATATACTGTGTATGTACCTGGTCTTGCATAGATACACATTTGGGTTATTTTATTTTTATTTTTTTTGCTGCTACAAATAATGCTATGGTGAATAACATTGTATGTATGTCAACTAGCACATGGGAAGTTTATCATGGATAAGTTCCTAGAGTTGAGATTGCTGGGTGGGGGGAAAATGAATTTGGAAGTTTTAGTTATGGCCAAATGGCTCTCCACAGGACATGGTACCTGCCAGTCAGCAAAGTAGGAGGTGCCTTTTTGCCCCCAGCTTTGCCAGCAGAATATGTTATCAATTGCTAGGCTTCTGAGAAATGGCATATTGTAGTTTTAACTTGTATTTGGTTTATTGCAAGTGATATCAGGCATTTTGCACAGGTTTAAGGGTGTTGGTCTCTTTTCCCACAATCCCTAGGAGTTTTTTGTTTTTTTTTTTTTACATATTAAGGGAAATTAGGCTTTGTTTATGGTATGAGTCACATTTTTTTTTTTTTTGGCTATTTTGTTATTTATTTTGTGGCATTGCAAAGTATCTAGTAGAAATAAAAATAAATTGATGTAATAAATTTATCAATCTTTTTTTTAATGGTTTTTGGACTTCAATCTGCTCAGAAAGGTCTTTCTCTGTCCAAAGTTATAGAGGAACTTGTCAGTGTTTTCTTCTACTAATTTTATAGTTTCATTTTTTTTATATTTAAATTTCTGATTCCTTTGGAACCAACATTACCATTTTTCCAGAATATGATTCATTGTCACAGCACCATCCATTTTATTATTATTTATTTTCCATATTTAAAAACATTTTAATTCTCAGTGTAATTAACATACAGTGTTATATTAATTTCAGGTTACAATATAGTGATTCAACAATTTTGTATTAGTGCTCATCTTGGTAAGTGTATTCTTAATCCTTTTTACGTATTTTACCCCCCATCCCTCCACGCCCAGTACCATCTGTTTTTTCTCTAAAGTTAGAGTCTGTTTTTAGTTTTTCTTTTTTTCTTTGCTCATTTGTTTTGGTTCTTAAATTCCACATATGAGTGAAATCATATGGCATTTGTCTTTCTCTGACTTATTTCACTTACCATTATACTGTCTAGATCTATCCAAGTTGTTGCAAATGGCAAGATTTAATTCTTTTTTTCTTTTTATAGCTGACTAGTATCCATTGTATATATAGACCACTTTTTCTTTATCCATTCATTTGTGGATTGGCATGGGCTATTTCCATAATTTGGCTAATGTAAATAATGCAGCAACAAACATAGGGATACATGTATCCCTTTGAATTAGTGTTTTTGTATTTTTTGGAAAATTGCCAGTAGTGTGATTACTGGAGGATCATAGGGTTGTTTCATTTTTTAAACTTTTTTGAGGAAACTTTATACTGCTTTCCACAGTGGCCAACCAGTTTGCCTTCCCACTGATAGTGCATGAGGGGTCCTTTTTCTCCACAGCCTTGCCAACACTTGTTTCTTGTGTTTTTGATTTTAGCCATTCTGACAACTGACAAATATCACATGATATTGTGGTTTTGATGTGCATTTCTCAGATGATGAATGATGTTGAATATCTTTTCATGTGTCTATTGGCCATCTGTATCTCATCTTTGGAGAAACGTCTATTCATGTCTTCTGTCCATTTTTAATTGGATTTTGTTTTTTGGGTGTTGAGTTGGATACTCACCCTATATCAGATACATCATTTGCAAATATCTTCATTCAGTAGGTTGCCTTTTAGTTTTATTCATTGTTTCCTTCATTGCCATGGCCAATGTCAGAGAAATTACTGCCTGTGCTCTTTTGTAGGATTTTTATGGCTTTAGGTCTCACATTTAGGTCTTTAATCCATTTTGAGTTTATTTTTGTGTAAGGAAGTGGTCCGGTTTCATTCTTTTGCATGATGCTATCCAGTTTTCTCAACATCATTTGTTGAAAAGACTGTCTTTTCCCATTGGATATTTTTCCTGCTTTGTCAAAGAATAATTGACTATATAATTATGGACTTATTTCTAGGTTCTTTATTCTGTTACATAGATCTGTGTATCTTTTTGTGCCAGTACATACTGTTCTGATTACTGTAGCTTTGTAGTATATCTTGAAATCTGTGATTGTGATATTTCCAGCTTTTCTGTTCTTTTTCAAGATTGCTTTGGCTATTTGGGGTCTTTTGTGGTTCCATACAAATTTTAGGATTATTTGTTCTAGCTCTGTGAAAAATGCTATTGACATTTTGGTAGGGATTACATTAAATATGAGGATTGCTTTGGGTAGTATAGACATTCAAAAATTTTTTTTATATTTTTAGGTTTTTTTTAAAAGTTATCTTTTAATTTATTTTGAGAAAGAGACAGAGAGAATGAGTGGGGGAGGGGCAGAGGGAGAGGGGGATAGAGGACCTGAAGCAGGCCCTGCACTGACAACAGCGAGCCCAAAGTGGGGCTCCAACTCACGAAACTCGAAATCATGACCTGAGTTGAAGTCAGATGCTTAACTGACTGAGCCACCCAGGTACCCCAAGACATTTTTTTTAAGTTTATTTCCTTATCTTGAGGGAGATAGAGTGAGGGAATGTGAGTGGGGGAAGGGCAGAGAGAGAGGGAGAGAGAATCTCAATGCAGGACTTGAACTCATGAACCATGAGATCATGACCTGAGCCAAAATCAAGAGTCGGACACTTAACCAACTGAGCCACCCAGGCGCTCAGGTAGTTTGGACATTTTAACAATATTTGTTCTTCCAATTCATGAGCATGGAACTTTGTTCCATTTGTTTGTGAAATCAATTCCTTTTACTGTTTTATAGTTTTTGGAGTATAGGTCTCTCACTTCCTTGGTTAAGTTTATTTCTAGGTATTTTATTATTTTTGATGTAATTGTAAATGGGATTGCTTTTTATACTTTATTGTTAGTGTATAGAAATGCAAAGAATTTCTGTACATTGATTTTGTATCCTGTGACTTTACTGAATTCATTTATCTGTTTTAGTTTTTTGGTGGTCTTTAGGCTTTTCTGTATATAGTGTCATGTCATCTGCAAATAGTGAAAGTTTTACCTCTTTCGTATCAATTTGGATGACTTTTATTTATTTAGTTTTTTGTTGTCTGATTGCTGGGGCTAGTACTTCCAGTACTATGTTGAGTGAAAGTGGTGAGCATGTATATCCTTGTCTTTTTCCTGATCTGAGGGGAAATGCTCCCTGTTTTTCACCACTGAGTATGATGTTAGTTGGGTTTTTCATATATGACCTTTATTATGTTGAAGTATGTTCCCTCTAAACCTACTTTATTGAGGGTTTTTGTCATGAATATGTGTTGTCCTTTGTCAAATGCTTTTTCTGCATCTATTGAAATGATCATATGCTTTTTATCCTTTCTTTTGTTGATGTGATATATCATGTTGATTGATTTGTGAATATTGAACCACCTTTGTATCCCAGGAATAAATCCCACTTGATCATGGTGAATGATTGTTTTTAATGTATTGTTAGATTCAGTTTGCTAATATTTTATTGAGGATTTTTGCACCTATGTTCATCGCAGATATTGGCCATCTGTTTTTGGTAGTGTCTTTATCCGGTTTTGGTATTGGAATAATGCTGGCCTCAGAGAATGAATTTAGAAGCCTTCCTTCCTCTTATATTTTTTGGAATAGTTTGAGAAGAGTACGTATTAACTCTTCTTTGAATGTTTGGTAGAAGTCATCTGTGAAGCCATCTGGTCCTGGTTGGAAGTTTTTTTGATTATTGATTTAATTTAATTGCTAGTAATAAGTCTGTTCAGATTTTCTATTTTTTCCTGATTTGGTTTTGGGAGGTTATATGTTTCAAGGAATTTATCCATTTTATTCCTTTCTGGTTGTCCAATTTGTTGGCATATAATTTTTCATATTATTCTTTATAATCCTTTGTATTTCTGTGTTGTCAGTTGTTATTTTTTCTCTTTCATTTCTGATTTTGTTTATTTGAGCTCTCTCTCTCTCTCTCTCTCTTTTTGATGATTCTGGTTAAAGGCGTATCAATTTTGTTGATCTTTTCAAGGAGCAAACTACTGCTTTCATTGATCTGTTCTACTTTTTTTTTTTAGTTTCTATTTCATTTATTTCTGCTCTAATTTTTATTATTTCCTTCCCTCTGTTGGTTTTGGATTTTGTTTTTTTCTTTCTTTTTTTTTTCAAAAATTTTTTTTAACGTTTATTTATTTTTGAGACAGAGAGAGACAGAGCATGAACGGGGGAGGGTCAGAGAGAGAGAGGGAGACACAGAATCTGAAACAGGGTCCAGACTCTGAGTTGTCAGCACAGAGCCCAACGCGGGGCTTGAACTCATGAACCGCGAGATCATGACCTGAGCTGAAGTCGGACGCTTAACCGACTGAGCCACCCAGGTGCCCCGTTTTTTTCTTTCTTAAAACAATTTTAGGTGTAAGATTAGGTTGTTTATTTGAAAATTTTCTTAATTCTTTAAGTAGGTGCGTATTGCTATAAACTTCTCTCTTAGAACAGCTTTTGCTGCATCCCAAAGTTATGGTTTTATTTTCATTTGTTTCCATGTATTTTTTATTTTCCTTTTTGATTTCTAGTTGACCCATTCATTCACTATTTGGTAGCATATTATTTAACTTCCATGTGTTTTTGCTCTTTCCAGATTTTTTTTTTCTTGTGGTTGATTCCCAGTTTTGTGGTCTGACTTCAGTGTTTTTGAGCTTGTTGCAACTTATTTTGGGGGCCTAATGTGTGATCTCCTCTGGAGAATGATCCATGTGCACTTGAAAGGAATGTGTATTCTGCTGTTTTAGAATAGGATGTTCTGAATATCTCCATTAGATCCATCTGGTCCAATGTGTCATTCAAAGCCATTGTTTTCTTGTTGATTTTCTTTCTGGGTGATCTATCCATTGATGTAAATGGAGTGTTTAAGTCCTCTGTTATTATTATATTACTATTGATTACTTCCTTTATGTTTTTTATTAGCTGCTTTATGTATTTGGGTGCTCCCATTTGGGGTGCATAAATATTTACAGTTGTTATATCTTCTTAGATTTTTCCCTTTCTGATTATATAGTGTCCTTCTTTATCTCATTATAGTCTTTATTTTAAAGTCTATTTTGTTTGATTTAAGTATTGCTACCTCCGCTTTCTTTTCACTCCATTTGCATGATAAATGCTTTTCCATCCTTTCACTTTCAATCTACATGTGTCTTTAGGTCTGAAATGAGCCTCCTGTAGGCAGTATATAGATGGGTCTGTTTTTTTTTTTGTTTTTTTTGTTTTTTTTTTATCCATTCTATCACCCTTTGTCTTTCGATTGGAGCATTTATTCCATTACATTAAAGCAATTATTGATAGGTATGTATTTATTGCCATTTTGTTGCTTCTTTTACAGTTGTTTTTGTAGTTCTACCCTATACCTTTCTTCCTTTGCTCTCTTCTTTCATGGTTTGTTGGCTTTCTTTAGCGATATACTTGGATTCTTTTTTCCTTAGTTTTTGCATGTCTATTACCAGTCTTTTTTTTTCTTGAAGATTTTTAAAAGAGTATATTATATATATTTTGAGAGAGATAGAGACAGTGTGAAGTGGGAAGGGGCAGAGAGAGAGGAGGACAGAAAATCCCAAGCAGGCTCTGTGCTGCCAGTGAGGAGCCCAATACAGGGTTTGAACTCACAAAACAATGAGATTATGACCTGAGCCAAAACCAAGAGTCAGATGCTCAATTGACTGAGCCACCCAAGTACACCTAAAGATTTTTTTAAGTTTATTTATTTATTTATTTTGAGAGAAGGAACGAGTGAGAGAGAGAGAGAGAGAGAGTGGAGGAGGGGCAGAGAGAGGGAAATAGAGGATCCTAAGCAGGGATTCATACAAGGTTCATACAAGATATGAATCTTGACATTATGACCTAAACTGAAATCGAGAGTCAGATGTTTAACCGACTGAGCCACCCAGGCATCCCTATTATCAGTTTTTGATTTGTGGTTACCATTAGGTTTATTTATGACATCTTATGCATATAGCAGTCTATATTAAGCTGATGGCTACTAAATTTGAACCCATTCTTAAGGCACTAAATTTTTACTCTATACCACCGTTCCACCTCTATACCCATTTTAGGTATATGGTGTCATACTACATTCTTTTATTTTGTGAATCCCTTGAAACTTCTGTGCTGCCTACTTTTCTTACTTTGCTTATGGTATTTCCTTTCTACTCCTCGTCCTTTTTTCATTTCATACAAAGCTAGTTTAGTGGTGATGAATTTCCTAAACTTTTGTTTGTCTTGGAAACTTTTTATCTCTCCTTTTGTTCTAAATGATAGCTTTGCTGGATAGAGTATTCTTGGCTGCATTTTTTTTTCTTTCAGCACTTTAAATATATCATGCCACTCTCTTGGGCCTGCAAAATTTCTGCTGAAAAATCAGCTGAGAGCCTTATGGGGTTTCCTTTGTATTTAATGGTTTTCTTTTCTTGCTTTTAAAATTCTCTCTTTATCACTGATTTTTGCCATTTTAATTATTATGTATCTTGGTGTGGACCTTCTTTGGTTGATTTTGTTAGGGGCACTTTGTGATTCCTAGATTTGGATGTATGTTTCTTTCCCCAGATTTGGGGAATTTTCAGCTACTATTTCTTCAAATAATTTTTCTACCTCCTTCTCTCTCTTTTCCTTCTGGGATGCCTGTATTGTGAATGTTATTATACTTGATGGTGTCACTGAGTTCCCTTAATCTATTCTCATTTTTTATTATTCTTTTTTTTGTTCTTCAGCTTGATTGCTTTCCATTACTCTGTTTTCCAGGTCACTGATCTGTTCTTCAGCTTCCTCTAGTTTATTATTTATTTGCTTTAGTGTATTCTTTTTTAACAAATCTATACCTCTATTTAATTACTTTTCAGTAAGTTTAAATACTTGAGGGCTACAGTATCACTTGGATTCTGTGGCCAATGGCTTTAGTAGGAAGGTTGCTTCAGAATTTGGCATGAACCATGCCAGTTTCCTTGAGCATGGGTTACTTTTCCCTGATTACCTTGTATTTTTTTTTTTTTTTTTTTTGGTTTGCCACCAGTAGTCACTGTATTGTTCTTTGCTTTGTACACATAAGCACATCTCTTGCCTAGATAGAATTCAGTTTCCTTTCAAGCATAAACACCTTCCATTTTAAGAATCACTGTATGCTCCCTCTGGTTCTGGAAATGCTGTGTATAGCTAGCAATAATGACCTTGGACCACAGCCTTCTAGACATATTCGTTGTTTTAGGAGTCCTTTCCCAGCAAGCTTCCACAAGCTCCAAGATGGTGGAAGGAGCCCTTTAGTGTATTTTTAATTTCAGTTATTGAGTTCTTTACCTCTGATCATTTTTCTTAGGGTTTCTGTCTGTTTGTTGAGGTTCTCACTGAGATTCTCTAATCTTTTCTCAAATCCACTGAGTATCTTTATGACCATTCATTTAAATTCCCTGTGAAACATATCAGTTATCTCTGTTTTGCTTAGGTCTCTTGCTGTGATTTTCATCCTGTCCTTTCATTTGGGACATATTCCTCTGTCTCCTCATTTTGTCCAATTCTCTGTGTCTGTATGGTGGGAAAGTCAGTTATGTATCCTGATCTTTAAGTAGTGGCATTATGAAGAAGATGTCTTGTAGTGCCCTGCAGCGTAATCTCCCCTGTTCACCAGAACCTGGCATTGTGGGGGTGTCTCCTATGGATGTTGCCCGTTCCCTACTCTTGGGGCTGAGCCATAATTGCCTTTAGTTCAGTTGTCTGTGATGGCTCTCTTTGCCAGTTGTGGGCAGGTTTTGGTCCCTGTGTTGTTAAAGGGCCAATCTGGGGCTGCCCTGGGTTTGAATTGGGTTAGACCAGGCATTTGCTAGAGCTTCAATTGCATTGAACTACAGGACATTCTCCCTGTGTTGTCTCCTGAGAAGCTTTTGCTGGCAGGCAGGGCATGTAGTCGGACTAGATGTCTGCCCCCAGCCCACTGCTGGGGTCACTGTCAGACTAGTGTGTGTGGTTATCTTCCCCTCTTCCTGGGTCAGAAATCACTTTGGGGTGGTTCTAACTCTTGTTGGGGCTGCTTGGACACCACTGCTGTGCTTGTGATGCTACTTTGGATAGACTCCTGCTAAGGGTGTGTTGGAGGAAGTGGGTCTGTAGGATAGTGTGGATATGGAGGTGCATAGTGTTAGGAAGGTTTGTGGTAGTCTGGTTTGTTGTGAGAGGGGACCTGGAACTTCTTTGGAAAACTCTTGATAAGGCTGTGTTGAGGAAAACTGGTCCAAAGAAAAGCATGGGGGCAGGGTATGCTATCAGCAAGCTGGGTGGAGAGTGTTCATGCCATTCCTGCAGGTGTTTGTAGATCTAGGCTGGGGAGGGGGAAGGAAATGGTGCCTGTCAGCTTTTTTGTTTTTGGACAATTCTCCCAAAGATTCCTGCCCCTTTAGCACACACTCTGAGATTTGTACAGAAATCTCCCTCCTCTAAACCCCAGGTGTTTTTTATCTTTGTTTGTTTGTTTGTTTTACTGCTGCTTCTATGCTGTGTTTCCATGGAGTTGTTTGTTGTGCTGTATCTTTAATGGCAAGGACTCATTTTCTTATCTCCCTCCAGCTCTTCTAGAGTTAACTTGCTGATTTTTAAAGTTCCAGATTTTAAGCCCCAGTGATTCTAAGAGTGAATCTTAGTGATTCTAAGTGATTCTCATAGTTCTTCAAACCCTCTGGTTTTCAAAGCCAAATGTTTTGTGGATTTGTCTTCCCAGTGTGGGTCCTCTGTGCCTGGGGTGCTTGGTCAGGATCTTTCTCTCCTCCCTCTGTACCCAGGGCATATCTTTTTCCTGCAAGCAGTACTGCAGGTCAATCTGGCTTTAAACTACATCTCTGCCCTTACTACCCTCTTCAGTTGTGGCCTGTTCTCTACATTTAGCTGTGGAGAGTCTGTTCTGCCAGTTTTCAGGTTGTTTTCTGGGTTATTTCCACTGATGTGGGTGTTATCTAGGTGTATCCATGGGATGAAGCCTAGTATCCTCCTATTCCACTATCTCCCTTCAGAGGACCATATATTTTAAAAAGCTATCTTTCCCTCACTGGTTTGAGATGCTGGTACATATTTGGCCTATTTTTGAACTTTTTGCTCTATTGGCTTCTATGTTAATTTTCACGGCTATAACATAGAAGTTTCTTTTTCATGAAGTTCTAAATAATTTAAAAAGGTGTAGAAGCCAGTCAACCACAGGTCCCTTACCTCTTTAGATAAAATGATCTGAACTTTGACATACAATAAGAAGCAATAGAATGACCTAAGAACTTAGCTCAAAAATTATAAAAATATTGACAAGGAAATTCATAGATTTCTATGGGAAAGAATAAATGAAGGTAAAAGAAGTTTTTCTCCAATATTTTGATCAGATTCTATATTGCCTAAGTTCTCCATTGAAATTATAAAATAAAAACTTGTGTTAAAATCTCATTTTTAAAATAAAAAAATAAAAAATAAAAACATTCCAATTATTTGACATTGTAAATCTGTGATATTTGGGAAGCTAATTATTCTGAGTAGAAACAAAATACTTGTATGGATACAGTTTATTATCTGTTCTTGACTTCAGTCTCACCCTCCTCACCTTCAGTTTTGGTATTGTTGACAGTGTGACCGTTCGTGAATATAATCATGCTGACCTCTCATGTTAATGGTTCAGTGACTCTTCATTGGCTGTGCGATAGACTGAAGCTACTATTAATGGCAGCAAAGCCACCTAAAAGTCAAAAAATAATTTTTGAGCACTGAGTTTTATACAGAAGTGATACATACGGGAAAGAATGAAGCAATGCTTATTATCCCTGACCACATGGGTTTTATGGTCCAGTGGGAAAGGCTGATAGGAACCAAGTGATTAAAGGGAAGTATGATGTAGGCTGTAATAGAATATTAGGCTAACTGTCTAGACTTGTCAACTCCAAATACCCTACTCTTCAGCTATGACAAACTATTTGGAGTTCCTGGAGTTAACCACTATTGTTTGTCCATATGCTTTTGCATTTGCAACATTTTCTTGGAATACCTGGGTACGTTTGATTGAGTCTATCATGACTCATTTGAAGTAGCTTCTTTCTGAGAAATTTTCTTGTACCCTCTTCCCTTTGCTGGGAATGGGCTCAATGCTCCCCCCCCCCCCCCACCCTTTTTGTGCTTTCATGTTACTCTGTGCATACTTCTCTCATTCATTTGTCATATTATATTGAAGCTATCTGTGTGTTTTTCTATGTTTTCTTCTAAACTGTGAGTTATTTGGGGACAGGGATGACAAGGATGGGTAATCTTATTCAAATGATAGTAATATTGTATATAATCAAATCTATGGAGGAGTTTTGTTAAATAGAAGTGAGACAGTAGCTGGAGGGAAATAGGATTACTATGCATGTTATTGGATAGTAGGAATGATCAAAAGAGAATGCAAATTTGATATTTACTATGATGTGTATTTCTTGCTTCCAACACCAGAAAAGCATGGAGATAACTGTTTCATCTATTTTTTCCATGGTATCCAACTATTTATTTTAATTAAAAGGAAAAACGTAATTCTATCTCTTCTATCTCAGTAACTTTTCCAAAGGTGATAAAACTTGTAAGTGTCATGTATGGGATGCACCTCAGGTTTTTTTTTATACCACTGCAACTACAGGTAGGTGACCTAGTGGCTTGGACACTGTATTCAAAGCATTCTCAGCAGTGATACACTCAGAAGAAGCCTAAGATATTTCAATTAGTGACCTACAGAACTTGTCTAAGGACATATTCTTTTAGATACCTCATTGTCTGAATAAAGGGATCAAAGTGAGTTAAAAAAATTTTTAGGGGTCACCCGGGTCGCTCAGTCAGTTCAGTGTCTGACTTCGGCTCAGGTCAGGATCTCACAGTTTGTGAGTTCAAGCCCCACGTCGGGCTCTGTGCTGACCGCTCAAAGTCTGCAGCCTGTTTTGGAATCTGTGACTCCCTCTTTCTCTGCCCCTCTCCTGCTCATGCTGTCTCTCAAAAATAAATGTTAAAAAAAATTAAAAAAAAATTTAAATTGAAATACAGGTGACACCCAATATTACATTAGTTGCAGGTATATAACATAGTGATTTGACAACTCTGTACATTATGCTGTGCTCACTGCAAGTGCAGCTAACATTTATCACCATAAAATGCTACTACAGGGTGAGTTTTAAAAAATCAAATTTCCACTAAGAAAACTACATAAGGGGCTCCTGGGTGGCTCAGTCAGTTAAGTGCCTGAGTCTTGATTTTGGTTCAGGTCATGATCTCATGGTTTGTGGGATCAAGCCCTGTGTCAGGCTCTGTGCTAACAGTGCAGAGCCTACTTGGGATTCCCTCTCTTCCTCTCTCTCTGCCCCTCCCCTGCTCATGCTCTCTCTCTCTCTCTCTCAAAATAAGTAAATAAACTTAAAAAAAGTTATTTAATATGATTACTTTCAAAGTTCAAAATGATTGTGATAATAAGGAAAATGATTCTTAGAAATTAGGGCAAAGGGCTCTGTAGAAAAAAGAAAACAGTCCAAGCTTTGAGCACCAAAGTAATATTATTTAAGTGTAAGGGTAAAATAAATTTCTTGAAGAATCCATTTCTTTAAAAAAATGTTTTTTAAGGTTTATTTATTTTTGAGACAGAGGGAGAGAGAGGACGAGTGGGAGAGGGGCAGAGAGAGAGGGAGACACAGAATCTGAAACAGGCTGCAGGCTCTGAGCTCTCAGCACAAAGCCCGATGCGGGGGCTCAAACCCACGAACCGTGAGATCATGACCCGAGCTGAAGTCGGACGCTTAACCGACGGAGCCACCCAGGTGCCCCAATTGAAGAATCCATTTCAACATGTTTAGTAAATATTATGGCAGTATTTTAGTAAAAGGAAAGTTGATTTTGTAATATAATAATGGGATATTATGTTTAAGACTCAGGAAGTAAATCATTATCTAGATGGTTAGTGAAAAAGCCACAATTAAAATACTGCATCTCCAGAGGAGGAGTTAATTTGACTGAGAAGGAGGGGGACCCTGGGTGTTCCTCATACCTCAAACACAGCTGTATTGAGGTCTGATTACTTGGAATACCCAAGAAATCAATCTGGGGAGCAGCAGCAGGATCTCCACGGTTGGAGGGAGATAGCTTGGCAGGTGCGAACTATGTGATATGAATTGGGGGAGAGAAAAACAGCTGCGCCATGGAGGGGAGGGAACCCTTTTCATGGAGAGACAAAAGGGAGAGAAAGAGAGCAGGGTTGAGATAGTGCAGCATCAAGTTAGCACAAAAGGAAAACCTCTCTGGACCACAGACCAGGGAGTGAGAAGTAATGAGTGTCCTAGTTCTTTTTTGCAAACAGCTTTTGGAGCTCAAACTCTGAGGTTTTGGAAGTGCACAACTTTCTCCAGAGTGGAGCTGTGGTGTGCACTCCTAAGGAGGAGGGAGCTGGCCCTGGAATGCAAAATGTGGTGTGGCCAACTCTGGGACTCTCTGGGAAAGAACAGTCCCCTTCCTGGAGTACTTTTGGAAGAGGGTTTATTGCCTCCCCCAGCACAAAAGACCCTGCAAAAGGCCTTTGATCAGCAGGGTGGAGAGGTTGTACTCGGGAGGAAGAGTTGGGGCGCAATGCCCAGTCCTTTAAGACTTAGAGTTTTGAATACCAGCTGCGCGCCAAAGAAAAAACACAAGAGAGTTTTGGTTCAGGCTGAACTGACTTTCCTCACTATTCTGTGAGGGCTGCCTGAACAGTTAGGGGTTGAGATCCCTGGTCTGGGGACAAGAGATTGGGATGGTGACATTTTCCCCCCAACACCAACATGGTGGGACTTCAAAAAGCAACACAGTGAAGGTAGGACCCTGCCCCCTCCCCCCCCCCCCCCGACCCTTCCCTCTGTATTTGGTAACTGCTTATTTACTGGGGCAAAACTGACTCTGAGCCAATGGAGCCAGCCTCTCCCGACCAGCACAGCCAGCAACCCCCTGTGCACCAACAGACAACTCTTTTTTCTTTTTCTTCTATTTTTCCTCCTTTTTTTTTCTTTTGAAATCAGGCTTATAGTTCCTCATTTGCTTTTGTTTTTATTTTTAATTTCCTTTTCTCTCTCTTCTTTTTTTTTTTTTGATGAGGCTTTTTTATTCTTTTCTTTTTCCTTCTTCCTCCCCCACCCCATTTTCTCTTTCTTTTTCTTTGAAATCAGCCTTTTGATTCTCTGTTTTCTTTTGTTCTTTTCCCTTTTCTTTTTTTTCGGGGTGGGGGGGTTGGGCTCCACCCCTTTGTTCCAAGGTTATTTCAATAAACAAATCAAAGCACACCTAAAGGTCCAAACACTCCCCACTGCAAGCAAGGAGGAGCTCTGCAGAGGATTGGCCAGTGAGAAAGAGCACCAAAACTCAAACAAAACTCAACAGCAACGTGCACACAGTATATACCATGAACACTTCCTGGGGTGCCAGACTCTGGGCAGTGTATGATCTCTTTTTAATATAGCAGTGCTATCAGATACAGGAAACAAAACAAGCTTTTAAAATATGCAAAAAGCCAGAAACTTAGCCAAAATGACAAGACAGAGGAATTCTCCCCGAGAGAAAGGTCAAGAAGAAATCACAGCCAGGGACTTGCTCAAAACAGATATAAGCAATATATATGAACAAGAATTTAGAACAATAGTCATAAGACTACTAACTGGGCTTGAAAAAAGCATAGAAGACACCAGAGATACCCTTGCTGCAGAAATCAAAGACCTAAGAACTAGTCAGGATGAATTAAAAAATGCTATAACTGAGATGCAAAACAAACTACCTATAGTGACAGCAAGGATTGAAGAAGCAGAGGAGAGAATAGGTGAAATAGAAGATAAAATTGTGGAAAATAATGAAGGTGAAAAAAAAGAAAGGGAAATTACTAGATCACAAGGGGAGACTTAGAGAACTGATTCCATGAAATGAAACAATATCCTTATCATAGGAATCCCAGAAGAAGAGCAAGAAAAAGGGGTGGAAGCTTTATTTGAACAAATTATAGCTGAGAATTTCCCTAATCTGGGGAAGGAATCAGGCATACAAGTGCAAGAGGCACAGAGAACTCCCTTCAGAATCAACAGCAAACGAAGGCCAACACTATGACATACCATAGCAAAACTTGCAAATTACAAGGATAAAGAATTCTGAAAGCAGCAGGAGACAAAAGGTCCTGAACCTAAAGGGGTAGACACATAAGGATAGTAATAGACTTTTCCACTGAAATTTGGCAGGCCAGAAGGGAGTGGCAGGAAATACTCAATGTGATGAATAGGAAAAATATGCAGTCAAGAATCCTGTATCCATCAAGGCTGTCATTCAGAATAGAAGGAGAGATAAAGGCTTTTCCAGACAAACAAAAATTAAAGGAGTTTGTGACCACTAAACCAGTTCTGCGAGAAATTTTAAGGGAGACTCTCTGAGTGGAGAAAAAAAGAAGAAGCCGCAGCAGCAAAGGCTACAAAAAACTAGAGAACATCACCAGAAACACCAAATTTACAGATAACACAGTGGAACTAAATTAATATATTTCAATAATTACTCTGAATGTAAATGGACTAAATGCTCCAATCAAAAGACATGGGGTATCAGGGTGGATAAAAAAAACAAGATCCATCTATATGCTGTTTATAAGAGACCAATTTTAGACCTAAGGACACCTATAGATTGAAAGTTAGGGGATGGAGAAGCATCTATCATGCTAATGGGCATCAAGATAAAGCTGGACTAGCAATACTTATATCAGACAAACTAGATTTTAAAATAAAGATTGTAACAAGATGAAGAAGGGCATTATATCATAATTAAGGGGTCTATCCATCAAGAAGTTCTAACAATGATAAATATTTATGCACCCAACTTGGAAGTACCCAAATACATAAATCAATTAATCACAAACATAAATAAACCCATTGATGATAATGTAATTGTAGGGGACTTCAACACCCCGCTTACAACAATGGACAGATCATGTAGACAGAAAATCAACAAGGAAACGATGTCTTTGAATGACACACTGGACCAGATGGACTTAACATTTTATATTCAGGACATTTTATCCTAAGGCAGCAGAAAACACATTCTTCTCGAGTGCACATGGAACATTGTCCAGAATAGAACACATACCACATCACAAATCAGCTCTCAACAGTTATAAAAAGATTGAGATCATACCATGCATATTTTAAGATCACAATACTATGAAAATTTAAATCAACCACAAGAGAAAATTTGGAAAGCCCTCAAATACATGGAGGTTAAAGAACATTCTACTAAAGAATGACTAGGTTAACCAGGAAATTAGAGAAGAAATTTAAAAAAATTCATGGAAGCAAATAACACAACAGTCCAAACCCTTTGGGATACAGCAAAGGCAGTCCTAAGAGGAAACCACATCGCAATTGAGGCTTATATCAAGAAGCAAGAAAGGTCCCAAATACACAACTTAACCTTATATTTAAAGGAGTTAGAAAAGGAGCAGAAAGTAAAGCCTACAGCCAGCAGAAAAAAAGGGAAATAATAAAGATTAGAGTAGAAATAAATGATATAGAAACAAACAAACAAACACAAAACAGTACAACAGATCAATGAAACTAAAAGCAGGAGTTTTTTTTTTTTTTTGTTTTGAAAGGATAAACAAAATTGATAACCCCCTAGCTAGACTTCTCAAAAAGAAAAGAGAAAGGACCCAAATAGATAAAATCACAAATGAAAGAGATCACACCAATACCACAGAAATACAAACAATTTATAAGAGCATAGTATGAACAATTCTATACCAACAAACTGAACAATCTGGAAGACATGGACAAATTTCTAGATGCTCACACCCTACCAAAACTCAAATAGGAAGAAATAGAAAATTTGAACAGGCCCATAACGAACAAAGAAATTGAATCATTCATTTATCAATAATATCTCCCAACAAATAATATCTCCCATCCTGGGCTAGATGGCTTCCCAGGGGAATTCTACCAGACATTTACAGAAGAGTTAATACCTATTCTTCTTCTCAAACTGTTCCAAACAATGGAAATGGAAGGAAAGCTTCCGAACTCATTCTATGAATCCATCATTACCTTGATTCTAAAACCAAAGACTCCACTAAAAAGGAGAATTACAAGCCAATATCCCTGAGAAACCTGGATGCAAAATTCTCAACAAGATACTATCAAATTGAATTCAACAGTATATTAAAATAATTATTCACTATGATCAAGTTGGATTTCTTCCTGGGCTGCAGGGCTGGCTTAATATTCACAGATCAATGTGATATACCACATTAATAAAAGAAAGGATAAGAACCATATGATCCTTTCAATAGATGCAGAAAAAGCATTTGACAAAATACAGCATTCTTTCTTGATAAAAACCCTCAAGAAAGTGGGGATAGAGGGAACATACTTCAACATCATAAAAGCCATCTATGAAAGCCCCACAACTAAAATCATCCTCAATGGGCAAAAACTGAGAGCTTTTCCCATTAGGTCAGGAACACAACAGGGATGTCCTCTCTCAGCACTGTTGTTCAACATAGTACTGTAAATCCTAGCATCAGCCATCAGCCAAAAAGTAAACCCAAAAAACAAAAACAAAAAACCTAAACAAAACAAAACAACACAACAACAAACACCACCGAAATAAAAGGCATCCAAATTTGCAAAGAAGATGCCAAACTTTAACTCTTTGTAGATAATATGATACTCTACCTGGAAAACCTGAAAGACTCCACCAAAAAACTGCTATAGCTGATACATGAATTTAGCAACGTTGCCAGATACAAAATCAACATACGGAAATCGGTTGCATTTATACACACAAATAATGAAACAGCAGAAAGAGAAATCAAGGAATCAATCCCATTTACAATTGCACCAAAAACCGTAAGATACCTAGGAATAAACCTAACCAAGTAGGTAAAAAGATCTGTATGCTGAAAACTATAGAAAGCTTATGAAAGAAATTGAAGAAGACACAAAGAAATGGAAAAGCATCCATGCTCATGGACTGGGAGAAAAAATATTGTTGAAATGTCTATACTACCCAAAGCAATCTACATATTCAATGCTATCCCTAAGAAAATAGCACCAGCATTCTTCAGAAAGCTAGAACAAACCATCCTAAAATTTGTATGAAACCGCAAAAGACCCCGAATAGCTAAAGTAATGTTGAAAAAGTAAAGCAAACCTGGAAGCATCACAATTACGGACTTTAAGCTGTATTACAAAGCTATAATCATCAAGACAGTATGGTACTGGCACAGAAACAGACATGCAGGTCAATTGAACAGAATAGGGAATCCAGAAATGGACCCACAAATGTATGGTCAACTAATCTTCAATAAAGCAGGAAAGACTATCGAATGGAAAAAAGACAGCCTCTTTAGCAAATGGTTCTGGGAAAACTGGACAGGAACATGCAGAAGAATGAAACTGGACCACTTTCTTATACCATACACAAAAATAAATTCAAAATGGATGAACGACCTAAATGTAAGACAGGAAACCATTAAAATCCTAGAAGAGAAAACAGGCAGCAACCTCTTTGACCTCAGCCGCAGCAATTTCTTACTAGATATTTCTCCAGAGGCAGGAGAAATAATAGCAAAAATGAACTATTGGGACCTCATCAAAATGAAAATTTTCTGCACAGAGAAAGAAATAATAAAACTAAAAGCCAGTGGATTTGCATGATGAAATGGGAGAAGGTGTTTGCAAATGACATATTGGATAAAGGGTTAGTATCCAAAATGTATAAAGAACCTTTCAAACTCAGAACCCAAGAAAACAAATAATCCTATGAAGAAATGGCAGAAGGCATGAATATACACTTTTCCAAAGAAGACTTTCAGATGTCTAATAGACACATGAAAAGATGCTCAACGTCATTCATCATCACGGAAATACAAATCAAAATCACAGTGAGATACCACCACACACCAGTCAGAATGGCTAAAGTTAACAACTCATGAAGCAACAGACATTGGCGAGGCTGCAGAGAAAGGGTAACCCTTTTGCACTGTTGGTGGGAAGGCAAACTGGTGCAGCCACTCTGGAAAACAGTATGGAGGTTCTTCAAAATATTAAAAATAGAACTGCCCTATAATCCAGCAATTGCACTAGTAGGCATTTATCCATGGGATAAAGGTGTGCTGTTTCGAAGGGACACATGCACCCCAATATTCATAGCATTATCAATAGCCAAATTATGGAAAGAGCCCAAATGTCTATTGACAGATGGATAAAGAAGATGTGGTACACACACACACACACACACACACACAATGGAATACTACTCGGCGATGAAAAAAGATTGAAATCTTGCTAGTGGAAGGAACTAGACTATTATGCTAAGTGAAATAAGTCAGTCAGAGAAAGACAAATATCATATGTTTTACTCATCTGTGGAATTTAAGAAACAAAACGTGTTGTTGAAGTAAAGGGGAAGGAAAGGAAAAATAAGATAAAAACAGAGAGGGAGGTAAGCCATAAGAGACTCTTAAATACAGAAAACAAATTGAGGGTTCCTGGAGGAGAGCTGGGTGGGGGGATGGGCTAAGTGGGTGATGGGCATTAAGGCATTGTTGGGATGAACATTGGTGGTATATGTAAGTGATGAATTACTGGGTTCTGCTCCTGAAACCAGTACTACACTGTATGTTAACTAACTTGAATTTAAATAAATAAAATTAAAAAACCCCAAAAACGCACAAACAAAATATTACATCCACTTTGGGTCACCACACTTTAGATAAATAATGATGAAACTAGAATCACATTCTGAGGGTACTGACCAGAGTGAAGAAGAGAACAGCACACAGTGTAATATACTGGGAGGCCTTCAATGAATTAAATCTTAGAAGAGAAATAAAGTTTTTTTAATGGCGGAGGATTGCAAGGAAGGAAAGTTGGGGAAGAGAACCTAACTGTATGAAGGTAGGAGATCATATTAGATATCTCCTGAGGTTCAATGGGTTTGTCTAGATAGACCATCCATCCATCCATCCATTCACCCACCCACCCACCCTTTCATCTATCCATATCTATCTAATTAAGATTACATTATCTATTAAACAAATGTTATTCCTAAAATCAATAGCTACTATTTATTGAGGAATATGTACTAGATTTTGCTTTAGGTGCTTTAACTGTCTCAATGTTAAAAAACAATGGGTAGGTAATAATTGTTGTATTTTATGTGGGAGAATACTGAGAGTTATATGCTCATTGTCATATGGAAAGTGACAGAATTAGGAGTGGTAACACTGCGCAGATTTTGGACACTTGTTCTTTATATTTTAGCCAGTGTGGGACATTGGTTCTTTCAAGGAACCTTTGGCTTGCTGTATCTTCAGAATTCAGGACTCCATGGCTCTTTTTAAGATTTTTTTAATGTTTATTTTTATTAAAAAATTTTTTTTTAAACGTTTATTTATTTTTGAGACAGAGAGAGACAGAGCATGAACGGAGGAGGGGCAGAGAGAGAGGGAGACACAGAATCGGAAGCAGGCTGCAGGCTCTGAGCCATCGGCCCAGAGCCCGATGGGGGGCTCAAACTCACGGACCACGAGATCGTGACCCGAGCTGAAGTCGGACGCCCAACCGACTGAACCACCCAGGCGCCCCTAATGTTTATTTTTAGAGAGAGAGACAGAGAGCGGGGGGGAGGAGCAGAGTGAGAGGGAGAGAGAGAATCCCAAGCAGGCTCTATACTGCCAGTGCAGAGCCCGATGTGGGGCTTGACCTCACAAACCTTGAGATCATGACCTGAGCTGAAATCAAGAGACTGGTGCTTAATTGACTAAGCCATCCAGGCACACCCAGGGTTCCCTGGCTCTTAACTCTCAAACACTATCCTTTCCTCTCACCCTCCCTTCTCTCCTTCCTTCTTTGTCAGTGTTTATTGAGGCTCTGCTATATGTCAGGCCCTATGCTACGAGCATGGTGTTCCACAATTGTTGAATCCTTGTTTACAAAGGTGCCTTGCAGTGCATGGGGGGATACAAGAATAAATGAGCAAGTTCTATTTTCAAGGAAACCACAGTTTCTGGAAAACCAACTGGTGGTGTAATGGAGAAAACTGGAGTGAAAGGGATCTAGCATAGCATGCTTGGAATCCTGTGGAATGGCCTATGGCACATCAAACAGGGAGTTGGTGTGATTAGGTAGATCATTCCTGGTGGATATGTAGAGGGGAGATTTGAAGATTATGAGATTGGACAAAGGGAGAGAAGTTTGGATACTGTGGCAGTATTCCAATGAAAGGCCATGAGAACTTAAACCCGAGTAGTGAGACTAGAGAGTAGGTAGGAAGGGAGACTGGAGAACCATTTTGAATGTTAGAATCGCAGGACTTGATTAATGATCAGATGTGGAAGTGACTGAGGCAAAGGTGGATTTCAGAGACGGCTAGCTGCTCATTCAAACACCCTGTCAAGAATATAGTGTTTCTTGCAGAATCACTGATGTTGAGGTACGTTAGCCAGTCTTCACTGTTGTCTGTTCCCTGCCTTGGAGTCTAAAGCAGCACAGCCAAATAACAAAAGTTTTCCCCAAACACACAAATCCAGCTCTTCGTTGTGCTTGCCTACTGTTAATATTTATTGAGTGCTCACTGTGTGTCAGGTGACTGTTTAAGCAATGTACATGGATTAACTGATTTATTCTCACAAGAACCCTATGAAGCAGTTGGTGGTTTATCTCTGTTTTTACAGATGAGACAACTGAGGCACAGAGTAATTAGGTAATTTGCATGAGACAGTCCCTGCCCTCCTGTTAGTAGTGGTGGTTGGGCCTCAAAACCCAAGCAGTTTGCCTTCAAATCTTGTCATCTTAATCATTATACTTTATGAATGGACTTGTTTTCTTCATTTCTTCTTCAGATTGTTTATCGCTGGTGTATTAGAAACACAAGCGATTTTTGTTAATCACATACCGTGAAACTTTGCTGAATTTGTTCATTAACTTGAGCAGTATTTCTGTGGGTTCTTGTGGGCTGCTGCCTCAGAATTTTGTTATATATTTTTTTCTTTCCAAATCAGTTTCTATTGATTTAATCTAGAATATCTAAGACCTTAAAAAAAAATCTCGTATTTTTAAAAAAGGTAAAAGAAAATTTTTCTTTTTCTTTTTTTTCTTTTCTTTTCTTTTCTTTTCTTTTCTTTTCTTTTTCTCTCTTTCTCTTTCTTTCTTTCTTTCTTTCTTTCTTTCTTTCTTTCTTCTTGTATTGTCTGGGTTAGAGAATTTGTATGTTAGAAAAAACCTAGAAGTGAAGATAATATTCAGCAACATTTTAAAAAACGTGTTTATTTATTTTTGAGAGAGAGAGCAAGTGAGCAGGGGAGGGGCAGAGAGAAAGGGAGACGGAGGATCTGAAGTGGGGTCTGTGCTGACAGCAGAGAGCCCGATGCAGGGTTCAAACTCACAAACTGTTGGATCATGACCTGAGCCAAAGTCGGCCACTTAACCAACTGAGACACCCAGGTGCCCCAACTTTAGTAACATTTTTAAGTGCTAAAGAAATAACATTCAGACCACCATAAGGTTCTGTGGATTGATTTGTTTTGGTTGGAGAAATAAGTGGAGTTACAGCAATATCAGTTACTATGATCAAATGACCCTCATCTAATTAGGTAATTTAGATAGCCCACTCATCCTGGCAAGTTATGGCTGCTCAAATCTGTTCTTGATTTGAAGGAAATGTGGCTATTTAACTTCCTTCATAGTAAAAAAAAATAACTTGTTACTCTCTCCTTGCTAATTTATGGTTCCTTGACAGTCTTGACTCTTTGTTTCCCAGAAGGCTCTTCCCCTACCCTGCCCCATTTCTATTTTGAGTTTTTAAGTTAATAGCCTTTCATTTTTATTATCCACTCCTAAGACATATGTTGAATTTTATTGATGTTAATATAAGATGCTAAGACCACATTCTTTTCCCACCATTTTAATGTCTGACCCAGACCAATGCTTCCTGCTAACACAGCCTTGACCTTAGCTTTGGGGTTATGATGGATATACAACAAATGGAGCATATCATAGCATCTTAGGACTCAGAGGGACCTTGGAAGTCACTTTCTGGTGAGAAATTGTAACCCTCACTCTACACTCCTATTTTCAGGATTTCAATACATCTTGGAAATGTTACAGTACAGTACAGTTCTTATTCTCAGTGTCAAGATAGAAAAATAGAGACATTTACATCCAAGTTAACAGAGAGGAATAAATAGCAACTAATATACTTATATTCAGATACAGTGCTCTGGCTTTTTGTTCTCAAAGACAGGAAAGGAAAAAGCAGAAACCAAAAATCACAGTGAAGGAGAAGGCTTAGGAATTTGACATCACATCATTTCCAAAGACCTATCACTGAATTCATGACCCCTTGAGTTCATGTCTGTGCACTAGGTTCCCTCTGACAACATCACGGTTTACCCCTTTACCTATAAATTCATATGTAGAGGCAACCAAGTTACAATATCACAACATCGCTCACATATTCTTACTGACATTGTAGTCTGTGACTTCCCCAGTATTTCACATGTATTTATATTACCTTATGATTATCTCTGCAGATTTACTTTCTGTATACTTCATAAATTTTAATATTAAAGTGGAAAAAATAATGTTTCTTGTTTTATTTTATAATTTTTTAAGTTTATTTATTTATTTTGAAAGAGAGAGAGGGAGTGAGTCAGTGGGGTAGGTGGGCAGAGAGAGGGGGAGAGAGACAATTCTAAGCAGGCTCCATGCTGTCAGCACAGAGCCTGATGTGGGGCTCGATCCCACAACCCTGGGATCATAACTGAGCTGAAATCAAGAGTTGGCCTCTCAACTGACTGAGCCACCAGGCACCCCAATGTTCCTTATTTTAAATTAAACTAAGATGTACTTAAAGATATCTGGGGAAGAAAATCCATTGGTGAGTCCATTGATATCATTCAACTTTTTTCTATCTAGTATTTTATTCAACTTACAGTATTTTGCTGAAGTCCATTTTGTTGCATTTGAAAGCCCCATAACCTCCTACCTTCTTTTCTTAGGGTTTGCTAGAGGTAGTAGCCACGAACTTATGCTCTAATATAGTATAGCGTAGAGAGAATGTTTAGTTTTAAATATTTAAGATTTAGTTTTAAAATAATATTTTATAATTGTGCTCTCAATGATTTAAAAACATAGATTATTTCTGTAGCTCTGGGACTTCAATGTAACAGGAAGGAAGTTGTATGTAATTTATTGATATTTCAAGATACATGTTTTCCCAAATGACTTAAATCTCCTAAACGAATGGAAGGAAAAGTCATTGTTAGATGTTTCAGCTTATATATTTCCTTGGGTTTTGGGCCACCTTTGGAGGTTGAGATGGCCCAAAGAGGTTCTGAATGATGAAACCTGTGTGCTTCCATTCCTGCTCTATGCCCCAAGCCTATTCTCTGGCTCTTGCATTTGTCCTGCTGCATCCTACCTGAAGGCCTTTGCACTGCTATATTCCTTACCCCAGGAATGCTTTTTCTTTTACCATTATCCTGCCTAACGTCTTTTCAAGATTTAGCTTGGATATTACCTTCTCAGGAAACCTTTTTCTGATCCTCTGCTCCAGCTACCGTATTTGATCCTCCTTGGTTTACTCTCATGATAACTTGTACCTTACTTGTATATTTCCAGAAAAGCACCTGGAATTGTAATTAAATGCTTATTTTTCTTTTCATGTTAGTCCGTAAATCCCAGAGGGTTCTCTCTCCCTGGTATGCCATTGACTCCAAGAGGTTATGGAATGTTTGTTATTCATCAGTATATCCCAGGACGTTTCAAAATATATAGACACAAATAAATACTTGCTGAATGAATAGGTGGATAAATTAATAGTTTATGTACTTCAGGGAGTGATGAACTACAACTTTTTCCCTTGGCTTCCTAAAATGATTAAAACCTTTTCTGAAAAGGGTACATGTGCAACGTGCAGGCAAAAGTGAGAAGTAGCTGGCACCCAGTAGAGTAGAGGCTCGGTGATTATGGTTATGGTGACATCAAATATTCTGAGAATATGGAAGATTTTAGAGCACCTTCTCAGTTCAGGTTTCTATAAAGGTGATTTTTAGATTTGTATTGGCATCCAACACCCCAGAGGTAAAAGATGAGTAAGTACAGTGACTTTCTTACCTTGTTATTAATATTATTTCAACTGTGACTTTAAGTTTACCTAATTCATTATTGGTTCTTTTTTTAAAAAAAAATATAATTTATTGTCAAATTGGCTTCCATACAACACCCAGTGCTCATCCCAACAAGTGCCCTCCTCAATGCCCATCACCCACTTTCCTCTTTCCCCCACCCCCCATCAACCCTCAGTTTGTTCTCTGTATTTGAAGGTCTCTTATGGTCTGCCTCCCTCCCTCCTGTTTGTAACTTTTTTCCCCCTTCCCCTTCCCCATGGTCTTCTTTTAAGTTTCTCAAGATCCATATATGAATGAAAACATATGGTATCTACCTTTCTCTGACTGACTTATTTCACTTAGCATAATACCCTCCAGATTTCATTCTTTCTCATTGCCAAGTAATATTCCATATATATATACATATATATATATATATACATATATATATATATATATATATATATACATATATATATATATATATATATATATACCATAACTTCTTTATCCATGCATCAGTTGATGGATATTTAGGCTCTTTCCATAATTTGGCTATTGTTGAAAGCGCTGCTATAAACATTGGGGTACAAGTGCCCCTATGCATCAGCATTCCTGTACCCTTGGGTAAACTCCTAGCAGTGCTATTGCTGGGTCATAAGGTAGTTCTATTTTTAATTTTTTGAGGAACCTCCACACTGTTTTCCAGAGTAGCTGCACCAGTTTGCAGTCCCACCAACAGTGCAAGAGTGTTCCCATTTCTCCACATCCTCTCCAGCATCTATAGTCTTCTTATTTGTTCATTTTAACCACTCTGACCAATGTGAGGTGGTATCTCAGTGTAGTTTTGATTTGTATTTCCCTGATGATGAGTGTTGTTGAGCATCATTTCATGCGTCTGTTGGCCATCTGGATGTCTTCTTTGGAAAAGTGTCTATTCATGTTTTCTTCCCATTTCTTCACTGGATTATTTGTGTTTTTTGGGTGTGGAGTTTCGTGACTTCTTTATAGATTTTGGATACTAGCCCTTTGTCTGATATGTCATTTGCAAATATCTTTTCCCATTCCATCACTTGCCTTTTAGTTTTATGATTGTTTCCTTTGCAGTGCAGAAGCTTTTTTTCTTGATGAGGTCTCAATAGTTCATTTTTGCTTTTAATTCCCTTGCCTTTGGAGATGTGTCAAGTAAGAAATTGCTGCGGCTGAGGTTGAAGAGGTTGTTTCTTGCTTTCTCCTGTAGGGCTTTTTTTTTTTTTTTTTTAAGGGATTAATATCTTTAATATATGAAGAGCTTATATAGATTAATAAGATATATACAAGTTCTTTAGGTGAATAAATCACTGAAAAATAATTCAAGTGACTTATAAAATCTCCGGGAAAAACAGATTTCCTTATTGTCATAGAATGTAAATCTGTGCATAACAGTATTTATTCAAGTGTAATTTGTATTAGAAAAAAAAAACCAGAGATAACGTAAATGTCTAAATTGAAAGAATGATTGCAAACCAAGAAACAGACGCTTAACTAGTGAGAACAAACTGATGGTTACCACAGGAAAGATGGATGGGGGGATGAGTCAGATAAGTGATGGGGATTATGCAGGGTGATGAGCACCAGGTGTTGTATGTAAGTGTTGAATCACTAAATGTACACCTGAAATTTATATTATATTGTATGTTAACTAACTAGAATTTAAGTAAAAACTTAAAAAAAAAAACTGTATGGTATGTCTATATAGAAGAATATTAAAATGCCATGAAAAGAATCCGGTTTTGGAAGAATAGTGACATGGGAAAATGCTCATAATGCAACATTAAAGAAAAAAATGGGTCAGAAAACTATGTTGTCATATCTTTGTCATGATCCCATTAAAAAAAAAACTTTTACAGAGAAAACAGACTCTTTTGGCAGCAAAATTTGATCAGAACTAACATGAAGCTGTCATATTTCCTATTACTTTTATAGGCAAGAAAACAATACCAAGAGCCTGATTTGTAAAAGGCCTTCAGAATAAAGCAAAAGTTAATTAGAATTTTAGGTTATATAAGGGCGCCTGGGTGGCTCAGTCGGTCAAACATCCGACTTCGGCTCAGGTCATGATCTCACAGTTCGTGGGTTTGACCCCCACATCGGGCTCTGTGCTGACAGCTCAGAGCCTGGAGCCTGCTTCAGATTCTGTGTCTCCCTCTCTCTGTCCCTCCCCCACTCACACTCTGTCTCTCTCTCTCAAAAAATATAAAAAATGAAAAGAATTTTAGGTTATATTAATATTCCAAAGTAGTAACTATTTTTAGCACAATATATACACCTTTTAAGATTTTATCCATTGCCAGAATGAAATCAATAAGCCTTATTTTAATATAAGTAAATGATAGGTTTTAAATAGATTTCTTTCTTATTGTATTTTATTTTTATTTATTTATTTATTTATTTATTTATTTATTTATTTATTTATTTTACCATTAGCAAGTGAAGCAAGCAAAGGTGTCCTAGGTGGGCTTTGCCTTTGCTTTTTATTTATTTTATTTTATTTTATTTTATTTTATTTTATTTTATTTTTTTAAATATATGAAATTTATTGTCAGATTGGTTTCCATACAACTCCCGGTGCTCATCCCAACGGGTGCCCTCCTCAATACCCACCTCCCACCCCGCATCAACCCTCAGTTTGCTCTCAGTTTTTAAGTCTCTTATGCTTTGGCTCTCTCCCACTCTAACCTCCCTTTTTTTTTTTTTTTTTTCCTTCTCCTCCCCCATGGGATTCTGTTAAGTCTCTCAGGATCCACATAAGAGTGAACACATATGGTATCTGTCTTTCTCTGTATGGCTTATTTCACTTAGCATCACACTCTCCAGTTCTATCCACGTTGCTACAAAGGACCATATTTCATTCTTTCTCATTGCCACGTAGTACTCCACTGTGTATATAAACCACAATTTCTTTATCTATTCATCAGTTGATGGACATTTAGGCTCTTTCCATAATTTGGCTATTGTTGAGAGTGCTGCTATAAACATTGGGGCACAAGTGCCCCTATGCATCAGTACTCCTGTATCCCTTGGGTAAATTCCTAGCAGTGCTACTGCTGGGTCATAGGGTAGGTCTATTTTTAATTTTTTGAGGAACCTCCACACTGTTTTCCAGAGCGGCTGCACCAGTTTGCATTCCCACTAACAGTGCAAGAGGGTTCCCGTTTCTCCACATCCTCTCCAGCATCTATAGTCTCCTGATTTGTTCATTTTGGCCACTCTGACTGGCGTGAGGTGATATCTGAGTGTGGTTTTGATTTGTATTTCCCTGATGAGGAGCGACGTTGAGCATCTTTTCATGTGCCTGTTGGCCATCCGGATGTCTTCTTTAGAAAAGTGTCTATTCATGTTTTCTTCCCATTTCTTCACTGGATTATTTGTTTTTCGGGTGTGGAGTTTGGTGAGCTCTTTATAGATTTTGGATACTAGCCCTTTGTCTGATATGTCATTTGCAAATATCTTTTCCCATTCCGTTGGTTGCCATTTAGTTTTGTTGGTTGTTTCGTTTGCTGTGCAGAAGGTTTTTATCTTCTTAAGGTCCCAGTAGTTCATTTTTGCTTTTAATTCCCTTGCCTTTGAGGATATGTCAAGTAAGAAATTGCTATGGGTGAGGTCAGAGAGGTCTTTTCCTGTTTTCTTCTCTAGGGTTTTGATGGTTTCCTGTCTCACATTCAGGTCCTTTATCCATTTTGAGTTTATTTTTGTGAATGGTGTGAGAAAGTGGTCTAGTTTCAACTTCTGCATGTTGCTGTCCTGTTCTCCCAGCACCATTTGTTAAAGAGACTGTCTTTTTTCCATTGGATATTCTTTCCTGCTTTGTCAAAGATTAGCTGGCCATACGTTTGTGGGTCTAGTTCTGGGGTTTCTATTCTATTCCATTGGTCTATGTGTCTGTTTTTGTGCCAATACCGTGCTATCTTGATGATTACAGCTTTGTAGTAGAGGCTAAAGTCTGGGATTGTGATGCCTCCTGCTTTGGTCTTCTTCAAAATTACTTTGGCTATTCGGGGCCTTTTGTGGTTCCATATGAATTTTAGGATTGCTTGTTCTAGCTTCAAGAATGCTGGTGCAATTTTGATTGGGATTGCATTGAATGTGTAGATAGCTTTGGGTAGTATTGACATTTTGACAATATTTATTCTTCCAAACAATGAGCATGGAATGTTTTTCCATTTCTTTATATCTTCTTCAATTACCTTCATAAGCTTTCTATAGTTTTCAGCATAAAGGTCTTTTACTTCTTTGGTTAGATTTATTCCTAGGTATTTTATGCCTCTTGGTGCAATTGTGAATGGGATCAGTTTCTTTATTTATCTTTCTGTTGCTTCATTATTAGTGTATAAGAATGCAACTGATTTCTGTACATTGGTTTTGTACCCTGCAACTTTACTGAATTCATGTATAAGTTCTAGCAGACTTTTGGTGGAGTCTATCGGATTTTCCATGTATAATATCATGTCATCTGCAGAAAGCAAAAGCTTGACTTCATCTTTGCCAATTTTGATGCCTTTGATTTCCTTTTGTTGTCTAATTGCTGATTCTAGGACTTCCAACACTATGTTAAACAACAGCAGTGAGAGTGGAGATCCCTGTCGTGTTCCTGATCTCAAGGAAAAAGCTCTCAGTTTTTCCCCATTAAGGATGGCATTAGCTGTGGGCTTTTCATAAATGGCTTTTATGATTTTTAAGTATGTTCTTTCTAACCCGACTTTCTCAAGGGTTTTTATTAAGAAAGGATGCTGAATTTTGTCAAATGCTTTTTCTGCATTGATTGACAGGATCATATGGTTCTTAGCTTTTCTTTTATTAATGTGATGTATCACGTTGATTGATTTGCGACTGTTGAACCAGCCCTGCATCCCAGGAATGAATCCCACTTGATCATGGTGAATAATTCTTTTTATATGCTGTTGAATCAGATTTGCTAGTATCTTGTTGAGAATTTTTGCATCCATATTCATCAGGGATATTGGCCTGTAGTTCTCTATTTTCCCTGGGTCTCTGTCTGGTTTAGGAATCAAAGTAATACTGGCTTCATAGAATGAGTCTGGAAGTTTTCCTTCCCTTTCTATTTTTTGAAACTTGAGAAGGATAGGTATTATCTCTGCTTTAAACGTCTGGTAGAACTCCCCTGGGAAGCCATTTGGTCCTGGACTCTTATTTGTTGGGAGATTTTTGATAACCTATTCAATTTCTTCGCTGGTTATGGGTCTGTTCAAGCTTTCTATTTCCTCCTGATTGAGTTTTGGAAGAGTGTGGGTGTTTAGGAATTTGTCCATTTCTTCCAGGTTGTCCAATTTGTTGGCATATAATTTTTCATAGTATTCCCTGATAATTGTTTGTATCTCTGAGGGATTGGTTGTAATAATTCCATTTTCATTCATGATTTTATCTATTTGGGTCATCTCCCTTTTCTTTTTGAGAAGCCTGGCTAGAGGTTTATCAATTTTATTTTTTCAAAAAACCAACTCTTGGTTTTTTTGATCTGCTCTACAGTTTTTTAGATTCTATATTGTTTATTTCTGCTCTAATCTTTATTATTTCTCTTCTTCTGCTGGGTTTAGGGTGTCTTTGCTGTTCTGCTTCTATTGCCTTTAGGTGTTCTGTTAGTTTTTGTATTTGGGATTTTTCTTGTTTCTTAAGATAGGCCTGGATTGCAATGTATTTTCCTCTCAGGACTGCCTTCGCTGCATCCCAAAGCGTTTGGATTGTTGTATATTCATTTTCATTTGTTTCCACATATTTTTTAATTTCTTCTCTAATTGCCTGGTTGACCCATTCATTCTTTAGTAGGTTGTTCTTTAACCTCCATGCTTTTGGAGGTTTTCCAGACTTTTTGCTGTGGTTGATTTCAGGCTTCATAGCATTGTGGTCTGAAAGTGTGCATGGTATGATCTCAATTATTGTATACTTATGAAGGGCTATTTTCTGACCCAGAATGTGATCTATCTTGGAGAATCTTCCATGTGCCTCGAGAAGTAAGTATATTCTGTTGCTTTGGGATGCAAAGTTCTAAATATATCTGTCAAGTCCATCTGATCCAATGTATCATTCAGGGCCCTTGTTTCTTTATTGACCATGTGTTTAGATGATCTATCCATTTCTGTAAGTGGAGTGTTAAAGTCCCCTGCAATTACCACATTCTTATCAATAAGGTTGCTTATGTATGTGAGTAATTGTTTTATATATTTGGGGGCTCCCGTATTCGGCGCATAAACATTTATAATTGTTAGCTCTTCCTGATGGGTAGACCCTATAATTATTATATAATGCCCTTCTTCATCTCTTGTTACAGCCTTTAATTTAAAGTCTAGTTTATCTGATATAATTATGGCTACTCCAACTCCCTTTTGACTTCCAGTAGCATGATAAATAGTTCTCCATCCCCTCACTTTCAATCTGAAGGTGTCCTCAGGTCTAAAATGAGTCTCTTGTAGACAGCAAATAGATGGGTTGTTTTTTTTATCCATTCTGATACCCTATGTCTTTTGGTTGGAGCATGTAGTCCATTTACATTCAGTGTTATAGAAAGAAATGGGTTTAGAGTCATTGTGATGTCTGTAGTTTTCATGCTTGTATTGATGTCTCTGCTACTTTGTCTCACAGAATTCCCCTTAGGATCTCTTGTAGGGCTGGTTTAGTGGTGATGAATTCCTTCAGTTTTGTTTGTTTGGGAAGACCTTTATCTCTCCTTCCATTCTAAAGGACAGATTTGCTGGATAAAGGATTCTCGGCTGCATATTTTTTCTGTTCATCACATTGAAGATTTCCTGCCATTCCTTTCTGGCCTGCCAAGTTTCAGTAGAGAGATCCGTCATGAGTCTTATCGGTCTCCCTTTATATGTTAGAGCACGTTTATCCCTAGCTGCTTTCAGAATTTTCTCTTTATCCTTGTATTTTGCCAGTTTCACTATGATATGTCATGCAGAAGATCGATTCAAGTTACATCTGAAGGGAGTTCTCTGTGCCTCTTGGATTTCAATGCCTTTTTCCTTCCCCAGATCAGGGAAGTTCTCAGCTATGATTTCTTCAAGTACTCCTTCAGCACCTTTCCCTCTCTCTTCCTCCTCTGGAATACCAATTATGTGTAGATTATTTCTCTTTAGTCATCACTTAGTTCTCTAATGTTCCCCTCATAATTCTGGATTTTTTTAATCTCTCTTTTTGTCAGCTTCCTCTTTTTCCATAATTTTATCTTCCAGTTCACCTATTCTCTCCTCTCTCTCTTCAATGGTTGTCTCCATTTTATTTTGCAGCTCATTTATAGCATTTTTTAGTTCCTCCTGGATGTTCCTTAGTCCCTTGATCTCTGTAGCAATAGATTCTCTGCTGTCCTGTATACTGTTTTCAAGCCCAACGATTAATTTTATGACTATTATTCTAAATTCTCTTTCTGTTATATTGTTTAAATCGTTTTTGACCAGTTCGTTAGCTGTCGTTATTTCCTGGAGATTCTTTTGAGGGGAATTCTTCCGTTTCATCATTTTGGATAGTCCTTGGAGTGGTGCGGAACTGCAGGGCACTTCCCCTGTGCTGTGGTGTATAACTGGAGTTGGTGGGCGGGGCCGCAGTCAGACCTGATGTCTGCCCCCAGACCACCGCTGGGGCCACAGTCAGACTGGTGTGTGCCTTCTCTTCCCCTTTCCTAGGGGTGGGATTCACTTTGGGGTGGCGTGGCCCATCTGGGCTACTTGCACACTGCACAAGGCTTGTGGTGTTGGGGACCTGGCGTATTAATTGGGGTGGATCGGCAAGGTGCACAGGGGCGGGAGGGGCAGGCTCAGCTCACTTTTCCTTCAGTGATATGCTTTGGGAGGGGCCCTGCAGCACCGGGAGTGAGTCAGACCCGCTGCTGGAGGGATGGATCCGCAGAAGCACAGCTTTGGGTGTTTGCGCGGTGCAAGCAAATTCCCTGGCAGGAGCTGGTTCCCTCTGGGATTTTGGCTGGGGAATGGACGAGGGATATGGCCCTGGCGAGTGCCTTTGTTCCCCGCCAAGCTGAGCTCTGTCGTCCGGGGCTCAACAACTCTCCCTCCAGTTGCCCTCAGCCCTCCTGCTCTCTGAGCAGAGCTGTTAGCTTATAACCTTCCAGATGTTAAGTCCCACTTGCTGTCCGAACACATTCCGTCCGGCCCCTCCGCTTTTGCAAGCCAGACTCTGCCGGCTCTGCTTTGCTGGTGGGCTGCCCCTCCTTCCCGGCTCCCTCCCGCCAGTCTGTGGAGCGCGCACTGCCTCTCTGTCCTTCCTACCCTCTTCCGTGGGCCTCTTGTCTGCGCTTGGCTCCAGAGACTCTGTTCTGCTAGTCTTCTGGTGGTTTTCTGGGTTATTTAGGCAGGTGTGGGTGGAATCTAAGTGATCAGCAGGAAACGGTGAGCCCAGCGTCCTCCTACGCCGCCATCTTCCTCCTCAATCCTCTCCTGTAGGGTTTTGATGGTTTCCTGTCTCACATTCAGGTCCTTTATCCATTTTGAGTTTATTTTTTGTGAATGGTATAAGAAAGTGGTCTAGTTTCATTCTTCTGCATGTTGCTGTCCAGTTCTCCCAGCACCATTTGTTAAAGAGACTGTCTTTTTTCCATTGGATATTCTTTCCTGCTTTGTCAAAGATTAGTTGGCCATACATTTGTGGGTCTAGTTCTGGGGTTTCTATTCTATTCCATTGGTCTATGTGTCTGTTTTTTGCCAATACCATACTGTCTTGATGATTACAACTTTGTAGTGGAGGCTAAAGTCTGGTATTGTGATGCCTCTTGGTTTGGTTTTCTTCTTGAATATTACTTTGGCTATTCCATACAAATTTTAGGATTGTTTGTTCTAGCTTTGAGAAGAACGCTGGTGCAATTTTGATTGGGATTGCATTGAATGTGTAGATTGTTTTAGGTAGTATTGACATTTTAACAATATTTATTCATCCAATCCATGAGCATGGAATGTTTTTCCATTTATTTGTGTTTTCTTCAAATTCCTTCATAAGCTTTCTGTAGTTTTCAGCATACAGATCTTTTACATCTTTGGTTAGGTTGATTCCTAGGTATTTTATGTTTCTTGGTGCAATTTGTAAATGGGATCAGTTTCTTTATTCCTCTTTATGTTGCTTCATTATTGGTTACAAAAATTCAACCGATTTATGTCCATTTATTTTGTACCCTGCAACCCTGCTGAGTTCATGTATCAGTTCTAGCAGACTTTTGGTGGAGTCTATCAGATTTTCCATGTATAACATCATGTCATCTGCAAAAAGTGAAAGCTTGACTTCATCTTTGCCAATTTTGATGCCTTTGATTTCCTTTTGTTGTCTGATTGCTGATGCTAGGACTTCCAACACTATGTTAAACAACAGGAGTGAGAGTTGACATCCCTGTCGTGTTCCTGATCTCAGGGGGAAAGCTCTCAGTTTTTCCCCATTGAGGATGGCATTAGCTGTGGGCTTTTCACAAATGGCTTTTATGATGTTTAAGTATGTTCTTTCTATTCCAACTTTCTCAAGGGTTTTTATTAAGAAAGGATGTTGTATTTTGTCAAATGCCATTATTTGGTTCTTAATGCATTGTAATTTTGTGTGGATATGTGCCTCCTATTATGATGTATTAACTTCATTGTGAGTTAAGAGCAATAGTGTTAAAATTCTATTGGCATCATTGGGCTTTATTTTAAACAACTTATCAATAAACCCACACCAATGTTAAGGAGCTGCCTCTGGTTATGGCTCTCTATAGTATGTCTATAAATGAATATGGAATTTGAATCCTGTGATATTGTACTCAGAGAATTTGGGGCTGAGCGTCTTACATTTTCAAAGGACGAGTGTAAAGCAAAGAAAAATATGTAACTGAGATGATTCTTGTTACAGTTATAGTTGAAAAAGACAGAGAAAGAGAGAGAACAGAAGAGAGAAGTAGAGATAGCTCTAGCCTAACTTGTGTCTGGTTGTTGAAAGCAATGGCATTTTCTTGGGGACTGGGAAAGAAAATATTAATTGACACACATGGTGGTTAAATTTATGTGTCAACTTGGCTAGGCCACAGCACCTAGAAATTTGGCCAAACACTGGCATAGATGTTGCTATGGAAATTTTTTAGATGAGATTAATATTTAAGTCAGTAGATTTTGAATAAAGCAGATTATCTGCCAAAATGTGGGTGGGCCTCACCCAATCAGTTGAAGGCCTCAAGAGAAAAATGACTGACTTCTCCTGAGGAAGAGGGAATTCTGCCAGCAGATTGCCTTTGAACTCAAGCTGCAACACCTACAAGTGTTATCTGAATTTCCAGACTCCTGCCTACTCTACAGAGTTTGGACTTGCCAGCTCCCACAGTCATGCAGGACAATTTCTTAAAATCCATCCCCCTCTCCCTCCTCCTCTCTCTATATGATATATATATTATATATATATATATATATATATATATATATATATATATATAATATATATATAATATATATATATATTTATTGGTTCTTTTTTCCTGATCTTCTCTAATACAGTAGCTATGTTTAAAATGTCATCTCTCACCCTAGAGGAGAAAGCAGGAAAAGATCTCTCTGACCTCAGCCGTAGCAATTTCCTACTTGACATATCCCCAAAGGCAAGGGAATTAAAAGCAAAAATGAACTACTGGGACCTTATGAAGATAAAAAGCTTCTGCACTGCAAAGGAAACAACCAACAAAACTAAAAGGCAACCAATGGAATGGAAGAAGATATTTGCAAATGACATCAGACAAAGGGCTAGTATCCAAAATCTATAAAGAGCTCACCAAACTCCACACCCGAAAAACAAATAATCCAGTGAAGAAATGGGAAGAAAACAAGAATAGACACTTTTCTAAAGAAGACATCCGGATGGCCAACAGGCACATGAAAAGATGCTCAACGTCGCTCCTCATCAGGGAAATACAAATCAAAACCACACTCAGATATCACCTCACGCCAGTCAGAGTGGCCAAAATGAACAAATCAGGAGACTATAGATGCTGGAGAGGATGTGGAGAAACGGGAACCCTCTTGCACTGTTAGTGGGAATGCAAACTGGTGCAGCCGCTCTGGAAAACAGTGTGGAGGTTCCTCAAAAAATTAAAAATAGACCTACCCTATGACCCAGCAGTAGCACTGCTAGGAATTTACCTAAGGGATACAGGAGTACTGACGCATAGGGGCACTTGTACCCTAATGTTTATAGCAGCACTCTCAACAATAGCCAAATTATGGAAAGAGCCTAAATGTCCATCAACTGATGAATGGATAAAGAAATTGTGGTTTATATACACAGTGGAGTACTACGTGGCAATGAGAAAGAATGAAATATGGCCTTTTGTAGCAACGTGGATGGAACTGGAGAGTGTGATGCTAAGTGAAATAAGCCATACAGAGAAAGACAGATACCATATGTGTTCACTCTTATGTGGATCCTGAGAGACTTAACAGAAACCCATGGGGGAGGGGAAGGAAAAAAAAAGAAGTTAGAGTGGGAGAGAGCCAAAGCATAAGAGTCTCTTAAAAACAGAACAAACTGAGGGTTGATGGGGGGTGGGAGGGAGGGGAGGGTGGGTGATGGGTATTGAGGAGGGCACCCGTTGGGATGAGCACTGGGTGTTGTATGGAAACCAATTTGACAATAAATTTCAAAAAATAAAATAAAATAAAATAAAATGTCATCTCTCATCAGTTTGTGTATTTTTCTCTTTATAACTGTAATATTAAAACCTTCAGCCTGTTCAGTAGGCTCTCATACCATTCTGTGCTAAAGAATCAGGGTGTATCATTACAGCATAGCAGACAAGATTTTCTCCTGCTAGATTATAGAGGATCTATGAATTGCAGCCCTGAAAATTTCCCCTGCCTGCCAGAAATAAGCATGAAGAAGTGGAGAAAAAATTAAAGATGAGAATTCTATTTTCAGACCCTGTTAAAGGAGGTTCCAGTTTGAGAGAAGCTATGGAAAAAAAAATGACTGTTCCCAAATCAATAACTGAGTCTTCTGTCATTCAGCTTGCTTCCAGTTAACACCTGCTTCAGCTAAGGCAGGGATGCCACCAGAGTCCAGGCTTAGCATCCGTATCCTCCTTTTCCATTAGCTGTCATACCAACTCCTCTTTTACATGGGCTCTGCTTTATGCTCTTTGTCCCTTCCCCTCTCCCCTGCCAGCCCTTCAACTCCCCTCTACCCTACCCACCCCCCTCCCCCACCTCAGGTTTCTTTATTCCCTATGGTCCTGCTGGAAGACTGAGATACTATAATAAAAACATTTACTGAATGCTTTTTGTGTGTTCATTACTGTTTTAAGTGCTGTATACATCTCAAGCCAATAAACCCTCATATAGACTCTATGAGAGAAGTACTATTATCCTCCCAATTTGATAGGTGAGAAACATTAGGAATTTAAATAAGTTCCCCGAGGCCATATATGTAATGGCAGAGCACAGATTTGAACTAAATTAGTCTGAGTCTAGAGCTTATATGATTCAGCTCTACACATGACAATTAATACTGAGGTGTACACGAATGGTCCTAGCTTAGTGTGCCATCCTTTCCAGTCAGATCTGGATTTTATGATGATTCCCAGATATGGTATTTCTAGATTCTAGAACCGGGGGAGGGTATCCAAGAGGCACCCAGGCCTTTCATAATAACCCTCCAAACATATCGTTAGATTGAGTCTTCCTTTCTTTTTTCTATTATTTTGTTAATTGTCAAATGACTTGCTTTTATTTTATTTATGGCAGCATTACTTTCATCTATACAACAACTCTTTCTGCTTCTGAATTTCTAACTTAAGATGAAGCTGGTATTTCAGAATTAGGGAGGATGTTGTTGCTAGATAGACAAATTTGCTTGCCGTCATTTAATATATCTGTATGTGTTTTCTCAGCCCTATTGGCCTCATAGAAGAAAGCAGAGACTTACCCTAGTCACCAGGGATGCACACTAAGTTTGAAGAGATTTATCCTGGAAATTAATAATGACCTCATATTGCAGATGAGATCTCTGAAGCTAGAGAGGTGAGATAATGTATGTAGAAGCACATTCCTGTTGAAATTTGCATGTAATCTTAAAGGATGAGTAGGAATGAACAAAGTGGAGAAAAGTATGAAGAACATTCCAGGAAGGAGCAAGGAGATTGGGGTGTGTAAAGTGGCTGGGGAGTTGAGAGAACTGTGAGAAGTTCAGTCTGGCTAGAGGTGGGGGGAGTGGTTGGGGTGGCTCAGGAGGCCGGGGCAAGATGACAATATACTTTACTCTGAAAACTAAAGACAGCTGTTAAAAGATTTTGGAGAGGTCAAAGGGTGGGGAAGACTTGTCTACTGCTGACTTGGAGAATGGATAAATGGGGGATAAGGTGAGATAAAGAGAGATAAGGGACCACGGTTGGTGTCAGTTTGTCTGTTCGGTTTCCCTTCACTACTGTTTTGGTATCAGCATCTTTGTCTTTTTGTCTGAGGTTTGCTCCTTTCCTACTCCTGTGTTTTTGGTGAGGCTTTCAGTCACTTTCCTGTGCCCCTTATCCTTAGTCAGAGAGATGCATATATTTCCTAGGCTTTAGCATCCCATGCCCATCATGGCATCCCATCCCTGGCACTCTGATCTGTCCAAGTATAGGCACCTGACTCCAGTTAGGTCAATAAGATTCTAGGACTAGGGTTTTAAATGCACTAATAAGGAAGATGGAAGCATTCTTTCTTCCAGGGTTCCTAAATAGAAGTGATGGAAACTCCAAGTCTGCCAATGCCCATTGTTTAGTTTCCTAGGGTTGCCATTAACAAAATTCCACAGACCGAGTGTCTTATAACAATAGAAACGTATTCTCCCTCAGTGCTGGAGGCTGCAAGTCCAAAATCAAGTTTTTGGCAGGGCCACGTCCTTTCTGAAGGCTCTAGGGGAGGATCCTTCCTTGTCTCTTCTAGCTTCTGGTGGTTACAAGCACCCCGTGGGGTTCCTTAGCTTATCAACACAGCACTCTGGTCTCTGCCTTCATTGTCACGGGGCAGTCTTCCCACTGTGCATCTCTGTGACTAAATTTCCCTCTTATGAGGACAGGAGTCATTGAATTAAGGTCCACCATGATCCAGCATGACCTTATCTCAACTTGATTACATCTGCAACGATACTATTTCCAAGGAAGGTCTCGTTCACAGGCTCTGGCGGGGGGGTGGGGGGGGTATGAATTTGGGGGCAGAAGCACAGTTCTACCCAATACAGCCGTATTCCTTGATGGTTTGATTCCCTAAGCCCATGCAGTATGACAGAAAAAGGCCATGGCTCACAGTGAGACAGATAATAGGTGGAGAGAATATTGGCAGGGAAGGAGTCCTGGCTTCTGGTCTCTAACTGCCCTATAATTGCATTGAGTTCCCAAGGTTATTCTTCTGACTTTGGCTACCCAAATTTCCTTCCTTTCAGAAAAGTGCCTTCCCCCACATTTTTTTTTCTTTGCTTAGGCTACATTGAGTTAGGTTTTGATCTCTCCCTACTAAAACAGAAATTATGGCAGCATTCCAGGTGGAAAGAGAAGCAAATCTGAGCTATGGCAGTGGTGACAGGAATTGGATGGAGAGGAATTTATTAGGTGGAATCGACGGGGCTTGCATTCTATTTAAATTTGGATTATGGGAGAGGATAAATCTCTAATGATCATTGGTATGAATGAGTAGATGATAGGACCATTCTCTGAGAAAGAAAATAAAAAGGAGTGTAAAAATGCATGAAATTTGTGGACTGGGTGGCTCAGTCAGTTCAGCATCTGACTCTTGGTTTTGGCTCAGGTCATGAACTCACAGTTCATGAGTTCGAGCCCCACATTGGGCTCTGGGATGGCAAAGCAGAGTCTGCTTGGGATTCTCTCTCTCTTTCTCTCTCTGCCCCTCCCCTGCTTGCTATCTCTCTCAAAATAAAATAAACAAAAAAATTGCATGAAATTTGGTCTTTGTGAACTTCTCTAGACCATGATTATTTATAAGCCTTCTGAAGACTTTGCTTTCTTGAAGTCAGGGAAACATTCATTTATATATATATGGTACTTAATGTAATATAGTGGGCACATGGCAGGTGTGCCATAATGTTTATTCAGGTAAATATAAAAACTGAGATCTTGAAAAACACAATTTCTCGTTAGCCAGTAGGAACATATGACGTATGTTCTTTGGCCTGGAAATGTATTGATGCTCAGTGCCCCAGAGTGTCCCTCATTGTGTGTAGGAGACTGTATGCCAAAGGTCACTGGAATTGTATTCATGGGACAGTCAGTAAACCCTTTGAAAAAGAGGGAAAAAATTAAACTCATAGTATCATCAGTGGGGAAGCTGAATATATATTAAATATGTTAACGTAAAGTTGAAAGATGCCTTCTTCTTAGGACAAACAGGTTTAAGTGTTTTGATTCCCCCTGCCCACATTTCTTTCTTTAAGGTATGTAATGATAGAAACTCCTTGAGGCAAAAATCAAGTTTTCAGCTGCTTATGGCGACTGCTTATGGATCAATAAATTCTGGCTCAAAAGATCTGCTTGGACATCATGATAACATGGGGACATTGCCAAGGTATCTCTTTAAGGAGTTCATAATATATCAGTATAGTGCTTAAATGTTGATAATATCTGGACATCTCAGAATGTACATTTAGAATTCATAACACCCTGAGCGACAATTTGGAACGAATACATTTAGTGATAAATGAATATGTTTGCGTGTGAACTGATCAGCAGGTCGAAAGTGTTGTGGTTTTATTTTTTATTTTTTGAGGGTGGCAGTAGTATTGCAGATGGACATTGAAATCTTTTTATTCACTGATGAAATCAGGGGCTACATTTGTCAGTCTGAAGAAGAGACTTTTGGATCCAGACCTCCACTAATAGTGCATGGAAGTGTATTGCTATTTATTTTGCATAACACAGTTGTAAAGGATTTTTAAAAATACATCTCTAGGCCAACAGATGAATTACTGTTTCCATTCAGGATGGCCATAAAGAAAATAAAATAGCTGTAGGACATAAAATCAATTGTTTTACTGAATCTGACAACTTTATGTACTTTGTGAAAAATCACGTGAGGTGAAATTTAAACTCTTAATGTCTCTGTTGTATGGCTTTCTCTGTCCACTCCATCTTGCAATTACTTGGCTCTTCTTTCTTTCTTTTTTTATTTTATTTATTTAATTAATTTATTTTTTAATTTACATCCAAATTAGTTAGCCTATAGTGCAACAATGATTTCAGGAGGAGATTCCTTAATGCCCCTTACCCATTTAGCCCACCCTCCCTCCCACCACCCCTCCAATAACCCTCTGTTTGTTCTCCATATTTAAGAGTCTCTTCTGTTTTGTTCTCCTCCTTGTTTTTATATTATTTTTGCTTCCTTTCCCTTCTGTTCATTTGTTCTGTGTCTTAAAGTCCTCATATGAGGGAAGTCATATGATATTTGTCTTTCTCTGACTGACTAAATTCGCTTAGCATAATACCCTCTAGTTCCATCCACGTAGTTGCAAATGGCAAGATTTCATTCTTTTTGATTTACTTGGCCCTTCTTTAAACCCGAAAGCATATTTATGAAAGCCAAGGTATGTATATTCCAGCAAACTTTTCTTGAAAATCATGTGTTCTAATAGGACTTGAGAGCTTGGAAACTACACGGGTTAATTTAATAGGTGAGATTGGGCTAGTACCCCACTCCCACCCTACCTTTTAAACATTTTCTTTCACAGGCCTCGGCTGTTTTTTTTTTTAATCTCATTTTTCTATGACAGGGTTTCAAAATTAGAAATTTTTAAATAATTTCCTTAAGATTACAAATAATGTGGTAAGTAAGATAAAAAAATTCTTGTGTGCAGCACTTTTTAAAACGAGATGACTTCCTATGGTGGAATCACTCAAGTGCTTCAGGTTACATAAGTGACTCTCTGGGAGTCAGGCACCTAACGAGAGACATTTGCTTTCCAGGCCAGTAAGTACCATTTAAGGAAAGCGCTGTGGTGATTTGCCATACAATAAAGGAGAATAGTGCCTTGCGGCTTTACAGTTATCTTTCTTCCAAAGAACTTACAGTGTTTTTACATAGACCATTTCCTTCATCCTGAAAACAATTCCTGGGTAGTATTCTGTATTATATATTGTTCCCAAGGCTCCCAAGTAATTTATTTAGTGGCGATTATTTGAGCTCCTACTGTGTGCCAGGCTGTTATTGGGTTAACAAAGCAGAGTTTCGTGCACATCTCTGGGTAGCAGAGAGATCTGAGCAATTATTACAGCAGAGAGTGCGGCTAAGGATATGTTAGGCGTGAGTGCAAATGCCCTGGGGTCCCAGAGGGTAGAGTAACTACCTGTGTTTGGAGGATGAGGCTGTAAAGCTTTTAGAGAAGAAACTATTGAGGACAGTTTCAACAATACGAGAAAACAAGGATGGAATCTCTCTCTATCCAACTTATTTTCCAGGCAGAGATATTCTCCATGTTTAACTTACTTCCACAACCATGAAAAGTGGCTTAGGGGGTGGGGGGAATTTGGGAAGGAAGTCAAGAGAGGATCAGAATAATTCGAGGGCCTTTGAGGAAAAAAATTTTATGTATCTTCCAGAGATTCCGTCCTCTATTCCCTACTCCTTTTTGTGAACCATTGTTAACGACGGGAGTGGGTACCAGTTAGTTCGTTCGTGCTGTGCAGAAAAATACTGATAGCTTCTGCCCTAGGGTGTAATTTTGTCAATTGGAAGAGCGAGCTTTATATGAAGTTATTTTTTATGAAATCCTCTTCTTAAAATTATTTATTCTATAAAATGTATCTGTTATGAATTCATGGAATCTTCAAATGCAAAGAAAACATGTTCTATAAATGAGACGTGATAAATGATGTGTAGCTGAGTGAAATTCCTCCTCCTTCTTGGCCAACAACCTGCTGGTTGTACTCTTCCTCCCTGAAGACAGGACTGGTTGGGGCTGCAATTGGTTGGATTCAATCAGTAAGAATTTAAGAACTGCGAGGCAAGCTGTTGAGGGGAATTATGGATTTCCTGTCATTTCTATGACAGCTGCGGAGTAGGAGAAATCTTTCTTAGAGATGAGGGCTGATCTTGGTAAGGTCCCTGGGTGAGCCGTCAGAAAATCAAGGTGCTGGTCCTGGCTCTGAAACAAAATACTCCTGTCATTTAACCATTCAGAGCTTCAACTGCTTCATCTACAAAATGGCTTGTTTAGATTTAATGATATCTCAATTCCTTCAAGGAGTAAAATTTTATGATTATGTGACTGCATGAATGAACGTTGTTACAAGCCTTTTACATTGGAATATTCCTTTGTTCAAGGAATTTCCTTTGTTTGTTATGTATTTTCCCCCTCTCCCCTGCCTGAGAAATTGCTGTGCATCCTTCAAGGCCCTGGGAACAAATGAAAGAACTGGTATATTTTGAGAACTGATGTCTGTGTGCTAGGTAGGTATGGTCATAAGTAGGGTGACCGTATGGCCAGATTTTGCCTGTTACCCTGGGATAATTTTTAATAGTGCTTTCTCATACTCCCAAGAGTGTCCTGGGTTAGACAACAGATTACCTGATTTTAAGGGTTTTACAAACGTTAATAATTCTCATAGCAGTTCTGTGAGGTGGATATTATTATCCCCATTTTCCACGTCAGAAAAGTTATAATTTAGAGAATATTGAGGCATTTCTTCAAAGCCTCATTGCTTTTAAGCAGTAGTTCTGTCCTGGTGTTCTGACTTCAGATGTCTTTCACTGTACCTTGATACCCAGATCAAGTAAAAGCTATTGCTGGCTCACACGCATCCCCCGCAGACTTTCCCGTAGTGCCCCCTACGTTTGTTTTTGCTACTGAAAATTCTCCTCATGTACATAAGCATGTGCATGTCAGAGGCTTCTCTCACTGGACTCCGTTCCATCCTGAAAGCAAAACCCTTGTTTTATTTACTACTGCATCAGCAGCATTTAGCGCACTTTGCCTGAGTCTATGTTTACATGCGCCCGTGGTGTATTTACTAGAGGGCTTGCCAACGTGTAAGATCAGGAGCCTTCCTTTCCAGTTCAGGCTCCCCAGCCTGGCAGCTTATGTGACTTTGAGCAAGTTTGGTTTTTTTTTTTTCTGAACCAGACCCAACTAACTTCCAGAGGCCGTGAGGATCAGAGTGGGTAATGTATGAGAAGAATTAACACTTATGGAGTGTTTCTCTTTCTTAGACATTACACTAAATCCTCCAGGAGATAGATGATCTCATTTAGTGTTCACAAGAGCTTCCATGATAGGGACCTTAACTAGATTTAAAAATGTTAACTGCTCGACCCATGAGTTACAAAGCTAGGGAGTAGCAGGTGCAGGCAGGATTCCAACCCACCTACCTGAAACACAGTTTTTCTCTTGTAAATCAGTGGCCAAAGGCAAGATAATAGAAATAGTGAAGGAGTCTTGGGAATTCTCTGCTAAAGGGTCTCAGAGTAAAGTATCAGGATTGTAGTTTGTGTTCTGCCAGGATTCAGCAGCTATCTTAGTCCCTTCGTGTAGGGCCTTGCTCTCTGAACCTGCTGGCCACAGCAGCAGGCAGGTAGATATCTGCCTGCGTGGCACTCTGGAGCCCTCCTCCTGACTGCGTGCTTGGGTTGTATAGCTAGAGGCGATGTGGTGTAAGATTTGGGTCAGACTTTGGAATGTATAACTGATGATACGGTCTCCACTGAGTCAGTGAGGTTTTTGTGGAAACTGACCCCAAATTGCATCATTAAAAGTTAACATGTTTTCAGGGTCACCTGGGTAGCTCGGTCGGTGAAGCGTCTGACTTCGGCTCAGGTCATGATTTCACAGTTTGTGAGTTCAGGCCCTACGTTGGGCTCTGTGCTGACAGGGTAGAGCCTGCTTGGATTCTCTCTTTCCCTTTCTCTCTGCCCCTCCCCCGCTCATGCTTGCTTACGCTGTCTCTCTCTCTCAATAAATAAATAAATAAATAAATACACATAAAAAATTATAAAAGTTAACATGTTTTCTGAGCCTTCAGAAATCTTTCTTTGAAAAATAAATATAAAAAGTTAAACTTGAGCAGAACAACAGTAATGAACAAAACACTTTGGTTGCAATAATACTATTATAAAGGGAAATGCTGCCCCTTATCCAAACCTGGTCTTAAATTGTAAGGTTCTGCTGAGACCACCTAGGGGTATAGAGCATTTTGTATAGTGCCTTGTATGAGGGTAGGTGATGAGTAAGAATTTACTGAAGGAGAATAAATCTGTGAGTGTTAATGATTCGAACCGTTTGAAGTTACTTTGTTAGATGACATTAGCTTATTACTAGGAGAAAATGCCCTTTATTTCTGGGATTCTTAATATGCGGTCCATAAATCGTTATAATTCTGCAGATGAGTTTCATGAAGCTCAAAAACTCCTTCACACCTGTGAAATTGTGCATATAATCATTTTTATAGGAAACAAGTTTATAATTTTCATGATTCTCAAAGGTATCCTGTCCTCATTCTCGCTTTAGCTGCCTGCCTTACAATTTCATTGTAAAGGTACTCTTTGGGCATAAGAGGCAGACCAGAGGACAAGCAGAGGCCTTTATTGAACCTCTGAAGTCCTGTTTGAGTTGGCATCTGTCTCCTTACCTACATCTAAGAGAGTTTCTAAAATTTTTTTTACTTTATTTTTGAGAGACAGAGAAAAAGCATGAATGCAGGAGGAGCAGAGAAAGGGAGACACAGAATCAAGCAGGCTCCAGGCTCTGAGCTGTCAGCACAGAGCTCGGTGAGGGGCTCAAACCCACGAACTGTGAGATCATGACCTGAGCTGAAGTTGGATGCTTAACTGACTGAGCCACCCAGGCGCCCCTAAGAGAGTTTCTTTATGACATAACAAGTACCCTGATCATAGTGCTAAATGAAAGAATAATTTATGTAGGCTGTCCTGTGCCATTCTCTTGGTATTTGTCCTTACCTCTAAGATACTCTAAAATCATTGGAAATGTCACTGCTGTATCTCTGAAAAGTTTCTCCAAGTATTTCTTCTTTTCACCACGTACAGAACTTGAGCTCATGTGTCAGCCTCTCCATAGATAAAATGGAATGTATTGGCTGGTTGCTCGTGAATGAATTATCTCTTTATGGCTAGAATGATTCCCCTCAGCAAAAGGTATGCCGGGCTTAGGTGAGTAAAATTTGGAAGCTGCTCAACTTTAGGTGATAGAATTTTTAGTCTCTACCATTCAACAGTTTTAGTAGAAATACTCTTCTGCTGGGAGGCTTATAATTATAAGCAGTTCCCATAAAGAAACAGAAAACTTAATGCCTGTGATTATTTCAGCTATGTTAGTTTATAGCAAAAATGCTCTATTTTTCTGTTCACTTTGGGGTTGAACAGGAAGTATTTAAAGGACACAACTTAATAGCATATTTTTATCCTGTTTCAATCGTTAATATTTTAGTCTAAATATTTCTCTCTGGACATGATCAGAGGATTGTTTATAATTTTAAAACCACTTCAGAATAGTATCAGGATTAATTAATTGGGTTTGTGTATCAGATTGCTTTTGAAACATGCAAGCTTTGTTTGAACTTTCTCCCCCACTCCGTGCATGAGAAATTTTAAGAGTGTAAGAACAGTTGGCATCATTTGCTCCTTCTTGAATTCAGTTAAGCTTATCGCAAACTATGTCATGGCCAGAGCTTAACGTGTTGTTCCCCTTCCAGAAAACCATTTGCCAAATACAACACAGTTCGGATGGTGGGAAAGCTGTAGAGCATTCACATTTAACCAAGAATTCTCTCCCTCGTATACAAATTTGGGGCTGAAGAAAACATGCTGATAAATCATACCTGACTATATTGTCTTTCCCACTTCTGAAAACCACAAGAACAGAAACAGCCATTACTGGATCCTTCACATGGAGTTTTTCTGCTCAGAGCCCATTTGGAGCTGTCAGTTAATAATACGAAACAACATGGGAGGGTGAAGGGTGCCTGGATGGATAACTAACAAATGTTATAAAAAACATGATGGTGCCTGAAGACTTGTAGCCTAGATATTTGGCCCCGAATACGGAGTCTTTTCCATCTTCGTCTCATTTGGTAATTAGCACACTGACCCTGTGCAGACTAGAAGCATAGAAAAACATTTTGAAAAGTGCAGAGGAAGAAGTAGGATTAAGACAAACATTTATATAACTAGGAAAAATGACCCAGGGAAGACGGGAAATCTGGTGACACTCTGTTTACCCACAGCAATGTTAAAATAGTTTGCAAGTGAAACAAAGCAGAGCCCCTTGAGTAAATCACTAAGAAAGTATAAGGATAGACCAGCAGCTAACAGCACATCACAAGCTACCCGTGTGATATGGTTCTGTCCTGTTATATCAGACAGATAGCTTTCCTTTGAATATTGTCCCTTTTTTTTCTTCTCTCCAGTTAGTCCCAACATGGGATCATGTGAAACTGTGGGCTGCTATGAATCGGTATTGGAAGTGGATGAAAATAGCTTAGGTTATTAGAAAAAGGGGAGAATATCAGAATGTTTGGCTATTGGGTTCTAATCAACATGCAAACGTTAGTCTAAATCAGAGATCATTTTATAAACCTTGTATATCTGGGGAAAAAAAACCCCGAAAAAACAGCAACCGAAAAAATAGCAATTTCATGGCGGGTAAAAATCTCTGTTGTGTTTGCAGATCACATGCCCTTTGGGAAGATTTGCTCTTCCAGGCTTAGCATGCTTGAGGCTAGTCTCCGTCCAAAGCCAGAAGCATAGAGCTATCAGAAAGTAACTGAACTTTCTTAACTTGTATGTAAGTGGCTTTGGTTCAGTGCCAGGTAGTTTATCAACAGGGAGAGATAAGCTCTTTTGCAAACAGGTCTCAAAAGTTTGCTGGTCGGACTGCTTGCCCGTCGGATGCTAAGAGCCCTAACCTGGTATCATGAAGATGCCTGCTGATGTGTAAACCATACCCCTACGGTCAGGATCCTACAGGATGTCTGTGGAATGATCTATGTGAGCTTTGCGTTCATGCATTCATTTATGAATGCTCCAGGTGTGGATGAACGAGACAGAGAAGCAGTTAAGAGTTCTTTGCCCTCCTATGCTTTGGTTCATAAGAGACTCTTAAAAAATGAGAACAAACTGAGGGCTGATGGGGGGTGGGTGATGGGTATTGAAGAGGGCATCTTTTGGGATGAGCACTGGGTGTTGGTATGGAAACCACTTTGACAATAAATTTCATATATTTAAAAAAATAATAATAAATAAACGGTAAAAAATTAACAAAAAGAAAAAAAAAGAAAAAAAAAAAAGGAAAAGAGTTCTTTGCCCTCCAGAGCTTATCTTCTATTTGAAACATTACAAGTGAAATAATCTAATGAATTGAGGAAGCACAAAATATGAAAAAGGCTGTGTCCAATGACAGATAAGCATTTTAAATAATAAGCACCCTGAATTCAGGGAAGACAGATTGGACGGGCTAGAATAATCAGAAAGTTTTTGTGGAGGATAGGAGTACCATACCACCTCTCATTTATATATAGTGCTTTATTGAAACAGGTGGATTTTACGTACTTCATCTTCTCAGTGTCACATTATTACTGCCATTTTAAAGCTGAGGAAGCTGAGGCCTCGAGAGACAAAAACGTGGCTACCACTTGCCCAGGTAGAAAGGAGTCCTCACACCCAGGTTTTCCACTTAAAGTCTAGGACCAATTCTGCTACTCTCTGGCTTCCTTGATGAATAGGTAATACGTTTAATCCTCGTTATTCTTGGATTCCATAATTGAGAATTCGCCTATTTGCTAGAATTTATTTGTATCCCCCAAATCGGTACTTGTGGCACTTTTGCAGTCATTTACGGACAGGAGCAGAGTGGTTGAACATTTGGCTCCCCCAACGCACGCATGTTCCCAGCTGAGGTCGAACAAGGCAACATTCTGCCTTCTTGCTTCAGCTCTCACACTGTAAACAAGTGTCCTTTTCGCGGTCGATTTAGCTGGTGCTTTTGCTCTTTAAAAATGGCTCTCAAGTGCAGCGTTGAAGTGCTATCTAGTGTTCCTGAATGCAGGAAGGTTGTGATGTGCCTTATGGAGAATATATGTGTGTTACATAAGTTTCATTAAGGCATGGGTTATATAGTGGTGTTGGCCATGAGTTCAATGTTAATGAATCAACAATGTATGTTAAATAAGGTGTCTTTAAGCAGACAAGGTTAAGTATTGATTGATTGACAAAAATGTGACCGGAGGCTCACAGGAACCTAACCCTGTATTCCTCCTAAGAGCAATGGTTCAGTATTGCTTCCTTCAGTGTGCATGGTGATTTTATAGAACATAACTACGGCAAATAATTGGAATCAACTGTGCTTTAGTTGAGTGAAGAGAAAGTGGAAAGATGTTGCCGCAGTTAGAATAGCATGAACAGAAGAACAGGATTGGGGAAACTCATGGTTGTGTAAAGAAAGGACAATAGATGATTCTAATTGGCCTCAAGGCTGAAAAGCAATTGCAGTAGATAAGGTCTAGGTGCCAGATTGTGGAGGGTCCATTATATGTAGCTGATGAATTTGGACTTAATCTTACAAATGGATCTGGAGCAGGGATGTTACAAAAACCTCTTGGGAGAAGAGTATTTAGTTGGTTCATGCAGGAAGAATGGGGCTGGAAAAAAATGACAGTAAGGGGAGTTCTCTTTCTCTCCAGGCACTTGCCTCAACTGACAGGGATTTATTGGTAGAACAGGAAACCAGGGCTCTCCAGGTCTTGATGGTTGATATTGAAGGCATAGAGTGAAGAAGGAGCTGACAAAGGTGAAGGCATCCCAGGGACCTGGAGGAAGTTCAGGAAGAAAATTCAAAACAACCAGGAAAGCAATTTAAGAAGGATCCTTAACTCAACAAGGAGCCAGTGTAAATTTTGGAGTCTGTGTGTGGTGTGGTTTTCCTCCCTCATGTGTGTGAAAACAGGGTTCTGAGAAGACTCGGCAACCCCAGGAGTAGGCATGGAGACTGTGAAAAACAATTCCAAATATGTGTATTTGGTTTCAGGAGCTGGCTCATCTGGATCCCTGTGTCATTTAACAGTTACAGTACACTCCTAAGGAACGAAGAATAGGACTGTTCTTTGTTAGACTTGTTACCTTTTCTCAGGACTATCATATGAAGTTCATTGTGTTCGCATTCAGATTCAAATCTCATACCAGTGCGCGTGCACACACACTCGCGCACATGCACACGTCCATGGTGTCCTATTGCACTCAATGACCCATGACAGTACAGAGCATAACTGGTGAAAAAAGTCTGTGGCTGCGTTGGAATAACAGTCGCCATGTCTGATGTATTGAGAGTGGCAGATTCAGATTTCTGAGGCCGGCTGCCCTGAAGCCATCTCTTAATATTTGTCTTGTAATATTTCTGTTAAAATTGACTTTCCAAAATAAGTGGAATGAAACTATTAGTGAGTCACTGAGGCTTTATTTTTAATAGACCTGGCTATGGATGCCTTTCTGAGTTTTTAATTTCAGAAGAATTAGGCATCAAGATAAATTAATATGACACTCATATTTTCCCTCTACCACTGATGGTTATTTGGCCTCCTCAAGGAATCTCACACTGCTAACGTGAAAATAGGGCTCTCAAAATTGAGTTTCGCCCAATCAAGTAGGATTCTCAAACTTGAATACGATTTCTTCAGGGAAGCCTTTTCTTTGTCCCCATTTAGAATTGATCTATTCCTTCCTTAAGCTTTCTCAGCTCTTGCCTGCATCAGACATGTGTATGAAAGTTTGATCCTGGGCCTATAGGCATCCACTTGATATGGTAACTCCCTGAGCTGATTGAATGTATCTTAGGGAAGTATAGTAAAGATATCTTTATGGGGACATAAAGTCATATTATGTCTTTAGCAGAATTGAGACCTTAAAGCTCATCACTGCTCTCAATATCCCATTTCTTCCCCTTTTATTGTTCCTTTCTTCCAGAGAGTGAATTCTGGTTCCTGTAATCCTGGGAGACTATCCTTAATCTTCACATTCCTCTATATTCTTTGGTACTGCCCTCTACTTGACTTAGGTCTTTGGATTATAGTTATTCCTAAACTATGATACTTTGCTTAGGCTGAAAAAACTCCCTGCTAAAACCTTAATTTATTAGTTTATAGTTCTCATGATTCAAAGAACTAGACATTATTTGACAAAGTACATCTTTTCTGTTACAAAGAAGGGAATAGGAAACATTCCTTCTCAGTACTTGCAGCCTCAGTGATAGTTCTGACAATGAGTAGCTTCTGCTTGGGCAAGTTCTCAGTGGGTTCATGGAAGAGAAAAGTTTTGACTTGTGCCTTGAAAGAATAGAAGAAATTAAACAGAAGGGAGAAGGAAGGCATTCTAGACAGGCAAGGGTGTGAAGAAAACATGGAGAAGGGAAAATATGTGGTTTTTTTCTAACCAATGGAGTTGACCAGTCTGGCTGGAATTTTCTAGGGAATAGCAGAAAGAACCTGACACATAATAGGACCTCAGTGTGCATTAGCAAATGGATGATTCAATGGTTCAAATTGTGAAGGACATTGAATTTCAAGCTAGGGAATCTGGGCCTAATTCTGTAATACTTATTAACTGAAATATTGAAAATGGGGTGAGTTATGCCCTCCTGTGCCCTCCTATGTTAGAGTTTTATTCTGCCTGTGTAGTTGGTAAAAAAAAAAAAAAGAGGGGGGAGCATTAAACTACAAAGGGAAAAATATTTATTTTAGTAAATATTAGAATTTATTACTGATATTACAAAAGCTTCTTATTTGCACTTATTCCATGTTACTATAATTCCCAAATGTTGAGAGAGGGTCGTAAATAAAACAGCACAGTAACAAAAGCCCTCAAGCTTCAAAATTGTGCTTCTTAGAGAAGTAGTGAGTCTGGCATTTTTAAAAAAATAGTCCACATGGTATAGAATAAAATAATGAGCCTGGGGAGTAAGCAATACAGACATAGTCAAATGGAAAAGAGATAAAAATAAAATATTTTACATTACATACTTAAATATACCTCTGAGAAGAGGTTTCAGATATTGTGTAGATGAAAGAAATTTCACAGACTCAGGAGTGAGAAAGTATAAACTTAATCACCAAGTGCTCTCCTTCCTGATACAGAAAAAAAAAATCTAGGAACTTTCTTAGTCTAACCAGGTTTGTATTTCACTTACTTCCCTGGTTTCTCTCTCTCTCTCTCTCTCTCTCTCTCTCTCCCTCTCCCTCTCCCTCTCCCTCTCCCTCTCCCTCTCCCTCTCCCTCTCCCTCTCCTTCTCCCTCTCCCTGTCTCTCTCCCCTCTCCTCTCCCTGGGATAATTCTATCAGCTTTGATCCCTGTTGTAACAATTGAGATTTCTCTAGCGATGCCTTAATGAGAACTTATGTCCTCTTTTGCCTAATTCTCTCCCAGTACCAAAAGATCTCACTTTACCAACATCTCATGAAATCCTAGCCTGGGGGGCTCTTCTCCCTTCTATCACAGAATCAATCTGATACATTTTAGCACTGCATTTAACAGAATCCTCATCTGATAGAGGAAAAAGCTGTATCTCCCTACCTTACACTTCATACCTTGGAAGTCAAGATGTTTACTTCTTTTGCCTCTTGCTGTCACTTGGCAGCCTGACTCTCTTCTCCTGTGTTCCTGATGTTACTCCTGCTGTCTGTTTTATACTAGTTCTTTGTGTTATCAACTCCAGTCTACTACCAGGGTCTGGCTTTGAGATTACGGCTTTTACTTGATGGTTTGTGTCTTAGTCTGCTTAGACTACCATAGCAAAATAACCATAGACTAGGTGGTGGAAACAACAGAAATGTGTTTTCTCACAGTTCTGGAGGTTAGGAGTCCAAGATCAAGGTGCCAGTGGGGTTGCTCTCTCATTGAGGCCACTCTCCTTGGCTTGTAGATGGCCACCTTTTTGCCATATCCTCATGTGGTCTTTCCTCTGTGGTGTACATCCCTCATGTCTCTGTGTGTTTAAATTTCCTCTTGGGGCTCCTCGGTGGCTCAGTTGGTTAAGTATCTGACTTCGGTTCAAGTCATGATCTTGCGGTTCATGAGTTCGAGCCCCATGTTGGGCTCTGTGCTGACAGCTCCGAGCCTGGAGCCTGCTTTGGATTCTGTGTCTCCCTCTCTCTCTGCCCCTCCCCTGCTCACACTCTGTCTCTCTCTCTCTCAAGAATAAACATTAAATTTTTTTTATTAAAAAATGAAACTCCTCTTAAAAGATTGTATTAGAGCCTGCTCTAATGGCCTAATTTCAACTGAATTACCTTTTTAAAGATCTGTCAAATACAAATACGGTCACATTTTGAGGTACCAGGGTTAGGGCTTCAACATATGGATTTTGAAGAGACCTAATTCAATCCATAAGAATTTGGTTTTAGATTCTTGACCCAAGATGAATTCTTGATCCATCTCTGTTCAGAGCAGCTTAATTAAAAAGACCTATATTCCTCTCATTGAAAAGAATTCTTAATCTGTGTCTTTATAAAGAACCCATGTGCTATGTTATATACCTTACATTAAAGGGTTGTATTTCCAATAGTTAACATAATACACACCAAAGATTAACCTAGGTTGTGTAATGGTAGATTTTCCCTTTCTTCCAAAGGAATGGATTATTGTCAAAAGAACACCAGATTTACTTGGTTACTGCTGCAATACCATACACCAAATCCTTTTTTCCAGAAGATAAAATTAATGAGAACCTTGTTGGAACAATACACATGCTTTTTAAAATGCTCACTTGTATGAACTTATCATCAAGTAAGAAACAATTCGACAGATGATCTTTAAAGGCCAGGCTGAAATTGGAGAAGATCCAAAACCACTATAGGAGGGGGCAGTATTTTTATATGTATTTCCATTTTCCGTTTAGGCTGTTGAAGAAAAACAAACTCTGAGATTCTAGATTAAAGGGGCCTTTCTATGGGGACTCTTCTAAGACAGGTGAAGGACGGATGGGGCTGCCCCTTCACTTTTAACACATCCTGAAATCAGCTTCCCCTTTCTGTGTCACATAAAGTGCCTTGGAAGTGGGGTGGGGGAACTTTGGGGATGATAGTAATGATAGGAAACAGTATAACAAGAGCCACGTTGACCAAGGGAACATTTTCATTAGACAGCTCATGACTTGAAAACAGTCACCATTTAATAACCCTTTATGCTTCTCCCCAGACACCACTCTCGCCTCTCTCCCCTCAAAATGCACGTTTTGAAGTTATTTCACTATCCTGATTTTACCCTTACATTAAAAAAAAATTCATGACAGTTTTAAATTGTATTTTTGTGAAGACATGGTTGATCGAGTGCAGGTTTTCCAATTGCTGAGTTCAGGAAATAGAGTCTAAATAGCAAAAGCCTTGGGTCATTTTCCTCTAACAAAGCTCTCACTGTTCTACTTTTCCTCAGGCGAAAGGCAGCGTCCTGTAAGACGGAGGCCAGGAGAATGGGTGTTCAGTTCAGTGCAGCCTTGTCTCCCTCTCTCAGCACAGAAAAGGAGGAACTTAGTATGACTTTGCCTTTTCTATCATAAGTGTTAACTTGATGACTCAAATAATAGAAGCTTCTCTTTGAACCACTGAAGTTGTAACGTTATGTTCTTTGCTGTTGAAGCAGACAAAGCCATCAAACGATGTTCATGTGAAACCATCTTCCAAGTGTTGTCATTGAGAATCCACACTTTTCCCTCTCATGCCCATCATTTCCTGTTTGTGCTTCTTACAAGGACTGGCAGATGAAGCTTGCAGCACAGCGAAAAAGACTGCTCCTGTCATCTCTGTTTCAAAATCCAATAGGAAGGAGTATTTTTCTTGCTTTCTGTGTGTGTGTGTGTGTGTGTGTGTGTGTGTGTGTGTGTGTGTGTTTTCTTTCTTTCTCCCTGTCTTGTGGTTTGGTTTTTCAAAAAAAAAAAAAAAAAAAAAAAAAGCTTGGTTTTTAACAGATCCAAGAAGTTCAGATGAGATATTCTTTCCTGTCAAACAGGATCCCAAAACCTTTTGAGGTTTCTCAAGGACTTGTCTCCATAAGCCGAAAAGTCTGTTCTCTTT